>NC_134204.1:37220855-38431862 GCF_964188355.1 Buteo buteo
AGGTCACATTTCTTTCCAAGGACCTGATGAAACTGCACTTCTTTCTTCGTTCATAAATCTTGGAACTCTGGGTCATTCATAGAGTCATATTTTATACAGAATGTATTGAGGTTCTCATAATAGCCAAATCTTTTCACTAAATAATTTGGTTTTGGTGATTTCTTTGCTCTTAACCAAGGATAACTGGAACATAGAAGTGTAGTAATATAAAGTTAAATAGACATGAATCTGAAACAAAAGACCAGAGAGAGAAATTTCATCCAGCTTTCTGTCTTTAGAAGATCTCTTTTCACGTCCTAAAAATTCATGTTTACAAATTCTCCTGATATTTAGGTAAACAAAGTCTTCTAGGCTAGGAAATGTAGAAGAATATTTATCAAATAGTGAAGGATATGTTAGATTTAACAGAACATGATACCCAGCTCTTCTTCAACTGGATTCCATTGATAAGGAAAATCTTAATTTTTAAATGGATCTCTTCAGGTTACATCTACATTCTTAGAATTCCTGAAACTGAAGAAACTTCATATGCATGATTTAAAAATTGAGCAGGTTTTGACGATATCTTAGACGCAAATTATATAGCAAGGTCTGTATTAGTAACAGTGATCTGCTGAATGGTTTTAGGAATTTTGGAGGTATAAGTTAAGATGTAAGACTGATTTTGTTGTGTTTAGTTTTCAAAAAAACTATGTGTGTGTATGCGTATGCACAAAGACTGTTGTAAGAGTTTTTTTAGAAACTGTGCCCTTACAGTACTTTAATTTGAAGTAAGTATCATTGCATGGTAATTTCTAGTGGTCTCTTTGGGGAGAAGAAGAGAGTAGGGAGAAAAGAAAACAACAAACAAAGAACACTGTTCATATAAAAGTCGTATAAAAGTCAGTAGCAGAATTTCATTGACATAGAGGAGCAAGGATTTGATATATTCCCTGACTCTTAAATGGTTTACATTTCAAAACACTCTGCATTTCATTTTTGAAAGAAGAAATTAAAAAGTAGTGATACAGTAAGAAGTTAATCATTAGCTAAATTTATGTAATTCTCATGGTTTAAAAGTCAGCAACATTTAACAGTTGTAGACTTCTTAAAGTAACAGTAATATAAATTAAAATGATTATAACAGATTGAAGCTGGTGATTCTTTTTAGTTACTAATGTAATTGTACAACTTATGTTACACATAGAAGTCTTTTACATGTAGCTGAGCAATGAATAATACGGAACAAGTTGGTAGTTGTATTTCTCTTAATAAAAAAAAATAAAGTTCAAGTAAAAAAGTATTAATTATATAACTTAAGTATAACTACATTTCCTTTATATATTGGCACTATTTCTGTCTTTTCTGTCTTCTAGGTCTTGTTGGATTTTTTTTTTTCCTTTTTATAATAAAATAGTGCTAAGATTTTGGTGAAATGAACAAAAAGCCCAGTTTTCTTTTAAATGTTCTTTTCAATGCATGGCTTGTCTACTCCTCATTTTTTTTATTTTCCTTTTTTTCCCTCTGTGTAGAGTTTTCTTTTAGTTATAAACTGGCCTTTTGCTGATCATAGGTGGAAATGACATCTGTTTGTAACTACACGTGACCTAAATTATGCAAAATGAGCAACAGAAATTATTTAAGGAACAGTCAGCAAAAGCATGGGCAAGTTTACTCTCTGACAACATTCCTGTGCTTGTTTGCTGTATGAAGAATTATGCTTTTTTTGAAATAAATGCTTGGTATTTCTAACCTGGGATTTTTTTGTAGGAAGTGTGAGTTTATAGTACACTTTAATGAAAATCTTCATGTTCTTCATATAAAGAAATAAAATGGTAAGGCCCATTAATCTGTTTCTGTCAAATACTAACCTTACTAGGGTGTCTGCTTGCTTGATATTAATCAACTGTGGACCATCCCATTTCTTGATTGGCATGAATTTAGAGAAGTTTGGGGTTGCTTAACCTTTTTTTACACTGCCTTTTCTGATTTTTGCCAGTGTACCTGATTTGTTTAACTTGGGGCATATCAGTAAGTGAAATAGTAGGAACAAGTGATAATTGTACCAGGTTCTTTCATCTCTATTGAATGAGTATTTGTGTTAAGAGTATGCTCAAACAGTTGCAATGAAGTCAGGTTGTCAGAACTTTGCTAAGTAGGGAAAGTATGTGTAAAATAAAACTTTTAGTTAGTCTTGAGAAAGTTGTCTTCTGGATCAAGCTTTGTTGATTGAAGACTTTACTGTTTCCTAGATGCTTGTCATTGCTGTCACAGCACTGCTGGCAATAGGGCTTTCATGACTTTGCCCTAATCAGTGGAATACAAGGTCAGCTGTGTCAGCTCAAGCCACTTATATTGACTTTTTAAACTAACCTGTCCTTTTATTTATGCAGTCGATTAGGGAGGGAGTTTGTGCCATCCCTTCTTTCAGCCATAGTGTTGAGGTGCTAACCTCCAGCTGTCTAGATGCGTTGACCATCTGGGAATTATATTATCTTCATCTGGCACAGTTGTTGCAAGATGAATGTCTGTCCCCAGCCTTAAAGCACTGCGGAGGATGTTTGAGCTGAAGCATTTCACTTTGTGATTGCCATAGACTGCCATAACAGGCATATTGCAGTTGCTTATGCTAAGGTAATGATGTTTTGCCTTGTGGTTGTAACGCAGTGTGGTATGATCACAGGCAGTTAATGAAAACTCAACTGACAAAGAGTAATTTATCAGGCCATGGTAACTTGACTGCTCTTGGTCATATGTAGACACATGAGTCTGCTGTTGGACGTTGGGAATGTGACTTAAAGATAGCTGGTACCAACAAAAAGTCGTTTGGTCTGAACAGGTTTTGTAACAGGGCCAAGGTGAGCAGCATGCGGCAGTGTTGTATTGTGAACGGATTGATAGCTCGGAAGGGTCCTGGAATTCAATGGCTTCATGAAATTACATATCTGCCTTGAGTAGTACTGTGATCTAGAATAACCGTCTATTTTTTCTCTAAGTCTTCAGTTTGACCACAACATTCGTGCTGTCTTGAGTTTATGGACATAGTAGATACAAGCTGTAGATTTACATTAAAGAGGTATTTTTTTGAGGCAGTTTTTAACTAAGAATATGTTTATTGACAGAATATACAGTTAAGGTGGGTTTTTTTGCCATGTTTGATAGGCCAGTGATACTTGCCAACTTGAAATTTCACCAGAAGCAAGTCTAAGAGGTAAAATATTTTGTCAAGAAATTTTGACAGCATGTTAGATACAAAATACCATAGTAGAATAAGTTGCTGCAGAAGAAACATCTGTATAAAACAAGCATTGTTAAGACTGTAAATTTGGGTTTGGAAAATAGGTGGTGGTGTGAAAATGTTAGTTAACACTTTGGGGTCTGGTTTTGATGATGGATTCACAAGTCATTTACAAAAGCAGAATTATTTACAGCTCTAACACTTTCCTATAATATTGGTAATGTTGTGTTTCTCTAGGCAGTTTTATGTAAATGATTTGTTATGCTTCTGATTTTTTGTTACTAACATAATATACCTGTACTATCATTTTCTAGGTATTTCAACAGCCATCTTTAAGTGAGTTAGAGTGTCTTATTACAATGCAAAAATCTGAAATCGAGCTTTTACAGGAAAAATTGAAAAAAGCAAGTCTTAACATAGCAGAGCATAATTTGTATGCTACAGATACCCTGGAAAGCAGCAATATAAGGACAGGAAGAAAGCATGAGGTAGGATAGTTTTATTGTCTTGTGTATTTGTGTCTAAGTCAGGCTGCTAAAGCCAAGCATTTTTGCTCAAGGGTCCAGATAATAATTTTAATATCTGTTGATGCTGCTTATAATTCTGGAAGCTTGTTTGAATGGTTCTTGTGTTATCTGCCAAAGACTTGTTAAAATAGCTGTTGGGAGTAGAAGGTTTTACCTTATTAAATAATGAATAAGGGATTCTTAATTAAATGAAATATTTGAAGGATAAATTCTTTGTAGGTTCATTAAAATAAACATTTATCAAGTATTTTGTGGTGTTTATCAGAACAACTGTATTTCCCTGGAAGGAAAATGAGAGAAATAGAAATGTTTATTACAATGAATTTATAAATGAAAAAGATTTTTTTTTTCAAATTCTTAATTTTTGAAGTATGATGTAATATTTTTTCTATGAAGAATGACAACAATGTCCTTCTGAAGTTTGTACTTTCAACTTTTTATTACTCTGTATAGTGCTAGACTGCCTTTTTCAGGATGACTTGCTGTTAAATTTAGGCACCAGGTAACAGTAACATCTATAAACTATAGCGAATGAAATAGATCTGTAAATAATTTTATAGCTTAAATTGATTCATTAAATTAACCAAAGTTACAATGTTTTTCACTGTGTTCAGCCTTTTCCTCATCTAATTTTTTTTCTTTTTATTGTGATTGTATAGAATATGGGAAACTTGGAAGAGATTTCTGTAGCAAGGAAGCAAATAATAACATGCTTCTGTGTGGTATAGTCTACAAGGGTCAACCATCATGTTTTGCTTCCTTAGGAATGTCCTGGTTTTCCCACATTTGGTATCTCATAACATTTCCATTGAAAACTGTATGGCTTGTTCTTTCTCAATACCCTGCACTGTATGCTAATTTCAGGAAAAGGCATATTTTAGAACATTTGTTTAGGAGCATGTGGTGGTGCCTCTGTGAAAATGTGTTCAAGAAAGGACAAAATGCTGCACAGGCAGTGTAGAGTGAAGAATAGAAGGTGAGAAACATCCTTGCAAACACCAAGGTCAGAGAAGGAGAAGAGGGAGAAAGTGCTCCAAGTGCCGGAGCAGGTATTTCCCTGCAGCCCACTGAGAGGACCACTATGGAGTGGATGCCCACACTACAGCTTGTGGAAGAGCCCACACCAGAGCAGACATATTCACTCATGGAAACCACAGTGTGCAGAGAGGAGTCCATGCTGGAACAGGTTCTTCTGACAGGAACTGTGACCCATGGAGGACCCACTCTGGAGCAGGTTTATCCTGAAGAACTCCAGCCTGTGGAAGGGCCCCGTGCTGGAGCTGGGGAAAAGTGTGAGGAAGAAAGAGTGGCCAAGAGGAGCTGTTATGGACTGACTGTAATCCCTGCTCCCCACTGCTCAGCAGGAGGTAGAGGACTCAGGAGTGAAGGAGAGAAGTTGAGCCTGGGAAGTAGGGTGGGGAAGGTGGTGTTGGTTTAATATTCTGTTTATTTCTTACTACCCAAATCTATTTTAAGTGGCAGTAACTTAAATTAATATTCCCCAAGTCGAATCCTCCCATGACAGTGAATGGTAAGCAATCTCCATTTCTTTGTCTCAACCCACGAGCTTTTTCATCCTATTTTCTCGCCCTGTCCTGGTGAGGAAAGAGAGTGAGCAAGCAGTCAGGTAGGTATTTGACCCTTTGCCAAGGTTAACGCACCACAACGTCACTTCTTGTTTCCTCAGAATAATGTAAATGAGAGTACTGTGTTTGCCATGAACTGATCACTGTGTCGGGAATAAAGCAATTACTCTCCCTTGAGAAATACTAAATACAAACTTTAAAATCCTATTGTAGAGAATCTTTTTGTGTTTTGAGATGTAGATCCTAGTCATGCTCTTTCAATACTCAGGGTTGTTTGATAATGTGCACTTCTTCACATGTGCACGCGGTCTCTGAAACTTTTCGGAACTAAATTGACAGGCTACAAGTCCTTTGTATTTAGGCAAGACAGTAAGGAAAAATGTAGAAACATTCTGGCTTTAGGATCACAAAATATATATATAAAATAGAAAAGGTAGTACTGCTGTCTCTACTGATTTTCCCTTGCAATGAAATATCTTCCCATTACCTTGTTTTTCAGTCTTCTATGACAGAAGTATTCATGACAGAAGTTATTAGCGTGTGATTTGACAGGAAGAATATGTTGGATATATAGTTCTTGTTTTACAATGGTGATCCTTTTGGCTTCACAAAGACTCTGTCGTGTTAACCCTTCATCCCCCCTTATATGTATTCGCAGAATACAAAGAACAAATAAGCATGGAATCACTTCTGATCAGAATGACATTGCTTTGATTACTTTCTGCTCTGAAAAGCCAAAGATTTTGAAAGAAGAAATAATTGGAAAGATGTTAAAAAGAAGGGCCTGGCACAAACCAGAAACTTGCCACTAGTGTGATAAATTGGGGTGTGTGGCCATATGACTGTATGCTTCTACCTATGTTTGGTTCTGCAGAATGCAATGACATATATACATCTATAGGCTAGTGGTGTTTTTTGTGAATTGCAAAAATTCAAATCCTTTGCCTACAGTCATACAGAGTAATAGAAACAACTTACTCAGTGAGGCAGATGATATGGTGGTTAAAAGCTTTGTTAAATGTGGATGTGTGGTGTCATTTTTCTTGATATTGTTAACTGTGTACTTAGAGGCAAGGGTAACCCTTATAGTCTAGTCTCTGTGGAAGGTGGTACAGCTGAGTGCCATTTTGTATGAAGACTTAAGAGTCAGTTGCTCGATCTTCCTAGTTCTCTTTTTGGAGCTTAAACTTTGTAACTTTGTGAGCTATGCATGATTTGTGTTACCTAATTAAACTGCCATCCATATGTCTGCTGGCTGGTTCAGTAACACAGACCTTGGTTTTTTTATAGCTAAGCTTTCCCATTGTATGATGCATGGGAATTATAATTGCCTTTTATTGATATACATTCTATAGCATTCTTCGAAGTCTATAATGTCAAGATATTAAAAGGCATGAGTTAACTTGCAGTTCCTGTTGAAACATAGTGAATCAAGAATTTGCCATTTTTCCTTTCCAAAAAACCCCACTTGTATCTTGTCAGCCTCTGGTTCAGCTTCAACAATGTTTCTGTTTCTTCAACTGATAAAAAAAATCAAGATTTCTGCCCACTGTCTTCAGTGCTGTATCCTGGAAGACATTGATCTGAGCTGTGTGTGTGGAGGAGCTCTCTGAAAGATTTCAGTAAGAGTTCCAGCTTCCCTTGTGGCTTTTTTTTTTTTTTTTGGGGACTTCATCCAACACAAACCTGTTGAATTCAAGAACATGACTATTTCCATCTTTGTCCCATGGTGTCTTTCACTGTGCAGATGGGTATCAGTATGTTGTTTAGAAAGAGGCATCTTTTCTTTTTCTGCTTACTGTACCTCTAGTAACAGTTAATGTGTGTCGCATCCACTTACCAGCTATTTTTCGCATAAAATCTTCTGTCACAAAGTTTCATATCTATCAATATTACAAAGCCTGTTTATTTCTGGTTTTCTGCTATTTGGCTTAGTCTTTGATAAACATGTTTTAGGATCATTTGATGAAAAATCTTTTCTTATCCTTTAATGACCTGGATTAATGTTCTTTGCTTATAAAACCGGACTTTACACCTAAACATTTAGGAGATGTTTAAAACATTACAATTTGTATATGAATGTAATACAGGTATGTCTAAATTTACTGTAGAATATGAGGACTGAATTAAAAATTAGATGCTTAAACCTGGCAGCAGCAGCAAAGTTTGCAGTTGTGAGAAGGGTATTACAGATGCCATCTTCCAAATTGAGTTTTGCAACGGCCCCAGGCAATCAAATTACAGTGTATTTTACTACACAGTCTCTTCTGTCTTGGTAGGAAAATCAAACTGCCTTCTTAGCAAAGATTGCCTTCAAACTACTGAAGTGTAGCTGTAAAGCCCAGATCCAGTTTCTTCTACCCACAGACCTCTAGTCTGCTCACTAAACAGGTAAAAATGTATTCAAACAATAGAATGTTTCTTAATACCCATCACCAATCCCACATGTTCTCACAGGGAATTGTTTCCATGTCCACGAATAGCTAGAATTCTCTTTCTCATTTTTTTCCATGCCTTGGCCCTGTGAAAAAGATTCACAGCGCAATCCCAGGTAGCTATATATAAAGTCTCTCTCTGTGTGTGTGTGTGTGTGTGTGTGTGTATATGTATATAAAAAGAAAAACTGTTGTGTATTAATTGTATCTGATCACATTTGATTAAAGCAGCAAGACTGAATTTTTACATTGTTCTGCTTTTTCTTCTCTTTTCTCCATTCCTCCTTAGACTCTCTCTACCTAATTGGTCTTAGCAGTCTGGTGCTGGTTGGTCCACTTCTTTTCCTTTGTTGTCCTTCTCTTTGGCAACAAATGCAGTACTTTGAGCTTTTATTCCTGATTTTAGAGAAATTCTGTATTTTCCAAGTATTCTGTATACAAACATAAAGTTTAACTAGGAAACATTTCTTGAAAAATATTGCATTCTTGATTTTTAGGAAAAATCAGTATGGGTATGCAATAATTAGGAAATGTGGAATATAGGAATTTTATTTGAATCTTGGTTTTATTCAAGAAATCTGGGGTTTTGAAGATGAGTATGTTTTTTAATATGTTGGTCTTCAAATGTTCTGCTTCAGACACATGAAAGGGATCAGTTTGGTTTTGTGCAGTGTTAACATCTTTGCTGATTAATATCAGCATCTATTAACTGAAGTAAACTTTTGGATCTCTCTACCAGAATTATTAGAAAAAAACATAAATCAGTAATTTTACTATTTCAGAGAGATCTACTCTTAGTCAGTACAATGCTATACTGACAATATAAACACATAAATTTGGAAATATTGTTTTAAATGTTCATTAAAACTTTCTTGTAGTTTTATCTGTTATATGAGGGAACTGACAGGAATATACAAAATATGTCCATTTGACATTCGTATTTTAAATGTACTAAAATTCGTTCCAGATGTTAGGGTTTGGGTTTTCTTTTTGTTTGGGTTTGGGGGTTTTCTCCATCTCATTCAGGCGCATTTCAGAATCAAAAGAAACCGTACACGAAAGTACAAAAAAACCTTGGCAATATTTAAATTCTTAAATATGTGATATTGTTATTTTCTGATATTTCATGATTATTATTATTTTTTCCCTCCTTTTTGGAAACTCATACGATTTAAAAGTAAAGTGTGACATACAGTGTAAAAGTGTTGAAATATATAGTATTCAAGAAGACCTTATCATAAATTTCTTTTGTTGTAAATCAGTTATTTTACAGTGGAAATGGCAGCATGCAATGACAACAATCACAAATAATCTTAAGTTTTTGTTTGACTTTATGTATTTACATAATAGCATTTTACCTTATTGGTATTAAGTGTGTGTTAGTATTTCTCTGTCCTTACCAAAGTTATTCAGAAAATCAGAAAGTCTAATTTGATGAGGTCTTTCTTTCTTTGCCATAAGGACATATGACACAGAATGAACAAGAAAGCTGCCCAGTTTCAGTGTTACTTTTGCATATTCTTTCTCCAGATTGCTATATGAAGCTGTACATAATATAAACACATATTCTTGTCTCTAGTTAGTCACATTATAGTTAATGACCATATGGTCATTATGGTATAAGATCTACTGTCTGTTGTATTTATATTCCTCAAGCATATTGTTCCTTCAACTTCACAGTGTGTTAAACTATTTCAAAGGGAAAAAATCCTTTCCCTCTTGTTTCTGGTTGTCCTATCAAGTGTAACCTTGGACCCTTATAGAGCAATTAGACCAGCCTCTATCCCCTCCTTTGTAATGAGGTTTCTTGCATTTCTGAGTCTATAACCCTTTAGTCTTCCCTAATGGGACATCATTATTCTGAAAGAAACAATGTAAATGTAAATGAATATTCTCATTAACGAGTCACAGAGAAACCTTTAGTGGTAGCGCTGTGGTAATTCTGCTTGTTATTTCTCTGGTATTCCATGCAGATTTTTTTTTTTTATAATTCATTATTAGTATTCAAAATTACTTCTTCTTTAATTCTGCATGTCTTTCATAATCCGGTGTTCCAACTAGTTCAACCATGTCCTTGTTTTATTCTCCAGGAACCACCTGTGAAACGTTCAAGGTCTCTGTCCCCAAAGAGCTCTTTTAGAGAGTCAGAGGAGCTAAGGAAGCTTAAAATAGCTGAAAGAAAGATTGAAAACTTGGAGAAGACACTACAACTAAAGGTGAACATTAAAAAAAACCCAAAACAAAACCAACTCTCTAGCTATAAGCTTGCATAGATAAAGATATACCAAAATAAACAGACATTTTAAAAATGCAAAATGCACATATCATTATGGACTGTAAGTGTGTTAGCATAAGAGAGCACTCTCCATTAGTTTGCCTTTTTCCTTTACTGCTAGAAATCTTGTGTTGGTAGTCCTGCAGTCCTGTGGAAGCCTAATTTGAGCTGTCATCAAGAATACGTACTTGTTAAATACATTTTCAACATTTATCTGAGAATATATATTCTGAGAAATTAATGTACGCATAAAGAAATAAAGTGAAGCAGAAAGTATAAAGAATTTTTTAAAATTTTTTTGTATAGTGAAGCCAGGTTTTTAAATGCTGAAGTCAGTTAGTTGGAACAGATTTACCTCTTATACTCTTGGAAGTTATGGGTCAGAAGTTGTTGTTCTAACAAATGCTGTAAAAAACCCCAACAACACCACCCTTCCCTCCTCTTCCCAACCCTTGGTAGAAAAGCTTAATTGAGCATGTATTACAATTTCCCATTTTGTCTCCATTTTATAAATTTTTGTTCATCTAGTTTTTTTACTTCAGAAATAGTACCTTTTGAATGACCTATTTGTTTCAAATTGCAACTCGGAATGCAAAAACCAAACCCTGTTTTCTTAAACATTTACAATTCATCCACTCTCCCCTCTCCCTGTGTACTTGAGAGAGTTTACTGTAGTGTTTTAACACACATAGAGTATATAACCAGGAAAGATGATTTACACTTCAAATTCAGTCGTACAGGCCGTCTTGCTCCTTGTTCCCGGGAGTCAGAAGATTGAGTTTGTTTTGTTTTTCTCTCTGTTGAGAATCTGAGGCAGCTCATCCTACCAGCTCTACCTGAGAACTGGCCTTTGGTAGGCCTCCTCTTAGTTGGCCTGCCAGATGCTCACTCATGCTACAGATTATTCTGGCACTTTGGACTACCGCTGTTCCGCCCTTGGCAGCAAAGCTCACACATCAGTGTGTATGGTTGCTGTCTTAAATAATAGAGTTCCACATTTCTTAGTGTTTTGTTCTGGAAAGACAAGTGAAGAGAAGTACTTAGATTTTCTAAGCAGATACAAGTCTGATGACCTCGTAACATAATTTTTATCGTTTGCCGTACTGCCTTTGTCATTTCTTCCCTTTCATCTTAAAGCATAATTTAGGAATCTGTGCAGCTTTATTATGTTGCAAGTATGGCATCTCAATTTATCACAGCTGTTAATCCATGAGGCCTTTAAGGGCTAAGTCTTCTATCTCCCTTTGAAACTGAATATATGAACTCCTTGCATTTTCTCTAGGAAACCTACTTGGCTTCATTTGCAGAATGTTTTAACTGATTGAAAAGAAGCTGTAGAGGCCCAGGTATTAAATACTGTTCTGGCACTACGTTCAGAATTCAATGAGGCTGTTGCCAGCATGACAGTGCACTCGGCTGTCTTAACATTAACATCAGAATAATTCTATTGGTATTGTATGATTTCTTGATATTAACCTTCTCTCAGGCATTACTTCCAACAAAGAATAATGCATGAGATTAACATTTTTGAAACTGGTGCTTGCATTATTACATCCTCAAGCAAAGTGTTGACTCTATGATTACTTGAAATATACTTGCTCAGAAAAAAAAGCTTGCTCTGTCAATAAACATACTGATGATGCATATCCTGAAGATGAAATTGTGACTTTATCCATCAGTCCTTCTGAAAAATTTGTAACAATAAAAAAAAAAAAGCTGAACAGCTTTATTTACAGGGTTTTCAGGAACAGAAATATTTGATGGCTGTCGGTATTACAAAGGAACAGAAAAGGGCAAGGTCCCATTCATAGGATTTTTCCGGTTCTCCTCAGCTGACTCATTTCTGGCCAAGGAATTGGCTCTTACTGTCTTTATTGCTAATAAAAATACGGTAATCATGTAAGGTCAGCATGTCCTTAGTTTTGGTACAGAATTGGCTTCATTTCTGCACTCCAGGACATAATAAAAAGCAATAGATTTACTTATTACTTTACAGTAATACCTGATTGCACCCTTGTTTAGGGAAGAGAGTGTCAGAGTAAATAAGAGTATTTCATGGATTCTGAATAACAAATTGTCAAGCTGTTACTTAGAATGGTCCAAAGCATATGTACATCAATCTACTGGTGGTCTTTAAGAAGTGGGTAGGAGTTTGGGTGCTGAGAGTTAAATATTGTTGTGAACCAAGAATATGTTCTCTTCTCCCATATTAAGTTTCTAGAACTGTGATCTTTGCCGTAGCCTAGAGGAGATATTCCTGGCTTTAACTGGAACATTTTCAAAAGCGATGGGAGATCTTCCCTTTAAATTTTCTCATCCTTTTTGTTTAAAATTCTAAAATTTTGGAGAGAATTAGAACTAGAATATGTATATCAGTCTTTAGGGCCACCTTAATAACTTGTTTATGTGAGGGAGGGCACACTGTTATATTTAGTTTAGATTTCATATATAGTCCTGTTCCATGTAGGTGTTAGATGCCAAAAATATATTAATATTGTGGCTTTTCCACATAACTACTTGAGGAAAAAACTTCTTGTAATGGTCAGGTTCCTCACTTCTTGTCAGCCTAAGAAGAGTAGTCAAAGAATTGAATCCGTATGGTTTTTAAATTTCCTTTTAGTTCAGTTTTTACTGTAACAGAAGTTATTACAGGTCAATTTCAACAAAATTTTGAAGTAGTGATTAGAATCTTCTGGCTTATCTGAGCTGTCTGCAACTAACAAAATGACTTTTTTTCACAGGCAGTTGGGTTCTTCTTCTTGCAGATTGGACTTTGTCTTTTTGTCTTTCATTATGTCCTGGGAAGTACTATAGAATGACAATGGAGAGCTGGAGAATAACCTGGAGATCCAGCACTGCTAGAGATGGCTGTTTTGTCCCATTTTCGTCAGTGTATAGAAAACTGTATACAAGACAGTTTAATTATTAAAAAATACAATGTAATTCAATCAGAGAGAGATAGAGTTAACATTGTGGAAAGTACAGTGTAAATTTAAAATTCTGAAGTGCTTAAGAATTCAATAAAAGAGAATGATTAGGACAGTTAATTGTCTAATTTCTATTTCTGGAAGGGACGAGCAACTGATAGGGGAAGGGAATAACTGTAATGGAATGGATAATGGAACAGGTAAGCAATAATGAAAAACCTAGATTCATAAATAGAAAAGGCCAAATTCTACACTTGATTGCATCTCTGAAGGGGCATGACACTAATAAAGTTCTGAGGATTTATGTGGAAGACATTATTTTCCAGTACCTTGCCGGGCTTGATCAGATTTCACTAGCAATATCAAACAATTTCAGAACAATGATTTTATTAACTTCTCCTGAAAACACAGCCTCTGTAAGTGGATTCTTGTAAAAATTTCCTGTTGTAGTGTCAAGCAGACCTTGGTAATAGTCTCTATGTCCTTCGTCATAAATTTATCCTGCTATTTGTGCAATTGTTTTTAATATCATTGTAGTATTTATACGAGCCACTTAAAACCAGTCAAAAGTACTTTTTAAGCAATTTATAAATTTTTCTGGTTTAGAGGTTGTTTCAGAACAAAAAATCTACCACCACTTTGGGAAAATATTTAATGGTAAGGTCACTTTGGTACCTGCTTCTATACCTAAATCTGCTTTTTGTGTTACTTGAGTCACTTCCAGGAAACTTCTGGAATTTTATATACAGTAGCATCTGAAATTTTAGCTGGTATTTTTCAGCTTTGTTTATGCTTTGTTAAAGCTGGGCTATATTTTAGAAGCCAAGCTTAGTCTAGGTACTTTGTAGTTAGCACTACTGTAGAAACCTTTGCCATGTTTTTGTAGGGGGATTTAATTTTTGTTGCTTGCAGCTCTGACTATTGATGGATCTTATTTATTGACTAATGCTGAAAAGCCCTCCTTGCATATAAGAAGTAAATACATGCAAATAAATTATTGTGATTTACCTAGAGATTAAAGAACATGTTCTGTAGTTGCTCTACAAGCAGAGCTCCCATTGAACTAGAAATGAAGCACTGAGTGTAAATTTTACTACAGCATAAAGTCTGGTGAATTCTTTACTGCTGTATGCCAGAATTTGACTTGCTTTATACTGTGGAATGTCCTCTTCTAAATGTTCATTTTTTTCAGAGCACAGTATTGTCACTTAGGAAAATCTCTTTCGTTATTCTGTAATTTAAATTGGGGTATATCTTAATTTTCATTCTGTAAAAAGAGAGTACATTTTTTCCATATGGTTTTGATTGTATAAAAGCTATTGCAAAATTTGTTTTTATATCTGGTTTGTTACATAACTAAAGGACAAAGTCTGGGTGTTGCAGGTTTATATATATTTACAGAAATAAATTAATATATGAGGAAATCTTGAAGCCATCTAAATTTAGGGTTTTTTTGATGTGGACTTCAGTGTGGCCAGTGTTTCCCTCAAAAATACACAGATTATTTTTCCATGGGAAAAGAAAAAAGTATTTTGGAGGAAAAGACACTGCCAACAGTCCTTTTTCAGTCTATGTATTTTTTGATGTATTAGGCCAGTGCATTCACAAGAGGAAAACTGACATTTTGATAGTAAATTTTTTAAAACTTCTCAGCAACATGAAAAAAATATTTAAGTAAATTTTGCCAAATGAGCAAAATTTGCCAAACTAGGAAGAAGAAAAAATTGACCTGGGGGATTATGATTCCTGATCTTTCTCTTTAGATTTCTGAGGCTTTTGGTAGTTAAACACAACTTTTGTTTCATATAATTCATGTGATCTCTTGCATATTGCCCAACTCTAATTTTGTTTTTCTGGTGCTATACAGACTCAAGAAACTGATGAGCTAAGAGCAGCCCATGAACAACGCGAAGAGAGGCTGCAGATGTTACAGACCAACTACAGAGCACTAAAAGAGCAATTAAAGCAGTGGGAAGAGGGTGATAGCAGGTAAGTTACATAGCTCATTAAAATAATTTCCCTTACACAAGAAATCTGAGCAGAAGTATTATATAGGTATTCAAAAGAGAATTTGATTTGAAGGAAGAAGCTACTATGTGTTGATCAAGACTTTATCCTTTATTAAAGCAGAATATATGGCATACCCCTATATGAGAGAAATTACAGTTGAAACCAAGAGTAAAATGTATTGAGCTGACACCTTGACTTATTTTATTTAGGATCTCACTGTAAGCCTGAGTACTGGACAAAGATCTGCTAGGGCTGCTTATTTATGCTTGTTTAATTCCCCAGTCGATTAATTTGTTGACTGTGTATGTTTTTAATTTTCTGTAATAGAACAATTGCTCCTTATGTTTCAAATAGTTTTAAAAAATAATTCTATTCATTAAAAATATAGAAATAACAGCTTCTCTAACATTTAGTGATCCAAACATTAACTGAAGCTAATCCTAAAATCCCCTTCTTAATAGGGAAAAAAAGAGTATGTGCATGAAAAGCAGGGTGTTTTCGTCTGTTAAATGACTACAAAATCAATTATTTCTGATCATTCTACAAAAATATTGCAGTAACATACCGTTATTAATGGAAAGAAGAGTCTACCACATCAAAATTTAAATAGTAAATATTCTCTGTATCATCCTCCCTTAAATTCTATACAGAACAGTGAAAATTTCATGCAGAGATTCTTTTTTTTAAGTCCTTAGCAGAGAGGATTTTTGGTAAACAGACACATTTGGAGGTATGAAGACATTTCTTATCATTGCAGTTATTAGACATGGCTGAGGTACAGTTTTTCAGGCCCTGTTTCAAGAAAGTAATTTGAGCAGGTCCTTACATCCTAGCGGCTTTAGTAGGACTTCAGCATGCACCTACAGTTTAGTAAAAACATATGTGTTTTACTAAAAATAATTCATTTTGTAATTAGAGTAATATTGACTAATCTTGACACAAACTTTGTAATTCTCTCTAACTGAAAAGAGAGTCACAGAAATTGCTGCAAAACTGGTAGCTGTTCAGAGAGTCTAGGGTAACATAAAGTGTCCTATTGTGAATGATAAACTGTCCCTCATATATAAGTAATGCTTTGGCCTGTCTAAGTAGATTTGCATTGCTTTGTAATACTATGGTATTTACTTAAGAATAGTTTGTCTTTTAAAAAGAAAAAAAAAGTGTGGATGAAAATAATGATAGGGTCCAAATCTGCTACAGGCACTGGTAGCACAGGAAGATTTTTTGAAGTATCAAAGCATAAATAACAAATAGATTTGTTTAAATAAGAATGAAAAGGTTTTGTTTCTTTGTGAAAAACATGGATGATTTTATCTTCTAGCTCACTGTTTTAAATTCAGTGCAAGCTGGAAATTACTGAAACCTACTGAATGATAGTTACTTTATGCAATGAAATTATTTAATTCTGTGTCTTAAGCTAAATAGGCATTCAAGGTCCACCAAGAGGCCAAGGCTCAAAAGATAGAAAAATTCATCCTAGATAAAGACAGTGAAATCAAACTTGATGCACAGTGAAGCACTGAGTGTTCCAGTTCCAATAGTTCAAAAAAAGGAAGAAAAAGAAAGGGAAAGAGAGACAAAAGCAAATTCTGTTACTGTTTAAAATAAATGTAACCAGCTTCCGTCCTGACAGGAATGTATTTAGCAAAAGTAGATACTGGGGAAGGTGTAATACTAAATCTTTATTAGTTCATCTGATTTTTTCATCTATAATTAAGATGAGCTGAAAATTACAGGATTTTGATAATTTTTGTCATCAGAACAGAACTGTATGAACCCACCATACTAAAAGAGGTTTGTTTTTCTTTTTTAATATGCTTAAACAAAGTACAGTAGCCAAGACACAAATAAAAACAGTCTGTAAATGGTAATGCCTTACACTGTTACTTTGGTATCTCAAAAAGCTTTGTATCTCTGGTGTAATGTAAATAGTGCATTAAGAACTCACTATCAGGTACTTATGTGGCACTTCTGATCCTATGTAAGTGATGGAGGACTCCATTCTTTCTGATTCTTCATAGATTAGAATCTGTTATTGAGATGGCAGCTGATGGCACCTAATCCACCTGTCAGTGTACATACAACTTCCACTGATGTACGTGACTGCAAAGATGATAGGAGCCTTAAGAGGTTACCACATTCTCAGAGAGTTTATTTCTATGTCCAGTAGGAATTTAGATTGCAGAGAGTTTTAAATTCATTTTATAAAGGATCTTTTAATACAGTTTTTATCTTTTGCATTATTAGAGTATATAAAAATATTGTAATGACAGAAAAATTGTGAAATATTTTTGTTTTCTTTTTCTGTGCTTCTAAATTCAGTATGCTTTTTCCTGATGCATCATCTTATCCATAGCGAGCTTATTGTCTTATTAGACTGTAGCTCAACAGTGTGATTTAGAGTGGACATTAGTTTAACTTGCAGATTGGTTTGCAGGGGTATTAGGGGACCTGATGGGTCTCCCATTTTTTTGCAAGGGATTGTGTGACTGTTTCACCCTCTGCTTTCTCATACCAGTATTGTAAGGAATGTTGACAGAATGAATGTGGGTGACACTGCTCTGCCACATGTCAGTTGAGAGCCTTGGTGCCATACTAGCACGATGCCTGTCTGCAACTAGGTAATTGAACTTTTCTATTACACAGCATTTAAGGTTTCATGCCTCACAGAATGCATATGTCATACAAGATTTGTATTAAGTAGATGCCGCAGTTTAAAATTTGTGTTTTCTGAAAGCAAGGATACTTTTATTCTTGTGGTCCTAAAACATGTAGAAATTTGAAAACAAACTCTTTTTACTCATAAACAGGATTGAAAGCAGTAAAAGCAGATACCAGCATGCAGACACCCATCAGCTTTGTCAAGAGAATTCTGATGCTGTGTGGAATGAACTGGCTTTTTTCAAAAGGGAACACAAAAAGCTGTTGATTGAAAAGTGAGTTTGTTTCTTAAATGGTGTTTACATAAAGAAACATTCTGCTCTTTTTTTCTGAAGATAGTGCTTTGCAGGCCACATAAGAGGAATTCCTTGCAAAATTCCAAGATAAAACCTTCTGCCAAAAGCAGAAAAGGAAAACATCAGCTCTTTTTTTTTTTTTATCCCCTCCTCTTAAATCAGTGACAAGTTACAAGTTTGCTAGCACTAACAGAAACTGTATTCCATGATCTAGGGATTGTGTTAATTAATGTGGCTCTCATCTGTTGGAGGTGTCGCTCTTCATTAGCCTGTATTTTACACACTGCCGTGCTTCATTTTTGGAATGAGGTGGTGAGGGGATAACCTAGCCAGCCATCCTTGTTTGATCTCTGTGATACATACGCAATGCAGAATGCCTCAGCTCTCTTGGTTCCCTGCCCTGTCCTGCTAATCCCAGCTGAGCTCATTATGGTGTAGCCTTGCTGCTACTCCTGGAGCCAGAGCTGTCCAAGCTAATTACTGGTAGCAGCAGAGCTGCCTGTTAAGGGTCTGGTGTGGATCTGCTAACATGGTCCTTGGTAGTGACCTGCAAAAAGCACGAGGGAGTTGCTTTCTTTCTTGCTGTGCACAGCCTGTCCTTTGGGTTTAGTGCTGATCCCTTCACACAGCTCTTTTAGCTGTAGTAAGTGTAAAACTTGGTGAAGGAAACTCTTACTTTAGAAAACTTTGATCTCATAATTCATAGGCTATTATACTCAGCCAGGCAAAGTAAGAAAATGTCCTTTTATACTAGACGAAAGGAAGTTAGTATGATATAATTAGCCCTTTGCTGCTATTTAACACTTTCTGTAAGTTGTTTTTTTTTTTTTATTGAAGAATCAAGACATCATAGAAACTTTTATTCAGACTTTGTTTTTGTCAGCATTAAAGAAAATGTGTTTTCCCAATGGATCACAGTGTAAACCGATTTTGTGGAGATACCATGAAGGCTGCTATCACAGAATTTCAACAGCAAATTGTTTTGTAGTATATAAGTCCTTGGGTTGCCCATAAGCTGCTTTAGCGTATTACATACAATATTGCCAGTAGCTGTGTTGCATGGGGTATTCCTATATCCGCCAGTTACAATTGTGTGCCTGTTCTTGTCACTTCATTGTCACATCTTTGTTTGCTGTTTTGAAACTATCACAACAAATTATCACATGTACTTCTTTTGTTTATTTTTATTTTTATGTAGGGAAGAGCACTTTCTTGCATACACGTAATTGCAGTTATAATTCTCCTTCCATCACCAATCAACACATGCACCATAGGCAACACTAACTCAGGAGCAGTAACATAAGCCTCTCCTTTTCACACAAAGCCATGAAAGAGAGATTGCTTATGTATTGTGCACACCCTGAAGGTTGGTACAGTTGGACTGTTTTTCTAAAGCTCCCGTGCCAGTCACATTTATGGGGAGCACGCTTATGCCTAATACATTGCAGATCAATGGCCTTGACTAGATTGTGGTGAAGTGGCATGAGCAAACAGTTAAGCTCTTAGAAATACAGATTTTTTAAGTCAGAATGAGTTCTTAAATTCTGCATAGTACTTGGTAGGAAGCCAGTGCACCATTGTGATCATTAAGGTGAACTCCTTGTCTGGGTTTAGGTGCTTTTTACTCCTTTTGGGCGATGTAGCTTATTGGTAGTTGAAGTAAGGAAGAAATGAATACATAAATCCTGTGGTTTTTATATCTGCCTTCAACGTCTGTCTTTAAATAATGACTGTCTTTAATTGGTTGAAGTAAGTCAGCATTTCAAGTTCTGAGCCCATTTTCTTAAGAAAGTCAATACTAAATTTGGTGTACTTTTTAGACCTGTGGATAGGTCTGCTTTATATTGCATGTATTCTTTCCTAAGCTGTGTGGGTAAAGGATGTGATCTACAGAGTTGTACCAATTAATTATGTGTGATTTTACAAGCAGTGTAAGTAAATCAGGTTAGCCCGTAGTTTTTGTGGATGCACTTAGTTTGATAGATCCTACTGATTGTTAGCTTAAGTTGATATAGAACACATGTAGGCCAAATCCAACTCAGCATTGCTTAAGGAAGAGTGTCAGTGTATGGATTTTATTTTGGTTTAAGTCTGTTTTAACTTCTGTCTCTGATTAGGCGAGAGAATTAACGTTAGGAAAACACGATTATTTGTTCTTGGTTGGTTGTTTTACCTGTAAGGAAGATTTTCCTATGCAAAATGTCTTTAACTTGCATGTACATTGCTCTGAAAATAGATGGATAATAAATAAAGTATAGGGTAAAACCAAGGAAAGCCTATTGATGCATGTCCCAGGCTCCAAAGTGCAGTCATTACCAGTATTAGCACACTCTAAATAATCTGCTTGTAAGTTATGAAATCTGTTTTTAAGTCCGGAAAAACTGGAGTTGCTTGGGAATTCACTTATTCTGGTGGTGCCTAATTCCAAATCCTGTTGAAGTTGGTGGAAAGTCCTTGTGTCAGCCACTACTTTCTGTCAGGTCCTTCCTTTTGTAGTTTTCTTCTCATCACAGGCAGGGATTGCTTTGACTTTCATGTTAACTATTAAACACTGTGCACCTTTCAACCTGGACACTAATACAACTTTTTGATTAGTAAAGAATAGTATGTGCATGTTGTATTACTTTGCAGTTAATAATGAAATATGTTTCAGAGCCATGGGCTGTATCTACAATTAATGATGTATAAATTTGAGCCATTTGTGCATATAAAAGACAGTATCTCTATATTGCTACAATCCCATACTGGATTAGTAAAATATAATAAAATTTAATAATCAGTAATCTGTGATTATTCAGTGTGTGCTCAATGCTTTATGCATATCTTTCTCTTGATTTTCCCAACATTACCCTGGAAGGAAGAGGGGTTTTTGCTATTAATATAATTTATGTTTGTACTAAGTGCATTAGAGAATAATTATTCTCTGACTTTATAGAAACCATTTTTGGTAATAGTTTTACCTGACTTCTTTATTAAACCTCCTACTATTTACTTCTTCACAACAAATATCAGATTATATTCCACCATGTGTATGATGTGGATTGAAAGCTGAATTTTTGATTTGAGTTGTAAAATCTCATCTTTTAAATTCTTTATTATTAAAACAAAAAGGTCCAAAATTTAAGTTCACTTTGAGAAATGAACCAGTAGCTAAGAAAACAGTCGCAACTCATTGTCTTAAGAAATCCTATGGCAGCTACCAGGTAAACTCATGCCAAAATTGAAGAGTTACAAACAGGAGCACAAAGCAGTAGTTGAAATAAATTCCCTAAGTATTCTTTGAAGTGTTTATTAATGCTAATGGCCAAATGAAAACAATTCCACAGCTTTGCTAGGATGTCCCATTTTGGTGTTCTCAATCTGGGTCATTTTCCCTATGAAGTATGCAATACCTGTGTTATGTTGCAGTGATTTCCTGTTAAGTACCATGTTATTGGAGGCTACAGAAGCAAGTATTGTATTGATGTTCATGTTCTATGTTAAGAAAAATATGCTATTTGTTCACTTTTTCTCCCCCTTAAGCAGACCGAAAAACATAGCAGAATTCAAACAGTAGTTAACACTTAGCTGAGGAAGAGAGTGACCCATGCTTGTATTAATACAATATTTTTATTTAAGCTGCATGAAACTGCTGAAAACTTGCAAGAGAAAGATCTAGTAACATAAAAAAATTGAAATTTCTTTTATTCAGCTGTGTGACCCTGGTGCTTTGAGATTCAGCATCTAGCAGCTGCATAGAACTGGAATATTTTCAATGAAAATAGGCATATCATTTTACAGATAGATAATTTTTTATAGATACATATATAAACATACACACAGATATTTATAAATCTAGTATAGTTCTCAGTTTTAGATGGATTATTTTTAATCTTGGCTATTAAGTGCTAAATGTTGTAACTTTCTGTAGAATTGTATTGACATATATGTCCTTTGACATTGTCTTCCCAAATTAGCTAGGTTCATCTTTTTATCTATATTATTTGGATTTTGCTGAAATTCAGGATAAGTTAGTATGTAGCATGTCCAATTGAACTGCTACTTGATTGCAAGCTAGCTAATTGAAAATACTTTGGCATTTTGTATTAAATTCTTGTCTGCTGAAATATAGGGGCACCCTGTCCCTTTGGCCTTTATGTACAGACTTGGAAAGATATATTTGACTGTGTATAAACTATGGTGGAAGCTTTACAATTTTACATCTTTTGTTCTGGATTACTTTGTAGGAGATCTTGTAACTGATAAAAGCAACACTGAATTATTAGACCTAGTACATTCTTCAGCGTAAGACATTATAACATAAGTCATTATCTTCACAGCTAACTGGAAATTGATTGTCTGTATGGTGTGGTCATACACAGCTAGTGATAAGGAGGAAATGTGTATAAAGTGAAAGAGATAGCCACATCATTCAAAGAACCATTGGTAGTCATTCTTTACTCTGAGTGCCTGAGTAGTTGTGCATGTCCTCCCATGTAGGAAATGTGCTCTGGATCTTTGAAGCATGTGGAGTTAGTGTAAGCTTGGTAGCATCCTTAATTGGCTATAGCAGCTACTTAATAAAGGTTTTTTATTAACTTTGCTTTTTTAGGAAAACAAGACCTCATGATTTCTTCTTTCCTTATTCTTTGTAGAGTCAAAGCAACTGTTCTATACCCTGTCCACTGGCATCTCACCAGCCAGTTCACAGTCCCCCCTAACTTGGGACCAGCAGCAGCATGTGATGCCTCTTGCCATTTCTAGCTAATCAGAATGGGTATGGTGGAGGAAAGCTAAATTTACCGTTCTGGAATGGTGGCAGTAAGAGACACAAGCCTAGGCTTTATTAGTTTCTCTGCTTCCTGAATGTGCCTTTTTTTTTCTTTTTTTTTTTTTTTTTCTTTTTTCTACAGGACCTGCTGAAAAAATGCAGTTTTTATCACCTTGACAGTCTCTTTGGCTAACCAGGAAATATCTGGTCATCAGAGACTTTTAGTTTTTAAACCTCTGTTGTGTGCAATGTCCAAATACCACAGTAATTTTTTTCTTTGTTCCACTTGATAGCTATGTTGTGTACAAAATTAATTTGGAGCAAAGCACATTCATGCTACATCAGTGTTAAAAAGTGTCACCTACAGAGTATAGCGCTTCTGACATAGGTACTATCTCTGTAGAGTAATCTCTCTGTTCTTCATTTTTAGGAGTGCAGGGACATAGCAGGCTTCTTACTGCAAAACAGTTAAATCTAATGTCTCAGGCCT
Source organism: Buteo buteo (assembly GCF_964188355.1). Taxonomy (NCBI): domain Eukaryota; kingdom Metazoa; phylum Chordata; class Aves; order Accipitriformes; family Accipitridae; genus Buteo; species Buteo buteo. The sequence continues at coordinate 37,244,030 of NC_134204.1, forward strand.
CTTGTTTACTTCTTACTGCAATTAGTAATTCTATACTGCAAAGCCAAATATAGTTAAAATAATGATGTATAGGTATTTCTTTAGGTTTTGGATGGATAAAAAGATAGCTAAATCTAAAATACCACCTTTTGTTCCACTGAAAACGATTAGAGCCTAGATTCTGCAGCTGGTGTTAGGGAGTTCTAACAAAGGTACACGCTTACTGACTGGACTGAATGTTGCTCAGTGGAAATGACAGGCTCAAAGTGTGAGAACTTGAAACACTGAAGTTGTTGGCTAAAACCACCACAAATAATTTAAAACATAAGAGAACAGCACCATTAGTTGTACTACAGGGTGCAGTTTTTAAAAGACATTTTCAAAGGACTGAAGTCAGAACTGTAAATGCCACATGAAGTCATTTAGGGGCTTTTGCGTAATTAACTTACATGGCCACCTTTTGTGAAGAGAATTATTTTTGCTTTTCTAGCAAGCTTCCAGTTACATTTTCACAAGGCACTGTGTCAGCTAACTGAAACAAATATATTGTTGTTTTCCAGTGAGAGTGATCCGTCAGGGATGATGAGATTAATGATCTTTAATTATTAAGCTTGTCTCTAGAACTTTTCTTGCCTGTGTCCACCAGATCTTGTAATTTCCTGTGTCCTAGCTAACAGACAAATTTGGGAGCTTGCTGTGGTTCTGGAAATCAGATGGATTGATCTTTTTCTTTTCTTCTTCCATATTTAATCAGACTTTTCTTGTCTGTGGGTATTAGTTCAAAATCCAATTGGTGTTATCAAATCTTCATAAGCAGCCTGTAGTACTTCAGGGCCTTCTCATACATGACGAAACGATGTCATACTGAAAACATGCAGTCATGCTGTTAAACATTCTTCCAAAATACATAAGCAGGGAAAGGCAGAATTAAAGTTGCATTAATGATAAAATTTGGGCATCGTCAGGGACAAGACTAGCAGAGGGATATTGGAGAAAGGTAGTGACTCTAAGTTAGCTTCCCGTAGTATTGTTTGCATAGAAGTATTGCCTGCCTTGCTGTTGAATCACAGTGATTTCTGTAGATTATCTGAATGTTACAGAAATGAAATATTGTACTGTTGGTAAGCACACTGCCTGCGAGAGTGCTGTTTTTTTCTTATCTTTATTGCCTAGACAAAAGTTCTTCAGCATTTAGAAGGAAATATCTGATTTATCAGCCTATGTATATATAAAAAATAAAGAAGTACTAAGTGTGTCTTGTTGAACTGTACTGAATGTTCATAGTAAGAAGCCTATGAACCTACAATCTGTAACACCAAAGCTAGTAACATAAGCTGTCAGGCTGCTATATTACAAGAGTAATGAGGAACTGATAAATATAGGTTTCTCTCCAACACCTCCTATGGCATTCCTGGGAATTCTGGTAATGGCAGCACTGCTTGGTGCTTTCTGGCAACAGCTCAATTCAGCATACAAGGCTAGTTTTCCATTTTTCTTGCATGGTACTGCTTTTGGAAGGGAAATAGCAAATTTTCAAGTTTAGGTGTATCTCAGCTTTGGAATTTCAATAACTGAATTTTGCAAAGAAGTAGACACATTAAGTTTCTTCAAAGAGTGCAAATAATATTTTCAAATTAAAATTATTAAGCAATGTTTATGTATTCTTGCCTTATCCCTTGAACTCTTTCCTAAAGTGTACAGTTCTGGAATTCCAGAAACTCCAATGTGGAACAAAGTGGACCTTTATTGTGGCCCAGCATGATCTTTGTGATGAGCTACTTGGCTCTCTTTTGCTGCATGAGGCAGAATGTGCATATACATACAAAAAGTTTAACTTATCTTAATGTTTTCGGATTTTTTTCTAATTTGTAAAGAGTTCAGAATGTGTTTTCTAAGAAGTATTATTGTATCTGCTTTTTTCAAACATAGTCACATGAGAATAAACATGGAATCTTCCAAATTTTCCTAAAACTCAAATATTTCAGTGTAAGAAATAATTTAAGAAATTGATTTGCATCCTTACTTTGCATTATTGGAAACTAGCTCCATACTAAAAACAAGCTGTAGGTAATAGAGACTTTGGTGTGTTGGTGATCTGAGGTTTATATAAATGTTAAAAGCACTGATGGGACAATAAAACTCTCTTGATATTCATGCAGTGGAGTCCTCACCCTGTGTGCTTCTCTGGGTTATGTTGATTACACTGGTACCCCTGTCATGGCCCTTCAGGCTGAATTCTTTGTGAACTAAGTACAGGTAAACACTGTTTATGATACTGCTCTGATGTTATAAAGGAATGAAAAAAATTAAAATTAAAATAATAAGCAAATTTCACACAATGTAACTTTTTTTTAAACACCTTTTGATCAGTCATCTGGGTCTTATGCTACAGTAAAACAAATAAAAGATTACTAAGTGATAGGTAAAATTTTGGACATGGGTTTCTGCCAACCTTTTGCAAGCTAAAGGTTATGCTGCATGTTGAAACTATTTTAGTCGCTAGTGCATCTTTGGTTGAGTGACTATTAATTTGAAATATATCTCAAAACTCATTCTTGACAACTATGACACTGTTCACTTTTTTGTTATGTGAACAAACATTGGATTGGTGTGTGGGGGAGCTGCTTTTATCCTTTTTTGCTCCTGAATGTGGGTTGTAAATCAGAGAGACTTTACTTAGCACCAACAGATATTGCTTCCTGCAATTTTCATCCATCCTATAAGTGACTGAATTGGGAAACAAGAATGATAAAGACATATTTCTGGGAAGTGAATGGACAAAGTAAGATAGATAGCTCAATGACTCTATAGTCAAATATTCCATTTCCTTGGTTAATTAAGTCTACAACTTTCTTTGTGTAAACTGTAAGTTTACAATTTTCTTCCTGTAAAGGAATTCCAGTAAATCATTCTGAATAGTTTGAATGTTCACAAAATGTAAGTAACACTAGTACTTTTTTGCTTTACTCTTCTTTTGGCAGCGTTATCCCCAGACATATGTAATGGTTTTTGTTCTCTCACACGGTCTAGATCAAACACCTGCTCCCAGGTTTACTCTCACCTCCCAAGGCTGTCAGTTGACACATAAATATACAGACACGTGAAAAGAGTGTATTTTGCCCTTACTGCAGGCAAATGTTCTCGAATCATAATGCTATAGGAACAAAGTGAAGAATTTCTGTCAGAGTAATATTTCACATGTAAAAGTTGGATAAAGTTTTTGCCTAGCTTCGTTTTCATGACTCTAAACTATTTTTGAGTAATAGAAAATTAAAATCAGTGTTTGTGTTATGATGTATCAGACTCCCTAATTTATGACAGCCTCTTCCTATGTTTTCTGTATGGACTTGTTACAAAAGTATGTGTAATGTGCTTGTGCATTCTACTCTGGTTTTACAGAGTAGAATTTCTACCTTTTTGAAGACTCTTGAACAGAGTACAATTCAGTTTTGCTTACCTAGAAGACCTTTCTGTGTTGATTTGCTGTCTTTCTTCTCAGGCTCTTTTCTGAGGGGAAGAAAACAGAGCTGCTTCTGCTATCCCATTTTCCTTGAAAGGGTTTAGGCTATTCGGCTTAAGCTTTGGATAAAAAAAAATTCCCTGGCACTACTTTGACCCAGTGTCTTTAAAACTTACTTATTTTGGTTACTGTCATAAGCAACATTACTGTCCCTTTTTAAGGACCCAGGTAAAGAGCATGCAAAGCTTGCTCAGCAGTCTTTTTCTGTCTGATTTTCTTCTTAATTTGGCTTTCCAGTCTTAAACAATCTTCCATGACTCTGGAGGAAAACATTTGAAAAGGCAATAGTTAACCTCTTGGACTCAGAGGAAGGCTTCCCCAACTGCAGCAACTCCTGTACTAACCCCCTGATATCTGTCCACACCAGCAACAGTATGCATTAGGAGATTGTGGTTGGTTCTGCTTATTTCTCCAAAGAGTCATCCTGCTGCAGTCGTACAACATGTAATCCTTGGGAAGGAGTCAGTTTCCTCAGTGGGTTATTCCTTCTTATGTATTCAGCTCTATTAGAAATGAGATTCTCTGCTTGGTTTTATTTTCCAGATAAAATTCCCTGGGACAAATGGAAAAAAAGTCTTATTGTTTATTTGTGTGTTTATTTTAGACTGCCATGAGCATCGTCTCTTAATTCCTTTTATCTGTATGCAGAGGAGTGTAGGAGTCTCCTGCTGCCCCTACCTGTGAATGCGGAAAGCTGCTGATGAGCAATGGCTGATTTATGGGATGTGTATTACTCAGGAGGCAATGGTTTGCTAGAGGACTAACTAGAGTCCTCTGGCAATGGGTTAACCTAGGGTCAGCAACTCTTGAGGAGGGAACCCTTTAAACTGGTAAGTGCAGAGAGAAAGTTTATGCTATAGTTCAGGCTATCTTTCTGAATTACCTTTACTTATGCATTGAGACCCAAGTTAGATTTGGAGCTGTGTGAGGGCTCCTGATGGTATCTTTAGAACTGCTGACAATTAAAAATGATGACTACTAGGAAATTTTGTTCTAGCAAGAACGTATAATTTGCAGAAGCCCTGCTTATATGCAGATGGTACAAGCATTTCACCTATTCTAGTAACTTGATAAGTAAGCAACTGTTACAGAGCATTTCTTGCTGATGCCTAGCTGTAATCTAAAAGAAATCAGAAGTAATTCCTTTGGTAAAACTGATTCTGTAGCACAGTTTTTATTATGCTACCTCTTCCTATGTTCCAAATGGGTGAGTATTACAAAAATAACTAAATAATGGAGGAGTAATCAAAGGTGTTATGTTGCCATAAAATAGAATTCAGAATATTGTATGATACTGGAAAGAGCAGATACTATAATTGTGGGTCAAGGTCAGTACCTTTAAAAATGTATGCAATACCAGCATAAACTATTAGCTGGATAGATTTGATCTCTCTTGATTTCTCACTATCCTTGTTTCAATATTGCCAAACGAGACTGTGACAATCATAGTTGGAGGTCAGAGTGAGGCCTTGGTACATAAAACAGGATGCTGTATGCTTTCCTGCTCCTCTTGGTGCCTTTTGTATATATATGTTAAAAGCAAGAAGAATGACTTTCATGAAATCATTGATAGTAAACAAAACACTTTGAGTTTGGTTTTGGGATGTGAAAACAAAGACATGATTCTACTTCTGACCTGCCACATTAGAAGATACTGACAAGTCTTCCAAGAAGTGCCAATAGATTCCTGCTAATTTAGGATGCTGATTCCTGTTAATTCAAGGACTCGGTGGCCGCTTCTTGGCTAGGAAGGAGTTGGAGGTTGTTCTCTGACCATATAATCTAGAGCATCTAAGGCTGCTGCTGGCCTGGACTGTCACTTGTCAACAGAGTAACCTTTAAAAGTATTTTGGAGTAGGTTATATTGTTAGAAGGTCTCTTTGAGTTTTTTACTTTTTTTGGAACCAGATAAGGAAATGCTGATTGTTGAGAAAGAATTACTGAAGCAATAGAGTCAGATTCTACCAGATATACTTACAAGCAGCATAACCTCTCTATGCAGAATGCTCAAAACCATGAGGCAATTTCAGGTCTGCATAAAGGTGAAAAGCAGTACACGAGTTTCCAGGCTTTGTATGGCTTTAAGTCACTTTTCTCCCATCTGATAGGGTATCATTCAAACTTAGCAAAGCTGCTAGAAAATACAACATTTGAATATGAATAAGAGCAAGGCATTTTTTCTGGAAGGAGTCATAAAGTCTGGATTTTTTTTTTAGTCCACTAGGTTTTTTTACTCTTTAAAGCACATTGCAAAACCAGTCTTTTTTTCCTCCCTCTTTAAGAAATGGTCCTGAGCAGAAAAGTGTATGTGGGAGCTGAATACATATTTTAAATAAGATTTTCAGTTCATCTAATAGATACAGGATTAGTGTGCTTGTTCTTAAAATTAGAAATAGCAATCATGTGAGTCACTCATAGTTATGTAACCTTCATTATCGGCAAATTTGGTATGGCGTTACTGTAAATTTTCTGGGTACATCTTTCAGTTATACAGTCTTCTTCAGGACTCTAGAAACCTTGACTATAAACTAACCAGAACTGAAAAGACTTTCCCAGTGCCATCAGAAAAGGGTTGTTTACCATGTTTTGAAAATGTTTTTACCTTTTCAGCTTAAAAAATTGAAACCAAATTGATTGAAATGATCCTGTGTAAAGAATGCATCTAGACACAGGCCAAGTGATAATTTCAATTTCAACATTGCAAGCTTTCAGAAGTGGCTCACTGTGTTAGTATTACCATTGCAGATAAGAATTTAGACTTTGAGTTTACTGAAACTTAATGAAGTTTAACACTGAGTGGTTACTTACTTTCTTTTCATCTGCATTGCTGATAGGTATTCCTAGTAATGAATCTCCTTTACCTAAGGTTATTCATGTATACAGCTAGAAGATGTTTTATGTGAATTTTCAGAGACAATTCTGAGCAGTTTTTTTAATTTCTTTTAAAACACAGTGAACTTTATAGAGATTTTATTTCTGTTTCTAGCTTTTTCATCAATTTATTAATATTTAAGAGCTTATTTGCAGAATTCTGGAGTTTCAATACCCTGCAAGGTTTCACCAACTCCACAAATCAATATAAAAGATTGTGTAAGTTGTCAGAATACTTCACAGCGTTTGATAAACATTTGCACAAAGGTCATGTCTGGTATCTCTCTATTGCTTTAAATTATATCCTAAGAACTTCCCTTTTTTAAAGTTGAATTACATAGTAGAATGAATATACAGCATGAATGTGTATTTCTCGTTGTCAGGAGAAAAGCTGCGAAGGTGTGAATTTATCATGAGCTGGAAGTGATCAATTTATACTAGCGCTTTGGTTTGTTTGACTTTCCTCTTGACCTGCATATTTCCATTGTATTCAAATCCCATCATTCCTTCTTGAATTATGGTTCAAAGGTCTATCTTCTCTGAGTCTATAGAGCAAACACTTTTTTCCAAAGAAAAGTTTTTTGTTTTCCTATTATGATTACCATAGACTTCCTTTCGAGTTCTACATTTCTGTATGTATGTAATTTAGAACCTTAATCACTTCTGTTGTCTATGTTAGGGTTTTTCATAGGCCTCTTTTTCTTTTTTTTTTTCTTCTCCTGGTTCATCAACCTTAACTACAAGACTGCATAGTTTCTCCTTGTTCATTCCTTACTTGTTCGGCAGGGGAGGTTGTTGATGTTGCATATGGTTTGCTTACCAGTACTTTGGTACCTACATACATCATATTTCTCCTTTTGTACAGGGGTATCGTCTCTGAATGAACTTCAGTTTCTAGCTTTTCCCTGTACAAATGGAGCTTAAAATCTGTTTCTTGTAAAATGCTTAGAAGGTTGAGGCTTTTTAATTGTGTAATCGACATAATAGAGAGATCATGTTTATGAGATGCTGACTGAAATAACACATAAACTTAATTAAAAGCATAGAATTTGGAAGTTTTGATTTTAAAAAAGCAAAAAAATCAGTTTTCCTCAAAAAATGCTAGTCTATAAACTTCATATACTATATATTTTATTTGTTTGCTCAAGCAAAAACTTACATAGTATGAAAACGAGAACTAGAAAGCACCCTGCTTGTCAACAGATACGTTGTCATTAAGGGACCTGTGAAATGGTAAACTGAAAGCATCCTCTGTGTTCTATGTTGCTGCTTTACAAAGCAGAGTGGACTGTTGCCAAAATTTTTTAGGTTTGTTCTTCTCCAGTGCCTAAATACACTCATTGCTGAATTTCCCTACTGGGAAAAGAGTTGTGCTCAGACACTTGTGCTATTCAGTATTGTAATCTGAAATAGCAAAGATAATTAACCTAATCCGCAATGTAAATTTGTAATTTCTTTCACTTTGTTTAGTAACTACTTGATTTATAAGGAGAAAATGATTTGCTGTTATTTTTTCTTTGCTTTTTAAATCAAGCTTGTGGTTGTATCTAATTGTAAAATAGGAAATTTGTGGAGCAGTCCTAAAAAACTTGGCTGGAAGCACAGCTAAATGGAGATTAACACAAGGCATCTTTAAATATACATCATCCTCAAAATTGCCGGCTCTTGAAACATCTTCAACTCCCAGCATTTCTACCATCAAAAGATGGAGGAGGAAAATACTAAAGTTCAGAGATTTCTTTTCATTATCTATGCCTCAAGACTGCGGTCAGCTAGAAAGACTTTACACAGAAACTACCTTTCCACTGTAGAAATATCTTCAAAGATTCTGTCTCTCAGCTTCAGTTTGTGTCTCGGATCTTTTCAGATGACATAAACATGATAGCCTTTGCTCAGCATTTGCTAAATCAAACACAAGTTTTTCAGTGCACAGAGAAATCCCCTTTCAGTTAGGATCAAAACCTTGCGCATTTCTTCTTTCCATTGTTTGATGTGTTAATTGAAACCGAACAGTGCAAAAACCAATGCAGTAAATCCAGTGAGCATACACTTAAGATAATTACAGCAAATAACAGCTTCATCTGCTAAAATAGTGTTGGAAGCTCTTATTCACAGTATCTGAACTTTGATACTGCTGTTCTGACTCTCTAGTTCCAGTAGTTTAGTATTCTGCATTACCACACACAGAGCTTATTTTTGACCCTTTGAGTTGAAGGATTGCAGAGGCAATCCTTTCTTCACCCTCAGTCAGTGAGGGAAGCATCTCCTGTCACTAAAATCTGTGCAGCTGGATCATAGGTCTCTTCATGTACCTAATCTGCTTTGTAAAAGAGTTGAACATGGATCATTTAAAAGACTGGTGGGTAAGAGGTCTGTTAAAGGGAATGCCACTTTTGGGGAAAAAACACACACAGATGTTTATCTTCAGACCCACTTGAAATGTTTTTTGGAGAGGGAGGGAGAGTTTCATAAAGATAAATCAGTTCTTACCTGTTAGGTTGGCACATCTGTGTGAGCGGACATGGAGGGAGACAATGGCGTAAATGAAAGGCTGGAAAGCCAATATCTCCCCCCACCCATGCTTTTTACTGCTGAGTAGTTTCCTTCAATGTTGCATTATACTTCAGCAGTTTTCTGTGACTTCTTCAGTTACCTTGAATTTCTCGCAGTTCTGTCTTGCTCCTTAGAAATTTCTTACTTGACCCTTCTTTGATGCTTCTTCCAACTGATCATGTTCACTTGTTCTTGGGGAAAGTAGCAATCATACGGTCTCTGCAAAGAATTGTACTCTTCAAGAAGACCACATTACACCCTTTCATCCTTTTTGTTGAGCTGCACTCTTGTAACTAAATATGCAGTATACAGTACTTTTGTGGTGAATTTTAAAGGACTGAAATAGATGTGGATTTTTTGTTAAATGCATATACAGGTGCTTTTTTTTTTTTTACAATTTCTAGCTAGAATAGCATGTCAAAAATACTGAAGTATGTCAGAGCACATTTTACTACTGTCGTGGTTTAACCCCAGCCAGCAACTGAGCACCACGCAGCCGCTCACTCACTGCCCCCCCATCCAGTGGGATGGGGGAGAAAATCAGGAAAAGAAGTAAAACTCCTGGGTTGAGATAAGAACAGTTTAATAGAACAGAAAAGAAGAAACTAATAATGATAATGATAACACTAATAAAATGACAACAGTAAGTAATAAAAGGATTGAAATGTACAAATGATGCGCAGGGCAATTGCTCACCACCTGCCGACCGACACCCAGACAGTCCCCGAGCGGCGAATCCCCGCCCCTTCCCAGTTCCTGAACTAGATGGGACGTCCCATGGTATGGAATACACCGTTGGCCAGTTTGGGTCAGGTGCCCTGGCTGGGCATGAGAAGCTGAAAAATCCCCGACCATAGTCTAAACACTACTGAGCAACAACTGAAAACATCAGTGTTATCAACATTCTTCACATACTGAACTCAAAACATAGCACTGTACCAGCTACTAGGAAGACAGTTAACTCCATCCCGGCTGAAACCAGGACAACTACTGAGTTAGGAACAAACAGAAGAGTGACTTGCTTCTGCATGTGATTCCTCACATTGCAATTTTTGCTCTGTTTTTTGCCTTGAAATGTAAAAAGACTTAGTAAAAAACCACTTGAATGCACAGTCATGATAAAAAGCCACAATTACTTGTACGTTCCTTTTCCATCTTCTGATTTTGTATAATGAATGGAATATGTATCAAGACATACAGATTATATATTTTTATTTTTCTCTGTTAGCACTATATTTGCCATAAAAATTCTGTAGAAAATAAAGTTTGGATGTTTTGTTGTATTACATTTGTTTTTTCAGAGAGAAAAGATTGAATAGAAATCAGTATAGAATATGTTCCCAAATGAGTTACATACTTAGAAATTTGCTCAGTGCTAAGTGTGTTGGCCTTGAGTGGCCTAATCTGTGCATTCAAAACTTAACAAGTTTGTGATCTGAAGATTGTCAGGCTTCAGAGATTAGAAAAAATGAAAGAAGCCAAGAAGCCAGCTAACTAACTAATTAGGATAGGATAGGATGACAGTAATTGGTTCAAAAAGGGAGGCTATACCTGTCTAAGCTTCCCCAGACTGAAAAAAAATTTAAGCTCAGATGCAGGTAGCAGTCTCCCCAGTGGAATGCAATTTATTCAGTTTGGTTTGGTGTGACATGTGTGATTATCTACATATGAGACATGATTTTTATGTACTGCTGCAAAGAGCATAAATCTTGGGAAAGGAGAACATCCTGTTTGCCAGAAGGAATCTAGTCTCTTAGATGAGACCATGAATGAGATGAGACCTACTGTCTAGCTGATGTGACAATGTCCTCTTGCAACAAGAATGCTCCTGCAGTAAAGAGACTCTTTTTAAGGATAGGAGGAAGCAGGTGTTGGTAGAGGGAGGTTACAAAAGATAAGGAAAGCTGTTTTAAAATATTGTCAACAGTAGCTGACTGGCATATTAAGCAACAGAATAAGGAAATAATTTACAAGTACTACTGTGCTAGAAGCCCCAAAAATAAGATGTGGAGCTGGACTGCTTGGCATCAGATGACAATCCTGACACACTAGGTGTCTCAATGACCTGGAGGAAGGAGTGTAATCTGGGGGGAACAGTGTTGCCTGGGTACTAGCTTTGCAGGAATGACGGAGTAGGATTACCTGGTGAGAGAGTGGCACTGTATGAAAAGGATTTTTTAAGTGTAATACCGGACAGCTATTGTAGAAAAAGGGAGTACTGTGTATGGCTTTTGGATAGAAGTCCTATATTTTAATAACAAATAAGTAGCAGTGAGGTTGTATTGCTGATCTTTTCATCAGGATGCTGACAGTGAGGCAGAAATGCAAAGCGAAATTCAATGAATTGTGAAGGACAGGTTGTAACCATGGAAGGTTTCAACTATCCACATAGAGCCTGCATCATTATCTTGCCAAGGCAAGATGTAGAGATACAAGTTTTGTATGGAATAAGTAACTTTCTAGAACAGTCAGTCTTAGAAGCTAAAAGGGAAATTACTGTTCTGGGGTTTATTTTGAGTGGTATACAGAACTTAGTTCAAAAAGCATTAGAGAGAAAGCCTCTCTGTAATAGTTACCTCAATACAAGAAGAAGCGCAGAATTGTGCAGCTTGGAAGGAACCTCTAGAAGCTGTCTTGTCCAACCTGCTGCTCAAAGCAGTGGCAGTTTGGGAAGGCTGCTTAGGATCTTGTCAAGTTTTGACAAAGGATGGAGGACATGGAGACCAAGGATGGAGATTTCAAAACCTTCCTGAGCAACAGTTCCAGGGTCTGACCAGCTTAATGAGCAACTTCTTTTTATATCTAGTTTGAATTTAATGTATTCTAACTTGTGTCCATTGGTTCTCATACCATCCATGGTGCTCCTCTGGGAAAAGTCAAACTCATCTTTTTGACTCCCTTGCGTTAGGCAGACAGCAATAAAATCTTACCTTCTCCTGGAGCTAAATCAACCCAGGTGTTTCACCTGTCATCATAACTCATGTGCCCAACCCTTGACCATTGTGATACCACTTTGCTAGGCTTAATCTAGTAGGTCAGTGTCTTTATTGGAGGAACACAAAAATAGACACAGCCACACATGCAGCCTCAGAAGTGCCGACTAGAATCAATTTTGTAAACCAACTGACTCTGCTCTTGTCTATACAGCTAGTATGTTGTTAGCCTTTGCCACAAAGGCATGTCACTACCTAATGTTCAACTTGTGGAACCCACTTTTTCTGCAAAGCTGCTCTCTAACTGGGTGGTCTTCTAAAATGTCCTGTTGCAAGGGGTTATTCTGGTAGGACTTTGGCTTTGCTGAACTTCATGAAGTTCCCATCAGCCTATTTTTTTCACCTATGAGGTCTCTCGGAACAGCGGTCCAGCCCTCTGGTGAGTATATCAGTTTCTCTCCATTTTCTATCACCTGTGAACTTGCTGAGAGGCACTGTAACTCATCTTCAACGTTGTTAATAAAGACATTAAACAGTACTGGCTCTGTTATGGATCCCTGAGGGGTGCTTTTCATTTCTAGCTGCCAGTTGAACTCCACACCACAGATCATCACCCTTTGAGCCTAGCAGTCCAGCCAGTTTCCCAGCCACCTTACCTACTTTTCAATTCAGATCTCAACTATTTGGCAATAAGGAGGTAGGAGACCATCTCATGCCTTGCCAAATTCAAGGTATACACCGTTGCCTGCTCTCCCTTTATGCTTACAGCCGGTCATCTGCTTACAGAGGCAGTCAGGTTGGTGAAGCAAGATTTTTCCTTGGTAAATCCATGCTAGCTGTTTCCAACCACCTTTTTGTCCATTAGGTGGCTGGACATGATTTCCAGGATGATTTGCTCTGTAACTTTCCAAGGAAAAGAGGTGAAGCTTGTGTTTCCCCACATGTCATCCTTTATGAAGATGGGTTCATGTGATGTTTGCCTTCCCCCCCCCCCCCCTTTTTATATATATTATATTTAAATAGTAGCAGAAGAGAGTAGACCAAATCAAGTGGACTGGCAATGTTCCAGTCCAGTTTCCAGAAAGGGAACCACATAAAAATGAAGCAACTAGTCAAAAAAACTCCGGTCCCCCAAAGACAAGAACAAGCAGTACAGAAAGTCTGTGAACAGTTGGAGACTGTTAAGCAAGGTACTGTAGCTGAAACCCAGCTGAAGTATGTGCTAAAATTTAAAAAATGAAATTTAAAAAAAACCCAAACCAACCCCACCCCAAATTAGTCTTAAAAATCTTTCTGTAAAGACTCAGTGGGGAAGTTTTTGTAGCCCTCACAGAGGAAAGGTCAGCATTTAAAACTTAAGCTTGCATTGGTGAGAACAGTTAGGCCAATAAACAATGGCAGGACAAATGCAAGTGGAAAGTTGAGAAGGCTAAAAAAGCTCTTGGAAGAGTGGTTTTCAAAGATGCCTAAGCTGTGACATTAAAATTCTGCTTAAATAAAGTGAAAAAGAAGCCAGTTAGGAAATTTGTAGGTTTGCTTAATGATAAAAGTGTAAAAACATACACTGGGTTCACAAGGCCATAAAAGAACAACTCAGTGAATCTTCGCATCAGTCTTCCCTTCTGAAGATGCTAAGAAGGTGTCAACAACTCAGGTATTTTTTGTAGCAGATGGGTCAAAGGTGTTAGATCCGTTTGAAGGAACTGTACAGCAACTATGAAATCAAGTAGATAAGTTATTGTTAATATCTTGATCTTAATATCTTGACAAGATACACCCAAGAAGTGTGAAGGCACTGAAGTATGAAATCACTGAACTGTAACCTCATTGTAAACAGTCACTGCTAGTGGACTGGCAAGCTGCCACTGTAACTCCCATCTACAAAATGGGCTCCAGAGGGAGCTGCAAACCAGTGAGCCTGGCTGCTTCCATACTTGGGAAGATGGCAAGTCTGTCTTTAGGAAAAAGGCGGGGGCAGGGGAAACGACAGAGAGGGAGAGAGATCACTGAGCACAGATCAACACAGTTTTGTTGAGGAAGCATCAGTGTGGCTCCTGTAAAGGGAAATCCTGCTTCATTAACCTGCTGGAGTTGGAGAAGGGTGACAGTAACTATGTGGATAAAATCTGGTCTGTATTTTCCAATTGCCTCTGACAAGGCTCCACATGAAAGGTTATAAAGAAACTCCATTCCTGCAGGATTGGAGGAAAGGTCCTTTTAGCAACAGGGAACCTCTAAAAGCAGAGGAAACAAAGGGTAGTGCTTACGTGCCACTTTCAGGATGGAAAATTGGAATCAGCCTGCAGAAACTGTTAGGCTTGTGCCCTCTCCTGAGTAGCATCTGCTTTTGCCTCTGCTGGAGACAGAGCACTGATGATGGATGGACCCAGCGCTGGTCTAATGCAGTTGGGCATTTCTACCATTCATGCAAGCCAGTTATTGACTTGTGTGGGTTGGATCTTGTATTACACATTGTAATTTCTTGTCTAGGCTTGCCTGAAATATTTCTGGCTTAGATATATCATAGCTTCAGTTGGAGAGTATTTCACAGACAAATGAATTTATTTGGAAGTGTTTCAGATATTCGGACTATAAACCTACCCCTTTACTTATTTCATATCATTTTTTACTTCTGCATGTCTTTCATCACCCTAGAAAAAATCTTTATGTAAAAGTTAACTCTTTTTAAATATGTTGTACAGTTATCATTGTATGCTTGTCACTTAGTGTGTAGGGAGGCAGTATGTATGTATACATATGCGTGTAAACGTGTGTTCATTCAAATAATGTTTTTAAAGTTGAAAAATAACATGCTTCAGAAGATAGAGTTTCAAGCAGGAAGTATGTAATATTGAATACAGTCTTTAATTATGTAAACAATGCTTTTTCAAGGAAGCATTTTGCCATTCAGTGCAAAAAGTGAACATGCTGGGAGGAGTTAGGACAATGTGGAGGTAAAGGCCACTGTAGTCTGTGTTACAGAAATTGATGATGACTGATGCATGGAGAATAAAATAGCAGCAAAGGAAGTCAGCCTGTGAAGGCAGCTGAGAGTGATCCTGAAAATAGCTGGAGTCTTATGTGTCATGCAAAGCAAGTTACTTTTAACTTTTCACATTTCTCATTTTCTTTGCGCTTTATGTGTTACAGCTGAGTCAGAGATGCATTTAAAATATAATGTGCTTTAAAATACTGCGTATACTGAAAGACCTCTTTTTTTAAACCCTTTTCTTAAGTTTGCAGGTGTTTTGGCCAGATTTTCTTTGTGCCTTATCTCAAGGGGATTTTGTGAAGCATAAATTTACTGTGAAAGCAGTTAGGTGCTGCTGCTCAGAGTACAGCAGAAATGGCTGGGAGGATATTAGCAATCCAACCTTCAGAACAGAGCTAGATCAATGTGTATTTATATAGGATGTGAAGGTATATTTTAAGCAAAATCTGCATATTAAACTCTGTTCTGTGTGCTGTAGGATCCTAGACTAAAATAGGTGGGGATCTTACTGCTAAAATAATGTGCAACTATATAATTAAAGATTGTGTCAGAAAACACAAGTGTAAATGAACCATTTAAACTAATGTCTTTCATTCCATCATTTCCCACTCTGACACTTTAGCATTCGTATCCTGACAACTTTATTCGTATGTAATTTTAATGAAGTGAAAAGGAGTAATGTAAGTTTTGTGTTATATTGACTTCAGCTGGTTGATATTACAGAAAAAAACTGTAGTAATAATATAGTAGTAGGTCAGGGCTAGAAAAGAGGAGGAGAGATTTTGTTAAAAAGTTTCTCAAATAGCCACTGAAAAAGATTAATGGTAAGATATATCTGTACAAGGTTGGCTGGTGGTTTCCCCTGAGACTGAATACTTTATTCCCCTCTTAACAGGATTCCACCTCCTGCTGGTCTCCTTTTCATCTCAGGCATTTCCTTACCTAAAAAGGACTAGCTGAAGCTTCTTAATTTATGTTACAACCAGCACTATATCTGAATTTTGTAAATTCAGATTTATAAATATTAATCAGCTGTTGTACAAATGACTCCTTATGTTTGAAGTATGCTAAATGTCATCAAATTAGAACTAATTTCTGGGTGTTGACAAGTTTTTCTGTAGTAATATATTGATATGGGTTTGGTTTAATTTTTTAAATGGTTTTAGTGGTGTCTATGTGAATGTTCTGTCATTCTTACTTTTTTATTTCCTCTTTTGTAGACTGAATCTTGAAGAAGAATTGGATCAGATCAAAGTACACCAATCTGTGGGTAAGTTCACAATGCAGGAGTTTAACTGTGTTGACAATAAAAAAGAGAAGATATAGTATTTTATATGTGTATATGTAGTCTATTAGAAATACTAATTTTAAGGTTATTTTTTTCTCCAAAGGTTAATATATTTTTGTTGAATGTGTATTTTGTAAGCATAAGGCCATATATATTCCTATCTCAAAGTACGTTTACCCTTAAGTTCTCCACATGCCTATTAAATCAATGACAATTTTTATATACAGATATACACTACTATATGTTTGCAACTTATGTGTATACACTACATATAAAAGTAGTTAATTATTTTGTTTAAAATATGTATGTATATAAATACATATGTGTAAATTCTAAAATATGTTTATATGTTTATGAAGCTTTTTCCAGAATCTGAAATGGTTTTTGCAGTATTGAAATACAGTGATACAAAATTTCATGCTCATCCATACTTCTTTTTTAATACTAGTCTTACAAAATATGTGAATTTCAACATAAATTGATATGGTGGAACTCTTATAAGAATTGATCATTAGTATCTTCTTTTATGTCTTTACAATCTTTATAATAGTTGATGGTTCTGTGAAGATGGGTCTTTGTCAGTTGGATAGGTAATATATTACCATTGTCTCTTTATCACTCCTCTGATTCTTTGTATTATTCGCTGTTCCTGAATCATCTGGGAGAAGTATTCAAGAATGCATAGTTACAGTCCAGCTGGGTGTCATGTCTGTGGTGTATTCTTTATGCACAGTATTGTGCAAAGGAAGGGAGTAGGAGACTTGGAGAAGTACTCTGCATGTTCTTAGCAATAAAGCGTTACCATTCTTTATCCCAATTTTCTGCTGGTGGGTGTTCTCTTTTTTTGTGGTACTGTTGGCCACTTGAATGAAAAAATAATATTTTTTTTTCCTTTATTTTAAATTTGGTTTATAGTATCTATAAAACTTAAGTGGAAATATCCAGCTGCTGAAGACTGAAAGTTACTGTTTTCTTTCATGTTACTTCTTAGGTGTTACTTTCATAGCCCCAGATAGAGCTGAAGGGAACTAGTTAAGGTTCCAAATACTGACTTTAAAAATCATTTTTTTGCTTTTGCCAATTTAGTCAGTCTTTGCACAGAGAGAAGTGGAAAGGCAACCAGCGGTGAGAAGGAGTTGAGGGCCTGCTGAGCAATAACCATGCATTTCCAAAAAACAGTCAGATCCCTGAAACTGCCTTTTCTTGACATGTTTAGTGCTTTAACAGTTAGTCCTTTATTCCTTCTTTTTTTCATTATCTTTTCAGATTAAAGCGTATCCTCTTTTAAAAGTGTGTGGGTGGATACATACTTCTAGTTTGGTTATTGGTATGATGATTAGTTGTTGTTATATTGGGACTGAGAAAAAGGGTTAAACTACCAGTGAAGTGTGTTAGGCAAATTTTACTTACCTTTTCCAGCATTTGTTGTTAAAGGTATCATTTAGAAGGACATGAAATTTTTTGTAAGATTCAAAATCAAGTCCAAAGATATGTATTAAGCAACACTTTTTGTTAGCACGTAAGACTGAGCTGATTCCAGCCATTTCCAAACTTTTATCAATTGAAGTATAAAAAACCAGTTGCTCACCCAGTCTATAAAAAGTAATTTCCTTGTTCCCTTGCAAATCCTAGGGTATTGCAGTGTGCTGGACATGTTTTTCAGTTGGCTGACCTTTTCTAGAAGACTATACCGTAATGACTGAAGCTGGATATCCATCTTTGAGCATAAATGAGTATATGTAAGCAATCTTTGATCATGTGCTAAGGAAGTTTTTACACCCTCTGCCCTAAAATGGGTATTAAGTGTCTCCTCTTCCCAAATAGAACAACCACCTCAGGTTTGTTGCCTGTAATTTGCTAGGAGTCCAAACTTGATACGGCCTAAATACACTTTGCTCACAGTCTCAGTATCTCTTCTTTTCTAAAAGGAAACCTGACATGAATTTACTTAGCTTATGAATGATGTTGGAATTCATTTTCACCTTAGCAGGTACCTTTTTATACCTGTTTCCATCAGGCATTCTAGTGTCAAGGGATAAATTCTGAAAAAAGTGGCCAAGATTCCCTGTATTAAAAAAGATAGGCTCTGTCCTCTTGCTTGATTAGATACCAGTTGTGTTTGTCAGGAAGAAGTACTGGATAGATTTGTTGCTCACCCATATCATTTTTCAAACCCTGCTGGTCAAAGATGAAAGAGGTCAGGGGAGAAGGAAACTCTGGCCTTGCTGTTCCAAATTTCTTTCCATTCTGATTCTGTTGGCCAAGGTGTCTCTTTCACCACTGCCTATTATTTTCCAGTAGTCATCAAATCCAAATTCCCTATTCATGCTATTCATGTCATAATTTGTGTATGAATGTAAAGAATGTGTTGGCAGGTACTCATGCCGTTTCCTCCAAAAGCAGGAAACTGGGTCTGTCTGATCCTATTCAGAAAAATAGCAAGTGCCTTATTGAAAGAAGGTAACTGTTGGCCCCCTATTTCTTCAAGGAGGCAGTTTGAAGGCTTCTTTTGTTATGAGACTTCTTCTGAATCTACGGGATCCCCAGGTCAAGTGTGAGAATGGCATTCCCTTCTTCTCGTCTTCGCAGTGGTTTTTCCCACTGACTGTTTCAGACTTGGCACATATTTGGGAGCATGAGTTGGCTACCACTGGAGTAAATAACACAGTGGCTTTCTGCACCATGGCACTTACTGTCTTGTCAGGGGAATCCTTCAACTCGTGCATACCGGAGGGAAGAATGTCATCGTTTTGGTGGTTCATGTAGGTACTCTGTGAGTGACTAATACACAGCTGGTTTTTTTTAAATTGATAGTTTTTTCTCTATTTAAGAAGGCTTTCTGCAAATACTAATAGTGAACTGCAGTATCATAGGTCAAGTACCATTTTGGCAGCAGTGTTGAACTAACTCATGATCAGATATGGTGACTGTTAGTTAGGAATTAAGTGTTACATTCTAGAGCCGGCACTTAACTATGTTTTCTCAGTGGGACGTAAGTGTACTTCTGTAAGACCACGGTTATTTGATGACTGCAGATAGTGGGGTTTATGACTTGACTCCTTGAGGGACGACTTGGTATTTTTTTATGTAGGAGTGTGACAGGTAGAGCATATATCTTGCTGAGTAGACTGATATGATGAACCTTACTGCTATCATAGACAGACAGTTATAGGCAGTGCTGTTTCATTGCCTCCCTAACCAATTCCTGTGAACAATTACATAACAATTAGAAGGGAGGAGGGGAGAAGGGGGCTGAATAGGCCATTTATTTTCTGCTCGATAGAAAGGGTTGTGCATCAGTGACCTTTGGCTTTTCTTTGATTTATGTTGCTTGTGACTTCTGTGATAATGCTGAACATGTATAGTCTTTTCTATTTTGCAGTAGTATTCTTTATTCTCTGCATATAATATGTTTATTTATAGATAGAGTTTTAAATTGTATTTTAATACATCCACATAATAAACATAACACCTTGTGTGCTTTGATCAGTTTCTTTGACTATGGGAAATCATTTTTCTTTTCAGTGGAGTACAGTAAATGCTGATATAAAAGCTACAGCAGACATTCAAATGAGTGAATATTTAGAAAAAGATGAAAAGCATGTTCATATTATCTTTGTGTGTTACTTAAAGAATGTTGTAAATGTATGCAGTACCACTGTGCTGGGGGACTGTAGTCTGAAATAACATGGGAACTAACATATTAATATCAAGGTAAAGGTACATATTCCCCAGATGCATAGTTTTACCTTTTTCAGCTTTTATTATCTTTAGAATAGTGTTCCATTTATTTCATGAATACAGAAGTATTAATTGGCCATGACATGTTCCAAAGACAAAAGAAAGGTCTAATTCACTCTAACAAACTTGTTAGTCACTGTTTATATCAAGAGGATTGTGAATCTACAGAGAGTAACACTGTTTTCTTCTACACTTGCTTTGTTTATAAATCAAAAGTTTTTAAGTGACCTGCAGTGGCTGCTTGTAGTTTGAAATGATACTTATAAAGCATACCTGCACCATGTAGCACAAATATTTATCCCTTAAGATTAATTCTTTAAGTTAATTTGGGGGGAAGAAGGGCAAGAAAAGAAATGTGAATATTGTGGTGTTTTTACAGTGTCTGGATTTTGTTGGCTCTTTAATGTAATATTTTGTATTCTAAGGAAAACGTCCTTTTGAGGTGTGTAATTGTTCACTTCTGTGATCAACGGCAGTTTGTGAATGCTGAGTACTTGGTTCAAATCTAAACAGAATGTGTTTTACTTCTGATTTACTCTACGTATTAGTATTTCTAAACTTTTTCTTAGCATTCTTCTTTATGAATAAATCTAATTCTTAACTTGTCTTTTTTTTGTGGGGTTTTTAGTACCTAAAGTGCATTGCTGTGCCTCAGAGTGATGCTTAGAGTCATGTTCACTCTCATTAGTTGTATCAATTTCTAATTGTTATGAGTTCACAGTATTACAATGGAATGATTTATGTGATTTATCTGGTGAAGTACATGATCTTTCACTTAACAAAAAAGGGGGTTTAAAGTTTTTATCCATCCTAATTCTGTTACTGTTTGCTTTGTTCACCAATCACTCTGATCCTCCTAGCAGGGGACAAGACCTAGAGAACAAAACTGGTAGTGACTGTGTAGATAAAAAGGCAATGAATTCTGCTTTTAAGGCATAGAGGGAATAGTCTATAAAAGAATAAAAATCAGAATGAAAGTACAGCGTCTTTAACCTGCAGATCTATTGTACCTTTGAAAAGCTTGTACTCTGAAAAAACATACTGTGATGCTACAAAGATTCATAATTACGTGACAGAACACTTTGAAAAGAGATCACTCTTTAGAAACTGACCAAAAGGCTTGTCAAGAAAATAGACCACATCATAAATAATTGCAGAAGTAAAGAATGCATTTCCTTAAAATGTCTAAGTGTTGTTTTAGTGAAATACTAGGTGTCAGAATATATTTATTTATTCTCTGATAGAGAGTTATTATTTATTTTCTGATAGAGCCACTTTTTAAACTTACTGAAGATGATGGGTTTGAGGATAGTACTCCAAAGAGGAATATGAAGGAAGTTTCACATCAGACATTACAGAAGGTAAGATACCAACCGCAGCAAACAGATTTAAATTTTGATATAAGAATCATATATGTATAAGTCAGTACTCATGAATTTAGGCCATGATTTTCCTTTCCTAATTAAAAAATATGAATTTCCAAAATCATGTCAGAAATGAATTCTAGTGAAGTAGCTGTGAATGTATCATGTGAGATAAGCATGATTAATGTCAGAGAAAATGAAAAGAATGGTTAGAGGTATAATGTTAAAAACTAACAAATCATCTAAATCAGAAGTAACATACGCTTAGCGTTTTACCACTTTTAAGTTCAGAAACCTTCATTTCTCTTGCTGAGTATTTAATTTCACATGATATCAGGTGTTAATCTCCACAGAGCTCTTGCTATAGAATAAAACTGATGCATAATAGTGATAAATCCACATTTTGCTGTATTTAAATTTTAGCACAACATTGTATATGTAAATATTTTCTACATATGTGGGTTTATCACTCTTTTCACAACATAGTACCGTATGCATTTAGTGTTCTTTGGCTTAGCAAATATGATGAGCATTTAATCTTTACTGCTCAACATTCTACATGTTTTACCTCATGCAGTAACAAGATGTTCTTAACTAGTTGCTATTTGTATTGATATTTGTAATATACACAAGTAGTTTAGTATGTTAACAGGTGTTCACTTAAGAGGGCTCACTTGTATTTTACCATATGTTTCATTTGCTGCAAAGAAAAGACATCCTTCAAACAGTATCCTGCCTTTTGTTTGTCATTTTGCGAAACAATATTTGTTTAATTACTTATAAATCTTTAAAAGCATGCTTAAATTGAATAAACACAAATCTATAACTTTGAATGTCAGTTCGGGTATGTCTATTTATTTTTTATTTGTGAATTAACTTGTAGGAAGTATGGTAATTTACAGCAGATGATGTGATTGCATATACTTGTAACACTTGCCATATGGTCAGGCAATGAAGGCTGTCATCTCGTTATTACTGAATGACAAACATCATGTTAAAATAATAACACACAGAATAGAAAGTGCTCACATTCATTTATCTTAAGGTAGAGTGAGTAATTGAAATAATATGAATGCTACCATCTGAAATGTCACACAGTTTATGCTTGCTTATCATCTATATTTCAGAACTATAATTTTGTTTGCCATGTACTACATAATTTTTATCTCTATGGATATACAGAATTATGGTGGTACCTTAGGGATAGGTGTAGAAGCTATTCATTGTTTGTTTCCTTCTAGTTGTCATATATGACTTTAAGTGCTAGTGAGTGCAAAAGGTTGCTTTAAAGAACTGAGAAAATAGCACAATCTCAGTTTAGGAAGGTGGTTGAAGAAAGGTACTGGTCTGACTCCTTATCATTGGGGAGGGAAGTACAAACTATGGTTTTAATCATAAATCTTGATTTCATTGAAGCATTTGGAAAAATCCCTTTTATTTCTAATTTCACCCAATAACTTTATGTAGCTATAAGGCAATCTCGCTTCATTGTGGGAGTGCTATGAATTTCCACAAAGGAAAGTAGCAATGGGTAGGCGTGCATATTAAAGGTTTCCTATCAAACCCACAAATTCAGTATCAAATTCACAAATGTATCTGAAGTTTGAGCATCTCTTGCCCTAATTTACTCTGTACATTAAAGCATCTGATTTATCTGGATCAAATCTGTAGTAGCCACTTTGTAAGTCATGCTGTAAGTTTTAAAATAAATTAAATGCATTCGCAAAATGTCCTTGAAAAAACATATAGCATTTATTGAGAAATACTATGGCTTCAATATTTTCAATGTCAAAGCAAGTTTTGACATTTTGTATTGCTACAAACTGATGGAAGTGGCCACTATTTTACAAGGTGAGTACCTGAAGTTGGCAATGTGCTTTCTACTATAGCTCCTCGAAAAATAGTCTTTTCTACCCATGCCCAGAAAAAACTAGAGCACCTGGCACATTCCGTAGTGGAAGAGTGGGGGTGGAGCTTGTACAAAACCAACAAAAATACTTCTCCAAAATGACTAAGTGGTTACTGAGCACAAAACTCACTCTGATGCCCTTTGGAAGCTTCTGGGGAAATCTCACAGATTAGGTGTTCATTTTAGTATCTGCTAAAATGAAAACTACCCCTTACTTCTGGAAATTATGAGGTTTGGTTGTAACTTTAAGCAAATATTCCAGAAGAACATTGAGAATCAGTTTATTGTTAAAGACCTTGAATATGTGTAAACCTCAAAGGTCTTTACAAACAAAGCATATGCATCATATATAGGTAGAATATGTTTCTTCAAACTGCATATGAGAAGCTTGTAAAGTGGCTTCATTGGAATAGGATAGATTTTCCCTTTCTGTGAATAGAAAAAACATTTCAGTCTTCATATTCTTTAGGTGCTGAGCTTCTGATATCTTTTTCTATAATTTTTTGGAGTTTGTTGGAAAATCAAATGAATACTTAATTTGTGTATTTACAACACTTGAAGGAACTTGTTGATTTAGATAGCTAGTGCAGAATTCTCTGTATTTCAGAACAGTTTTCCTTCTGAAAATGTTTTTTTTTAATTCAATTAGTATGTATAACCAAATCAGTAATGAGCTCAAGATGCATCAGGAAGGCTCATCAGCATACTCAAACTTCTGTGTCACTTTGCCTGGAATTTTAACTTCTTCTACCATCTGCCCTTTGTTCAACAGCTGCATTATTGCAGCTAAAATGTTTTCATCTGCACTACGTTAGAATTATTTTTAAATTAAGGACTATAGATTGCTTTTGTCCTTGTGCTTAATGTAATATTATTGTCAAATAATAAATACATTTGAAAACATAGGTTTTTTTCTACTGAATAGGCTGAAATATTATGAATGCTAAAATTGCTTTTGTTAGGTACAACAACTAGAAAGAAGATTAAAAGCTATTGAAGGGGATTTAAAGAAACAGAAAGAAGTAAATAAAGACTTACTGAAGGAGAAAAATTATTTGAAAGCATCTTTAGAAGTGCAAAAGGAAGATGCAGACACAAGAGAAAGAGAGCTGGAAGCGCTACTTAAGAGGATTTGTGAAATAAAAAAAGACAAAGCAGAACTTCAGTTAGTGATTGATGAGCAGGAGAAAGAAGCTGCCTCTTTGAAGAGGCAAGTGGCAGAAGCTAACAGGTTGAGAAATGAAAATGAAGATTTGCTGAGTCAAGTGCAGGAGCTGAAGTGTTTGCTGGATGAAGCCAAAGCAGTGGCAACCTCTGGGCAATGTAATTGCAGGATAACAGGCACCAAGGTTAAATTAAAAACAGCCAAGAAAAAGAGCTCTTTGGGACATCATGGAGCTTTTCTCAAACAGTCCATCAAGGTTGTGAGTAATGTGTTTGAGAACTTCAGTAAGGACGGCTGGGAGGATGTGAGTGAAAGCAGGTACGGCTCTCATTAACTTAGCCCTGTAGAGGGGACACTGTGCATATGTAAAGCACTAGCAAATGGAGATTGAATTTCAAGTACTGTTGATTTGGTATTCAAAAAAAATACTGTCAGATCCTTTGAAATATCTTGGGAGGTCTTGTTCTGAGCTTATTGACTGAAATTTGCATGCAAAATTAGCCACAACTGCATGAGTATTTGAATAGGTGCCAGGAAACCCAAAAGAAGGCAATGCTTGATTTCTTCCAGTGATGCTATTTTCATGCAGTCATGAGGCTTGAAATTGACAGTTTGGCAGGTTGATTTAATTTGCTGGCCCTTTGCATATTCACCACTGACAGCTAAGGATTCCCAGGCAAGCCTACTAAGTCGGTTTAGTTATCTTGTGACATGCCGACCCGGGAGGAGAAACATTTTTTCCCCTTAATTTAGTTAGATAAATTTTGAATGACCCATTTCAGCTTGCTAGCAGATGTCTACAAGCTGTTTAACATCCTTTAAATTAAGAACCATCCACAGTAATTATTTCATGTATGTTTTATGCACAGTCATTGTACTACCTTTAATTGAATGATGGTTAAAAATCAGTTCTTTAAAGGTAATTGTTAGTGCATAGAGTCCCACTCATGAGTCACAAGACCCTCAGAAAATTGCACTGGCAAGCTTCACAAATGTTTAGAATTTTTGCTTCTGCTTCTGTTTGTCCACACATACTTCAGGAGGCAACAGAAAGCCACTACGTAAATGGCTATCACACCTTGTCTTTCAGTACTTTGTCCTAAGAGACATGCAAATAAACTTCTCAAGCCTGTATTTAGCCAAAATGTAGAGAAGGTGACAAAAGAGTAAAGAAAATGGAATTGTCTCTGTAGACTTCATGTTGGCTTTATATGTCATATGAAGCAAATCAACAGTGGCAAATGAAACCCTTATGGAGCAAATCAACAGTGGCAAATGAAGCCCTTCTGCTGCTTCTCCCTATGCAAAATAGGGGGCTCCTGAACACAGTATCTTGAGAGAGAAAACAAATTATGAACCATGTAATTTGTCAGTTGCTATCATTAATGTAAAGCTGTTTGGTTTTCTGTTTAATTTAATATTGCAGATCTGATTTTACAGAAAACATACATGTTTTTCTGTTGCAGTTAGTGAGCTTTTTATTTATTTTACTATGTTTTGATCTTTTAAGAACAAAATTGAACACACAAATCAGCATTGCAATTTGAGTTTGAAGTTAAGTGGAAAGTAATTGTATGGCTTCAGTTGTTGTGACTAGCCATAAATACTACTTTCAATAATTGTACAACTATTGGGTTAGGGAATTCTTGTCATATAATAGTGAGGATTTTTGAAGGTGATGTTTCAAGGTGTCATTCTCAACAAGTTAGGGAAATATCTTCATTTAGTTCCCTCTTCTACTTATTTATAAATACTTTATCACTTTATCAAGTTCTTTATCACTAGCAGCTGTCGCTGAGTTTCTAGATTCAAGCCTTCCATTTTCTAAATAGAACGTTCCTTGAAAGCATTCAGGTGAGGGAAACGTGTTATGTACTTAGAAATATCTCTGTGCTACTGCAGCTCCTTCAAACTATTACATTGATTTCTGTTCTTATCAGTCAATAAGACATACCAATGTGTCAGGACAGGTTTTGGAAGGTATAAACATGTTTCTGTAATAAACTCTTCTCTTCAATTTGAAGCCTTTTCTCTATTTAAGTAGCCTCCATCTCTAAACCATTGATTTTCATGACAGTGCAACTTAATTTGAACTCAGTTGTGCCTTTTTAAATGTCTTGGTTTAAAAAGTAACAAATCAAAATTACCTTCTGTCAAGGGATCCCTCCACAAATCTGTTTGCACAAATGATGATGAATAGCCACTGATGGTATAGAAAATATATCCAACACTTCATGTTTTAAGACAGACTTCACTGAATATCAGAAAACAAATGATAATCTGGGGCAAAGTAGTGAAAAACTGGTAATTAAGAGCACACTGAGTGCAAGTTTAAGGAATAATTTGCAGTAGAATGAAAGTTTCAGGTCCAGTTTCTGTGCATGACAGGCAATTTCAGTAGAAGGACTACCAAGCTTACAAAATTTAAAAGCACTCTAAATGGGTGCAAGGCAGAGATTTCACTGAAGTGTGATTTCTGAGTTTGTCTCAGTCAACACTACAAATGAAAGTTCAATTGAAAGGAAATGTTATTGAGTGAAGTATCATGCATTTGTTAGTTTTGTTATCAAATGTGTAAATGAAAGAAAGTAGAAACATAGTATATCTTTGTGAGCCATTCACAGACTAGAAGTGCTTTCAAGTAGTTTTTAATGTATGTCACTTTTTTGGACTGTAATTAAGCTGTCCTTTAAGTGACAGTTGAAGTCTTGGATCTCCGTGCATTGTACAGTGAGATTCCACTTGACAGAGTAGAACTTGATAATACAATTTCAGAGATTTCTTCTGTCCTATTTGTAAACATCTGTTGAATAAGTCAACTTAGTACTGTTTGGTTTTTATAGTAGTTTCTCTTCTTTCTTGCATGTGTTATTTTCTATATGCTCAAGCATTGGCTGTTTGGAACTTCTAATGTTTAGCTTTATTTTGTTTTGTTTTCTTCAATGTGCTGTATTAGTGACTCTGAAATACCAGCTTCTGAAAGTTTGGAAACGGTGATTACGAAGACAGTGCAAAACATTGATCCACTGCCAAACAGAAGTAAACAACAGGGTAAAAAGCAAATACAAGGTAGTCAAAAGCCCTGCAATGTTGTTCGTTTAGAAGGCAAACACCAGCAGTATAATAAAAAGGTATATAATAGAACTTGTTTTATTCTCCTGTGCAGAGTGTTGAAGTTTAATAGTATTATCACTGCTGTTTCCCTCTTAATTAATTTGACTCTTGTTGTAAACGGAAAGGAAAATCTACTTCTAGATATTCAGTGGGTAGTTTCACTATATTTTAGAATATTTTCTGAACAATTAGTCTGCAAAAGTATTTGGAGGGGGTGTCAGGAGTGCAAGAAAAATGTGAAGCTGCTGTAAGCTAGTCCTGCTGTCTCACAATCCAGATAAAGAATGCCGCTGACATTCCATTAAACTCTCTCCCAATCAGAAAAGCCATACAGAAAAGGGTGACTTAACCCATAACAAGGGAACAGCAACATCCCCTCCTGTGCTGACTAATCAAGCATGAACACCTCTCAGTTTGCTTGGTGCATGCAGAAAGACTTGTTTCCATCTTAGAAAGATGCTTTTGGCTCTGTCTCTGTCCTGGAGATTCTATCTAGAGAAAAGTGTGCTTTTAGCTTCTTCTTAGCCCATTTACATTCATTGTCTGGGATTTGAAGTCCTTGTTTCATTCCTAACATCTATATGCAGTTTTCTCACAAAAGAGGGCCAGCTGGTCATTTCCCAAATCTTGAGAGGCTCCATACAATCTGTAACAGATGACTCATCTTTGGACTTTTGAACAGTGTCTAATACTTTTTCCGTCCTGTGTTTGCCCAAAATAAATCACTTCATGCAATTTAAAACAGAAGCAGATAATGTTATTTCTTATTTCAAGAAACAGAATATGGAACACTGAACAACTTGCTGCTGGTAGAAAACTAGTTTGAAATTCTGTTATTTATCGTGCTATATTATAATATAGAGTTTGAAGACAGATTATATTTTCTTCGTCTCCAAAATTTTAAAGCAAGTACAAAGTCTCTGGTCTTGTTATATATTCTTGATTGTGTGTTTCCATCAAAAGATCTATTTTTCTGGCAGAAAAGCTGAAAAAAAGGGATATTCTTCTGCAACCATCTGTTGGTATGGAATACACAGTATGAGCAGGTGCATGTGATATATGTGAAAATCTAATGGAATATGCTACTCCTGTTACCTCCTGCTGCTCCAAAGTGAGGATATACAAGGCAGGGAATCCAGAAGGCTCTGGTCTCTCTTGCTTGGTAGTGTAGACACAGCCAGTACCTCTCCTGTTTGCCTTTATTGCATTTACTGTCCGTTCTTACTGGAAAAGACAAACACATATATTCTGATACATGTATGTAACAGACTGGTGGACTTGGAGCATACACAGGAAACATCCTAAGAGCTCTAAGCAGGTAAGTACGCTTCAGCAGAAGTCCCCTGTTGCAGGAAAAGCACCTGAAAACATGGCTTGTGAGTGCAGAAGATAGCACTGCAAAAAGGTTTAGTATTGAGAATTGGGAACACCAATTTAACAGAAATCTTAAATCCCTCCTGAGGATTTAAAGACACTCCAGCTGGGTCATGGTATTCTCATACAAAGAGAGGCTAGAGAAATCTCCTAAGTCCTGAGCTGTGCCTGGGATTGGAGATGAGATAATTTATGACACAAGGACTTTCTCAGTTTTGCCCCGCGTGATATAAATACGTAATATCCTGTGCAGTATCAGGAGAGTTATTGGCACTTTCTTACAATTCATACATTTATCAGAGCTGTGGCTTAGTGTAGAAATCTCCATCTTTTTGCTGCAGGCATAGATCATTTGCTCATTGTCTGCTGAGAGCTCAGTTCTCTGTAGCATATAATCACCATTTTAGACTAGCTTCAGTCATCCAATTGCATGTCTTGTCTTCAGTGTTTGCAGGATCCGCTGGTCATACTGATAGGGACTTAGTACTCGTTTCCATTGTTGTCTTTGAGACATGGAATAAAATAATTAAGAGACTACTCAAAGGAGACAGACCTACAAGAGCTTGACCTCCTTTGTTTTCCTTTGCTTTTGTTTTAGTCTAAAAAGTTGGCACTTACATTTCTTTTCTTTTTTTCTAGCATATCCTATTTCCCCATCCTTCAAATTGTATGGCAATTGTACAAATCTAGAATTCATGGCTAAGCTATCCTATAATGTCAGTAATTTGTTTAATGCAGTTAATAGATAATCCGTTGCTGTTTGCTCTTTTGAATCTGCTGAACAGCTATTTTAGTTATGAATATTTCCAGAAATATATTGCATGTAATCACATAGAAATTACAAACTGAAGACTTTAAAAATTGGATATATGTTGCAGAATGCCAGAACAAAAGTGTTTCAAAATACACAGGGAATTTAAGAGCCAGGGAAATAGTACTTCGATTTTGGAGTAAGCCATGCTCTGGCCATTTTCGTTTTACATATGGCAAGCAGCATTCTACTTCATTGTCTGCTTCTGTCATTGAACATTTGATAGATGCTCAAAATAGCTGATTTTTCAAATCAGATATTTAAAAGGCATGCAGCTGACTTTTGTTAAACCCTGTACAGACACAAGGATTGTATTTGCATGTTCATATATATTCATGCATCTTCCAGTTACAGCTCAGCATCTAATCTGATCTTCCTCCTTTTGAACTAATAAGACTGCTATTCCTTTTTATTTTCTGTTAAATATCTTCAAAAATAGGTTATTGTGGGCTTTCAAGTAATACACACCATCTTTTTTCCCCTATGAGTAAATTCATATCTAAGAAAATAATGTAGGCATTAACAGACACTTCATTTTTCTCTGGGATACTTTGGAAAGGGGTATAATTTACCTGTAGCAGTTTGTTGTTTATTCTACATTTGATGGGAAAGACAGAAATTTGTACTCTTCGCTGGCTGATGTTGTAAGACTGATTTTCTAATTAAAATTCATTAAAATTTTGTGTATTATTTGAAGTAATTCTTGTTTCAATTCAAACTGGAAAGCTTTGGAATATTGTGGTTGGTGTGCCATAGTGAAGAGTGGCTAGCTTTGTACTTCTGTTTTTTATGTAGGGCCATTCACAGAATAAAGACCTTGAAAAGTTACATTCCAAGAGGAGGAAGATCTCCTGTCTCATAACATCTTATCCATCAATTCTAAGCAAAGGTAAGAATATTAATATATTTTTGGCAACTCAAGTTGCCAATAAGTAAGATTGTCAAAGCATCCCTACCTCATATTCTGAAACCTCTTCTATATTATAAAAACTTACTTATGTGCTGTTGCAGGATTTGCTTGTTTAAATTTGCATGAGTTTATTTTCAAAGATACGGCTCATTATTTTAAAGTAAAATTGTTGTATAAAAAGTGACTGTCAAACATTATCTTTTCACACAGTTACAGTATACTCTGTTTTTACTAAGTGCCACCTATTGAATCTACTGACTAAAATGTGGCTTTTCACTACCTTTTGTTCTTGTTTGCCCCTTGTAGCCAACACAGCCAATGAAACAAAATTAACTGTATTTTGGTTTAGACCTTAAAAAAATTCTGTTAACAAGACACCGAAGCCTTTATTTTCACTAATACCGATCAGAAACTTGAGCCACATTTAACTTCCAAGTCTTTGTTGAGTTTGCATCTTGGCACTTCAGAAAAAGAAAAACATAGAGCACTTACAGGTTAACTGAATTAATTTACCAGTTTGCTTACTGAGAAATATTTTAGAAGCTAGAACAGTGTTTTGAAGGGCAGAGAAAAATCATAAATTATCTTATTTATGATGATCTGTCAGTTTAGTAACATGCCATTTTATATTTAGTGAACAGAACAAAAAGGAGAAATACTGTCCAGAAACCGGGCTACTCTGTTACTCTACTGCAGGAAAGAATTAAATCATTGCAGCAGCGGATAGCTGTTTTACAGAATGAAAAAAAGACAGCAGTGTCTTCTGTGAAGGGATTTAAAGAAACCAATGAAAAACTAACAACTCAGCTACATTTGGCTGATCAGAGACTTCAAGCTACTAAACTGACCATAGAGGTAAAGTACTTTTCATTATGCTGTCTTAGAATGTTCAGCTTAATGCTATTGTCATTCTGTGAGATTTTGATAACATTGATTTTTTGTCTCATGTTATGATCAAAATTATGCAATGTTATATATTAGCATGCTTTATATGAGATTCTGAATCAGTTATTATGTACAAATGATAGAGGCCTGATTTACTATTATATCAACCCAATTTGTTTATCCTTCTGAAAAAGAATTGGTCTTCATGCTGACATTTTACCTGCATTCAAATGGGTGAGGAAATTTCACTTTTAGCCTGTGGTCTGAGAAGTTTCCTGAGAAACTGGTCAGTCCACGTGAACTAGCACCTGTTCCTCTCTGAAGAACAGGCACTGTGGGAGAAACCAACAGTCTCTATACGGCCCAAGAGTGGAGTGCTCAAGGCAACTAGAGTTTTCTTCCAAAGGGGGCTCAGATCAGTTCCATATCTATTTCATCCCATCTCTCTCTGTCAAGGTGGAAAGCTAGAGAACAAGATTTATGAAAATAGAGACTAGTAAACTATTTGGTTAACAGCCCCAAAGATTCCAGCTTTGTTCTCTACTTCAGTCTTCATTCCTACTTAATCCGTTCCCATGCTATTACCCCTTTCTGGTTTTCCCCATTCTCATTTATATATATGTATTTTGTGTTAATCTATATGCAGCATCTCAGCTGGAATTCTTTTCTATTCATACTGTAGTGATTGGCCTGCCCTTTATAGAGCTGAATCAACAAACACTTTTGCAGTAATTGTCTCTTGTTGGTCACACACACATCCTGCTTCCAGAATTATAGTGCTACAACAGATGGACTTGCTGGAAGGAGGCAGACATTAAAAAAGAAATCAAATCCCCTCCCCTTCAAACTTCTCTGCATTTCTGTCTTTGCACAGAAGGCAGAAGCAGTATCAGGAGCAGCACTTTTCACTTTCTTAGGGCTGGGGAACTGCTAATTTCTAGAGGAGGGAAAACCTTATTTCTGTTACTCATTTTGCATAACTATATATATGTAATGAATTGTTCAAAAAGAGTTTCCAAGGTCATTGGAACCAATGGAGATCTGCCTAGCTCACAAACAGTATCATAATGTAAAGTTTCATGGACAGTATAAACTTCAGAGAGTTATGCATATAATTTAGGTAAAATATTCTGCTTGCTCAGACATCTTCATGATTTGCCTTCCTAGAAGACTACACCTTAGATGTCCATAGGAGAGCAATGTGAGAAATAAAATAAAAAAGGCCATTATCAGGAAACACTTAAAAAAAAAAAAAAAAGGCAAAATTTGTGTCAAGATAAGTGCTGCTGTAATGTAAAAGACTGACTAAAAGTGCATGGCCTTAAAACCAAACAGTTTTCTTTCATTCAGTTTTTCTGGAAAGTTTAAAAAAAAAAAAATTGGTCACTGGTCCATTTGAAGGGTGGTACATTCTAAGCAAAAATAAATAAATGGTGTTGCAGGTACTCAAGGAAAAATCTTTATTAGGCATGCACATTTTTTTCCTTCTCAGCAACCAATTCAAATTCCCTTTCTTACAAGTAATTACTCTTCAGGTGCCATACTAGTGCTACCAAGTGGGAAATTTAAAGCAGAGGCTTGGGCTACTTGCCAAGTGAAAATTAAGGAGGTAAAGAACCTACACAGTCACTGCAGGGTACACGCATGTTTTAGAGAGAGAACCATGATTCAGACAGATCAAATGGCTGTAAAGCACACATTTGTGGGGGCTTTTTGTGTTTGTTTTTTTTATAAGAAATACTACCTACAAGTGAAATTTTAAGATATTGCAAGGGAAATGACATTTTTAAAAAATATTTTTTCCACCAGCAAGAACATTTTTGTCATTGTTTCTTCTCAATGCTTCTGTTACTTTAGATTTTAGAATTTTCTTAGGCAGGTATAAGGTAAAAACCAAGCTAACAAACCATGAAAAGCTAAGAGATTGAGACAATATCTGGATTTAGGGAGACTCTTAAAACACTTCAAGAGTATCAAAATGACTCATATCCAAAAATAAGCTTCCATATGTAATCATAAAGTTCTGAGTAATCTTATATTAACAGTGAATGTGATGCTGGGCTAAGGTACATATAGCATTCTAGCAACTGTAAACGTTAACATCATGGCTTGGATGAGATGCCATGTTGCCTGAATTTAGCTAAGAAAATAAATCCATTAGCAGACAAGGGCAGATGTTTGTGCAGCCAGTCCTTCATTATAATCCCCAAGGAATCTAGTGCTAGAAGATCGACTCTGGATTTAAGATTTAAATGTTCCAGATGTTCACTTTGAGACAGATTTTACAGTTCGTACAACCTAAGGACTGTCTGGCATCTGTTGATTTTCAGAATGTATGTATGTGTGTGGTTTTGTGTATTTTTCTTGAAGATCCACACAGACATGTATGTATGTATATATTTGTTTGTCTGCTTGTAGGAGTTCAGAATGCTGGATTCAAGTTCTTTTTTTTTGTTTGGCCTTATAGCTCTTTGCAGCAATGTAGATTTCTTACTTTGTTTTGTTTCTGCAAAAACACTTCTTTGCATATTTCTGAAAAAATGGCTGTAAAGTGACTGCACATGTGAGAATCAAAGCTTGCATTCTCCAAGGATTCACATCAACACTGAGTCAAGTCTGTCTGTACAGAAATACAGTAGTTACATTTTGCTATCAGTGCATAGAAATCATAGCTGGAGCTGATACTTAATGTAGAAGTGAAGGGATTTAGCATTTCCTTAGTTTCTTAGGAAAACATCTGAAAGACAATGTTGCAAAAATTCAGGAAAAGTTTTTTTCTAAAATTTATTCCCACCTCTATTCATTTCTATCACCAAGTGACTGCTTATAAGAAGAGTGTATCTCTTGCATACAGCACAGTAACTATAATTAGTTTTATGCAGTAGGTGTCATTCTTGTTGCAAAAGTTCAGACAAAGTATATTGAATAAGAAATTAAAATCTCACAAGCAGGTTAAGTCATTAGTGCTTATTTTATTCATGTCAAGGCCACTCACAGGTCCACTGCTCAAAAGTACCGTAGGATCTTTTGCATCTGTTCTCCAGTGTTTCTCAGGTGATGTCACAGAAAAGCTGCATTTCTTAATGGAACACCATAGGCATTTGCAAAGTGCTTGCATAAGTCTACTTCAGCAGGAAACATGAATCTCAAAGAATAGGAACAAGTCGACGAGTCAAAACGCTGACAGATCCTTTGGAGAGGATAATGTGAAGGTTTAAGTAAAGTTTTTCAGATGCATTCCTGCAGATATGTAACTATGTTTTTGCTGAATTAGGAAGAAAAACAGCTTTACTTTTTAGCTGTAACTTGGCCTAGGACTTTTTTTTCTGATAGCATTGTAAAAATTTCTCCAAACTTTATTTTAGCCATTCAATTTTCAATTATCTTTGAATTTTAAGGGAACTCCTTTCCCCTGAGCTCATACTGTGCTTTTAAAATAAAATTTGCTTGCTAAAAGTTTGTCTAGTGGATTATCTCAAGCATAGAAAGGTATGAGCATGAAAAGCAGAAGAGTAAAGGGCCAGAGAAAGCTTTTTATTCTTTGAAGTTTGTTTGTGACTTTCTCTGCATATTCTCTTGACTATTTTTTACTGCTCAATCTATCAGAGAACAATGCAGAATTCAGAACTGCATCTGCAAATTCAGCACCACAGCTTCACTCTTCTTATGGTACCCAGGTACAAGTAAACCAGCCAGTCTAGCATTATTAAATTACACTGAAACAAAGAAGAAACTGGTGATGAATTTAGATGCATTGTAAATTATTAACGTAGCTATTATTTACACAAAGATCTCACTTTGATTCTGGTTTTCATGAAGGGATTTTTCACTCTTTAAAGATGTAATGTTATTTACATAACTATTTTTGCATGTCAGTGGTTTCCTTAAAGTAAATTTTAGGAATAACGTTGAAATTATAAACTGAATGCTGCTTGTAATTACCCTGTAGTAAGCTAAAACTGCTTTTGGAATGTCCTTACTTTTGTTCGTTACAGCAAATGTGTAATTGTTATGACAGTTTTGGCGGGCTTTCTACATAAACATTGTCCATTTAGAAATTCTCTTAGACACATCCAATTTTTTTCTCCCAAAACATTTTTACATGTGTCTTGGTTTTATCTTTTTAGCTCCTCTTTCATGGAAATACTCCAGAACATTTGTGCTTTTTTATTTTTTTTGTAAGTTCATAAGAAAGCTTCTGCAAAGTGCCATCTTTTCTAAATTAAGTGGGTTTGGTTTTTTTTTCCCTCTGGTAGCACAAAAAGATATTTGTCATTATGTACATCAGATAATATTAATCATACGTACAAAATATCTGAATGATAAGTTTTTACAAAAGTTTTAGAAGAATTAAAATTTGGAAGACTTTAAGTTAAGCATAAATGGTACTTTTTACAGATAAACTGTGCCAGAGAATACTAATACATCAGTAGTATATGCAAGAATTCTGACTTTCATATGTAGAAGTAGTAAAAAAAAAAAAAAAAAAAAAAAAAGTAAAAACAGAGCTGCTGAATGACCTCATATAAAAAAATAATCTAATGACCATTCATTTTGTTTCTGCTCTGTTCAGCAATGTCCCTTTCCATTCTTGCAGGGCACATTGAAGTCGGGAACATCTTACTTGTATCCATCTTCAAAATGAAAAAGCTAAATATACCCTACGTAACACTTTTGCCAAACTTAGTGCAAAATTGTTTCTGCAACCATCCACCTTTGGCACAGAGTGTAATGAAACAAGGAATTCTGTGAAGCCATTAGGAAAAGTCTGTTCCCAAAAACATCAAGAGAAGTGTAATTTCTCCCCCCCCCTCCTTCTATAGAAGCATACAGATTATCCTTTCCTGACTGCTTTGAAGAAGAGTAGTGTTGGTTAATTTGCAGGAACTATAATCCTTGGTCACAATATTCAAAAAGAATTAAAGGCAGTTTCTCAAAAATATTTAAAAACAAACCAGCGAATTTTCTATTCTACCTTTTCTTAAGATGCAGCAGAAGTGAAAAGATAAACCAGAAGGGATTAAAGTATGATAAAGCAGGGTATACTGCCTGACCTTTGCAGAGTTTGCAAACACAATCTAAGACAGCAGAGGTTTATCTAATAATTGAACTAAACTATGTGGCAGTATGAGACTGAAGTCTTCTCAGAATTTCATTGGATGTAAATTCTATGGTTTTTTCTTCTGAGGTCACACTGCTGTTATCATTGTGTATGCATGCTTGAAGAAACCTCTTTGTGGGCACAGTATATAATTCAAAACGCAAAACACACCCCCAAATCTATGTATTCTTGAGAGAAAGCCACTCTTCCTGGACTCACCACAGTGTTCCACACCTGAACAGCAACATTATCTGTAGGTAGGAAAAATTGTCTGTAATGTATTTAAAACTTAAATGTTGTGGAATTTTAGTTCAATTTCTGGGCCCTACCTGTAGTTTTTGAAGTCTTTGCATTAACAATATTGAGAGGAATAGATTATGCTATATTGTAGTTTTATTATAAATTTGCTGAGGCTAATAAATTGAAAATCAGGCTATGACGTCACAGTTATAAAGGCTGGAAACAGAGACAGTCAATGCTCTGTGACTCTGTGAGACTAGAATTCAGCTCTTCCCTAGTCCTATTCCAGAATTCTGCCTGGAAAGAAACATGATCAGCTAGTTAAATATATTTGTTCAAACTTTTTGGTTACTAAATGGGGAAATCTCTATATAATTTTTCCTCTGGTAAACTACTGATTCAGCATTGCTGCTGATATAAAACAGTTCTCAAATTTCTATTTTCTATGCTGTCAGAGAAGTTGACTTGGAAATAAAATGAGGAATTGCCAAATGGTAAACATGAAAGTAACTGCTCTTTTAAAATGCATCTACTACAAAAAAAAATTTATTATTTTATTTATTTTTATAGTTTGCTGCATTGAAAACTTACAGCATCCTGAAGTCAGTTCCGTTAACAGAACTACCCTGTAAAATATATTTATCGTGAAACTGTGCTGTCATTACAAAACAAAAATAAAGCAAAATACCTTTTACATTTATATTGATCTCTGAGGAAAAATTACAATAGACCTGTTGAATTATTGATGAACAACAGTTGAAGTACATTGCATGTAGGAAATGAGTCTCATCCATAAATTAAAGAGAACAGTTGGCATGAACTAGAACTATGAGAGTTGTATTATATTGCTGTCAAAATGAAATAACTTAGAGATAGGTAAATTCTAGAAAAATATATTGTACAGAAAAAATTGTGGAGACTACATGAAGTTCACAGAATATACTTAAAATCAATACGATTTATATTGCTGTATCATGTAGAAACCCTAAAAAGCATACTTCTGTATTAAAAGACAGAACCTGTATCACAAGGATTAGCATGTTCTTGTAGTGCTACAAATAGAGATAGTACACATATCTATAAGCATATCTAATATATTTATATCTGATAGTATAATACAGTAATAGAATATACTTGTATGTATATTACAGTAAACACTGGAAGATACTGTTCTATGAATTTTACTTTATGGATTTCATGTGATAAGTAGGTCATTTTTCTTCACCTTCCCTGTGATTTGATCAAACTTGCCTTGTGCATTGAATCTTATTATTAGACAAAAAAAGAGAACTCAGTTTGCAGGTTTTTTCCCCCAAATTTCCTATATAATATACTATTTGAGACCTGGAAAAGCTCAACAAATACTGTCATAATAGGATTTCCTTTTGTGCTCACAGGATTGTCTTCACTGAATTCTGTGTGATCTGGTCATTTAATTAAAATTAAGTATAGAGCTAGATTGGGTTCTTGAACCTTCTCTACTATGTAGAGTTTTGTGGATAATATATGGTTTTGTCAGATAATAATTATTCACCATCAAATTTCACCCCCCAAAATCCATTGATTTGGGAATAATTATTCATATGTAGACAAGAGATTACATTTCAGCTCTGGCAGTCTGATTTTCTCATGGATTGTCATAAAAGACCAGTTTGGGTTGCAACTGGATCAGTACTCTTAGGCTTGTTCAGTGGAGTGATCCATGAATTATTCATGATTAGTATTACCAGTATTAACTATTAAAGTAATTTACTAACCACTTTATGCACATGCTTATTTCCATGGAATTCAATGAAATTTCAAGACCTCCTGGGTATGGTGGTAAAAATAAGTTTTATTGGCTTTAGTCTTAAATATAGAACTCTCTATGGTGAGGGGTTCTTTTGTGTTTTGAAGTTGCAGGGAAGGAATTACAATAGAGAATGTAGCTGCATAATTTTTTTAATATTGTATGATTTAGTATTCTGATAGACTATGCAATAACACCTCTGTGTACCATTCTATATAGGTGCTACTAAAATGCAAGAAATAGATGCCTTGGGTTTCTATCAGCCATATATCCTACCTTGGAAGTTCGAATTCTCTCCCCGGGTTTGCAATTGTCTGTTTCATGATGGATTTTTACCTAACTGTCTCTCTTTTCTCTCTTTCCTGAGCTAGGTAAAGGTTTTCCTGATTAAGTTCTTATGAAAAGTTTTCAAGAGTCCTGAGAAACTGGGGAAATACTTTTGCATTCCTTCATATTGTGAACGTTTAAGGAGTTGATTCTCCTGCACTATCCTAATGCATTCTTTTACCTTACTTCCCTTTCCTTTGCTCCTGTCCTAATCCATTAAATGAATTTCCCTCATTGTGAAGTTAGGGAACATAAGGTTGGTGGAGTAGAGTGCTCATTATGGTTAGCAAGGTAGATGCATGTAATAGGTGAATTGGTAAGAGACAGTTTTGTTCCTTATTTGAGGAGTTGGATTTCCTAAGAAGTTGAAGGAGTGGGGTCATGGGATTGCAAAAATGGCTCTATGACCTAAAAGTATCTAGAAGTCTTCTAAGCACATCCACTCATTTTTGTTGTGTGCCCCTATGCAACAGTGGTTGCTTGTATTAAAATGCATGTAGGAGATTAAATTCCAAAAATTATCTTCATCATGATTGGTTTTACTTAATATTTGGATTGGAGCTAAGCACTGTCACATGGAACACAGTGTAGACTCAGTGTCTCAGTTCATGCCTTAAGGTTAAATTGGTGCATATAAGTACTACTTAATCATTTTCACTAGCTCAGAATCTCACGTACCATGAAATTAATTTTTCAGTTGATCCCTCACATGAATGATAACATTATTTTTTTCCCCAAGATAATGGTTTACCCCTTACACATCTATTCTATTTGGATATACTATGAAATATATGACAGTCTTTTTGCTGTTTGTTTTAGAGGTAAAATCTTTCAATCATTTTTTAAAAATTAGTGGCAATGTAAAAAATCCAAGCCAATGCAAGAGGATATCTTCAGTCATTGACAGCTATTCTAAGCTTTCAATCATCCACCAGAGGCTGATTGAAAAGTATAGATCATTATGACCTCACAGTGTTTTTAATGAGGAAATCATTACATCATAATGAAAACCAATACATTGCTCAAATTCCTGTTGAGCGAGGCTGAATGGCTGTCTCCTGGGAACCAGGGACTCTGAAGAAAAATGAGAGTCCTAGTAGGTAATGAGCTGAGCATGAACTCCTGTTGCCGTTGTGAAGAACACTAGTGTTGTCCTTCAATGTATGAACTGGAGGCTATACAACAGGAGCAGAGAGCATGTTTTCTTTCACTTGGTGTGGTTTGACTGCTCCTAGAATGCTCTGTGTAGCTCTAATACCCAGAATCCAAGACATGGATGGAAGTAAAAAACATTTGAAGAAGACTTAGGAGAAGGATTTGAAAATACACCATTCCAGAGAACAATTTGAGGTTTTCAGAGAGGAGATTAAAAGGTAACTTAAGTTTAAATACCTAAGAATAAGAAATTTGCTTGTAGAGTCTTCAGTCTAGCAAAATAAGATTGAAAAAAGATTCAAGGACACAGAACTGAAACAAGATAGAATCATACCATATATGAGGTCTGTAATTTTTATGTGACTGTAATTGACCATTGCCGATTGGAGTCAGAGAACTGCAGTGATATTGGACAATTAATCTAAAAAGGAAGAATTAGAGAGAAATCAGCTGCTTGTCATTTGCACTGGGCAGTCTTTCTGAAGGGAATAAAAAAACTTGTGTTCTGTAGGAAGCATAAAAAAATAGAGACAGGAAGAGAGAGGATATGTTTAATGACATGAGCTGAATTAATGAAAAGTACAAACAGGAAGGTATGTTCTCAACTTCAGTAACACTGTTCATTTATCTGAAGAACTGATGGAGGAAATGCATGTACTTCATAGAGTACAGCTGGGCAACAGTATTTTTGTGATGAAACCCAGAATGCATTTGATAGTGCTGTGGTGAAGAGATGTAAACATGGATGATAAATTTAAGAAAAGTCAAACGAATGCTTTATAAGGGTCTAACTGAAGCCAAGGAGGAGCGTTATAATGGTGTTCAAACATCAGGTTATGAAGAGGAGAAATTCTGAGACAGGGGAAGAAGCCATCACTGCTCAAGACACACAAATACAGAGTAATGGCACAGGGAAAATGGGTAATTAAACAAAGGGAGTAACCTAAAGGAAATGAATGTTCCACAGTGTGCAACAGGAACATTAAAAGAGAGTTAGTCTTTAGCAGAAGAAATGCAAAGAGAAGGAAAAATAGCTTTTGTGGTGTAATGTACACAGAATTTAGGATTACATTGGTCTAGTACAGCCCTTTAGAGCTGCTGATTGCAGAGCTGAAAGAAGACTAAAGCTCTTTAATTTAGGTAGTGCATAGCTTGGTAAGGAAATTCAGAAAAGAAAAAAGTAAGTAACTATTTTTTTAATATTTCTTTCATATTCTTTGTCTACCTGTAAGGAAACAGTTTTTTAGTGAGGCAGTAGTGAAATATTTAAAGGAGAAAGCTTTTCATTTGCATTGGGAGCATAGAGACAGATTAACCTTTTTTTCAGTCAAAATCTTGATAAAGGACTCAACTTGAGATATTTTGTTAAAGGCTTAGCTACCAAAGAATAAAAATACTTACTCTTCAAAGTATTGTTTTCAATAGAAACTTTGGCAGAAAAAAAGAAAACTAAATTTACTATGAGAAATAAATGAAGGAAAGGCATTCTGATAGATAGTAATTTCAATTAAAAATCTACAGGTGCTGCACTTCCTTGAAGATACAAATTTTACAAGCTCTGTCACTAAAAAAATAAAATTAAGATGATAATGAGGAAAGCTAAGCAGTAGGAGACATAAATTTCTGTTGTTTCCTTAGGAAGGCCTATACTGAGGCCTGAAACTACAGGTGGTATATGGTGATTTACAGTCTTAAGACCCCTAATTTGAGTAGTTTCCCTGAAGAAAAGTTTTCTGATGTTCTATGTTTTTAATGAACATAATTGTGATAAGAAGGCATTACGTACAGCTTAGAGCGCATTTTATTGCAGCCCACTGTCATACATATTATTGTGTACAGTTCAAAAGGTATTTGCATTTTATAGTAAATTCCTCAAAAGATTATGAATATTGGATTGTCCTGACTATGTTTTTATTCTTCTCTCAAGAATTGTAAAATTTTAGTCTTGGTTGCATTATTCAGCTGCTGCTTTGTGATATTTGTTCTTACTTTTCATAAAAAGGAGTTAAAAACTTCTTTATATATACAAATACATATTTTCTTATTTACATATGTTCACTGTGTATCTCTAGACTTGTGTTTACACTGGCAGCTTTTGTAGTAGGCATCCTGTGTAGGGTATTCAGTTTATATATGTCAGATCCTCAAGGGCCATGGCTTTTGCCAGATGAAGCACTTTTGATTTTGAGGCTGATGAAACACAGTGCTATTATTGATCTGTGCATGACACAGCCTGTCTCTCTGCTGGCAGAGTGTAGCAACATTTATCCAGGAATTTGTGAAATGTCACTCGGATCATGTTCATAAGGTAAACTGTGCAAAAAACAGGATCCAAGCTGAGAATCCATGAGGAATTGGACGTGACTCTTATTCCTTCATCCTATCTTCTAGGTCAGCCAAGTGGTATTTGTTAAAACAATGTATGTGTTTTGTATTAGGTGTTGAAGAAGGTATGATTATTACTATGAACACCCTGTACAATATAGTCATACTGCTATTTTACTCGGTTTGTTAGGTCACTTGGGAGAACAATATTTTAAGTCGGTGAAAGTGATCTAAATATTGCAAGTCTATGATTTCTGTTCTGTTTGTAAGAAAATGATGGTTCCTGTACAGCTCCAACCAGGAAACTGTGTCTATATTTTCTAAAGAATTTAACTTTTCTTGCTTCATTTTGCCTTTAGAGATGTGTGGCATTTACATGTTTGTCATTACGATCTCAGTAAGCAATAGCGGTCAGAAAGGGTGTGTGACTGTTTCTAGACATAAAACTGCCAAAATACTGATATTTATGTTTTTTTCTTTATAAATTATCATTGAAAAAGGCTGCGCATTTTTGTTAGTATGAAAAGTATGTCGTGTAAAAAATGCAAACTAAGGAAAGTGGTAAAAAAAGCAAAATTCCATTTACCATTTATCTGTTTGTAAATGGTCAAGTGCGACTTTTCCAGACATTTTTAAAAACTAGTGTTTCAACAATAGCCTCACTGTTATCTGCAAATGGATGTTGCACCTTCTTATTAAAAAAAAAAGGTTGTTTTAAAGTCTAAAAAAAGACACAAAAAGCTGCAATTCTTAATTTTCATTTTCTGTTTATGAAACAGTTCTAACAGTGACAATTTGAAAGTTAGCCATGAAACAAAAAAATAATTATTGTGATACTTGCCAACATTTTTCAATTTTCAACATTTACATCTTTAGAAAAGTCTCTAGATAATTTGATTTAAAAATCAGTTACTAGATAAGGTAAGAAGAAACAGGTTATATTGAAGTTAAAGGTTTGAGTTTGGCTATCTTGGGATTTTTTCCTAAGTATAACCAGGATTTTCTTTTATTTCTGAAAGATAATTTCTGTAGTTTGAATTCCATAAGGCCAAAACAAGATTTAAATGAAATATCACTTGTGAATGACCACTGAAATATACTTAGTCTCTAGTTTTTAAAATGTTTTCCCATCTTTCTACATAAAAAGTATGGTAAGCCAACAGGGGGAAAGTTGTTGTTGGTCATGAAAATATATTTGCATACATGATGCATATATTTTTACATGTTATCCCTCCCTTTACAAGATCGATATATGTGAGATGCAAACTCATGAGTTGTGGAAAAAGCCAAAATCACAGTTCATTGGTTTGGGGGGCGGTTTGGGGTTTTTTTTGCTTATGGATATGTGTGTTTATTTTGCGAAGGTCCACAGGTTGGATAAATACTGGTGTGTTTCTCAGTAACATGAAGATGGTATTTCATAGCATGAAGGCCACCTGCTTGTCAAATCTCCTGCTTCTCGTAGTAGAACCATTGCCAGCTTGTCAGGCATTATTTCTTACAGAGAATTTCAGAGAGGACATTTATTTTGCTATTTAGCAGTGTCAAGGCACTCTGTGAAATATTGTGTCTTGTTTTGGGCACCACACATAAAATACACATATTGGAAGAAAGGAACAAGAATTCTAGGAATTTTTGAACATGTCAACTATGAGAAAAGATTGAAGGAGTGTAATTAATGAAATCTATAAAATAACAGATCAATGCTAAAGACTGAAGGACTGTAATAACCACTTAATGTATAAAAGATTTTTTAAAAGGGCTAGTGGTCAGTTTGTGCTTCCATCTCCTTTAAGGAGAATGGATTTAAGTTTTCAAGAAAGGTGATTCAGATATAAGGCAAATTTTCTCTCTGAGGGCACAGAAGGCTGCCAGGAGAATATTCTCTGCAGTTAAACCAAAATTTTCAGGAGTAATCTACTTATACTCTTTTGCACATGTGCTAAGTTTAATGTATTCTTGACATTATTACCAGTCTTTCTCTTGTAGCAATTTTGGTTTTTTCCTCATTCTCAAATGGAAGGACTTTGTTTAGGTAACTAGCACAGGAAAAATATCTTAATACTGAAGACTTTGAACAATGGAGCTAGCAGCTAGTCCTTGCAAACTTTTACTCCTTGGACACCAAGTTCATCTTTTCCTCCATGCAGCTT
The DNA here is from genome assembly GCF_964188355.1 of Buteo buteo. Lineage (NCBI taxonomy): Eukaryota > Metazoa > Chordata > Aves > Accipitriformes > Accipitridae > Buteo > Buteo buteo. The sequence continues at coordinate 37,288,529 of NC_134204.1, forward strand.
ATTACTCATTGGTTTCTAGTAAGATGTGTCAGTGATCAGAAAGCAGGACCATAACAACAGCTCCCACATCTTGTCCTTGGGGGAACAATGTCAGAAAGAAACATATTTGGTCCTAGAATTCTTTTGAACTCCTCCAGATTTCAGAAGGGCAATCTTCTCCTTCACCAGTTCAGCACTGTTAGGTCTTCTGCAAAGCTTCAGTTTCCTGTGTTTGACCCTATTTTCTTACCGATCCCTAACTGAGATTTCTTTGTCTAGTTTATTACACAAAGGGAATTGGCATTTTTGTTAGAGCTTGCATCTCACTCTTTCTCATTCCCACAATCCCTTGTTTAAGCTTGTATGTTCAAAGTTAATGCTTGTGCTCTGTTGTCCTGGCTACTCCCTTTCACAACAGGAAGAAACTTCAAAAGACACATCCATAGCCAGGAGTACAAACCAGAAGAGTACAGCCATTCTCATCACTTTACCAAGGAAGATGCATGAGCCTTCAGACTGCGTTTGATTTTTTTTTTTTCTTTTTGGTCTCTCTAGGCATAAAGGAATAGGAGTCAAGAACTAGGTAATCTTCAACAACAGTAGAAAAGGAAAGTGTTACAACTAAGACTACTTCTGAGACAAAAAAAATGGTATCTGGGAACTACACCTGAGATTTCTTTTTAAAAATGGTTATCTACAGCATTCCCTCCTTGGGATTGTCCTCATTTTTCTCTGCCTTAGATCCCAGTTGTTGCAGACAGTGAGTACTGGCTCACAGGATTATTTGGCATCCCTACAGAAGTCAGACACTATTACTCTCCTTGTAACCCTAAGGGAAGAGTTTTTGTGGTTTTGAAGCCATGTTTGTTTGCCTGAAGTGCCTGGACCTCGTGGACTCAGTTACTGCTACAGGAGGTAGAAGAATATTTATACTTCCTTACTAATGCTTTCCACCATCTGATTTTCTCTCCTACAGTTTCATTGGCAATTAATGAGGTAATCATGGACTGTTCCCATAGCTTGTGTCATGTTCAGGTTTATTTTTTTATCACTCCAGGCTACCTTTGATACCTAATGTCGCAAGAGCTTCAGTTTCTGTCTCAGCAATGGAGACTGTATGACTAGCATGTCTCACAAGATTTGCAGGCACCTGAAAAGGATTTACTTTTTGGTGGCTGAACTGGTCTGCTTGTGCACAGTTTTCTGTTCGTTCACAGATTCAAATGCAGTCCTGTGGTCTTTAGGGTATTATGTCCACCAAAGAGAAATGTATGACTTTGTCTATTATCTCAGTGAAGCAAGCAGAAGAGAATGAGGGAAGTACTAGGAGACAGCAGCTGTAGGTCTGGTTCAAGCTGGGACATTGTATTGCAGGGATTAGGCACAACTACAATGTTGTCCTCAAACTGTTCATGTATGTGAAAATAATTGATTGCCCAAATGAGCCATAATATTGATCATAACCATGATAAAGGAAAAGTGTATTTCATTTTATACATTAGGCTGAAAACATGGCTTTTTCTTGTTATGGTCCCTTCAGCTGTTTAATATATAATGTAAGGAGTACTTTACCCTAAACTGTTCATTTATGCCTGTAATTTTAGCAAGGGTTCCAATGATAACATAAATTACAAATTAAAGATAAGACTGTGGGGGTTCATTTGCAAGAAGCCAGGGATGAATTACCACTTTAATTTATATGCATTACATTGTAGTGGTAATTTTTAAAAGCAATTCATGGTTTTGAAAAATATCCCTGTCTTTGCATCCTCCCCAAAATATCTGTCATCAGCTTCCTCATACCTCTCAGAAGTAGCTAGCAATATGCCTTTATTTTCTTATATAGAAATGTAAATAATACATTAATATTTGTACAGTATCACCTTTATGTGACTAGAAAAATTCCAGGTTTTTTACCTTTTTTTTTTTCCCCAACTCTTTGTTGCAGATTTGTATTTTTGTCCTGCTCTGTGAGAACATTGGACTTTTCCAGTAATTAAATTTGTTAAAACAGTTTACACTTAAAATGTTTTGCTTTTACACAGCTGTCTACATTAAAAAAAAAAAAAAATCAAAACAAGCTTCTAAGGACATTTTTTCAGCTTTTGTTGATATCTGAAGCAGTTATAAATTAGATGTTTAAATAATTGTATAAAATTAAATATAGAGCTATCTTTATAAATTTTGTTCCTTGAATATTGCTACCCACTTCTAAGAATACCTCTGATTTATTAGTAATTTTTATCTCAAAATAACTTCTATCACTTCCTCAAACCTTTGTATCTTTCAGACACATTTTCTGTAAGTTGACAGAAAATAGTCTTTAACAGTTGAAAAGTTGAGATTTAAGCAAATGAAAACAATACAGAAAGAGGAGGCCAGAGTATGGGATATGGAACAGCTTTCCCTACAAGCACAGAATTCCTGCCTACTTATATTTGAGATGCGGAAGTATTTCAATAGAAAATGGTTCACTCTTTAAAACAGATGGAAATGAGGACGGGTTAAATTAATATTTCACCATTCTTTCAGCTGTTTTGTTTCTTTCTTGCTTATATATTCTTTTAAAAATAATTGTAATTTTTAAAGATATGAAGCTGTATGCTTCAGAAATAAGCACGTAAATCAAAAGTTTAAAAACAGTCTTTAAAATAGCATTTTCATTTTGGTTTCTCTCTATTTTATGTGAGCTATACGGAAAACAGATGGAAGCATTATTAATTTTTTCCCCCAATGAGTTTTAGTGCAGCATATTTGTATGTGTTATCTGAAACATATGAATACTTAGTATTGCTGCTGTTAAATTCGTAATGAGTTGTAGGGATTGTGAAATTCCCTGACTGGCTCTCATGCAAGTAGTTCATTTGCAGTGCTTAGATGTGTTAAGATTAAGCAGGGGGAATATGGCAAGCACTATCCCTGACCCTAGATGAAAAATTCAAATTTCTAGCTTTATGAGTTTGCCCCAACTCTTGTGTTTGGTGAAAATCAGATAAATACTGTGTAACCCTGCAAAAAATCTTGCAGTAAAACCTAGTCCTAACTGTAAAATATTGCATGGATTCCATGTCTTATATTGAAAATTCTCTAGTAAGTAGAAAGACATGGAAATCTTGGGGCAAATTTTATGCATCAGATGGAAGTCTTTGCTTGTATATAGCAATACTTGATGTGCACAGGCATGTTAGTGTTGGAATACCCAAGTCAACTTGTATTTGTTTAAATGGCAATGGTGGGTACATAGAAACATTGGTTTTGGACTTCAGCCCGATCTTCACAACTGGCTTGCTATAACATTCAGACATTTTCAAGTGGGACAGTGTTGTGATATGTCTCCAGTTGTATTTTCATTTTTAATTTAATTGTAGTAAAACTTATTTGAATGTACCATGTTGTGTCTGCGTAGATATTAATACTTCAAATAAATTAAACTACGTATGTAAGATATAGTATAATATACTGTGATCTTAAATATTTTTCTTTTTAAGAAATATTAATTTTTTATGTTCTGTAATTTTTGTCTGGAAATGTTAAGGCCTTGCAGACAAGGTCCTTCACATCTGTATATTCTGGCAGGTTGCATCTCCGCATTGGAAACTCAGTCCCTGCAAAAATTAAAGCACATAGTTGTGATCATATAATTGATCATAATGAAACTACTTATATAAGTAATGTTACATACATAGTTAATAGTCCTTATATTACTTTGAAATTTGCAAGGACAGATGGAGTGCTGCATCTGCTTTAGTACGAAAGCAAGACAGTGTTCTTAATATGTACACAAATTAGGCATAAGCTACAGCAATATTTACTCATACAGAGACATGAAATGAAAGCAATAGAAAAGGCAAGCTAAAATAGAATTGCTGCAGGTCAAAACCCTTATCTTTGAACTAGCATTATCGTTATAAAGATGACATGTTTTAGAAGCATTTTCATCATATTAAAAAAATTACCTATATCATTACTAAGTTTTTTCTTATTTCCATAATTTATTTGAAAAATCATTGGTTGCACAGTGTGCAGTTCTGTATTCAGGCTTGTCTGTTTATAACAGCAGATGATTTCTTGGAGAATTGGGCCAGAATATATTAGTCCAAATCATTTATACATGAGTGTTTGTGTGTTTCTCTAGAATAGATGTATGTGTTCTGGTCTTGATCTATGTGGTATTATTATTCTTTACAAAAGGAAAAAAGACAAAACAAAACAAAATTTAAAGTGGACCTATCTGCTCTGATTTTATTGATATTATTTTTTTATTTCATAAGATGCTGTAGCCAGATAAAATGTTGTAATATTAGGCTTTTATAAGTTGTAGAATAAATTGAGCTATAAATTAGCTATAAAATAGCTAAATTAAAATTACAAGTAAAACATTTGTTTATGAAGTGGTATACAGTAAATAGCCCTTTATAAATGATGATTACTCTGATCAGTACTAGCACATGATTAAGAAGACATTCAAAGACTTTGATAAAAGTCTTTGTTAGTGATTACAGCTGTATTCCCAGTAATAGCTGAATTTATAATTTGTATGTGTGAAAGGGCCATTTGTAGATAACAGTGTAAACATTGCTTTTGTAAAGCTGATGAACTGCAAATGTGTTACAGTGACATTATCAATAGGGCAAGTATATTTTGTCTTCAGTAAAATACTTGAGATGAGAAATATACCTCTTATCTGCATGCTGGTATCTGTATTTCTCTGCTGGGAACTAATTTAAACACTTCATGAGAGATTGACATTTTCAGTGCCTTAAACATCCTTAAAAGCTGCTTTGTTCATTGCAAACCATATTTAGTATGACCTCATAATAATGTAGCACACCTCAAGTGTCATGGCTGTCTTTACTATGCACATTGGAGCTGGGTTCATCTATACTAGACAACTGCACTTCAAGGAAAGATTTTTTTTTTCTTGATAGGCAATTAGCAGTAATTAGGAAGATTCACTTCAGTAAGATGTCAACATGAGATTGTTTAAAAAAGTTGAATGTCAGTGGCTTTAAAAGAAGTTGTTTTTTTTTTTTCCCTGACACATAGGTATGGCATGTGAAACATGAAATGTTAATTTAACTTTTCTGCTTATTATTCATGCACAATATTATTTTGTCATTCAGATATTACACTGACAGAGTGCAAAGGGTGTTAAAATAGTGCTGCTAGAATAAAAGGAGGATTAATCTACCATTGGCCAATTAGCCAAAGGGTACTTAATGGTCTCTAAAGGCTACTGAAGTCTAACAACTAGCTAAAGCACTGGCAAAAAGTCCTCTATATTACCTTCATTTACTTGACATTTTGTGAAACAGTCAGCTGCTGATAACTGCATTTGGCTGAAAAAAAAATTATAACTCAGTGATACAGTAATTTTTACTAAAATTTCAGAAGAATAAATAGCAAATAACTTTCACATTTTAGAACTATTTCTTGCTTTTGGTGGGCCTTGTTTCAATTTAGGGATAGGATATTAAGCCACCAAAGACTTCTGTTTCATATTTTGTCTTCATGTCTGGAATACTAAGTAATCAACCACTTACAGCACTTGCATGAAAAAAACTTTCACTGAGGATTTGGAGTTATTTGCCTTTTCTCTATATGACCACATTAAGTATGCAGCACAGTTGGCTTTATAGTCTGGTATATATCTTTTCATATTTTCAGATAGCTACATACCACCTTTATTAATTTTAGCTTATTTTTCTGAGACCCATCAGGCAGAGGTAGGTTTTGATTCAAGAGAACAAAACAGGGTTAAGATTAGTGGGACTGACTCAGTAAATTTTGCCTTGGATATTGTAAGTAGGTTTATCATTATGTTATAATAACATTTGATAGAGCGTGTAAAATCATAAATACCTAACTCAGTGCCTGCAAATATGTTTTGTAAAGTTCTTTCATGGTTTATGTGTGCAACAAGTACTGCTTATCTTTTATATTTTTCATGGTCAAGCTAAAGCTGTGAGAAAATATCATTCTATGTAAAACCTTCAGCCTGTTAGATTTTAGAACAGAACTTGGTACATTAGCTATGCATATAGCAAATGTATCTTATTACCTACTGTAGCAAGGTTTCTTAGAGAGAAGAAGAAGGAATATGTTGACTTCAGGTTCCATATAGACATCTCTACGCACATTGTAATGTTTTCATCTGCCAGGATTTTAGGATGGGAAGCCTCATAGCAAATACGATTTTTACACATCTGAGGATATTTATATTAGTTATAGTTGGATTACAAAAAGTGTAGTAAAATAATGTTGTGTCATTGCTTAAAAAGGGTTTCAAGAACACCTGATTTACATCCTATTTTATAATTTTGCCTGGAAGTACATGCCATATAATATATTCTGCAAATATAAATGCATGGGATCACATACAGCAGTGGCAGTGCAGTACCAGCCACCACCAACAGAAGTGTCATTTTCATACATGCCGGTTGCAGTAGGAGGATGACTGTGCTGTAAACTGAGCTAGAAGCTTCTCAGAGGTTCGTTGTGATGCCAAGGAGCAATAGGCCATTCCACGAGCTTCCTACATTAATCCATTGGGCCTTCCACGTAGCTGTCTTTCTGAGCAGAGGGATTATGGTAAAAAGCCTTGCTGAGTCACTGGAAGTTTTACATTGACTACATAGAAACTGAAATTTTCATCACTTATCCCTTTGTGTACAGCAGAACAGAGTGTCATGGGTATACCAGGAGCAAGGAGATTAAGATAGGTGGATGTTAAAATATTGAATCTATAAACATCTGTTAAACCAAAACACTCTGGAGGAGGTGCAGCAGACAAAGGCCGCTACATCGTGGAGGAACAGTGGTAGCCTGCCTTTACCAACATCTGGTCTAGATGGTGTTTAAGATTCTACCTTTCATCCTGGTGACCTCTTCCCCTGGAGTAAATCCGTTTTACTCTGTCACTCAGGATTTGTGTGCATGGTAGCACACACACACCCCTGCCTACCCCCCCGCCCCTACCCCGTGTCTAAAAAAGAAAAGTCTTGACCTAAAACTTAGCAAGTGGTGAGGGACAAAAGGTAATGAACTTGCTTCTTAAGTACACAAATGCAAAGAATATCTTTTAGGCATAAATACCTTGCTGGGACAGGGGGGCTGTTTTTCACATCCTGCATAGATTTATATGGAATTTTCACATAACCTTTCAATAAATTGCAAGTAGAAGAATGATGCAATAGAATTATCAACCCTATAACACCATTTACATTGTGTCCAGAGCTGTTAAGAGACAACCTTCTTCATATGTCTGATTGCAACTGTGTCTCTGGCTTTACCTGCTTTTGCAAGTTGAGGGGTGTTTGTCTTGTACATCATATACTGCTTTCACTTCAACCTCGTAGTTCTGATGCTGTTTCTGAATTTATGTACATTCATATTTTAAATAATTTTTTTCTGCCTCCTCACTTAAGTAAATTCTATAACCAGTGTAGCACTGTCCTCTTTGTTACCTGTCCCATGAAAGCCCTTTCTTTTTCAATATATTTGCTGTCATTTGGGGGGATGTGGCTGCTGCAATCATGGCGTTTTAGACTAGATGCATTTTGGTGGCAGCAGTAGCCTAAGAAACTTCTGAGAGTCACAAGGTATCTTGGGCAGATATGGGGGCATTTGTAATTTTAATCAGAGCTATTGATCTAGCTATGATTTTTTTTCTTTTCTTTTTATGAATAATTTATTATAGAGACACTGAATCATGAAATTCCGCATGTAGAAATATTGGCTATACTGGACAAATTAACCTAATCCTTATATCTTTCTGTACTATATCTTTCTCTACTACTACTGTTGTTGCTTATTAAAGAAGCCTTCATTTTGTGTTTTACTCAGACTATTAATTGTGAGAATAATATATTAAATTAAGGAATAGCCAATTAGAAAATACGTTAACACTATTTATCTTGTGTTCAATAATGACAGCAGATGCAGAAGAGAATGGAAAGATTAACCCCTATACTAAGAACAGTACTTACCTCAGATACATATGTAAACTGCCCATTGGCTTTAATAAATGCACTTAAGTGTGAAATACTGTTAGAGTTTTGACTTTAAATACAGGATGCTTTTTCTTGTATCCATGATATTTTTTTAAGCTAATGCAACATCTACAAGCATTCTCATGTCATTCATAATGGGAATAAACATGACCATAAGTAGTTTTTCTTTTATTTGGGTATATATGTAATCTTCAGATGATCGGTATGGAAGTGTATGTATATATAATAAACACATATATATAAAAAGTTTTTTCTAATAACATCAAACAGTATAAAAATCTATTTTTTAGTTAAATAATAAAATGCTTGGAAATAGAACACTATCTTTAACTTTCTCTCACCTCTGTTTTTTTGTGTACCAGCATATAATCAGGCACAGATTTAGTAATTTCAAGCTGTAGACTCTTCTCCAGTTTCTTATAAAGGTTCTTCGCAAAGAAAGGTTTTTTTGCCCTTTGAGAGATTTCAATACCATTTTGTATAATTGTTCCTTATGTAAAGTACTGTATTACAATCTCCTTTGCAAAAACAGGATAGTACTGTAGTTACCCTCTTAAGAAGCAGAGAGTTGTTAGGCCATTGGTGGCTTTCAGCTGACTACAGATTCGTGGAAGTTAACTAGCATGAAGATTATTTCAGTTCCCCTTTTCACAGAACAACATTCAATATTATTTAAATTAAAACAAATATTTTATTTAAAAGATAAGCTCTATAAGGAGTACTGTGAAATATATTGTTACAAAGATTGAGTAAGTCTTGTCAGTTGTCAATCAAGTGCAACAAGACTGAGAGTTTGTTTGCATGTTATTTATTTGAACTAAATCCCTAACAAGCTTCGTCTGCTAATTGGACTTAGCATTTATGTTGCTAAATGAGAAGCGTTTTGGCTGCAGCATAGGGTGGTAAGACCTACCCAGTGGAATAAACAACTAACATCTGTTATCCTGTCCTGCTCCAGCTTGGCTTTTACCACTTAAGTACCTCAGCCTTAGAGTCAAGGTTATGGAATATGTGGTTCTCTGGCTATGGTGCATATATGTGAAAGGGAAGAAATAACACAACATGAGTAAAGACCAGCCAACCAGAAGATATTTAGTGCAGCTGGTCCACTTTGCTTTAACCTCTACAAGCCCTACAAATATCAAAACAAAAGCCAAGAGAAGGGTGTATGTTTTATAGCAGTTGTCAACACAGCAATTCAAGTGAGCTTACAGTGGTCACCATTAAAACAGATTTGACATTTAACCACCTTTAATACACATTGGTGTCTGAGACACCTTGATATTTCTTCATGCTCTGTGTAGAAATAATTGCTGAATCCCAGAGAGGCTCTAGGTAAACAGGTTTCAACAGTAACTACTGTTACAATTTTGTATGATAATTTTTTGCCTGTCATGGTAAAAATAGAAATGTGTACAGTCAAAATTGAATTAGCTTGCCTTTTAAAAAAATTCCTTGTTTTTAATGCTAGTTGATTTCTCTTTCCTGCTGGGTTTGATCTTTGTGTGGGCTAAAGAATTCAACCAAACAGCTATGCAATATAATTACAGATAATATATTTTCTTTCATTTCTCTTGAAAGCTGAACCAGAGAAGCATCATATGATCAAGGAGAAATGTTTTTAGGATGCAATTGTGATTATTTCTTCTATTTGTAAAACAGGTGTTGACCTCCAACCTGGCCAAGTGGCAACAGGAGAAAGAAGATTTACAAGGAAAATTGAAGTTGAGAGAACATCTGTCTCATACTGCTGGCAAGAGTGATGCCATACCATCTCCTTCAAAGAACCCTGATTTAGAGATGAAACAGCTGCAGTGCAAACTAAAGGTGACGGAACAGATTATCTAGTGCTGAGGATAATTCGTATGAACAGTATTTCATAACTGGGTCAAGCAGATATATGTATACTCACGTGCATATTATTTATCTATCTTAGCCAATGATTAGCAACTTGGGTGTTAGATAAGCTTTGGTGTTAAGTATATATGTGTAGTCATAAGCAAGAGAATTAAAAGTTACAATTAAAACAATTCTTGCAGATCAAATAGGCTGGACAGGGAGGCTTTCTGGGTTTCACACAATGATTAAATGCATCCTGTTGGAAAGTGCTGTGGAATTACTGCAATGAGGATTGTGTTGATTCCTTTCTTCCTTTAAGAAGGAGGTAAGCAATAGCTATCTGTAAAAGGGGAGCAAAGAATTTGATCTGATGGGGCAGCTCAGGTAATGTAACAGTGTTATGTTACCTGTATGTCACTACTATTCTTGTCTTCAAAGAGACGTCATTCTTTTTATATTTGTTTTTTTGTAGATTAGCCGGTAGGAAAATACTAACTTGTTGATTTCATTTTTCATTCTCCAGTGATTCTGTTATATGTGGATGATGTAGGTGCTGGACTGTATTTATCTGAGAGCTTTCTCAGGAGGTGGCCTGGCTTGAATATAATAATTCTTCCTCTCTTCTCACTGGAGGAAATATATGTGCAACAGAATGTCTTAAAGTTGTTTTTTTCCATCATTTTTGTTTAATATTTGAGGAAAAAGAAAAGGTCAAAATGGTATAGCTCCTTGCTGCTAGAAGAAATGGCACACTAGCAAGCTGGCTGCCAAAGGCTCAACTACAAGAAAAGGCCATATATGAGCGATATAGCTGGCTCTGGCTCTGAGTCCTAGATTAGCTGTACTAGCGCACGAGATGCAGGTAGTGCTCAGACCTCTTAGCGGTTGATGGTAATCATGGTATTACAGATCTTGGCTATACCACACTGAACGTGTAACATCTAAATTCAGGGATTAGTAAAGGTAGGTCACATTAAGGAAGAGATGAGGGCAGCAGGGAGTAGCCCTGAAAAGGTGATAATTTGATCTACTTTAATTATGAGAAAGAGATCTTGAAACCGTACATGCTGACTTCTTGAGTGTTGATTTCAGATTTGGGTTTGACTAATCTGCTTCTGTTGCTGGTGAGTGGTAATTTCTGTTAATTAGGGTTGTTCCTTTTAGATCTATGTCCTCATTATCCAGAAACCTAGTAGTCAATTTCTCTATGAAAGTAAGAAAAAAAAAAAAAAAATCCTCATTTTTTAAATACTCTGAGTAACACTCATGCTAGAAGCCTACTTTATTTGTCTGGTGCATGTGAATTGCAACATATATTGCTGAAAAATCAAAGCTTTTTTTGTTTCTGCAGCAGAAGAAACATATAGCAAGCATATATAAATCTGATGTCAAAAATACTAACATGACTTTTAATTCCTTCTTAAAGATATACTACATTTTTAATGTAAAAAATAAGCTATGTATGCAAACCTACATTTTACAGTAAACATAGACTGTGACCCCAAATGCAGATTAATAGACTAAATTCACTAGTTGCTGAATTGGGTGAGAGTTTTGACTATAATTGCCTCAAAAGCAACTTAAATCAAGTTACTGAAATTCTTAGCCTTATTTTGACCTAATAATTTTTCAAAAATTTAAGGCCTGCAAGTCATTTTTAGCAGAAGAAATTGGTAATAGTTGTCAACTATTCCTCCAGGCTATCTAGCATACTTAAAAAGGAGATACAAAGTTATTCCCCTAAATGTCTGAATGTGAAAGCAGCAAAAGCTTTATAGCTCAAAATCTCAAAATACCTGGGTTTGTTTGTTAATTTTTTTTTCTCAGAGCTATCTTTGCAATGTTTGTTTATGTTGTATATAAAGACTCCTTTTATCTTTGTAAATAGGAAGAAATGTGTTAAGTGTGGGTGGTGAGTTTGGAAGCAAAATACCATAAGCATATGTCATTGCCTCTGAGCACGTGCAGAGGCCCATCTAAGTATTCAAGTTTGTGTCTGGTGTGTACACCATGTAACTGGGTGCTGTGCTTCATGGTAATGAAGCTCAAGCTCAACAAACAGGTCTCAGGAATATTCTGCTACCATACACCATTTTAACAATTTTCTGGTTATACCTCACATTATAATAATAGTAAATAGACTAGACAAGTTATTAAGAACAATATTTTACATCTAACTATGCACACAAGAATATATACTCCCCTTGAGGTGCACAGAGTTATGTACAATACTCCCATTAATGTTAATAGGTGTTACAAGTCTGCACTGAGCAGAGAAATTCTCCTGAAGTATCCTTGTTTACAGCGTGTCTGATCTATTTGCTTATTGTTTATACCTAATGAGTAAAAAGCTTTAGTACAGAAGTTGAACCTGCATGCATGTATGCACACATATATGTTGTGCTTACATTTAACACGTATGTATCTTTTGGCAATACCTTTTGGAGTTCTGAAATCTCTATATGCGGTATGTTTGAGCTGCCATTTTCAGCAATGGCATTAATTGCATATGCTCAGATTGCTAAGATGGCTACTTAGTTAAATTTTGGTTTTTTATTTCTGTAGAGTGATTCAATTGTTCTGTATTTACATCTTAGGTAGATAATCTGTGTGTTTGCATGGAGGAATTGAAGGGTTTTTTTACTTCCTACTATATACAATGAGGAAAGGCCAACAACTGTGTAATTCTTCACTGGAATTACACATGCCTGAAAGTTAGGATGATATAAGTAGAAGTATACCATTCAAGGATGTAGTTCAGATGAAGATCCAGTTTTATTTCTGTTCTGTTCCCTTTTCAGCTGACCATGCTATGCAAGAGAAAGTATGGTCCTGATGGGTGCACTGGGCTTGCAGGTATCTTGGGGGGAACATGTGTTAATCATACATTCTTAGAGCAATGGAAAAGTACTGATTTTGATCATATTTTCCAAAGAATGTACTTCTGCTTAAGTGTTGCTAGAAAGTAAGAATGCTGCTTTTGTGCCAATTTCTGAGAATATTCATAAACCACATGGAAGTTTACACAGCTAATTATTTCGAACAAATTCACTGTTGACTGCAATAATACTCAGTCTGCTTTATTTATGTTTTAATATTTTTTCAATGTAGAGTTCAAATAATGAAATCACTAAGCAATCGGCCACCATTAAGTCACTAAAAAAAGAAGTCCAGGAAAAAGAAGAACGGATTCGGGCGCTACACGCCAAGTATGTTCACTCTTCTATCCATTGTGTTTGGTGCCACCCAGTGGCAGCTGTATAATTAACTGTTCTTAAATGGATTTTGTAAGACAATGTTTTATTCTTCTTTTTATTGCAGTCTTGCAGACTGTTACAGGGGATTTTTTTTGAAACTGGAGCAGTACATGCTAAAATTGCATTTTGTTTAAAGTGATGAGTGATTAGCTAGCTACAGTATCTGTATTGCAATAAGAATACCTTAAATCAAAACTCAGACTCTGGAGTAGAATTTTTCATCCTTGATGTAAGCCTGAATGAATTCCTCAGCACTGTTAAACATAGTCTTTCAAATACAGTAATTCTTTGCCTAGGGGCTAAGAGACATGTCAAGGTTCAGATGCTCAAACAAGATTAAATATCCAGTCTTACACTCATAAAAAGTTCAAAAGGACAGTCTTATTTGTTTTTATTTGAATTGATTAAGGTTTTCTATTCATTTTGAAATTCACATGTATAGTTGTGAAGTATGCAACTGAGATTTTTATTCTACCTTCTTGAACTCATATAATACTGTTCTTTCATTACATTACTATATAAACATAAGCTATTATTGTATTGCTTGCCTGTCCCAGAGTTTCACTCCTCTAACCGTTCTAATTTTTTTATTTGTAGAAAGAATGCAGTTTAGTTATCTGAAATCAGTTCATTTCAAAAATGGAGAACTCTTAAAATTGTTAAATTGTGTACCTTGTGTATTTTCTGTTTCAAAGTGAAACCTAATTTTTCCACCATAAATTTTAAAATAGTTACTGGTTATCATGCTTCCTTCATAAAATAGATACTGTTTTTTCACAAACTGTAAGATATAATCACCAAAATAACATTAATAGTATAAATGTGAAATAGATGGAAGAAATTTTAAGATGCACTGTTTTCCTGGGTTTTTTTTAATGTTATTGACATGGTATCAACAATGTTGTATTCCTAAACATATTACCATCATTCATTTTGCTTTCACTAAAAAAAAAAAATAAAAATCCAGAAGTCTGAACATTTCAGGCACTGCTTAATATTTAAAATATTAATTTGTATCATAATGGTGGAGGCATTATATAAGGCATAATTTTCTCACTGAACAGAGATTACATTGTAGTACGTGAGAGTTTCTTTTTGTGAGAAGTTTCTGAAAAATGCTGATGTTATTTCTAGGTTTTGCAGTTTTTAAGAATTATTATCCTATCTGACATATTATAGGCTAGAGATTTTTTCATGTATATCTGTGTATTAGTTGGTTGAAAGGAGACTTCCCCTTTCCACTTTCTTTTGAAAATAATTTTGTACAAAATTGTGTTTGAGTGATACCTGCTTGAGACATCAAAGAAAGTAAAGTAATTAAATTTTGTGTGTTCAACAGGTTTTTTGCCTTTTTCTGATAATAGCTTGAGAAGAATTACTATGATTTCAGATCAGACAAGTTAGAGCATAAATCACAGCAAAAAGCAGATCACAAATAAATTACATATTTAGAAATAGGTCTGTTTAATAAGAGACTTGAAACTGGTTTTAATGGTTGAGAATAGGGTAAATTGCACGAATCGCATCAGTTTTTATTTAAAAAAATATTCTAAAACTACAGGAGCGATAGTTTGTCTACTGCATTTATACTTTTTAGTTGTTTAAAATAGTTGCATATTAACAATATTTTCTAACAGTGACATGCAGTGTGACTTCTTCCCTTCTAGGATTTCTCGATTGGAGAGGGACCTTAATATGAAAAGACATTTGGTAGAAGACTTAAGGTCTCGTCTAAAAGCAAATCAAGAAAATGAGAAAACCTCTAATGAAACATTAGAAAGTCTTGAGAGAAAGGTACTTCTTTCTTGCTATTGATAGTTCTAGGAGAAGCAAAAGCTGGTGGATTTACAGAAGTTATTTCAACACGCTGTACATACTAAATCAATATATTGCTTTAAGCAAACAACATACAGTTAATTTAAGGGTGTAATTCCCTACACTGTGATTTGTATGAAATCAGTATATGGTGATAGCTTGGATGGATTCAGCATAATTTAATGTATGTTCATAAGAGGTATAATTAAATATTAAGTATTCAGAACACTGAATTGCAAGGATATTCTGTAAGTAGTGAGATTTAGTTTTATTCACTGTAAGTTCATAAAATACAGTAGACCTGAAACTAGGGTTATTTTACATGACATGCTAATGAAGTCCATGCACCTCTCCTGGCTATCGTAGTTAAATGCTTTAGTATGTTAATCTGTTTTCTACTGCAATGTTACAAATGATTCACAGTTCTTAGCTTAATGTAATTCTGTCTGTGTAGGTAGAGCTTAATTTCTATAGCAAATTATTTTCTCCTGCAAAATTCTAGGATGATTTCACTGAAGCTAGGAGAACTTGTATATGTTTTGGCATCTTTCTATATTATCCAAGCAATGTATTGCACTTTGGCCTTTAATACCAGAAAAAGATTATGATATTTTGTTGTCTGTGAGGTTATGCAGCATCTGACCCTGAAATTAACAATTTACCAATTTGCTTCTGTT
The DNA here is from genome assembly GCF_964188355.1 of Buteo buteo. Taxonomy (NCBI): domain Eukaryota; kingdom Metazoa; phylum Chordata; class Aves; order Accipitriformes; family Accipitridae; genus Buteo; species Buteo buteo. Next base: position 37,304,108 of record NC_134204.1, read on the forward strand.
TTCCTACAATGTGGGTACTTGCTGAGTATCAAAAGTGCTATCTCTGCTTGCAGTCATATAGCACTTTCAGCTCTAGGGAGAGCTACTGTCTTACCCTCCATGCCAAAGATAAGGTGTTATTAAGAAATCCACAGCCAGAGAGTGGGAGCATAAGTAAGCCAGGGAGCTAAAGTATGGAATGAGAAAAATACCTCATTTTGGTTTTAGGTGAAATATTTAGAATGGAATTATGTAATTTACCGCTGTTCTTTGGGTATTTTAAGCACTGCATTTCTCAGATTCTAGAGAATCAAATTCCATACATTAATTTGATTATTCCATGTGGAAAATCAACGTGATAAATGCTACATTATCTTCAGCAGAAGATCAAAGAAATTCCCTGTTTCTTGATATTGTCAGGAAAACTTTGTGATTAATAATGTCAGGAGAGCTGAATGATTTTCTAGGAGCATTGGTCTATTTCATTTTACCCCAAATCAGTGTTTGCATTGTATGGCAAAATGATAATAATTATCTAAGAGGCTTTATAGGCTATTAACTTGTACACAGTTATCATTTTCTCAGCTGAGTTTTAATTAATGTTTTTACCTCTGATAGAAGAAATTAGTGGAAGTTGTGGTTTGCTCCCTCTTAGATGCACCATAACAGTAAAATATATAAACAAATGGCTTTGCAAATGAAGAGCTTTTCTTTACACTTAATACAGGTCAAAACTTTATGTAACAAGATTGTGTGCAAACTGATCTCTACTGGGTAAGCAGGAGAGATTTATCAAAGTCTGTAATTTCAGAAAAAGGTACTTTAATCAAATTATTTACATAGTACAGGTATGTTTATGCCATATAGGTAAGCTTAGTTTTGATTTTAATTTTTAAGTTTTGTATCTTAATAGTCAGTTGCTCTTGGCCTTTCATTATTTCAGGTAAAGGCACTGGCTGAAGACTGTTCAAACAAAAAAACTTCCATTGACTCACTGAAACAAAGACTTAATGTAGCTACAAAAGAGAAGTCTCAGTATGAGCAGATGTATCACAAGGCTAAAGATGAGTTGGAGAAAAAGGTATGTTAGAGTTGTGACAGCTCCACTGTGTAACTTTCAAATCTCACTTTCAAATGAAAAGTTGCAAGGTCATCAGCTTAGACTTTTTAAATACAGAAAGGGAAAAAAGAGCAGAATAATAGTAATGTGTTTCTCTCATTTAATTTGGTCACGTCACTGAAATTTAGATGCCAAAACATCTGTAATGACTGAAAATGAAATTACTTTTTCCCATGAAATTACATTTTATGTGTTGCAAGTAGAGTGTTCTGTGATGTTAACCATTGCGTGTGAGGTTGGTTTGTTCATTCGTTTGTGGTCTACCATACCTGCCTATCAGCTTTTATCATATCACTGCTGTTTCTCTGCGGATGTATTTCAGGAGCTCAAGCTTACCAGCCTAGAGAGCAAAATGATTGAGACCGAATGTGCCATGACTGAACTTGAGACTACTGCATCTCAACAACTACATGGCTTGGCTAAACAGAGCGGACACGCTTTGGAGACCCTACAGAAGAAGCTGCTGCTTACCAATGACAAAATAGAAGAGTTCATGACATTTGTGAAGGTTTGTGTTTTGATTTCCTTTTGAGTGTTCACCTAAATAAAGGTATTCTTGAGTGAAAGCAAAATGTAACAGATTAAATGAGGCTAATCTTTGGTGCATTCCCTGTTCTGGAACAATCTCTGAAGTTCCTGCACTGGCCTGGTGTCAGCTCTGGACTGGTCTAAACAGGGAGAAAGAGTCTCTCTCTAGGTGTCTGTCCTAGACTTCTGAAGACTTCTATAATTTTTATCGGTCACCTTTTTGTATATGGCTGCCATGTACTTCTTCCCAAGAAAATGTGCTTAGTTGTATAGCAGATTACTCTGCAGAAGAAAATTTCCCAACCCATTTAAGAAAATAATTTGTATCTGTTGATTAGTATGAATTATCTGATTTTTTACATGCATGTGCTTTTTATGGCAGAAATATTAAATAAGGAAGCCTCTATATTGCAAAATTGAAAGCAGTTTTAAAAGCAGTATGTAGAATATTGTTTTCTTATTTTGGTTAAATACTTAATCTGCTACAATGCATCACACAATAATACTGTGTCTGTGGTGTTATACAGATCGCTTTATCATACTACTTCAGTGTGAACTTCTACAGAGTGGACTAATCTGTGTTTTGTAACTTAGTATTTGAAATATAAATATTATTTATTTTTCTGAAATATCCACTATGTAACTAAGAATTATAATGCCTAATCAGTATATATCTAGCTTGAATTTAGCATATATACTATATACTTACTTTCAGACAAGGTCATATCTTACTAACCCATGAAACAGATCCACTTCTCTACTGTTCTTGGGTTTCTGTAGAGATGAGCTGGTTTCAGATATGTTTGAGCAAGTCTGATAGCATGCGAGGTAAAGAGCAGTGGTATTTTGATGCACTGTAAAAAGAAGGCATATATAGTTATCTTTCATGAATAACTTTCCACTGTGGATTGAAATTTAGTAACTTAATTACTTGTGCATTCTACCTTCTTTCTGTCATCATCAGATTAGCAAGTCAATATATGATGGTTTTCAGATGTCTGGTATTGGCCTGGAACCATCCCATGTTCAGTTCAGTTGTAAAATTCACATCAACTTCACTATGAAAAAAGACTGAACAGTGTTGAATGCACTTTAAAATCCTAAATTCAAAGAATTTATAAGCTAAAATATCTAAGGTGAAAATGATGATTGATTTTCATGAAAAAAAATGTGCCTGTTAGTTAAAAAGAAGGGTTACTTTATTTTTTAAGTTTGTGATTAAAATAAAAGCTATCTTCTGTTTGCCTTGTTTTGTAACCCTTGGGAAAGTGGTATAAATCTGATCACTGTGCCTCGTGTTTCAGAAACATCTTGCCTGTTCTTGAACAAACTGTTTCATGGGGGAAATGTGCTTTCTTCTAATACAGAATGCTTCCTCTAAGAGGAAGAAATAAGTATTCTTTCCACAGCTGCATGCTTATTTTTGTATAAGTAAGGGAAAGTCTGAATTAATCTAATGTATTATCTGTTTTTTGAAATTAAATATTCCTATGTCATTGATGATAGAGAGATGAAATTCAGTCTCCATTCAGGCTGCTACGAATTTTGGAATTACTTCATTGAATAAACTGCAGTAGAAATTATAGACAAAGGAGACAAACAAGTGTTCCTACTATCAATACTTTACATACCTCCATAATGAAAAGTCTGTCAAAAATTAGATAATGAGAAAGTAAAAGATCTGGTCTCAAAAGTAGCTGTAATGAGGAAAATCACCTATTAGCAACCATTATGATACTTCATTCATTGTTGAATAAGATGACTGCTTCTCTGTTAGTTACCATGAATATTCATTAGCATTTACATGGTCATACTGTATGTGAAAAGAATGTTAATATGTAGTTTCTCTATAAATGAAAATAATATTTAGCTAATAAAGCTAAATATGTAGTTTGTCCCGAGCATAAAAGAATATGCATGCATATTTCAAGTAGTGTTTTTGCTGACTACTGTTCCTCTGCACAAAGATTTTTTTAAAATAAAGGTGCTGTCTCTAAGTCAAATATTGATGAACAGGGAGTTCCTCAGTAGACTGCTTTGTTTAGCTAGGTACTAAATATTTATGGAAAAAAAAGTTCTCTGAAATCTGGTTTTATTCACAGTATATTGCTGTAAAAAGATACAGTTGAAAATCCTTGGCTTTTCAGTGGAATTTTGTAGTATATCAAGTAAATCCTGTTAAAATACCTCTTACATATCTGATGCTATAACCTGAATAGGAAGATTGAGGTGGCACAATAGGTAGCAGTACTCTTTTCCTGTACCAGCTCTTCCTTTGAAGCCTGGTCTGTCTCATTTCTGCTCTCTCCTTCCAGGTAGCTGTCAGTTTTCCCCTGACCTTGGTTCTTACTCAAGTTTCAGTAACTCAGATAAGTTTTTCTGTATACAGATCAAGTTTAAAGTGTCTCTTGCTTAACCTGTTTTACATATTTGTATGACCCTCTTATCTTTGACTGCTATTCTGATCGCTTCACAAGCCTCAATTGTTTTTCTGAGTGCAAGTGTAATCTCCTCATGAATCAATAGCATGTTACTTTTTCTGGCCGTTCCATGTCTCTCATGACATTATATAGTTCTTCTTTTAATATACAACAATTAAATAATTTCAGTGTTGCTAATTAATAGTTACAGCTAATAATAGGACAACAGAGGAACTTCAGAGAAAAGAGTGTGTCTCTTTCTGTTTATAGCAGAGACTTTTACTTGCCTTTAGAGTTATTGATAACTCAGAACCACAGGATCTTGAATCCATTTTGATCAGTATACCACATTACAAAACCTGGCGGACAGGTTTCTTGTAGAAGTCTGGTATATACCACTGGATCAAATTAGATTATCTGATGAGTTAATTGTTAAGTGCATATTTGTAATGTACAATAAAGCATTGTATTGCTATGGGGAGCCCAGTTTGGGACAATTATACAACTAAAATTGCTAGATTGTAAAATCTAGTAATAGTTTCTAAAAATGGTGGACGAAATAATTATAAACAAAAGTTGCTGTATCCAATATGTTGTAAGTCATTACTGGACTTATCTTTGTTGGAGTGTGGTATGAGCATCAGGTGTGATGTCCTAAACCACATTCAGTGGCAACAAACAGGGCATCTAAAACAGTTTGACTGGGAGCAGCTTATTTCTCCAGAGCTGTTATGACTGACAGACAGAGGCTGGTAGAAAATATGAATAGAAATTGTGCACTGTAACAGTTTATTAAGTAACCAAAAAACCACAGTTCCATAATTAGAGGGTAGCTCCATATAAATATCTTTTTCAGTGTGATAGGAAAGATAACAAAATATTTAGAAATAAAAAGGCAATATAAAGGAAGTGGAAAATGGATTATAGATAATAACCCGAAAATATGAGCAGCAATAGAGTATAGAGGCTAAAGAAATCAAGAGGAAATCTCTGCATAGCAAGGCCAAGAACAATAGTAAATGGGCAGGATTTAAAAATGTACTTATAGTAAGATAGATATTACAGGGTGGATACGACCCATTATTAGATAAAACAACTCTGTAACTGTGTAAAGTTAGAAGTCTTGTATGAATATTTCTGGTTTGTATCTGGAAGGAAGTAGGCTGATGTTACATGAAGATGATGAAACATTCCCAGTCTATTAGTAGCCAGTGGAGGATTTTAAACAATTTATAGAAAGAAGTAGTATTTTTAAATGGAGAACTTACAACTTTATAGGACTGGTTAGGGAATTTTTCTCTCAAGTATCCTCATTTTCAATAAGTGTTCAAAGTGTATATATACTGTAACACTGCCATGAGCCTAAAAGAATGGTAATATTGAGTCAATATTCAGAAAGGGCAGTCAGGATAGGTATTTTAGGTCAGTTAGTCTGACCTCATTTCTGGCTAAAATAATGAAAATCTGATATGAAATTCAATTATTAAAGTATTAAAGCATCAGAGTATAGTTATACTTAGAATGGCTTTATGGAAAGTAAGTTGTATTGAATAAATCTGATTTCTGCAAGGCAGTTCAAGTCAGTTGATAAAGTTTACTATTCATTTTAATAAACTGTTTTTAGGATGTCTGATCTATCACTGAGACATTCAGATAAAAAATGTAGGCAATGCAATATCAGTAATATGTTAAATGGATTAAAAATGGCCTGTGCAGTTGATCTGAAAAGTAATTCTTGAAATTTAGATGTTTCTAGATTTCTGTAAAGGTAAGAACTAAACTTGATTATTAAACATTTTCACAGAATTAGATATCAAATCCTGATAAAATTTTTCAATGGCATTTATGAAGACTGATAAATAATAATGAAAGTAAGTCTGTAACTATAATGTAAGCTAGGCCCAATAAAACATTTTTATTACAGAAGAACACAAACTACTTTTAAGAGCAACCAGGTGGCTATGAGAGTATTTTAGATGCCTTTTATAAAGCTACATGTTTTCATGCTGTCCAGCTTCCACCAGCACCATAAATTCTCCTTGAACAACACATCCGATTTCTATAGTGTACCATTGTTCAGCATTTTCTGTAACATGTATTGCACTATTGGTTGCTGAGGTGGAGCTTACCAGTTATGTGCAGCACAGCAACCAGGGCAAAATGTTCTTTGTTGTGCTTGTAGTACCTGTGACAACACATGCAGAAAACGGCCATTGGACAAAGTTAAAAAACTGCTATTAGACTACTTGACTGGATGCCTACCGAGCATAGGGTACAGCATACTAGTTTACTATGAAACTGTCCAAAATCCTGCAGGAATTCTGTTTTCCTGCATTACTATGCTTCTTTTTCTTGTAAGCTCACCTAGACTTTGACCGTATATTGCTGTTACGGACCCTTGTAAGCTCCAGACTCAGTAGTGTTGTCTGTCTCATTCAACTTGTACATCAGCAAAACTCATTTTTAGAAATTAATCTGCAGTGATGATGTCTGCCTGAGCATGAAAATATCAGAACTTTTCTGACTTTGAGGAAGATGTTTTGAAGTTTTGATAAGGTTCCTATATTCAGCTGTGGCTGCAATAAATAGATGATGGTGGCTGAATGCTTCAAAGTCATCTGAGTGCATTTCTCACTTCCATAATGCCTCTGTGATTTGGGGCTTGTATGCCCTCCACAGAGGATACCCACTGAAGCACAGTTCACATCTGGTCTGTTTTGGCATTGTTCTTGATATGTCTCCAGTATAACCATCTGATAGAATTAACTGCCAAAATCAAGACCCATGGCAGTTTAGCTGGCAAGCTTAGTGGATCTACCCGGGGATCTAACACTCTCTTAAGGCATCTGCACTCATTTCTGCTACTCAGAGAAGGGCTTAAGCTAGGTGCATTTCCCCCTTGCTCTGTTGTTTGACATACAGCTACACATGTCAGAGGCCTTATTCCACCTCTGCTTGTCCAAGTAATGTTCTGTCAGCTATTTGCCATTCAGTTAGCCTACCTTATATTCCAATATATGTCAGCCTTTCTTACCTTTCTGCAGTTTACCTTGAATCCTGGCATCAATTTTGCCATGGCATATTTTCTCACTGCTTTCTTGGGCTGTAGTTTAATATGCAGGTTAAGTTAATGCTTGTTAAAAAGTTCCATCTCTGAGTGACCCTCACTGCTCATTTCTCCCCCTGTGAAACTTCCTCCCTCCTCCATTAATGAAACGTCATCATAAACACTATATGGGTCACTTGTGAGCTAGCTCATGAAAATGCAGTTAACCTTTTGAAGACCCAGAGCACCAGCTTTTGTGTACCACAGAGGGTCACAGCAGGGACAGGTTTACACAGTTGCAGCCCAGAGATGCTGGGACTGCCCTTTAGTGGCAGTATTAGTTGCAAATGTCACATGAAACGTCCTCCTGTTACAAAGAATAAGTCTTAATTAATGACTCACCACTTTCATGTTAAAAATTCCTGTCATTTGGCAAATTCCTGTTATTTACCATTTTTTTCTTTTTCTCTTGAACTGTTCTGTGTTGGGGAAGATAGAGCATTGCCAGGAAACATGTTCTTCTCAGAATGGCAATATGCAGATGACATCCTATTTGCTCTTTATCTCAAAATAAAATAATAAAAAAAAAGAATTGGCAAAAATTAGTAGTTGGGTTGGGAGGCTCAAATATTTGGGAAATATTCCGTTGTTTTTTATCAGTTCCTTTCCAACACAAGAGCAACACAAGTACACTGCTACTGCCTATACCTCTAGCTACAAAGTCAGTTCTTTGGATAGAAGTAAATCCTTGCAGGGGACTCTCAGAATTCTCCAGTTATGGTGAGACAGTAAGAAACATACTTCATAGGATGTTTTCATTGGTGAATGTATTCTTAAACCCTGTGGACTTAGGTTTCTTGGCAGTACTACTGCTCCAACCTCTTCCAGGCCCAGGGTGTGCAGAACATACTTTTTATATGGGTACCCAGATCAGATGTGGGATGCCAGTTGAATGATCATATATTTCTTCATCTAAAAATGCTAAGCATAATAGGTGATTGTAAAATTCTATAATCGGCAAAAATGGACTAACTTTTTATTGAACTAGAACTAAAGTTTGCTGTGCAGCTGAAAATAGATTTATTTTGAAAAGTTACACAATTGTATATGAACCATTCCAATCTGGAAGTGTTTGACCAAACAAAGGTTTCTTCAGCAGGTCACTAGGTCATTCTGCAAACGACAGCAGATAGTATCACTTAGGTAAATCAGCACTGTCAGTTTTTATTTAAAAGTGGACACCTTTAATATGACTTCAAGTTGCTAGAAAATATTCCCCACTGGGAACACTTGAAAACCAAAAAATAAGTATATTTCATTTATTACACTCCAAACTGTCAACACTTTACCTAGAAAAGTATACCCAGAGTGATTATTTTGTATTGTATGGAGTAGATGATGAGTCCGCCAATCTGTGTTCAGTCAGAATCAGCATAATATTTGGTTACAGGGATGTGTTGCAGTCTGGTGAGGATCAGTATTCTTATCTGCAGAATACACACCTTTAAGAGAAGGTGTCCTATACATAAAGCAAAATTTGTATAACTGAAAAAAAATCTTACCATTAAAAAAAATCAGGCATTTATTACTTCTTTTTAACTGTGTGTGCTGCTTCAGGAAAAAAGGAGAAACACAGCTTTTATTATGAAATACCAACCTTTCTTGGTTCTGAGGAGAAATTGGTGATAAATTAAGCTAATCTCCGTCAGGATTACACTGCATCTGGGATTTAGGCAAATTGAATCAGAGGCCTGAATAGTGACAGTGAATATCTATTAGACTGTAAACAGAATAATAGGCCCTGTGAATTTTAATGAATGAAGTGAATGGCTGAAGTCTTATAGTTTACAGAAGGCATACGGTTAGTGATGCATACACTGTGCCAGGAACAGCATATAATGTAGATGTCTTAATGGATAAAATCTTGATTACCTAAAATGAAGAATTAATAGAAAGACTTTGAAAAGCTTTTCCTTACTCTTCTTTTTCTTTGCTTTTTAGGCTTAGAAGGATAGCACTTCACTTTGGTTTTTGACTATCATAGGTAAAGATGATAACAGATGTAGCTTAAAATACATTGGGTTTTTTTAAATCCCCCTCTGTATTAGAGTTTAGAGGAATTGATTTAAATGATTCAACCTATGTAACCAAATTGCAAGGTATGTCAGGTATCTGTAGCTGTGCATGTATGTCTCCTGCAAAGTTTAGATGCATGTCTGACTTATGCAAGTGATTTTGTTAATATTAGTGTTAATTTTATTTTTCTTAGAGTGCCTGGGAACTGTTGTCATAGACTGTGACTCTCTAATAATAGATACTGTGTGAGCAGACCCAACAAACTTGAGCTAAACAGGAAACTGTCTTCACCAGCTTGCAAATAACTTCCTTTTTTGCCTCAGGAAATAAATAAAAAAAAATCTTCTAAGTTTTTCAAAGAATAAGACTGCAACAGGCTCAGCTGGGAGCTACTTGGAGACTGTCATGCACTCCCTGGAATGGTATAGATCCACCTGTGATTCCTATAAATGGCTAGGAGAGTCTGCTTTCTAAAGCTGATACTGAGCCCTGTGTGTGATCTGGAGATAGTTAGGAAGATGCCTAGTTTAAAGATAATGGCCAGTTCAGGGTCTAAAAGACAGAAATTACGTTGACTGAAAAAGGGATAACTGGAGGACTTGGGGGATGGATGCATGAATACAAAGTATATAGTAAAAGCTCTGGGCTTGAAGTGATTGGAAAACTTTTTGGCAAAATGACAGGAGAAGTAGCAAAACTTGGAAAGGAGAAGGGTCTCCAGTAATGATTTATTTAAGAGTTTATGTAGAAATAATTGCTCAATGTATGTTGATCAGATTACTAAGAAAGCAAGCTGAAACAGAGAACAGAAAGCACCCATATACAGAGCCTTGTGAAGTCTCCACAGTAATTTAGAAAGGTGGGAGTGAGGGGATTCCCCAGCGGACCTGCCAAATGAGCTGCAGAGAGATGGGAATTGCTCTAGGAGGATAGAATCATAAAAACCAACAAGTGACAGTATTTTAAGAAAACACAGTTGATAAGATTTATGGAATTTTTTTAAGAATATAAGGAATGTCGGAGCTGACCTCTTAAATTGGGTTTCAGACACATTTGTTTCAGCAGTGCAATGGTCTTACACAGGGCACCTGGTTTATAGTTTTTAAGCTTTGTGTGTGTTTCTGCAGAAAGATAGCATAAGCTCAGACACTGAACAGAGTATCAGGAAATCTTGGTGCTCTTCACATCTTGGTCACTGACCTGCTATGTGACCTTTGGAGAGTTGCTTCACCTCAGTACTTCTTGGTCTGCCCTGAATATCCTTTGTTTGCCACGTCCGGTATAACTGTGCTGACTTTGTCTGCCCTAACAGTTCAGATAATAAACTATCTGAGATCCCAGGCATCTCTTACTACACGTGTGTGAAGCTCTAATCTCTGACAGTGCCTTTTTTTTTTTCTCTGTGTAAATAACTGTAATATATGATGTTTTAAAGGAATGATGCTAGTTTTGCTAGCACCTGTGTAAATCAGAGGTAATTCTGTTGAAACCAAAGAATTTACAGCAGGGAAAAAAATTAATGTAAATGAGGTAGGACTTAAATGCTGAAGTAAATAGGACTTTAAATTATTATTATTGCCCATTTCACATAAATATAATTTTAGAAACCAATATATTTTGACAGAAATATTCTGCCTGTCATCTCATGCTGATTATACATATTTCAACTCATTCTCTGCTATAAAAGAAACTATTATATTTTTCCCTGTTATAGGTCACAAAACATGGTAATTGTGTTGAAAATTTAGCAACAGTACAATGAAAACTATGGAATGTTTGCTGATACTTAGAAAAGAAGCATCAGTCTGAAAACATTTGTGTCTACAACTTAAGTTTTTGACAGTCTTAAAGCTTAATGTACAGGAGAGATTAGATAACTGTGAAGCTGTAATATTATATATAACCAAATGTCCCTCATATCAGTAAGTATCTGCTGTATGCTCTATAAATGAGGTGCCTAGCTGATGCAGTAAGAGGGTCTTCATTCTACCTAAAGTCATGTTATAAGGAACGCTATGAAAAGAGGTTTTTAAGACAAGATTTCAGACATAAATGAAAGTGTGACAGCTAAACAGTTATCAAGAGAGGATTAGAAAAGAAAAAGAGAAAATGCTGACCAGTAATACAAAACCCCCTAATTTTGAATCGCAAAGGGAATTTTAAAACACAGAAGTAAACTCTTAAGTATATATTGTGTACTTCTCTACAGAAACATAAACTACATTGTAATTGGCCAGAATAAGTTCATTGCTGCATTTTTGTTTAAGTATGGTATGTTTTGAAGGCAGTGTAAAATTAAAAAATGGCCATGACTTAAGTCGCTTTTCTATTAATTTGTAAATAAATTGAACTACCTTTTAGAACACAGCACAATGTATTCAATTTCCTTTTCTTATAAATGTCAAATATAGGTTGAAATATTTTTTGTATTCTTCCCTATGGTTTTCTGCACCTGGAGCTGTTCAAGAAAATACAGTCAAAAGAACATTGTCAATTTTGTATTTGAAAATAAATGTTTATAAAGATATCATTTGTTTTCAATGGTTTTGAATCAAGAAGGAATGGTGTTTTGGTAGAAGATGTAGAATGAGATTGGTGGCAAAGGTATTTTGGAGAAATGTGGAGAAATACAGTATTTAAACAGTTGCCAGCCAAGTGACACTTTCTTCCTTGTGTTCTAATGGCAAGCAGGAATAACACAGCTTAAGCCAGCATTGTTGTACAAATTCAAATCTTACCTGTGATAGGAATCAGATATCAAATTTTATGCAACAGTTTCTCATTTCTGTCATTGTACCTTAATATTCTTCTACCTTATTGCATTTTAACTGGTTTTTGGGTCTGCAGTTCTAAATGCCAGGAAGCTGAGTTTTGTGATCAAATACTGAAATCCTGAAGCTCCTTTTATACTGTGTCACTCAAGCGCTTTGTCAGGAAAGCTGTGGTGGGTTTAACAATAGTAGTTGCAAAACAACACTGTGCAAATCTGTCTACACTTCTGCAGATGTTTTTACTATAGTTGGGTTTGGGGTATTACTGAATTCACCTTTTCTAGTTCACAGTCTGTCATCCCTACTCAGAGCCATGAAGAAGGCAGGGTTGGGCTAGGATGTTGGACCGTGAACTGAGATAGCTTTTGCCACAAGGGTAGAAAAGGCTGGTAATATTTTAAGTTACTTCAATTAATTTTTCAGATCTTGTCGATGGATTGTTAGTTATGTTCATGTGTGTTCAGAATTGCTTGTGTTAATGTTTGTGGAAAATCAGGTTGTAGATGCAACTGCAGTATCACATTATTTTGTATGTATATACTGCAATTTCTCAATCTTTATTTAAAATGGAATTCTTACATGTCATCAGGTGAGGCATTTCTTCCAGGCAATGTGTGCTTTCATCTTCCACTGATCTCTGTGAAGTTGTGAGAACTATTCTCAGTGCCAATCAACATAAGATTGCTTATTTTAAATCATATATATCAATGTGATACCTAGCTTTTCTGGATGTATTTCTCCCTTTCAGCTCTTTATTGAGTTAGCATTTGAAACTTTGTAGCTCTGCTAGCTTTTAGGTAATATTGTCACTCTGATAGTCCCTTGAGTATACCTTTTTGATTTGGTTTGGTTTTAATGCATTCTAAACCTTGTTTACTTTATTCTAAATGGAAAAGATAATAAAAGCCAATCTTAATTCTTCCAAATATGTACAAATAAAGAGCTGAGCCATGTAGCTTGAACATATATGTTAATAAATTTTAGAACTAAAGCAGAAACTGTGACTGAAGACAGGTAAATAAAACCAACACATCACATTATAAATGTGACCTGTGTGACATTGGTAAAATAATGTTACTACCACTTTAATATTTGGCAATACCATTCTTCGTCAGTACTGAATATTGAAGTTGGCAGAGGAAGGTAAGACTGGTCTATATCTCCTCTACACCTTTACACTCTACTTTCAGGACATCTGCTGTAGTTTCTGAAATCACATGGTCTCTGGGGATCATAAGAATTAAGTTAACCTCCTGAGGCTGGCTCATTCCCATGGGTCAGAATGCTACATGTTATAGCCCTTGGCCAGACATATCTATTGCAGTGGTCTGTCTTGTATTTATTTGTCTACACTCTTGTCCCTTTTCTGATCGAAAAAAAGTTATGCCTAGAAGATGTACTTGTTCAAGTGAAGGAGCTAGCTGAGGTAACTTAATATATATATTAAAAAATGAAATTACTATAGAAGATTTCTTTTCTCTGACATACAGCAGTCATGCTGTGAGATTGGTTTAAACATTATTACTGGAATTATTTTGAAAGTCATTTTCAGAGAAGCAATAAGGACCAAATAACTGTACTTTCATCGAAGAAACTTGAATGCTTGTTTCAGCTGCTGAAACAGTGCATGACATCATCTCTTTCTGTCACTTTGTCCATTTATTCTGTTTTGTCGTATTGATAGTGAGCTATTTGGGGTGGTAGTGCTTTCTCAACCTTTCACAGCACTAGAATCTGCCCTAACCAGCAATAATTGTTCTACCAAAAATGATGGAGAAGTTCTTTAAACTCAGCATTCAGTTCTGTGAAATTCAGATCTTGTTTTCCACATACAGCTGCAACATCTTCACAATGCTTTTGCTTCTTTAGGAAGCTAACCTTGTTTCAGAAAAGATTCTTCATTTCATTTTTGGTGTGATGGTCTGGGTCACATCCTTACACCATTCCAATCTACAAAACAAGTGAGTTTCTAAAAACACATTACTTGTTCATATTGAACTACATACAAAATATTATGTATGGAATTGTTCTGTATATTACACTGTTCTATACATTTGTGGTTGGTTGACCCTGGCCAGCAGCTAACCACCACATAGTTGCTTGCTCACTTCCTGCCCCCAGAGAATAGGAACAGCAAAAGCAAGAATACTCGTGTGTTGAGGTAAGGACAGTTTAATAAGTGAAGGAAAGAGGGGAAGAAAACGCCAAGGGATGTGGACCAGTGCCCGGCCAGTCTCTGAGCAATGGCTACCTGCCAGGCTAATCCCCCATCACCCTCAGCTTTTTGTTGAGCAAGGCACTATATGGTATGAAATGTCCCTTTGGTCAAGTCAGCTCATCTGTCCCAGCTGTGTCTCCCTCCCTGCTTCTTGTGCACCCCCAGCCTACTCACTGAGGGGGCACAGTGGGAAACGGAGAAGGCCTTGATGCTGTGCAAGCAATAGCAGGTGTGTTGTCAATATTGTGTTATCAATTCAGTCACAAATCCAAAACACTGCACTGTAGGAGCTACTAGAAGACAATTAACTCCATCCCAGCCAGACCCAGCACAACATTATTACTATTGTACAAAGCACGGTAAAGCTTACAGTTTTCGTAACTAATGTGAGCCATGGCTTCTGCCATGAGATCTGCACCAGTGCAAGATTGAAGTCTAGCTATAAATAGCTACAGTGCTAGCATCAGACTTTAGTTTGTCTTAAGTCCATTAAGTTTTATTATACTACAAACAATAACAATAGAGTGTGTAAATTAACATGATAATTACGAGAATAGTTTTAGGCATTGACTTCGTCATATGGCTTTACTTGGGGCCATTGATCAATTTGTGTCAATTCCAGGATCAACTAGTGTCAGAGCTTTTGGGGATGTGAAGACCTTATTAATAGTGTGTTGTCAGGGTCTGTGTATCACCACAGCTTCTTTGAATGTTTAATTAAATATGACCTTTTAAATGAAGGAAGACCTTTGTCTTTATACATATCAAAACTGACAAAAGATGTGGTGCTAGAAAGTGGTTGCATGCTGAGACCAAAATCGAAAACTATTATAAAGAATGAATATTTTGGGTTGTGAAAATAAAGTAAAAAGGCTTATAAGGGAGATATTTTAGAACTGTATGCAACCCAGTAGATGTAATATATACTATATAACCATATGGAGTTGGTAGATAATGCAGCAACTGCTACTGATTAAAAAAAAAGGTGGGTACTTTAAACTGATGTTGTTAGAATTTTAAGCTTATTATTTTTCTAGTCAGACCAGTAGCAATTGCACTGGTCTGACAAGATGTGTTGTAGATTTGTTTTCAGGAATTAATCAGGGATTCCTATTCTAGTTGGCTGGTAGCAGCTAAGTATGTCCCACAGGAATAACTCTGACAGTAACATCTAAGTTGGGAAAATGGGTTTACTAACAAAATATCACCTAGATTTGACACCAAAGAAAAGCAGAGAGAAAAGATCAAATCCTAGTATTACTAGTACTAATAAAGGCATTGTTATCATACATCAGTACAGTACTGAAGTCATATTCTGCATTGATTTCATTGCAGGTAGTTTGTATCACCTGTGTATGCTTATAAGTTTAAAACCAAGCAATTCTGAAATAAGGTACGAAGTGTTTTAGTTTAAAACCCTACGGTTAGCTCCAGAATGCATTGGATCAATTTCTTAATCAAAGAATGCTATTATACTGGCTGTACTGAGTGAGTACACTCACCAACAAAACCTGTGTTGGTAAACTCTTAGGTTTTTGTCATTTTCAGTTTGGAAATGGTTCTTCCTAACTCAGTTAAAGACCTGTGTGGCTTTGACGTTGAACATTTCTGTAGTAAAGCATGAACTGACACATAAATGAAATCACTAATAAGTAAACAATTTAGCACATGAATACATTAGTGTATGACGGATGAGGCTATATCAACAGAAAAAAACAACTTAAAATCATAGGGAGGCTATCATTTTTTAAGGCACTTATCCAGTGAAAAATGTATATCAAAACATTATTATTACAACTTAATAATGTGAAGAAGGCAGGTTCAAAAATATCTGGTCTCTGAGAGTCCAATTTGAAAGGCCATAAAGTAGCCTTATTTTTCACATATGGTGTGTATTTCACACATGCTTTAGTGTATTAGAACTGCTCAGGGAAAAAAGGAATTGAAGCGTAATTCCTCTCTAAGTATGATCTACAGTGATTATACATAACGTGTATGCTTGCATATCAAATTTATTAGTTGTAATTTTATCTTTCCTTGATTTTTGTTTAAACTTCCTTTTTCTTTTTTTCTTTTTTTTTTTTTTTTTATTAAATTGCTGCTATAGATTCTTCAGGGTCTTTCTGGTACCTTCCTTTCTGGAACTCTGAACTAAAAGACATGCACAGTGGAGTTGCAGTTTCTGGCATCCATTGTTGCTATTGCTATCAGCTTATTCACTCATCATGAGCCTCTTTCAGAGTTTGGATACACCAGTAAAGTTTAATAATACCATAAGACTGTTGTCTGGCAATGTTTGTATGTCTGAGATGTTCAAGTCAATGTTTAACTTTGTTTATTATCATGCTTTTTGTTTGTCTGTGCTCAGCTGCTTATCATTATTTGTAGGTTTTCCATGTTCCTTTGCAGTTAATTTCCTTGATATTTTACTCCTTCAATTTACATTTTTTCTTTGCACCATTATACCAATGTGCATCTTCTAGCCTGATCACCTAAGTCTGAGAGAGATGTTATTTTTAAAATTCGGGAAGCTGATTCAATTTGATTAAAAAAGTACAGTTGAGCTTATTTTTCCATTGTCTAATACATCTCATACATGTTGCACGAGCCAATTTACTGTTGGACCATTTCAAATGCTACAAAAACATGTTGTCATTTATCTGTAATTTTTTTTTCATAATGCGTGCTTTTCTACTTGGGGCTCTCTCCTCTCTTAGTCTACTTCCTTCTATAAGCTTGATCCAAGTTGCCCTAGCTCCCTGCCTATAACATCTCAAGTTTCTTCATCTCAGCTCTGTACTTGCAGACAGGTCTATATGCAAGATATTGTGCTGGAAATACTGTGGATGGAGGGATCCACACTTGAATCAGAAAATGGGACAAATTTCATTGTACCTCCTCTACCCAAATTTATGGTAGGGTAATTTTGGTTTTAATAATTAAATTTTAGATAAGTACAGAAAAACGTTTAGTTGGGAAGTGGTAGAAAAATAAACAAATCTTGGAATGGGATGAATCTGTAGTGCTTTTTTGAAATATATCAGCAAGTGCTCTCTAATGACTGTATTTTGAATACACTAGAGGCTGTAGAGTACTTTACCTCAAATGCCAATAAACAGGCTTCATAATTCTGCAGTCAGTTTCTGTGGGATGAAGGCATTCTGCAGAAAAAAGAATTTTCAGGAGTTAATCAGCTACTGGTGAGAGATAGTTTAATAAGATAAGCCCCACATATGACGATCGAAAGAAAACCTTATTCTCTCATTTTAAACTCAGCCAAGGTGTCTGTGTTGACAATCACAGTTCTGCTTGAGTCATGGAAGTTGAATAGGCTAGGAGGATCTTCTGACAATGAGTTACTGCTCTTTTCTCTCAGCCAACAATTTTTAAATAAAATTGTATTGCTCTGCTTTTGACAAAATGCTTTTGTCATAGTTGCATATTGAAACTAAATAACTTCAGTTATACAACTGATGATTTAAACTAACGCGTAGTGTTTTTTCACTGAGCAGGAGAACTTCAGGAATAGGAGAGGTGGGAACTTGACCCGTCAATTCTTTGTTGTGCAGTTTGGCTCATGTTCAGCTGTGGAAGGTAGTATTTGAGCTCAGTACTTGTGTGGTGTTGGGGAACAAAAACCAAAATCAGGTTTGAATTCCATTCATCTTTCATTCAGGTCAACAAAGTCTTTCCAGCAGGATTTTTCATACTGTTTCTTTTATTCTAGTTTTAAATAAACAAAGGAGAGTGGCCTCACCCCTGCTGGGTTTCTTCTTTCCTGTTAACCATGAGTACAATTTTTTCTCTAGTCATCTCGCTGTTTTTTACTTTTCCTAGGTTTTTACATCAGCTTTACTAAATCCCAGTAATCCCTTTTTTCCACTCCAGATAGTGGTTCTCCTTTACTTCATTTAAACCTTTCAAACAGTTTTCTTTCAACAGTATTATTCTGTTTTTCTGGATTTTTTTTTTTAAGCTGCGAGCATCTTTCTAGCTTAGCCAGATCATTCAGAAATGATCATAGAAAAATTGTCCTCCATTATTATTGTTATTATTCTCTTTATTAGTTACTAGTAATAGTAGCAATGATAATAAAGTTTAATTATGCAGCATTAGCACCATCAGACATCCTATCAAGCTCTAGTTCTTGCTTAAAACTAACTAAAAGTCTTCAACAGCAGAAATGGAATCTAAAATTGAGGCTTCTTTTGGCGCTCCTGCTTCAGACCTTGTCAAAGCTGGGGTTAAAGAACAATTGCAGGGGTTCTGGTCTGGCACCTGATCTTCCTCCCGCTGCCTGAGCTGCTCTCTGTTTAAAACACCTACTGTCTGCTGAGAGCAGCTTTGCAAAGAGACTGCCTGGCCTGGCGAGGCCTTCCGTGTGGACCAGCTGCACGGAGGGTACCACCCTTCCTATGCAAGCCTTGAATAAAAATGATATGGTGGACTTGTGTGCTCTAAGGGTACGCTGCTTATCAGCAATGGATAACCACTACTGTGATGATTTAAATTGTAGAAATTACATCGGGAAGAATCAGTAGCCAGGACAGTGTTGAATTACCCTGTCTTGGTGGGAACCAAAATGTTAGGTTTTGAATAAAGAAGTATACTGGTGTTTCTTCAAGCAGTGAGCTATGAATAAGCTTTAAAAAATTTCTGTTTGACCAAAGTAAAGCCTGACAGTTCTGTTGTTATTTCAAGAATATTTCTGGTAGACTGCATCAGGAAAGGATTTTTAATGGATTCTGTGGAAACTGCTTTGTTTTACTACTGATGGCATTATGAATATAGTTATTCTGCTGAAGACACAACAACAAAAAATTGTATCTATATTTAAGAACATTTTCTGCTTTAATGTATTAATTAATATTTTGTGTTCTAAATACCATGTTATTTAATATTACAGCACATATCCTATTGAATCAGTAACACAGAATGAAGATAAGTGCCATGTAAAGGAGCTTAGTCTAAATGATACTGTTTTTTCCCTAATGTTTGCACTTTAAGAAAAATTGCAACAGAGTATTTTTTGCTTGCACCTTACAGGCTCTAACCAGAGAGTTACAGCACAGCGTACAAGAGCTGAGAACAAAAATCAAACAGGCAAAAAAAATGGGAGAAGTGAGAGCACGCAAAAAGAGCCTTTCCCAAGAGTCTGTTCAGTTGGCAGCGTCTATTCTTAATGTTTCAACAACTGATCTTGAGGAGATATTAGAAGTAGAAGATGATGAGGTAAGTTATTTTAAGGACTCTTCCGTAAAAAGCAGCTAGGTCAGAAGATACTGCATATTTGCATTCCTGAGGAAAAGGGTTTCCAGGGTAGAGACTGGAATTTTATTGTGCAACATCCAGCACAAAAAGAACAGAATGGTTGGATTTAAATAAAAAGGTCGGGTTAGAGACTCATAAGGTGGCAAGACTTCAGGCATGCATAAATAAAATATAAATATACTGTTTTGAGCGTGTAGATGTAGAGACATTATTTGAAAATCCTTAGTAGTTTCCTTTTTTGTAAGACTATTTGGCAGGGTTATACATCTTGAATAGACTTCTGCATTAATGAAAACAAAATTAGAATGTGTCTTGCTGTGCCAGATTGATTCCATTGATGCTTCCTTTCTTGAATTGTGATACCTATTAAAGGTATTTCTAGTAGACAGATGGTTTCTAGGGGAATCCATTGCCTTTTTTAGTTTGTTCTATCATACATTTTACTATGAAATATTTGATAGTGTTTCATCAAATCACCCTCTATTAGATAGAGACAGTAATAGGATTTCTTATCCAGTTTTGTTTAGGCCTGATCAAATAATACATGAAAAACCCTGTACACTAATAATAGTGTCTAGGAGTTGACCATGACTGGGCTGTAACTGTACTCTGGTGATGACTTAGGTTAAGCCTTATTGGAGCTTTATATTAACAGAAATCACAAAAGAGAGTTTTCACATTGGTTAAGTAAAGGTGCATTGTATGTGTATGCACTAGTATGGATTACATTCATGAATACAAATAAAATGGACTGATTCCTGCCCTGTTTACTAACATTTATACACCCCTGTAAAGTGATTCACTTTGGCAGAATTGTTCCATGCTTACCTCATTCTCAAAGTAATTTCTACATCCTGTATCTTTTACAGTAATCACTGTTGTGAATATATGTGTAAAACACAGAAACATATGTAACTGTAAATAGAAAACAAATTTAAAATACACATGATGTATCTAAAATGTGTGGTATAAATTCATGTTCTAATTATCAGTGTGTAGACTCAGGAACCTTTATATTGAACTCGTAAAATTTACACATAGATCAAATGTACACCTGTATATTCATGTGAAAAGGACATGCTGTACACGTTTCTAGGGACACAGATGGACAAAGATAGGTTTATAAATTTAACAGAGCCCTCATACTTGGTGGATATGTTTCAGGTAACTAGTTTTGCAAGCATGATTCCCACTTCCACATGCTGTTTAGTCAATGTATATCCAGTTACACATTTCCTTTATTGTTCATTATGTTCTTCTCGGGTGGCATCGAAATATTGTGTCTTTGTTATATTTTTCTGGTTTTAGGAAACGGCAAAGGCGAAAATGGAATTTGAAAAAGATAAAGAGTGGCTGCAGTATATACAGAAACTTATTGAAGCACAGGTGCTAAATTTGCATCTTGCCTTGATGAATTATAACTTTCTACTCTGAGCAGCTAAGTGATTTTAGTTTGTAATTAATCTATTGCATTTGTAATTATATTGCCATTGATGGTCCCAAACTATACTGTGATAAGGCAATGTAAAATCCTTGTTCTGTAGCGTTTCCTTTTTATTTCTCTTAAAATAACAGTCACTGGATAAAACTGAAGGGATGTTAACCAAAGATTTGCGATAGCTAACTTAGCAGCTGAAACCAGTGAAACAATGCTGGAGAAAAACAGCACAGATCTTCGCAAATGTGTTAATCGAATTATTGAAACAGTGTGTAATGCTTGCTAGAGTGAAAAGGATCCATTCTTTCATGCCTCTTAGGAAGAAGACATTTTTTATTACGTGCCTTTAAAGTTAGTAGTTGATATGGACACCTGAGGAGTTCATGGGTTTCAGTGACCTTTTACTGTGGACCTGTTTCCAGTCAATTCATGTTTTCCTCATAGCCAGACAGCTGTTTATTATCGTGTCTTCTCGCATTCTCTACAATATTTTCTACTGAGACCTCGAGCAGCTTGTTAGTGGGAAGTAAATATTGATTTGGCATCCTGTCAATGCAGAAAGAATGAAAAAATTTCCACCAGAGGCCCCTCAAACATTTTCCTATCGACATTTTCTGGGCAGAGAGGAAAGCTGCATAGAGGATGACAAGGCTGAGACTAGCAGAAATCCCTGAGGGGTCCATTGAGACTGCCGCTGTGACCTGTGTTATACTTTTTCTTCTCTTTCAAGTCTTTTTTTTAATACACACAGAGTCTGCTGGGATGCTCCCCTCTTGTAAGTGATCAAGGGCAGTTTATTGGCAGGTGAGAGCCCTGCTTTTCTAGCCACAGTCAGCTTTTGTTTGGACATCACTGACAGCATACACTGACTCTTGAAACTTTTCCATTATATTTTAGTTGTCTCCTTTATTCAGATGATGGGTAGCTGATGTCTGAAAAGAAATAAACTTTGATTTATAAATCCAGTGTTCCTAATGCATATTCACTAGCATGGGTCCATTAGCAATGTAGTTCATTTCAGTTATGAATGTGAATGACTGAAAATATTTTGAAAGCCATTTCAAGGGAACATTCACATGCAGATTTATATATTTTCTCATTAATAGCTTTTGTGTCTAGATTGTGTCCTGTGGCCAGATTTTTAAGAAATTACAGGTTTTCCCTCTTTCATTATCAAAACTTACTACCATTAAGACTGCTTAACTGCTGCAGCGGAAGAGATGGAAATACCAGTTTGCTTTTATTGGCTTTGTCAGAAATACTGGCATTTTAATTTAACCTCGCAGTATTACAAGGTGTTCAGCAGTAAAAGCACAAATATTTCTATTCACTAAATAGCCTTAATTTTAAGAATTTAAAAAAAAAATCTATAAATTTCAAGATTCTTTCCATATTATGGCCTCCAAAATAGGAATCAGATTCATGGAATATGATGAAGAATTCTTATTCTATTTTTTTGTTGTCATTCTTTGGTACATCGATAAAAAATCCTAAGCAGAATTTTATCATTGCACTTTGTCTGATATACACAGGGAGCAAAAAACAGGGCACAGGGAGTGAGGGTGTTCTTGACTATGTAACCAACTATATTAGGATTGCAAATGTTAACTAAGGGTAGAGGAGCTCATTGCTCTCAGCTGTACAAGTTTGTGTACAAGTTAATAGTAGTTTTCAGCAATTTTTGCTCCATCTTGTGGGGTTCCTCAGGAGGAGCTCTGAGGGTAAAAGTAATTCTTGGCAAGCCGATCATCTTTAGAACTGCAAAGGGATTAGTGCTTCTTGGGAGCAGCCAGCTCTGCTTTTCATTTCTGTCTGTGCTAAGTCACATGGATGGAAATTGCTAATTCTTGGTCTCTATTTGGAAGCAGCTCACGGAAGAGCTCTATGCCCTTTAAAATGCTTAAGTCATCTCTTGTAGAGAGTTTGGTTGTGGTTTCCTTTGGTAGGCATTGGTAACAATTTTGATCAGAAAACTAAAGCTCATGGTGAAATGAAGGCTTTGTGTCAGGACTTGGCTTATATCAGACTGCACACTTAGTGTTTCAGGTTGGCAAGCTGTGTACCGGTTTGCATCTTGAACAAAGATGCAGGCTTGCCCCTTTTCTATTATTCTGAGAAAATGTTGGGTTGAAAATTGCATCAGATCACTTAATATTGCAGTTTGATGTAGTGTCTTTTTGTGCCATTGAGCCAGGACTTTGGAACATAATTGCCCAGCAGTATTGATTTAATTGCCTAGGTTTATTTGTGGACTCCTAATTATTGACTGGAGGTAAATTTAATGGGGAAACCTTTATGAACACTGGGAAACTGCTGCTGTTGCTGTTATACATAATGAACTGCATCATATCCCTTTAGATCATTCTTCAAGCTAATTTTATTCCACTGTGACAGTACGATAACATTTAAAATGTCATAGACATTTTATTTTTATTACTGACATATGCCATTTTACTGCTGCATTAGAATTTTGGGGGGGACTGAGGGAAGCACTAGTTGCTTTTTGCTGTCATTTTATACATTCCCCTAAAGTGTAATGATAAAGGATAGCACACCTCTGTTTTATTCTTCATCTGTACCTTCATTTTCTGTACTCTTATGACTTGAAAAAGTCTAATTTCTGTCAGCTTTACAAGAATGTTAATATTTCAGTGATAAATATTTTTGCATTCCTGAGGCTCGCAGACACCAGTCAGAGTTTGTGTTCTTATTTTATCAACTGCTATAGAAACACATGCGGAGAAACTACACCACTGCTAAGAAGCTTACAATTTGATAGAGACATCTCTGCATCAGGATATTATTATGTAAATCAGAATCATATAATTGAAAAGTACAGTCATGTTTTGAATTCTACAGAGCTGGTAAAAATAACTTATTGTCTAAACCTACGTCTGGAATGGCCAAGCGTTTTTTCAGTTGCCTTTTTGTATTTGTACATTAACACCCAATGACTAGAGTGTTCTCACTAAAATATAAAAATTAAACATCTTAATAACTGACATTAGGATACAATGTAAAACGATGACTTACCTATGAAGAACCTGTGTGGAGAGGCTTCACAGGAGCACATGCAGGTATCTGCTACCTGCACAGGGATGTCTGGGTCATGTATAGAGACATCAGAGTGATTATGCATTAGTGATTGGGCATAGGAGGGAGAAGCTGGAAGAGGTATTGCATTATAAACCATTGAGTTTTTACTGGTTTGTGGTATTTGGGAGAGGAGGGAACAAGTATGGTTATCTCAATACGTATGTGGGTTCACAGCTTGCATGGCAAGTGATGAAGCTTCTACGTACTTTCTTCCTCACATCTGGGTGTGTATTTCTTATTATTTGAACCTGACACAGGATAGTAGCACTCTCTTTTTGTAATCACTTAAAAAACCGGACAAGCCACCAACCTTCTCTAGCTTTTTCCCATCATAGGAATCTTACATAGCTAAACCAAGAGAGTGACTTCTTTTCACATAACTTAAACAAGATTACTTGTACCACCCTCAATCTTTCATTCACTGTGGCTCATTGTAAGGAACAGCATCTGGGAACAATCCATTAATAATTTTGTATGTGAGTACAACATGTTAGCCCAATCCAGATTACTGCCTGATGTCTCCAAGAGCTATTTTTTAATAAAATACAAATCATCTGCATAACTCTTCCAAGCATTGAAGCAAATGACAGCATTGATTTAGCATGTCCCTTATCAGATATACAGCGGCACTTGCCTTCCCTCCATCCTCATGTACTCCTTGGGATATCACATCTCACATAAGCAAAGGTGCCTAGTAACATCTTTCCTCTCATGACCTCATTATGAATGTACAAATCATATTCCAATGGTGAAAACTTCCAGAAAAATTCCCTCCCCTCTGTTCAGTGGCCACTTTGTAGGTATGTGTATAATCCGTCTCCAGAACAGGTTTTGGAACTGTATATTCATTCTTCATCAGTAGGGATCTTCCCCAGCCCTTTTCTAGGATTTGCACTGGCTTCTAAACATAGATTTCCACTGGTGTCATCTGGGAATGTGCACTAACAGCTATGGTTGTTTTCTTTCAAACTTCTTGGGTTGGAACTCACCTACTTTGCTTTCGTTAGTCTCTCCAGCCTGTGTCTGTCTTCTTTTTGAACAGGTCTCTGTTCATTGCCTGTCTTCTGCTCACATGCACACATATGTATTCACCCATGCACTAACACACCTGTGCACACTTGCCACTGCCACCATCACCAGGCTTTTCAAGTACCTGCACGTTAAAGAGCAGCACCAGTGAACCATATCCTGGGGACCGTTAACACTGATATCAGACCATCAGAAAGTAACCATGGCTTTCTTGTCATTATGAGAATAAGAGCTCAGTCCTGTGCATTGACAATCCATTATGGTATAAGTTGATGTTTTATCTCATACACACAAACAAAACCACATTACATCACTTGTCTTGGACTCAAAATGGGAGAGATTGGCTTGATTACTCAGGATAAGAGTACAGACAGGCACATATCTATTTATATAATCAGGTATATACAGCCATCACAAAGTAAAATGGAAAAAGAACAATAGTGAAGCATTTCTCTAATTTTTTTTTGTAAACTTTGACTTTTAGGTCATAGTGAAATTAGGAGGGTTTGGTAATTATAATCTGAGTTTCTTTAGTTTTATTTCATGTTGTTCTTTGTGGTTTACTTAATTCAATTTGAGGCAGCTCTGCAGTGTGTTTAGATGGCTTTGTTGGGCAGATTTATTATACTGATGATCCATATGGGGAGATGTAAAACAGGTGTAACCACTAATTTGTGTATTCCAGAAATTAGATCCTTTTATTTTTATGTTAACACATTTTAGACTTTGTGAAGCAGAGGCCAAGTAACGCTGTACTCTGTGAATGGAGATGCTGTGTCTCATTAGAATAACAAAATTGCCTTGCATTCATTGTAAGTCTTTTCACTGGCAGATCAGTGTATATTTATGTGCTTGTGCTGAGTGAGACTTAGTCATGTTAAGGTCGATATATATTACTAGTTTATTTTTTACAGAAGGGATCTCCAAAAGAAGTATACTCAAGGTCAGAATAAATAGGTGAGAGAAATAGAAGTAACTGTCAGTATTCCTGACTTTAGGATCGTATTACCTTACAGTTATCCATATACCAAGATATCCGTCTGATAAGTTGTGTAAGAAATATGCCATTTCATTCATATGGCTTTCTAGTATCAAAGAAGAAATCTGTAATTCTTGTAAAGATAAGAAATAAATAAAAATCTTTAAAGCCACATGTAGTTTGTGCTCTCAAATGTTTGGAATTTATACAAATTAATTAAATACTACTTCTCTTAAAGCCTACCATAATGTACCGATTTAGGATCGCTATTATTGTTAATGTGTAGTGTTCAGATAAATTGGTTGTGGCACAGATAACTGGAAAACATTTGAAGGAAGTGTCATTCTGTATTAAAATATATAATTATCTGTGGTATAAACAAGCTTTCACTCCTTAGGTGTGCACTTAGCACTCACTGAATTCCCAAAGCCTTTTCCCAAGCATATGGCAGGTTTGGAAGCTGGGATGAATACTTTGGAGTAGAGACATTTTCAACAATTGTGAAGTTCCGGAGAGAAGTGTAGAGGGAAGCTTCCCAGGATAGTTACAGAGCCATCATTAAAAGTAAATCTGACAGGCTTCTGTTAAAGATGAAGACTGTAGAGATCTTCCAGTTCTGGGTGTCAGTATAGAAAGAAAACCAGATAAAAACATACAGCACTTTCTCTGCTGCATACCAACAAATGTTGAAAGAATGACATAATATTCAACTTTCAAATGCTCTTGATTTAAATTAATGATTTAAATGGAAAGAGTTCTTGAAAGATCACTTTGCTATGACATGGAAGCCACAGTGAGTAGTAAGCAGCAAGTAAAATGTAGCTAGAATGATATGAGCCAGAAACATCAATAAGAAACTATTCATCTTAGGCACAACATTAAGAAGGTGAAATGTATCAGAAATGAATGTAGTTCAAGCTAGGCAAGAAGAATTAAGAGGCTTTGAGGTAACAGTATACTGTTCTCGTAAAAAACATATTTCGACAAGGAGGGAGAGCAATTAGAATGAGTAGGATGCTGGAGTCAGTGTTTTTAAAGCACAGTAGCAAGTAAGTGTCACAGAATTTCAGCTTAAGATTATGTCTTATATTACTCTGAACAGATTTTTGCTCAGTGAATTGGATCCCTTTATTGCCCGAAAAGTCATCACAGTAGCGTACAGGAGAAGGCTGACAGGTGTAGATGACTAATAGAAAATTCTTGCCATAGACAGGAGTTATTTATGACAGATGGAGACACGTCTTGCCAGCAAGTACCCTCCCTTCAAAACCCTCTTTGTTGTAGAAAAAGGAAATAATGCATATTATCATCCTTTTTCTGTAACTGCAAAGTGACTGTTGAGCAACATGTAGGATTGCCATTGCAGTCACCTAATGATAGATGCTTGCTATTAACAAGATTTTCCTTGCTTCATTTTTTTTTCTGACTTGTTAGTGATTATAAGTATCAGTATATAGATTCATATCTGTATATCAGTTCAGACATTACACCAGCATTTGTATTTGATGTACTTTTACATCTGCGGTTTTTTGTTTGTTTGTTTTATGTTTTTTGTTTCATATATCTAGGAAACAGGCAGTACTCCGTCTGGTATAAGTAGCATACAATTTTTTCTTTAAGTTGGAATATAGAAGTGAAAAAATAAAATCAGAGCAATGATACTCGAGTGTGGAACTAGAGAGTGGTTCTAAACATAAAAGTGTTGCCTTGAACTACAGTTGTTAAAAGCAGAGGTGACTGGCCTGCCTAACCAACTGCTGTATTTTACCTAGTTTATTTCTTGTGGCCCTATTAAAGTAAAATTATCTCTCCTTCTGATATGAGCATCAGCTGCTACTTTTGGTGTGGGACTGACGCGTCGGTCACCACTGGTCTCACCAGCAGTTCAAGAAAGCTGACAGAGCTCTGTGAAGCTGACAGAGACTTTCCAAGGGTGAACGAAAATTGTTCTGCTCTCCTCTGGCACAGCACCGACCACTCTGGGTGGAGTTGCAATGCCTAGTGTTTTGTACCACCTCCAAAAATACTTCCCAGCATACAGCACACTGATGCACCAAGACTGTGAAAGAAAACCTCCTTAAGCATTAAAGCAATGACACTGAAAAATATACCAAATCTTTCTTAGAAGACATCGATTGTGCAAATACATCCTTTATATCAGAGCAGATATAAAAGAGGCTTTCACTTTTCTCTAAATATGTAAATACATTTTTTTGGTACCTTGTTTTAGAGGAGCAGATGTTTGTGTCATATCCCAATCGATGCAATTGGAACTTTTGGGCTTTGGGGTTTTGTTTTGCTTTGTTTTTTTTTATTTACAAGTTTTCACATGTGAGTCTAAGGCAGTTGCCACAGTATTGAGAGCTGTACTGGTAGTTCTATCTGATCCTCCTGAGAGTAGTGAACATACACTACCATTTGTGCATGCCCTAGAGATGACTGTAGCCTTTTATTGATCAGCTGATTGAAGATAAATGACAGAGATGCTGGTACTGCAGTTTACATCATTAACATGGTCAGTAAAGCATGAATTGTTCAATAAGGCGTTTATCTTTTTTCATTTTACTCTGTTCTTTTATCATTTTTATGATAGAGAGCAAATTTTCAGACACTAACCAGGCAGGTGAACTTTAAAGATCAGACATGCACATGTGTCGTAGTTGTCAGAACTAAGAGAAATCTAACGGTTTAAAGATATTTAATAAATGTTTTTCACATGAAGAAAATAAAGTTAAATGATCATTTTCTTACTATGTTTCTTTTTCAGTTTCCTTTTGCCTCATACTTAATGGATGCCATACTGGAAAAATTAAATGAGAAGAAGAAACTGGTAGAAGAATACAATTCTCTCATGAAACGTACTGTATGATATTGCTAAGACCTCTCTTGGCAAAGTGTGACTAAAATATGCGTGCTGTTCCCTCATGTCTTTTCACATAAAGAGCTGTCAATATGCATGTTCAATACATAAGTAGAAACTGTGAACTAATTGTTGAACAAGAGGAATTAATTACATTCCTGTTTAGAAAAGAGTGTGGAGTTTGATTCCTGAAGACAAAAATTGCTGCAAATCAATGCAAAGTTAAATATTATTTTCCTTTAAATGCATTAGCAGGGAACACCAGTGGAGGCTTTGTAGAGAAAGTATGGGTTTGATACAACCAATACACATCTGTACAATTCAGAAAGTACAAAAAGCAGCTAAGTAACTCCTGGTTGTACTAGTCAGAGCAGTAGAAGTAGGATTTAGAAAGGAACTGGGAATATCATTGGGATTTTGAATACCTAATCTCTTTTAGCTTCTTTGTAAATCCAGCTTTATGATATATGCTACATAAAATGATATGGTCTCTTTGTGTTGGAAAAAATGAGAAAATGAATGATTGTAGAAATAGAGTATTCAATGTAGATTAATACTCCTGGGAAAAGCTGTATTTTCTTCCGAGTTGGAGTGTGTTGTGTACAATGTATTTAGTTGTATTTAAAAAATTCAATACAATAAATTTATTTCCACTGTGGGTTTTTTTTCACTAGTAGTCCCAGTTCTTTCTCAGCTAACACCAAGCTGCAAGCCCTCACTTTCCTTGGGAAAATGGTATAGAGTTTTAGTCATTACCACCAAGATTTATCTGGCAGTACTAACAAATAATTGTTCTTTCTTCATATGTTTGATCTTAAGAGTTTGTATTCCTCTGGACCAACCCACCTGGAAAAAACCAAAAGACCCAGGTTTCTGAATTCATGTGGTAATAACATTTAACTCTTATATATGACTCTTCACCTATGGATATCAAATTGTTTTACAACAGATATAATTATCTTTATTTGTATTGGGTGGGGAATCAGAAGCAAGATCTGTTTCACCTAAGATCGGTCAAAAGAAGCATGAAACAGAAGAGTTTTCTGTATGTCAGTCCAGTGCTGTTCCTAGGATGTCACCGTGCTTTTAATTTATGGAGTTCCTTAATTGGTGTCTCTAAGGGAAGGATGAGGAAGGGAAGACGTTCACTAAACTTCTACACCTGATGACAACAGCGGCTTGAGCTAATTTTTATTGGAATTACTGAAAATCATGCAAACATATTCCACCTGCAGCTGTAAACTAAGACCTGGAACTAGCCCTATATAAAAAAAGAAACACATCTTTAGGAATGGTTGAACACCACTTTTTCCAAAGCAAGAAATAGGGGACATCATATGAAACTATCAGGTGACATATTCAAAGCAAGCAAAAGGAAGCCACTCCCATGCAAAGGGAGTTGAGCTATGGAACTATTTGCCTCAGGGTTTTCCTGAAGCTAAAAATTTACCTGGGCTCCAATGCCAATAAAATTATGCCAATAAAAATTACAGAAGATAAATCCATCAAAATACATGGAAACTGTGTTCATATGATTTTCAGTAATTCCAGCAAAATGTATTTTAAAAATAATTTCAACATAACATCTGTTGCTGGGCAGTGGAAAGAACTTCATGAGGCCAAATCTCTGTGAAAATTAGCCCTGTTGTCTTCATTTCCATGGTCTGCAAGACCTGCTGGTGCAAGTCTGATCTTAGCGCTTGCTGATCTTTCCTCTTAGTGAAAGAGCAGGGAACATCAGCTAATTCACATGGAAGCCAAAGAACTTTTGAGACAATTTCCCAGACTAGTACCTTCTTTCTGTAACTTAAACTTCTTGCTTTACTGGCCTTGCAAATTTCTGTAGCTCCTGGGCACCTGGATATAGAGAGAGCTCTTTTCTTGGACCAAGAGTAAACAAGAGCGGTGAATGCTGCAGAACCAAATTATTATTCACTTCATCTGAAGAGAGAGAGAGCATGCAAAACAAAATCCTTAAGCCCAGGTGGAGCCAGAATTACCACCATTTTTTTCAAGGAATGGAAAATACAGCAAGTGTTATTTATTTGCAGCCGTTTCTTTTGTGCGTCATGTCACAAGAGACCCAAAACTGCTCTACAAAGAAAATTAATTCTCCATAAATCTCTGTGGCATAGACCTAAAGGGTGGAATTCATTTTCTCCCTCTTCTCAAAATTAGGGTCAATAAGCCTGATAAGCTTTCTTGGCTAAAACATCGTATTTGGACTCTACCAAAATAAGTTCTGCAGGATGTACCTCAGTACAGATACATCTCCTCTTTCCCTTCATCCAAGTTTTCTGCAATTGTCTGCCACTTCTCTGATGAGACTTTAACTCCTTGAAGTAAATGTTCACTTGCTAACAAGTGAGCCTGCAGAGCTGCCATCAGCACTTGTGCTCCGTGGAAGAGGCAGATGACAGCTCACTGGGAAAACGAGCGAGTCACTGACAGCAGCAGCATAGCACTTTGATCAAGCGAACAACAAGCTGGCTATGTGGGGCCTGCATGTACCCTTCCAATAAAGAAAAAACTTCCTTACTCGGTCCAACAAAAAGCCTTTAGAAAAGATCACTGAAAAGACTTTTGACCTAT
The DNA here is from genome assembly GCF_964188355.1 of Buteo buteo. NCBI lineage: Eukaryota > Metazoa > Chordata > Aves > Accipitriformes > Accipitridae > Buteo > Buteo buteo. The sequence goes on from NC_134204.1 coordinate 37,335,531, forward strand.
CTTGTCACAGGCAACAAAACAGCTTCGTGTAGGGGAATTTCCATCAAATTAATTTATTGGCAATTAACAAGCTTTTAAGTACTGATTCTGGTATTGAGAAAGCAAACAAATACACATGTACTTAGGACAGTCTCAGACCTGGTCCCACACAAGTCACCTGCTGCTGTCACCAACACCTGCCAGCTGGGCCGTAAATGGATGCTCTGTCCCTCCTGCTGGTGTGTTAACCTGGAAGCCTTACCGCTAAACAAACTTCAAGAAAAGGTCTCAAGTTTATACACAGGAAGCACATGGTTAAGTACTTGATGTAAATGTTGGAAAGAAAACTACAAAAATTTGCAGTTTGTGCATTATTTTAGCTACCTTAAGTATGCATGGCATCGCATGCCCAATTGCTGCCTCAGGATTTTGAGTGGGGTAGCAGTCTTTGGCATGGCCCAGCAAGCAGTCCTCAGAGAGCTGCTCTGGGGACCTGGATGCTTTCTTTGGTCGTAGCTCTTAAGGCTTGTTAATCCAGTAGCAGATTGAAATGAATTCTCAAAATAAATCATGGCTGCTATAGTGTTGGTTTTTCAGTTTCTAAATTTAGAATTACAAAATGCAGTCCATTTTTACCATTCCTGCCTTTCTGCTCAGGGAAGCTGGTGCACACAAGCTTTGTGAGCCATCAAAAATGCAGAATTAATGGTAGCCAGGTCTGTTTCATCAGTTCCTCAAGCAGCCTGTTTCTTTTTCTCTCTAATGCAGATGTGGAAAGCAGCTGAAGAAATTCTCACTACATTTTCTTTGCTACATCAACTTCTTCTTCTGATGCAGAGAGTATTAACTTAAATTGTGTATTTTAAGAAATGTTTTTAAAACCCTATCCCCAGCACTAATATCTTGTTACTTCGGCCCCTCTGAAATATAAAAAAAAAAACATTTTGAAAGTGGGAGCGTGCAGACTAAGGGATGTCTCCCCTTGGATTCTGGTGTATTTGGTGTTTCTTTGATGGCATTTATCACTTTCTTGGCTCAGTGCTGTGTCCTTTATCTCACAAATCAGCTCCCAGCTTCCAAGAGCATCAAACTGGGGGACCAAGGCTCAGATTATAATTTACTGTCTCAGTTGTGCAGTGAAAATGCTGGATCAGCCCACTTGGATCTAGACTCAGCCTAGAGCCTGGGAGCTCAGTGTCTGCCTCGCTGTGCTTCAGGGGGCACCTTCCTCATGGGAGAGACGGGGCCTGGGCATCGGTGACACGGCTTGAGTGCTGGCCTTTAACCTCCAACACCTGCCTATAGACAGTGCCACAGCACCCGTTGCAGCAAGACGTAGGTTGCTATAGCAAACCAGTATAGGTAGCAGTCATGACCCCAGTCTTTAAAGACCATAGGACACCAGTCATCTGCTTATGAAATTCAACAGTAACTTTATCTGTTCCTCTTTGTACATTGTACCAAACAGGGTATTTTGAGTCACCAAGGAAGATGTTGCCAGCGAAAGAATACATGCATTGTCAGTACCAGTTTATCCCTATAAAAGCCTCTGGAGTGGCAGGGCTGGGATGGGAGGAGGGGGGATTATCACTTGAGATAAAACCAGTGTCTCTGCTGAATACTTCATTACTCTCCTAAAATTATCAGGCCTATTCTGGCAAAGATTTTCATCCATCTTACATTTTAAGTGGTGGTAGGTACAGTCTAGTTTTTTTAGGGTGAAAATGGAACCTAAGTACCCTAATGAGAAAAGAAGGGGGGAAAAACCCTAAACCATAAATTAGATTTTATGACAAAAAGGAAGAAATAAAAGAACTGTAATTACTTCACAGGTGCTCCTGAAATTATAGCACTGCTAGTCTTTCTGCAAACTTTGCTGGAAAGGTTGCCAAATACCTTTGAAGATGTTTCTTAATTTTTTTAAATGTATTCTAAAGGTACTTCCAGTCAACATTTCTAACTTGGTATAAACAAATGAAAATGGAAGTATCAGCATTTTTCAGTGAAAAAATTTTCATCTGAGATATTTTTGTAAGGAGAATAAAAAGGCTGATATTCCCAAGAAAACACATTTTTACCTTTCTTTGTCACAAATGTTGAATTCTGTCTCTACAATGAACATATTTGTTTGTACTGCTTATTTAATCTTTGCTCCACCAGCGGACGAGGAGAGGGCTTCTGAAACGATCTTTCTTACTGTAAAAGGATTAAAAGTACTTATCTTGATTATGTTTTACGAGTATTTAAAAAATCCCTTTTCGCTGGAACCAGGCTCAGCCCACACATGCATGTTACAAATTTAGCAAAGAACTGATTCAGTTTTGGAGAGAAGTATCAGCTCGACACTTTCAGGATAATATTGCCAACAAAGCTAAACATAAAAGATATTAAAGGCAGTGCTGTTTTGAACTAACTGTAGCCACGAATAGCCAGAAAATCCACTTAATCTGTTTTTCTTTATTAACGTAGCAATTTTGTATCCTGGTGCTTCCTGATACGGCCTCTAGATGGCAAACTTTCACAAAAAATGGGTGCAGAGCCGGCTTCTGACGGCAGCCGGTGCGGGGTTCCCCCGTGCAGCCTGTCCGGGACCTCTGATTCCTGCAAGCTCTGAAATACTGTGTCAGACAGACCTGTTATTGGGCAGCAATGGCTGGTATCTCAACATGTGAAATAAATATATTGGCTCTTTACAGCCATTACCTACAGCGTCACACGGGTGAGTCCCTAAAATATAACGACTTTTATGTATATGTATGCAAAGACATGTATGTCTGTGTGTGTGTGTGCACACAAGCTTCAGAGTTGTGCAGAGCTTCTAAGTTGTTTGATGTACTAACCCTTTCAAAAATCTTCATTATGTACTCTAAAATGTCAAAATTAAAGTCAGAGCATCTGTCAATAGTGACTTCTCACACTATGTTTCTGTAGTGCCATCTGTTTAACCCACACAAATCCTATTTTACCTTAGTAGGAATCAAATACATGAGTCTTCCAAGATGTAGATCTCTTATTACAAATGAGATCCATCTGCTTCCGTCCTGAGGATTCTCCGTTAGAGAAGGCGCTGTGTGTATCTCCCTATGTGCCACAGCACTTTGAATGATCCAGTTATCTTCTGGGGTGCAATTCTTAAGGTTAGGTATTCTTTACATGAATGAGACTCTGGCTGATAACTGTAATTATATGATATGACCTAATTATCACAATAAAGAGGAGTTCAGGGAGAAACTGAAAAAACATTTCAGTGTTCATGTAGCCATCATACAGTGTCTCACTCTTTGTACTCTTGGAAAAGAAGAAACCTATTTACACTATTATTTTTTTCTGTAGTGCTTTGAAGTAAGATACACTACATTCAGTAGAATAAAATATTATTCTAGGTCTACAAGTCCTTGAACCCACTTCATTTACTTCCATGCTTTGCTTTGTTTCATTATGCACTATTCTCATACATAAAATAAGGGTCTATTTTTGAGATTTCCTGATTTGAGATTTGAGAATTCCCAGGGTATAATTATTTGAAATTTCTTGTGGTATAATGAATGACTGAGAGAGCTGGGAACACTCCCTGACTTCTGCTGTAATCACATATTTATAAATCAGTTCAGTTGTATTGCTAGCTCTGTTAAGTTTTTGTTGTTATCTTCAGGAATGCAGAGAGAGCTAATTTCAGTAGTTGTATGCCATTATACACAAGTTTTTGCATCACCACTGGATTGCTTTGTGTGATTAAAACTGGATATGACCTAGTATGTGAAAGGAATATGACTCCAAACAGGTCCAGAGCCAGATAAACAAAGAGTCCAGCTTGTTGAGGATATTGGCTCGATATCTTGAGTTTTTTAGGTCAAGATAACAACCTTTCTGCGATCAGTGGATTAGTATTTGCATCTTGCTCAGCAAGTAAAAGAAGTCCAGCTTCCTGTGAGCGCTATTTTACAGCATGTTTAACTGGCTGGGGAAATTTAAGGCTCACATCTTTGTGAAAGAATGAGCTTACCAGACGAACAGCCTATTCTAATACCTATATCAGATGCTATAGAGAAGAGGTTCAAGTGACTCCAGCCTATTGCAGAGCACAGATTTGACATCTTCCTGAAACAGGGTAACTCCCTTTGTAAAGGAATCACACATCATTATCTGTAATTCAACCAATCCTAGACTTTGAAGGATCACAGTCACATTTCCTTCATGGTTGGTTGTTGTTGAACAAAACAGAACTTGCAGCATAAAATGTTAGAATTTGTATTTTGAAAAGTACCGAACCTGGACTGAAGAACTGATGTGATGGAGAATCCAGTACAGTAGCCCTATGATCAATAACTCTCACAGCTGAAGATTTCCCATTGAAATTGTCTAGATTCCATTTCAAAGCCTGGCATTTATAACTATCAAGCAAATCCCCCTGTGCAGGTAACCAAGGCTGTGAGCTAGACAGAACTTTAATTGTAAGTCATGGTGTGCATGTGTGGAGGAGGGGCATGAGTAGACCACAAGCATCGTAATGCATCTTCGCTACATCTTTACACGTTGCTCATTCTGCAGAAAAACTATTTAAAATATGCGCCAAGTAGTGATCTCACTACATTATTATTATTCAAACAGTAGTTCTATTTCCCTATTCTATTTGATCTTCCTCTAGTTACACATGCAAGGATCACGTTTAGCCTCTTAGCTACAAATCTGCATTAGGAACTCATGTTGAACTGGTTATTTCAAGGGATTAACCCTCATTCTGTAAGTGTAACCAAGGTCTTTTTTCTTCTGTTTATGTCCACACCTCAGAAATAACTGTAGTCAACAGGAGCTCTGCCTATAGCTTATCAATGTGAAAATCGAGGTTTACAGGTATCAATTGAAATTCAAATTATTTTTACTTTGAAAATACTGATTTTCTATACAGTGTACCTTTTACAAATGTAAATGGGAGCATAGGATGAATGGTTAGTTAAATGCTTATTTATGTGCTTTAGTATCTCTATTAAATTTAATTTAAGGTGCTCATATAGTGAAGTTACTGATTCTGCACTTGTTTTTCAAAATTACAGTTTTAACTTCTGAAAAAAAATACATTAGAAATGAAAACTGGTTGTACTAGCAGAATATCATATGCATAAGAAATACACAGATTTGGGAGTGCATTGCTGTGTTCTCCATACAGCCTATACTCGAGCATTTTGCTCAAGACAGTATTTCTCTTGTCAATTTCTCTTATTGTTGTGCATGTTTTCCCAGCACTAAAAAGCAAGTGAGGCTACTAGCTGGCACAAGCAAGACAAGAGCTAGCCCTGGGGACCTGTGATCTGTTTCAGACAGTACAGACCAGCTTAATGCTGGGAAAACCTGAAGGTCCTGTGGACTAGGGCTCCACCCTATTGACTTCCCTGGGCCCTGCCATGTGCTTACACCAGAAGCACAGTCTCCTCCAGCACCTGGTCCCAGACGTGGCGAGATGGCTCCCATAGCGCCTGCCAGAGAGCTGCGAGAGCAGGGTGCTGACAGCCACCAGCTGAGTGACAGGCCTGCAATTGTCAGGCAAAGTGAAGTGATGACTCGTGTCCAACGTCAGCCCAGGAAAGCCAAACAACAATTCAGCAGGAGACAGGACCGGAGACAGGCACTCCTACAGCATAGCGTAGCCCAGGACAGGTTGAGGGGCTGGGGGTGCCAGGTGAAGGTTCCCAGAAAAGCTTCATGGCTCTGACAGCACTTTTCCTTGCTGTTCCAGCAGAGCAGAGTTCACTTCCCACTTCAGCCCACTGTGAGAGACTGAAGGAGTTAATGTCTCAAACACTGTGGTGGGGCAAGTTCTGCATGATGGCGGAGTCTGTGTAACAACCAACCCTGCCTAGCAAGGAACGGAACCTGAGGTGAGAAGTCGGTCAGGAACAGGACACAGAGGCCATGCTGTGCCAGAGGGTGCGCAGTTCCCTGTTATGACACGCTGAGCGGGGCAGCTCACCGTGTTTGGCCAAATGTCAAACAAGGGTCACACCTGCAGGGAGGGAGAAGGTACTCCCCAAACGGCCCCAAAGCCCACCGACCCATTTCCCAAAGGTTATGGAAGCACAAACCATGCATGGCACCTGATTAGCCTAATGAGTTTGAGTGCCTGCCTGAAGGAGGGGCAAGGAGATGATAAAAGGAAACAAACTGAAGCCCCACATGCAGGCACCCTCCGGAATTCGACTCTTAGGTTGGCTGGACCAAAGCTGGACCCAGGGTTGGTGAACTAGTTCTCTTTTTCCTCTGTCTCTTTTTTTTCCTCCCATAACCCCTACTCTTCGTCCCTTTAGACACAGTCTCTTTTGCCTCTCTCTCTCTTTTTTTCCGTAATCCCTACACCTCATCCCTTTAGACATAAACTGTTGACCAAGTCTGGGACTAGGATTGGATCCAGCCACCCTGGGGCTCCTCTCTGAGGAGGAGTCTAGAAAGCAAGGGGGTCCGCTCTGAACGTCATGACCCAACAGGAGAGATCTCCTTATTGTCTTACCTGAAGTGATCCCCAGATAAGCAAGGCTTGTAGTATATGTTTGGTGACGTATGGTTAGCACATGTTACACAGTTTATTGACATAGTTTCATGCCAATTCTTGTGAGGGAATAAAAGTTGAGGTTTCTGAGTTAAAGGATCCCTGGTGTTGTTTCACTGTAATCCTGACCTGGGAGACAGTGAACCTGAGTCGTCAGCATCCTGAGAAACTGGGATGTGACACCCATCAGGCTCCTTTGTGTTGCTCCTCTCATAGCTCTGCTTTGATTCCTTGCTCTTTCTTGGCTCCTGCTCTGGTCCTGATCTGTCTTTCCAAGCCTTCACAGGTAAGATTACATGGCTGTGAAGCTAATGAATGTTTATATGTCATTGATCTAGTTGTTGTTGGCTTCATATATTATTTCGGAAGTAATGAATACTAGATAAGAATGCTCGTGAAGTGTGAGTGTAAACTACTAGAGTTCATGAAAAAAACCTAGTACAGCAGTTCAACACTGGCTGAAGAGCATCATCTTTAAAGACAGCAAAATGAAATGCCATTGTCTCTTCCTCTGTCTGTCACTTCAAATAGAAAAATAAGCGGTGATAATTTTTTTAAACATTCTGTCAATAAAATACTCTCCTTCAGAGGAAGACTTTAGAGGGGCTTGCTATGGAAGGAAGTGGTTATAGGATAAGTTCTCAGTCTTTTAAGACTGAAACAGCTATGTCCTCCAGGTGATACAGACCTTCCCCCTGAACAATGAACAAACAGGGAGCACATCGTTTGCAATTGATCCGAACTGCCACTAAGGCACATGATCTTTCATTTTTTCAGGACAGAGAATTTCTCAAATCACTGTGATCCTCTTCCTTTTCTATGTTTAATGCTTGAAATTCTGTAACTGAATTAAAAACTATGTTTCTAAAAGATTTTAAAACAGTAAGTGGGTGGATATTGGACATATGTGCTGTGAACTTGGAGAAGTAAATCAGGAACCAAAGTATTAATGCAGATTACTTTTTTTAGGTAAATGACCTTGTGTCTAACACTGGATGGCACTGAAGTACACACTATGAAGACAAGTAGGGTACAGGAAGTGGCTAAGTTCCATTACAAGGCTTTTTTTTTTGCATGGAATTAACTGGATAATGGGCTTTCCTGCTATTAACCTCCCCCAAAATAGCATCTGTACTTAAGGTGCTGTGCAAAGAGGATTTATATGTCATCCATGAGGTCTGGTTCAGAACTAATCCTGGCATTATGATAGAAACTCAGCAGACACTTGGCATAGTGACGATTTAATAATTTAGACTGAGACTTCAAGGCAGAGTACAAACTCCATCCTGATACAATGCAGACTAACTTTAGTCTGGTTTCATGTGACCCTGGCTTATCTACTGATTGACATAGGCAGTTTGTTGAGAGTTGAATACATGCTCTCTAAGAAGGAGATTTCGGTATTCATCAATATGAAGGGTTTGCAGTGGTACAACCCAGGAGGGGAACTATGCATGTGCTGAATTTTAAGCCCACTAGAAGTCCCCTGGGTATTAAACAGCCTCTTGAATTGGTGCTGACCCTGTTGTGAGAAGAATGAAGAATGATGATGCAGTGCAAACACCAGATGAGTGGAAATGCCTTCTTCCTGCCTTCTCATGTCTGCATCTGCTGTGTATTCTACAGAAGGAAAGTCTCAAAACAATCCATTTTGGGGTGATTTTGAAGAAGTTGTCTTGCCCATATTTTAAGTTTTACATTTTTGCTACTCTTAGAGCTCTCTGGATCTTGTTAGCAGAGCAATGAAATGGCAGGATCCCTCCTATTCTGAACCTGTCTAAGACCTTGTCAAGTCACTTGTTTACTATGACACAGAAGCTATTGGCAGGAGGTTCTGATTCCTTCATATGACTTTGTTTTGTTTTGTTTTGTTTTAATTTTAATAGGCAGTATTTTTCTTGATTCATTGTTCTTTTCCAAACTGTAGTGATTCATTATGATTTACTTCTACTCTTGTTCTTGGATGTGTGCTGTTAATTTTGATCCTTGCGCTAACTTGAAATATGATCCTATATTTAGTCAGAGACAGGTAAAGTACCAGACACTGCTCAGTTCTTCAAAAATATCACCTGCTCAGTTCTTCAAAAATATCACCTGAACAATAAACATAGCCTAGTAATAATTTTAATACAACTTTTATCACAATCGTTACCTGAATGAAGTCTCCCAGCTTCCTGTATATGAGAAGTTTATTATTCAACAGCTTACCAGTGGCCTCCAAAACACCTTCTTATTTATGCCTTTGAGCTAGAGGATGTTCTGTGCTGCAGGTATAAGCTAATCAAAGCTTGATTCTGACACCCTCAATATAAGAAGTACCTTTGTCCACAAACTATTGAGATCGGTCAGATTTTATCTACGGAGTTGTGTGATGGAGACTGGCACATGACAGCAGCATCTGGCACCAGACTAGCAATTAATATTTAAGCTCAATGATAAAAGCCAACACACTGATATGAGCTATCTAGTATTATTTATGTCTTACATCCGAGGAACACTTTACAACCAAGGAACTGAAGTCTGGGGACAAGACTACTGTGTCCATCCAGAGATATGGAATGAATCAGTCATAGTCCAAAACACTGTTTTCCAGTGCTGCACCATGCAGATCACAGATCATAATCAGATATGACAGCCTGTGGAGTTCATGTTTCTTTCAGCTGAGATGGGCACCCATGCTGCTTTTGCTATGTTTTACATCTCCTGACATGCTGCTTTGCTGCACAGTGTCCTGTGCCAGTAGGTTGTATTTTAGATACCTGAACCTAAATGACTAGTGATTGTGTTTTGAATCTATCCTCAAAGGACTGGAAGTTTGTGCAGATACTATGACAAGGATGGGAAAACTCTGCAGCAAGGAGATAGCCTGAGAAGCACTTTCTAGTGGTTAGGTCACGTGTATTACAAACATTTCCAAGAAAATAGACTATGGTTTTAAAAATAAACTTTAATCATTCATAAACTGAGGTGCAAGCTTATCATAATTCTAATATAACTTTTACATTACATTATCCAGTAATAAAATCTGACATTAGTGACTCACTCCTTCACTCCCTATTCCCTCCCAACATTTAAGAAGATTTTGTGACAGGGACAAGTACTGGCTATTCACTTTTCAGCTCTATTCCTCTGAAACCTGCTGACTGAAAGAGTAGTGACTCCTTGTTCTTGTGTGTGGTTCTTACTGCATAATATTTGTTGATAATGTGTGAAATGCTACACACATAAACCAAAAAGAATATGCCTCTTGTTATGGTCTGTACATTGGAGTCATAAATCTTAAAACACTGCTAAAAATACAGTGACTTTCCAACAAGTGAATGAAAAGTGTCTCACCTTTTCCTCAGTTGCTGATGACCCCAAGTAATGAATGACTTGGTTTAAAAGGAAGTGTGGATGGATAGAAAAACAAGCCTCCCTTCTTGTGAAATATCCAATGGCACTTACTTTACAGGGCTTACACAGCAGTCCGTCAAAATAGAGAGAGGAAAATAAATCAATTTTAACATGTCTATAGATGGTCCCACAAAATAATCCTGATCAATGCTCATGAAATTTTCAGTAGAGTTCAAGCCTGAGTAGCAGTAAATTGCTTCTGACATTGCAGTGGTTTATATATCATTTTTATTGGCTTAATGAAATATACATGTGTATGTTCTCCCTTGTCTGCCCTTGACTCTTCCTAATGAGCTCATCTGTTTGTAGCCTTCATTTGCCATAACAACCACCTTAAAGCAAAAGGAAAAATACAAACCATTTGATAACTGCTGTGAGTTAAACTTGGTACTAGATGTAATCTAGGTATTGAATATGTTTTAGGCTTCATACAGTTGCCCATTCAAGCTACCTGTCCTAATTCTGCTTACGAAAAAATATCAGGTGTCATTGATGAAAAAACATTTTCTTACAGAAAATTATTTTGCCGTAATTATTCTGATCAGCTTACTAATTATGAATCACTAATATTTATGTCAATATTTTATAACCCAACCATAAAACCAAGAAGGCAATGAGGAAGAAGTGATAGTTTTTAATGAAGAAGAGGACTATGATTTAGATGCTGATTCCTAATCAAATTCAAGTCACAGGATAAATGATCAAGTTCACTCATGGGAATGGGATAATGCTGAGATCTTTGCATTTAGGCAACAATTCATCACCAAAAAGCAGCAGTCTAGGACACTTTGCTGGTTGGTTAACACATGAATGAAGTTAATTTAGACCATGTTTTTGATACTAGTGGTAGCTGAAGGGGAAAGTACATGGAACAGAATTAATTTATCTAAATTCTGCTAGATCAGGATAACCTCATCACTCTGAATCTTATTCACCTCCTCTACCATACTTTCTGCTTTACTGTGACACTGGTTTTGCCTCCAGTGTCTGATGTATAAGTACCACAATTGTCCAGCCTTATTCCGTTCCAGAAGAACTCATCTGAGCACATGGTGGTGTCATCTTTGTACAGTGAATGTACTTCACTGATGTTTGTAAACTTCTGTATTTTATTTCTTGGTTGGTTCTCATGTATATTAAGAATTGACTTGACCATATATATGTCTCTACTTTTTCTTACTGTATGTAACTTTTGCCCATCTAACCTTCTGTACTTGTTTTGGCTGGAATAGTTTTAATTTCACTTCAGAGCAGCTCTTATGGTGCTGTGTTTTAGATTTGTGACTAAAACAGTGTTGATAACACACCAACTTTTTAGCTATTGCTGAGCAGTACTTGTAGAGCATCAAGGCCTTCTCTGTTTCTCAAGCTGTCTCCCCAGCAAGCTGGGTGGGGGTGCACAGAGTTTGGGACAGCTGACCCCAAAAGTGTATCCCATACCATATAATGTCATGCTCAGCAGTAAAAGCTGGGGGAAAGAAGGAGGAAGGGGAAACGTTAGGAGTGATGGCCTTTGTCTTCCCAAGTAAGCATTACGTGGGATGGAGCCCTGCTTTCCTGGAGATGGCTGAACACCTGCCTGCCGATGGGAAGTGGTGAATGAATTCCTTGGTGTGCTTTGCTTGCACACATGGCTTTTGCTTTACCTATTAAACTGTCTTTATCTCAACGCATGAGTTTTTGCACATTTACCCTTCTGATCTCCCCCATCCCACTGAGGGGTGGTGAGCAAGTGGCTGCGTGGGGCTCAGCTGCCCACTGGGAATAAACCGTAAGACCTGTCTTCCTCAGATACTGTTTCTTGTAGTATTGGATGCTCAGTTACAGAGTGCTGTGAACTCTCACTTAGCTTCATTACAGACTCTGACTTCCTGTCCCTGACAAAATCTTATTGTTCTGTCAGGGAATCATTGTGTTCCCCCATCCCAGCCTGGCCCCTGTAACGTCTCTGAGCTTCCTGTCCCAGAATCTGCTCTGGATCTGCTCTCTTGGTAGGTGTTCAGCCCTTCAAAATCATAGGACTGTTTTGGTTTTGGGTTTGTTGTTGTTGTTGTTGTTGTTGTTGTTTTAAATTAGGTTAGGCACATGCTCTTTTTACACTTTGTTTAAAATATAAATATTTTCTTACATTTCACTTTTGTATGTAGCACCATCCTCCCTGGTTTCATAGAACTCAGTTGCCATTGCCCAACTTAACTAAAAGGCATTTAATTTATCATGTACTTCAAACCAACTACTGTTTTCTCTTCTTCTTGCAAAATGAACTTTTGTTTAAAACTTTTCAGATACCCATCTCTGCAGAGCCAAAGTCTGTACCCAGCTGCACAGATTTTAAACTACAGTGGGGCTTTTAACTGCTCCATCTTCCCCATTAGGGTTTCTTACCTGTGTAAGTAAGTGGTGATCAGGCATTCCTCCGGTTGTGGTTTTATAGTCACCCGTAACCAATAGAAATGCTGACTGCCATTGAAAGTAATGATCTCTCCATCACTCCTTGCTTTGGCTGCATGTCCTGCTACTCCCTTTGGGCTTGTGCTATTGGCTAGGTTGGTAAATGCAAACTGGACCTTTTTTCTTTCCTTTGGTTACTTTCCAGCTGTGTCAGTTTCCTGACCCAGCTTGCTGTAGAGATGCAGAAATCCAGCCAGTCATAGCGTGGAGGGGCAGGGAAAGAGGACAAGAAAAACACAAGCTTGGGGAGGAGGAAGAAGTGATAGGAACTTTATCCTCATGTCTTAATTTTCCTACAAGAGGTCTACTTACTTTGTGTTCACCTGCAACAGGCTTTGTATAACAAGATGCCCTGTCCAGACCCAGATGTAATACTAAACTCCTAAATTCAAGTTCTTCTATGTGGCAAGAATGAAGATATGGGTCAGATTCTTCTGGCTTCAGATATAAGATTCCTCTTTTGATTTAAATAGAATAAATATTGCTCTTTGGACAACACAAATCAAAGTAGTCCTTGTTGGTTGCTGTGTGTTAAACATATCTTTCAATCTGTTCAAGAATGCTTAGAGTGCTAAGGCTGGAGAAGATCCCAAAAGCTTCTAGTAGCTTCCCACAGAAGTGACCCCTGAAGCCCCCCCTACCAAAAGTTTGCCACCCAAAGCCAATACAAATGGAAACAGTTTAGTGAGTGCAGCATCGAACTTTTCAGGTGCCTCCTGCAAATTTACCCTCCTGTAGAAATGCCCTATGAGGTCCTCGCAGAAATATTTACAAGTAACAAATTAGTCTTAACTTCAATAGAAAAATTGTTGGCTCCAGGAAGCTTTCGATTAAGTAGCAAACTGTTGTTACAGCAATATTTAAAACTACTTTGTGACACAGAGTTTCAAAATGTTTTACTCTAACATGGTCAATGAAAATCATTTGTGTCTGAAAACCTTTTCTTCCTTTCAGAACAGTTTTCAAAAGACCTAAATAACAGCACAAGAGTTTGCTTCCCCCCCCCCCCCCCCCCTTGGAGAATGATACTAGAGTGCCAGGGTCTGTATGAACAGTCACAGCCCCCCTTGTAAAGATCATGACACAAAGAAGGAGAGTGCCTTGAGGTTAGCTAGTGATGTTGAAATTGCTCTTAACTCAAACCAGGTGTTTTAATTTGAAATCTAAGCACAGGACACTGCTACAAAATTTGTAAAGATACAAGGAGTAGAAACAAAGGAAAACAATGCTACATGTTTGTTTTAAAAGGCAAGTCCAAAGGTCTTCTTTCTATTTCTTTATTTCCAGCTGAAAAGCACAGGTGCTTATCCACTGATAACTAGATCATAATAGACTCAAAGTTGGCAAACTATTCTTCTGTTGTGCTCAATTTTCTCTTTGGAAACTACATCCAGAGTAAGATTACTGCACTCATCAAAGAGGAGACAGCTTTGTAAATCATCCTATAATTCTGCCTCCCCTTTGAAAATTACCCTGTCACTTTTGCACAGATAATATGCTGTTTCTTGTATTTGAGGAATCATTTTGCAGTAGTCAAAATCTCTCACTAATCTTGCTCTTATCTACTAAGGAAGGCAATGTGAAAATTTCCATCTGAAGCCTCTCCATACATCAGCTTTTATATTTCAAATAAAAAAATATATTGGTAACCATTATCTGATAGAAGCATACACATGAAAATCTTACTCATGGATTGAATCAGACCAGACACAACAGTAATCAACTTCTTTAAGATGATAATGTACTTGGAGTTACTAATCCCCCAGCTCTATCTCTGAAGGAACCCATAAGCACAGGCCATTGTTTTTAAGTGAGTTTCTTTGAAGATTTGGACATTAATTTTTAGTAGTTTCCTTTCTCTCCAATGTGAGAAAGAACAGTATTCTCTCACCAGATGCAGGTAAATTCCTACCACATCCTTGTGAGTGAAGGGAAAGAAATGGAAAGGTCAAAGGGCAAAGATGGCATACAGATGCAGTCAAATCTAACTTGTGAATTGGAGAGCAAAAAAGCTGTCAAGACCTGTCAGGAGGTATGTATGGCCTTCTGGGCTGTGAGACAAAAGTATAACATGGCACCCAAAAGATAAAATATGCAGGGAAAGAATGATTATGAAAGAAAAAAAAAAAGAAAAAGACATTAAGAAAATAATTTTTTAATGAATGAAAGTCAGGAGGAAATATACAAGGAAAGAGAGCTTTCATGGCTTTGAATTTGTCAACGGCTGTTTTGAACATCTATGTGAAAGACTGCTCTTTGGATGATTGATACAAGCTGGATACCTTATCTAATATACTACACTTCTTTAGCCTCTTTCTATAGTGGCATAACTGGAACTACCTAAACACATGATAAAAGCAATGCTAAAAGCAACATAATGGAGAGATCACACTGAATAGGAACTCAGAAGATTTGGACTTGAGGCTTTTTGTAAATATTCCTTAGAATAACAATTGTGCCTGGCCCTTTCCTACTTGCTATCAATAACTTGAGAAAGCATGATACTGAGATTTTGGAAGTGATCTAAAATAAGAACCTCTTAAGAGTTGTAAGAACAAAGCTGCAAAAATTTTAGCTTATTATTCTTTGAGCATAGAATCACAATATAGAGCTGAAGCAGGTCCACTAATTGTGATGATGTGAGTGTTTAAAGCCCTAATGATTGTTCACTCTTAATGCTAATCCACTGACCTTAAGCAGCTTGAGCTGAAGATATTTGTAGTTTGGCACTGCCTGAAGTCTTGGATGTTGAATGAGAAAGCAGTAAGTGCTTCCTTCAATTGCTCATTTCTGGCTATCAGCTTGCACTCTTGGCATTCCGTCAACATCTGGGAGCAGCTGGCCTACTTTGTCTTGTATGCACTAGTGTCGATAGAGTATTTAAAATTACATTAGTAAGAATGGTCTGATGACAGTACTGTGCTACAGGACTCATGACCCAAGGTCAGTTTCCAATTTTAAAGCATTATGGCAGAGGCAAGTGCAGGGCAGTACCACTTTGAGCAGTTCTAGAGACCCTAATGGGCTCTGAAAGATCAAACAACAAATGGAAAGAAGCACCTAAAGCATTTCTCTTCAAAGCAGGCCTAAGGCAAGTCATTGTTCTTCAGAAGAAGAAGCTAAAGAAGTAGTTTTTAATGCTTGGATTAGTTCATTGCAGAATATGCTTTTCTTTCTTTCTTTCTTTCTTTCTTTCTTTTTTTTTTTTTTTTAAGTTACTTTCAAGAACACAAATGCAATCTTGGGGGAAGACTCTTTACTGATTACATCTCCTTTACAGCAGGCCTGACTTTCTCACTAGGCTTAAAATTCAGTTTGCAAAGGAAAGTGTGCACAAAAATAGGAATTCTTAAAATGGGTTTTCCACTTAATTTAAGGACTTAATTTAAATTAAGAAGCATAGACCAAGAAGTAATAGGAGCAGAATTCAGGACAGGATGTCAATACTATGTTTTACATAATGTGCTGAGCAAGGACTGCACCCCTGAAAGTTTAAAACCACCTTTTAGAAGGTCCCTCAGCTGTGCAGAGAGAAATACTCCCTTTCATTAGTTATCCAGACTGGCGTACTTGGAAAAAACTCTTCTGCACAAAGTCATTGAGGCTTCTAAATATACCAAAAACCTGCCTGATCTTCCCAACCATATCCTCTGTCCTAAGAACCTACCTATAAAAGATGCTCTGTATGCATTTCAACAAAATATCATGGGTACTCAATTAAATATAGTTCACTTTTGCTGTCTGCATACACAGTGTTTATCTCATGTGGAAGTGTCACTGGGAGAGTGTAAAGCAGTGCTGCATATAAAAGACACATTTACTGATCAGTAGTGAATGCGGCATCACTGGCAAAGAGCACAGAGATATGTTGCACTGAGTACAAACCCGCAAATGATGTTTCTTTCAAGCCATGAGGAAAAGGCATGATTAGAAAGAGATTTTTACTTCCAAAGGTATCATACATTTTTAGGTTACTGATTTCTTATCTCAAGAAATTTTCTTCCAGATATGATGTAAGCAGCCTTCAGTTCGAGACTTGCCTCTTTAAACTTGCTATTGGGCAGGAAATACAGATCACTTATAAGTTTAAAAAAAAATAATAAATAAACAAGTGTTTTTTTCAACAAGTAGCTGCAGTCTTCAAATGGTAAATTAGACTGGACAGTATCTGGAATAGCTGCAAACAAACAAACAAAAAGTATTAGTAAAAAAAAGAGACGGAACTTGCAAGGATTCCCCAAATATTGTAAAATAAAAAACACAAATCAAAATGCTTCTGTCTCTAATTAGTTTTCTAATTATCTCTTCAGTCTCTCCTTTCCTCCTCTATCATTATGAGGTTTTAGGGTTATTTTTGTAATGAATTAAATAATCCCCTCATAGTAGTTTGCAGAGTCTTTCCACAGAAGGAATTGCACCCTGTAAGCTTATCAGGTAAGTTGTGAAACCCTGTCTGAATTCACTTATCTTAAGAGTCTAACATTGTCTGATATGTGAGTGTCAGCAACTGGTTTAATGCTACACCCTCCAGTTAGCAACAAGTGGAAACATCTATGTTTATATCTGTACCATTGTGAAAAATCTGTCTTCTGCATATCTTTACTACTTTTAATACAATAAACAAATGTATTCACCCTTCTCCACCCACACTGTCTTCTCTTCTCCTCTGTCCCCAGCAATATTATTGCCACCTAATTTTAGGCATCTGCTTTGGAAAAAGCCTACATCTAAACAGGTTGTCTAGTTACCTTCTAGAGTCCATTGAGAGAATAGGTGTATCTGGAAGGCAATCCATGTCATCTGAAAACAGACAAGTAAATCAGGTTAAGTTCTGTTCTAGAAGTAAATATGTCTCTTTGCTAATTAAAAAGAGAGTTGTAAAGATAGTTTAGATGCACCCTCAGCAAGTTTGTGGATGACACCAAGCTGAGTGGTGGTATTGTTAACTCCAGAGGGAAGGGATGCCATCCAGAGGGACCTTGGCAGGCTGGAGAGGTGGGCCCTTGTAAATCTCATGAAGTTCAACAAGGCCAAGTGCAAGGTCCTGCACAGGGGTTGGGGTAATCCCAAACATACATACAGGCTGGGCAATGAGTGGATTGAGAGCAGCCCTGCGGAGAAGGACTTGAGGGTATTATTGGTGCATGCAAAACTGAATAAGAGCCAGCAATGGGCACCCACAGCCCAGAAAGCCATACATATCCTGGGCTGCATAAAAAGAAGTGTGGCCAGCAGGTCGAGGGAGGTAATTCTGCCCCTCTAGTCCTCTCTGGTGAGACTCCACCTGTAGTACTGTGTTCATTCAGCTCTGGGGTGCCCAGCATAAGAAAGACATGGACCTGCTTGAGCAGATCCAGAGGAGGGCCACAAAGATGATCAGAGGAATGGAACACCTCTCCTGTGAATAAAGGCTGAGAGAGTTGGGGTTGTTTAGCCTTGAGAAGAGAAGGTTCTGAGGACACCTTATGGTGGCCTTCCCATGCTTAAAGGGGGCCTAAAAGAGAGATGGGAGAGGGACTCATTATCAGGGATTGTAGTGATAGAATGAAGGGTAACCATTCTAAATCGAAAGAAGGTAGATTTAGATTAGATATTAGGAAGAAATTCTTTACTGTGAGGGTAGGGAGACAGATTGCCTAGAGAGGTTGTGGATGCCCCATCCCTAGAAGTGTGTTCAAGGCCAGGTTGGATGGGGCTTTGAGCAACCTGGTCTAGTGGAAGGTGTCCCTGCCCATGGCATGGGGGAGTTGGAACTACATGATCCTTAAGGTCCCTTCCAACCCAAACCATTCTATGAGTCTATGATTCTATGTCTCTGCTGTATATATTTAAAAGCAGGTGAGAAGTGTACTATTCCTGAATTTTTACAATTTCTTTTTCTTTTTTTTTCTTGTTTTCAATACAATATGCTCACATGAATTGAAGATGTCCATTTCTTTCTCTCTTATGGATTTCCATAGCCTCCAATACTGCAGCATGTTCATGCAAACCAGAGTTGTACTTACAGCCTTGTGGGTTTAGCCTTGTGACATCACACTTGAACTCAAAGTAGAGGAAGGCTAGCCCATTGGAAAAACTGGGAAAATGCTTATGAGTTTTCTAAATACTGTGTCTTTGGACTGTATAATCCACCACTGAATAGTAAAAGACACCTTTTTTTGCCTAACTTACTTCTTTTGTGCAAGGAGTAGTGGTTCAAGTATTACACAGATGACTATACAAGAATAGAGAAATGTGGTTACAGTGGGTGGAAAAAATGCACGGTTCTTAAATTACAGGTGGAAGTGGTTGTGAATCCCTGCAACTGCTGGATATTAAAACTCTGGCATATGTCGATTCATGAGAACTAGCTAATTTCTGAATTCTCATATGCATCATTATTGTACTCTGGAATAAGGATGTTTGTTGTGGGTGTATATGCTGGAGGTGGGACAGGAAACACAAAACTGTAACTTTTGGCTATAATCCAGATAGGAAGGTATTAATTGAGCTAGCCAGTGCTTCAAAGATGTCATCTATCATGGAATCCCAGAGATGATGTTATATTATAAAACATAGGCTAGGCAAGAGTCATGACCTCTTTAGGCTGCTCAGCAAAGGTTGAAAAGTTTGCACAGTGCTCAAGATTCACTGTTTTCTCATTGACTTTTGACTCCCATTTCTTGTGGGGCATTTACATTTATTTTTTGGAGTACTGAACACTTGCACTGCTATCTACATTATTGCACTTCTGGAGTTAATGAAGTCTAAATACTGGAGCCTTTCTAAAAAACCATCATGCTCTGGCAGGAGTCTGCTGCCTGCTTTTATGAGGTTCTGCCTCCTCTACAATGCAGTGCAAGCTCAGAAGATGCATACAGGAACTCTGTCTGTTTCACCCTGCCTGCTCAGGTTTCATTGATTCCCTCATGCAGGTGTAGAAAAAGTTATGAGAAAATACATGATAATCCCACAGCATTTTTGTGAGCTACCCTGTCACATTTTGGGGGAGAATGCCTGAGAAGCCCTATAGCAAAGGAGCAGATGCTGTAGGGAAGAGAGAAATAATCTTTTGTTTCCACAGCATAAGACCAGAACTGTTTCTTGATTTTTGTAGGCAGTGGAGGTGGGGGACTTGTTTGTTATCTATTTTGTTTTTGTAGAAGCAGCAAAATTTATTCTTTTTTCCTTTTCTTTCTAGTTTAAGCCTTGAGGTTAGTCCAAACTGTGATTCCTAATCAATTATACAACCCAATTTCATTCATAGTATAACTCCACTGTAGCCACCGGAAATGCATAGGTGGTCAATTCTTCACTTTCTGTACAAACTCTGTTATAACTCAAGTGTGATCATACAAATGGGACAAAAAAAACCTATACTGGAATTCTGGAAGCCTCTCTTGCACAGGGAAAAGATGGAATATTAATCGTCTTGATAGCTGAGAGAACTGTACTGGTCACTTAATTAACAGAAAGGAATCTATAAAGTGACAGCTGTGTGGGTAATGCCAAACTCTGGTTTGGATGCTTTCCCTGTTTCAGCTTCTTTTACACAGCAGTCTGTGTAAGTTTGTTCACTAAGGGGAGGGTAACACAGGACAGAGAACCTGGGGCATCCTAGGCTCATATTAACACAGGTCCTTTTACAGTACCAAACCAAGTGAGTGTAGAAACATTCCACTTAATGGGGGCATGATGTATGCTGCACAGCAAAGTGCTCTTTCTTTCCAGCTTGAACATCAAGACTAGAGAACTCAAGGCACATGTGTTTGTGATTGAGGTCCCTGGCTCAGCATTTAGTTGGGATCTGTTACATAGTACAGTACATAGCATTCTTAGATGATAATTACTGCAAGGTTTTTACTGGAACTGGTAATCCTTACCTAACCAGTGGAAAGAAAAAACAAACAAACAAAAAAACAGTTCAGAAAGGAGGGAGAGGGATCTGGGTGTTTTATTCACACTACTAAATAGTCAAAGCATCAGGTCAAAATCAAGATGTTCCAGGATCATCTTATTTCAGCTGAAGCCTTTGAATACACCAGTTGCTCTTCCATTGCTTCTGTTATCCCTTGTCTGACCTAAGTGATCCAGGCAAAAGTCTCAGAAACACTTTTTCTGGAATTGAGCCAAACTAAGGTTAATTTTCAAGCTTGTGGATCCATATGCTTTGCATTAATATGTTAACATAATTCTTGCATTATGGACTGCTGGGAATAGGTCACAATGTCTGTGAACTTCATTACTAATATGTGTCAGGGGTGGCATATAATTCTTCTCAGGACATCAAACAGGCACAAATGGGATAGCCCCTGGACCCGTGGGCACCGCCACAAATGGTTGGACACAATAAGGTTTTAATGCTGTCTGGTTACAGTTATTATTGGACAATCAATAATACAGAAGGGCCAGTCAGTGCCCAAAACCTCACACAGATTTGTGATAGTACTGTGAAACAGAGATATGTGGGCAGGAAATTGTGCATTTTGTTCTGATGAGGTTAAGACTTAATGGCACATCACTGAACCAGAATTCACTGCTTCAGCTATTGCTGCAGAGCTGGAAGAGATGTTTGGTTTTTAAGGCTCATATTCTAATATAATTTGCTATGAAAATTTGGTTGTTTCATGCTGGCTGCACTGGTAATTTGAATCTCTGAAGATATTTTCACCTTAATAATGTCCCTAAAAAAGAGTACTTTGGAGGTTCCCCAGTTCCATCTAGTATTTCTGTAATTCTCTCCCATCCCACCTGTCTGGAATGTTTTGTCCTCTACTAATCAACCTATGCTTCCACAAAAGAAAAGAAATTTGAAAGGTGAGCAGAAGGTATGGAAAAACTGGCCAGTTGCTGATTCTCAGGGCTTGTAGTCTCAAGAGCCAGAAGTTTCTTTAGAAGGTCTACTTTAGTTTGCATTAGCTGCATGTGCATCACAAAGAGACAAAGATAATAGGTTAAAAGTTCCTAAAGGTTAAAATACTTAAAAATATCTCCAATGGACTAAAAATAAAAGCAAATATAAAATAGTCATTTAGGCACAACTGGAATTATAGCATAGGAATGAAAAACTGAGTAAAAATTTTGCAACATGTACGTATATCTATTAGTCCATCCAAGATATTGTGATGAATTCTCACTCTGCACAATCTCTGTCTGAACAGATTGTTATTTTTCTATATGTAATGTAAGATGTAATGAACCAAACAGATTAAATGTATCACTATGCCTATATTAGATTAAGTTATCTGAAATAAGACTATGCTTGCTGCCGTGCTTTATGACAGTCCTGCTGATACAGTACTGTGAGGAACTGGTCAGCAACGCAGAGATCACAAGTAGTACTCATTAATTTTGTCAAGAACAAATGATGCTTACCTTTTTGCTGTGCTCTGCCTCCAGGGAGTTGGGGATATGGCCATGCTAACATCTGCACAGGTTAGTAGCTGATAGTCTGTTGCAAATAGGCAAGTGACAGAATACGAGCGATTAAGCCCAATCTTTCTGCTGATTAAATTTTCAGTTAAAAAATCGAAGCTAGCTGCATACCTAAGGCACATTTCTTATTCTACTGCACACACGCAAACACATGGATGTGTGTGCATGCCTCTTGTCTGTACAACAAACAACCTGAAGGTATCCAAAATCCACTCTCGGGACTTCTGGCGTATGAAGGCACCAATGCCTAGACAGTGCAGCAAGCATATAAGCAGAGCATCTGTGTAAGATGCTCTGGCATCTCTGAAATCGAGCTTGGTTATTCCATGTCGCTAGCTGCCTGTCATGGTTTAACCCAAGCCAGCAACTAAGCACCATGCAGCCATGCACTCACTTCTCACCTCTCCCCCAGTGGGTCGGGGGAAAGAATCGGAAGGAAAAAGGTGAAACTCATGGGTTGAGATAAGAACAATTTAATAGAAAGGAAGAAACTAATACCGATAATAATAACAATAATAAATTTACAGTAATAGTAAAAGAATTGGAATATACAAACCAAGTGATGCACAATGCAATTGCTCACCACTAACTGACCGACGCTCAGTTAGTTCCCGAGCAGCGATCCCCCCAGTTTATATACTGGGCATGACGTCACATGGTATGGAATATCCCTTTGGCCAGTTTGGGTCAGCTGTCCTGGCTGTGTCCGCTCCCAACTTCTTGTGCCCCTCCAGCCTTCTTGCTGGCTGGGCATCAGAAGCCGAAAAATTCTTAACTTAGTCTAAACACTGCTCTGCAACAGCTGGAAACATCAGTGTGTTATCAACATTATTCTCATACTAAATCTAAACCATAACACTATACCAGCTACTAGAAAGAAAATTAACTCAATCCCAGCTGAAACCAGGACACTGCCTTAGCTAAAAACTGGTGCTAGATCTACTGGCCAACAGCCTGTGTCTTGTCTGCAGGCATTTTTCTGATATTCCTTAGTTGTTATGATGAAATGGCTGCTGCTGAAAAACATAGATAAAAACTGCTAGTGAAAAAAAAATTAAGATGGCTGAAAATTAATTTTATTTGTGTATCTTAAAGATCTATTTATTATCCAGACTAGCCATCATCCAGTGAATGAGGGGTCTAACTACTTATTTAAAACTACTGGCAAAGCTGAAATTAAAAGAGACTTGAAGCTTGAAAAGAACCAATCCATGCTATCCCTTCATAACCAGTGGAGCAATTCACAGAAACTTATTAGCTTACTGCTGGTGGTAAAGCACAATGACAAGATTCATGATTGCATTGTCCTGCATTTTTCAAATATGGAATTAAAATGGACAAGGCAAGACATAGGTGCAGAATAGCAGGATTAGGAATGGATCTCATTCAACGTGGAAGGGAACCTCATGAGTATCTTTAGGAACAGGACAGTGCTTAGCAATAATCTTATCAAAACTATGCTGTCAGAAAGGCTCTTATCAGCTAAGACAAACAAAAAAATGTTTGTTAGCAAGATACTATGGAAAGAACACAGACCTTGTTTTCTGTTGAGCATGGTGGCAAAAAAACCCGCAGTGCTTTAATTAACACATGTTGAGGAAGTATACTGTCAGAGTATTGGTACTGTCTCCAATTAAGCTTTGGGTACTTTTATAAAGAAGAACTCTTGGACTTCATAGGAAACCTCATTTGTCAATCATCGATCAAGAAAGAAAACCGAAGTTCTAAATCCATGAGACTGGAGATGGATGATTTGGAAAGGTAAATCTATCAGGACTGAACCTGGATAATCTATGTTATGCTTGAAACAAACACAAAAATTTAGCTATTTAATTTGTAAACTACTGTGTTTGGAAGAACAATAACACTTAACTGATAGGAAAAATGCTGTTAATCCTGCTTCATTTTATTTGTTTGTGTGAAGTGAAATGAAATGGCTCCTGTAATTCAAACAAGAGGATGGGGGTTATTGACATTTTTTCTGTCCTGCTTCTTTCCTTGTTAAATGTTTCCATCTTCCCTTGCTTAGAACTTAGTGCCTATGTCTTGTGTACCTTCTTACCTTCAGAAGCTGCCAAGACAGTTCCTGATCAATGGAAGAATTAAATTTTTTTTAAGACATAATGCAATAATGGATTTTTTTGTTTATTTCCTTTATGTAACACACTTTCATGGCCATCATGTTTTATATTTTTTTAAATTAAACATTGGTTCAATGTTCATACAATTATTCAGTGCCTGCTGATTTACACTCCTTGAATTCACCCATATTTACTAGCTGCCCTGTAGTAGAGTAGCTCAAAGTAGATTTCAAACAAGGACTCTGATACATAAGTTTTAGTTTCTGGCTTAGTTTCTGCCTGAGCTACACAGTTCCTGAGCAATTGTTGGTGATTGACGAAACCTTCCCCAGATCCTTGAATTCCCATTCATTAGGTTGTTTTATATTTTTCTGTCTTAAACAAGCATAGTGAGGATAATATCAACAAAGATTTCATGTAAAATCATTGACTGAGCACCATAAGGGACTTTATTCAAATTCTTCCCCAGTGAAATGTGAGTGAACACTCTAAGTACATTTTGGTATTTCTGTGTTACTTATTTTGAAAAATTTGTATTCATAATGCCTGAAGGTTTCTTTTTTGTTTGATTATATTGACCTTTGGTTTTTCAGTGTGTGCTTTTATTACCTCAGTGCTGAACAGAGTAATTTGTTTCCAGTGCACATTCTGCAAAGACCTAGAATGCAGAGCCACACCACCTTCTCCTGGAATTAGTTTTTTTAATTCTCTGGCTGAAGTACTTTTTCCTAATGTTTTTATTGTATTTTTAGCATTTTATTTTATTTTGGTAGGCAACTTATCAAGGGACTTTATTATGCCTTAAGTCCCTTTGTGCTGTTGCAATATTAGCTAGCTGAGTTTTAAGAAAAAAATCTTCTAAAAAGGAGCTTGTATCAAAAAAACATTGATCAAATTCTTTGGGATCTACTGAAATGAATTTTCCCACTTATTTTACAAAATGACTTTCAGATTGAGAATACTTCTGCCACCCTGCATAGTAGCAACATATAGTTTCTAAAAGAGATATTTAACTTGCTCAGAATTTGGATGTGAGATTTACAAAGCAGACTCAGGAGACAATGGTACCATTCCTTTTGACTCAGGTACTCCAGTATGAGTTGGTGAGTGCTGGTGCAGATTTCATTCTTACTGGCTTTAGAGCTCAGTTTTGTGCAGAAGAGTTGCATCTTTAAATCTTCTTACTTAGGAAAGGAGTTACAACAGCATGGCAACTATTCTGCCTCATGCCACTTCTGGAAGGTTCCTAGATTTCTACCTCTATCTCTGTTGCAAAGACCCCAGCAAACGCTGTATCTGTAGAGGCTGCAGTTGGCTGGCGCTCTGCTACACATCTTCATCTCTGGACAACAAAAAGCAGACCAACCCCCAAATCCTGACAAATGACCTAGTTGTGTAACCCCTTTACTCTCTGTCTGTAAAATGGATTTAAGTTCCTTGGAGGACACCATGAGGGAGAACTTGAGAATTAGTCTAAGAATGGCCAGACAATAGGAGTGAAATATCACTGTAAAAGAATGAAATGAAGATTTTGAGAAAAACTGAGCACTTTTAGTTTGTCTGTGCCCAACTGAAGTAACAGAAACATAAGACTGAAATCAGGGTGCAGAGTGAATGGAAACAAGGCTTAGACTGTGTTAAAGAAAACATTGATTAGAGCCAACATTCAAATGTTGCAAAGAACTAATGGAAAACTTGTTCTGCCATTAGGCTTAACACTGTAGTGATCTGCAGATTGCTACAATGACATTTATAAGAGGTTTATTTACTATCTAGATAGCCATAAAAGATTTTTACACCATGTTTTGCTGAGTAACACAGTTCAGGTGACTTACATTGTCAAAAAGATAGTGAAATTTTGTGCATTCTGCTGGAGAAAGCCAAGGTAGGGTTTTCAGAAATGTTCTGTCCCAATAACTCTGACAATGCTTACTTGTCAGAGGTTCTGAAAATTGGGCATATTGAATCTGTAGCTTAACATCTGGTCTACCTCAACTTAGTTGCTCCCTTGAAGATCAAGTACAAGATTCCCCCCCCCCCCCCTTTTTTTTTTCTTCTTTGCATTCGTTAAAAAAATGAAACATCTATGACTGGGCAACTGGCAGAACAGAGGAGAATCTTGTTCTAAATTCTTTGGAGTTATATTATCATGTAGGTTAATAAAAGCATTTCTTGTATGATCTTTACCATACTATCAGTATTTACAAGGTCACGCTACAGGTGTTTGCAATTCTTTCTGTGAAGGAGAGGTTATTTCCTGTGTATTACTCCCCATTGTACGTGCATGGTTTAAGGTTTAAGTTAGCAAAGATTTTTGCTCTTCAAGTCATGAGATAATGCAAACCAATACTGCTAGATGTAGCATGCAGTTCTAAATTTGGAGAATCAACTATGTGTTTTGTAAGAACAATAGTGATAATAACCTGAAGTCATAACAGTGTATGCAAAAGACAGGATTGAGGTTCCACCTGCAAAAGCACTTACTGCATTTGGTTATTGCTTGGATATGCAACAATGATATTTTCTTAATTTATTTTTTTGTTAGAATTTTATTTTACCATATGGAATAAAAAGTGCTTAGCCTGTTACATTTACTAATGTTAAAATGGGATTTGGAGTTGGAATATGTAGAGGTACACATATATACACACATAGATCTCATAAATACATATGAATATTTTAAAATGAGATGTGATACATAATAGGCAAACATCATTTGCTATTGTTTACTACAGTTTATTAAAAACAGAAATCACCTCACTGAAGCTGATTTCAAAGCATTATTCATGTAGATTGCTCCAGGAGAAAAAATCAGAAACAACATGATATACTAAGGAGCAGACACTAAATTAAGTTCCCTTTGGCCGACATGTGCCACCATTTAATTTACTCAAAGTAGTTTTAAGTCTATTGACACTGACACACATAAATTGTGTTTTAATAAAGGTAATACTTTATGCTCCCAGGAATATAGATGTTCTAGGAAAAAAAAAAGAAAAACAAGTGTGAGCACAAGCAAAAGTGTTAGATTCAGCTGTGAGAACACAAATATGCACAGCCAGTAAATTAAGGTAAGTCAGGGCATTCAACTACTATTTGGGCTGGTTTATAGCCAGGCAGCATACTAGCAATTTCAATCGACATGCAGTAGGAGCTGCAGGGGCATAATACCCTTGAAAATGAGGCCTCGTATCTCCAGCTTATGACCCAGAAACTGAATTTGGTGGACATTTCTATGCCCACATTGTCTCATATTTATTATTTTACTCACACAATTTTCATGTAAAATTTGTAGCAGACAGGAATGTACTCTTTTGAAATAGTCAGCAAATGCCAGATCCTCAAATCTAACCATTCAATGCCAGTTATTTAGTAACACAGAAATATATTATTCATTTGATATAAATAATTAAAAGTACGACATTTATAATTTTCATAGGTCTACTTTCTACCTCTCACTGTGTTTGCAGACTATAAAGGCCTCTCCCAAGTACTAGGTACAATGGGAGTTTTCTGTCAAAAGCACAATGGCTAGCACAAGAAACTCCCACTCCTTGCCCAGAATCTCCATATGGTCTCATTTTTCATCCTTTAAAATAATATTAATACTGAAGTGGTTGGAAGTGTTTCTATGTGGACTTGGGACTAGGCCAGAAACCGATGCCTCCTACTGTGCCCAGGATGAGGCTGCTATAATTTCCCACCCTACAGTGAGCAGAGGGATATTCTTGGTTTGCCATTCTTCACGATGGAACAATTTCAGTAATACTTCCAGAAGCACTGACGTGACTTGCGTTCAAGATCCTTTCTCTCATTGCAAGTCACTTCCAAGAACTGCATGAAGTCAGTAAAACTTGGTGATCTGGAGGCATTGCTCTGCCTCTGGATGCCCAGATACGTGGCGTAGTTGCTTCTCCCATACCTCATAGAGCTGAGGTGGTATGTGGGCCTGAAGAGTGAGGCAGTACAGCTTGGCTAGGTGCACCAAGCCTGTGTGATGCACCATGGCAAGTCCACACAGAGTTTAGAAACAGCTTTTGGTACTTTTGGAAAATGCTGTCATCCCATCTAACTAGCTTGAGTGTTTGTTGTGACGGAGTTACAAAGCCAACATAGCGTGGCTGCTTTCAACCAGCTGGCAAGAGCTTTGTGTGAGCGTGCATCCTGGTTGTGCTCATTTGCAGCCCACGTACACAGTGACTGGTCCAGCCTGCAGAAGAAGATCATCATGTTTGGATCCCATGGCTCACGTTGTTTAGTCTTTTGCTGGCAGAGCCTAATAATTGTTAACTACTGTTCTGCTGGCATTTACAGCCCTGAACTGCTGAAGTACATGGCTTTCATCTATCTGGGGCCTAGGCCTTTTACCTTCTAGCCAACAGCCACGCCAGCAGGTTCGAGCGAGCAGGCTTTAGATTTGCTTTTCTACACGTCACTGACGTTGTGACGGGAGAAGAAAAACAGTACTCGTTGAGGGGTCCCAACTAGCCAGGGTTCGACTACCGCCTGTGGTCCGAGGCAAACCGGGCCCGAAGAAGCCGCTGTGGCTACAAGCGTTTCTTCGGGTTTCTGTACCGCGTCGACCTCCCCTCCGCTACCGCTCTCCTCGCCTTTCCTCGCTCTGTTCGGCCAGGTCCTTCCCTCCGGGCTCACTCCCGCGGAGGACGTCCTGAGGGAAGAGGCGCACCCCTCCTTGCCGGGGGGGGGGGGGGGGCGCTGAGGCGAGGCCGAGGTCCGCGCAGGCGGGGGGCGGCCGAGGAACCCCACGCCTGTGGCCCAGGCCGGGGCGGGGGAGCGGGGATAGCCACCCGGGGCGGGGGGGGGGGGGCCGTACAGAGCGAGCGCGCACCCTGGTGCTGCGGGGGCTCCGGGGGGGGCGCACCCTGGTGGGGCGACCGTTGGGTCCGGCCGTTCGAACGCGCGTGTGGGGACGCTGCCCGCCAACTGAGGGGGCGGCGGGGACGCCAGGGCGGGGGACCCCCGGGCCGGCGGGGGACCCCCGCGCCGGCGGGAGCCCCGAGGCCCCCAACCCCGCTCCGCGGCGGGCGGCTGCCGGGGCGGCCAACACCTGGGGGGGGGACGGGGGGCGGTGGCGAGGGGCGGCCCCGCGCGCCCGCTGGAAGGCGGTGCGTCCCGCCCTGACGTCACGGCGCCCCCGCACCGCCGCCGTCTGGCAGCCTCCGCCGGGCAGCGCGAGCGGCGCGGGCAGGTGGCGTGCCCCGGAGGCGGCGGCGGCGGCGGCGGGATCACCGCATCGCCCTTCGGCTCCCCTCGCCTCGGCTGCAGCGCGCCGGCCTCGCCATGTCGGTGGCCGGGCTCAAGAAGCAGTTCCACAAAGCGACCCAGGTAGCCGCCGGCCCCGCCCCCGCCCCGCGCGGCGAGGGGTGCGCGTGGGGCGCGCGCGTGGGCGCGCGGTGCCCGGCTGCGCGCTGGGGTGCCCGGCGGCGCGCTCGTCGGCTGCGCGGTGCCGGGCTGCGTGGTCTCGGCTGTGCGCCGGGCGCCCCCGCGCGTGCGTGGGCGCGCGGGGGTGTGCGCGCATGTGCGCGGGCGTGTGTGGTGCGCGAGCGTGCAGGGGCTCCCACGGTGCGCGGCGGCGCGTGGTGCGCGAGTGGTCCGCGGGTTTGCGTGGAGGGGCGGGAGTGTGCGCGCTGCGGGAGCGTGCGCGGGCGCGGGTGGGACTGCGCGGGTGTCCGGGGGTTTGCGTGTGTGTGCGTGCTCGCTTTTCCGTGAGTGCCTGGGCTGCACGGTGCACGCGTGCGGAGGGCCCGGCGTTGCCGTCCGGCTGCAGGGGCTCCCCGCGCCCCCCCCCCCCCCCCCCCCCCGCGGTCCTCGGCCGCGCTGCGGCAGGCGGGCTTGGGGGCTCCCGGGGCGCGGGAGCGCGTCCTGGGCTCCCCGCCGGGGCCAGCGCGGGCACGGAGGGGGCTGCGAGGCTGCGGGGGTGGCCGCGGGGGCAGATACCCGCCGGGGGCCTCGGATCTGCTTTACCGAGGTCTGTGCGCCGTGTTTTCGTCGGCGTTTCCTTGGCCTGACTTTGTAAATCAGCAATAAACGTGACCTTTGTTTGTTTGTTTGTTTGTTTTCTGGCTCCAGACGGCAGCTGCAATCTGAATAATGGGGTTTGGTCCCGTTGCTTTAGGCAGGGTGTGATATTGCAGGAAGGTCAGGCGGGATGTTTCACCAGTCTTCGAGTTGTTTCATAATACAAAAGCTGTCCGTTACAGTCCGTAAGAGTACAGTTTCTGAGTCAGGTTCTGACTCAGTGTGCTTTGGGGATAAATCTAAAATGATTTCATAGAAGTCAGGCGAATTTGTTTGGATTTAGAGATTTGAGACCAAGACCAGTGTAATGTGCCTTTTTTTGTTGTTGTTGTTGTTGTTGTTTGCAACTAAGTACAAGATCCCCGGTTATTTCCTGCTAATTGTCACTGCAGGCATCTTCAGGTAACGGTCTTGGTCACTGTAAGCAGTCTGTAGCCGCAGGCGTTAGGCTTTTCAACACCCGTGTTTTTCCCTTTCTCATCCATCTTGTCTCTTTCATCTCATCTTTTGTTGCACTGTGGGGAAGTGTTCCTGAAAGAATGGTCCCTAATACGAGAATTCGTCCAAATTCCGATTCTCCATGCCTTGCAATTACACCGATACCCATTATGACTCTGAATGCAGTGGGGTATGTCAAGTCCTGCACGGGCCCATGCAGGCATCGAATGACGACGTTGTGTCTCACCTTTCATACCAAATTGTGCTGCATCATTGGTAAAATAAGCTCCACAAGAAACCTGCTGTACTCACGACAGATGCGGTGAGGAGCAGTTAAGAGTGCCTGAGCCCATCCTGCAGCACCCATCTGCTGCTGCTACTACTTTGTTATTTCTCCCCCCTACCTACAGTGCTATCAGAAGGCCAGGAATCATCATTGCTGCACTGAGTTCTGGTACCGAAAATAAGAATTACAGTGTCTGTGTCATCCAAATTTAAGAAGCAGGCAAGTAGAAGTTCACTTTTTAATAATAGAAGTCTCAGTTCTCCATTATTGTAAGCTAATGAGTACGCCTCTGCAGCAGCAGAGGTAAACATCTTTTTTGGAGGGAGCATGGTGTGAAAGAGGTCTGTGATGCTGTTCTGTCCTTCAGATGACACTCTCACACTGACTGTCAGCAATACTTCAGGAAGGAAGAGTTTTAGCTGGCTGGAACCAAAATATCAAGTTTTTGATGCCAGATGCAGCAGCCTGACATCAGATGACCCAGGGATTTTTGGGCCCAGCCTTGACTTTCACAGACTGTATGCAGGCCATGAAGACACATTCATGTATGAGAATGATTCACAAGTAGGTTGATCTGTTTATTGGCTGTTTTCAGTATGAGTGAGAAATCCAGGACTTAGTCATGCTGACCTTACTCTAGGGAATAATCCTATTGGCTAGGGATTAATCCCTAGGTGAAATATGGATTGACACTGCCAGTATGAATAAAGCTTCCCAGATAGGACCAAACAAATTGGAACTTCTAAAAATTCTGAATTATTCCTCTGATTCTTATTCACATAAGAATTTGTGTGTGATGTGCTGTCATAATAGGGTCCTAAATCATACCGACAACAACTTCAAATTATTTCTCAGGTTGCTGTGTCCTTTAACCCAGTTTAGCATTGTGAATTCTTGAAGTCTCTGGTGTAGTTTCTTTCTGTCTTTAATGCTATTATTGTTGTAACATTTGTATGCCTTACACACAGAGAGTTTATGATTATAAGCGTACAATTTACTAATACAAAATACAGTTCTAGTTAGAATTATAAAGATTTGTGGCACAATTTAAATGTTATGAAAAAGTTTTTCTTTCATCCAGAAGTCTGCTTCCCATAGCATAACTTAAAATTATGTGACTTCCATGTCTGGATTGTTTTATACAATGCAAGCATTTTGTTTTCATTCATCATTTTTTGACTTGTAAAATGTGAAACTAACCTGCATGAAATACTGCCATTCTGTTTTTTACTAGAAGCCATGCTGAAGAACTTAATACCTGTCAAATTCTATGGACCGACTGCAGCAGCAGTGAGTCATTGAAAAGTGGGAGGAAACTTCGCTCCTTCTAGAATGAATGGAGTGTTCACCCTTTTGCCTTTTAACCGTTCTACCTCTGTGCAGCATTATAAAGTTTAGAAGAAATATTCCTGAGTTTGTAAAAGGAGGGTGAGTCTGGGAAGTCATGACATTCATGCAGAGTTACAAGACGTTAGACTGACAAGTATGGAGCAGGTTAGATTATTCATTTACCGCTGTTACCCACAGAGCACCTAAGAAGAAGTAACCCTGTTTGAATGTTAACTGTGCTGCTGCAAATCTGTCAGACTGTCAGACATCCTGGAGCTAAGAAGATTGCTCCAAAGAGTGTTCTTCCAGAAGTGGTCCCTTTTTATTTAGGCATGCTAACTCCTCTACCATTAGTGCTATGTCAGTGTGACCGAGAGACTGTTGCTTCCTACACGTTTGTGTACAGTTTTAAAACCACCAGTATCATTTTGGGTCATGCAGATTTGACAGTCTGGGGCATTTGAACAGACTTCTTTTGAAATAGCATGAGCTTTGTTTCCACATGACTGCATAAATTGCATAATATGGCTCTTGTGAGGCACACTCAAGCTTTCAGAAAATAATAATTTCATAGGGAAAGAAATGAACAAAAATGCTGGGAATGGCCACATTCGAGGTTTGCCTGGGAAGCACTGAATAAATGTGACCAACATTTAAATAGCGGTCCAAATGTAGTAATTTGAACCAAAAGTCAGTAATACGATTTATTTTCTCTGTATTCTGCTTTTATGATACAACTGTTTTAATTTGTCTTAACACTGAGACAGAAGTCATCAGTTTATACAGTTTTATAGAGAAACAGGTTTATTACTGAAACAAACAGCTGAAGAAGCGACTTCCACTCCACTCATAGTTGTCAGTAGCTTGTTACATGCCCTGACTTCTAGGTGGAAACTGTCACGCTTCCCTCTTTAACAAGGCAGCCTGTGAAGTAAGGGTTTGAGCCTAGTGTTGAATAAGAAGCAAATAAGACACCTGCCTTGCTGTGCTATTACCCACATAGCACAAAATCCTGTGGGCTTCATAGGGATTCTGCATTGATTCAAATCTGTCTACGTAGGTTCATTTGCAAAAGAGAGCACATTAGGGTTGAGGCAGAGTTTGAAAACATTGATAATCTGTTTTGGAAGCGTCCTGGAAGAGCATCTGCTTTATTAGCATGGATCCACCAAACCTTCTGAGTGTGTGGCATCACCATAAACTCGTGAGCAGTTCCATTAAAATCAGTGGGAATATGAGTACGATGGAAATTAATCTCCTTGTCAAATGATTTTTATATTGTGGTTCATCTAGCTGAATGTTTTTTAAATTCCTTGGTCAGAAGTGTGTAAAATAATTTTCACTGGAATGGGTGAAGCAAGCCTACTTTATGCATAACGTGTTTTCTACACATGCTAGACTGTCAAACTGCAACTAACCAATTGTTACAATTCCTTTCATACTGATAGAGAAAGTGGACAGTGATGTGTTGATACCAGTATTTTCCTAAATCTCCATCAAGCCCCATATTCATAGTATGTTCCTAACTGTCCCGCAGTGTTGAGTGGGACCTGTGCGTGCTTGCCACCAAGGCTTTTCCAGTGAAAGCACCACACCTGTCTGTTCCAGCTGACTGTGATAGAAGCTGGACTCACACTGGGACAGCCTATCTCCTTCCATGTTTCCTCTCAGCCTTACCCACCAAATTATGGTCAGTTCCCATGTGTCTATGTGAGCTGGTCTGGGAAGTTGGACAGTGCTATACTTCTCCTAGTGTGGCTGCTGCACTGTGTGTTGCTTATGTTGTACTTAAAGACCTCCCTCCTCCTGTGGCATGGAAACTTGTGAGCAGGTGGAGGAAAGAGGGGAGTTGTTTGCAGAGTGGTGTGGCTCTGAGGACAGTGCCCAAACAGGCTGTCAGAAACTTCTCTTCAAGAGCCATGTACCACCAGCAGTCTGTTGGTGTCTCTCAGTGCGGAGTGGTACAATTTGAGATCAAGGAGAGGGAGCAAATTTTTGATCTGGGAATAAAGAATATTTTTAGAAAAAATATTTACTTAATGGTGGAGGGGATTATGTCCACAGCAGGCAGGGAAATTCCTTTTCTTTGGGCACTCTAGCTTGATTGCCAGATACAGCGTTCACATTTGGCATCATTCCCATGTGTGCTTTTATTGATATTACATAATTGAAAGGGTGAAAAATTGACCTTAATCTAAATTGCCCTTTAGTTGAATACTGTGTAACCCTCCCTAGCTGTTTATGGCTTAAACAGTCAGCTCCAATTTCTAACCCTGTTTCTAAATCTAATTGGAAGAACTGCTGCTTTGTGTACAAAAAAGATAATGGCTTGTTTTTTGGGGAGGATTTCTCAAGTATCTGTCACTGCAGTAGCAGTTTCCATTTGTATGTATGTATGTAATAAAGCTGGAGCACTGGAGCACTGACTGACACCCATCTGCAGTTTTTCTCCCAGTGATCTGTGGAGGCAAAGAGTATATCTGTGGACACTGCTCAAAACACAGCCTGCATCAGATTTTTGGTTTATATCTTGACTTTCATCTTTGCTAGAAGTATTACACAGCAAGGAAGAACTAGCTGCTCTTGGTCATTCGTGCAAAACAGTGTCTAAGATTTAAATGTGCCCTCATGACTAGCATACTGATTGATCGCATGCTTCATAAAAGTGCTGAAGCAGCATGAACAGTTTTAACCAAAGCAGATTTTGCAGAGGTTACCGTGCTGAAGATTTTGTAGTTTTACATAGCTGTCGAGTGGAAGTGTAAGAGAGGTGCTGGGGTGGTCTTACACATTTGTTGTGGAGGATGGAGGGTCAAGGAGCTTGAACACTGACTGTCATGATCTAGTAGCGTGCCAGTGAAGTCTTTGACTTTTAAAAGCTCAGCAGGAGGGAAGGACTTGAAAATATGCTTTGCAGGCCACAAGGATCTGTTGCCACTCTGTGAGTACATCTGAAGAGAAATTGTGAATAGACAGCATTCGGTGGGAAGTGCCCTGATGAAGCAGGCCCTTGGCCCTCTTCTCAGTGAAAGTCTGTGGTACCCTCAGGGGCAGCCGAAAGCATCCTTCCGAACTCTTCTTCTGGAACTAAAAAGTATTGCTTTGTGCTGCTTTCCGGCAACTTCTGTGACTCTGGTCTTCATTTTCTTCTGACTTAGTGGTCTCTGATGGTCAATGGTGGTGCTGATCCTCTCTTAAGTACATGGAGGTATGCAGACTAAAGAAAACTGAGCTGCGGTGTGGTATTACTGTAATGATCTTTGCCACAGCAGAATCACCTAGCCTTCAGTGCTTATCTAATCCTGCACTTAATCTTGGAGGCAAAATAGTAGCTTTTTTAAAACCTCAGGTTATAGCACATGTCAGAGGAATCCATCCAACCTGTCACAGAAGTGATAGGAATTAAAATAACTTTTTTTTTTTTTTTTATCCTGAAGCGGAGAAAAAAGATGGAAATTCATATTTACTGCGCTAACATTTTTCACAAGCTATCCCTTTATGGAGGGTCTATCGACCTGCATGGGAGAAAATAAAAAATAAGAAGTGGCTATTTGAAGTTTAGCATAATTTCACTTTGTCGGTGGGTGGAAACCAATGTGGCAGACCTAGACTGAATGATTCATGGATACATAGTTGTAATTGAGGTAATACTGATGATGCTCTTGTGCCCATGATGGCAGCTGTATCTATATAACTAAATAGTGTTTAAAAAAATTTCCTGTTATGTAGACTGAAATTGGGCTGAAGTAGTTGCAGCAGCACATGGGTCACACTGAGGGGCAGCAGTTTGGTCTCACCTTCTTTCTCCATCACCATTCCCCCACCAAAGAAGGGGATGTTACCTGATCCCAGCAAAGGTGCTGCTGAGGCAGGAGCAGTGTAACCTTGCTAGTGGCAGCCTGTAAAGGCGGCATGGTGTGTTGCCAGAGGGCCTTGTGAAAGAACAAGAAATTCAACCACTGGTTTGGCTAACAGGCCTATCA
This sequence comes from Buteo buteo, assembly GCF_964188355.1. Lineage (NCBI taxonomy): Eukaryota > Metazoa > Chordata > Aves > Accipitriformes > Accipitridae > Buteo > Buteo buteo. The sequence continues at coordinate 37,371,465 of NC_134204.1, forward strand.
CCAGGGGAGGGCTGGTGAAGTGAATCCACATCTATTTCAAAATAGATAGGTGCCACTAGCTAGGTTCATTGTCAGCAAAACAGCAGGTGTCATAGTGAGGTAATTTCCACTGGACTGTGTTTTGGTCATATGTTCCTTGGGTTTCTTATCACTTTGTCAAATGGAGATACTATACTGAATCCTTTGTAAGCAGAAGTTCTAAAATAGAGAAAAATGTTGGCTTCCTCCCCCCTTTTCCCCCTACTCTGAGGGCAGAAAAGCACTTTACACTGTGAAAATGTTTACATCCTCCTCTTCCTTTTTCATCTTTTTGTGGATTTCAGTTTGAGTTTTTAATAATTTATGTTATTTATTCATTTTTCTATCAATTGTTATTTTTTTGATTGCCTAAATTCCAGTTCCCAGTGGCTGCAAAATGTCTTTAAATGTGAAAGCAATTTATCTAAACATTTCAAAATAGGACTTGTATTTCACCTTTGTGTTAAGAAATTTGGTTAGTGTTGTGCAGTAACACTGGGGACACAGTTTATTTTCCATTTTAAAATATCATTACGCACTGGACATCACTTTTGTTCTGATTCTGTGGGGAAGAGAGCCACCACAACAAAACAGGGTGATAACAGAACATGTTCCAAAAGAGATTAAGGTGGGATTTTTTTTCCCTAGAAAGAAAATTGAAAATTCTCCTGAAAACTATTCTTGATTTCATCTTCTATGACTTTCAGTAGACTACCAGGACGTGCTCTTTTAAGCAGCAGTAGCCAATTAGATATTTTTGCTGAGTTCTTTCCCAGTCTGTATGATTTTCAGCCTTCAAGGTATGTGCCAAAGAATCCTTTTCATGCAAAATCAATCTAGATGCAGCAATCCAGTTAATAATTCATAAGGTATAAATGTCAAAAATAGTGTTTGTCTTTCCAGATGAGTCACTTAGAGCTTGGCTGTCTTGGAAAGTTATGGCACCATAATTTAAGGATTGAATTTGCAGTGCTGCAATTTTACAAGTATAACTCCACAATGGATGGGTTTCTTTCTGCCAGTAGAAGAACAGCTTTTCAACTTCATTGATTTTGTTTGGAAAGCAATCTGAGGACAGCAGACTGAGCCCTATCCTTCCATTGGAATGACTGTTTGCATAGAACTGGTCAAGGCATTAGAGATGAGCAGTTAGTGTATTTTTCTCAACTAATTTACCAGCTAAATTTGTGTTTCTCTAGGAATGCTATCTTTGTCATCAAAACAGAGTTAGTTAAACCTGGGTCTTGCTCCAGTTGAAGTGAAATGAGGTTTCAGTACTTAGGAGCAAGTCCTAAGTGAGTTTTCTGTTGGTTGCTTCATCCCATTTCTAGCATTGGCCAGGAATGAGTGGAATTTGATTTTACTTTCTACTGTTATGAAGGGAAATAAGAACTTCTAAAATAGAGCTGAGGCACCATGAATGTTCAACAATATGCAAATATTTTTAAGAACCAAAACACTTGAATGTGGAAATGTGCCTTGACATGCAGAATAACCACACGTGTACATGGTTTACTGATTAGACTCCATCCCCCAAGGAGCCTTCCACTAGCATTAACAAATGGAAGTTTGTCTCTCAGGAAGGATGGCTGCATCTTACCTCTATTGTTTATGGTCTAAATTTCATAGAATCATAGAATCGTTTAGGTTGGAAAAGACCTTTAAGATCGTCAAGTCCAACCATCAACCCACCATCACCATGCCCACTAAACCATGTCCTGAAGTACCACCTCTACACATTTTTTGAACACCTCCAGGGATGGTGGCTCTACCACTTCCCTGGGTAGCCTGTTCCAATGCCTGACAACCCTTTCAGTAAAGAAATTTTTTCTCATATCCAATCTAAACCTCCCCTGGTGCAACTTGAGGCCGTTTCCTCTCAGCCTATCACTAGTTACTTGATAGAAGAGACCAGTACCCACCTCACTACAACCTCCTTTCAGGTTCCTTGGTTTTTAAAATACGACCATGTTGCTCTGAGGCTGACAGGGAAATCTCCTTCCTTTTCCACAGAAGTGCTGAAAAACATCTTGCCATATATGAGGCAAATCTGTCAGAATTGGGTATGACTGTTGCAAGCAGTAGGCATAATACGCCATACATCTGGCCTGTCTTAAGTATAGACAGGTAAAATATGAGTTTCTGGAGGAGAGGAAGACTTAATTGCTGAAAGCAGAGGCAAGCTTAGATAGATAATGTAGATTTTTAACTTTTTTATGCAGAAGAATATATTTTCCTCTGTCAGTTTTGTCCAGTTTGTTTCACCTATGCAAACTGCTACAAAAAGGGAACATGGCAGCAAAAGTTAAGCTTTGCATGGTAGGAATGGGGTTCTCTTACTAAAGTAAGAGCCACAAATATCTGATATCAAAAGACACATGACTTCTTTTCTTTGTTTTGCAATGTTGTAATTAAAAATAATTTAACTCAGAGTGATTTGAGACCTGTGATTTTCACATCCCTCCTCAAAGGTCTGGATTGGCACGTTTCAGAATGGCTGCACTTTGATGGCCAAAAAACCTCTAACACTTGAAATAGACTATAGAACTTTTGGTGTTCTCTGGAGAGTAGTCTCGTTTTTATTTAACTGTAAAGATGGTTGGGAGTAAGATACCTAAAAGGAAGATGAACAAGGATGAAAGAGTGGGGAGGTCTGCAACAGGAATCCTTGAAAACTGAGCAGAGGCAGATTCTGTTATGTGGTATGTATGGATAACTCTGACTAGAGGCAGAAGAAATGACAGACATCAGTGAATGAAGCCAGCACTTGCTATTTCCTGCTTCATTGGCCTACTGTATCCAGAATCCTCAGTTCCTGATCTGGACACTGTGATACTGTGTATTGATCCAGCCCAGCAGAAAAGACGATCAGTGTTCCCAAAAGACATACAGCCTAAATAACACCACTGGGTTAAAGAGGTCAGTGTGGATTTAGTGGTGTCTGTCAGTATAGGTGGAATCAAATGTGACTAAGGAGGAGAAAAGCCAATGTTGTTTCTAAGATGATGAGCCCATCTGTTGCACATTTCCTGTCTCAAGGGGAGAAAGAATAAGGAAAAGGAAATACTCCTCCACTGCCCTGATTTGGGGGTAGTCTTTCAACAAAAACTGCTGGACAGTCACTGGAAAATAAGCTCTCCATGACTCAGGTGCTTGTTCCTTCCCCTAGGAAGAGTTTGCTCTCCTGAGCAGGCTGTCAGAATCTTTATGTTTTGCACATGGGAAGTTTCCCCAGTGCTGACTGCCAAAGGTTCTGCTAGGTTTTGATCAGCAAAGTGCCTGCTTCAAACCTTTCACTCATTCAAACACTTCAAAACTGTGCTGGGCAGAAGCTGATCTCTGTGTTAGCGTATTCCTGGGGCTCTCTGCAATGCCATGACGTCTGTGCTGGGGCCTGCAGTGCTGTCAGTGACTGAAAGTACCTGGCTAGGTTGCAAAGGCAAAATGCAGTAACATACTTACTAGCTATGCAGACATATGGCTTTTCTTGATTAAAGGCAAGATTGTCCCAGTTTGTCTTACTTCTCCATAACCCTGATATAGGTAGAAGACTCTGTTACTTTAATGCGAGAAAGCATTGGTGCAGATTCTAAGATAAGAGTTTCAGTCTATCTTTAGGAAAGGAGCTATCCTTCTGCTTTGTGCTGCTCAGTGCTTAACGTAAGTGACGAAATTTTATATCCGCCTTCCCCATATCACCATTAATCGCTGGACATAGGTGTGTTTGGCGTGCTTAAGGTCTAGAAGGCCACAGCTCCAGGAGCTGGGGTTTTGGCCGTTGTACTTCTTGACGCACATCCCAGATGTACTGGTCAGGAAAGCAGCCAAGCATGCTTGGGTTGAGTTTCTGACTGGGACCTACTGGTACCCCTGCAGAATCCATTTTAATAATAAAATAAGTTTCTGAGATAAAAACAAATTGGAATGCGGTTGGACTTAAATTTGAAAATATCTGCCAAACTATAGGAGAAATCTCAGTGATGTCCAAGGGCTGGCCTTACTCTCATTTCTGTTGCTGTAATTTTGGCACTAGTAGGATAATTGCTGATTTACTCCTCTCATCTTGAGAACAAGACCACTTCCCAAATCATACATGAAAATCAGCTATATGGCATTTCTAGCAACTTTTATAAAAATCAGACAGTCTTCCTGACCAGTTTCAGAAGGTTCTCTAGGGACACGCAGACATGTGCTGTTATATCTTGTTCACTTGCGTTCTGTGAAGGACTTTTTCTCTTTCTTCTTCCACATCACATTGGAGCAAGAGAGGTTTGAAAATGTAATGAAGATGCAATAAAACAGACTATTCTAGTTCCATATTTTTCTTATTTGTGTTTGCAGATTAACTACACTTGTGTCCAGGGAAACTTCTTGATCTGCAAGAACTGAAACAGATTCACTGCTGTAAACTTTTTTTTCCCTGATTTCCTCCTGATATTTCTTTGTGATACACCTTTGTAAAATATTATTACTGAGAATTGTATTTCTTTTAAATGCCATACTCATTTTCTTGCAATAAGATTGAAGTTGGGAAGGTAAATTAATCAGCTGGGGGAGAAGCCATGCATGTCAAATGAGCTTTTTGTTAAAGCATGAAGGCCAGATGAGGAGTTTTGAGTAACAATCCTGTGGATAGCTGAGCCAGAGGTGAAACCTGCTAGAATCTTAGAGCTTTTGAGAGCATGTGAAGGAGCAGGTAGCAGAGAGCCAGCAACAGAGAAGAGTGGGAGCAGGTGTTGACTTCACATGCTGTGTTTTAGGAATTTTATTAGCACTACACTGAGGACTTAACAGAAGAGCATGTGAGGAAGATTATGACTCTTTAATAGTTTTTTCTATTCTCTAATGCAATGTCATGTAAATAGTCATGGTAGGACAGCACACTGTGGCTGTATCACTGTCAGAGGTCAGCAGTTGGTTGAGGTGTCCGTTTTCTGGTTTAAAGTCTCCATTATTTCCCTTTAGAGTGACTGCGTTGGTGATTATAGATTTAAGATGTGCTGCATTGAAACTTAGTGGTGTGAATAAGCATGGATAAGCTAATGCCAGCTTGCTCCTTAGTATTCCCAGGTAAGAGCTGAGAGTGCTTTGAAGTGTTGTTGCCCTATTTTTGTTTGCATGGGCTCGTCTTGGAGGTTACCTTCTGGACACTGAAGAAGCAAGTAGTAGCCATTTCTGGCTTCCCTGTGCTAAGCTGTGGGGAAGCCTTGAGGGAAAGATACAGGAACTCAGTCTTATCCTATCATAGATAAACCTACCTCCCTGACAAAAAAGCCCAGGGATGAGGCGTGGGGGGTGGGCCGTGGGGGGAGAGACATAAAGAAATCAGAGGATAGTTACAGCAACTTTGTTTACACAACCCTCCCCAGCCAGTGCCAACAGGCAAAACTGCAGCGGGCTCTTCTGCAACCATTTCCCTTCCCACATCGCTGCCGACCAGGAGGGAGGAAAAACTGACCTTTGCCTCTTTTTCTCTGCCATCCTTTGACATCTGAGGAATTTCTGGCAGGTTTTGTGGGCCTAGTTTCCTCTGCACCATCTCGATGTCACCAAGGAGCTAGGACTTAAGCAATTAATTCATTGTGGCTACGGTTGTGACTCTTGGCCCTACTGAAATAAGGTGTCTGTTTTGCAGGCTGGAAGGGTTGGGGTTTGTTCTGATATCTTATTTATTCTTAAACAGCAAGTGTGCTGTCATTAACAACTGCTCTAAATTATGAAACAGTGCAGTATGGCTTTTAATGCTTAAATGTAATATTTAAAAGGTAGATAAATCAAAAAAGAAAAAAAATTAAAAATCGCAAAAGCAGGAGTTCTTGTAATATCAAAGGTCTTGCAAGCAAGCAATGCAAACCAAGACTTTCAGAAATTTTCGCAGAATTTACTACTGAGACTTCTTGCAAATGAACAATGGAGGTGACCTGGGTGTTGATAGGAGATGTTCACTAATATGTGTGCTATATGCCTTTACTCAGCAGCAAGAAATTATTCTGCAGACTAAATTCTGCTTATTTGGGGTATTTTGCTTACTTATTTTAAGTGTTCAGAGGTAATTTTTAACAAAGTTTTTGTTGTTGTTGTTTTTAATCAAGTGTTTTTGCAGCATATAATCCCAAACATTAAGAAAACATTACAGAATCAAGATATTTTAAAAATTAATAATGCTGTCTCCTTTTTCTTCTTATCTGAATTGTCTTGACTTCAGGGTTTAAATTTTCAGTTCTTTTAAGGGTAAAAGCTAATGTTTTGTTATAACCATATGATTATAAGACTTAAGAGTTTTGAGGGGAAAACGACACATAGCAAGAGAGAGATGACAGCCATTGCAAAGACCTGGCAATAATTCCTCTGAGCCATTTTCTCTCCATACAACTTACCTCTTCTGGGAGCAGTTCCAGTTTAAAATGCGTGCCAGATCTTTGATGGGTGCATAGTTGTGCCTGCTTGCCTTCTTTCAGATTGAGTGATGTAGCAGCGTGAACTTCTGAGGCTGTGTCTATGTTGGAAAGTAGTACAGTGCCAAAGGCATGGGTCTGTAGAACAAAACATTTGGTGCATAGGACGCAGTGTACCCCAGTGGAGATTTATGATTTTTTTCTAATTTGATTTTGGACTAACTCTAGTCTGGTCCTGTGGACTGAATGCCTGCTAGTGATTGAAGCATATTAGGTGAGCTCTTGGAGAAAGAATTCTCCTTCAGTTTCATTCAAAAGGAATCCAGTTCACATGCTGCAAGACTGCTCTGCAATCTAAATCATAGTGGAGGAAGTGGGGATGACCGTGAGATTTATTTTAAAAAGTTAACTCCTGATCTGCACTGAAATGCTAATGCCTCTGGAAAAGTACTTGGTAGTTGTTAAGCGTTTATCTTTTCAATTTATTTGCACTACTTAAAATACTTTCACAAGCCCAATGCTAGTGAAAACTGCAGGAAATATTTGAAGTCCAGGAGGGCTTTTCTATGTCATGTGAATATTTAAAGTCTTGTTTTCACACAGGTGTGAAAAGCTCTCTGTTCAGCTGATGGGTTGACTTGAGTTTTAAATTTACTAAATTGCTTGGCTACTACTGACTTCCTTTGCAAGCAAGGGTGCAGGTAGAAAAAAGAAGAAAAGTAAAATCATCCACAGGGAAAATAAATCATATAGATTTATGGATAGAGAGGGCTGTATTTTAAGAAACGGTGTAATAGTGAACAGATGTGGCAGAGCAGATTTCTTTACCTTGAGCGGATTTTAAAGAACTAGATTGTATCTTCTAAGGCACAGACCTACATGGGGACTGTTACAGAGCCATGAAATACTGAGAGGCTATTGACTCCTGAAAAGCAGCGTGTGATCTCTGGTGCTCTGGGTAACACTGCCATCTTGCCATCGAGGAGTATCCTTTTCAGCAGATCCAAGGAACTGAGTGCCATGCTACAGCACTGATTGTTCACGTCTCCAAGGTTTGGATCATGCAAGCCCAGGAGGCTGGGGAGGAACAACTGTGCTCTGTCATGAGCTCTGATATCTGCCTTAGTTGGCCTAAAAAGTAAAGGATTCTTAACCACTCCTTTCCTGCACACCCAGCTAAAAGCTGGGCAATAGATATTCCTAGTAACTAAGGGATCCCCACTGGCAGTGCAAGCTTTGCTCTCAATTCCTCTCCCTGTTTTGCATCACTTCTGTCTCGCCAGTATGCCAAAGCTGTGACACTGAAAAACCAGCTGCAAACTAGAGAGGAAACTCTGTGAATTCTTGATCTCTTGGTATGCCAAGAAGGAAGGCTATTGTAAATGTGTCCCTGAGGGCAAATGTCTGTTTATACTGTTTTTTACTGCTGTTACATATCTCTTTGTTTATCGCTGATGGGAGCCATTGCTCTCATGGAACCAGAGCCCAGAGAGTGGAGTATGATCTTGCCTTATGCTGGTCTTGCTACAGAGGCATGCTGTGTAATTCCTGACTTGCTAAATTGCCCAAGTGTACAGTGCTGGTGAGTAATGGTACTGCCATACCTGCCTCTTGTCAGTGATTTGAAATATGTTGTTTTAAAACTACACTTTTCAGCCAGAGATGGACCTGCTATTTCTCCATGAAATGCCAGCTGAGATTTTGCCATCAGTGGGGCTGGCAGGCGTGAAGGATTTAATCTACACTCAATAGGCAAAGCACCTTGTAGGAACTGGAACATCTTAGGTGAGTACAGGAAGTCTCTGGACTCTGCATCCCTCTGAATAGTCAAGAGCATGATGCTTCCTGGTCTCTAGAGACTTATTCCCATCCTTCATTTGCACTGCAGCTAATTTGTTGTGTGTGATAGAACAAAGATGGGGGCATCCTGTACATTTATGTTATTTTTTTAAGTCCTTATATTTAATTTCTTTGTAGAGTTGAAGATTTAGATGAAGAGAGTTTATTTGGAGAGGTATCTGCATTGAGAATGAGTTGATAATAATTCATCATCTTTTAAAATTTGGGCTGTCTGGCTACACTTTCCCAAAGTTCTCACAAAAGCTTGACCAATTGTAATAAACACTGCTTCTCATGAATAATACTTTAATCCATGAAGGAATTTATAGTTTTGTTAATATATGTGGTGAGAACCATTCTTTCTTCAAACAGGTAGGTGTACCTCCTATTTAATCATAGGTTTGCTCAAGACATGGAAGTTAAAGGCTTTTCCACAGAGTCACTCCCTGAATTTGCTTTTTTGTGGGGACTTTCTTAACTTGCTAGACATATACGTGGTGCAGACTTGGCCATGAGGTGTAGGAATGTGACCTTCAGGTTTAAAAACAGAGAAAAAGAGCACTTCAGGGTGTCTTCTATTTTATCTATGCAAAAGCTACATCAGCTAGCATGCGAAAGTGTGTTCTTGGTGAAAGAGTGGGAGATGCCTCAGAGCACCCCTAGGTGTGTCTGTCGCCTGTGGGGCTTGGAGAAACCCTAGGTAGTCAGGCTGTGGCTTACAGCATTTGCTACAATGAAAGGAAGAAATCGTTCCTTGGTATGTAACATTTTCAGCCTGTCTTGCCCTGCACTATCAGGAGGACTATGAGCACTCCTGGAAATGAAGTTGTGGGAAGTCTATGGGATATTTCTTTGATGCCTGTGCTGGCTGTAGAGGTTCAAGTGCAGAAGTCCTATTGCTAGTATGTAAGTGAAGTAGTGCCTGTCTGTGCAATTTTAACTGTTGTACCTACCCACAAGTATGTTGTTCATCATCTTTGAACTGGAGTTGTGGATTTCAAAAGGCTTGAAAGACCACTGGTGAGAGTGAGCAGTTTTTACAAACTTAGTATTATGTGTTTTGACCATGCTGTTTTTGGGAGCCTTTTCTTTTTTGATCATGAAGTATGTTAATGATTCTGAAGAAGATAAAATGATTTTTAATGTCTTCTAATGCATTCAAGGTCTAAATGATACCCTACAAATAATTTTGAGAACAAAAAAAAAAAGCTGAAATTCAGGAGAAAAAGCAGTCATTACTTTTTTTTTTCTTTTTTAATACACCATCAGCATTCAACACTAGAGAAGAAGTTAAAGGAAAAGAAATTTTTAAAAACCCAGTAACAGTTTGTTACACTGTCCCAAAAGGATTAAAAAGAGACAGTCCTACTCCCAATTCCCTGAATAGTGTTAGAGCCATGCTGTTGTTCTTGATCTGTTATCTTTCATGTCTGTGTTCCTTAGAGACAGGTATTATTAAGTTTTAATTGTGTAGCTTATGTGCTTTCATTGCGACATGAGAATAGAATGGTAAGGTCATGCCAATAAAATATATAGGTAGCTAATACTTTCTGTGGATCAGTTAGGTATTTTGCCTTTGGTTTAGTCTGTGTTTGCTATTGATAATGCTGACTCTCAGAGCTCAGTATGCACTGAAGCCTGAACATACTGGTGAGTGCAGTGAAGAAACCATTAACAATGCTCTAATTCCTTTTTTTTATGTGGTAGGACATTTGTATCCCTGCAATAAGATGATACAGTGTATAAGAGTAACTGCAGCAAATACACTATTTTACTATATATCTTATTATATGTCTCTCTGGTTCTATAGAGTCATTGTGATCTCTGCAGCCTTGCTTGGTAGGGGCATGTGGATGTCAAAATTTTCAAGGCTGCGTGGATCTTTGAAGTTTTCAGAAAGCCCTTTTTGTTACAGAGTGCTTTCATCTAAAGTGGATAGATTTTTTTTTTCCTTTAAATCTTTCTAAATGAAATGTCAGCTCTGTGGTGTACTTTACTGTCACGCTGCAGAAAGGATGCTAATCTGTACTTAGGCAAATAGCCTTCGTGAGAGCTATGTTCCTTCTGTTCACTTGTATTTTCTAGGGCTATTATAATTTTCTGTGTGTAAGACTTAATGGCATCACTGAGCAGCACTGCAAGTGATCTTGGTTCTTTAACATGAACTAATCACTTGCAAAGAGTTGTCCAAGCAGTGGACCTCAACCTGAATAACCTGTGTTGTATTTTTTCAGTGGAGTGTTCAAGGGAGCCGCTGCACACAACGGAGGTCAAGGAGGGCATGTAACAACACAGAGGTTGCTTTGCCCTCAGACTGCTGTAGCTCATGCTGCAAGTAATGATAAAGATAGGCGTATCCTAGTGGCATCCTACATATACACCCAGTTCTCTACCTGTGTCCTTGCTTCTGGGAGGACAAAACTAGACAAAACCAGAGTGTGACAGACTTCCTTTATACAACACTAACTTGGTATGCACAGTTTTACAGCTCAATCGCTTGAGTGACATCATGAAAAGTAGCTGTGCCACTGAGACTAACCCAACTTTGCCTATTTTCAGATGCCTTGTCAGTTTGCTGCTTTTGGGGTGATGCTGTATGTGGCAATTACTCTTCCTCTGTTCTGGTCCTGGTCCTCTCCCAGGAACTATGAAGCTCCTAGGAGCCATATAAATACATTACTTGTACTTGCTTTTTTACACTACAAATGTATTTGTTTTTATAGCAGTTCTTCTGCCCACATAACCCTCATCTTCCCTGCTGCTTTCATCTCCACATGCTCTGCAGAAAGGCTTGTGAGTCACTCGCTGCGTCTCTGCATTTGGAGATGGATTTAAAATTCTTGAATCCAATTAGAGTCTCCCCATAGACATGCAAGCCTTTTTCATTTCATGTTCCTCTGCTTTACTTGTCCTTGTGGAACTAGCAGTGAAATTACTGCAATGCATCCCCTAGTCACAGATCTGTATATGATTATGTATCGAGCATTCCAGCCATGAGGATGTGCACATTATACTCAGGCAAAGGAGATGTGTGTTTTTGTCCATTTTTTTCATGTGTCAGCATAGGAGATATTTAGATGTATACATCCTGCGTCTGGTAATCTGCAGTACCTCTTTGGGCAGACTGTAGAATGAAGGGGTAGGTCAGAGGAAATGACAAGCTGCTGCTACCATCTGACCAGTGCACAATATCTAAAAACTGTGCTTCCGTTGTATATGTATCCACTGCAAAAACAAACAAAAGGGCAAGATGTGGATACTAGCAGAAAAGACATTAGCAAGCTTTTTGGAGCAGACCTAAAGCATTATCCTGTTACAAATTAAGAGATAAAAGTGGCTTCTGAAGTGGTGATTAATATTTTATGTTGCATATCCAAGTTGCAAATTATGGTAGTTTAATGAGACAAGCAGTACTATTTTGATAAATAGCATAGTCAGCTGTGAACATTTAAAAATCATGAGATGGGCCATTATGCTACTGAGAGGCTGAATTAAAAGCACAAGTTTAAAAAAATACTTCTGGACTGGTTTTGTATTGTTCTTGATTTGAAGGTTTGGGTGTTCATGTTTCCAAGTCTTCCAACAAGTGCAGGGGCCAAATGCTTACATTAAATGTCCATGAAATAGACATTTTCAAGTAATAATTTGCCTCAAAGTTCATGAGCTTTTAGGAAAATACTAAATAAAATTGCAAGATTTCAAAGTAATAAAAGCGCAGAAATTTCAAAACTAATAAAGTGAATTCCCCCATAGACTAAGTATAGTATATGGCCTTTTCTTTCCATTGTTGGTGTTGGGGTAATATCCCTCCTAACAAGTGACCTCAGCTGTTCCTTGTAAGTCTTGCCCTCGAGGCCTTTCACCATCTTGGTTGCCCCCCTCTGCACACACTGTAGTAGTCTGATGTCCTTCTTATACTGAGGTGCCCACAACTGCCCACAGTACTCAAGGTGGGGCTGCACCAGTGCAGGGTAGAGTGGGACAATCACCTCCCTCGACGGGCTAGCGATGCTGTGCTTGATGCACCCCAGGACACGGTTGGCCCTTTTGGCTGCCAGGGCACACTGTTGACTCATATTCAACTTGCCATCAACCCAAACCCCCAGATCTCTTTCTGCAGGGCTGCTCTCCAACCTCTTGTCCCCCAGTTTGTACGTATAACCAGGATTACCCCATCCCAGGTGGAGAAGCCAGCACTTGCTCTTGTTAAATTTCACATGGTTGGTGATTGCCCAGCTCTCTAGTCTATCTAGATCCCTCTGTAAGGCCTCTCTACCCTCGAGGGAGTCCATAGCTTCTCCTAATTTAGTATGGCAAACTTGCTTAATGTACATTTGATTCCTGCATTAAAGAGCACTGGCCCTAAAATTGAGCCCTAGCGAACCCCACAGCTGATTGGACGACAGCCTGATGTAACCCCATTTACTGTAACTCTTTGAGCTGGACCCATCAGCCAGTTGCTCACCCAACATATTATGGACTTATCTAGCTGTATGCTGGACATTTTGTCCAGAAGGATACTGTGAAAGTATCAAAATCATGGATAATGGATGCTTTAATTAAGTACTACACATCCTCTCCATTGCATAATATGTTTTTAACCATGTTCACAACAGCAGAGCGTGAAACTTCTTTAACCAATCCTTAACACTGTCAAGAAAATGATTCTTGAGTCCTCTATAAAGTTTGCCTTAAATCTCACCTCCTCCAGTTCTACTTTGTGAATTGTTTTCCCATATATAAAACTGCAGAGATGACTCAACTGTGCTGGGTGATATCTTGACCCCAGAGGAGTAGTTTTATAAAACCAGCAGGACTGCAACTTGGTTTTTCTGCACTGAGTAGAGGGAGTCAGATCCAGATAAATTTCACAAAATGAGCTCTGCATGCCAGAGACTCTGTCTATAGGGTGTTTTTTGGTGGCAGTGGAAAAGGAAGGCTCTAGCTAAACAAGGATCACTGTACCAATATGGAAATACTAGTATATGACCCTGGCAAATACCCGTGATTGCTATATTAACAATACCATTGTGATTAAAGCTACTATGAAGCCCATCCAAGTGAAACAAACTATAGAAGAAAAAATTGCTTTGACATTTCTGTGCAAATGACTTCTTTTGACAGAGGTCTGGAGGTCAGGAGTTAAGTCAGTTCCCAGCCAACACTTAAGATAGTTATGTCAGGGCAAGTATGCAGTGTAGATCTGCCAGAAGTGGTGAGTGTGAAAAAGGAAGGACAGGAGGATGGTCATGTAGTGTCACTCACCCTGGCCAAAGAGCCTGAAGCAACACTGAGTTATGGCTAGCGGGGGGGTTAGACCAGGCTGCAGAAGTCTGCTCAGGGGTAGAGTGTCTACGTATGTCTTGGAGATCAACCCAGACCTCCAGGTTCTTAGAGGATGCAGGGCCTGGTCTTCAGGCACTCTGCAGGTGATGAAAATGTTGTGCTTCATGAAACATTCAGTTGTACTTCCAAATTTTTCGTCTAGGCTCAAGATTTTTATTTAACACTGGGAAGACAGATTTTGATATGTTGAAGTAAACAGGAGCTTGTGAGATAGATATTTATACATAACACATCAAACATTTTTGTATAGGTAATTTCTGTAGCTTAATTCATTCTGACTATAGAAGAAATTTTTAATCTCTTAAAATCCTAATGTTTATTATTACTTTATTGTAATATATTATAGAATTTTTGTTCTGTGTATTTTGGGAAAGAAAATAGATTATTTTTCTACTTCAAGTTCTGCACAGTGGTTTTCTTTGAACTTGAATTCTCAGATAGGTGGTTCTTCCTTGAGCTACCTCTGACGTGTTGAAGAAAATTCAAAACACAAATACTTCAAAATTTCAGTGAGGACATGTGTTGTGGTTTAAGCCCAGCCAGTAACAAAGCACCACGCTATTGCTCACTCAGTCCTTGCCCCTGCCAGTGGGGTGGGGAGGAGAAAATACAAAGGAAAGCTTGTGGGTTGAGACAAGGACAGGGAGGGATCACACACCAGTTATAGTCACGGGTGAAAACCAGACTCAACTTGGGGAAAAAAAGACAAAATTAATTTAGTTTGTTATCAATCAAATCAAAACAAGGATAATGAGAAGTAAATCCAAACTTGAAACACCTTCCCCCCACCTCTCCCAACTTTCTCTCCCTCCTCCCCCTGGCAGCGCAGGGGGACGGGGAATGGGAGCTGGGGTCAGTTCATCACACCTTGTCTCTGCTGCTCCTTCCTCCTCAGGGGGAGGACTCCTCACTTGTCCCCTGCTCCAGTGTGGGTCCTTCCCACGGGCTGCAGGTGGGCACTTGCTCCCCTGCTCCCCTCCGTGGGCTGGGGGACACAGCCTGCCGTCTCACCACGGGCTGCAGGGGCATCCCCTCCTCCCCCGCTCCTCCTCCCCTCCTGCTGCACTGACCTCGGTGTCTGCAGAGGGGTCTCCCTCGCATTCCACTCCCCTCTCTGCTGCAGGTTTCTCCTTCTTAAATACTTATCCCAAAGGTGCTACCACTGTCGCTGATGGGCTTGGCTTTGGCCAGAGGCGGGTGCCATTTGGAGCCGGGGAAGCTTCTAGGAGCCATCCCTGTAGCCTCCCTCACCTGCTACCAAAACCCTGCCACACAAGCCCAAAACAACATGAAATAATATATCCAGCGATGATGCCAACTACTGTGGTGGTAGTGGGAACAGCTGTCTGTGATTCTGAAGTAAGCAGTAGGTCAAACTGAGAGTGTTACAGCATCTTCTTTCACTAGTAAACAGTAATTGAACAGTAGTTAAAGCCCAGTTAGGCTTGTAATATATTTAAAACACATATATGTGCTTGGGAGTAAGTATTCTCTGTATGACTAAATGAAATGTAAGTAGATATATATGTGGCTTTTTATCTTGGAAGACACTCCTCTCTTACTGATTTTCCTCCCTGATCCTCACTGGTACGTTCCAAATCCAGTGTTGCTTCTTTTGCTGGTGAAGCCCCTGGCTGATTTGTCCTGTGGAGATGGTCTTGCTAATAAGTAATCACGTGACACAGGAGTAATGCTTTTACACCAGCTATGGAACAGAGCAATTTTTGCTGAGAACTACAAATTTTCACAAAATTTTTGTGAAGTGTTGATACACTGAAACATTTATCCATGGGATGTAGGGGATGTAGGCAGAAAGTCCTTAGAAGCATTTGATTGGGGCACAGAAGTTTCAGTTCGCATTTGCAAGCATTTTTTAAGCCAGGGTTTCATTGATTGTCTGCTGTTCTTTCTTAAGCAGCTTCAGTTTCTCAGAGTGGAAGGGTTATTTAGAAGTGAAAGGCTCTGAAAGCAAGGCAGACATCCACTGACACTGCAAACCACAGCCTACTTGTTAGCAAGTAGGGTATAGTAAGAGCAAGGGAACTTACCTGGTGATAAATGCTGTCGCTTCTTTCATAATGGCAGAGAGGACAACATCCTCTGGGCCTTTCCCTGAAGCCCTGGTGCTGCCTCAGTCAGCAAAGTCAGTTTTGATTTAGATGGCTAAGTGAGGGACCCCTTGGCATCAGGGATGCAAGTGGTAGCAGAATTACTGTTGTGGGAGGAAAAGGAGAAGGCTTCGGTAGAGCATTGCTCCAGAAAACACTGTGTTCAGGAGACAAAAACAGGTTGGAGACAAGCACAACAGTGAGGATTAGTGGGTGAGACTGGTAGATGCAGCCTCACTGGCATTTTAAAACAAGTAAGAGTGTTTACTATCCTTCTTCTCAGGACTCCCTCTGGAAGCTCTCTAGTTGTGCAAGTATGAGAACTGGGGATTTAATTTTCCTAAAACAGGGATATTGAGTAAGTCCTTTCATATAAATAATGACTTTTTCATAGGAACAGAAAAAAAGAGCTCTTGAAAATTTAAGTTTCCATTGTAAGCTGTCTAAAAAGGAGAAACACAAACATTCAAAACACAAATGCTGGGGTTAAAAAATACACATTTTTAGAGTTGGCCTGAGGGAGGAAAAATGCTGATGCATTTCCAGATGGGAATGCAGTCTTTATAGGAAATGCTGACATACCACAATAATCCCCTTCATGTTCACACAAGTAACTTTAGGAGATCATGGTAAACAATTAGTTAAGAAATGAGTCATGTGTGGTAATACACAAATACTTTTGACTGTAAAGTCCAAATTACACCAACGACAATTGGTATTTCAATCTTGTTTTTTGTGATGAGAGTGTCTTTGTGATGCAATGATGGCTAAAGTTCTGACACATCTCAGGCTCTGACACATTCAGTGATGCTCATTATCAAAGTGCCGCAGCACAGCTAAGCCACCGTAACTATTGTATTGCATGCTTTTAGTCTGCAGCAAGCACAAATTCCAGTTAATTTAGTAAATAATTTTAAACTGCTTTTGAGCACTAACCTCTGCAGAATCCAGCACTGTCAAAGGGATTATTCATTGTTCAAGGCTTTCAAGCTTATTATCTTTTCTCTGCTTTTCTTCCCCCTGAACTATGTGGAGGCCTACAAAGGGAATCTGAAGAAAGTGGATCTGTAGGGAAGATTCAAGCTAACTGTGTTTTGTAGGAATAGCGTATCTAATTAAGACAGGAAGGGAAATGATTTGAAGGGTATTGTAGAAGTTCAACAGCATCAATAAAATAATAACTTTGTAATTTAACTTCATATAGAAAAGTCCATTTGACATTTTGGTCATGTTCAAAATACCCAAATCTCAGTGCACATGCTTGAGATTTAGGTACTTACTATGCCAAGTAGATGAATTAACGGTGAACTAAGTGTTAAATGAATGATTTATTGCAGTCCATAGGTAGAGGAAATGAAAAAAAGGCTATTCTATTTGTCAAGGGAGTTTTCAAATGAGACAGTAAAAATAAGTACATTGATTTGTTGGCTTTATGGATGAGCAATTCCAGAATCACAGAAGATGATACTCGGCTGAAAAGCCAGTACTGACCTGAAATTTGCATCAGCATGTTAATAGGGTCTGTGGGACATTACAAAGTCACATTTCTTCTAGGCTTCCCCAGAACTCTGCTGATTTGAAAATCAAGTCTTCCACTGTTCTTTCCTTTGTGCTTACTTGCACAGAGATCAGTGACATTGGAACAGTGATGCCTGTTTTGGCTGGGAGCGCTTTCACTCAAGTCTGTGGTTTCCAGCATAGAGTGTGCTATGTGTCGGTGGCCCAGAGCATATTGCTCCCCTGTGACTTCCCCTTAAAGGGAAGCTGCATTTACTCTCAGCTCTTGCTTTTGATTTATTTCAGCCTAAGAAATAGGCTTCTCTGTGGAGAAGCTTGACTGTAGTCTACTTTTACCTTTCTTCCAGCAGAATGCTATTTAGTGCACATCCCTTTTCCATTCAGAAATATTTAAAATGTCCACTACAAGAGGGAGACTGAAGGAAATCTTGTTTTGTATTTGTGTTCCATCTTTCCTTTGAACTCTCCTGATACTAGTCTTGAAGAAACATTGAAAAAAATAATAATTTGCAGGAATTAACAACACATGCTAAGAGAAAAGAAGTTCAGACTTTTTGAGAAGTCCATCTTGGTATAATCATGTTGCGATAAGCTGGTGGAAGACAAATCTGATACTGTTCGTGTATCTGGTTTGGTGGTGTATAAAAACACAAGCATACAGGAGAATACAGAGCATTCACAGAACTATCAATAGAACATCTGCTTTTCTCTGAAAACATCTAATACTAACCTTGTTGATATAAGCTGGTCATAGTACTAGTATGTAATAGTAGTATTATCATTTAAGATTAATTCTCACCATGGTGGTGGAGTCCAATGAAATGTAATAGGAACTTGAGTTCCTTCTGTCAACGTGGCATTCACGGTTTGGTTTTTCAGTCTTTCTAATAGTACCTTATATAGAGCTCATTTTCATTTTTGATGGAATCATATAAATTCCTCATGTACAACTACACAGAGGGATAGTTTGCTTTTAACAACAAGAACTTAGATAATTTGTACTGTTGAACTAGTGGAAAATAGTCACCATTTTCAGCAGCAGATAAAAGGCTCATTTTCTATTTAATTTTTTTTTCCACTAGAAGATTTATTTTTTAAAAACAGCACCATCAGTTGCCTACTAGATGAAAAAAATTATCTATACTTCCAACGATGATAAACAGTTGTTTCAGTGGGGAGATCCAGAGCTTCAGCCAAGTACTTGTGGGTTTAATTTTAGTTAAGTTTTACTTTTGCAGACTAAAAGGGGAAAAATACTGAAAGAGAAATTTGCTTAATTGTTTATCCTTAGTTTTTTCTTGTCTGGAAAGCAACCACAGGGGAGATGTGGAAGCTGGGAATGAATAGCATTGTCATAGCCAGACCAAAGGCCTGGCAGTGTTCTACTAACAGCAGTATGGTTTAAGCTTTTAACATCATCTCTCACTAGGAATGTAATAGAAAAGGGAAGGCTATTCTGAGTGCTTATGTTACATATACCATACTTCTTCACTTAGTTATCAGTGCAGACTGTTGGCAGTAGTCCAAAGGGAATTGAAGAGTTCACAACAGCCTGTTCTCTGCCTTGCCACCTTGTGGCAGCTGGCTTATGGGTGAGCGGGAAGCAGTGATGTGTTGGACACGTATCCCAGGATTTCTTTGCTAAAGTCTACAGGGATGTTTAAGGCAATTAGGGTGATCCTAGTGGTAAGAGTGCCCCTGTCATTCTAGTTCCTACTAAATCTCTCTGACAGAGATAAGTTGTCATTAGGGCTTATAAAAAATTCATAAGCAGGAGTGTTATGCTGCTGAAATGAGTTTTAGACTCCTGATGGGTTGAAGTGGTAGGAGGCAGCAGTGAGAATTTCTCGCTTGTGGAAGTCCTGTACTCGTACACACTGTGCAAGGTACCAAACAGGTTTTCGTAGATGGCTGCTAGAAAGGTGCTCACTCGGCTCAGCATGATCATGTATGATACCTTAGGATAATTCAGAGTTAAGCTTGGGCTGTGATTCTGAAAGACTCTGAGCTCTCAGTCCATGAAGTCTTTGTTCAAGATGTCAGCAGTATGTCCGCTGTCATTTTAGTACATTCTTAGAGCAAAGTAATCTGGGATCATCAGTTGACTTCTTGCTTGTCACAAGAGCCAGGAAATGGAAAAGGCTTTATTACTGGCATGTAGGGCTGGATCCCTTCTGTAACTGAAAGTGGTGGGGAAAATTGCAGTTGTCTTCAGTAATGGGGAGATCAGTCTTAGACTGAGCGTGGGCTGGTTAGAAATGAAGGAATTTTTATTTTGTAACCGACTTCCCCAGGCATCTCATGCCATCGTCTCTCTCTGTTGTAACTTGAGAGCCTTGTACCACAGACAGACAGTATGGGGATCTGAATATCTGCTGGTAGCTGGAAAATGGTTTACAGACAATGTAAGCATTTATTACATTAAAAAAATGTGTCCTAATATTTTGTGTATTCTCTGTGCTGACTGGAAGTGTGGGTTGCGCTTTGAATAGTGATGTGGATTGGGACTGCCTGAAGGGAACAGTGACATTGTCAGTGTAAGTGGATTGTTCAATATTATATTCCATTTAAACCTCACACTCTTGCAAAGGAATACAAAGTTAATAACTTTGCTGTTCGGACATGGCATTTTTAGGGTACAGAGAACACAGCTACAGTTTCTTATGCTTGCTATTCCTTCACCTTCTCATTATTAATAGCTTGGAAGCATAAGCACTTGGGAATTTGCAGTCAGATAAACACTGGGTCCTGCAAGGATTCACCAAGGAAAAAGGAGATCTTTGCAACACTTTGCGTGTCTTTGCATTTGTGGCTAAAAATGAATAAAGTTCACATTCAAGACTACATCTTGAAATGAAAAGCTCAGTTTTTCATTGTAAAGTAATCAATTCATTTTTATACGCATAGGAATGGAGGAAGACTTGTTACAATCTCAGCCAGACGCCTTGGCTCTGGCTCCAGCTTAAATGGTGATTGCTATTGTGGCTGACTGTTGGGTGCTAAATGAGGAACATCCGTGACTAAAAGTACAAGATGGTTCAGGTTAATCTTGGATCTGGAAGCTTGCTGGCTGGGGCTATGGCTGGTTCACATGCTGCAGAGAGAGAGGATAGGAAGGAGCCATCAGCAGATCAGTGCTAAATCATTCTGTCCATCCCTTCAAAAAAAGTTGTACTCTTTTTATTGGTGGCTGGCTCAAACGGAGATAAACCCTGGGACACTAACAGCAGAAGAAAAATCTCCATTGTTTTTCTAAGAGAAACGAGTCATTCAATTCCTGATGAGCTGTGCTTAGAACCTGTTTTTGCTGTAGAGAGTTTGTCACTGTCCTTGTCTCCAAATAGTCAAATATGCTGTTGAGGCTGTGTCAGTGGGACTAATTAACACATTCTCTCCTGCTGAGGACTGAAAGCAACTATGCTGAACCATTTTAAACTCATTCTTCAAAGAACCACATTGGTAGTTTGCATCGATCTGTTTTTAGGGCGTAGAGCAGCACGTCAGCGTAAGAGTTTCAGCAGTTAGGAAAATTTTAAGGATGGCACTGTTAATGTGATGAGAAAGTAACTCCCGAAACACACGAAGTGTGTTTAGAAAGGAGACATTGCTTTATTCTGTGCAGGGTGCAAGGTGGAAGATTTCCACAAATCGAGCACACCTACTGAAGTTTTTCAGTCCAGACTTAAACACCACAGTTAAAACACCACACCTGTCTTAATACATGTGTTCCACCTAACTACTGCATATTCGTTATGTTGAGCAGGCATGATGTGTTGTTCTCTTGAGCAATCATCCCAGAGTCTTCTACGCCTGCGCGTCGGTCTCTGGTGGTCTTTGTTTGGGTAAGAATACCCCTCCTCATTTTGTGCTTTTATGGTCACACGTCATCTGAGGCTAGTGGTCTTCGTTTGGGTAAGAATACCCCTGCTCATTTTGTGCTTTTATGGTCACACGTCATCTGAGGACACCAGGGGCTTTGTTGCTCTTGCCAACCCCTCCTTTCTCTAGTGGATGTGTGTCCTTAATTAGCAAGTCTGCGACTCTTTAAGCATGCTCTGTTGTGAGCAGAATCTTAAAGTAGATAAGCTTTACCTTGAGCACACATAGTCTAAGCAGTCCTCGAATAGCAAACCTGCCACACTTCTCCCGTTTTAGTTTTTTTTTCCTTTCCCTTTTTTGTTCATCAGTCTCTCGAAGGCTTGAGGCGACGGCACCTTCGATGCCTGCCTGCAGCGCCTGTGCCCGGGTGCGGTTCCTCTCTCGTGTCTCGCCCTGTGAGCAGCCCCTTTGCCCCTTTGTCGTGTTCGGTGGGACGCGGGGCGGCTCGCTGGGGAGCGGGGCTGCGCCCCCGCCCCCGCCCCGCCCCGCCCCGTGGAGCTGCGGGGGTCGGACAGCTGCCTGCCGGCCGGCGGGGGGACGTCGGCGCGGCGTCGGGGCAGGCCCTCACGTAACGAACTGCAGTTACCACCAAACGACAAGGGGTGAGGAAGGAGCGGGGCGGGGGGGGAGCAGCCCTGCTCCACCCCCTGCCGGGCCTTTCCCGGCTGACGTAAGAGTATTACCGCGCTTACGTAACGCCGCTGTTGGCGTGTCGCGGGGGGGGGGGGGGGGGGGGGGCACGGCAAGTAGGTCGCGTGCCGGAGGTCGCCCGTTCGGGGACATGAGGAACTGCGAGCCCTCGTCGGGGGCAGCGTTGCCCCCTGCCCTCCTGCGCTGGTGGAGCAGTGCGAGCGCCTCCGGCTCTCCGGGTTCGCCGGGTAGGGGGCAAGGCCGCGTTGAGTGGCGGGGGGTGGTCAGCTCCGTCCGGCTTATCGGCGCATTACGTAATGTCCCACGGACACGGGGCGGGGGCTCAGCTGGCCCGGGGCCGGCTGTGCTGGCCTTGTGCCGCGGCACTGCTGTCACGGCCTGGGCTGATCCAGCCTTTTATAAGAGATGTTAAGGACAACCCTCAGGAAGCCAGGGCATCTAGAATAAAGTCCTTTTCTTCATTATTGTTACTTTTTGTTTACGGCGCTGCATACGCGGAAAGTGAAGAGGTGATACCATACAATAGTGGTCAGCGTTGTGCCATTTCTAAACTCCGTGCACCTCGGCGAGACGCAGATTTTGCCTGAAATGTCTCCAGTTCTGTTTGCGTAAATACTAAATATTAATAATTTCTATTATAATTCAAAAATATTTAAGTGCAGCATTGTTGCCAAAAGCAGACATGATACTCCAGTAATAACAACTCTCAAATTCTTGGATGTTTGGCTTAAAGATCGTCATTAAAATTTAACCCTGAAAGGATTTGTAAACTATTTTCTTTGTGCTTTATGAGCACTGCTGTTTGATTTTTTAAAAGTCCTTTTAATAACAGTGAACTTAAATCAGGTAGTGCTGCAGGTATTTGTGAACTTTGTATCCCTTCTACAGTTCATGTATCTTATTTCCTTTATTAAGCCCCTTTTTTTAAGGCAACTTCAGTATTTCTTTAAAGTGTTCAAAGGCTGCTTACAAGACTTGCACTCTTAATTAAAAGAATGAGAGCAATAGGAATTGAATGATTCTTTCTGGGGGTTATTATACTGTTTGGATGCTGTTTAAAGACATTTTTCATGCAAGAAGCTTGTATATGGAAACTCTTTTTTTTCCTATATGTTTTTTTCTCCGACTTGGTATACACTGGCTTATGATTGTAGACCTGCTGGCAAAATACTGTGTTTCTGAAGTATGCTTCTCGCAACTACAGCATCTTACATCGTAGCACTACTGTAATAACAATACAAAGCAAGGAATTACATTTGAGTTTATCAGCCTTCACAGTGTCCCTTTAAATCTGCGGTCTGTTGCTATTCCCTTGAGTCATTTCTCCTGGTTTCTAATCTACTAGAAAATGGTGCTTCAGCGACAGATTGTAATACCAGTGTGAATACTGTGAAGGATCAAGGAATCTGAGAATACACTACTGTAATACAACCAGTTAACCAGTAGTCAGCAAGTTACCAATGTACAGCAAACGTTACTTTCTGCCAGGATTATCTCCATTGCAGTCATAAGCAAGGATAGAGCTGTGGCCCTCCTGTAACTACTTATAGATGGGGAATAAAGTTTCAAAAGCTTTCAGATTTTGTAGAAATTCTTTTCATCATGTTTTGACAGATGAACTTTTGATGGCTGTAATACTAATGTGCACTGGGAAAGCACAATATTTAAATGGGTGTGGATTATGTATCTTTGAAGGCTTACCTGTGAGCTTTCACTGGTATGAATTAAACTGCTTGTTTATGCCATGAATATACTTGCTTCTGTATGACAGAGAATGTCCCTGTGTTGAAAAGCTTCTGTTATGCAGAAGCTCTTAAACACATTGTGTTACTAGGGAAATGCCACTAGAACTTAAACATGAAAAATAAGAACTTAATGGTAAAAAATAACTATCATACTGTAATTTAACTAATTCTCAGATTCAGAGCCAGAAACCAGTTAATACTGGAAAGATTATTTGTTTCCATTTCTGAACATATGGAAACTTTGCAAGTCACAGTTGCACTGAAGTGATATTCTAACTTGTGATGGATGGACTTAGGGCACTTCAATTCTTAAGATACTGACCTATTAACTGATGCTTCAAATAGAAGTCATCAGTGTGCAAGCATGGAGGTATATAGTTTACAGATGAGATATTCCAAAAGTAACTGTCATGACTGCACGCAGAAATAAAAGATAAGTAAGTAGTGAAGATGTGAAAACTCTTAAAGAAGAAGCTCAAGTTGTCACAAAAAGTTCTGCCCATATAGCAAAAGATGCCATCACTTAGGCTTTGATCATGCAAGGAACTTTTACAAGGCATGATTCAGGTTTCAGTCAAAAACATATTAGGGTACAGGTGCCCCTTTTTTGTGCGGAACTGATGCTTTAGCCATGGAATAGTTTTAGTCAGTCACTCCAAAATTCGTTAATATGTTCTACAAATAAATAAGTCAAAATACAATAAGGCAGTTGGATACTCTTGCAATAGTACTGGTCATTTTCCTCTCTCTGCCTTGCGAAGAGTTTCTGAGGAGTTACCTTTGATAGGATGAGGTCCACACCCTAGAATAGGTTTTCGATAAATTAGAACATCTGGTGAAGTTACGTGTTAGGCACGTGGGAAATGCTTGGAGCCAAATGTGAGTAATCGATGAACACATTTCACCATAAGCTGTCTTTAAGTATTTCACCAGAATCTGGTATTCTGTTTACTGTATTCAGATGGAAAAACAAAACAAAACAAAATCCCCACTAAAATCAGAAATTGGCAAGTGATTACTGTGTACTAAAAACTAGATAGAGATTTTGATTTTAAGCCTGTATGGAATGATATCAAACCCTAGGACTTGTACTTGGAATGAAGATTTCTCCAAATATCCCATGGAAAATACGGCAGAGAATCTTTTAGTGCCTTTGTGCAAGTCAGCGTACAACCAGTTGAGATTTCTGATGGGAAAGGAGTGGATGGGAATTGAAATTGAGACAGCTGGAAAATTAAAGTACATAGATTGAGATGCTACACCCACCCTTGAGTAACCCTGCTATTTCCTACTATAATTTGTTTATGAGCTAAATAAGAAAAAAATTATACCATTATCTATAATAGTAGTCCCTTCCCAAAATCTTTCCCCAGCATGCAAAGATTTTAGGCAGAAAATGGCAAATCAGTTACAGAGTAAAATATAGGAGATGTATACAAATGTTCTCAAAAAAGCTGTAAATGTCAAATTCCTGTTCTTTTAATCTCTTTAATTTATACTAACGTGGCATCTTAAGAATGGTAGTTATTTTTGAGAAAACATTGTCATTGCTTACAAATTAAATTTGTGTCCTTTTTTTTTTCCCCTGGAAAATAGTAGCCTTTTAGAAGTATTTCCTTCATGTCCTAAATAGAAAAAAGCTGGACATAGCAACTGGGTTCAGTAATAGCAGCACTGCTGGCTTTCACTAGCCTAACAGTGGTTATCTTTTTGAGTGAATGAGTAATCTGCAACCTAAATTGAACCCAGCTGTCTTAGCTTGTTATTTAACTGCTGCAGCTTCTGGAATAAGAAGCAGCTTCCTGGAGATTATCTGTGCCAGTAAATAGGAAATTGTAAAACTCTGATATGTGCCTAACAGTACTGGAAAAATTCATTTGCCATCTGATGATCTGGGCGAAATATGTAAAGTTGATTCAGTTGCCTTCTAATTTTTATGTGTTATGATTATATCACTAATCTTGAGACATTTTCTTCACATGTCATCTTCATAGGTTTTTAGTTTTGGTTTTGTTTTTTTTTTTTTTTAGGAAAAAACCATTGACAAGTCTTTCTGAAGCAGATGGAAATTGTGAGAAATACTGGTCAGTATTTCTGAACCTTTAGCAAAGTACATTCAAAGCTATGTTTCAAAAATTCATGCTTATTTCTGAAAAAAAGGAAGCATAAGCTTTGAAATGTCTATGGCTAGCCGAAAGCGAAATCCCTGGAAAACTGACATCTTAGAGATGCCATTACCTCTCCAGTTCTCTGTGTCAACTTGTATCAAAATGGAAAGACGCCAGTAATGTCTACTCCAAAGGATTTCTAGTATTTGTTTTTAAAGCATCGATTTTGGGTAACACAGGAAAGTGCACATCTTTGGCATAATATTACATGCTTTTTATACTTAAAAAGGTATAAACACTATTTTTCAGTTTTTATTTGTGAGTCTGTGAAACCTACCATATGTATACCGAAAACATTTCTCCGCCTATCAAGACACATGCAATTTGAAACAACTTTCCTTTCAAATGGCTTTTGTAGTCTTCCTAACTCTTGCATGTTAATTTCCTGCAAGGATTATTCCCACTGGTCAATCTCCTTTCTAGATTTCTCAATGCGGCTTCATTTTGAAATTATGTTTTATGGCAGGAACTGCATGGATTTTATTTCAAACCCTTATCAGTTAGTGATGACTTCTAGTTAGTGATAGTCTTACTCTTCCACTCTCCTATTTAATTTCCTGCTTGTGTATGAATCAGGGCTGCAAGAGGATGTTTCCCCTTCTCGTTTTCTTGGATTCTTAGTGCAGGGTCAGTGATGTTCACTGGAAATTAATTCACAGACCGTGGAAAACCCGTCTTCAGTGGAGCTGGTGCATGGGAGTAAACAAGCAGGGTTAAAATGTTTTCAGTAAAACTCCATTTCTGCTTATGTTTTTTATTTTTCATAAAAATTAAACTTTCAGGTAAACTTCACTTCCACAAGAATTGTCAGCTCTTTAAGTAAAATTTTAACTTCTTTCATTGAATTTAAAGAAATATGATTAGGAAAATTTTCCTCTGCTTGGGAGATCATATCAAGTGTATTTTCCCCTTTATGGGCTGCAGATGTGTGAAAAGAGGTATGGTCTGGTATGCTATGAGTTGCTTTGCTTATAAAGCCTTCCACAGAAGGATGGGCTGTAGGAGGCTTTTAGATTATAATTCTTAAGGACATGATAATACCTTTTCTGAGTCATGTTTTTCTACCTAGCAAAGGGTGGAACATGGTAAAGATAATGTATTTTGACTATATTTGATTTGATGCTATTAAGAGCATTTCAAGATGATTGTCAGACCATAAAACTAGCTTCATTCAGCAAGTCTACTAGTTCTATTGAATGCAAGAGAGATGAAAACGATACCTTGAAAAATTAATGTGTAAATGTTACTACATAATACAGTCCTTTGGGTTAAAGTACTAATTAAATGTTTGAGTTTCCATTTGTAGAGTAAATCTTGATGCCTTTATTCAGTCTTTACACAAGAAATAAATCCATTGGCTTCAGTAAGACCTTGCCTGACTAGTAACTGAGCAAAACTGTGGACTTTTTATTCAGTTGAGGGTGAGCAGCTCTGAGTTTAAATCAGCTGGTGAAGAGGTGGAGACAACACTTCTGTGACATAATATTTTACCTATATTTTATTTTCCTTACTGCTGATTTGTTTCTGAACATATGCAGACAAGCAAGTAATGTGCCTGTCAGCTGTGCTTTCCTACAATGTAATAGCTGCTAAAGTAGTATGTCATGCAGGTGACTTTCAGTGGCTGCTGTCCTATTATTTCTGCACTTATCCTCACACAGTTAACCTTTTTTGGGTAAACAGGAACAGAGACTGAAAAAAAAGACTCACTAGTCCATTTTTTTCCATGGTGGTTTTGGTTTTACCAGCAGAAGTCACAAAGTCAATTTGTATCATTGTCATCTCAGTGTCTCCATACTTAGGTCAACTGTATTCTAGTACTTGGAAATGTGTTTGATGGTTGGAGCTTGGGTACTTCGAAGGAGTGTAGTGTTATTTTGAGTATAGGATTACTTAAAGTGTGCAAATTTCAGTGATTTGAAATCTGCTTCTATGCCACAGCCTACCTGTCTCTATTGCTTTATACAGACATACGTAACAAAGAAGCCTAGCTGATGAGAAAAACTTTTGTTTAATACTTAATATCAGAATCTATTAATGGCATGCTGCTGACTTTTATGTCCAAGAGCAAACCAAATCATCTGTCTTTTCCCTCAGTTTCCCCACTTGGAAAATTAGTGGGATGTCAATCATTCATCCTGGAATCCTATTTGCACTGGTACTTGGATGTCTTCCACTGTGCCTCCAAAATGAGTCTTTTACCACTTTCTGCAGAGAAAACCATAGGCAGAAGAAATACTAATGAAATTCCTCATTACATAATGTAATGTGGTGATACTGTGAAACCACCAGTGTATGCACTAAGGAGTATCTGTTAAGTAAGTAATTTTAATTACTTGCTTATACAACCAAGTGTACCCATCCTGAGCTTCCTCATAGCTACTGTGAACTACAGAAGAACCTTTTGGGTTTTTTTAACAGAATTTATAAGTTTTGTGATTTCTTTTCAAGTGTCTGTGAAGGCGTGCTCTTTTCCACAGGCTTTTTATTCAAACATGAGTCATAGTTGAAAATAAATACACATTTTTTTGCAGTGGTGTGAAGCTTACAGGTACATAGCATCCTAATATCATCTGCTGGTACAGTCTTTGCTAGGCTCCTCTGAGGTCCAGACTTTCTGCCATCTAAGGACTTGGCTAAATGTTTATTTTGAATTAAGGACAAGGAGAAACAAGTTTAAAACATCACAGACTCTGGAACAGATCTCTATGCTCTAGAATAAGAAACCTTTTGCCGTAGCTACTCTATTAACTGGTAACATGGCTTACCATACTTCTATGTTATACCAAAGGATCCATCATTTGTTATGTAATGATTAATTTTTTTGTGGACTAAAACAAAGTGCATTTTTGAGACATTTAAAATTTTAACAGGCGAAATAAAAATGTGATATGGAGAAAGTGACATGGGGTTTATTGCTTGGCTGGTTGCAATATTTCAACAAATGCAAAATAAATTTATTAAAAACTTGGAAGCTACAATAAATCATTGTCTCACTACAAACTATCAAGTTTTCTTGTTAGCTGCTAAATTAAGCAGGCAACAGCTGCTAGCTGAGACGCATATAGGTCTGCAGTCATGTATACTTGATGAGTCATTCAGATTATGCTTACCTTTTTGTTACCTAAAATAAGTATCGCACCTAGTCATTGCTGTATATGATATTCATCTGCTTATTATACCATTTCTTCAGTCTGAATTTCTTGCTGCAAGATACATCATCATGGTCTCTTAGCAATGAATCTTCTTAAATTGTTCTATTTGCCATTGCAAGGGGTAAATGCTTGTAACCCTTTCTCAGATGGTAAAAATTGTGCTTCTGAACTGCTTACAGGAGAATGCCATCTGCTTAAGCATCATGCTTGAGTAAAAATTTAGGTTTTCATAGAAATATGATAGTTACACAGGGCTTTAAAATGTAAACCCAAAGTGACCTGAAATGGTGGATACACTGGAAGAGCATTATGTTCTGATAGTAAGGAATAAGAGCAGAATAAAGTGTGTCTCAATTGCTAGGCTTGTCTCCTCTCTGATTCTTCCTGGTCTGTTGGGATGCAGTTTGCACTTGTCTTGGAGCACAAGTCATCACTACTTTTAAGTGGAATCATGTGACTTTTGCTTCCTCCAGACTGAAGAAGAGTCAGCCACAGTTCCCTGCCAGTTGACTTTAAGTACTTCTGTGGGCCAGTCTTATTTTCTTTGGCTGAAGAGCTTTGTGCTCAGGCATTGATGGCAATCAAAATTGGTAATGAAACAGCCATCTTATTTTTTATTTGGAACACATCAGGGAAAACAGATCATTAATTTATAAGCCATTTATATTCCCACATAGGTTTACCATTCTCTGAGTCTAGGGGAGGATCTTGAAATTCTCTATATATTATGACTTCTTGACTAACAAAGCTTTGTGAAAGTGCTGCATTTCAGTGTTAGGAGATACTCACCATGAAGTTGTGTAGTTTTACTTTGGAAGGTAGCTAAAATTACCTTTTATGGTTTGTTTTTTTGGCATCCTAAATGCAATGATTTTTTACTTAACAATGTCAGGCTTCAAACTTAACTTGAGAAATAAAAATCAGGTAGATTCTTTTCTCCAGTACATATGGTAATAATATACGTTTTGCAGGCCATTTGTCCTTACCGCTGGATTTGAAAGCAGACTTAGCTGAAATCTGTCCCTGAAATTCCAAACTTGAAATCCTGAAAAATCCTGTTCAGCTTACCCCTAGGCGAGAATGCATCCAAACTTTTACTGGCTTTTAAAATCTCTCAGTGACCTTAGTTCTGTTTCTAGAGATAACCAGCTGAATTGTAGCCTTTAGACAAATTAGTAGCTGAGCACCTTTCTTATACTTCAAAAGAACTGGGGTTAAGAAAACTGATGTTCATCTCTCTGAAGTGTTCAATGCTTCATGCCTTCTATGCAGTGAGAAGATCTGATCTTATACTCAATTTGGGATGGTCATCTCTCTTTTTGTAGTGGATTCATTGTACTACTTCTCTTACCAGGCCTTATAACACTCATTCAGAAAATGGGAGAATTCTTCAATGGCCATGTCTCCTATTTTTCTTAGCAGTCTTTCAGTCACCAAAATGGGGATGTTACACCTTATTCCTGAAGCAGATCTAACAAATGAACAAGTGATCTTTTGAGTGACTGGGAACATGTCTGTGAGATGTGATGTTCCCCTACCTGGTTTGACCATATTGGATTTGGAAGATTTCTATCCAGGGACTGAGGGGAGGGCAGGGAGTCAATATTTGCAACATCTCTTGCTTAAATTATTTTACTGCCATATCATTTTCATTATACCAAATTGTTACTTAATGCTAACCAAGACCCTCCGAAGAGACTTAAATGTTAATGTTATAATAAAAACCTAACTGAAGACATAGAAGTGTGCAGATACTGAAAGTGTTTTTCTCTACTACATTCCCTTAACCATTCTCCGAGGGCTTGGAAGGCTGCTAATGGAACAGAACCCCGGCTGCGGATGGAAGGTGAAACATGGGAAGAACAAACAAGACTGAAAATTGAGCTTGTTTTGGTGCACGTGTGTGTTAGTGGTACTTTAAAAGGTCTCCAGATGAGTGGATACCTGTGTTTTCCCTTTCAGCAAAACATCATGAACAACTCATTCCACAGGACACCAGGGCCTGCTGGCATCTGTAGGAGCAAAGCAGGTTTTAGCAGCAACTACAGTAAGGAAAGGAGGAAGAAAAAGGAAGTCTAATGTTTTGGCTTCCTCACAAGGTATTTAAATGTGTACTGTGTTCTGGGCCAGCTGGTTACAATTAACCCTGCGCATTTAGAGCAATCAGTTCAAACAGATTTTGGAGACATCTTCTGCAGTATAGAAAGGAGGGAGTGGGGCTGGAAAGGAAATGAATTTACAGAATATGCATCAGTATGTCCAGATATTGTGACCATAAAGGTACCTGTCTGTCAAGTACAGTCAAGCGAGAAGTTTATGTATCTGTTCCAATGCTCTTTATCATGCTGTTGTAGCTAGGCCCCACAAAGCAGAACTCAACAGCTGTTACTCTTTTTCTGAGAGGAACGTGTGTAGCATAGCATCTGTTGAGTCTAACTTCACCCACATTTTGCTTTACATTAAGAAGTTGCCTATAATTTCCACTGCTTCCATGAATATTTGTGGATGCAAAGTTCTCCTAGAAATCACATGCAATCATTCTTGTAAAAGCTGCTTTCAAAAAGGGGAGAAGCATGTAGAGAAAATGGCTTCATAGGAGGCTGGGAGATTTAGCTGAACAAATCCTCTTTTCATACAGCAGTAGCACTTTTCACTTACAGTGCCTCCTATGGCAGCATCTCAAAGATTTTTATCTGTTTTCCACAGGTGAGGAAACTGAGGCAATGGGGTGGGCAATTTACTTGTGTCAAATTGTAAGACAGCTCTCCTGTGCAAGTATAATTTGTATGGGATGTGCATTGTACATTAGTAAAATCAAAGGCTGTTTTGTTAGTGCTTTGGACACAGCATTACCCATATTTACATGCAAGCAGAAAAAAATCAACCCTAATAAGCACAGTTTGCTTGGCAAAGTTGTATCATTGCTACTGATGTGTAGGCAGAGAAAATCCTTCTTACACAGTTCTTGCTCTTACAGCTTCATCTGTAGAGTTCAAAAGCAGAGTAAGTCCATGACATACAGACTGCTAGCATGTTATTTTTACCCTCCTGGACTTGCAAGAACAGAGAAAAAGATGTTGCTACTAATGTTTCAGCCTTCAGTTTTAAGAGATTGTATGTTGAGAAAGAGAGGGAAGGGAAGTACTCTTACTAATTCCTGGTTTTGTTAAAAAGTTGAGCTTTTCCATTTTGATACTACTGTCATGATCACGTAGACACATGCACATTTATCACGGTTCCAGTTAAGCCACATAGACTTAACACCAGGCAGGATCACTCTAACAGAAGTCTTATTTAAAGATTGTTGTGGGCATGATAAAATCTATTTCTGGAGGAATGGGGCGGAGACATAAGGATAAAAGCAGAGGTGTGATTATCTCACAGCTACTTAGATCTGTATTAGTCAAAATCCCTGGTAAACTATCGAAATGCACTTGTTCCCTTCCAGATAAACAGACACTGCATGTAAGCAAACAGCTTGTGTTAAGAATGTCAATCTGCTAATTAAACTCTGTGTTATTGTTTGCATTTATTTCATTTAATCACTTGGTGAATATAATCCTCAGAAGTATCTTGCAAGAAGGAAATGTACTTTGCGGAAGTCCAAATCTGTGACAAACGCAGAACAGTGAATGGCTCTTGACATGGAGGTATCTCCATATCTGGTTCAAAAAAAGAAAGAGTGCAGGTACTTGACCTTATCTTTGATTATTCACATATCATCCATACAAATGGAAGCAATAAATCATCTCCAACTCTGATGATCCTTTATAATACTTATAGCTTAAGAAGCAGGTTCCTATCTTAAAACTTTCTAAAAATAACCATTCAGCAAGTGACAGAAGGACCTCTGTCTCTTTTCTTTTGTTTTTCCTTTATGATCAACTGTATCAGTGCATTTGAAATGAACTAATAGGTGGCACTGAGAATTCATTAAGAAATCAGGCTCTTGGAAATTGAACATGAGTAATGTTCCTCCCTTAAGAGATTGCTTTGTGCTAGTTGAATGTGGTAATGACAGACCATGATCATAGGAGTTACCTTATGGTAGAGACACAATGCTATGTAATTAAAGACTGTATCTAGATTTCTTCAGACAACTGAACAGTATCAGCACTTGTCAGCAGAAACGAACTTATTTTTACTTCATTTTTAAAGAGACTGAATATTCCAAAATGAGTCTGTCAAGTAGATTTAGCACATGGAATATCACAGGAGAGAGTGGTGTGTAGCTAATATTATGCAGACAGGGA
Organism: Buteo buteo; assembly: GCF_964188355.1. Classification (NCBI taxonomy): domain Eukaryota; kingdom Metazoa; phylum Chordata; class Aves; order Accipitriformes; family Accipitridae; genus Buteo; species Buteo buteo. Next base: position 37,404,540 of record NC_134204.1, read on the forward strand.
GCCTTGAAAAGTATTCTATTTCTTTTGGAGCTGTCTTTAAGAGAAAGATTGTATCTTTCTCATTTCAAGGAAAAATTAAAACATGCATCTTCTGGAAGACACTGCGGACTAGTAAGTGACGCTTTTTCACCTCCTGCTCTCATGCTATGTGTCCTTAGAAGTGCTCATTTTTCCTCTAGTGTACTGCCTTTGATAGTGTTACTCCAGAATAAAAGAAAATTTGAACATTTATGTGGGAAATTTTAAAAGTGTGTTCCACCTCATCCCTTAAATGTAAGTGAACAGGTATGGAAAGAGCATCTGTCATTCTGCTGTATGCACAGCTTTGTATGTATCATACAATTAAGAATTGCATTTTTATTCTGTTGGATTTTTTGATGATTATAAAACAGAGGAGTGCACTACTTTGTATGTTATTTTGTAAGCGAATTACATTTGAGGTTCCAGCACTGGCTTCCATTACTGCTGGCTGCTATGTTGGATGGCATATTTTCATATGGAGCCACTAAGGAAGAATAACTAAGGAGTAGGTGACTTCATATTTGGTCGTTAAGCCTTCAGGGAGGAGATGATGACCTGAGATATCCTTTTCTTCAAGCTGAGAGAAACATCCTTGGGAACTATATCACACCAGTGTAAGTATAAGGTCCCTCTGCAGCTGCAAGGCACAATGCCCTGGACCTGCAGGCTGCAGATGACACATGGATCGCCAGGAAACATTTTAATATGTATTTCAAATGGCTGACTATGTGAAAACTCAGCTGAAATGTAGTCAGCATCCTTGAAGCTGACTCTGGATCTAAATGTGGGAACAGCAGTTTGTCTGGGCTGCAGGTTGCTAGACCCTGACCAGCAGGCTTCCTCTTCCTGGCAGTGAGTGCCAGCTGCTGCCCTGCTTTGCTTTATGATGGGATTTTTCCTTTAACGAGGAAAGGAACCATGGCCCAAGCTATCTCTTTCTGAGACAGCTTACCTAAGTTGTATTCTTTGGCATTTCTAATGGAAAATACCGTAGTAGTGTATGTAGCGTGAAAATGCGTATTTCATGGACTAAGGGCAGACCTGCCCCCAGCTTTACAGCAATAATGGCAGGTATGAACTGGCACATTTTTTGTACTGATTAGTTACATCTGGAAAGAAAAACTATTTTGTTGGTGGTGCCTCCTCTTCAGGACTTTCACAGCTAATTAAGACCCAAACTTCTCATATCTGTTATGTGAAGCTACATGTCTGGGTTAGCTTCTGGGTCTCGAAGATGTGGGTGTAGCTTTCAATACTTTGCTCATGTTTATAGTGGTAGTATCCTGAGAATCCCAATCTCCCTATGTTGATATGTTCTTACCAGCTTTAAAAAGCAGCTAAGAATTAATGCTGCAGTAGGAGATTTGGGATAAGACCTAGTACATCATATAGCACCTTACAGTAGCGCCAGGCTAGACAGTCTAATAGAACTTTGTAATGCAGATACCCTCACTAGAACCAGGTGAAGCTGCATAGTCATATTGCAGGTGCCAAGGATAACTGCTGTAAAGGCAAATTCAAAGACCAGAATTCTGAGTTCCCACCTCAATATTCCCGTGGGGTGTCTGGACCCAGTTTCTCTGCTGTCCTCCTCCTACTCACTTTCTGTGCTGTATATTCTCAGAGAATAATGCTTAAATTAACTTTGATGCCCTTTCACTAGTATCAATGGGTATTTTGCACTGATGTGAATAGCAAATGCCGAATGATCATTCAAGACAATGGTTTATCAACAATTCCTTCCCTTAAAAATCAGTCATGGAAATGGGGAGAGTGTTACGGTCTTCAGAGCATGTTTCAATTAACACAGGTCTCTGAAGGTTAAAGGCACTGTCTTGGAATTTATCTGAAAGAATATGGAACAAGCACCTACTGTAATGTACTCAATTCTTGCACAGGCATTTCAGTAAAAACATGCAATATTCTTTTTTTGTTAAGCAGTACCCTTTTTCAGTAACACAAAACTGTGTAAGTCTTTGGTATGTGAGCTTCTCTCTTTGCCATGAACATAGAGGTATAAGGCATTTTCCCACTTGCTGCCATATTGGCCAGATAGCGAGTGTATTTCCAATAAACCAAGCCCCCACAGGAATTTACATGTACATTGATTTTGTTAAGAAACAGTTTGGCTGGCTTAGCCATTAATTCTCCGTTTAATAATACTGTTCTTCATTTTATATTGGTACTGACAAGAATTGTTCTTTAAAGAATTACTTAGAGCCCAGAGAGTACCTAGAAAATACCAGACTCTCAATATGCAGAGGAACAGCAAAGTCTTGTTCAGCTATTATAAGTATCTTAGAAAATCTTCTCTTTAGATTACAACAATGTATCTTTTCTTTTCCTAAAATGACATATTTTTGGAGGCACATTGAGGAGAAAAGTCCTAAATACTACAGTTTACATAGATACCTTCAGAAATAAACCAGCCTCTTCATTCTTGTTCATGTTAAGGTTCTCCGTGATGAAGTTTTGGGTTGATGTCTTGTCTTTTTTTTGCCCGTTGTTTCAGGACCAATTGTTTTTTCTTTTTTCTCTGGAGGTTAGTGGGTGTTACCTGGCAAGGGTGCTGTTGAAATTGTGCAGAATATTAGAGGTTTGCTTTGTATCGTTTGCCTTCATCTAAAGTCAGAAGTGACAGTTGAAGTTAACCCTTAGGATTCATGTTTGTTATTAGTATCAGGAGCATTTACAAGGTTAGCTTTTATTAAAGCTCGGTGTGGAGCTAGATGGGTGCTGAACATTTTGCCCTTTTGATGTACTCAGTAACTGCATCATCCTGATCAGAAATGAAAATGTGTAAATATTCCCATTCATTTAGGTATAACATGCTAAAAGCCTTAAACCACCAAAGAAATAGAGCCTTACTGCACCTTTATTGAACATGTCTCTGATTCTGTGCTTTGAGGCATTGTCCCCTAAATCTGAAATCATGGAACAAGAAAGGAAACATTGCTGCTGAATGAAATAGCGTCAAGCCCCTCCCATCTTAAAAAGCAACTAATACAAACATTTTTAAAAAGCATACTGCATCATCAGATTAATCCTTCCGTATTCAGAAGTGTAGCTGACTTCTCAGCCCTTTAACTCTGAGGTTAGACAGTTCTGGTAGACTTTCCTGTGAAGTCCTACTTGTTGGACTTACTTGCTTCAGAGAGCCTCCAACTGATGCTGGGTTTGCCACCAGATAAATGCAGCTGGGCCAAAATGCACTTACCACATTTTACAAAGTCTTGACCCCAGGTGATATGTTTTCATCTTGAAATGTTCGTTTTCTTTTTTGAGTGTCTCTCTGATGTTCTGCATGCTGCTGTTCAACAACTTGCTACAAAGATAGTGGTTTTATTACAGATGTCTAGCAGCCACCATATCCTAATATATTTCTAGGATTGGGGTTTTTGTACTGTACCTCCATTAAGTAATAATTATTCTTATAATCTTTGCTGCAGATTATATTTGTTGGTTTGTTTTTTTTTTTAAAGATTATTTTGAAACTGTTTTGATAGAACCACAATGTTGGTGGAACACATTCTTGTTTAAGCAAGTCTTGTTTCAGTTTGGTTTAAATAATTGTAATTTAGTTAGTTTAAAATCACATTACATTATAAATAGTGCAGCTGCTTATGGTGGACAGACTCTTCTTACAGTTGGATAATCCATTTGATGTTAGTTTGGAAAGCTCACTGCAGACAGGGAAGAAGAGAAAAAGGACTTGACCTTTCCTTTCACACTTAAAGAACCCCCCCCCAAATTCATAGAGATGCTTCTGCACAGCCCTTACTTGTTGTTCTGCAGGCCAGATCTTCAGCAGGTAGAGAGAGGTCTAGCTTTAGCAAGGAACAAGAACAAATGCAGCATAAACAGTATCTGTCCTAACCAAAAAGTGGGTTTAGGTTCTCTCCAGCTGCCAGATGTCAACTGATGCAGAAATGGTGTAGCTTAATTGATTTCACTGGAGATATTCTTACTGAACTTCAGCTGGGACTTGAACTCTCAGATTCCAAAACCTCTCTTTACTGACTGTGTATGCCCTATCAATATCACTAAGGGGAGGAAATGTGATTGGCAAAAGAGTTGAAGGTAAGTTAGGGTCAAGTCCTAGGGTGGAGTAAGGTACCTCATTGCTGTAGTGAGTAGCAAGCTTTTAAGTACATCATTAAAAAGTCATAAAGGCTGTAAAGTTGGCAGTTTCAGCAGGGAGAAATCCCCATGACTCATCTTGCGTAAGTAGAGCTGAGTCTTTATGCCCAAAATAGAAGAAAATACTCCAATTCCCTAAAGTGAAAGCAAAATAGTTGTAGAAAAATAGTGTCTTTTTTTACTTTTGTCCTTTAGATTTATTTCAGTTGTGATTTTGTGCCTCTTAATTAAGCAAGACTTTCACAAATTAATAAAGTCTCCCGATAGCATAAAAAGCCCCCAAATCACTCAAATGTGCTTGCACATGTAAAAAATGTTACTACAACCAGATGGTACAGTAGCAAATATTTTAAGTGTGATAATTATTCAATTTTTTGTGCATTTTATTAAAAATGGACTTTGCCCTGTGTTCCATCATGCTTTTAGAAATGGTGTCTTTTTAAAGACATTAGGGAGTGCTTTTGCTAGATGTATAGAAAAGCAATCCAAGTAATTTTTTTTTCTTTTATATATAGTATGATTGTAAATAGTTTAGAGAAAAACAAAAGGGCCATCTTTTTGCTGTGTTTGCATAGCACCATGCCCAGAGATGTCTTTTTTGTATCTTACGTTTTGTCATAATACTATTTTTAAACATACCATGTTAGTCATAAGAAGTGAAGACTTTTGAAGTACCAGTAGCCATGACAACCTTCACTTTTGGGGGTGCAGTACAAGGTCTTTCACTGTGTGACTGGACAGCACATGCTGCAGGTGACTGGACAGAATGTTACTGTATATAGTGAAAATAATTATGACTTCATTAAAGACTAATTTTTCCAGGTTATGCTACAAATCAGCAGCAAACTGCAATTCAGGAAATTAGTCGTAAGTGCTATGCTTTTTCCATCAAACACTGGGTAAAGAGACTACTGTGCAAGCAAGGGCTATTAAAAGGTCATGTTTGGTGGATTTTTTTCTTTCTCTCTTTTTTTTTCTTTCTTTCTCTCTTTCTCTCTATCTTTATCTTTTCTGTTTTCTCCTTCTCACATTCTGCTTTTCTTCCTTTCCTCCCTTTCTTCTTATTTTTCTATTTTTCTTCTTTTTTTTTTTTTCTATTTTCTGCTCTTGATCATCGTCTGTACTTATTGCACACTTCATGACTGAAGTCAAGTAGGCAATTTTGTGCATATTGACATAGGTCTTGAGGAAACGGGTATGAATCATCTGAGGTGGCATTTCTGTTGCTGGCTCTTGAAGCTGAGACTAATTGAGAATAACGTGAAGTCAGAAACTGAGAAATTTGCTGCAGTTACAACTTGAAAATGTAATACTGCTTTCATATTTATAGTGCTGCATAAGGTTAATATTCAAGGTGAGAGTTTTTCAGGTGAATGCCTGTAATGGTAGGTCTTGCAGTTAAAGCCATACAGTAGCTTCTATAGTTTTAATCATATCTGGGAGTCAAAGGAAGACCTTTCATCAGTCACTATTAACATTTCAACTACACCTGTGAATTTGAAACAGAAGTCCATGTGACAAACAAGCAAATAACCTCTTTTTTTTTTCACTTACTTGAGAGGTGCACATGTTTTTTAATCCCATTTGAGTTGTATTGATCTTTAGCTGCTTAATTCTCAGTATAGTCAGCTGGAATAATTCAGATGTTTTGTGATGCGCATCTTTCATTACTTTGGAATTAAAATATGATGTATTTTCTGAAGGGACCTGAGGACATTTGGGGGTCACCAGGGCTATATTTAGATAAGTGATGTTCTCTTAAGCACCTTCGGTAATCAGCAATGCAGCTAGAAATGGCTGAGTAAAACTCTGAAGCCCCTGTCTCTACTGTAGTGGGAAAAAAAATTCTTTAAGCAGAGGTTAAGCTTTGTACATAACCCCAGAGGTGTTTATGATCATGTATTCTTGTCAATCTGTAAATACTAAATTAAAAGAATATCAGAAACTGTAATTAGCAAACACAAAAAAGTAAGGTTTTCCACAATCTCATAGAGTTGTTATTACAATAAATTAAAACATGGTTTTGTAGCACTCAGTTTAGGTATTAATGAATATGGTTGGGAAACAACATTATGAAAAACTTAATCTTTATGCAGGATACGGTTTTCTGGTAAGACAAGTGTACACGGATTGAACAGCAGAGCTAAAACAAAGCAAAACCCAGTGGTTTTTTAAGTGAATACTGCCCATTCTGTAGAGTGAATGAGAATATTACAATGAAGCTGCAACTAGCACAAAAATAGTAAAAATTTGTCTCATAATGCAGATGTACAGAGAGCCAAATTAAAATTACATAGTTATTACATAGTAAATTTAATTGTGTCATTTCTTGTATTTTTGAATGTGTCTCTATAAATCCTTCATTATGTTTAAAGCAATTTTAGGCATGCAAGTTAGTTTATCTCTATCTGTAAAATACAAAGTTATGTAGACAATATTTTAGAAAGAAATATATAGATGGTATCTTAGAAATAATTGTAGATTGTAAATAAGTGATTAGAAAGAAAATTTATTATAGAGTTAATTATGGTTAGATTATATTATAATAAATTTATAAATATTAAATAAATTTTAATTTTTACGTATATATCTTCAATTAAAGAATAAATATCTTCAGTTTAAGACAATTGCTTGATTACTTCTCTGAAGTTTAAGGAATTTTTACTTTGCAGTTGAACAATAAGAACAAAGCGAACCTGGATTTTTTTATTGAGTCATTTGGGAATGAAATAGGAAAAAATTGTATCCAGGCAACAGCACTTTAATAATCTTATAGCTTCTTAGGTCCACTTGCTCAATGTGAAACCATTTTCTGAGTGAAAAAGAACATCTTACATAAACCACTTGTTTTGTACACTCTGCATTTCTGGCAGATGGGAGAGTTCCTCCTCGTTAATGCAGAGATAACAGTTAACAGTTAGTTAACTTGTGCGTGTATCCTTAGAGGCATATGCATCGATCTGTGCTGACAGCAGTGTAAAGTGCGATGGATTGACAGGCAATGGCCTCCGTACTTGAATGGAAATATTAGGCACTGGCTTTCAAATGGCAGGAGGAGATGAGTGTAAAAAACATCCTTCCTTTTCTCAGCATCTGGTGTCATCTGCTTCTGGGGGCAAACCAGTCTGAGAACTGGCTGTTCTTGCTGTGTTGGGGTGGCAAAGACCTGGGGACCTCCTGCCCTGAGCCCACTCGTGGTGACCCTGTCTGCTGGGGGGGACGGGGATGGGGCGTTTGCCCCCAGGAACAGGCTTGGAGGGCAGGGGACGGGGTGGTAATGTACCATGGACCATGACTGCTGGTGAAGTTGTGTGTGCTGAGCAAAATGCCTGGGAAATTCCAGGGGGGGGAGGAAGAACGTGGGGAGGAGCAAGGTTCACGGGGCCATTTCCAGAGTATCTGGTGTGGGGACAGCCTGGGCATGGCACCCCTCCCCCAAGGACAGCCTGGCACTTAAACAGAGATGCTGGCTGAGAGCTGTCAGTACCAGGTTCTCTGTCAGGCAGGTCAAACCCGTCTCTGTCAGAAAGACCCACAGAGGTAACACTCCTGCTTGTGATCCAGCATCTTCAATTGGAGTTTGCTTTTCCTTTTTGTTCATTCATACAAAATAAATCTGGCCCCGTGAGAGCTCCTTGTGATCAGCACAGAACATCCCAACACAGCGTACAGACGAGTTATGTGCTGCATGTTTGTATCACACATGACAGTGTGAGCAAGCCACCTAATAAGGTGATTTTAGTGGTACAGTTCATATATTAGTTATGTAACAACCCTTATTTCTTTACTGAACTTGGACATAATCATGTTTTCCTGTATGTTTGACTTCACAGCTGCATGACAGATCAGTAACTTCTGTATTTGAAGACAATCTTCTCTAAGGTGTTCTAGCACATAGTATGTAAGCATGTGAAAGGTGAGGACGGACTGCATTATGTTTACTTTAAAGGGTGATATATGTCTCTGATTTTGCCTTTGAACTGTGGCAGATGTGACTACTATGTTTCTTTCTCTTTGGCATTGGTACCCAGCTGGAAGTCTGTGACAATCCACATCTAAATCTATCCGTGATAGAGCTATCACTGCCAATACTACATTTTGTCAGGACTACCAGCTTTTGGTGTGGCCTTTCTGAAACACTTCTGATAAAGTTCTAGTATTTAATTTTTTCATTTCCAAGACTGTCCCTTGGACTTTAAAGTCTTTTTTTTAACTATAAACCCGACTGTACCAGCATAAAAGAAACCTGTCTCATACATGAAGAAAAACATGCACCTGGAGGGCAAAAATGGGAAAAGGATAAGGACAGGAGTGTATTGAGAGCCTATGCTTTGTGGTGCTAAATGTTTCAGTATTCCTTGAAGGGAATAGCCTAGTCTTCTAGGAACTACTGTTTTCAGCTAATTTGTTGAAATAAAATGCACTGGCATTCTCCTAAGTATTTCAGAATGGCTCAGGAAGTTCATTAAACAGCCTATAACCAATGCTAGTATACAACAGTGGAAAAAAACCTGCTCATAATTAAGTTATATTTACTGACAGGAAGTCAGTATACTTCTGTGCTATTGATTCTAACATGATAATGCAAAATATCCTTTAGTTCTTAAAAGAGAGTGGAATTTCCATTTTTTTCTTATGTTTTATACCTGCTTGGGAACACCTTATTTTGTAACTTTGGAAGAATTTACCTGTATTTTAACTCTTGTCTGAAATCTTTTTTTCAAGCTTCTACCTCATGGAATGCTTATGACAAAGCTACACAGTGAATTTAAACCACAGATGATTTATTAACTATTAAGTTGCTATTTAAAAGTTGCTAAACTTTTTTCATGGCAAAAGTGATAATGTTGAAGTTGCATGTCTTTATAGAGATATGCAGTACACTGCACATAGCAATCCCATGTAAATCACATTACCTATTCTGAAACATTCAGGCAAAATTGCCTGCAAAAATGATTTCTTTTTGATTGTGACTTACCTAAAAATCAGTGAAAAACTGTTGATACAATAAGGCTAGCTGAAACTGAAAACTGAATTCTGGTTGTCCCTGCTTGCTTTCTCACAGCTTCAAAGGTATAAAGCACCCATACTGGGACAGTATTTACTTCAGACACTCCCAATGCCAACCTACCGTCTTTACTTTGTAACTGCATGTGCAGTGCTGCACTGCATCATAGACTCAGGCCTGGGGTATTAATTTTCAACCCTGGTGGGCCAGGTTCCATTTTTGCAAGGTACAGAGCTCTGAGGCAAGAGCTGCCATAGCTTACTGGGTTCTATATGTTTCTTCAGATAGACTATTGTCTTGCAAGATGTATGACTCCTATAGACCATGCAGAGTTGTGAGGGAGATCTGGGACTGCCATCACTAACAATCTCACAAGACAACAATTTAGTCTTAAAGCTAATTCAAAACTTCAGCAGAAGAGAGAGTACAGAGCTGACCTGCTGCTCCTGGTAAAGAGCTGATGAGCTGTATTCCGTATAACTGGAGCTTATGGAGGTCAGTCTGAGCCTTGCAAATAATGAATTGCAATAGTGAAGCTGAGGAATGGCAGACTGTTAAATCACTGGCTCAGGACTTCCCTGCGAAATAGGCACCTCAGCTTGAAAGCACTCTACAATTGATTAAAGTTTTTTTCTCAGTGCTATGTTAGAGAGGCTATGAAAAAGCAGATACTTCTTCCAGAAAACAAAGCAGAATTTAAAGCCTCTTCAGGGCTGAGAATCCAGTGTCACTTTTATCTAAGTCAGAAAGTTTTTGTAAGGTGAGAACAAGGACTGATAGCTTCCTGAAGCAAAATTCTGTTTGGTATAAAGAAAAGAGGATTTAAGACTAAAAGTCTACACTATAAAGAAACAAAAGAAGACTTGTTTGTCTTGGCTTTTATGTCATCAGCTGTCACAGTGGGTCTCTCTAGGCAGAGGACTCTGCAGAGAATGTGATCAGAAAGTTACTTCTCTTTTGCAGATAGTGGTAGGAACAGATTTGAGGTGTGTTTTTTATTTCCTCCTTTAAGAAAGCACACTGGTTCTAATTCTTACACATGAGAAATAATATAAACTTTGTACAGGAAAAAAAAGAAAACTGGACCTTCAAGTTGAGCTGATGCTTAAATATTTTAAGAAATTCCTTCAGGAAAGCTGTGTTAAAAGGATGATTTTGGATTCTAAGAAGCAACAAATGGACATATAACAAAGCGATTAATGTAACCTAGGATAACATAAGATCTGTGAATATGTTTTTAGATGATTTATTAAGGTCATTAAGTGACCCATGTGAAAGTGGTTAAATAACTCAGCACTGGTAATGAGGTTAACAGACTTTGATCTTTAAGTCACCAGCTTATATCAAGATGAATTGTGTAGGTGGAGCTAAAAGTAATGATGTTCTTGGTCTGCTGCAAAGCATTATGCTATCCTGCTTATCCTTACTCAGAGAAATGATAAAACAAAACTGACCACATATAGGGAATTAATTAGTCTTTTAACTTCCAAGGATGTTACCGTGAACACAGAGTGAGATAGCACCTTATAAACAAGCTTCTACTGCTAGCAGTCTGGATGTGTCTAGGCTGTTGTAGGGATTTGTCCCCCCTGAAAAAGCAGTCTCCGTGACAGTTTATCTGAGTCTTTGACTAAAAAAACCCAAAGTGTTATTTCAGATGGGCCTGTTTGATAGCATCCTTGGGGTTGTGTGCTCTGGTGTGTAAAAAATGTTAGAATTCAGTGCATAGTTTTGCCTGTGTTGGATTAGAAACGGAATCTGGTAATGTAGTGTAATTTCCTGGCCCATTTCCTATTTGTGACATGGATTTGTTTCTGTGATATATTAGTGTACAGTTTTATCAACACCCTGATTCAACACCTACAGAACGAGAACACTGTTCTTCAAGTTATGTTCCCTGTGGGCCAGTTTCATAAATTGAAATTGCTTGCTAATGAACTTGGCTTTTGTAGGGTTTTTTTTCCAGCAATATTGTTTATAGATTCAAGGTTTCTTTGATATACAAATGGATAGGTATTGGCAGGAAGCATATTCTAATGTTTTGTTTACACTGCAGAATTCAGAATACATTGTTCTCTTTTGCATTTTCCACATAGACCTTCTGGTGTTTCTACCTGTTGATAGAATTGACCCTGTCTGAATTAATTGGTATTGGAGCTGGTATTTGCTAGACTTTCTCAGGAAAGTGTAAAGAGCTGTACTAATTATTTTTGTTTCAGCAATCTGATTACACAGGACAATTAGTTTCACATTCCTTTTATTTCATTAAGATATACTATTTTAACTTTTGGAGAAGAAGCCTGCATGGTTCATTCATCTGTAAAGGTTTTTAGGGTCTTCTTCATGGGAATAGCAAATTTGGGGATCAAAAATCCTAGTTTAGTATTTTCAGTTCTATGGGAAGTGTTCTTGCAACTAGACAATTAATTCCCATTAAAGCTAATATAATGTAGGAAAATTAGCCCAACCTGGATATTTAGTTACCTAAATGCTCAAACAAGTTTTAACCTTAATATCTATAAAAATTCGTGGGAGTTCGATACCCATGAAACTGAAGCTACTCAGCTTTGAGTAATGAGATGCTATTAGAGACTTGCTAAATAGTAAAGAATTGTTACAGAATGCTGAGAAAACTGAGTTGTGACCGTCTGGTGGTGTTGGTAGATGTGATGTGTGGAGGCACTGCAGCATTTTGTTACAAAGGCATCATTTTACCTGTCAGGAGGTAAAGGGACTGTTTATTGTGACCCTCACTTTCCCATCAATCTTTTGCATTTGTGTAGCAAAGTGGAATTGCACTGTTTACTTTCAGAACTAAAAGCCTGTGGGCTTACAAACTGGCTGAGAGTTTGCAGGTGTGTTCTGCCGGGCATGTTGTGCAACATGTCCTGCATATGGGGTGTGGAGCATGGTAAGGCCCGTTGTGTAGGTGATGCTTCGGAGTTATTTAGTGGGTTGGCAGTCAGCTGTTCTGGGACAGTGGTGTTATCTAAAGGTTCTTTCTAATGTACTCTAGGATTGAAAATACTACAAAAACTATAGTGGAGTTGTGAGGTTTCAAGTATGTCATGGAGAAAAATGTGGGGAAGGTTTTGTGGACCAGTGACTTTGGGTTGGCATTTTTTCAGTTTTACTTAAGAAGCTGTGTGCTGCTCCCTTCATTTGGGAGGAAGTATGTCTATTCTGATGAGCAGCTATTGAACTGGTATATGTTAGGCTAACTGGTTAATTGCTGATCACAGTAAACACAAAACCCCACCAAGGCTCAGGGAAAGATCAGAGGAATGATGATGGGCAGAGGAACCCCTATAACCTAGTGCAAAGTACACTGAATCAGAGACTAGGCATCAAAACCCACCAAATAAAATCAAAGACCGTCAGAGGTGAATGGTTGGACCATTGTACTTAGTGCAAAATCTAAGGAAAAGGTCTAAGGAAAAAACCTCTGACCTCACTAACTAATTGAGGGAGGTCCTCCATATGATTTGAACTGACAGCAGAGAAATCCTGTACTTTTTGGGGGCAACTCTTGCAGAATTTAGTCCATTCTCAGTCTATGTCCCTTCAAAAGATCATTTTGAAAACAAAGAAATTTCTCTGACTCAGAGGCTCCCCATCCTGCATGCAAGAATAGCAAGTATAAGCAAAATTACTCCTTTTGCAGGAAGTCTGTGAAACAAAACCAGTTATAATGTGTTGCTAAGACCATTGCCAAGTGCTTAGCTGAAGGTGAGACTGCAGATGTTGAAATCCTCTTCCAGTTCAAGGTCTTGCAAAAATTCAGCTTGCTTTTTGTTGCCGGAAAGATCTCTTCCACCATAAAAATAAACACAGCAAACATTTTAGATAGTGGAGAAGAGCTAAATGGCTGGTATAAAAAAACCCAGCTTGTACTATTTCAGATTCCATGTTTTACTGTAAATTTCACTTCCTACTCAAAGGAATAATGTCTTACCTAATGGTTTATTCGAATTTACGTCCCATGCAACTACAGGAAGTACTTTGGTAATTTCTTTTCACAAAAGTCCTAACATTAGTACTGCAGAAAGACAGTGTTACAATCATGCGCATCTTTTCTTGCTGTTAGACAGCCAGCCAGTGCACAGAGGGATTAATTTGAAACAGAAGCAAACATTGAATCCATTCAGGATATTGAATACTTGCTTGGGAGGTAATCCTTGTCCAGTAGCTTTAGATACTGCTTGGATTAAAAAAATGTTTTGAGTCTGTGTGAGACTGAGGAAAAATAATAACTTGAAACTTGTTTTAGGTGGTTATTAAAGAGAGGGAAAAAGTTCAGTTAAGGGAATGATAAAGCATTTTAACACAGTATTTACTCCTTTTAGGTCCAAGTTAAAAAATAAATATTTGCTGCTTCTCCAACAAATAGTCTGTTGTATGTAACTATTGTAATAGCACAAAAAGATCCTGATCCCTGTCTAGAGCCCTAGGGATTTTTTGAAGTAAAATCCTTATTCCTGGGTCTGTGGCAACACACCCCTTTCTTACTTAGTTTCTACTGAATAGAATTATTGTAATTCACCAGGTGCCTATTTGGAAACCTTAACTCAGTCACAAACTGAAAACTAGAGTGTGGAAAACGTGAAGGATTCAGCTCTGCAGAAGACCCTCCCATAGCTTTTGAGAGTGCTATGTCAGCATTATTAATCACAAAGATCCTCCTGAAAGTATGCGCAACACATCTTTCTGTTGGCAGGTGTGACTGGGTGGTGTCCTTGGTACTGCAAGTCTCAGGGCAGGCTGCTTAGGGCTAGCGCTGTCTTTCAGCTAACCAAATTCAAATCAATCCTTTCTCACTACCTGAGGCATTTGGATGCCTATTGCAGAGGTGGATTCAGCTCTTTGTTGAACCGTAAGTGGAGTAGAGACCTTCAGTTTATAAAGAAAGGTAAAATTCACCCCAAAAAGAAATTATTCCAGTCTCTTTCAAGTAAATGTACTAGAAATTTTCCTTCCTGTCCAGCTTAGCGGAAATGTAGACCACACAATAAAGTTAATTGTGCATATTCTCTTAATCTGCTAGAGATTTTGCTCATATTGCCTCCTTACCTGAAACTGCCAGTTGGCTGTCATTTTCCACACTCTCTGGGACCCTCCTCCCTCATGTTGAAACTACCTGGGCTGGTGCTTTTTATGCTGGTGAATATGAGCTGCACAGCTCCACGCTTACATTGCTGTTTTGGGTATCCTTCTCCAATTTAGATTTGTGTAGCTGAAAAATCTCTGCATGCATTGGCATTTCTTTTGCTCTATATAAGTTGTTTCGTTCTTGCTTGTAGCAATTTCTCTTCAGTTTTCTGTTTCTGCACTTTCAAAGTTTCATCATTCATTAGTTTGGTACTATTTGCTTTATCTTTTTTCCTGCAGCTTTGAATATTATTTTTATTGCCTTTACAGTTCTGTTTTGTGTGGTTTTCATTTGTACTTTTCAGTAGATACCTCTTTCATTTCAGAAGTCAGAAAAAGTAAAATTTTAACCTGTATTTCTTGGAAACAATATTATTGGCAACTTCACTGACAGTTTGAGATTTGTAAAATGACATTATAGGTTTGAGAAGTATTGTAGAACTATCCTTGAACACAGCTTGAGACATTACTTAGCGAACTGACAAAGACAATACTTAACCTGAGTTTTTTAGCATCTGAAGAGAGAGAGGATGTTATAGTGAACTTCTTTGAATGGCTTGTTTTCTCTAGAAGTGGGGCTAAAGTGCAATCATAATCCATAGTGGAGAAAAAACAGAGAAAGGGAGGAAATACCACTAAATCCTATACAAAGGAATACGTGCTTTGTTTCATTCCGTGTCTAAGAGTCTGACCTGTCCCATTTCCTGATCCTCTCTAGCTCCCTGGCTGGTTTGTACGTCTTGCACCTTCAAGATGGCTTCCTGCTTTTCTCTTCCTCTTTTTCTCTCTCTTCCCCTTTTTCTTTTCTTTCTTTTCTTTTCTTTTCTTTTCTTTTCTTTTCTTTTCTTTTCTTTTCTTTTCTTTTCTTTTCTTTTCTTTTCTTTTCTTTTCTTTTCTTTTCCTTTCTTTTCTCTTTTCTTTTCTTTTCTTTTCTTTTCTTTTCTTTTCTTTTCTTTTCTTTTCTTTTCTTTTCTTTTCTTTTCTTTTCTTTTCTTTTTTCTTTTCTTTTCTCTTTTCCCTTTTCTTTTCCCTTTTCTTTTCCCTTTTCTTTTCCCTTTTCTTTTCCCTTTTCTTTTCTCTTTTTTTCTTTTCTCTCTTCTCTTCTCTTTCTTCTCTTCTCTTCTCTTCTCTTCTCTTCTCTTCTCTTCTCTTCTCTTCTCTTCTCTTCTCTTCTCTTCTCTTCTCTTCTCTTCTTTCTCTTCTCTTCGAGCTTTCATGTAGGAAAGGCATAGCAGTGTCTGGCAGGTCAGCTATTAGTAACAGTGACCTGAAAATCTCTAAGCTTTTGGGCTTTCAGATCACACCACCTCTACTAATGTCAAGGTCACTGAGAGGGTTAATAGGTGCATGTGAAGTCCTTACAATGTCATGTGGTTGATAGCACTAGATAATGACCAGTAGCAGTCTCTCCATCGAAGCTAATGCACTTCAGCCATTCTGAGACCTTTCCTAGACAGTTTATTAACCCTAAATAATGATTTCATTCTATGAACAGATGGTCTCTAAAAGTAGGCTTGAAACCAAACACATTTTTCTTTGTAGGGTTAAACAGGGTGTGGAATTAAGCACTGAAGTGAAAGTGTAGTGTACACACATCAACTCTGCAAAAGGTGAACAACCCAGGGAGAATTATTTTCATGCACAAAGTCTGTGGATGCTCTTTAATTGTCTGTTACAGAATGACATTTAAGCATCTACTGCTGTTCTTAATTTTTGTTTTTATAGCTACTCTCTGAAAAGTCTTTATATAGCCCTTACAAAGTTCTAAAAAACCTTTCAGTTTAGTAGTGTTAGATGTTAACAGCATGGTGAACTTGCAATAAATCAGTGGCGTGGCCAAGAGGAAAAAAAAACCCACCACCATCTGTAACGAGGAGAGAACTGTGTCCTGGTTATGAAACACAGCTCAAAGATAGCATTCACTGAGTCAGAGCTCTACCACAGTTCACAGAGCTGATGTAGGTGAATCTAAACTGTGTACAGAGATACATCTTGCCATTTTTCAAATGAAGGATTAGCTCAGCTCAGGTACAAATACAGCGCCTTGCAAAATGAAGCTGGAGCACGGTTCATCCTGAACAGTCTTTATACAAAGATAGTAACTTTTAACATGTGTCTAATAGCTGCGGCAGACAATAGCATAGTATGTTCTGTGTCTTTAAAATAATCAATGTAGAGCTTCACATAATGGTGGTATTCCCAAGAAAATAAGATCTTCTGTATCATCATCTTGAATATCAAAGAATAGTTATGAGTTATCCCTGTTGTCAATAGTTGTTCATGGCATTGTATAATGTCTCTCTTGTGACTTGTGGCTTATCTGACATCTTCCTAAGCAAAACTAAAGCAGTCGTGGCTGACCTGATAATAAATTAGACAAGCTAGTAATAAATGCGACTTGTGTGGGAAGTGAGAGCAAGATTGTTTGTGTAAGACTGAGTTATGATACCTCAGAGAGTGCCCCTCAAATCCAAACACAGGAGAAAGCCATGTCAGGATGGTTGTATGTCTGACAGCATACCTGGGACTTCTCTGCTCTTTACCTGCCATTGACAGTGCTTGCAGAAAAACAGAACCAACTTGTGGTGTGGATAGTGGTTTTAAACTTTTCTACTGCTATATTGGTAGTATATTTCTTTTCTGAGACAGACATTTTTATAAAGTCTAAAATTGTACAATTGTAATAAAAAAGTAAAACAAATTTTGAATGAAGACACTTTTTACTTCTGAGTTGTGGAAATAAACCTGTATCTATGCTGACTTCTGTGCAGTAATGGTTATTGAAGACATTGTACAAATATCTGTATGATGAATACTGTTTCCCCTCTGTGCTATCCTAATTTAGGTCTAAGACAGGAGTGGGGCTTTATTGTATGTCAAATTGGTGACAGGTAGATTGTAAAAATAAAGGATATGTCCACTGCTTTGCTTGAATAAGTGTGTTTGCATGACTTAGTGACCTTTCTTGGCAAGAATTCACCATTTTGTCAAATTATTAGTGCTCTTATAAGAAAAACAACAAAAAAGTTCACTCTTCACTGATTTGAGGGGTCTGTCTTATGTCCCAGTGTTTTCAACAGGCACCACTATAGGAGAGTACAACTTTTAAAAAGGTGGTTGTCTTTTTTCAATTTTTCTTCTATGCATACTCACAGTTTATAAATCAGTACAGGATGATGTACTGTGCTTCTGAAACTTTATATTAACCTATGGTGCTTGATGATTATCAACCTTGAAGCCAGCAGATTTCTTTTTCTGCATGTAGTTTGAGATGACAGTTCTGTAGCTCTGCATTGGTATTGTGGCCTAGTGATGCCTTACTGTCTTAAAAGCTTTTCTTCTCTAAGTATTTATTTGAGCCAAGCTAATTTAGGAAACATGTGCCAGTGGCATTTCTACTGAAATTGGCCTAATGCAGAAATCAGCTTAATGAGCCTGAAGGCAAGAACTTAGGTCTGGTTTTGCATGCATTGTGTAAGTGCAACAGCTGCTCACCTGTCAGGAAATACCTTATATTCAAATCAGCGAGACCTGCCAGTTGCATTGTAGCAGAAAGCAATTAAAAGTTAGTTTAGCAATGACCCATACAATGAAAATATTATCCTTCATCTCTTTAACAATTCTTTAAATAGGAAAATGGTAGTAAATGTGTGCAGTCTAAGGACATATTTATGTATTTGCATACTTTTTTTACATGCAGATGTAACCCAAAGGAAAGTCCTCAGCAATTGCTACAGCAATAAGTAATAATTCTATCTTATATTGTATAAAACATTACATGATTTGGTATGCTGCATTTCTGTGCAGAGTGTTCAGCTGGACTTTTACTGGGAACAGAGTCTGAAGCTTAAATACAAATTTCTGGTAAGTTTCTACAACAATCAGCATGAGGAGTATCCATCTATGCTGATGGGTTTTACCACAGATTATTACAAACTGCTGTTGCCTTCACAGTTTACAAGTTAATTGCACTGGTCAAAAAATGCTGGGCATCGTATTCTAGTTTTAGGCAGAGGTCATGTAATACATCCAATCTGGTAGGATGTACAAAATCGGTACTTTACCATATCTACTTTATATATACTGATGTTTCTACTGTTTAGTTAGCCAAACAGTTCTTAGCTTACAGAAGTTTCAGTAGTCCTAAGAACAGGGTTGTAGTCCATAAACAAAGCTAAAGGCAGAGAAAAAACACATGAAATGGTCATTGTGGCTTGGATGGGTGTACTCTTCACGGGGTAAAACACCGGCTGGATGGCTGGGCTCAAAGAGTTGCGGTGAATCGAGTTAAATCCAGTTGGCGTCCAGTCACAACTGGTGTACCCAAGGGCTCAGTACTGCACCCAGTTCTGCTCAATATCTTTATCAATGATCTGGATGAGGGGATCAAGTGCACCCTCAGTAAAGTTGCAGATGGCACCAAGTTGGGTGGGAGCGTTGATCTGCTTGAGGGTAGGAAGGCTCTACAGAGGGATCTGGACAGGCTGGATCGATGGGCCAAGGCCAGTTGTATGAGGTTCAACAAGCCTAAATGCCAGGTCCTGCACTTGGGTCATGACAGCCCCATGCAACGCTACGGGCCTGGGGAAGAGTGGCTGGAAAGCTGCCTGGAGGAAAAGGACCTGAGAGGTGTTGGTTGACAGCCAGCGACTATGAGCTGGCAGTGTGCCCAGCTGGCCAAGAAGGCCAATGTCATTTTGGCTCATATCAGAAATAGTGTGGCCAGCAGGAGCAGGGAAGTGATTGTTCCCCTGTACATGGCACCAGTGAGACTGCACCTTGAACACTGTGTTCAGTTTTGGGCCCCTCACTACAGGAAAGACATGGAGGTGCTGGAGCATGTCCAGAGAAGGGCAACCAAGTTGGTGAGGGGTCTAGGGCACAAGTCTTATGAGGAGCGGCTGAGGGAACTGGGGTTGTTTAGTCTAGAGAAAAGGAGGCTGAGGGGAGACCTTATCGCTCTCTACAACTGCCTGGAAGGAGGCTGTAGCTGTAGCCAACACCCTCCAGGGTGTTCTCTTCTCGCAAGGAACATGTGATAGGACAAGAGGAAATGGCCTCAAGTTGCACCAGGGGAGGTTTAGATTGGCTATTAGGAAAAATGTCTTCACTGAAAGGGTTGTCAAGCATTGGAACAGGCTGCCGAGGGAAGCGGTTGTGTCACCATCCCCAAACGGAACAGCAATGTGTGGTGGGTTGACCCTGGTTCAATGCCAGGTGCCCACGAAAGCCGTTTTATCACTCCTCAGCTGGACAGGGGAGAGAAAATATAACAAAGGGCTCATGGGTCGAGGTAAGGACGGGAGAGATCACTCACCAATTACCATCACGGGCAAAACAGACTCAACTTGGGGAAAATTAACTCAATTTATTACCAATCAACCAGAGCAGGGTAATGAGAAATAAAAGCAAATCTCAAAACACCTTCCCTCCACCCCTCCCTTTTTCCTGGGCACACCTTCCCTCCCAGATTCTCTACCTATCCCCTGCAGTGACGCAGGGGGGTGGTGAATGGGGTTTACGGTCATTTCATCACACATTATTTCTGCCACTTCATCGTCCTCAGGGGCAGGACTCATCACACTCTTCCCCTGCTCCAGCATTGGGTCCTTCCCACAGGAGACAGTCCTCCATGAACTTCTCCAATGTGGGTCCTTCCCACAGGCTGCAGTTCTTCATGAACTGCTCCAGCATGGGTCCTTTCCACGGCGTGCAGTCCTTCAGGCACAGACTATTCCAGCGTGGGTCCCCCACGGGGTCACAAGTCCTGCCAGAAAACCTGCTCCACGGGCTCCTCTCTCCACAGATCCACAGGTCCTGCCAGGAGCCTCCTCCAGCGCTGGGTTCCCACAGGGTCACAGCCTCCTTTGGGCACCCACCTGCTCCGGCGTGGGGTCCTCCCTGGACTGCAGGTGGAGATCTGCTCCACCGTGGACCTCCATGGGCTGCAGGGGGACAGCCTGCCTCACCAGGGTCTTCCCCACGGGCTGCAGAGGAATCTCTGCTCCGGCACCTGGACCATCTCCTCCCCCTCATTCTTCACTGACCTGGGGATCTGCAGGGTTGTTGCTCTCATATGTTCTCATTCCTCTCTCCAGCTGCCATTTCTGTCTTCCAGCAACTTTTTTTTCCTTCTTAAAACTGTTCTCTCAGAGGCGCTACCACTATTGCTGGTGGGCTCAGCCTTGGCCGGCAGCGGGTCCGTCTTGGAGCCGGCTGGCACTGGCTCTGTCGGACACAGGGGAGGCTTCCAGCAGCTTCTCACAGAAGCCACCCCTGTAACCCCTTCCACTACCAAAACCTTGCCACACAATGTTAGACATTTTGAAAGAGAAACTTTTAAAGAAATGTCAACCTTGCAATGGTTTTGTATTTCATTATTATCTATCAGCTGCTGTTTGATAGAATATAATACAATCAGTATTTAACAACTGTAATGCAGTAGTCCACAGTTAAAGCCATTAGCCTCTTTGCTTTAAGCACCATTTTAGTTTATTAATAAGAATACATAAAAGCTTTGCCTGCTCTAGGGAGTCTTTTGCAAAAACACCTCCTTTATTGCTAGAAGCACCCTGGCTCCAGCAGGCCTTCAAATGCTGGCAGTACACTGCTGCCAATTGGAACAATGCTACTTCCAACCCTGCTCAGAAGAGGTTTTCACTATGCAAAGCCAGGTGACCTCCCTACACCTGGACTCCCCATACAGTCAGCAAAGCTGGAACTCAACCAGTTTAACACTTTTTTTAGATAAGATATAGTAAGGACAACTTAGTCTTGAAGATGGCTGCTGGAATGAAAAAAAAGCAGTAGCATAGTGGCTTGCTGAATTAAAGCTACCATTGCACATGGAAGGTGGGAAAGAAGGAATGAGTGAAAATATAGCTACACTCTAACCATTAACTTTCTACATATGCAAATGAAAGCATTTTGATCCTCTAAATTAGATGCAAATGTGGAAGGTCAGAAATTGTTTCCACAAAATCCAATGCTAGCAAGCACCGTAAGAGTATGCCACCTGTTTCCTAGGTGAATTATCCTTAATACTTAGCTCTACAGGATAATGGCATTACAGCATCCAAAAAAAGAAAAATTGTTCCTTCTCCTTAAGCATAAAGGACTATTTGTGTCTTGAGCTTCTACATTGTCAACAATAATTTGGTGTGAAATTTGCAGCATAGTTGTTCATCATGTAATCACATCCTAATACAGGCATTACAATACATAGGACTACAGATGAAGTTTGGGGTTTTTTAAAATAATAAAAACTATATAAATATATATAATATACATACAAAATGTAAACATGTAAGTGCTAGTATTTATCTCTTTCACTATTAGCTAATGGCAATGCAAAACCAAGGATTTTAGTGGTTGAAAAGTATCTAGAACTGAAGCTAGGGAGTATGGAGACAGAAGAGTCATACTGGCTTTTGCAATATCTCATTTTTCACACTTTATTTATGCTGAATATGTCACTCACTTTGAAGTTGTGTAAACTGGTGGACAATGAATAAGCCATGTTGTGAATATGCATGAACCTGTGAATAACATTTTCTCTGTGTCCCAGTTCCTTACCTACTGTGCGAAATGGTAATACCCAGAGGAATAAACTATTTTTGTATCTTCTCCTAAAAGTATGCATGAGCTGTGATGGGATCTACAAATCAGTCGTGTTCTGCCTTCTTATTATAATCCAATAATCTCATATGGCAGCCACCATATGCCAACACAAGCATGAATAAATGCTAAACAAGAGCTACAAAAAGAGAAGATTCTTGACATACAAATTTACCAGCATTTTTCAAAAGCCAAAAGAATGCCACACACATGCAACACTGTGAAAATAAGCTTGGTATACGCAATCTGACAAATCAGAGCAGATTAAAAAAATTGTATGGGTACATAAACTAGTGGTGCTTTCAAGACTTATTATCCACTTACTATTCTTCAGGCCTTACATTCTGCATTACCAGCATGTTGGCCATGACAAGGTGGGCAATGACCCATTGAATCCTGTCTGTGTTAGGACTTCCAAAAAAGCCCCATGGGAAAGCAAGCTGTGGCCTTAGCAGTGGTGTGGAAACAGCAGCCGGGAGAACACTGCCTTCCAGCACCACAGAAATGTTCAATAAGACAACTGGTACTGCCACTACACTTCTGAAAGGGGACAGTGTGTTGGGGGGGATTAGGAGAACCAAGGCCAACAGCATCTCCTTTTAAAGATGCCAAAAACACACAAGCCAAAGTCTTCTTTCTAAGGGAAAAAAAGACTACCCCCAGCTATACACCATCTCTTGCTCTTCCCCACGAACATGAGGCAGTGTGTAGTGGTGGAGCTGTCAGAAAAATCGTTACAGGCTCTCATGACCTTGTGGCCACCCAACAATTTGCTTTCATTTCCAACTACCACATACCACACTAGAATCTGTTCATGTATCAGTTCTGCCACAAGCCACCCGACTTTGTATTTTTACAGTTTCAGCATCACTACAACTGGAGTCCTTTGCTGAGATAACCTGGCAGTGCACTCCACTCTCATGACTGATGACCTACTTTATTTAGCAGAAAGTGGGAGGATGAGAAGCCTTTGCTGCTCTACAGTTTCCATTTCATTCTCAAGCTTATCTTACCACAGCATAGCCACTCTGAGGGATAATGCTACTTAAAATTACTGAGGAAATTGAAGAATTACTGTGCTTAATGCAAAAGAGCATGTAATTTGGTCTTATAACAAACACTGTACTTATCTTTAGCAACAACTGATAAATTTCTAATTCTTATTTGCTGTATAACGTTCTTTTCTGAAGTTGGGTTTTTTTCCAGTTCACTTTTCCTTTAACATATGAAGTTGCTTCTGTCAAACAGAGCAAAATGAACGGTTAGAATTGCAAATGAGTGTTTCTTTCTCTTATACTGTGGGAATATCAGTGAAAAAAAAACAGTTTAAAATAAGGACATTATACCCTGAATAGCTTATCAACAATAAATTTTACAATTATAAAATTTGAAGCTGGAAAAATAAACCAGGACAAAACAATTAAAGTTCTAATTTTGCTGTCCTGACACAGGAAAAATTCCTAATTAAAATTCAGAGAAATTTTACCTCTAAAAGACTGCAGGATTGGGACCAGATGCACAAACCATACAAGCTGACAGAGCTAGCCATTTTTTGAAATGAGGCTGCTAATGTTTCTATGTCAGTGTTCTTTGTGTGAAGAGTAGCATTTACTTTTTCCTCAACTTTTCTCTCTCTTGTGTATTGGAGCTCTAAGTCTGCCTGGGTAAAGCCGAGACTATTTTTACGCAGAGTATACATCATCATGCTAGTTCAGCCTATCAAGACTATAGACTTGACACTGCCTAGGCACTAGGGCTGAGGAGATGTATACCTTCATTTTGACAGGCAAAATGCACCAAAACTTTTCCAGCATCAAACTGCCCGAGTATATGTTCAAAAACTAAAAACCTCTCACATTCCTCATTACATGTCAGCTTTATAGCCTCCTACAAACTGCAGACAAAAGCAATGAAAGTGAAGCTATTATGACACTAGGCATCTCGTGTAAGACAATCAAGGAGATGACTGATCTGAGCTCTGTTTAAACAGCTCAAATGATACAGCATGACAATGTCTTGTTCCTCCTTGGAATCTTCTATGTAATAGCTTCTGATCATTCTGATGCCCTTTGTAAAGACAGTTGGGAACCCACAAGATCAATGCCTTTAATAACTGCAGAAAGATTTTTATAATTTAGGGCATGTGAATGGTAACCAGAAATAGTAACTGCCAATACACTATAGAGTAAATATAGAGATGTTTAGGATTTCTCAAACAGTTTGACAGATAATGCCAATTGGCCAAAAAGACTTTTTTTGGACAGGATTCTACCAGTTTCACTATGACCTGAGAAATGTCTTCTCCACGTCAGGACAGAAATTCTGTTCAAAACTGCGCATAGGAAGTGACCCTGTAAGGTCACTCAGACAGTCTCTTTTACAAAAAAACCCTAAAATGTGAGTCTCTGACATCTCACAGCCTTAGCCATTCAGTAAAAAAGTTATGCTTGGCCAAATTAACATTTGGAGGCGAGGAAACGGGAGAAGAAGGAACTCACACAAAGTGGAGGAGGTCCAAAAGGAGAGATTAAGATCATCCAGTTCACAGGAGAAATCTGCGTGAACAGAACAGTACATATCTAAGTAGGCTGCTCTCAGCTTTTTCCACAAAAATTCTGTGCTACCTCAGAACTGTTTTCAGCATCAGGCAAGTTAGGAAATTTTCTGTAATCTCAAAAAGCTGCACAGGGCAAGAAAATCATGCTCTTCCTCATTTGACAAATTTGTACCTTACAGAGTTTCTAGGTATGTCGTGTTTTTAATAGACCCTAGGGAAGATACCTTGCTCTGGAGGTTGGTGATAAGTTGGTTCGCCAACCCCTTTCCTATCACAATACTGACTGCGCTGAGAACTAAATCAGCAGATAGTATGTGCAGGTTACAAAGTAAGGTAAGAAAGGTGGAAGATAACATTACAAATGCAGAATGTATGAACCCCTCCATATGTGTAAATTAAAAAACACAGGCCTGGTTTGCCCTACCATGGCATTGGTGAGGTTTCATTGCGTGATTCCCACTTAAAAAGGTACCAGAAAGAGCTACAGTAACTAAATACACAAGAGGAAAACAATTCGTTTGCACAGCAAAAATATCAAGGAAAATTGTTCATGATCTGTGAACTTAATTATATAGCATTTCTTAATTTAATTAGCCATTATAAGTCCATTCATCTGTAGCTCTTGAGAAACTAAATGATCAACTGTGCTTACTCAGGCAAAAGCATTCTGGCACTCATTACAAAGTTTGCTGCTGCTAAGACACAGAAATCTTCCTTCCATTTGTATATAACCACAAGTTATGAACTGTGTATTTTGATTGAACTGTAATAAGGTGTTTGAATTACTTCATGGTAGCCTGCTGCACCTAATAAAAGGTTTTACTTTTAAGTCATCAGCTTTTACAAAGGATACAATAAGTGCCAATTATTCACAGCAGAATGGTAATTTCCCATCACTTCTGTCACGTCTTTCCAATGGAGAAAATGGTAAGGGTTTTCAGACAGGCTTTGCTGCTTTGTGGAGGTTTTAGACAAAAGCACCAACGCAGTGCATAGGATTGCTGTGTTTTACCCCAGGTGGTATGTGTAAAAGTTTTTAAGGACTAAATCAGCAAGTGAAACCTTGGTGTCTAGGCATCCCCCTCTCATGCTTTATCTTCAATTCTATATGCTTAATTACCTCATGGAAATACTTTGACCAACAGAAGCAACAAAACTTGCTGATGTTAAGGATGTTGACAAAGCTGCAAAATTGTGATTAGTATCAAACATGTCTTGTTTGACACTGCTGAGGCACACGTGCATGTCTGTACTGCATAATGCAGCCCCATGTCGAAGATACCCAGCTACCTCTGGGAAAGCTGGCTTATCAACAAGAGCATACCACAGTGCTGTGGTGAGCAAGTGACCTCAGCTTGTTCAGGGAAATGGTAGATGTGGTCCACAGGAGGTGGTGAAGGAAGGCAAAGGTGTGCAGCAAGCCTGGCTCAGCCACCTCTGAGCACAGATATGGTCTCCATACTCAGGAGAACAAGCAAACACATCAGGAGATTGGCCTGGCTAAGTAGGGCACTTACAGCTGAGCTTCAATGCTGTACACAGGAGATGGCGGCAATGAGAGGCTACAAAGAAGGAATATAGAAACCTTGCGTGGGTGTGCAGGGACAATGTTGGAAATCTTGAAAGCCCAGCTGGAGCCAAAACAGGCAAGTGACACCAAGAGATGCAGGAAGAGCTTCTATCACTGTATTAAAAGAATAAATGAGACAAATGGAGGCCCCTTGCTGAACAGGGTAGGAATTATTGCAAGGGATGCAGATAAGGCCAAGATACTTGGTGCATTCATTGCCTGGGTGTTCACCAGTAATGTCTTCCATCCAGAAAGGAGCTACTAGGAGTGGAAGAAGAGTAAGTCAGGGCTCTCTTGAGAAAATGTGATTACTATGAATCCATGTGACCACATGGGCTGCACCCATGGCTGCGAAGCAAGCTGCCCAATGTCTTAGCAAGGGTGCACTCAATCATTTTGGAAAGGTCATGGAGATTGAGGGAGAACCCTTCAAAGCAGAAGTAGTGTAAATATTGCACCCATCTCCAGACAGGACAGGAAGGCAGATCCAGGGAACAACAGCCTCATATTAGTCCTTAAGAAAATCATACAGCAGGTTCTCTCAGTTGCCATTTCTGGGCACTTGAAGGAGAAGGTGACTGGAAACAGACAGCATGGATTTGTCAAAGGCAAACCAACCTGATTGCCTTCTGTGGCAGAATGACTAAATCTGTGCATGAAGAAAGCACAGCGATTTTACCAAGACTTTTGAGAGCATCCAAGTAACCAGGCTGAGATGCTACAGTCTGCCTGAACAAGCAGATGAGTGAAAAAATGGCTGGATCATCAGTCTCACAGGGTCATGGTTAATGGTTTATACTCTACCTGTAGGCTGGTAACAACTGGAGTTCCTCAAGGGTCTGCCCTGGAATCTCATCAACTATTCATCACCTTTATCAGGGACATGGCTGCCGGGGGAAGCAGCTCTAGGGGACAGCCCTGGGTGCTGGTGGGTAGTGAGCTGAGCCAGGGCCAGACATGTGCCTGGGCAGCAACAGGAGTCAGCAGCCCCCAGGGTGGTATGAGCATGGCAAGGCCCATGAGAACAGTGGCACAAGCTGAACACAAGAGGCTCAGGCAGCAAATAAGGTGGAGGCTTTTACCCAGGAGGACTGCCCAGCAGTGCAGCCAGGGCAGGGGCCTGGACGAGAGACCACCCAAGGTGCATCTGTCACAGGCTAGAGCTGACCATGAAGGAGTATACAATTTCACTACAGTGACAGAGACAATTGGTCCTTCTGAGCAGGAGTAGCTTAAACCCAGACTTCAAAAGTTTGAGCTTTCCTGGGACGTCTGTTGAAGTAATTTATGGAGCTAAGATTTAGGTTCCCCAAGTCAAACAGCCTTTACTAGAGTGAGTGTAACTAATCTTAAATTCTGCTGAAATCTGTGCCTCAAATTTTGTGCCATAATCATAGAATCATAGAATCATTTGGGTTGGAAAAGACCCTTAAGATCATCCAGTCCAACCATAAACCTAACACTGCCAAGGTCCACCACTAAACCATGTCCCTAAGCGCCACATCTCCATGTCTTTTAAATAGCTCCAGGGATGGTGACACAACCGCTTCCCTCGGCAGCCTGTTCTAATGCTTGACAACCCTTTCAGTGAAGACATTTTTCCTAATAGCCAATCTAAACCTCCCCTGGTGCAACTTGAGGCCATTTCCTCTTGTCCTATCACATGTTCCTTGCGAGAAGAGAACACCCTGGAGGGTGTTGGCTACAGCTACAGCCTCCTTCCAGGCAGTTGTAGAGAGCGATAAGGTCTCCCCTCAGCCTCCTTTTCTCTAGACTAAACAACCCCAGTTCCCTCAGCCGCTCCTCATAAGACTTGTGCCCTAGACCCCTCACCAACTTGGTTGCCCTTCTCTGGACATGCTCCAGCACCTCCATGTCTTTCCTGTAGTGAGGGGCCCAAAACTGAACACAGTGTTCAAGGTGCAGTCTCACTGGTGCCACGTACAGGGGAACAATCACTTCCCTGCTCCTGCTGGCCACACTATTTCTGATACGAGCCAAAATGACATTGGCCTTCTTGGCCAGCTGGGCACACTGCCAGCTCATAGTCGCTGGCTGTCGACCAACACCTCTCAGGTCCTTTTCCTCCAGGCAGCTTTCCAGCCACTCTTCCCCAGGCCCGTAGCGTTGCATGGGGCTGTCATGACCCAAGTGCAGGACCTGGCATTTAGGCTTGTTGAACCTCACCACAACTCTTTGGGCCCAGCCATCCAGCCAGCTTTTAACCCCATGAAGAGTACACCCGTACAAGGCATGAGTAGCCAGTTTCTCCAGGAGAGTGCTGTGGGAAACGGTGTCAAAGGCTTTACTAATGTCCAGGTAAACAACATCCACAGCGTTTCCCTCATCCATTGAGCAGGTCAAATGTTTAAAAAGCCATCACTTCTGCTGGTTTGTTTGATCCTATATCAATTAAGTCATTGGGAATTTTTCTGCCCATCTCTGTGGTAAAAGGTCAGCTCTGGAAGCTACAGCATGTTTGCTAGGAAGCAAGTTTTGCTACCTTTCCATTAACAAAATTTGTACTTCGCAAACTTTCTAACTCCAAGATGTGGTGGAAACTGGGATCCTAGCTAATTAATCCACCCTTCTACTGATGTGGTGTAGGGAAGAATGTACACATGCTGAAATCTGATCACAGGTGTTTAAATGACTTGGTATAGGTCGCGCTCAGTCAATGGGATACCTCACTGGAAAAAAGCTGTAAAGCCAGTGGCGTAACAGACACCCACCCACGTATAGCAGAAGTGGTGTCTGAAGCTTTCTGTAGGGGGTACAGTATCAGTTGTAATACAGGGTTTCCTTGTTTGCTGGCTTTCTAGAAAGCTGTGAGGATAAATGAGTTCATAGTATTTTTAAAACTATGTAAATGTGAGACACCATCATAAGCAGGTAACTGAAAAATCTGTGCTCGTCAGAGTCTCAATAATCTGCGGGTGGTACTGTGACAAATGGCAGGAGCTTGTGCATGTTACTGAATGCTTTGTGCAGGCTAGTGTAGGATCTTCCCTAGATTGGAAGGTGCATTAAGGCAGCTCAAAACTAGCAAAGCATATTTATACATTTCAAGCCAACCACCTCTGTGTATAATTTCTGCTTGTATGTTGCCTTTGAAAACTAATTCAAACACAGGATTTTAAAGCAAGAAACAACAGCGTAAAAGATGTAGGATTTCTCAAGAATTACTTTTTACCTCAGACTGAGCATACTGCTAAGCAGCTTCCAAGGCAGAGTAAGGCAGTTTAGTAGCATTTCTATCTCTGCGTTTCTTTTACAACCAACTACAGGTCTGAAGTCTGTGGAAGAATACAGAACCCAACTCATTCTTCCCCCCAAACCCCCAAGATAAAACTGCTTGGGTATAATGAACATGTTAGTGGCGTAGCTGTCTGCACAATGGACAGTGACTCTGAACACATGGGTAGTTAGGCTAATTAGGCTCATTAACTAATTACATCAAGAGGCTACTGCTGTATTTTTGCTTGTGGTTGTAATGTTTGAATTTAGACATTTGAAAATCTCACTTGGTCTGCATTTTTGTTATTTTTTGCTTTTGCACCACCACAGAATAACTTTGTGTAAGTTTCATATTGAATATAAATGTTCTACTGAATTTAATTAGCAGATTGACATAAAGGATCATACATGCTTTAATATCCCATGCAGACTGCAAGACATTTACATCCTAAAATTCAAGACAAATTTTAGTACTTGCCAGTATGGGAAATATGGCGAGGAGGGAGGGAGGAAAAAGTGTTATTTTCTCCTGTAGTGTAAGGTGATTTGTAAAAACATTTTCTGTTAGGTTATTTCAAATGGAAGAGAAAGCCTATGCATTTAAAAGCTTTATTTTACATGTCCCTTACATCTCATTCTCTAAAGTACACGGATACCTTTTGATGAAATGTGGTACCTCTGGGATAGAACCTGGCACAAAACAGATCAGCACCTGGCAACATAATATAGACATTTTTAAGAAAAAAAAACTGACAGAAGAGGAGATGGGTTTTTCACTGACAGGGGCAGCATAGAGCATCTGTTGGGATTACTTGTGTTGTAAAATGGAAGCCTATTTGTGTATGTTACACCAACAGAAGATCGTATCTCCTCTGTACTTTGCTTTCCTTGCTCTTTTCACAACCCCTCTCTCCTCCTGCCAGGTAGTAACTCTCTTGCAGGTAGCACGTAGTAATCTCTATGTGTTTTGCAGAAGCTGGAAAGTCCCTGTGCACGTGGCAAGGACTGTATAGCCTGCCTTATGTCAGCTATGTACCGCAAAATAGATTCAGTCCAGAGAAAAGAGGTGTCAGTGAGATGGCTGTCTATGTGCAGGCAAGCAGGGTATGTGGGAGTGGGCCACAGGGGCTGCCTTTCCTAGTCTGTCAAAGACAGATGTGGTCTCTCTAAATGGCATGAGACCGGTTTAAACTATTGCTGTGTAACTGTACTTGACATGAATATGCAGCTGTCTTTCTAAAAAGGCACTCTTAGGATGGCCTTCCACCTGCATTAGCATGCTGAAAGAATCAGGTGGGGGTTTAGTACCAAGTAGTATATTACCATGCATACATTTCTGCACTCTGAGCTGTGAATATTACTCCCTTTATGCAGCTATGGTTTTATTTTGTAGTGCACTGTCTAAAAGGTGATTGCCCTTCTTTCAGATGGGACATGCCTATGGTGTGATTTAGGAAGGATGAAATGTCAACGTTCATGAAGTCTTATTTTTTATGGAGGCTTCAGTATTTTTCAGATGTAGTTTATCTCTGAAAGTAGTCTACATGCATGTGCACATTGGCATCTACCTTGCCTATTCAGTTTTCTGCATGGGCTAATGCAGTGTGAAAATACTTTCATTATGGGTAGTGGACTGGCAGAGGACTTCCAGACACTAAGGGCAGAGAAGAATGTAACAATGGATTAACTCTCAGAAGGTGATTCAGAAAAGAATCTGTTGTTACTTTTCATATTTTTGTATTAAGTAAGAAATGTAAGCAGTTCCACTTCTGCATCTTGCTAATCTGTTTTTAAAATTCAAGGGCTGTAAATGAGCCTGCACAGCCAGTTCATGAAGATTTCATAATATTTTTAGGAACAGTTAATGGAATCTAATAGCTTTATAAAACTGAACTTATTCATTGCAATAGTTTATACTCATGTGATTTTATAATTACTGGGGATATAACCTGGCAAAAAGCAGCAACTGACTTTGCACTGTAAGAAGAACATTTTTCTTTTCTGAGAAACTTCAGGTATGTATGTATGTAGTTTCATCCACAATGGCTCAGAGCTTCAGCTACTGTAAAAGACCAAAATATTGACTGTGAAAGACTGTAAAAGAGTAAATATCTTGAGATAGTCAAAAGCGTAAATACTACAGTTTTTGAGCTGGCCACAGGTCCTTTTACCAGACCCAATATTCTATTATATTTTCATCTGGATTCCATCATTCAAACAAATTGTGAAGTAACGTTAGCAAAGAATGCCTATTTTATTGTTATCTCTCAAAAATCTCTATATCACTCCTGGTATTAAGACACTACTTTGTAAATTAGGTAAAAACCTAGCAAAAGGTTTTCATTTCCGTTTGTCTGAGGAGCCGCCTTAGAGCATCAACATGTCGAATACCAGTTAGACCATAGACACTTACTATTACTGCATCTAAAGCAGAGTTTGTTGTGTTGATCCATGTTGTATTATGACTAGTCCTGACAGTGGTCATGAGCCAGTTAGTGAGATCATTGCTATAGTATAATTTGTTTCCAGGGGGATTTTGTAGCCATTTTTCTTATTTCTTTGGTACCTCTTAGAATTTCCAAGTAAGTATCAGAGAGCACCGGGCTTAGCTCTGCTTTTGCTTAATGCAGGTATATTTATGTAACTACCGGGACTTCAGGGGTGCTGCTGGTGAATTGCTGTTGTTTACGTCACAGCCGAGTCTTGGGTCTCTTGTTTATGCAGGTTTTGTTTCCTTACATTTTAAGATGTCCTTTGTCACTGGTAGCTGATACACACAGTGGTGAAAGGAGGAAAATAATTGTCTTCAAATTTAAATATTAATTCCCTAGGGCTGTGGCTATGCATTCATTTTGGTAGGAAGGGGCTGCTCCTCCTCAACACTAGGGACTTTGACAGAATCCCTTTGCTGACCTTGCTACAGCTGCTGAAGCAAAGCTGCATCTGGTCCTGGCCATTGCACTGTGCAGCATGCTCACACACAGTACACAGTCAGGCTAAGTGGTGATGTCTGTCATTTTTTTCTTATATCTGGATATGTTTCATCCAGTCCTAACACATGCAGTCCCCTTTCTCATCTTTTTCATTTGCGTACATCTCAGAAGCGCAAAAAGGCACACCACAATTCCAATCAATCAATCAATCAATCAATCAAGGGTGTCACGCCAGAAATAGCCAGAGCTTGTCTGAGCATTACTGTTGTACTGTAGTGCTCTCCTGCCCCTGATTACAGGCCAGTGCTTTGGCACATATTGCTCCTACACAGTGAGTGTGAGATACAGGACATGAATTTAAGGAAAGAGCATTCAGCTTAATATATGTAGTGCTCATGTAAAAAAGTTAAAGCTTAAAGCCGATCTCAGCAATTTCTGAATGTGCTGCTGTCAAACTGAAAGTGGTAGATGGCTTTGGGTTGCTCTGTATGTAGTTAATTATCCACACTGCCAACAGCATAAGAAGATATACAAATAGTTTGGACTGGCAATTTGTTGTGCTGTACAGACTACAATCTTTTAGACATTGTGGCAATAGGAACAACCAGAAATAAAATGTAGATCAGTACCAGCAACAGCTTATAGACGTGCTTTTCCTCACAAACTCCCTTAAACATCTTGGTTTTGGCAGATAACAATTCACTGACAGATTCCAGCAAATGCACTTTCAAATGTAGTAGGGATGAGTTCACAATAGCGCAGTTTGTACAGCTGTTAAATCGATGAATCATATTTAAGCCATGTTTTGTTCTCTTGGCCTTTAGCAGCTTCTGAATGTTGCTGGCATTCTCACATTTCCAGATGTTAAGGACTAGGCTGACTTTCACCCAGCAGAAGACATGCAGACTGGTGTACATTATGTAGAATTATAAAATATGCCTTAAATGGGACTTAATTGCTGTAAATTTCTCATGCTCTTATTTTGCCCTTTTTTTTTTTTTTTGGCCTGAGTATATCACATTTATTTCTGCTAAACTTTAATTCATTCCTGTATTTAGAGAAAGAAATTACAACACCCCCAAAGCTTTAATACTCTGTAAAAATGAGTAGTTGATTTTGCCTAACAAAGTCTTGTATAGTAGAGTCTGCTTTACCAATCAACAGTACATCGTTGCATCACTGCTTGCATAATGCTGATCAGATATTTGGACTCCACATTTTGTGGAGATCTTAGCAAGGTGTAAACCGTGCCCTAGCACTCTTCATCTGCTATGCCTGCATTTGAAATACTGTAGTGTTTTTCAAAGTTGATGTTTAGTGCATGTAAGTTAGCTGGATCAGTAGCCAAGCCTAAACGTTATTCTTTATGAGGAGTGAATGTGAACGCTGCCTCCCAGCTGGCAGCTTAAACCACTGCTGCAGGAAACAGTTTTGTGCTGAAATGGAGTAGGTGACCTCAAGCAGTCCAGTAACGTGGTTTGAGAAACCATGGGACGGTTTAAGCCACCTGTCACCTGTACCCAGATTGAGTCTGCTGTGTGGTGAGGTATACATGTGCCAAGTGAAGCAGTGGGAAGGAAGAGATCCTTGTTTCTGCTGAACTTCAAAGCTATGTGGATGGAGCAAGCATGTCTTAATGTATGTAGTTGAGATAAGATGGATCATGATCTTTAAACTGAAAGAGGGTAGATTTAGATTA
The DNA here is from genome assembly GCF_964188355.1 of Buteo buteo. Taxonomy (NCBI): domain Eukaryota; kingdom Metazoa; phylum Chordata; class Aves; order Accipitriformes; family Accipitridae; genus Buteo; species Buteo buteo. Next base: position 37,438,470 of record NC_134204.1, read on the forward strand.
GATGTAAGGAAGAAGTTCTTCACTGTGAGGGTTCTGAAGCACTAGAACAGGTTGCCCAGAGAGGTTGTGGATGCCTCGTCCCTGGAAGTATTCTAGGCCAGGTTGGATGGGGCTTTGGGCAACCTGGTCTAGTGGAAGGTGTCCCTGCCCATGGCAGGGGGGTTGGAACAAGATGATCTTTAAGGTCACTTCCAACCAAACCATTCTATGATTCTGTGATGCATAAGCATGCTGTACCTGGGCTCCAGATTAGGATGCTAGCTGGATGGATACATGCTCTGTGTTCTCTTTCCCTCTTTTTCTGCTCTGTGTACTGTCATACACATCTGTATATGGTTTTAAGATCCACAGCTCACCTGCCTGAAAGTGCAGCAACAAAATTTAAAGCTGCAATTCTATCTAGCCAGAGGAAGCATCTTCCCCTTAAAGCTTCCTAAAATTCCTTCTTTGAGACATGAGAGAAGTATGAAAGTTTGAGTGAATATGTAATTTGATGGTTTACACTCTCCTAAAATACAAAAACATTATTTATTTATGGTAAAAGAGTGTGATAGGTCAGGAGCAACACATAGTGGTCCAGATGAGAAAGCTGGTGCTGTGCAAGCAGGCAAGAATTCTGAGAACGCCCCAAACTCTTAGTGTTCTTGTATTAGTTTTACCCCTCTCTCAGAGTTTCCGTATCACCATGCAGCTGTGTGAGACACTTACATTGAAGAAACACTCAGGTAGCTACCAATTTTTTTGGCACTCTGGGAAGTAGAGCACAGATGTCCTCTTTCTCTGTGCAGTGCAGTGTAGGGCAGGGCTCCCACTACTGCTTTGTGGAGAACTCATAAGGATTGTGGGTCTGAATCCAGATCCCTTTGCACAGGACTAAAAAAATTTCTGAGCATTTTATTGCCCACAGGTCCACTAAAGGGACTGTTGTCGTCAGAAGTAGAAATATGATGTGGGAATAGATAACATACGGGAATAGATTCTCTGCTCCTTTTCTGTACTGGAAAAAAAAAAAAAAAAGCAGAGATTGGCACATCTAGCTAATACAGCCACCTTTTTAGTTCCAATGTCTTCTCTGTTTCTCATACTGTTGGCCTGCTGGGGACAGAGCATGTTAAAAAAGCACACAGTGTTCTGACTGTCCTCAGCTCTCTGGCAGCTTTTGAACTTTTGCCAGCTTCTCTTTGCCAGCTCCTGAGGCCACTCTAAACTGCAAAGGTGTGGGGGTTGTAACGAGATTTCTGGCTGAACTTAAAGTTTGCAGAGGACTGACCTCCTAAAGTGTCTGTTGGGTAAACAATGCAAACCAGTAATAAGTTTAAATGTATGAAATGGATTCTCTTGGTTGTTGTGGATGCACTGTGGTGTCTTAGCTATCAGCACACCTCCGTCCCTGGAATGTGTAATACTGATTTAAATTTTTGTCTGCCCTAGTGTAGTACTTACCTCATCTGTCATGGTGGGTTCCTCTGTGCAGGGACTTTCCATACAGAGATACAGCACAGGGCACTACTACACCAGCACTTCTCAGCAGTTCTTCCCCTGCTCTCACCCTGCTTTATTTCACTTACCAGTGGACAGCCTCCAATGTGATGCAGTGGCATTGCAGCAGAGGCTCTGCAGTAACTCCTGTCAGTGCAGAAGCTTGCGGCATTCTTTCGTATTTATTGTATGCTAGTGCTGAATGTGAATGACTCCCCCTGTGATGCTGGAGTTGCAGGAATTCTGCAGTGTGGTCCTTGCTAGTAGTCAGCAAGTAAAATGCTAGATCAGACAGGTTGAAGAAAGGATTGATCGAGACACCCTCTTCCCTCCCCTTTGACAGGTTTAGCTGAAAATGAAAAAAAAAAGGCAAATTAGGGATTGATTCTAAATGAGGAGAGTAAGAACGCAGGACAGGTTCACAATGCGTATTTCTTACACTGCAACAATGCTCGAGGTTGATACCCTGATCTCTTTTTGTCCTTCTGGGGGAGAAATAGTTCCACTGCACTAATTTGCTTTTGCTCCAGACTATCACTGGCGTTACTGGAGATCCTATCCCATGGACGATTTCCTTCATGACTTGACAAGCTTTAGCAATGGCTTTTCTTTAGCATTGCTAGTTCCTGTGTCTTATGTATGTCACATCTATAGCCAATTTCGCTGGCTTTCTGACCGCCTTCAAACTGTTAATGGGGCTCTAAACAGGGCTATGGGTGCTACTGCTAGCAGCTGTGAGGACTAGCAAGGCAAAGCTATTATACATATATATAAAGGGTACTTAGAAAATGCTTTGTGAGAGAAGGCAGCAAGCCTTTTAGAGTCCAGTCATAGCCTTCTGTTTTCCTCTTGAGTTTCCAAAATTCAGTTCACTTCCTGATCTTTGAATCGTGCACTTTCTTGTTGACATTCCGCATCCAACAGCAGAGTCAAGGGAGCTTTTAAGGGAGAATAAACCTACCCAGCCTGTGGCTGGTGCGGTGTTGTGGTGGAACAGGCCAGCGAACAAAGATTTCTAGCAGGAAGAAAGTGATTTTAGTGCTATCAGGGGAGTGAGTATATTATTGTCTGATTAAATATATTTGCTGAGTGACAGAGGGAAAAGGAAAAGACAATCTCAGGCTTGCCTGGCAGATGCTTACCTTAACTACATCACAAACATTTCTGTTAGGTATGCTCCTGATGGCAAGCAGTGGCAGGTGTGAATTATTGCTCACAATCTTCTCATGTGGTAGGCAAGTGTATTTCTTCATTTTGCCAAAGGAGAAAGCAAAGCTTCAATGGCATTATCAAAGTCTCAGTGCAAACAGGAGATAAATAGTGAAGTTCCGTGGAGATACATGGATCTCCCATTTTTTCCCTTTTGCCTTTGTCGTGGTTTAACCCCAGCCAGCAACTAAGCACCACACAGCTGCTCACTCACTCCCCCCCCATCCAGTGGGATGGGGGAGAAAATCAGGAAAAGAAGTAAAACTCCTGGGTTGAGATAAGAACGGTTTAATAGAACAGAAAAGAAGAAACTAATAATGATAATGATAACACTAATAAAATGACAGCAGTAGTAATAAAAGGATTGAAATGTACAAATGATGCGCAGGGCAATTGCTCACCACCCGCCGACCGACACCCAGCCAGTCCCCGAGCGGTGAAATCCCTGCCCCCCCCTCCCCGTTCCTAAACTAGATGGGACGTTACATGGTATGGAATACACTGTTGGCCAGTTTGGGTCAGGTGCCCTGGCTGGGCATGAGAAGCTGAAAAATCCTTGACTATAGTCTAAACACTACTGAACAACAGCTGAAAACATCAGTGTGTTATCAACATTCTTCACATACTGAACTCAAAACATAGCACTGCACCAGCTACTAGGAAGACAGTTAACTCTATCCCAGCTGAAACCAGGACAGCCTTTCACCCTGTCTTCATGTGCCCTTATAGCTTCTGTGATAGCAGTGGAGTCACTGTGCTCCTCAGTTCTGCAAGGGAAGGCTCTTCTGCTGATGAGCTCCAGCTGGCATTGCAGACTGCCCTTTTAGCTGTCCCAGCTGAAGAAGAGAAATTTTCTAATGCAATGTAAATGGGCATAACTGTATCTCAAATGTGTGTTAAGTTGGGATCCTATTTTCATTTTACTGCTGAAGTGGCTTATTTTACATTCTCATGCCATGTCCTATTGGCAGTCCCTATTTTGCACAAGGTGTTCACAAATTAAAAGAAAAATAGAATAAAATTCAAAGAATTTGAAATGCAAGAGAGAGGGTGATAAGCTTTCCTGTCTTGTGAAATCTTTTGTGTTTAATGAAAGTGTGAGTTTTGCTCAGTTTCTCTAACGATGAGTGCAATGTAAGTGTAAGGCTAATCAGACACTTCTGGCTTCTGGTGACATTTATCACATCTGTTGCGTTTCCTGAGGCTTTCCAAAACTAATGATTTTGGATCATTTGGCTTGTAAATCAGGACTTCCCTCATCTAGATGGCTGTTCTGGAAAAGCTTGAGCAAGATCACTTTACCTCGGTTGAAATCAGATTTTAATTCCTTTTGGTACAGGATAAGGTGCAGTGAACCAACATTGGTATTTTCTACAGCCTCTTACTGTTTCTGAAGATAAGCTGTCTCCAGATTAATCTGGAAAAGGTCCTTCTTTTCTTTTCTTTTATATTCTGATGTTAGTTGGAGAAGGATGAGAAGTCTAAAATACAGCTAATTTACATACGCTTTTCAGGTGGGTTTTTCTTTTAGTCCCTGTTCTAATTTATCTGAAATCAACAGAAAATCTCTCTTGCTTACTGTTGTTGCTGAGAGTGTGATTTGCCGAGAATGTGATTTGCCACAAGTGTGATTTGCCAGCAGGAAATAGGCTTCATTATCTGCAGAGAGCCAGAGCCACGACCATAAATCTGAATTGCAGATGTCACATGTTTTCTGTGGTAGCAAATTCTAATACCATAAATGCCAAACCGTGCAGGATCAAACAGACAGAAAAATTAGCCTGCAAGTGGCAGTTTTGTCTTATTCTAGCATGTGAAGTGACAGAATAAAAAAAAAAATTCTTGATTAGACACTGTGCTTTTTATAAATGTTATTTTTAAAATGTTTTCTCCTTCTGAAAAGCCTACAGCGTTGGCATACCTTCACCATGTGTACACAGACTTCTTCTCATTAAAATGTGTTTCTCACTACTTTCTTTTGCAAGTCAGCTATGTCTTCCTTGTGTTTGCAAAGCTAACAAAGCATCACAGCATTTTAAAGCCTGTTTGAAAATCTTTAACAAACCTGAAGATAATTCTGTTGCTATGCTTCCAGAACACGAACACTTACAGTGACAAGCAAAAGTCAAAAAGGCAAAAACTGCATGGAAGACTCACGGAAGTGGAATAGATGCTAAGCAATCAGGAATAAGAAATCAACAGGGTGACTTGCATTTAAAAAACATGAACTACAGAAGCATTATTTTTCTCCGTCATGAATTTGTAAGGTCCATTCATTACTGTTTCCTGTAGCTTTCATATTAATAAATTTTTTTTCCTACCACCCTGTCCACTGTGTGGCAATTTGACAGGACTTAGTGTCAACAGCTTTCCTTTGAGGGATAGAGAAGTTATGCTATGGCAGCTGAACTGTGTGGTAGATAAGAAACGTTGTGGAAGGACAATCTCCAGAATATCTGAATGGGAAAACTAGTCTAGGATGGCTGTAATGATAAAAGGTATAAAGAAGTAGATCAGAGTTTGCTGTGTGCTTTGAGTAAAAATGTTGCTGTGCTCCATATTTGGAGCTATGAATGCATGCCATGAACAGACTGTTACATTTTTCAGTCTTACTGTGGTGTGACTGCTTTGCAAACAGGGCATTCAGTTTGCATCACAGGCAAAGGTGGTGTATTGTGTTGGTAATCTATTCAAAGCTGGTTTTCTACTCCTGTATAGAAACAAAGCTGCCTTCTATACATGCTGCCAAACTAGTATTTCATTAAATTAATAGAGCTGCAGACTCAGGTGACTACTACTGTAGTTTAATGCTGATCTTGCTGCATTTTCAAGTAGGTAGTGGCATATCATACTTGTGCAAGGCTTTCTGGTAGCAGTTGGTTGAAGTGTGAATTGTTCAGAAGGCACTTCAGTACAATGTAGTGTCATAGTACTGAAGAATGTAATTCTCATGGAATGGCTATCTAATGCACATTTGATTTACATTAATGTCTTGTGAGTAGTGAGAGACGAGAGCATCAGATTCACATCGTCATTAGAGGACTGCTGTATGGGATATTGTACAAGTGATCATGAGTGTATTCTATAAAAGGCAACTGGAATTTTCAGCATATTCATAGTGACTGCACAAGCATTTTTTTGTCCTGCATAACATGCTGCATCATGACACCGCAATACAGGAAAAAAGGTCAGTTGCACAACTGTATGAAAAATGAAAGAAATGGCTCCATAACTAAGACCTAATAAGTTTTGTTGTTTCACATGAAAGCCGTCTACCAAACCACACTCCTGCCTCTATGGCTTATATTTGAGATCCTGTCAGCATTTACCAAAAACCTGCCTTTTTAATATTATCTGCCAGGAAAAAAATAAGTCTATTTTTTCCCCTAAGTGTAGGATTCATGCCACTTTTGTTGTCCCTACTGAAACCATTCTGACCAGCAGATGTTAATATTCTACCTGAGTGGAAGTGGGATCTTTATAAAATTGGAATTTGCTCTAAGGCACATAGCACTTGTTTTCAGTCATATAAAATACAGAGTTCCCAGCTGTAAAACACGACATTTTTCGGTGTAGAAAAGGTCTGTATATTTTTGCTGCATAAAAAAATGTTTTCATGACATTTTTTCCCCCACCCAGAAAATATTTTTATGTTGACTCTGTTATTTTTCATGAAAATATATTGCTATTTTAATGATAATTTTATTGTAAGGCTTTTGGGAAGCAAGGTGGAATAGGTAATCAACATTTGAAAGATAAGGCATGATCACAAAATAACTAACGTTGGCTGTGGTATTAGATTAGGTTTTAATTCTGGACTGGACTGGACTGGACTAGACTAGGAGGAGCTGAAGTATAACTGTTTTGAAAGACAACTTAAAGGGCCTAATTTTCATTCTGTTGTAAAGCAAGAACCGAAATGTTGAAACCTTGACTCAAATGACATGGCAAAGGAGTCTTTTGTTTTCTGGCTGGCTGTAGCTGTGAGCTGCCGATATTTCTGACTGCTTAGCACGACAGCAGATCCTCAGCTGTTCTAGCTGGCATAGCTTCATGACCTAGGATAATCAAATCTGGCAATTTTAGAGCATGGTGGAGCAGTAGCCTTAATGAAATGCTTTAACAGTTGATTTGGAGGATGGATATAAATGTGCTGAAGAATATCTCTAAATTTAATCAATACAGTGATGACATAGATGTGGGATCTGTTGCAAATGCTTAGGCTGCCTTTTTCAGGCCCACTGCTCCCACCTGATGACTTTAGATAATGGCCTTGTAAAGGGAGCTTAGTATCCTCTTCTGAGTAGATTTCCCCCTTCTGCCCTAAAGGGAAAGAACTTTTGAGGGTTTCATTTTTTAATATTTTTTTTTCTTAAATTTGAATCCTTAATTTGAGTTCTCATCTCTGACTGCAAGTGCCTGTGGCCTTCAGGAAAAAAACCCACTATTTGAATTTTCAAGTGGGATTTTGGTTTGGCTGCTCTTTTCCTGTGATCTGTCAGTGCTTCTCCAAACCAGATTTTTGCCTGGATAATGGAGGTGGAAGGTACTTCCTTGAGGGCCTATGATGTAACTACCTTGAAAGAAGAGTCACCCAGCTCCAGAAGGGCTGAAGTCTTCACAGCTCACGTCTCTCATTTGACTCACCTCTGTTGTCTGTAACAGTACTTGACCCAGAGTTTTACAAATGAATTTTCTGCTTGGTACATAGTTTTGTTAGTCACCTTAAATGAGTGACTCATGATGTGAGGCTAATACTGACAAAATGGAAATGGAAGCATGTTTAGGAGAGAGAGATGGCCTGTCTTTTTGACTTAGCAGTGACCACTCCAGCAGACTACAGAGCTGAACTATTAAGTGTCATACATTCCTCAGCTAGAGTAATGATTAATATGGAGGAAGGAGTAATTGCTATGGTTTGTAGATGTGAGATGGGGTCTTTAGGGCATCTGCGGGGATGATATGCCATGTCTTTGCAAATCCTCGTCAACTATGAAAATATCTCAAAATGATGAAAAGTAAAGCTACAGCTAAAAAGGGCTGGAACATTAATTACCTTTGGGTACTTTGTATCCTTAGAGTTGAACTTCAGTTATTCAAAATCTGTTTTGAATATTTAGGTACAAGCATATTTGCATACTGTTGTTTTCAGTGACCTGAAATCTTTGTGGTAGAGAGTCCTGTGCAGATTTTGCTGTATCATTTGTAGTAGGAGGTCCATTTGCAGAAGATTCATTCATGGATTGATGAAGAAAGCTTCTGGTCTTTCATGCTTCCTTTGTTACCATTTTTCACAGAAACTGCAAATGAATAGCATCTTTTAGGACATTAAACCTATCCCTTGTCCACTGCAGAATTGTTCCTAACAGCACTGAGTTTGAAATCTATGAATTTTGTGCAGCACTTCACTAATCTCTGTAAGGCACAAGTTCAATCATACAGACCACACAAACTGATCTGCATTCAGATTAATGATAAGAGAGTGTCTGCATGGATTTTCTTTCTGTATAGGAAAGAAGGGATAAATAAAGTTCTTTTTTTTTTTCAGGATGTTTTATAGTATTGATGGCTCATCAATGCACCATTTTGGGTACTAATTTGCAAGGAGCTGACAGAAAACAAACAGAACTGACAGCCATTTCTTATTGCACAGATAATTATAGCCTGCATTAGTAAGTACTTGGCCATGCTGCACTTGCAGTTTTGTAGGATTGAACTGTAGTGAATTTGAAATTAATCCAATGTATGGATTTTATTAGCAGCATGTGAGTGGTTGACTGTGGGTCTTCTCCTTTATAGTAAAAGAAAGCCGTAGAAGAGTTAACACAGTGGTTGAAACCAAGAGGAAAAAAGTGCAATTTTTCCTCCGTTACTCCTTGTTTATTGCAGGAGTCACTTCACTGAAATCAGTAGTTACACTTAATTAAAACAGTCTAAAGATGATTCAGAGACATCTAGGAATGTTTGTAAAATTAAATGGTGTTCAGTACAAAGAGCTAAAAATGGATAGGAAACAGAAAGTCATATGTCTGATGAATTTCTTATGACAAATAACCAGCCCAGTGAAAGATTAGTACATTCACTGGATCATATGCACCTGACTTAATTGTGGAATTACACCACTAAAAACACTTTGTGACTGACAATGCAATTGCTAACATCCATTTTGAATGGTGCTGCATAGCAGTTACCATTCAAATCTGTTGCTGTCACATTTATTGACAGTAGAGGGAAACTCAGTTCAATGTGTTCCTCTGAATCAGGGAAATGAAACGGTAGCACAAAATCATTTTCTAATTAGTTTTCAAACTGAGTATTTCATAAAATAACGGAGTATTTGCTAAAGGTGTGACACCAAAGTTCCCTTTCATTCTTTCTAACACATGTGTCAGCCTGGTATTTTATATATGACTCGTGAACCTCAAAGCTCTTGCATGGTGTGAATGTAGGGGGTTTTGTATCTATCACTTTCATTTATAAACTTGATTTTTGATGGTGAAGGTCTGGTTGTGACTTGAGTCAGTATGTTTCTGAGAGTTCTCTGGCATGGGCGCCTGTTGCCTTCTGGGTGGCTAGAGTCAGGCCTTGGGAGCTTCTTCTTGCTATGTGCTTAGGCATTGTGATTACCCGTGATGTTTCATTGATGCAGCCTGGACAAAGGAGCTGGGGCCATTTTTCAGCTCTGGTGAGAAATTTTTTAGTGCCTTAATTCTTTCCCTTAATTCATTCTATCAAGTCACCTCCTTTTTCATCAGCACACACAACCATGGATATTTCTGTCTGCTGAATACAGATCCGTCATTGTTGATTATTTACTTGATAAGGTCCAGGGTACAGATATTCATTCAACAGAGAAATAGAGGTGTGACCTTGGCAAAGACGTGATAGTATGTACTTCTGACACCAGCAAAAAATTGGGTCTCTGAGAGTTAAGCAATAATATATTATTTTCTGTTTGTTTAACTTAAGTTAAAGTGTGTTTGAAGTAAGTTTTTCAGAAAGAATAATATGTCTGACTGTTGTACCAACTTAGAGGGAAAAAAAAACGTTTCCCCAGGAAAACACGGTGGCTAGATTTTTCAGTTATTGCTGAATCTGTTTATTGTTCTTTTTTTAACTGCAGAAAGTGAGTGAAAAAGTAGGAGGTGCAGAAGGAACCAAGCTAGATGATGACTTCAAAGAAATGGAAAGAGTAAGTCTAAATACAGATGTGTCTATTCATTATTACCATTCATTTTTCTTTTCTAGGACAGGAATTTCAATCACTTGAATAATTTTGAAAGACTTAACTTTTATTTAGCAGGACTGAGCTTTCTGTTTCTTACCTCTTTTTGTTTTCTAACCAAGGCATATGTAATATATGGCATTCTTTATAATGCCAATATTTCATTCAGAGATTGAGGCTGTTGTCAGCTATAAATTAGCTTCAGTTAAGCCATTGTAGAGGATCTCTGAAAACAATCTGTCTACAAGATGGTAATTTCAATGGCAAAGGGTACCAGTCATTCTCAGCACCTTGAGCATCAGTCAAGAGGAGCAAGAGCTGTCTGCCAAAGGGGGTTGACAGTGGCACTGGGATATTCATTCATAGGTTCAGACATCCTGTTAGGCAGCCTCCCCTGGAAAAGTGCCTTGGGTAGATGCGGTTAACCCCCCAACAGACTGCTTGGTGAGGCAGGCAGTGGTAGCACTGAGTGTTTCTATGGGGGGCGAAGCCACAGCTGTGTGTGGTGGTGATAATATTTCAGTTGGAAGGATCAGTAGGGGCAGGTTTTTTTCTGGCTTCAACTTTGAAAGGTACTATCAAATCTTGTAGCACAAGCTACTGCTACGTGATTTGTAGGGTATGTATCTAATACATAACTCCGATCAAGAGAAACAGAAGCTATTTATCTGTACATTTGTATGGTGAGATGAGGAAAAAAAACCTTGGATGAAAAATAAAGGGAAGGGGCATATCCTTTGTACTTCTTACAGCAAAAGTACTGCAGAGTCGGCTTCTCCCCTTCTGCCCAGCTTCCCTTCAAATGTGCTGCAAGTATAGGCACTGCCGTCAAAACTGGAAGATGTTAACAGATTCAGAAAATTGATGCAAGGTTTAGAGTGGAAAATAGGACATTGCAACAGCCAGGGGTGAGTCCCACGTAGTGCTTGTGGGCGGCATGGGTTGGCAGTCCAGGAGATAGGAGCACTGAGAGTTGAGAAGAGAATGGAGTAACTCATCAGTTGCCTCCACACTCCCTGCCTGGCCCCGTGTTCCTTGCCAGCTTTTCTGCAGGCAGTGGACATGCTCCTTCTGCCTATCTCTGGCCTTCTGTTCCCTCGCCCCCTACTCTCCTCTGCAGCCTTCAAGCCATTTCTGTGGTCCCTACCAGGCAGTTCAGCTACTTACTCACCCAGGGCTGGCAGACCTCTTCTGCTTCTTTGTGTAAAGCATAGAGCAAGACCTGGCAGATGGCAGTGGCAACAGGAAACAGGAAAGACATCAGTCACAGCGTGCTGCAACCAACCCATCTCAGGCGTTCTTTTTTAAAATAGGAACTTGCCATTATGGTAGAGGAGTTCACCCTGTGGGACACAAGCTACCCTGCAGAGAAATGCAATGTGTCTTTGTAAGTGCAGAGTGCAGGACAGGTTATGGAGATCCCCAAATCTGCCAAAGCAGCATTTTTTCATTGAGGCCTGATTCTGAGAGGGAGAGTAGTTGCATACTTTGCTATATGCAGCTTAGGAAGTTGATGCAGAGTACTTCTTAAGAAAGCAAGAATTCCTATTACAGTAGAAAAAAGTAATGCTATTCAGTTTTAAGTATTTTAAATTCCTAAATATAAAATAATTCTTCCTGGAGTCAGCCAGGGGAAATAAATGGTCAGTGCATCCATGCTGATAGGTTTCTTGAAATTGGAAACTAAGTGATACCTGGTCTTCCTTACCCCAATTTTACCAGGCCTTGCTCTGAAAGTGGTAGACAGCCCATTTTATCATTGGTGGTTGGTTTTGATTGACATCTGCTTTCCCCTCATTTTGCCAGCTATTAGGTGATCAAAGATGGCTAATTCTTCAAATAGTTTTCAGTGACCATTCTGTCAAAAAGTTTTCCCTGTTGTGGACGCTTCCCAGGGTGACATAAAGTATCAGCACAGTACAATGAGTCCTATCAAATTCCTGACGCATCCTCAGGTACTCTGTACTAATGGCCTCACTTGAGAATGGATCTGCTATAAACTGAAATGGTGGACTCATGCTTTGGTAGTTTTCCAGGTATTATCACCATTCTGGTACCAGGGCTGCTCTCAGGGACGCAAAAATAAAATTATAAGAAGAGTTAAAAGAATTTATAAGAACAAAAAGAAGAGAGAAAAACATTTTCCTTTTGTCTAACATCTTTTTTTCATGTTTCTTTTTGTTTAACTCTCTGTCCTTTAGAAAGTGGATGTTACCAGCAGGGCAGTTGTGGAAATAATGGCAAAGACAATAGAGTATCTTCAGCCCAATCCAGGTAATGTAATTTCACAGTCTCACAGTACTTGCAGCACTTTTTGAAAATATTCTTTCTCACCAAAATAGAATATGACAGATCTCATCCTCACTGGTGCAAGTTAAGACAAAATTGGTGAAGTTATCATCAAGTAAAAGAGAGATGAGTACAGGCTTCTGTGTTAGGCTGTCAGAGGGAATGGAGACTGGCTTTGGGAGGCCTGTTTTCCTTTTGTGTTGTCTTGCTTTAGGTGAGGGAGCAGCATATGCCTAGAAATCAGGTGTGTTTACTTGCAGGCATCTCAATGTCAGCACTGTGAGCGTGGGGGGGCTCCCTGGGAGCTGGAGATGGCTGTGGACTCCCCAGGGGCGGCAGGGCAGGGCCTGGAAGTCAGGGCCCATCCCGCTGCTCCAGCCAGGAGCAGAGCAGCCCGGGTGCTATGGGGCAGCAGCAGCAGCCCTGGGCATCAGGCACCTCCCTGGGTATGGGGATGGGCCAAGGCCAGGCAATCAGCCCACAGCCATGGTGAGGGTGTCTGCATGAAACATCTCTTTCTGCTGCTGTTCCAGTCATTCACCCTGTGTGAAGGAAGAGGACGGGCAGTCCTTGCAGACTGTGGGAAGAAAGACAAAGTTCTGAAGCAGCTTCCTCCAGGGCGCAGGGAAAGATGTAACAACACCTTTCACCTGGTCCTCTAGTGATTTCCCATCCTCATTAGCGTTACTACAAAAGGGAGGGTGGAAAAGAGGTGTTGATGCCGAACTGGAGAAAAGGGCAGATAAACAGATGTAATCAGAGATGACTCAATTGAACCCTCAAAGTAGAAAGGAATGGTTGGTTTCACTGGGGAGATGAAAGAAAGGTTTTGTGATTGGGCTGATGGAGAGCTGCATGCCCCTTTCTTGCCAAAGGATCCTCACAAGGAGAGGTGATCTGGAGCTGTTAAGTAAACCATTAAATTCAAGAACTTGAAGATTTCCATAGTGATCTAGGAACATAAGGGCTTTGATACTAGCATAAGTCAATGCCAGCTTGACTGATGGCATCAATGGAGTTATGCTTGTATAAAATTAGCATGAAGGTAAAATGAGGCCTCTACCTGCAGTAAGTATCTTAGAGTTTCATGGAAGTACAGACCAAATTCACTCATTCACTGTGAGGAATTTGTTTCCTAATAGCTGGAAACAAATTTGAACCAGTGTGAAATATTTTAACTCCAGTGTGGTAGGATGAAGGACTGTTGCTAGTATAGCTTAACTGGTGATATTTCTATGTTAGACCACAGAGGAAAGGAGGATAATATGATGATGCTGCCAGTGTATTGAAAAAAGGAGGAATAATATTTACGAGTTCCAAGAACTGCTAGAGAGAAAATAATGATGACTAGAACGGTTTCTATGTCAACAGATGAAATACTGTTTATGACTTGAGTCCACAGCTTCATTGCTCATCGTCAACAAGCACTCTACAGGAAAAGCAATACGATTGACAAACGTTATGGGGCTAGTGATAAAATTGTTAACTGCTGTCAAGCTGCTGTTGTGCAACATTGTATAGACTGAGTGGTAAGCTTTGGCTGCTCAGCCCCTCTCTGGCTGCCTTCCTGACACATCTGAGTGATTATGTTTGCTGTGAATTGTGAAGGAGGCTTACAGCAATGGCAGAGAGCAAAATTTCTGGAAATAGCTAAGGATGTGATTTCAGGCACCTCGGGCTGATGTAAGTTTGCAGTGCTGCAGGAGAGAGCAGTTTCCATACTCTAGCTACGCATCCCCTCATCTGCTTGTGGCATGTGCAAGTAGGATCAGAAAATTAAAATTGTAATAGGCAGGAGGAAGATTTACTTTCCTGCATATCAAATTAGATCACGTTATTCATTCCACAGCTGGGCAATGGGTAACAGATGGAGTAAGAGGAAGGGGGGACTGACTCTTTTCAGCTCTCACCTGTTCTTAGATTGTTTTATACCAATTGCAAAAGGGCTCCCTACAGTGAGAAGAATTGCATGAAAAATTACTTCTTTTTTCAATGAAATAAAAAATTTCCTTTTAAAATTCTCCCTACAACTATATTACAATTTATCTGGGACACCAAAAATGCTGATTTCCAGTATTTCCTGTTTGCTTTCTCACTTTCATAAAAAATAGAAACATTACATTGGGAAGAAGGGGGAAATTTAATGAAAAAAAAAAGTTCTTTAATGGCACTGTTTAACAGAAGAATTTCTTTAAAAGTTTACCTGGGTTTGGTAGGGAGAAGAGGGTTTGGGATGTAGCAGACATTCCTTGGTAAGTAAGATGTGCCCTGGAAACATCAATATACTTGGATAACATAGTACTGCAGTGCTAGAGATCGAATGGCTTCATGGTGTTTTGAAGGATCAATAAATTAAGTATGAAGCATTGTCTACCTTCACTAAACAGTTAAATTAACTAATGCTGGAAGGAAAAAGAAAGAGGGAAGGGAAGGGAAGGGAAGGGAAGGGAAGGGAAGGGAAGGGAAGGGAAGGGAAGGGAAGGGAAGGGAAGGGAAGGGAAGGGAAGGGAAGGGAAGGGAAGGGAAGACAAAGGTGAATTTTAGATGAATATTAAAGACAAAGGTGAATTTATTGAAAGAGATGTTGGGCTGAGGTTAGTATGAATGAAAAAGATAGCTTTGTAGATTTCTCAGTTATGAAAAAGACCTGAAGGGCAGCTGAAAATAACTAAAATTGAACATGATGAAGGCTGAAAGACTTTCCGTGCAGAGGTACATGACCATAATTTCAAGAAAAAGAGGTGTGCCAGATGAACAAGATTGAAAGTACAAAGAATGAGCAATTGAACCCACTTCTGAAATTTCTTTCAAAGACTTTTGGCAGTGTTTTTATGATTTGCCATGGCTCTGTTAACAATTAAAATTAAGGTGAATCATTAGTGGCACCATGAAAGTCAATGTAAAGCAAAGGGAGTGCAACTGGGAAAAGAATCAAGTGCTCAGGTCACTTCCATGTGGTTTTTTGTACATCTCTGCCTGTCTTCACTCAGGTTGAAACATAACTTAGAGAAGAAAGCACATGGCACTAGCACAATAAAGCAATAGAAATGAAAGGGCTCAGGATGGGATTTTGAGATTGACTGAGCACAAACTTACCTCTCCTCCCATGGAAGTTACTGGAATCAACTTTAAAGAAGGAATGAGACCACTGGTGGATGTATTCTATGATTTCCTACTAAATCAGGGTTCTAATGTAATCATTATTAAATGATTAAATGATTCATTGAAGCATGAATTTTTCATCCTTACCTTTCTTCTCTTTATGATTTATTTCTTGCCCTTGCCTTATTGTCCTTTCATCTGTCATTCTTTCCTTTACCTTTTGCATTCTACTCTTACCTGCCTGTCCAGAATATAGCTGCTTCATTTTTTTTATTCCCTCATTCATTTTTTCCTTTTATTTCTGAAAATACTCCCATTTGTTCCTGTTTTAGTTCAGCTTGCTGCCTTCATTCCCCTGACTGATTCTGTTTGTGCTTTAGTTTCTTTTGTGCTTCTGTATTTTCCCATCACCATCATCATTTTGATGCCATTTTTAAAGCCAGACACTTCTTTAAAATGCAATTTCTTATACTGAACAGTCAACCAGTCTGCTGACTGTAGTTTTGTAGTGGGTGGAAACAGAAGGCATCAAGAAATTCAGATGCTGAAAAGCATGATCTGGTGGCACTCAAGGGTAGTGAGAAAGTTATCAAAACCATAATTACTATATGTTAAAAATATGTTATCCTTTCATAGCTGCTTCTCAGGCAAAATAAGTACTATGACACTTGCCTGATTTTCCTGTGTCTGTGTCTGTGTGCATACACTTCTATGCCACGAAGTGAAACATATTCAGCAACAGGAACCATCTCTTGACAGGCACTTTCAACAATAAATTAAAAGCAAAACACTTGTTGACTCCAGTCTGCTAATGTTTTGTTCTGTTGCAGAAATGTGTGCAAGGTCGAGTTTTGACCAGTGAAATCAGCACACGAACAGTGTGAGCTGCTAATGTTTTGTAAACAGAAATGCTAACTCATAAGAGCAACTAATAAAGTCAAGCCTTTGCAAGGAGGAAGGTAGAGGCATTCATAGCTGCCCTCCTGTAGCATACACAATAATGTAGGTAGAAACAGCCACTGAGTCAGCTTTGCTGGCAGTAGGATATAGCTGGCAAAATTTGAAGTCAAGTGCCATTAATTAATTCACTCTCTGCAGGCCATTCACATTCTGTAGCTGCAAAAATTCACTAAAGCACATCATCAAACAAATTAGTTCTTTTATGTTTGCTGTCTTTGCTTTCATCAATTATGATAATTGTGTGATTTCTTCTGATCTGCACTTGTGTATCTGAAATAAAATACAAGCTAAAGTACATCTGAAAACTGTATTGAAGTAGGAGTTTCCCCAAATACCCATAAAAAGCAAAAAGTGTTTCAAAGGTTGTTGGGCATCATGTTTGAGGACATAGGTTTTATTTAATATTCTACAACAGAAAAACTTTCAAATGTTTAAAAGGTGTGGGGCACCACAGTTTCATTGTGAGTGTACCTAGTCTGGACTTTTTCTTGAGAGGAAGGCTGGCTCAATCTGCTATCCATCTGGTACCCAAGGATTTTAAGATTAAGGCTTTGGGGACTGCTTCAAGATTTTTCTACCTGAGTTGTAGCACGTCAAACATGCTATCTTGGGAGTGTTCCTGGGCTTTCTTCTGTCCAAGTCATTTCAAAGGAAGCTTTGACTTAAAGTTCAGGACAGACCCTCCTCTCTGGCCTACCAGCAGAAGAAAAAAGTCAGTGACCAACAACATTTCATTCCTTTGCTCTAAAAATAATTGATTAAAAGCAGGGCTTAGTCCTAAACTTAGATAATGTCCTTCAAATACATTGTGGGTAGCTCAGATAAATTTCAAGAGTGCATTCTTGTCTGTGTAGTCAAACTATTGCATGCTTGTAACCTCTGTCACTTGCCTGCTTCAGCTTCCAGAGCTAAACTCAGCATGATCAACACTATGTCAAAAATTCGAGGCCAGGAAAAGGGACCAGGTTACCCTCAGGCTGAAGCCCTGCTGGCAGACGCGATGCTGAAATTTGGTCGAGAACTTGGAGAAGAATGCAACTTTGGTAACTTGATTGCTTCCCTTTCTGTTATAATGCGATAAAAATGCCAGTAAAACGTAATATAACTCTCATTATTAAAGTGTTGCGCTCTTACAAAGGAAGAACTTCTGCAAGAAGCATCAGAGTTCTGCTTCATCAGACTTCTCCTTTAAGGTCAGTTTAGGCCTATTGAGTGTCTTTTGCGGATTTGAACTAGAGGTTTTTTTCTTGTGGGTGAAAGTCAAATTGTTTCCATTTGGACCCATATCCATATGGGCTTAGGCTCTCTGTCATCAATTATGTTACTAGGGATGTGTTGGGATGAAAGATGTACATGTTCAGAAATCATTGTCTACGCATGTGTGCAATAAAACCCTTTTGTCCTCAGAATCCTTATAATAAATGTTACTGTCTTCATTGCAGTCAAGGAATAAAGGCTAATAGGTTTTTAATAGACTGTGACATTTTTTTCTGACCAAATTCCACATTTTAAGGCACTAGTGAATATTCCTGTCTTACCTGTCAACTGCTCCTCCCTCCAAGCCCCAGTTTACAGCTGCCTGAGTTAAAAATGTTGAACTGAGACTTACCAGTGTGTTCTTCAACAACAGAAGTCTAACTAAAAGAGATGACATTCACAACAGGATCCTTTGTCTTTCTATCCTATTTGTGTGGTCTTCTCTGTGGACATTGTTGTATGATAACACACAGGACCCTCAAATAGGACTGTGAAAATCCAATTTCCTATTTGAATCTTCATAAAATGTTGTTCCTGGCATAAAGGCATCTGCAACAGGAAAGGTACTTTCCTGGGTTTTTTATCTAATTTACTAGTTAGCTTGGCAGTTGTAGGTTGATTTGTGCTAAAGACTACTGAATTTATTTTTTTAATTGGTTGCCTCTCATTTGCTAAGTTTCAAACACATTTTTGAGGGGAAAATGAAGAACTAATAGAATTTAGTTTGTGCCAATTGCTATATATTCCCTAATGATTGCAGTAGCACGCAACAGAATAGATATGGCAATTATTTTCACATTCTTAACTAACAGCAGCCATTGTGGCTGTTTGTCACTCTTCACCTGGGTCTGGCAGGCTCTCTAGTTTTGCAGTGCATTGCTGGCATCCCCTGCTTGGGAGACAAAGCTCCTTCTGATTTCTCACATTTCCAGGTTTTCAGGTGCTTTGTATTCTTTGAAAGTGGATTTTTTTCCACCAACCTATGCCTCAAACCAGGAGGGTATTTTTGAGCTTCTTGCTTTTGTTTTTATGGAGAGGAGGTAAAGCAGAGTGGTAATTTTTGTGGCCCTCAAGTTAATCTTGGAGGAAATCTCAGAAGGCAGATAATTCTTACTGAAGTTTATAACTTGAGTAGGTGTATGAAGTCGATAGTTTCATCAAAAAAATCTTTCATCAAAAAAAATTCTGTGAAATTTTAAATTTTTGATACTGTCACTAGTCTCACTGATACAAACAGGGAGACTTTGACTTCCATTAGAGCTATTTTTGTATGCAGTCTGATGTCTGGTGATGGCAACACTGGAGCCATCCAGTAATTCTTTTCTAGCATGTTTGTTTCACCGGTGTGAGGAATGAACAGCAAGGGGTGTGGAGGAGGCTGTCTTGATGCAGTGTGGATCCTCAAGTTCAGCTGTATTACAAGGCATAGACTCTGGGGGCTGCAGAAGTGTGAAATCCATGTTGCTGTTTCACACAGCATGTCATACTCTGTTTCTTTCCTAAACTTGAGACTTAAAATGAAATGTTAACTGAAATTTCCATGACTCAGTTTCATTCTACAGTGATTTGGAACTAAGTTATTTTGAGATAACCAGACATCTTTTCTTTCAGGACCAGCACTTGCAGATGTGGGAGAAGCTATGAAGGAGCTTTCTGAGGTCAAGGACTCTTTAGACATGGAAGTGAAACAAAACTTCATTGACCCACTTCAGAATCTCCATGACAAAGATCTGAGAGAAATACAGGTATTGCCCTCAATGTGGCATTTTAATAATGCCAAATGTGCAGACTGTGTATATGTGCAAAATTTATGTTAGTTGTATAGCTTAAAATGGGCTTTCAGATTCACAGATTATTTGATTTTAGTCTCTTCTGTCTTGAGTTTTACTTTTCAGTTCTGTCTTGTTGGTGGTTTACAAAAGGAAAGATTGAAATTCTAACATTTTTTGACGGTAGCATCACCAAGTTTAAGCAGGCATGAGCACGGTACTCTAATCCTACCATTTGAAAGCTCATTTCACTAAATAAATGAACAGATGTTTACATTCAATTTTCTAGTGTATGACATGTGAGGGCATTTTGATAGTTGCCTCTATACTGGCACTACCCTTTTGTCTGTATGAAGACTGTGTCTGAAACATTCCCAGGAATTTGGAACACAAACACTGTTTGCTTGCATGAATTACGTAATTAGTAATCCAGGAACCAGACAGCATTTACAGAAAAAAATCTGTTTGCACGCATACTTCTACAGACACAACCTACTTTTGTAATTGTGGAAGTGTCTCCCAATTCAGCAGTGCTTATCTGTATAAGTAACTGTTCTTCTGAGCTCAGTAAGGCTTTCATATTGTTAAATAGGTGTGGAAGAAAGATATCTTAGGCAGTTTGATATAACTTACAAAGCTGACAAATTTATAAATATCAGATGACAAATTGATTCTTCTGAGGGAAAGTAAACACCTAAAGTAATCATGCTCATGCTGGTAGCATTAACTCCTGGCCAGCTTGATGTGGCAGCTGCTAAGCAGACTGACATAAATGTTACATCAATTAACAAACTAGAAAATCTTTAATAAAAGATAACATTAAGATCCTTTGGTGGTCTGATGGAAATGATAAGAATATTTTCTGTGTTGCTTTGTTTATGAGAACTGTTACACAGGCAAAAATGTACTGACTTGTGCTTTTAATAGAGTTTTCTCTTCAACATCTACGGAAAAACCCATAGTGTTCAGGTAATTCTGCATCAGAATTAAAAAGCTAGAAACTCGCATACCTTTTATACAGGTGGTGAATGCAGTTATCCATTCTGTGTGGCCTTTTTTTAATGTTGAAGGTCTGTCATTTAGACAGCAGCACACCATAGCTTCTTAAATGATACATAAAACCACCTATTTCATTGTTCTGTATTTCTCCCTTCTGAGGAAGGGTTGATGAACAGCAAACAGCACATGCTTGCAAATGTACATGGACTACCTGATTACAATGCAGTATAAGGAGAGTCGGGGAACATCCTTTATTCTGTGCTTGTGTTTGCATTTTTGTTTTTAGCATCACCTAAAGAAAATGGAAGGTCGACGTCTGGATTTTGATTACAAAAAGAAAAGACAGGGCAAGCTCCCTGATGAAGAACTTCGCCAGGCTCTGGAGAAATTTGATGAATCAAAAGAAATTGCTGAGTCAAGCATGTTCAACCTTCTGGAGATGGATGTGAGATATCCCTTGTTAATCTTTGAGCTGAATCTTAAGAAGAGCCAGATACTGGTTCAGCAGCGAACACAGTCTAAAGCAGTCTAAAACTTGAAAGACTTATTACATCCATGATGCCACAGATTCCTGTCACTGTACAATGGGGAAGGATATACTTCCTTGTTGGACTCAGTGAGAGGCTCAGAAGCTATAGTAATGTGCAGCATGCACATGAAGGACTAATTTTATAGGTAACTGAGCTAAAGAACATAAATCCTCTGAAGCATTGATGTGCTTACAAAACTAAAATAGCTTCCTTCTTAGAATTATGTAAATGTAAGTAATGACTTTTACTTAGCTGTGGTTTTAGGGTTTGAGCCAAGGCTTTTGCTCAAGTGTGTGGGCTGCTGAGAGGATTGGTAAAGATCAGAGATGATGAACTCACAACCCCATGGTCTGTGCTGTAACCAGATGCAATAGCGAATAGGAAAGCCAAAGTTAATGTGACTGCTCAAATATGACTGTGCAGCATATTTTTTGCTTACAGAGTGGTTTAGGATTGAGCATCTAAAGGTTTTTTAAACTTTGATTTATAATTAATGTTGAAACTGTAAAATCAAGCGAGAAGAAAAATTTCTCTCTTTTGGAGGAAAAAACCATTTCAGCTGAACTCTGTCTTACAAAATATGTGGTCAAAGCAAACTCAGTTTAAATATTTCCGTTGAAGTAAATGACTGGATTTATTTGAAGTTTAAATACACACCTAATTTAATTCTTAGTTTTGTTACCAGATGGCTGTAGAGGGGCCATAACAAACCTGAAAATATTTGTATGTTAGAAATTAAATATAGCTGTGCTGAAATGAAAGAAGTATAGCAAGTTTGTAGTTTTAATCCTTGTAGTAACATCCAACTCCATGTGGCCAGATACTGCTGGTCTGCATTAGACCATTGCGACATTATGTATTACGGAAACTGCTAGCAATTGCATTGCCCACACAAGAGTTTTGGATGTTTTTTCCCTCATGAAGTAGAATGCTACCTGCCTTCAGGTATATATAGTATTCTCCTGTTTTGGTCTGCTTCACAGGCCAGAATACAACTGGAGCATGACCATAGTTCCTATGGTTTTGTGCCCCTCACATGCAGGGAGGGAGAAGGTGTATTACGTTCTCATTACAGTGTCATTTTTGCTTTCGTAGTGTTCACTGAATGAGGTAGGTTTGTAGGCTGCTGTTCATGCAAATCAGCCATGGAGATGATCAGTGGAGAAGAGCTGCAGTTACCATTCCAGATCAGGTCATAACCAGACATGATAATGAATAAAGACTGATGTGTAACTATTTACGAACTACAAAGATGAATCAAGGTTTTAGAGAGATAAGTAAAACTGCCTGTGCAGTGTCAGCATGACAGTGGTCTTTACCCGCTATTGCTGAGCTGTTAGTAATCACCTAAGGTCTGATGTTTTAATGTCAATCCTCAGATTGAGCAAGTGAGCCAGCTTTCTGCTCTTGTACAAGCCCAGCTGGAGTACCACAAGCAGGCCACACAGATCCTACAGCGAGTTACTTCTAAGCTGGAAGATAGGTAATGCACTTTTTGTAAGTTTGTTGAATTGATTTTTTGTTTTACAGAGGCAGAAAACCTATGAGTAGAATGCAACACTTATCTTTTGCAACTTGGTAATTGTATGTTTATGACAACAAGGGCCATTTGATTAGGTAATTGCAAGCTAAGATTTGTATGTTTTGGAGATGCATATACTTCTAAGTATGACTGAATGAGGACTGAGTTCAGGAAAGCATCTCAGCTTAGTAAAGCTGTTAAATGTGATTTAACTGAAAGCAAGTGTTTATAAATATTGGAAGTCAGTGGGACTTAGAACTTTGGACTCCCTACTATTCCTGCATGTATTCACAAAATAGTATTTCTGAGAGAAGATGTTAATGATTGCTATTGAAAAAGAGTATCTTGTTATATTCTCATCTACCTGAACATCTTCCTGAGCCAGGTAGTGAGATGCCCATCATTTGCTACCTTATTAATACTCCTTTTTTTCCAGCTGTATTGCCAGATCAAATTTAGTACATGGCTTAATTGAATTTACCTCTTCCATCCCCTTTTCTGTAACTGTGAATGCTGTCTCACAATTGATACAATATGTTTTTAATAGAACTTTAGAATATTTAGTTTTGAATTTTTGTTTCTATCAACACAAACCAGATTGTACCCCCTTGAAATGAGGAAAATAATGTTTGTAGAAGTTTATCAGCTTCACACACACACATCCTTCTTCAAGGAAACTTAACATAGATGAAAGATTTCTTTAGTCCACATAGTTCTGGAAGACTCTTCCTAAAAGCTGCACGTAATTCCCAAGAGCTGATAATGTTCACATACTGTGTGAAGGCAGCTTTTTAATCATGCATGATTCTTTGCTGTTTTCTGATGTCATTAGTGTAGATTCTGGTGCTACTGGGTCTGTCAGTGTTGATTTTCTCAGAGCACACAGTCTGTAAGCCTCATCCAGTTCTAAGTCTAAGATTTCTTTGTGATTAGGAGCAGCACTTGGTAGGTAGGCTGCCCAGCAGGCTGTTTTCTGGATACAGTTTACAGTACTGTCTAAACAGCTAACAGAATGATTTTCAGCACTTCCGAATGAATACTGCAGTTCACTTACTTTACACAGTCATTAAAAAATCCCATTCACTTACTTTACAGAGGCAATAAAAAATCCTCAGGAGTAGGTGGGTTGTTCTGTAGTCCCTAAATTATGCCATAACGTGAACATACCTCTCTGCAACAAATTTCTCTTCCTGTATCAATTCATTTGCACTTTTGAAATTTCTGCTGAACAGTCAATGTCTTTGCTTTTAAGTTTCAGCTCTTCATCATCAGCTAAATGATTTTAGCTTCTCAAGAACGTTGCATCAGACTGCTATTATAGATCAGCTGAAGTAAATATTTTACATAAATTTACTGTGCATCCCTAGTTGTAAAGAGTCTACTGGCTAAATCATCCTTTGTCCACACCACTGGATGCAAATTAGAGCACTATGATATGCTCATGCCAGGTATTAACCAGGGACGTAGAGCTGTTACTATTTGAACTACTTGTCTTTTCCTGCTGGTGATATGCAGGTGACAAAAAATGCATGGCCCTGAGTTTTGGGGGCTGTTTTTTTGACCATATGGAGCAGAAAATAAATAACGCTTTACTTTTAAGCTGAGCAAATTTGTTACAGTTCACTCTCAGTGATGTCTACAGCACATACTACCCATTTTCTACATAGCTTTTAAAAGATGTGAATGGAACTTGTTCATGCTGTTGTTTGGCATGGACAGTGTCTTCTAACTGCTAAGACTGTCCTGTTCGAAATATTGCCCAAAGAATTTTAAAATAATATGAGTTACGACTGCAAAAACCATGAAAAATTTAAAAATATACTCAAGTCTTCTATTCTTTCTGGGCCCTTTAGGCTTCAAAACTTTCTTCAGGAACTTCAAGAATTTTCATTTTTCTTCTACACATTAACGGAAAGCATAAACTTCCTTAAAACACCATGATTACATGAACTGGGACTTTAGAAACTTGGCAAACATTGGGAGACTTGCAATAAAATTAATAAGATCTGGAAGGTCAGCAAAAGCTTTTCCTTTTAAACTCTCTTTTTCATCAAGCAGAAGGAGGCTGCAGTTTTCAAGACAGAGTATCGTGACAGAGCAGCTGGGAAGCAGGAATGGTTTCCTTGGAGATGTTTCTTTTCTTAAGAAACATGGCTCATGCTGAGCTTTTGGGTAATTTTTAGCAAGTCACTAGAACTGTTGCCTTCTAGTTCATAACTGTAAAAAATGGTTTTTGTTTCACAGAAGTATTAAGTGTAATAGAACTTGGTTTAAGTATTTCTTTCTTCAAAACTACTGTTTTGAAAAAGTAACTTCTGTTAATGAGTGAAACACAGCAAAGCCTTTTTATCTAAGTTTATTTTGACAACTTCATTAATTTAAGTTTTTAATATGCTTATGTTTTTGTTTGTGAAGAAGAAAAGCAGTTTCTGGGGACTGACTAATATTGATAATATTTGGGATGGTGAGGAAACCAGTGTTATCAGGACCAAAACTAGTTAAGTTAAAAGCAGATATTTTCAATAGAAAAATCAAAATGTGCTACCAACAGCAAGTCTGGGGCAGATCTAGAGAAGGTTAGAGAAACCAACTTGTCTTTTAAATATGGAGGTCTTGATTCAAGCATTCTTCCATATCTGGTATTAGAAATATATGTGGCTGTTGTGCATAAGCTGCTCTGATTCTGTCATCATCCCTTCCCTGGATTTTACCCTAGAATCTGAAAATGTACCCTCTCCTAGAAATTCTAGATTTCTCAGTCAGAAGAATAAGTTGGAACGAATGATGCATAATATTTTTATTTTGAGAGTCAGGAAAGATGGAGTTGTGTGTCTTTGTGAAACAAGTATTCCAAATTACAAATTAACTAAGTCTGCAACTGAAGTCAGTATGTTCCCACACAGTCTCCTCACAAAATGACAAGAGTTGGCATCGACCAACTGAATAGTTAAGGCTTGCCAGGGATAGAAGCAAAAATCACACTAAAAAATGGGGGCAGACATGTTTGTACAGCCCTTCTGTAAGCATTGCTAATCACATAACTAGTTTTTCTCCATTAGAAGCTCTTTGTTATTGTTAGACAAAAGGAATCCAGACAAAATGCTAGGTTCCTAGAGGGAAAGAAAAATTAACAACCTCATGGAATAGTCACATCAGGTGGGTTTTGGTAATTTAAACTAATGCTGTAAACAAAAAATTACTCCAAATGTCAAAACTTGTTTAGTCTGGATGATTGGTGGATGGGAGCGTCAGCCATGGAAATAAAAATGTTTGGTGCAACTCATCTGTTAACAAGAAACTAACTCTTGACATTGAACTTCATGTTTTGGCAGAATAAAAGAGGCATCATCTCAGCCCAGGAGGGAATACCAGCCCAAACCCCGTATGAGCCTGGATTTCACAACTGGTGACAATACTCAGCACAATGGGGGAATATCCCATGCCACCACACCTAAACCATCAGGTAATGGCAGTAGCAATGTGAGAAGAAAAGCCAACTCTGTCAAAGTTTTGCTACAATGCAGAAGTTCCATGCTTTCATCTAGAGATCAGTTCTTCCATAGCGAGGTAAAATGAGAATGAGGATAGTATGGGAGACAGTTGTTTGGACTGTTGTAAAGCATTCACATCCCCAGGCAGAACAGGCATGGATCATCCACTGCTTTAAGTGAATCTTTGGGTCAAAAATTTCCTTAGTCCTAGAAGGTCAAAGAGATGCTACCAAACTAAATTCACCTTGAAATATAGATCTTTACAAAATAGGCAATTAGAAAATTGGAGGAACAACTGGAAGTTTCCGTGAAAATGCAGAACCCGGAACACCCCCAAAAACTCTGTAATCTTATCCTGCTTTTTAAAACCAGGTATTACAACACAAAGATTCTGAAAGGAAAAATCACTAAAAAGAAAAGCAAAGCCATCTGAGTTATTTTCTTTGTCCAATTGGGAGTGGCACAAGCAAGATTAAGGATTTATATGACTATGCATAATTATTATCTTAAAGAAGTGTTTATTTCATATTAACACATACTAAGAAAGTGTTATTAGTTGTTTCTCACAAGTAATTGTCTGTTATCCTATGCCATGGTGAGGGCTGTCCTCTGTCAAGACCCTGACCTCAGTTATTCCATTTTACCTCAGTGACAATTGCTAGCACACTCCACCATGCAAGACTGGATTTTTTTCACTAGATCTTTAATCAGGATTTTCTTCCTTCCCATCACATCCTGATGTGAATGTTTCATGTTCTCCCAGTTATAGGCAGCAACAGTATCTCCATGTGGCACCTGCAACTGGAAATTGTCTTGCGTAATCTTGCAAACTCCTAGTAATGTCTTCACTATGCTAGCAAGAAGGGAGATACAATAGGAATGCCTTGTGCATGAGCATGGCTCGAGTCTTGCATGCTAAAGGTCTTGTCATACCACCAGTAATTTTCTTCTTCACTTCTTTTTTGTAGTGTCATGTACACTTGTCTGTGCTAAGGCAGTGCAGACTGATGTTTTGTGTCTCTTCTTGTGTTTTCATCTTCAGAGAGCAGTATTTAGCATTTTCTGCAATAGGGTTTCTTTCTTTTGAAGTGTTTATTGGTTTCATAGAAATGCCTTCTTTGAAAATTCTTTAATATATGTTTGGGTTGGTTCATTCAAGGCTCCAATCTTCTATGGTCATTTGAGTTTATTTGCTAAGTCTTCGAGAAATTCAGCTGGTAGCAACGAGGATACCAAGGCTTGTTGATGCCAGCAAAATAGTCTTCATGACAAATAAAGCAAAATACACTATAAGCAATATGTAAAGAAGGTTTCATTACAGAATTTAATAAATTAAATCTGGTATTTGAAAAACTTGCTCTATTGCGATCTGTAGCAATGGAATATTTTTGTCCTAAAATAGCTCAAGCATGGGCCTTCTAGCCATAATTAGTGGTTGAAATGAATATGCAAAAAGTTTGAATCTGAAACTGACTCATCCTGAAGCCAGTATACATGAAAAAGCTGAAATCCATACTCTTAGAAGTGCCATTCCGGTGGAGTGGCATGTGTCAGTTCATTCTGACAACTGGAAGTACATGAACTTTTACTATGGAAAGTCAGGTAGGGGTGTAAGATTCCTTACAATTTACTGGTACTAAATCCTAAATATTCTGACCAGTTACAATTTTGCTTTTGGTAGGCTTGAAGCTATAGAGACTTTGTGGCAAGGGGGAGAATATGGCCGATGGGAGGAATATTTATTAATTTCATATAACATTTGAAAATCTAATCTAACTAATGACTTATAATAATACCCATTAGCCACCGTAGAGGGTTTATGGTCAGATGTTCACGAACTAGCATATTAGAAAGCTTTCCATTTCAAACTTGTTTTGAATCTATACTGGTGGCCCTGCAATCAAGTGTCTTGTGGGAATGGGGAGAAAAGGTCTTTGGAAACCTCATGCTAAAATTCAGAGGATTAGGAGCATATACAGTGGTTTAGAGTATATCTGTTCCAGTGAAGTTTCCAAATAAAGGACAAAGACACAGTTATATATTCACTGCTGTTTTAAGCTACCCCTTACATTACTTATCTGAGGTAAATAGACAAAGCATCTCTGTGCCAGGAAAGCTGGAAATACATTAAGGCTTTCTCATCATTTTTTGTATTTTGTAAACTGATAAAAATTATGTTCCAAACTGATTGTAGCCATGCTTTTTGGTGTTGCCTTGACTGTAGCTTGGTTCTTTTAAGATTCTCTGACATGTACTGGCAGTCACATATGAAAACTGAAGGCTGCCAAAAGCTGATAGCTGTCTTCTAATGAAGTTTAGCAGTCCAAATGTAGATGTTATCAAAGAACTGTCATCAGCATATGAGTGACACCAGAAACAGCAAAATCTGTAGTGGGTGCAATGGTAAAAAGGATACTGAACTGTTGAGATTTTTAAGCACATTGTTTCTTTGTGTTTCTTCTCCATAGGTGTTCACATGGATCAGCCATGCTGCCGAGCTCTGTATGACTTTGAACCAGAAAATGAAGGGGAGCTGGGATTTAAAGAGGGTGATATCATTACCCTCACTAACCAGATTGATGAAAACTGGTATGAGGGGATGCTTCATGGCCAGTCAGGTTTCTTCCCCATCAATTATGTTGATATTCTAGTTCCATTACCCAATTAGGATGGCTGATCCACCTCCTCTGACCCAGATAGTTGTGTCAATACCACTGCTTTCAAAATGCTGCTTCTTACACCTTACAAGTGCAAACTGCAGTGGTTAGTGTCATCGATTCCCACAGAGCATCTTTGGTTTACATGTTGTCATGCTGCATGGTGGTGATGCGTGGTATCTTCTGAGCCAGCATAATGTGGGTTAGATTGTTGGCCATGCTGGCCTGGTGGTAACCAGAGCCATTACTGAGGTGAAGCTGGGAAGGTGATGGCAAGCAAAGCAGGTAACTCATAGTGAAGGAGCAGGAAGTGAAGGTGGTATTGGGAAGATAATGCCTATCACCACTGTATTACTTTTCAGTCTTAGTTCTCTATAAAAAGAGGGAAAAGTTCTTGCCACTCCATCTTTCCCTTCCTAATGATACAGTTCACACAGGTCTAACATTGACTAACCAGAATTGTCTCTTCTAACCAAACTGGCTTGCTGTTCTCACAGAGACAGTCTAAATGTACAACCTCTGGTTTCTTACAAAGTGAACTGCTGTACTGTGTATCCTGCTGCTCTCTGCTCATTTTTGTATTCTTAATTATTGTTAAAAGGCGTAGTTCCATCCAGAATTAAGCTGTTAACCATAAAATGGGGATTCCTATAGTAAAAACCTTGGACCACAAACCACCTGAATTTGCCCTTCAGGAACTTTGAGCATGCTCACCAAAATGCCAGTAAGAGGGCAAGATGGGGAATAAAACTGGCATTTGTTAACTGTTTCTTGTCAAGTCTTGGCACAAAATCATGCTGCTTAAGCACCAGATATCCTTTGTAAACTCCTTCACTGAGGAATACAATAACCAACCAAACATGACCCTTACTTCATTTGTTTCCGTCTAGCATGTGTTCTTTGAACATCATTTGTGCATATTCTGCCCTCAATGAGGACTAAATAAAACTTTTCTTGTGTTGACCAATTGAAGACATGTGGCTGTATATGCAAAAACATTTCCCATATGTTTAGTTGGTTCTCTTGTGTTCCTCCTTCCTGCACTTTGTGTGTACAGTGCTGTGCCTAGCTTCTTGGCATTCTTTTGGTAACAGTTGCAGAAGTTCTGTTAGTTTAGTTATCCAGAGTTCTATTTATCTAAATTGTACAGACTCTTTCAGAGGTTTAATGTGCTGCTTCGAATGTGCCACTTCAGTACTGGATGATGTGAGATGATGTGAAATGAAGACAATTCGCTAATGCTTAATCTATAAACTATATCATTGAAAGTATTGATATTTCAAATAAATGCTGAGAGAATAACTAGTATAATGTTGTGGATTATTACTTTGTTGCTTTCAAATCTGTTGTGCTAACTTCAGCTAACAAGAATTTTATTTCAGAAAGTGTATTCCTCATTTCCTGCAAATGTGAAAAATACTTTGTCATTATGATACTGTTTCAGTCAACTAAAACTCATATGTATAATGGCCCTCATAAACAGGATAAGCTGAACACTGAGTACATTAAATTACTGTCATGATGACTAGCATGCAATCTTGTGGATACATGTTGTTTCTCATTAAAGAATGCTGGTGTTCACAAACACCCTAGTAGAGCTTAAAGACATGGTAACATTATTTATTTTTTCTTTCATACGACACAGCATTTTATTTCATTTTATATTCTTTGTTGTACACATATTGTGGTGGGTTAGCCTTGGCAAAATGCCAAACACCCACCCAGATGCTCACTCACTGTTCCTCCTCAGTGGGAGGATAAGAAAGCTCATGGGTTGAGATAAAGACAGAGAGATTTTTTACCAGTCATTGTCACAAGCAAAACAGTCTTGACTTGGAGAAAACTAATTTATTACCAATTTAAGTAGATTTGTGTAGTGAGAAACAAAAAGGACGAACATTAAAATAGCACCTTTCCTGCCCCATTTCCCAAGCTCAAATTCACTCCTTCACTCCTGTCTTCTCCCCACCAGGAGCACAGGGGGATGTGGAATGGGAGGTTTATGCTCAGTCCATAACAGCTCCTCTCTGCTGCTCCTTCCTCCTGACGGTTTTCTTCTGTTCCAGTGGAGGGTCCCTGCACAGGCCGTGGTGTGAATATCTGCTGGTGTGTCATCATGGACCACCTCCTCCTGATCGTTCTTTGGCCTTGGTGTTCCCTCTGCTGTTTCTCACTCTCTTATTTTTCCCTTCCTCCTCTCTCTGCCCAGTGTGTTTTGCCCTTTCTTAATTACGTTTTCTCTGAGCTGCGACCATCTTGCCTCAGGGGTTCAGCCATGTCTGGCGGTGGGTCGGTTGGAGCTGTGTCCAGCACGGGGCAGCTTCAGCATTTCTCAGGGGCTGCCCTGCAGCCCCCCACTGCCAGTACCTTGTCACATAACCCCATAGGCCTGTCTAAGGGATGTCCATACGCACACTGACAGAGACTCTGACAGAGTAGAACAAGACAGAGTCTGACAAAGATGGAGCCTCATTCAAGGCTCAGTTTAAGGTCAGGCTGGACAGGGCTCTGAGCAACCTGGTCTAGTTGAAGATGTTCCTGCTCATTGCAGTAGGGGTTGAACTAGATGACCTTTAAAGGTTCCTTCCAACCCAAACTATTGGAAAAAAATACATATGTGTGTGTGTGTGTACATACACACACACACAACTCCTGTTACTTTTTATTACAGTTCTGGCCTAAATTCTAGGACTGGCCTCTAAGTAAGTTTCTGTCAGTGATTGGAAGCAATCTGTTTCAAACTCGATGGCCCTGAAACTTTTAACAGATGCATTAATGGTGACATACTACAGTTAAGAACTATGTTACAGTTAATTAACTATAATAATTGTCAAGGCCTAGCAGTCACAAGTAGTGCCACTGGATCTGAGACACATGTTTCTGACCATGCCACACCCCTATTTTATCAATTATTATTTTGTAGTGTTTGTGGAGGGCGTGCAAACATAGGGCATGCCAAACATAGAGATAATTTTATGTGTTTTAGAGAAAAAGGATAATTGGTGTGTAGTGCTGTCCCACCCTGCTGAGGGGGCCTATTTTTTAAGGTGTAGGGAAATATTGTGTATTTCAACAAATGGGGCCAGAAGGAATGCACAGAATAGTAAAAAATCTGTTATACACCATCACTTGATGACATGGGCGCAGGCTTGACGTGTTACACAATTCTTGGCATTTCTGTATTGCTCTGTTCTCTGTCTCATATAGGTAATCCCTAAAGAACTCTATTCCTCAGGTGGCAAGATCAAAATGTGACTTGGCCAAGACAGAGGTTACCAGGTCTGACAAAAGTTTGCACCTAAAGCTTCAGTGCTAGGATGAAGGGTGTGATCCAGGAATTGGAAGAAAGCAGGAGGCTGTTTGCTTTTACATCTCAAGATAGTTCAAAGCTTTGCCTACGGAGCCCTGTGACTATTGCCTCTAAAAGCACATAAGACGTTGGTGGAGGTGACATCCTTTTTTCACTGGCAGATTTAAAACTTCTGTCATCCTGGTTCCTAAGGTGTATGTTTTCAGAAACATTTCAAAAATGTGGCATGGGTTCTTAATTGCCAAACTTGGCTGTAGAACTGCTATTCCTCACAGAGGAATTTAGGAAGTCTTCCAGTGCTGAGCTATCAGCTGCCGAATATAGCTAAATGTTTTGGGTCTGATGTTGGGGGTTTTTTTCCTGTTGAAACCTCAAGTTTCTTGAAGCTTTTACCTTCTTAGACTTTCTCATTTATTGCAAAGTGAAACTTTCCAAAAAATACAGCAAAAAACCCCAACAGTTCCCTGAATAGTTCTCCATTTAAATAAAGAAGTGATTAAAGCAGATGAGGGTGGGGTTTTTTCCTCTTTTAAAATATCCCCTTCCCTCCAGAAAGATGGTAGTTGAGAAATTTGTATTTGAATCTCAGCTTAGTGATTAAACAGACAACTTTCTCTTTACAGAAATCATACTGCTTTTGCCACATGAACTACATGTACAAGACTTGAAAACAGCTATGAGGATTTCTTTCCTGGTTTCTTATTCTTAGGTCTTCCAAATCTTTACAGCTACCACTAGACTGAGCAATAGTTCTGCTCCAGGATGTCTCCTAGACTTGCTGTATCTACAGGCTGAGGAAACTGGCTAGACTTACGAAAACAGGGGGCAGATTATGTGTAAGTCAGTGTGTAGATGTCTTCTTCCCAGCTGAGTTTGAGATGCACAAATGAAGTAATGAATTAGGGCTTATTCCCAGGTAACACTGTATAAAACTGAGTGCATTCTATGGAAATGAACATGATCTTAAGTTTCTATAAAGCACCAGTAGGTTGTCTTAGACAAGCTCAGAATTTCTAGAATGCTCTGTAATTATTATTTTATTAATTGTAAATTTGTAGCAGTCTGGTAGTTCAAACACAAACTTGGAACTTCCAGAAGGCTTTGCTATCTTTTCTTACCATTTAGCCTGAAATGTTGCAGAAGATGGGAACAGCTTTGTGATAAATTCTTGCTGTGCACTGTAAACTACAGATAAATTCTAAGGTATTTACCTTTAATAGTATCTCCTTGGAGATAAAGCACAGGGGAGCAGGTCAAAGAAGCAGCAGCTTCTGCCATGCCTTCCTAGAGCCACTGGCTCTGAAAAGCCCCAGCAGCTCTGGGACTCAGAACATAGCCCTTTCAGATGCTGCTGGGGCAGACAGTCTATGAGCTGAAGTCCCTGCAGTAGGAGCCCTCTCCTGGCCTGCAGCTCATTTGCTGGTTTAGTGGCAGCCAGCCTCATGCTACTTGCACTCACTTGCACAGTGCTTGGGGCTTGTGCCTTTCACTCTCTTCACCTTTTGTCAAACCTGGAGTAGAAAAGAAGCACTAACAAAGCAGGGAAAGAAAAGAGTGCTCGCGCTCCTGTGTCTCTGCTTGTCTATGAGCTGGGAGGCTCCAGGAGGGGCTGGGCAGTTCCCTGAAAAAAATCTGCTTTCCAGGTACCTGCAGAAACACATGGGTGCTTCTTTGGGTCACTGCCTGAAACTGGAGGATTCAGCAATTTATCCAACCACCATCAACAGTGCTCCTCTGTGGGACTTCCCTGGCCCTCTACAGTCACTGACCTGTGGCATGTCCTTTGCTGAGACCATCCACATGGGCAGTGAGGTCCTGAAGTAGGCACCAGCTGTAATGCACATCACCAAGAGAGCTATTTTACTAGAATTTCTAATGATCCCCATAGTCACTCTGTCTTCTCCCACACCAGAGTGGCAGGAGGTTCACTGAGGACATGGACAACTGGTGCAGAAGGAGGGCATGGCTCTAAAAGGGGACCCTTTCCCCAGGCCTTGGGGGTCTGCACATCCCTGGACTACGGGCGTGCTTGGCACCCCACAGCTACTTGCCATTTCTTCTGCCTGCTGTGGTGAGCACCAACACCAGGCTCCACAGGTTGTGAGAGAGACTTCTGATAGGTCACTGTTAGCTGTACTCTAGGTGCCGTGCTCCTGCCCCACAAAGACCACATACTTCGGTCTGAAACCATATACCCATTTAAAGCCTACACCCAAATTCAGTGTAATGCATAAACTCTCTTGTCCCACTTACAGATGTCTATTGTGACATGTAACCTTCACATTATCTAACATTTCTCCTCAGGGGTAGGACTTGGCATTTCCTTTTGCTGAAGTTCATTAAGTTCCTGTCAGCCCATTTCTCCAGCCTGTTCAGGTCCCTCTGGATGCCAGCACAACCTTCTGTATCAGCCACTCCTTCCTGTTTTGTATCACCTGCAAAGTTATGGAGGGTGTACTCTGCCTAATCTTCCAGACCATTAATCATAGAATCATGGTGTCATAGAATGGTTTGGGTTGGAAGGAACCTCTGAAGATCAGTAGTTCCAACTCTGCACCCCGCCATGGGCAGGGACGTCTTTCACTATATCAGGTTGCTCAAAGCCCTGTCCAACCTGAGTTTGAACACTTCCAATGAGGAGGCATCCACAATTTCTCTGGGCAACCTGTTCCAGTGCCTCACCACCCTTATTGTAAAATAATTTCTCTCTTATGTTGAATCTATATCTACCCTCTTTCAGTTTAAAACAGTTGCCCCTTGTCCTGTCACTACAGGCCCTGGTAAAAAGTCTCTCTCCATCTTTCTTATAAGCCCCCTTTTACATATTGAAAGGCTTCAGTAAGGCCTCCCTGGACCCTTCTCTTCTCCAAGCTGAACACCCCAACTCTCTCAGCCTCCCTTCATAGGAGAGGTGTTCCAGCCCTGGGACCATTTTTGTGGCCCTCCTCTGGACCCACTTTAATGAAAATGTTGAACAAGACTGGACCCCCTACTGACCACTGGTGTACACCATTCATGGCTGGCCTTCAGCTAGTCGTGCTGCTGAACTCAACTCTCTGAGCTGTCATTCAGCCAGTTTTCAATCTACCTCACTGTCCCCTGATCTAACTCATACTTTATCAGTTTGTCTGTTAGGATGTTAAACCACAGAGAATGTTACACCACAAGACTCTCAAAATAATAAATTGTATGTATTTCTGTAGCACTTTCCTCTATATAAAGCTGACCATAGTCTTCTAAAACATTTGGATTCTTAAATAATGGGTAGATTCTTAAATATTGAACACTTTTAAGTCTGGCATCTATTTTAATGTTAGATTTGGAGAGTTATCTGTGGAGTCTAGTCCAACCTCCTGCTCAGAGGAGGTATGATTAGATCATGCTGCTTAGGGCCATGTCCAGTTAAATCTTGAACATATCCAAGCTGGAGCTGCAGATTCCCCAAACTTTTTTTTTTGCAGAGAAGTGGAACATCCTTAATTTCGACTGAAAATAGTGAGGTCACAGCACTGTAAAAGTATATTCTGTGTATCAGAATACTTGGATATCCACAGGTCTTCAGTGCTTGCTGTAGTGGCTGCTTCCAAAGCTTGTATGCTATGTGTAGTGAGAAGGAGTTTAGTTATGACTCTGTGTAAGAGTTATGACTATAAAGGTTAACAATATGAAGTACTTGAGGGGTACTGAGGCATTAATGGTGGAAGTGACGGTACACAGTTTGCATAATTACACAGAGTTAATTGCATAAGGAGAATTCCACAAATACCTTGGTTAGGTTTCAAAGATTTAACATGCATTCTGAGTGCCTGTGTCTAAGGTTTGGTTTTTCAAAGTGCCCATCAAGTTGCCACTTAGCCCAGTGGTGATTACAGGTTTTGTTTCTAAAGTTCCTCAAGTGTCTGCGTTTCTTACCCAGAAGCACAGAAGCCTTGGCAAAACTCGTCTGTGACTCTTTGCAACTGATGAGCTAGATAATCCTCTGCTAATACTGCAAGCAGAACTTAGTCCAGTATGCAGTCATATTTTCTAAATTTATGTCAAGATCTGCTCGGTGATTTGATCTTTAAAACCTGTCAGCAAAATTTAGCACTAACTCTAGCTGGGCAGTCCCAGTCAAACATTTTATATCCCCATCTGCCTGGACCTTCCAGAGATCATGAGAACAGGAAGAAACCCAGAAGCTCCCACAGCGATGTAGAAGGTATCATCTGTCTGAAGCTTCAGCCCATGTATGGAGTTGCATGATGAACAAAGCAACTTTAGCAGAGGCAGAAAAGATGTTCAATCTGCTAATAGGAAGCTTCAGAGCCAGAACTGTCATCTCTTATTGCTGACTTTTCATGTGGTGCTGGGAAATGAATACTTCCTAAATCATGAGGGAACAGCAGAGTGCTCAGTAAGAAAAAGAGGAATGGATTTTATTTAGCTTCTCCTATTCTTCTAGAGATGGGACTTGTGTTCCTGGAACTTCTCTGATTTTAGCCTTTAAGTGAAATGTGATCAAAGCTGCTTGTACAACAAATACTGACATGAAGAGGTGTGATGGGTTGACCCTGGCTAAACGCCAGGTGCCCACCAGAGCCGTTCTATCACTCCCCCATCCTCAGCTGGACAGGGGAGAGAAAAATATAACAAAAACTTGCGGGTCGAGATAAGGACAGGAGAGATCATTCACTAATTACCGTCACGGGCAAAACAGACTCAGCTTAGGGAAAATTAACTCAATTTATTACAAATCAGCCAGAGTAAGGTAATGAGATATAAAACGAAATCTCAGAACACCTTCCCACCACCCCTCCCTTCTTCCTGGGCATAACTTCACTCCCGGATTTCTCCACCAAACCCCCCCAGCGGCACAAAGGGGACAGGGATGGGGCGTACGGTCATCACACGTTATTTTCTGCCGCTTCACCTCCTCAGGGTGAGGGCTGATCACGCTCTTCCCCCGCTCCAGCGTGGGGTCCCACCCATGGGGTCAGTCCTCCACGAACTTCTCCAACGTGGGCCATTCCCACGGGCTGCAGCTCTTCACGAACTGCTCCAGCATGGGTCCTTTCCACGGTGTGCAGTCCTTCAGGAGCACACTGCTCCAGCGCGGGTCCCCCACGGGGTCACAAGTCCTGCCAGAAAACCTGCTCCACGGGCTCCTCTCTCCGCAGATCCGCAGGTCCTGCCAGGAACCTGCTCCAGCACGGGGTTCCCACGGGGTCACAGCCTCCTTCGGGAACCCACCTGCTCCGGCGTGGGGTCCTCCACGGGCTGCAGGTGGAGATCTGCTCCACCGTGGACCTCCCTGGACTGCAGGGGGACAGCCTGCCTCACCAGGGTCTTCACCACGGGCTGCAGGGGAATCTTCGCTCCGGCGCCTGGAGCATCTCCTCCCCCTCCTTCTTCACTGACCTTGGTGTCCGCAGGCTTGTTTCTCTTACATGTTCTCACTCCTCTCTCCCGCGCCTGTTTTCTCACTCTCCCAACTTTTTTTCCTTCTTAAAAATGTTATCACAGAGGCGTTACCACTATCACTGATTGGCTCGGCCTTGGCCGGCGGCGGGTCCGTCTCAGAGCCGACTGGTATGGGCTCGCTCTCTCTCGAACACAGGGGAAGCTTCCAGCAGCTTCTTACAGAAGCCACCCCTGTAACCCCCCTTGCTACCAAAACCTTGCCACATAAAACCAATACAAGAGGAAAACAGAGTCATTAATAGAAAACCTTGTAAGCATACTTTACTTCTTCAGAGTGAGAGAAGGAGGTGCCCTCTGACAGTCCTTTTGCAGTAGGCTGAAGTATCTTGTAAGCAGCTCATAGTTACCATAATGCAAACTTGAACCATCAGGAAACGATATAGTGATGATAGACATCAGCATGCATCAGTGTTGATGTCCAAAGGAAACTGCAGATGCATCAGCTTCATCAATCTTCTGATCCAATGTTGTACCTGGTTCCTGTGTGATGAGTGGGGTAGAGGGAAGAGTAATGCTAAGGCAGCTGGACTGTTTATGCCATCATTTTAACATTTCTGAGCAGGAGGATAAAAAGGCTGGCACACCACATGAAAACAACTTAGCTCGCAATGTCTGCTACAAAAGAGCAGCAGCTGCTATGGTCAGCTGTGTGTAAAGCCGAGAGAGCTGTTTAAAATGAGAAAGCTTCAAAAGGCGTGGGATATTATAGATCATTTCAACATGTCCACAATACTCCTTCTCCCAGAAACTGCTCCTTGTTTTCACTTTGGAGCATCATGAAGTTACTATTTGCTTTGGCCTGGAAGTCTAGCAGGGTCTCATGGGGTCACCAAGGTCACATCACATGTGTTTCCAGATCTGTTTAGGGCTCTACGAGGAGACTTAGCATAGATTTGATTTCTAGTGCTGGCAGAGAATTGTTGCCAGAAACTGGGCAGTGAATTTACTTTTAATTCTCCAACTGTACAATAGGGCTGTTAATAATTCCATATTTCACAGAGCTGTTGAGAATATATATTAATGTACACAAAGCTCTCAGACTTTACACTGTAGATTTGAGGAAAAATCTGTTCAGTTTGTTCTGTACAACTATGGTATTAATCCAGCCAAAACAAAATTTCTGCTTTTACCCAAGGCCAAAAGTTTTACTTTTGCTGGCTTAGGAATATTTACTAAACATTAATACTCTAACTTTCAGTTGAGAGTCTGAAAACAGAATTAAGCTGAAGATAACTTACACTGAATACTGGGATGATGTCTGGCAGCTAGAGGTATTAATGCACTACAGTTTCATAGGTAGATGTCTGGAGGTTACAACTTCAGCACTTGTCTAGACTGTGAAGTTAACTGTAGATGTTCTCTTCCACACCCTCCTGTCAGAGGGCCTATCAAGTAACAGTGCAACCAACATCAGTGGTTCTTTTTCTGTTCTTCTTCTCAGCTTGCAAAAGTAATAAACAATCCCATTATTTTATATATTTTTCATTTCTTTATGTCTAAAGGAAGTTTGTGGAATTCCAAAATTCCCTATAAACCAAGAAAAGTTCTCACTTCCTGCTGCTCTCTGCAATATTGCAGTATGAAGAGGCATGAAGAAACAAGTCTGCTAATCTGGCTTGTAGCACTCTATGCACACCTCTAGAGATTACCAGGAGGCGAAACTAGAAGCACAGACAGGTGTTAAAATGTTCCTCCTGTGTGGGACACTGCTTGCTGAAGGTCAGCAATCACTTGCTGCCACCTCTGAGCAAGTATTTCCAGTTTGCACAAGAAGCTTCTTACCTGGTGTCTGAGGTGAAGAGCTCTCTCTTGATAGTGTGCAGCTATCAGTCTTGTTTCTAAACTTAATACAGGCCAGTAGGTCACTTTTGTCATAGCACTTGTGGGGCACTCGAACAGCGAAAGACTACGCAACAGCAGAAATTTCACAATCCCTGCTGAACTTGTAGGCTCTGATGACCTGTAGAAAATATAACAGGGCATGCTTTGTTTCTATTTTCATACCCCAGAAAGCATTTTTTCAACTGATGATGCATAACGTT
This sequence comes from Buteo buteo, assembly GCF_964188355.1. Classification (NCBI taxonomy): domain Eukaryota; kingdom Metazoa; phylum Chordata; class Aves; order Accipitriformes; family Accipitridae; genus Buteo; species Buteo buteo. The sequence continues at coordinate 37,477,774 of NC_134204.1, forward strand.
GCAGCCTTGTTGCTGCAGTATCAATGTGGTTTGCTCTACCATGCAGTCAGCAGCCACTGGAGAAGCCAGTCAATTTCTTCAAGCTGCATACAGCCTATGCTGCCACCACCTTTTCAAGACATGGGAGGGATCCAAATCTGTTTTGAACAACTCCAGCGTGTTTCAAATTAAATGCAGCTGGCAATCTTCTCTTAGATTTTGGACCATGGTTCCTGCCAGGTTACAAATGCTTGCTTTTTGTTACTGTTTGGTGTTAATACTGTGAGCCGGTAGAGGGCACGCTGGCATTTAATTTTAATATTATTAACTTCTAAATAGATACATTTTCTTTCTGAAATTTAAAGGGTACAGTTAACAAACATAGAGATTCCTATAGAAAAGGGCCATTGTGCAAAGCTAATTATGAAAACTTGCTTTTCCAGTATCACCCAAACCTGAACTTTAAAATTTAAAAAATCCCCAAACAATCCAGAAGCCCAAGCTGTGGAAATTGCTAGAGCTCACCCTACCTACTTTCATCTATTGTATTTTCATAATGTAGGCAAATTTTTTTTTATACATATCTTCAGAATGGGTTAATAAAACACACCTAAGGATTGAAAAGTCCAGTAAAACAGTTGAATAGCACCCACATACTCACATCACCCATCTGTCCTGAATAAAGTTATTTTTAGCTGTCTCCTAGCTACAGATCCTTCCAGCACAATGCTTTATAATTTCAGACACACATGCTTACATGTAGCTTTTCCTCCTCTCTCCCCCATATAATACTAGAATTGCAGATGCTCACCTTCAGAAAACATAAAATAAAAAAAAAATTCAGAATAGCTTCTGAAATTGTTCATTCAAACACAAACTATTCATCTTGAAATACATCTGTCAGCCTTTAGCTGGAAGGAGAGTTATGCTTACTTTGGGCCAAACTGTCTCAAGGAATATACTAGAATATGAATGTTTTGACAGTTTATAGCACCTTTCATCTGAAGCTCCCCAAATACTTCCAGTATATTAATTGAGGTTCCTTCTTGCAGCAAAATCTTTTTATTAGACCCAATATGCATATAGGCTCTTGAGGCATAAGTGATTAAGACCCACTTTTTCCAAAGCGTGTCTTGAAGTAGTTGTCTCAGTGCCTGGTTGCTTTTCACTGTAAGATTAAGGTAATTTCAAATGTGTTTTGTTTTGCTTCTCTAAAAATGTATTAGGAGTAAGAGGAGTGGGAAGTAATAATATCTAAGAATTTAATTAATCTGTAACTTGACTCTAAGAGATAAGTATAAGAATAAAGATCAAGAAGTGTTTTCAGGAGTAAAGATAGGTTTGCCAGAGACATTCCAAGAGTGATTTTTATTGCCAAACAGCTGAGCTGAAAGTGCCTGTTAAAAGTGCTGAAACAACTACTCTTCATGTGAAATCTTAAAATGATCCTCAAAAATAAATTTTAAGTATATCAACCTCATGCACATGTGCAAAAGGAGACAGTGCATGGGGCAAGTGGATAATAACCTGAGACATTATGGGCTTGGTTTTGACAAGGCAGAGAGGACTCAGGATGTCAAAGGTAGGAGCAATGATTGCAAATCATTGCCATGTGTGTCCTGTGTAGCACCACCAGAGACCTGGGCTGATGTCATCAGCAATGCCAGTGCTTTGTAAAATGTGTTTTTGCCCAGAGGCACACAGAGACATCTTTTCCTGAGACTTTCACTATCCCTAGCTATCATTTTAATGCTTGAATTACAAAGAAAACAAGAGTCTGACAAAAAAGAAACTAGGTCTTTTTTGGCTTCATTGGAATAGAAAAATAAGTAAAAACCACAAGTGTGGAGATAGACCTCCAGGGATACTGGGGCTAGAGCTCTATGGGTACAGGTTTCTGCTTCCACCTGTACACAACTGTTGTAGGAAAGGCATAAAAGCTGTGCTGTGGGCAGACAGTGTCAGCACATTCCTTGCAAGTATCTTGAATGTGCAAAGTAGAAATGTTTTGTTGATGAGCTCTGGAAAATCCCTTCTAGCAACCTATCTTTGCTGTCTTTATTCCTGGGTGCTTTCAAAGCATCATTAGTGACAGCACTTCCTTCAGCTAGTTCCTAAGGTTCCCTAGGTTCCTAAAGACCTAAGGGAATTCCTTACAGTTAAACCTATCAGGATTACAAAACACCAGGTTTCCAAGGACTAGGCAGACCCAACTCCAAATTATTTGGATATTCTGTGTTGTGACAGATTTCCAAAATTTCTGGACATACAGACAGCAAAAAAACTTGCGATGGCTGAAGGCAAATCTTTTCATAGGGTGTTTAAACTTTCATTCCTTTCCAAATATTTAGTTTGAAATTTTTGTGTCCAAAATCTTTTTTATTTGCTGCAGGAGTATCACAACCTTTGCCCTGATCATAAGTAACTAAGCATAATTAGTCATGGCTGACAGGCAAGCAAGCAAGCAAGAACTGAGGTGGGATGAACCATGGTGTGATCAACAAGTGCTAGGAGAACAATACCTGAAACTGCTGGAAAGGCCTAGTGTGGTATCATTGTGTATTGATTTGAGACAGCATCTGGCTATAAACCCCCCCCAGCAATTGAGTTTGGAAAAGCTGGTATGTGGACATCTCACACCATGTAGAAGCAGAGGACCCAAGATGCAACCGCTAAAACCTTGCCTGCCAAGCCCTCAGGCAGAGCCCACCATGGAGCACCTGGAGAGTGTCACTTTTTCTGCAGCCTCAACTTTCTGGCATGGAAACAGTGGGGGAATCATGCACATAACTATGCATGTTAACTCTGTGTGTGTGTGTCTGTGTATGCACATGCATGTGTGTGCATGTGCACATGTGTGCACAATCCTTTACCTGATGCAGCTTATCCTACTTCTTTGGTCCACTGTCGTGGTTTAAGCCCAGCCAGCAACAAAGCACCATGAAGCTGCTCGCTCACTCCTCCCCGCTCCTGGTGGGATGGGGAGGAGCAAAAATCACAAAAAGCTTGTGGGCTGAGACAAGGACAGGGAGGGATCACTCACCAATTATGGTCATGGGCAAAACCAGACTCAACTTGGGGAATAAAACAAAATCAATTTAATTTACTACCAATCAAATCAAAGATAATGGGAAGCAAAACCAGATCTTAAAACACCTTTCCCCACCCCTCCCTCCTTCCCGGCTCAACTCTACTCCCAATTTTCTCTCCCTCCTCCCCCCAGCAGTGCAGGGGGATGGGGAATGGGGGCTGGGGTCAGTTCATCGCACCTTGTCTCTGCTGCTCCTTCCTCCTCAGGGGGAGGACTCCTCACTCTTCCCCTGCTCCAGCATGGGGTCCCTCTCACAGGAAACAGTTGTCCATGAACTTCTCTGGCATGGGTCCTTCCCACAGGCTGCAGTTCTTCACGAACTGCTCCAGCATGGGTCCTTTCTGCGGGTCGATCTTCAGTCACAGACTGCTCCAGCACGGGCTCTCCCACAGAGTCACGGCCATCTTGGGGGTATCCCCCCACTCCGGCGTGGGCTCCTTTCTCCCCGGGCTGCAGGTGGGCCTCTGCTCCCCCGCTCCCCTCCATGGGCTGGGGGACACAGCCTGCCGTCTCACCAGGGCTGCAGGGGCATCCCCTCCTCCCCCGCTCCTCCTCCCACACTGACCTCAGTGTCTGCAGAGGGGTTCCTCTCACATCCCGATCCCCCAACTCACAGCAGGTTCCCCTTCTTAAATCTGTTACATCCCAGAGGCGCTACCACCATTGCTGATGGGCTCAGCCTGGAGAGAGGTGGGTCTGACCTGGAGCGAGGGAAGCCTCCAGCAGCTTCTCACAGGTGCTACCCCTGTGGTCCCCTCCCCCACTACCAAAACCCCACCACACAAACCCAAGTCATCCACTTAATAAAGTCAGCTCATCTGTGTCATGTTATCTGGTGTTCCTTTTCCCCCATGACATTATATTAATTATCAAAGAATAGAAGTTATCTTGCTTGGAAACATTTTCTCCCTTTCTGTGAGGGATTACAACTTTCTCTTACTTTTAAAATGTTTTGTGTAAACATCTCAGCATTGGAGAATTCTTTTTTTTTTAAGTTCTTACTTTTGACCCAATATGGAGAGTGAACATGTTTAATGTTCTGCTCTCTGTATTTTAATGATACACTTTGAAGTAAAATGACTGCTATTTTCTCTCTCTTCCACATTTTATATACCATGTTTTGCCCAGGTTTCAGTAGATAAGAAAGCATGTGAAACAAAAAAATGAAAAAATATGGGAATATATCTAACTTTGGAAAAAGGTATTTAAAGTATTACTCTTACACTCTTCAGGTATTGTACTCTGAGTTGGTATTCTAAGAAAAATGCTACTGGAAACAATTTGTAATTAAAAAGTCATAACATTTTTTTCTGACAAACAATTATTGATCAGCTCTTGAGTATTTCTGTAATTCAGACATGTCACCTAACTACAAGAAGAGTTCTTAGGCGAAGGTTAAGATATACTGCTTATTATGTAACATGGTATCTATAGCTGCTTTGATATGCAAAATTACTGGACAACTTGCACCATGTCTTCGCCCCTGTACTAGTTTTCCAGTCTGCAGATTGAGGCAACAGCCTCTTATTTTATATTTTTTTCATATTTGTATGGAGGATAACTTTTGTTTATGTAGAAGATGCACACCTACTTGTTAAGGAGTTTGTCCTGAAGGAGAAAATTTTGACAAAGATAATACTAAGTTCTACATCTTTGTTATCTAGATTATTCTTCTTACTTTCATTTTTTCCTGTCATCACATCTGTCTTGTGTATTCAGTATAAACCCTGAGAATCTGCTCATGTTCCAGCAGAGCCTGAAAACAGTTACTCCTTTTCACCTCTTCTGGCTACATATCAGAGTAGCCTCTGCAACTCTTTTGCATTTGGCCTTTGTCCTCATTTTATCATTCTGTAAAACTTCATAAAGCTTTTTTTTTTATTTTTGTGTTGGATGCTCAGACAACAGGGATCTAGCTGAAAAGCACTTTTTAAAATCCCCTAAATTTGTAACTCTTGCCTGCACTTAGCAGTGTGCTGCAACAGGGTATGCGCATCTCCCTTATCTTTCAAGTATTTTGGTCCTATGCCTAGGCAATTAGTGACTTGACTTTATTTCTACAGCACTTAGTATAGAAAGAGGAAAAAATTCTCTATATTGTTTTTTTAACACTATGCCTGGCATGGTGCAAGTTCTACAGTAATTTTGCATATCAATCCTCAGCAGCTATAGACACAATTCTACATAATACCCAGTATATCTTAACCTTGGCCTAAGTAGGTTTTCTGTATATTTTCTGTAATAGTATATTATTCAGACTTGCTTTTAAAGATCTCCAGTACTAAGCTCTGTATTGACAATCTTGACTGTAAGGACAACCTTCAGATGCTGCTGTTCAAGTGCACTTACAGAGAAAGTAACAGGTGAAATCTCTTGCATTAGCAGCATTTAGGAACAGCTAACCCTATGCAGTTGGTATCCTTGGGTTTAGCAGTCCTGCAATCTGGAACCAGTTACTGAGGGTCTGCACCGAGAGGGAAATAGAAAGGGATGCTGAAGACTCAGAGTCTGGTGAATAACTCTGGTGATAAGAAAGGTTAATTAGAAATTTCTGGCTGGTTGGTATCAAGGAGGATGCCATCCAAAGTTCCTGCTCAGCTTGACACAAAGGAAATACAAGAAGCAAGAAACTTCTGACTGAATGCTCTTCTCTCAGAGTAATAAGAGGAAAAGCATTGGGATTTGTTCTTCTCTTCCCATTATATCTGAAGACATTTTCTGGTCTGAGCATCTCATAGTTTCTGCTTTTATTTTTTTCAGTTAAGAGCAAGAAAGCTAAACCTTCCCACAAAATGTATTTCCAAAGTGCTGATTTACCAGTCAAAATATTTTGTGTAAGCTTCTGTGTGACTATGTTTAACATAGTTTCTGACATCTTGAAAATGGCTAAAGCATAAATAACCACATTGATAAGATGTCACGGCTGGTTTTACTTTGTAAAACTTTATCTTAAAAAAGAATGGCTACATTTCTGACCAGCTTCTCTTATGTTACAGCTGCATATATCCAGAAATCTTTCCTAATAGTTCTATGCAGGTGATCTGACATTTAGAGGAATTAATACTGACAACCTGTGGTTGTTCTTTAAGAATTGATCAGAATTCCATTCCTCATACCTGCTTAGGCTATCAAAAAGGTCTGAAGATTTCTGAGGGTCTTTTTTCCCCCGTCTTTTAATGTCTATGCTCTTTCTTCACCTCTACGATTTGTTGGTTCATGAACAGAGCTGAGAAGTTTGTCCCATTCAAAACTGGTTTTCATTCTGGGCTGCTGTGAGAGGCTGATAAACAGAGATCATAAAAATCAGTGTCAGGTGACAACATGGGTATCAGTACTGAGATATAGGCATAAAAACAAAGGTCACAAACTTTTACACAAGACGCCGCGGTGAGAAGCAGAATTGGTATCAAGTACGATATCCTTATTAAGCATCACTGAGGAGAAATGTTCAAAATAAAGCCTTGGCTGTAAATGCTAGTTTCTAATAGTAAACATATTGACTTGTTCACATATTTGCTATGAATTTGCTACCTTTACAGCTGCTTCCAGCAATTCAAAATAAATACTACATTTCCGCCTTAACAACAATGCCGCTAACTTTCTGAAATATGTAAATAGGGTAGTAATCAGTAGATGTAGAGAGACCATTTTTGTGAAACTGATGTCAGAACACTACATACAGCTCCAACATCAACACTTACAAAACACTGAAAAATGGAAATGTGGGAAAATACTTGCTAATTGTTCAAAGTTTAGGGAAACACACTGCCAAGACCCAATCCTTGTTTAGCTCTAATAAGAAAAAGAAATAACTTAATTTTGGTAGAAAAATATATTTATTGGTAAAAATGGGATAAAATATAGAACATACTGGGTCTACTGAAGCTCATAAATGTAGTAAAGAAAGGCAGTTGGCCAAAATTTGAAGAGATGCATCCACAGTCTGTTAGTGACTGAGTCCCTTCCAAAATGCAGAGCATAATAAGGCACAGTTTATAGGTGTAGCTGCTAAGTGGCAATTGAATGAAATTCTGTGGCTTGAATAAATTTGTCTAAGAAGTGTTTAATAGCTCCTACCACTCTGAAAGACAAGAAGTTGCAGTGAAGAAACCAAGGGAATTGAAGGGTAGAGGAAAAAATGAACATGCCATCAAAGAAGAAGAGGTAAATAACAGGAAGGTAGAGCAACATCAGAGCAATGACTTTCCCTTGATTAAATGAACAGCACTGATGGTTTATTAATAAGAAGGTTTGTTTGAAATGTGCAAAGAATATTTTAAGTCATACATTATTCAAGGCTTCCTCTCTAAATTTCCCTCTCTTTTCTTAAAAGGATGCTGAATGGGTCACTGTTTCTGACTGCCAACACATTAGACCAACAGTGTAGCCTCAGTTGAATGGGTTAATAGGATCTGAAAAATTTATCTCTTCTGGTATGCTGTCAAAAAACAGCTAAATATCATAATCTTTCATTACGGTAGCTAGCCTTTAATGGTGATGAAATCCAGAGAAAATATGGTCTATGGAAAGAATGCACTGTGGAACTTTCAAAAAAGTGACAATATTTAATATATTACTGTCAAGTGCAATTCTGGGTCAAAAAAGCATCAGAAGAAATAGGCATGTGATGGGGTTTTTAACTACATAGTTTCTCAGTATGATTTAGTATGACACAATTGCCTATGACCAGCAGTTTTTACTCAAGTGCTTCAAACAAGGGAAGAGCTTTGGAGCATGACTGAGATGTTGTTAATGTTAGTATTTAAAATACATTTTCTTCTATCTGTGGTTCACAGTAATTATGCAACATTCATGACCTGAGAGAACTTTGTTGTGATTGAAATAAATAAAAAATTGAAAAATAAAAGCTAGCTTCCACACAAGATAAAACAGAAATATTTGTATTTAGGCATTATTTTTCTTTAGAAATTTACAAGCAGTTCCTCCTCACTCATACTTGGCCTTTTCTAGTGTTCTTCGAAGCTGAAGTTTCACACTTGTTTATTTTAAAAAGAGAATATAACACAAGGATCTTTCTAACATGGGCAGCTACGTAAATAATTTTATTTGGCATTATAGAGTCAAACCCTTCAGCATTTCACCTCCATAATACCTACACTGAAAATTTACCTGACTTCATCCATTTTAGTTTAATGGCATATGTATGTTTCTATAGTACATGAAGAGCAAGGCAATTTATATTCATGATAGGTAATTTTAAAGTTTTAATGGATGCTTTATCCCCAGCTAGACCTGAAGAATGTTCTTCTACTGTATTTGGGTACTTGTAACTGCATGCACAGAGCAATAGAAGTGTTATCACATTTAAAATCTTTGCCTAGCTGGCATACAAGTGCTTTTTCTTTTCTATTTTCTGTTATGGAAAACATTCCTAATGTCAAGCATTATTAGCACACCTCTGTATTCCCTGCATATTTTCAGTTTACAAAAGAAGCTGCATTGTCCTTGTTCTTTTTTTTTTAATGTAACTAGGGAAAGAAATGAATTCCTTGTACAGTAAAGAATATAATAATTGAGTAACCTTTGAAATATGTCAAACAACTTCTTCAGATAGCGTAAGTGGGTAAATTATATCACGTAACGCTCATACAGGTTTTTAGCTAGAGATACACAACGCAAGCTGATAGATGACAAGAACAAATCTTTTAACAAATGATCTGTGGGCTCTTTTTCACGCAAAACTAGGAAGGCATTGTCTTCCAGCTCTTCAACATCTTTGAGCAATCGGCACCAGGCCAAGACAGAAAGTAATGGATACCTGCAAGTACCTTTATTGCGGTGAGAAAGGGTTGCATACCATCCAGGCAAACTGAGAAGAATCTTGGTAATGAAGAGGGAAACACTGTTTGCATTTGGAAGTGTTCGATAGGTTGCTTCATTTTTTCATTTGTTCTCAGAAAGCACCTATTACGGAGTTTTGTTTTCCTGCTCATTAATACATTGAACTCAGTGCTTCTCTTCCAAGCGTCTCAAAAGTGGCTAATGAAAAGGAAAATTTGAGTCATAAATATTGGTGGTAGAGAGCCACTGACAGTGTTGAGGAGGAAAATAATGTCCAGAATTTTTTGTCTGTTTTAATGGCTGCACCAAACTCTCTGCTAGGGCCTACATTACAGTATCTGGTACCTAATTACTCAAACTTTCTTTATTGTCTATCTCTTTTGAAAGACTTTTAAGTTTTCCCATGTATTCTATGCATCTTAAAAACAGAATTATTATTTGACTGCATGGATAGTAAACAGTAAAAATCCAAACTTCACGCTCTAAGTTTCTTTTAAAGTTAAATCAATGTCTTCTTTATCTTAATGATTCCAGCACAGCTCACTGCTGCAAAGTACTGAACATTGCTTTTCTATTTGGCCCAATTATTTGATAATTTATGAGGTAGAAGATTTGTGATTCGTACTCAGATTTGATGTGATTCACTCTGTGCACCTGAGCAAAATGTGTACTCTCTGCATACCTCAATAGCACTTGTTAATCAAATATCATTAACTGCCTATGTGATAGTTACCATAGCATTTATTGACATTGCTCTAAGTACCAGTTTGCTGTGCTGTGAATAAGATGATTTTTGGTGGCTGCAAAACCACAGAATCTGTTACAGTGTAAACCGATTTATTAATTGGATAATAAACAGTGGATCTGCACTACTTAAGACAAATATATATATAAATTTATACTGGCATCATCTAAACTGAAACTTAATGTAGTGTTCCAGTTGGTTCAATGGGCTTTGTGTCAGGACCGAAATCCTGTAGTGACTGAATAGATGACCTCTTCCAACTTGAGAAGCTCTAACAGGAGGAATTGTGTACTGGTAGTGAAGTGCTTGAAACACACTTAAAAACACCTGAAAAATAATCTCCCAGAATTTGCCAGACAAAATCATCTTTAATCTGCTTATAGTCTTTCATCCTGGTTAGGCACAAGCACAAAGAAGTGAAATAAAATTCCACATGCTTCAGCCAACATAATGAGGAAAAAACTTTTTACTTCCTGTGTTTCTTTTCTGACCCGATAGAAAAACTCTTCCCAGTTGTTGTATTTCAGTAGATAATAGATTATGAAATTCTTCTAATATTTATTTTTGCTGCTTATCTTCAGCCTAAGATTTTGCGACCCTCTGCAAATAGTTTAGCTTGCAGATACTCTTAACTTCATTTTTGGCAAATTTGTCCTATCGTGTGTTGGGTTAAAGAGTTTGCAGGAGCACACGTGCCAAACAGAGAGGCAGGGGCAAAACTAGGCAATTTATCTAATGTCAGAACTATAGACTAGAAATCTATCTGATTAGGTTAACAGACATTTGCCATATGAAAATGCCTTGAAATACTGCAGAATGAAATCCTGGGTTCTTCCTGTTCTCTTCTTACCAAGGGACCAGTATTTTTCTCCTGTTTTTTTCCCCCTTCTCATCGTTTCAAATTGCTTTTCAGCAAGGTTGTATAATAGTAGATAAATACATGGGTTGAGAGTCTTTTTTTTCCCTTCCTTTTCCTTTGGCCTCAGAGGTACCTATGCATAGATCACTCCTTTTCAGCTTTAGCATAAGATTACTGATAAAATTGCTCATCCATAAAACACTTCAAGATGGAAAACTGCCACTTCACCAGCCGCAGCAAACGTGCTTGTTCTAGGCAATAATCAGTGTGTACTGTACCTAGTGAATGGGGTCACTTAATAATAATCCCTTTTTTTTGTGTTTCCCATGTCTCCACCAATACAAATGAAAATATCACATGAAAAATCCTTATTTTTGGAGGGTTGTGGGATGTGCAGACCATTTGAAAGAAGCTAGGCAGGAACTGTACTTCAGATATTGCCCTGAGAAAGAAACTTAATTTACAGGGCTTTCCTGGAGTGAGAAGCAACAAGGTAAAGGCAGGAAAGATGTGATAAACTAGACTGATACTAACAGTCTCTGCTCTGGTATGCTACTTCCTTTGGAAAGAAAAGAAGTCAGTTCATTCCAAAGACTTTCAGAAAAGCTTCTGAAATCAATGGAGAGTGTTTCAATAAGGAATATTGCATTTAGTGATGCAATGTCTTGCAAAATATTTAAGGCAAATCTCACACTTGTATAGGTACTTCCCATGCTTTCTATGTGTGTCTGTGTAAATGTATCTGGTGAATTTGTTTTTCACAAATCATTAGGATATAACTGATTAATTGTTGGTATGACTTTGCACACTTAGCTAATGATAATGCAATGTTTCAGATCCTTTTAACCCACATCTAATATCAGGTCATCACCAAGTAAGAATTAGTGCATTTCAAATTAACACACATTTTGGCAAACAGGAAATGCTCTTGGTATGAATTCCTGGATGTAAACAACTTTAACTAACCCTGGCTAGTAACAGTTAGAAAAATATCTCAACATGCTATAATTATTTCAAAAGTGATTATGGACTGCAGAGCACATGATAGGGTACAACTTTCTTTTGGAAATCCCGTAGCATGTTTACCAGACATTTTGTTGGCAATGGGATATAGATTTTTAATACATGGTTCAATGAAAAGATCTCCCCAATTTGTTCCATACTATACTGCTACAAGCAAAAGACAAACAGATTTTATTTTATTCATAGAAAACTCTGTGTTGCTTATATTCATGCTGAAAATGCCCTGCCTTGCAAATTTTCTTGCAGATTTAGATAGAATTATTCAGAAAATAATATGCCACTTATTCACTGTAAAGGCAGCAAACTTCAGTCCCTAATAAGATCTATTTCTATTTTCCCTTCATATCCCCTGCAAATAAAGTGTTTTATTCTGCCCCTCTGTTTTTTGGTTCCTATGTTCTTCCTTCAAATCTAGCAAAATGTAAATGTTTTCAACTCTAGTACTCTTTCAGTCTGGCTATTTTACATTTTTCACTTCTGATTTCTTTCACTCATTTAACAGCTGCACAGTCGTGCTATCTCCCTTGGAGTCCCACATTCATTCAGGTGCATACCTTGCACCCCACCAGACAATATATGGCCAAATGTGGTAGGATTTCTGGATCCCTGGGCTCCAAGAACGCACTGTTGGAGTCCAACTGCTCAAAAAAATTCAGAATTCATAATATGTCCATTCCTCTTTTTCAGGGCACATTTGATTTTAACTTCTGGAAGGGCAGAAATAGAAAAATTATTGCAAAGTAATATTCCTTAGGATTCACTATTAGTTCAGTCCAGAAATTACTTAGCCTGCAAAGCTTCTTGCCAAGCTTCTGCCCCTTAGGTATCAGCTTCTGGGTTGATTCACGAAGGATGCACAAGAGATATCTGGGTCATTTTCAACATAGATACACTGTCAAGCTAACTGCTTCTGCAATAAACAGATCAACTTCTAAGAAAAGGTCTTGTTTAAAGAGCTGCCAGTGGGTATGCTACTGTTTGCCCCCTTTCCAACCCCCTCTTTCATTTTAGGTTTTGAAATTTTCTTCTGCTTTGTCTGGATTCTGCCTTTTTAAAATCATTAAGAGTTTGTGCCACGGGATGAAGTCTGTAAAACAGGAGGAATAGGGCCTAACTTACAAATTTTTAAAGTTCAAGGACAAATATATGTACAACCTTGCCAAACATTTCTTGGAAGAGTTCTTGCCCTATTCGCCTATTACTGCACTTAAAAACTTTGCCCTTTTCCAGTTTATAACATCCTCATATCCTCTGAAAAAAGAAAAGGGAGGGTAATTGTTGTAGGCGACTCCCTTCTGAGGGGGACAGAGTGCCCAATATGCAGACCTGACCCATTGCACAGGGAAGTCTGCTGCCTCCCTGGGGCCCGGGTAAAAGACATTACCAGGGAACTCCCTGGTCTGGTTCGGACCTCTGATTATTACCCACTGCTGGTTGTGCAGGTTGGCAGTGATGAGACTGCAGAGAGAAATCCAAAGGCAATCAAAAGGGACTTCAGGGCACTGGGACGATTAGTGGAAGGATTGGGAGCACAGGCAGTGTTTTCCTCAATCCCTTCAGTGGCAGGGAAATACACTGAAAGGAACAGGAAAACACACCTGGTTAATACATGGCTCAGAGGCTGGTGCCATCGGTGGAATTTTGATTTTTTTGACCATGGGGAGGTTTACACGGCACCGGGCTTGCTAGCAACAGATGGTTTCCAGCTATCTCAAAGGGGTAAAAGAATCCTCACTCATGAGATGGCAGGGCTCATAGAGAGGGCTTTAAAATAGGCTTGAAGGGGGTAAAGGATAAAACTAGGTGCACCAGAGATGAGCCTGGGGGCAGCATGCCGATGTTAGGGGTGGATTTGATAACCCAGCTCAAATGCATCTATGCCAATGCACGCCACATGGGCGATAAACAGGAGGAGCTGGAAGCCATCGTGCAGCAGGATAGATATGACTTAGTTGCCATCAGGGAAACATGGTGGGATGACTCCCATGACTGGAGTGCTGCAATGGATGGCTACAAGCTCTTCAGAAGGGATAGACAAGGTAGAAGAGGTGGTGGGGTGGCTCTCTATGTTAGGGAATGTTTTGACTGTACAGAGCTACACGATTCTGATGACAAGGTGGAGTGCTTATGGGTGAGGATGAGAGGGAAAGCCAATAAGGCAGATATGGTGCTGGGAGTCTGTTATAGACTACCCAACCAGGCTGAAGAGATGGATGAATCATTCTATAAGCAGCTGGTAGTAGTCTCAGAATTGTGTGCCCTCGTCCTCGTGGGGAACTTTAACTTTCCAGACGTCTGCTGGAAATACAACACAGCAGTAAGTAAACAATCTAGGAGGTTCCTGGAGTGTGTGGAAGATAACTTCCTGACACAGCTGGTAGGTGAGCCGACCAGGGGAGGAGCCTTGCTAGATCTATTGTTTACGAATAGGGAAGGACTGGTGGGAGGTGTGATGGTCGGAGGCCGTCTTGGACTTAGCGACCATGAAATGATAGAATTTTCAATTCTTGGTGAGGCAAGGAAGGTGGTCAGCAAAACCACCGCTATGGACTTCTGGAGGGCAAACTTTGGCCTCTTCGAGGCACTGGTTGAGAGAGTCCCTTGGGAGATGGTCCTGAAGGGCAAAGGGGTCCAGGAGGGATGGACATTCTTTAAGAAGAAAATCTTAATGGCTCAGGTCCAGGCTATTCCCATGTGCCGTAAGTCGAACCGCTGAGGAAAACGACCGGCCTGGCTGAACGGGGAGCTTTTGCTAGGGGTCAAGAAAAAAAGGAGAGTTTATCATCTCTGGAGAAAAGGGCAGCCAACTTGGGAGGAGTACAGGGATCTTGTTAGATCATACAGAGAGAAAATTAGAAAGGGAAAAGCTCAGCTAGAACTAAATCTGGCCACTATTGTAAGGGACAACAAAAAAATTTTTTACAAATATGTTAACAGTAAAAAGAATCCCAAGGAGAATATCTATCCTTTAATGGATACAGAAGGGAACATAGCAATCAGAGATGAGGAAAAGGCCGAGGTACTTAATGCCTTCTTTGCCTCAGTCTTTAATAGGGAGACCAGTTATCCTCGGGGTACTCCACCCCTTGAGCTGGAAGGTAAGGATGAAGAGCAGAACATACCCCCCCTTAATCCAGGAGGAAATAGTTAGTGGCCTACTATGCCATCTGGACACTCACAAATCTATGGGACCTGATGGGATCCATCCAAGAGTACTGAGGCAACTGGCAGAAGTCCTTGCCAAGCCACTCTCTATCATTTTTCAGCGCTCCTGGTCAACAGGGGAGGTCCCAAAGGACTGGAGGTTTGCCAATGTGACTCCCATTTACAAGAAGGGTCGGAGGAAGGATCCGGGGAACTACAGGCCTGTCAGCCTGACCTCGGTACCAGGGAAGACTATGGAACAGTTTGTCTTGAGAGCATTCACATGGCAAGACCAGGATAAGAAGGGGATCAGGCCCAGTCAGCATGGGTTTATGAAAAGCAGGTCCTGCTTGACTAACCTGATCTCCTTCTGTGACCATGTGACCCGCCTAATGGATGAGGGAAAGGCTGTGGCTGTTATCCTCCTTGACTTCAGCAAGGCCTTTGACACTGTCTCTCATGGTATACTCCTTGAGAAGCTGGTGTCTCATGGCTTGGATAAGTGTACTCTTCGCTGGGTGAAAAACTGGCTGGATGGACGAGCCCAGAGGGTTGTGGTGAATGGGGTGAAATCCAATTGGTAGCAGGCCACAAGTGGTGTTCCTCAGGGCTCGGTGTTGGGCCCTGTTCTGTTTAATATCTTTATCAATGATTTGGATGAGGGGATTGAGTGCACCCTCAGCAAGTTTGCAGACAACACCAGGTTGGGAGGCAGGGTCGATCTGCTTGAGGGTAAGGAGGTTCTACAAAGAGATCTGGACAGGCTGGATCGATGGGCTGAGGCCAATTGTATGAAGTTCAACAAGGCCAAGTGCCGGGTCCTGCACTTCGGTCACAGCAACCCCATGCAGCACTACAGGTTTGGGGAAGAGTGGCTGGAAAGCTGCCTGGCAGAGAAAGACCTGGGGGTGCTGGTTGACAGCCAGCTGAATATGAGCCAGCAGTGTGCCCAGGTGGCCAAGAAGGCCAACGGCATCTTAGCCTGTATCAGAAATAGTGTGGCCAACAGGAGCAGGGAGGTGATTGTTCCCCTGTACTTGGCACTGGTGAGGCCGCAACTCAAGTACTGTGTTCAGTTTTGGGCCCCTCACTACAACAAAGACATTGAGGTGCTGGAGCATGTCCAGAGAAGGGCAACCAAGTTGGTGAGGGGCCTGGAGCACAAGTCCTATGAGGAGCGGCTGAGGGAACTGGGGCTGTTTATCCTGGAGAAAAGGAGGCTGAGGGGAGACCTTATCGCTCTCTACAACTACCTGAAGGGGGGTTGTAGTGAGGTGGGTGCTGGTCTCTTCTGTCACGTGGCTGGAGATAGGACAAGAGGAAATGGCCTCAAGCTGAGGCAAGGGAGATCTAGGTTAGGTATTAGAAAAAAATTTTTTACTGAGAGGGTTGTCAGACATTGGAATAGGCTGCCCAGGGAAGTGGTTGAGTCACCATCCCTGGAGGTATTCAAAAAGCGCGTAGACGGGGTACTTCAGGACATGGTTTAGTGGGCAGGTTGATGGTTGCACTCAATGATCTTGAAGGTCTTTTCCAACCTAAATGATTCTATGATTCTATGTGCAAAGTCTGTTTGGAGGCCTGTAACTAGCAGTGTACCCCAGGGGCCAATACGGGGTCCAGTCCTGTTTAACATCTTCATTAATGATCTGGATGATGGGGCAGAGTGTACCCTCAGCAAGGGTACACAAAACTGGGAAGAGTGGCAGATACACTGGAGGGTCATGCTGCCATCCAGATGGACCTTGGCAGGCTGGAGAAATGGGCTGATGGGAACCTCATGGAGTTCAACAATGAGAAGTGCACAGTCCTGCACCTTGGCAGGAGAAGACTGAAGCACCAATATAAGCTGGGGGCTACCCAGCTGGAAAGCAGCTTGGTAGAAAAGGACTTAGGGGTCCTGGTGGACACCAACTTGACCATAAGCCACCAATGTGCCCTTGCGGTAAAGGAAACAAATGGCACCCTGGGCTGCATTAAAAAAAGGATTGTCAGCAGGTTGAGGGAGGGGATCCTTCCCCTCTACTCAGCACTGGTGAAGACACGCCTGGAGTCCTGTGTCCAGTTCTGGGATTCTCGGTACAAGATAAACATGGATGTACTAGAGAGACATCAAAAAGGGCCACAAAGATGATGAGGGGACTGGATCATCTCTCTTATGAGGAAAGACTGAGAGGGACTGTTTAGCCTGGAGAAAAGCAGGCTCAGGGGGATCTTACTAATGTACATAAATATCTGAACAGAGGGTGCAAAGAATACAAAGCCAGGCTATTCTCAGTGGTGCCCAGTGACAGGATCAGAGGCAAAGGGTGCAGACTGGTACCCTCTGAACATTAGGAAACACTTTTTTACTGTGAGAGTGACTGAGACCCAGCACAGGTTGCCCAGGGAGGTTGTAGAGTGTCCCACCTTGGAGATACTAAAAAGCTGTCTGGACATGGTCCTGAGCAACCACCTTTGGGTGGCCCTGCTGGAGCAGGGGCATTGGACTGGATGACCTGCAGAGGTCCCTTCCAACCTCAGCCACTGTGTGATTCTAAGCTTACAGCTGTCCTTTTGCAGACAGTTGAATAAATGGTTTTCTGCCAAGCATTTCTGACAGAGCCTTCCATGGAAAATTAAGCTCACACCAATGTGGTCTGATTTCCATGCCAACAGAGGACAGTAGCAGTGGAACTTTTGGGCAGCACCCCACTAAACACTCTCACCCTGACCTGCGAATTAGCTTGATGACAATGTAATTGGCCACCTGAAGTTGCCTATTCCCACATTAAATTCAAAGTCAAATGAGTAAAGCAACATGGAATCAGAGCGCAAGTGCAAAGCTTTCCCTGCAAAGCAGCACCCACTGGAGTGAGATGGAGATTACACTGGTTTTCAGGCTTCTTATACTTAGCAGAGTAGCAGGGATGACAGTAGAAATGTTGGCTTTAAGCTTTGAAGTTTACATCAGTCTGAGGTGAATGAGTGGGTGTAGGTCCATACTGTTGCATCCATACATGTGCGTACTTCCTATTCAGAATGTGGAGCCGAACTGGGCATTCTCCCAGTGACAAAGACAGACATTAGTGTGTACATCATTCAGCTGGAAACTGACTATGTTTTAGCGTTTCAGGGTGGTGGAATGGTGGCTTAATTAAAGACAAGCAGAAGGCAGAAGTAGAGGGCTGTGCCTAGGAGCGAACATAGGCATGGGGGAGCTGAGGAAGGATTGCGTCCCTCCCCCAACGTGGTCAGGCTACTCAGGCCTCGTCACATATCTCAGACACCACTCATGGGTCCCACACATGGCAGTAATACATGTACGCCCACATTAGACCAGGTCCTTAAAAGGAGTGTCGTCTCCTTTTTGCTCTGTTAGGCAACATCCCCGTGGCGGAGGGAAAGCGGAAAGCCCGAGGAAGGCCCTCAGCCTGCGAAAGGCAGAAGTTGGCAGCTTTGAGAGGGGCTCCCAAACGACACTGCTCGACGCCAGACTAAGCGACATGCCTCTGGTCCGTTTCTCCATTTTCCTCTTTAATTCTTATTGAGGGAAGGTCTCCGCAGGCATCTGGCTGATGGTAGTTGTTCCCACGGTCTTCCCGTACACCTGTACTCGATAAATGCAGGTGTATTCTGGTTTTCCCCAGTTGCTCTCTATGACAAGCTTCAAAACCCGGAAGGCTCTGGAGTTGCCATTCTGCAAAGAAACGGTAGCAAAAAGCAGTGTCACGCCCGGGATGTAAAGAGTGCCAGCAGGCTCCGCGTGTCTTCCTCCGCCAGCCCGGCCCCTGCTCCGGGACCAGCTCCCGCCCTGGCTGAGGCGGCAGCTTCTCCCTCCTTCCCTTCTCCCACCCAGGTGGCAAAGGACCCACCCCTGTGGCCCCGCGGACCAAACGCCCGGCCTCGGAGAGGGTGGCGGGCAGCTGTGGAAACCTGAGGCTCGCTGGCTCCAGGGAAATGGGGCCTGGGGAAAGTCCTGCTGCTGGGGCAAGGTGCTGGGCATCCTCCCCGCCACTGCCTGCCTGGTGGGTACAGCCAGGTAGCTCTGGGGACCCAGAGGGCTGTGGGGCCAACGTGGCCTTTGTTCGGCTCTTGCCACCCTGCCGGATGCCACTCTCCCTCCCGATGCCGCCAGCGTTTCTCTCGGCCAGGGTCGGCCCCCTGCCCTGGCAGGGACCATCCACGCTCCCCCTGCAAGCAACTTGCTGGCAAACTGGCATTTCTGCCCGGGCCTCTTGCCCACACGCACTCACTGTACCTGCAGAGGGAAGGTCTGGGTCGACGTTTTCTGCACGGCATAGGTGAATGTCCCGAGCACAGTTTCGTCCTCGCCTTCCTCATCCAGTCCCTTGGAGATAAAGCACAGGGGAGCAGGTCAGGCTCGACGCGACCACAAGGAAACGCTCGTGCCAGAGCCGGGCCCGTGACCCCCACCCAGCTGCTGCGGCTGCAGCCCAGTCTGGCGCAGGAAGCGGTGGGGCTGAGTCTCCTCCTTGTGTGTTGCTCAAGGGCCCAGAGGTGCTGGGCCAAAATGTGCTAAGCAAGTCTGAGGAGGGGTGACGCCACCCCACATGTCCCTTGAAGCGTCGCCTCGGGGAGCAGCAGTGCTTGGGAGCACACAAATCTGGGCAGATGCGCAGAGAGCAGCAAGTCCCCAAGTTTCAGCTTTTCCCCGCGGCCAGGTCCCAGCCCCCAGTGCCCGGCAGAGACTTACGGAGACAGTGAAATCTCTGGGGGCACTACCGACAGTCCCCGGCGGAGAGGCTATCTCTGAGGCGTGCTGTATGGTGACGGCCGTCGGTCGTATTTGGGTGGGCAACCGGATTAGCACCTCGCTCCGAGACCCTTGGAAAGGCCAGCAGTATCCTGGGGAGGCATCCGGCTGAAAGCAGAGGGCAAGAGCAATGAACGCGAGGGTGTGATGGGGCCTGCTGCGCTTGCCTGCAGCCAGAAGCACAGGCGGCACTGCGCCTGTGGGCTGCACTTGCGCTCCAAATGACTGGCGTGCTGGGAAGCGGGCAGAGGCGCCCAGCCATCTTCCCGGCCCGGGAAAGAGGAGAACAGCCAGCCAGTGGGAAACATCCGATACCCTGCACCTGAGTCAGGGCTTTCAGGAAACCTCTCTTTTTGCCCAGCAGCTCTGCAGCCTCCCCGCACCCTCCACTGCCCCACTGGGAGAGGCACAATCAGAGCTGTGGCAGGGAAATGGTGTCCCTACGGAGATGCTCCTTCACCCAGCAGCGACCAGGGATGGCGGGCAGGAAGCTCAGCTCAGCTCAGCCCCGTTCTGAGGGCAACTGGCGTTTCGCAGGGAGCCAAGCCCTGCGCGGGACCTCAGGTGTCAGGCACCGGGCCGCTGCCGTGGCCTTGAGCAGTACCACTGGCCTGAGGGGAGATGCCCCAGGGCTTGCCCCCAGCTTTGCAAGAGGCAAGAGAAGCAGCACTGACAGTTTCTGCAGCTCTACCTGCGCAAAGGTATCCAGGGGTGGAGCACACAGGAACCAAAACAGCCTGCAGGGCCATCCAGAGCTGCTGGACGATCTCTGCAGGTCGATGGCAGCCCCTGAAGGGAGACGAGAGCAGCTGAGTGCAAGAGGCCCCAGGCTCGGAGGACCTGGTGGCTGCAGGCTATTTCTAAGGCTGCCCGCCAGCCCCGCACGCAGCACCGCACCCTCGGAGGTGTCCCAGGAAAAGGACGGGATCCCCATGCCCGGTGACTGCGTTTCTCTCCCAGCCACACAAAGGGAAGGTCTGCAGGTGCTGGGAGACAGCAAGCTCCCACGGGAAGGGCAGCAGAGCCAGGCCAAGGCCCCGCTGCCTGGACAGCAAAGGAGGACCCGGCCACCCCTTTTTGCTCCCCAGGAAAGCTCCGTGGAGCGGGAGAGGGCGGAAATGCTGTCGCGGCACGCCAGCGGCACCAGCGAGGGGTCTGACGGCAGGGCTGGGGTGAGCCCAAGGCAGCCGCTCAGCCGCAGTCATGCTCTTGGGCCCCATGGTTTTGCCCTGTGTCCCGATGCCTCGGCGAGCAGTCTGCCGCACAGCCTCCTTTTGGGAGTGCTAAGCGGGAGCCCAGGGCACTGACAGCCCTGCCTGCCGGTGCCCGCCCGTACCCGTGCTTCTCAGAGCCCAGTCAGACGTCCACGTGATTGCAAACATCGCCCGTCTCAGTTGCTGAATTTCCTGGGAAAGAAAGACACAAATGAACGGGAGAAACAACCGCATCAGACCTGGCCAGGAGAAGGGGCTTCACGGCGGAGAAGCTCGACGAGCAGCCCCTGGCAAGGGACGGGTGCGTGGGCTGAGCAGGAAAAGCCCACCAGCTGGCCCAGGAAGTGCCTTGTGCGGGGCCCTGCTCGTCCCAGCCCTCTTTCCCAAAGTGCAGGATCACCTTCTTCACAGCGCCCATCTCTGCAGCCAGGCTCGCCACCTCGTCTCTTAGCTGTCGCATCTCTTGCGATTCTTCCCTCAACAGAGTGAGCATGTTCCTGCAGTCACCAGGAAAGCAGAACTTGTCAGAGAGCTGCCCAGCCCCTCCCGGGGCCTCCAAGCTCGGGAGGAGCTGAGACACAGGTGCTCGAGCCCCCTTTTCTTTCCCTGGTTTGCGAGCGCTTCCCTTCCCCTCCAAGTTTAGCAAAAGGCCCAGGCAGGAGGGAAAGGCAGGAGCCCTGGGCGCCGTGCAAGGAAGGGAGTGCAAAATAGCACGGGCTCGTCTGCCGCTACCCCACCAAATGTGCTGCAGGTCGGGAGAGAGGAGAGGGCTCTTACCTCAGGTTGGCTGCAGGCTGCCCCGGCCACGCCTGAAAGCAAAAGGCTCTGCGTTTGAGTCCCAGAGCTGCCGGGGCTTTCCAGAGCCGGCAGCTCTAGGAAGGCACGGCAGCAGCTCCTGCTGCTGATTCTCTGGGTCATTGCCTGGAATCGGAGGGGCTGGGCGATTTACCCACCCACCCACCTCCAGCAGTGCTCCTCTGTGGGACTTTCCAGTCCCACAACAGCAGTCACTGACCTGTGGCACATCCTGTGTCCTCAGCATGAAGGTCCCGCAGCAGGCACCAGCTGTAATTCACGTCACCGAGAGAGAGAGTTAATTGGGGGGGGGGTTCTAATGACCCCTGTAGTCACGTGGTCTCCGCTCACATCAGGGTGGCAAGGGGTTGGCTGAGGACACGGCGAAAGGGTGCAGAGAGAGGCTGCAACTCCCTCCAAGCGGGGACCCTCTCGTGGGCCTCGGGGCTCTGCCCAGCCCCGGTTTCCATGCACGCTTGGCGCCCCACAGCTACACCCCATTTCCCCTCCCTGCTGCAGTGAGCGCCGACACCAGGCTCCACGGGCTGCGCACGCCTTTGCTCTGTTGGCTCTGGGGCCGGGTGGGCTCTGCACAGAGCGAGCATCTTGGGAGCTCCCTGAGCTGCAGACGTGGGAGGTCGGAAGGGCCCCACCGGCGCCACTCCCTCGCGCGGAAGCTCGCGCTCCGTGCCTCTGCTGGCAGCGGGCAAATACTCACCGAGAGCAGCTAGGCTCATCAGGAAGAGGATCGTGAAGAGCCTCTTCTTCTTCAGGGTGATGACCTCTTTCCTGAAAAAGAGGGAGTCCCGGTGTTAGCAGTGCTCAAGGGCAGAGCCCCGCGCATGGGGGATTTTCTCTTACGAGATGGGGAGCAGCAATTTTGGAGGAGCCAGGGTCTCCCGGTGGGGAGCCCCGGCAGCCTCCCCATGCTCCCCCTCAGCCACCGGCATGCCTCGTCTCCGTGTCCGCGCTGGACACGTGTTGTACTTACACAGTGGAGATGTCCAGGCTGAGGCATCTCGGAAGGCAGAAGGCGGCTACTGCCACGCTGAAGGCCGATCCTGGGCAAAGAAACCCGAGAAGAGCCTGAGGACGCGTCCTGAGGACACCGGTCCAGTGCGGGCCAGGTCGTCCCTGCAGGGAGGTGGGCGCTGGTCCTACGCACTCCCTCCCTGGGGCAGGGGCAGGGGCAGGGGCAGGGGCAGGGGCAGAGCCGTGCTTATGCCCTATAGAGGGGGGCAGCTGGGAGCGGGAGGCGGAGAGCTGGGCAGGATCCCCTGGCAGGCAGGGCACTGACGGCGTGCCTGGGGAAGGAGGGTGGCACGAGTCCTGGGGCGCCCCATAGTTCCTGCAGTAGGCCACAAAGACATGGACATGGTAGCCAGCTCTGCCATCGCCAGGTAGCCGAGGTGGCCCCAGGCCTCCCTTGCGGCAGGGTGACGCTGGTTCTGCAGGGCTGTCGGGCCCGGCCAAGGCAGGCAGGCTTGGTGCAAAGACGGGGTGAAAGGCAGCCCTGAACTAACCTTCAATTTCTGCAGCACTGCAGCGTGCAGGCCCTTTCCGGCTGGTGCCCTTGGCCTCCCGAGGTCTTGCCGGGCTGCTCCTGGCTCCTCTCCTCGGCAGGGCAGCCTCTCGTGCTCTTGGAGAAGCCCTTCTCCTCCTCATCCTGGTGAGAAACGAAGCTCTCCTGAAAGCTTCTGTGCCTTCCTCTGGCCGCTGGAGTGTTGCCTGTCTGGGCAGATCTCCTCCTGGCGATACCCGGGAGGAGAGCGCCTGCCCCAGGCACACAGCCACCAGCGCTCGCCACCAGCACACTGCGAGCTCCTTCCAGGCCCACAGCTTATGGCCCACAGTGCCTGACCTCACAGAGGCCTGGCCCCGCACGGTGTGAGGGGTGTGTCACGTGGCTGTGACATCACAGACGGAGGGGAGCTCCGGGGGTCGTGGAGAGAGACCCCGCGGCCCATGTGGGGCTGGCTGCGTTTTGCGCTGGTGACGAGACCGTCTCGAAGGCACGCTGGTGTTTTAGCTGCTGCTGAGCCGTGCTTGCAGAGCGCCGAGGCTTCCTCTGCTTCTCTCGCCTGGGGGTCCCCAGGCGAGCAGGCCGAGGCTGGGCGAGAGGCTGGGAGGGGACACAGCTGGGACAGCCAGCCCAAACGGGAGTGCCGAAGGGGTACTCCATGCCACGTAACGTCACGCTCCGCTCCGCAGTAAAGCCTGGGCCTTCTCTCTTTCCAAAGCAGCCGTTGCTTGGGGACTGGCTCCACATCGCCATGGGGAGCTTCAGCCACTACAGCGGCCCCAGGCAGGCCCCAAGGGGCTGCTGCGTGCCTCCGTCCTCAGCAAGACGCACGAGCACCCAGGACACCGCAACGGCTCCTTCTGGGACGAGCCAGCTTGCAGGGCCTTGCTGGGTCGTGATGAGAGGGAGCACCTGCGAGAGGACAAAGACGGAGGAGCCCTGCGGTGCACTCTCTCCATGCCGCGCGAGCAAAGAGCGGGGGGAGCCGCTGACGCGGAGGCCCCGGCCAGAAGGCAGGCCTTGGAAAGCCTCTCGGCAGATGTCCCTGCCGCAGCTCCTCCACCGGCCACAGAGCCTCCACCTAGTCTGCTGCCTGTCCTTGCCCAGGCACCCGCGCTGCTCCGGACACCCTCGCCCAGTGTATGGGTGTATTGGGAGTCCGTGTCCAGGTGTTAGCGGCGGGGGGACTGCCGAGGGAGCCTCTGTGAGGAGAGGCCATGGCTGCCCCGCGCCAGACACGGCCGGTCCCAGCCGGCTCCAACGGACCCACCACAGAACACAGCTGAGCACATCCTACGCCTTCCTGGGGCGAGATGAGTAGTGGGCCCAGTCTTGCTCGACAGGATTCCTGCCGCACCTGGAGTACTGTGTCCAGGTCTGGGCTCCCCAGGACAAGAGAGATGCGGAGCTACTGGAAAGAGCCCAGTGACGGGCCAGCAGGACGGTGAAGGGACTGGAGCATCTCTCACATGAGGAAAGGCTGAGAGAGCTGGGAAAGGCTGAAAGGCCTGGAGAAGAGAAGGCGCAGGGGGGAATCTTACTAATGCTTGTGAATACCTGAAGGGAGAATGCAAGGAGCACGGAGCCAGGCTCTCTTCAGTAGTGCCCGCTGACTGGGCCAGAGGCAAGGGGCACAGACTGCGACACAGGAGGCTCCGTCTGAACATCAGGAAACACTTGTTGACTGTGAGGGTGACTGAGCACTGGCACAGGTTGCCCGGGGATGTTGTGGAGCCTGCGTCCCTGGAGATCTTCAAAAGCCTGGACATGGTCCTGGGCAACCAGCTCTAGGTGACCCTGCTTGACCAGGGTGTTGGACCAGATGACCTCCAGAGGTCCTTTCCCACCTCAACCAGTCTGTGATTGCATGGATCATTTCAAAGACAGTTTTCCACCAGGAATCGCCTGTCAGCATCTTCCTTTGTTTTCAACTTACAGTGTAGGAGCTAAGGTCACTATTTTAAAACACTGCAAAGTTTCACACCCAATCTTTAGGTCACCCAGGTTTCCAGTCTGCTGGGTTGGTGTAGTAAAAGAGAGATTTTAATCAGCATACGTGAATGGAATGGATCATGACCGCAAAGCACTGCCAGGCTCTGATGACGCCTTCCTGGGGCGAGATGGGGCGGGGGGCGCCCCTCATGCCACCGGGTTTTGTCAAGGAACTTAGGCAAGGAACGGCTACAGGAGCGTCGTCTCCTTTTTGCTCAGTTAGGCAACATCCCCGTGGCGGAGGGAAAGCGGAAAGCCCGAGGAAGGCCCTCAGCCTGCGAAAGGCAGAAGTTGGCAGCTTTGAGAGGGGCTCCCAAACGACACTGCTCGACGCCAGACTAAGCGACATGCCTCTGGTCCGTTTCTCCATTTTCCTCTTTAATTCTTATTGAGGGAAGGTCTCCGCAGGCATCTGGCTGATGGTAGTTGTTCCCACGGTCTTCCCGTACACCTGTACTCGATAAATGCAGGTGTATTCTGGTTTTCCCCAGTTGCTCTCTATGACAAGCTTCAAAACCCGGAAGGCTCTGGAGTTGCCATTCTGCAAAGAAACGGTAGCAAAAAGCAGTGTCACGCCCGGGATGTAAAGAGTGCCAGCAGGCTCCGCGTGTCTTCCTCCGCCAGCCCGGCCCCTGCTCCGGGACCAGCTCCCGCCCTGGCTGAGGCGGCAGCTTCTCCCTCCTTCCCTTCTCCCACCCAGGTGGCAAAGGACCCACCCCTGTGGCCCCGCGGACCAAACGCCCGGCCTCGGAGAGGGTGGCGGGCAGCTGTGGAAACCTGAGGCTCGCTGGCTCCAGGGAAATGGGGCCTGGGGAAAGTCCTGCTGCTGGGGCAAGGTGCTGGGCATCCTCCCCGCCGCTGCCTGCCTGGTGGGTACAGCCAGGTAGCTCTGGGGACCCAGAGGGCTGTGGGGCCAACGTGGCCTTTGTTCGGCTCTTGCCACCCTGCCGGATGCCACTCTCCCTCCCGATGCCGCCAGCGTTTCTCTCGGCCAGGGTCGGCCCCCTGCCCTGGCAGGGACCATCCACGCTCCCCCTGCAAGCAACTTGCTGGCAAACTGGCATTTCTGCCCGGGCCTCTTGCCCACACGCACTCACTGTACCTGCAGAGGGAAGGTCTGGGTCGACGTTTTCTGCACGGCATAGGTGAATGTCCCGAGCACAGTTTCGTCCTCGCCTTCCTCATCCAGTCCCTTGGAGATAAAGCACAGGGGAGCAGGTCAGGCTCGACGCGACCACAAGGAAACGCTCGTGCCAGAGCCGGGCCCGTGACCCCCACCCAGCTGCTGCGGCTGCAGCCCAGTCTGGCGCAGGAAGCGGTGGGGCTGAGTCTCCTCCTTGTGTGTTGCTCAAGGGCCCAGAGGTGCTGGGCCAAAATGTGCTAAGCAAGTCTGAGGAGGGGTGACGCCACCCCACATGTCCCTTGAAGCGTCGCCTCGGGGAGCAGCAGTGCTTGGGAGCACACAAATCTGGGCAGATGCGCAGAGAGCAGCAAGTCCCCAAGTTTCAGCTTTTCCCCGCGGCCAGGTCCCAGCCCCCAGTGCCCGGCAGAGACTTACGGAGACAGTGAAATCTCTGGGGGCACTACCGACAGTCCCCGGCGGAGAGGCTATCTCTGAGGCGTGCTGTATGGTGACGGCCGTCGGTCGTATTTGGGTGGGCAACCGGATTAGCACCTCGCTCCGAGACCCTTGGAAAGGCCAGCAGTATCCTGGGGAGGCATCCAGCTGAAAGCAGAGGGCAAGAGCAATGAACGCGAGGGTGTGATGGGGCCTGCTGCGCTTGCCTGCAGCCAGAAGCACAGGCGGCACTGCGCCTGTGGGCTGCACTTGCGCTCCAAATGACTGGCGTGCTGGGAAGCGGGCAGAGGCGCCCAGCCATCTTCCCGGCCCGGGAAAGAGGAGAACAGCCAGCCAGTGGGAAACATCCGATACCCTGCACCTGAGTCAGGGCTTTCAGGAAACCTCTCTTTTTGCCCAGCAGCTCTGCAGCCTCCCCGCACCCTCCACTGCCCCACTGGGAGAGGCACAATCAGAGCTGTGGCAGGGAAATGGTGTCCCTACGGAGATGCTCCTTCACCCAGCAGCGACCAGGGATGGCGGGCAGGAAGCTCGGCTCAGCTCAGCCCCGTTCTGAGGGCAACTGGCGTTTCGCAGGGAGCCAAGCCCTGCGCGGGACCTCAGGTGTCAGGCACCGGGCCGCTGCCGTGGCCTTGAGCAGTACCACTGGCCTGAGGGGAGATGCCCCAGGGCTTGCCCCCAGCTTTGCAAGAGGCAAGAGAAGCAGCACTGACAGTTTCTGCAGCTCTACCTGCGCAAAGGTATCCAGGGGTGGAGCACACAGGAACCAAAACAGCCTGCAGGGCCATCCAGAGCTGCTGGACGATCTCTGCAGGTCGATGGCAGCCCCTGAAGGGAGACGAGAGCAGCTGAGTGCAAGAGGCCCCAGGCTCGGAGGACCTGGTGGCTGCAGGCTATTTCTAAGGCTGCCCGCCAGCCCCGCACGCAGCACCGCACCCTCGGAGGTGTCCCAGGAAAAGGACGGGATCCCCATGCCCGGTGACTGCGTTTCTCTCCCAGCCACACAAAGGGAAGGTCTGCGGGTGCTGGGAGACAGCAAGCTCCCACGGGAAGGGCAGCAGAGCCAGGCCAAGGCCCCGCTGCCTGGACAGCAAAGGAGGACCTGGCCACCCCTTTTTGCTCCCCAGGAAAGCTCCGTGGAGCGGGAGAGGGCGGAAATGCTGTCGCGGCACGCCAGCGGCACCAGCGAGGGGTCTGACGGCAGGGCTGGGGTGAGCCCAAGGCAGCCGCTCAGCCGCAGTCATGCTCTTGGGCCCCATGGTTTTGCCCTGTGTCCCGATGCCTCGGCGAGCAGTCTGCCGCACAGCCTCCTTTTGGGAGTGCTAAGCGGGAGCCCAGGGCACTGACAGCCCTGCCTGCCGGTGCCCGCCCGTACCCGTGCTTCTCAGAGCCCAGTCAGACGTCCACGTGATTGCAAACATCGCCCGTCTCAGTTGCTGAATTTCCTGGGAAAGAAAGACACAAATGAACGGGAGAAACAACCGCATCAGACCTGGCCAGGAGAAGGGGCTTCACGGCGGAGAAGCTCGACGAGCAGCCCCTGGCAAGGGACGGGTGCGTGGGCTGAGCAGGAAAAGCCCACCAGCTGGCCCAGGAAGTGCCTTGTGCGGGGCCCTGCTCGTCCCAGCCCTCTTTCCCAAAGTGCAGGATCACCTTCTTCACAGCGCCCATCTCTGCAGCCAGGCTCGCCACCTCGTCTCTTAGCTGTCGCATCTCTTGCGATTCTTCCCTCAACAGAGTGAGCATGTTCCTGCAGTCACCAGGAAAGCAGAACTTGTCAGAGAGCTGCCCAGCCCCTCCCGGGGCCTCCAAGCTCGGGAGGAGCTGAGACACAGGTGCTCGAGCCCCCTTTTCTTTCCCTGGTTTGCGAGCGCTTCCCTTCCCCTCCAAGTTTAGCAAAAGGCCCAGGCAGGAGGGAAAGGCAGGAGCCCTGGGCGCCGTGCAAGGAAGGGAGTGCAAAATAGCACGGGCTCGTCTGCCGCTACCCCACCAAATGTGCTGCAGGTCGGGAGAGAGGAGAGGGCTCTTACCTCAGGTTGGCTGCAGGCTGCCCCGGCCACGCCTGAAAGCAAAAGGCTCTGCGTTTGAGTCCCAGAGCTGCCGGGGCTTTCCAGAGCCGGCAGCTCTAGGAAGGCACGGCAGCAGCTCCTGCTGCTGATTCTCTGGGTCATTGCCTGGAATCGGAGGGGCTGGGCGATTTACCCACCCACCCACCTCCAGCAGTGCTCCTCTGTGGGACTTTCCAGTCCCACAACAGCAGTCACTGACCTGTGGCACATCCTGTGTCCTCAGCATGAAGGTCCCGCAGCAGGCACCAGCTGTAATTCACGTCACCGAGAGAGAGAGTTAATTGGGGGGGGGGTTCTAATGACCCCTGTAGTCACGTGGTCTCCGCTCACATCAGGGTGGCAAGGGGTTGGCTGAGGACACGGCGAAAGGGTGCAGAGAGAGGCTGCAACTCCCTCCAAGCGGGGACCCTCTCGTGGGCCTCGGGGCTCTGCCCAGCCCCGGTTTCCGTGCACGCTTGGCGCCCCACAGCTACACCCCATTTCCCCTCCCTGCTGCAGTGAGCGCCGACACCAGGCTCCACGGGCTGCGCACGCCTTTGCTCTGTTGGCTCTGGGGCCGGGTGGGCTCTGCACAGAGCGAGCATCTTGGGAGCTCCCTGAGCTGCAGACGTGGGAGGTCGGAAGGGCCCCACCGGCGCCACTCCCTCGCGCGGAAGCTCGCGCTCCGTGCCTCTGCTGGCAGCGGGCAAATACTCACCGAGAGCAGCTAGGCTCATCAGGAAGAGGATCGTGAAGAGCCTCTTCTTCTTCAGGGTGATGACCTCTTTCCTGAAAAAGAGGGAGTCCCGGTGTTAGCAGTGCTCAAGGGCAGAGCCCCGCGCATGGGGGATTTTCTCTTACGAGATGGGGAGCAGCAATTTTGGAGGAGCCAGGGTCTCCCGGTGGGGAGCCCCGGCAGCCTCCCCATGCTCCCCCTCAGCCACCGGCATGCCTCGTCTCCGTGTCCGCGCTGGACACGTGTTGTACTTACACAGTGGAGATGTCCAGGCTGAGGCATCTCGGAAGGCAGAAGGCGGCTACTGCCACGCTGAAGGCCAATCCTGGGCAAAGAAACCCGAGAAGAGCCTGAGGACGCGTCCTGAGGACACCGGTCCAGTGCGGGCCAGGTCGTCCCTGCAGGGAGGTGGGCGCTGGTCCTACGCACTCCCTCCCTGGGGCAGGGGCAGGGGCAGGGGCAGGGGCAGAGCCGTGCTTATGCCCTATAGAGGGGGGCAGCTGGGAGCGGGAGGCGGAGAGCTGGGCAGGATCCCCTGGCAGGCAGGGCACTGACGGCGTGCCTGGGGAAGGAGGGTGGCACGAGTCCTGGGGCGCCCCATAGTTCCTGCAGTAGGCCACAAAGACATGGACATGGTAGCCAGCTCTGCCATCGCCAGGTAGCCGAGGTGGCCCCAGGCCTCCCTTGCGGCAGGGTGACGCTGGTTCTGCAGGGCTGTCGGGCCCGGCCAAGGCAGGCAGGCTTGGTGCAAAGACGGGGTGAAAGGCAGCCCTGAACTAACCTTCAATTTCTGCAGCACTGCAGCGTGCAGGCCCTTTCCGGCTGGTGCCCTTGGCCTCCCGAGGTCTTGCCGGGCTGCTCCTGGCTCCTCTCCTCGGCAGGGCAGCCTCTCGTGCTCTTGGAGAAGCCCTTCTCCTCCTCATCCTGGTGAGAAACGAAGCTCTCCTGAAAGCTTCTGTGCCTTCCTCTGGCCGCTGGAGTGTTGCCTGTCTGGGCAGATCTCCTCCTGGCGATACCCGGGAGGAGAGCGCCTGCCCCAGGCACACAGCCACCAGCGCTCGCCACCAGCACACTGCGAGCTCCTTCCAGGCCCACAGCTTATGGCCCACAGTGCCTGACCTCACAGAGGCCTGGCCCCGCACGGTGTGAGGGGTGTGTCACGTGGCTGTGACATCACAGACGGAGGGGAGCTCCGGGGGTCGTGGAGAGAGACCCCGCGGCCCATGTGGGGCTGGCTGCGTTTTGCGCTGGTGACGAGACCGTCTCGAAGGCACGCTGGTGTTTTAGCTGCTGCTGAGCCGTGCTTGCAGAGCGCCGAGGCTTCCTCTGCTTCTCTCGCCTGGGGGTCCCCAGGCGAGCAGGCCGAGGCTGGGCGAGAGGCTGGGAGGGGACACAGCTGGGACAGCCAGCCCAAACGGGAGTGCCGAAGGGGTACTCCATGCCACGTAACGTCACGCTCCGCTCCGCAGTAAAGCCTGGGCCTTCTCTCTTTCCAAAGCAGCCGTTGCTTGGGGACTGGCTCCACATCGCCATGGGGAGCTTCAGCCACTACAGCGGCCCCAGGCAGGCCCCAAGGGGCTGCTGCGTGCCTCCGTCCTCAGCAAGACGCACGAGCACCCAGGACACCGCAACGGCTCCTTCTGGGACGAGCCAGCTTGCAGGGCCTTGCTGGGTCGTGATGAGAGGGAGCACCTGCGAGAGGACAAAGACGGAGGAGCCCTGCGGTGCACTCTCTCCATGCCGCGCGAGCAAAGAGCGGGGGGAGCCGCTGACGCGGAGGCCCCGGCCAGAAGGCAGGCCTTGGAAAGCCTCTCGGCAGATGTCCCTGCCGCAGCTCCTCCACCGGCCACAGAGCCTCCACCTAGTCTGCTGCCTGTCCTTGCCCAGGCACCCGCGCTGCTCCGGACACCCTCGCCCAGTGTATGGGTGTATTGGGAGTCCGTGTCCAGGTGTTAGCGGCGGGGGGACTGCCGAGGGAGCCTCTGTGAGGAGAGGCCATGGCTGCCCCGCGCCAGACACGGCCGGTCCCAGCCGGCTCCAACGGACCCACCACAGAACACAGCTGAGCACATCCTACGCCTTCCTGGGGCGAGATGAGTAGTGGGCCCAGTCTTGCTCGACAGGATTCCTGCCGCACCTGGAGTACTGTGTCCAGGTCTGGGCTCCCCAGGACAAGAGAGATGCGGAGCTACTGGAAAGAGCCCAGTGACGGGCCAGCAGGACGGTGAAGGGACTGGAGCATCTCTCACATGAGGAAAGGCTGAGAGAGCTGGGAAAGGCTGAAAGGCCTGGAGAAGAGAAGGCGCAGGGGGGAATCTTACTAATGCTTGTGAATACCTGAAGGGAGAATGCAAGGAGCACGGAGCCAGGCTCTCTTCAGTAGTGCCCGCTGACTGGGCCAGAGGCAAGGGGCACAGACTGCGACACAGGAGGCTCCGTCTGAACATCAGGAAACACTTGTTGACTGTGAGGGTGACTGAGCACTGGCACAGGTTGCCCGGGGATGTTGTGGAGCCTGCGTCCCTGGAGATCTTCAAAAGCCTGGACATGGTCCTGGGCAACCAGCTCTAGGTGACCCTGCTTGACCAGGGTGTTGGACCAGATGACCTCCAGAGGTCCTTTCCCACCTCAACCAGTCTGTGATTGCATGGATCATTTCAAAGACAGTTTTCCACCAGGAATCGCCTGTCAGCATCTTCCTTTGTTTTCAACTTACAGTGTAGGAGCTAAGGTCACTATTTTAAAACACTGCAAAGTTTCACACCCAATCTTTAGGTCACCCAGGTTTCCAGTCTGCTGGGTTGGTGTAGTAAAAGAGAGATTTTAATCAGCATACGTGAATGGAATGGATCATGACCGCAAAGCACTGCCAGGCTCTGATGACGCCTTCCTGGGGCGAGATGGGGCGGGGGGCGCCCCTCATGCCACCGGGTTTTGTCAAGGAACTTAGGCAAGGAACGGCTACAGGAGCGTCGTCTCCTTTTTGCTCAGTTAGGCAACATCCCCGTGGCGGAGGGAAAGCGGAAAGCCCGAGGAAGGCCCTCAGCCTGCGAAAGGCAGAAGTTGGCAGCTTTGAGAGGGGCTCCCAAACGACACTGCTCGACGCCAGACTAAGCGACATGCCTCTGGTCCGTTTCTCCATTTTCCTCTTTAATTCTTATTGAGGGAAGGTCTCCGCAGGCATCTGGCTGATGGTAGTTGTTCCCACGGTCTTCCCGTACACCTGTACTCGATAAATGCAGGTGTATTCTGGTTTTCCCCAGTTGCTCTCTATGACAAGCTTCAAAACCCGGAAGGCTCTGGAGTTGCCATTCTGCAAAGAAACGGTAGCAAAAAGCAGTGTCACGCCCGGGATGTAAAGAGTGCCAGCAGGCTCCGCGTGTCTTCCTCCGCCAGCCCGGCCCCTGCTCCGGGACCAGCTCCCGCCCTGGCTGAGGCGGCAGCTTCTCCCTCCTTCCCTTCTCCCACCCAGGTGGCAAAGGACCCACCCCTGTGGCCCCGCGGACCAAACGCCCGGCCTCGGAGAGGGTGGCGGGCAGCTGTGGAAACCTGAGGCTCGCTGGCTCCAGGGAAATGGGGCCTGGGGAAAGTCCTGCTGCTGGGGCAAGGTGCTGGGCATCCTCCCCGCCGCTGCCTGCCTGGTGGGTACAGCCAGGTAGCTCTGGGGACCCAGAGGGCTGTGGGGCCAACGTGGCCTTTGTTCGGCTCTTGCCACCCTGCCGGATGCCACTCTCCCTCCCGATGCCGCCAGCGTTTCTCTCGGCCAGGGTCGGCCCCCTGCCCTGGCAGGGACCATCCACGCTCCCCCTGCAAGCAACTTGCTGGCAAACTGGCATTTCTGCCCGGGCCTCTTGCCCACACGCACTCACTGTACCTGCAGAGGGAAGGTCTGGGTCGACGTTTTCTGCACGGCATAGGTGAATGTCCCGAGCAGAGTTTCATCCTCGCCTTCCTCATCCAGTCCCTTGGAGATAAAGCACAGGGGAGCAGGTCAGGCTCGACGCGACCACAAGGAAACGCTCGTGCCAGAGCCGGGCCCGTGACCCCCACCCAGCTGCTGCGGCTGCAGCCCAGTCTGGCGCAGGAAGCGGTGGGGCTGAGTCTCCTCCTTGTGTGTTGCTCAAGGGCCCAGAGGTGCTGGGCCAAAATGTGCTAAGCAAGTCTGAGGAGGGGTGACGCCACCCCACATGTCCCTTGAAGCGTCGCCTCGGGGAGCAGCAGTGCTTGGGAGCACACAAATCTGGGCAGATGCGCAGAGAGCAGCAAGTCCCCAAGTTTCAGCTTTTCCCCGCGGCCAGGTCCCAGCCCCCAGTGCCCGGCAGAGACTTACGGAGACAGTGAAATCTCTGGGGGCACTACCGACAGTCCCCGGCGGAGAGGCTATCTCTGAGGCGTGCTGTATGGTGACGGCCGTCGGTCGTATTTGGGTGGGCAACCGGATTAGCACCTCGCTCCGAGACCCTTGGAAAGGCCAGCAGTATCCTGGGGAGGCATCCAGCTGAAAGCAGAGGGCAAGAGCAATGAACGCGAGGGTGTGATGGGGCCTGCTGCGCTTGCCTGCAGCCAGAAGCACAGGCGGCACTGCGCCTGTGGGCTGCACTTGCGCTCCAAATGACTGGCGTGCTGGGAAGCGGGCAGAGGCGCCCAGCCATCTTCCCGGCCCGGGAAAGAGGAGAACAGCCAGCCAGTGGGAAACATCCGATACCCTGCACCTGAGTCAGGGCTTTCAGGAAACCTCTCTTTTTGCCCAGCAGCTCTGCAGCCTCCCCGCACCCTCCACTGCCCCACTGGGAGAGGCACAATCAGAGCTGTGGCAGGGAAATGGTGTCCCTACGGAGATGCTCCTTCACCCAGCAGCGACCAGGGATGGCGGGCAGGAAGCTCGGCTCAGCTCAGCCCCGTTCTGAGGGCAACTGGCGTTTCGCAGGGAGCCAAGCCCTGCGCGGGACCTCAGGTGTCAGGCACCGGGCCGCTGCCGTGGCCTTGAGCAGTACCACTGGCCTGAGGGAAGATGCCCCAGGGCTTGCCCCCAGCTTTGCAAGAGGCAAGAGAAGCAGCACTGACAGTTTCTGCAGCTCTACCTGCGCAAAGGTATCCAGGGGTGGAGCACACAGGAACCAAAACAGCCTGCAGGGCCATCCAGAGCTGCTGGACGATCTCTGCAGGTCGATGGCAGCCCCTGAAGGGAGACGAGAGCAGCTGAGTGCAAGAGGCCCCAGGCTCGGAGGACCTGGTGGCTGCAGGCTATTTCTAAGGCTGCCCGCCAGCCCCGCACGCAGCACCGCACCCTCGGAGGTGTCCCAGGAAAAGGACGGGATCCCCATGCCCGGTGACTGCGTTTCTCTCCCAGCCACACAAAGGGAAGGTCTGCAGGTGCTGGGAGACAGCAAGCTCCCACGGGAAGGGCAGCAGAGCCAGGCCAAGGCCCCGCTGCCTGGACAGCAAAGGAGGACCCGGCCACCCCTTTTTGCTCCCCAGGAAAGCTCCGTGGAGCGGGAGAGGGCGGAAATGCTGTCGCGGCACGCCAGCGGCACCAGCGAGGGGTCTGACGGCAGGGCTGGGGTGAGCCCAAGGCAGCCGCTCAGCCGCAGTCATGCTCTTGGGCCCCATGGTTTTGCCCTGTGTCCCGATGCCTCGGCGAGCAGTCTGCCGCACAGCCTCCTTTTGGGAGTGCTAAGCGGGAGCCCAGGGCACTGACAGCCCTGCCTGCCGGTGCCCGCCCGTACCCGTGCTTCTCAGAGCCCAGTCAGACGTCCACGTGATTGCAAACATCGCCCGTCTCAGTTGCTGAATTTCCTGGGAAAGAAAGACACAAATGAACGGGAGAAACAACCGCATCAGACCTGGCCAGGAGAAGGGGCTTCACGGCGGAGAAGCTCAACGAGCAGCCCCTGGCAAGGGACGGGTGCGTGGGCTGAGCAGGAAAAGCCCACCAGCTGGCCCAGGAAGTGCCTTGTGCGGGGCCCTGCTCGTCCCAGCCCTCTTTCCCAAAGTGCAGGATCACCTTCTTCACAGCGCCCATCTCTGCAGCCAGGCTCGCCACCTCGTCTCTTAGCTGTCGCATCTCTTGCGATTCTTCCCTCAACAGAGTGAGCATGTTCCTGCAGTCACCAGGAAAGCAGAACTTGTCAGAGAGCTGCCCAGCCCCTCCCGGGGCCTCCAAGCTCGGGAGGAGCTGAGACACAGGTGCTCGAGCCCCCTTTTCTTTCCCTGGTTTGCGAGCGCTTCCCTTCCCCTCCAAGTTTAGCAAAAGGCCCAGGCAGGAGGGAAAGGCAGGAGCCCTGGGCGCCGTGCAAGGAAGGGAGTGCAAAATAGCACGGGCTCGTCTGCTGCTACCCCACCAAATGTGCTGCAGGTCGGGAGAGAGGAGAGGGCTCTTACCTCAGGTTGGCTGCAGGCTGCCCCGGCCACGCCTGAAAGCAAAAGGCTCTGCGTTTGAGTCCCAGAGCTGCCGGGGCTTTCCAGAGCCGGCAGCTCTAGGAAGGCACGGCAGCAGCTCCTGCTGCTGATTCTCTGGGTCATTGCCTGGAATCGGAGGGGCTGGGCGATTTACCCACCCACCCACCTCCAGCAGTGCTCCTCTGTGGGACTTTCCAGTCCCACAACAGCAGTCACTGACCTGTGGCACATCCTGTGTCCTCAGCATGAAGGTCCCGCAGCAGGCACCAGCTGTAATTCACGTCACCGAGAGAGAGAGTTAATTGGGGGGGGGGTTCTAATGACCCCTGTAGTCACGTGGTCTCCGCTCACATCAGGGTGGCAAGGGGTTGGCTGAGGACACGGCGAAAGGGTGCAGAGAGAGGCTGCAACTCCCTCCAAGCGGGGACCCTCTCGTGGGCCTCGGGGCTCTGCCCAGCCCCGGTTTCCGTGCACGCTTGGCGCCCCACAGCTACACCCCATTTCCCCTCCCTGCTGCAGTGAGCGCCGACACCAGGCTCCACGGGCTGCGCACGCCTTTGCTCTGTTGGCTCTGGGGCCGGGTGGGCTCTGCACAGAGCGAGCATCTTGGGAGCTCCCTGAGCTGCAGACGTGGGAGGTCGGAAGGGCCCCACCGGCGCCACTCCCTCGCGCGGAAGCTTGCGCTCCGTGCCTCTGCTGGCAGCGGGCAAATACTCACCGAGAGCAGCTAGGCTCATCAGGAAGAGGATCGTGAAGAGCCTCTTCTTCTTCAGGGTGATGACCTCTTTCCTGAAAAAGAGGGAGTCCCGGTGTTAGCAGTGCTCAAGGGCAGAGCCCCGCGCATGGGGGATTTTCTCTTACGAGATGGGGAGCAGCAATTTTGGAGGAGCCAGGGTCTCCCGGTGGGGAGCCCCGGCAGCCTCCCCATGCTCCCCCTCAGCCACCGGCATGCCTCGTCTCCGTGTCCGCGCTGGACACGTGTTGTACTTACACAGTGGAGATGTCCAGGCTGAGGCATCTCGGAAGGCAGAAGGCGGCTACTGCCACGCTGAAGGCCAATCCTGGGCAAAGAAACCCGAGAAGAGCCTGAGGACGCGTCCTGAGGACACCGGTCCAGTGCGGGCCAGGTCGTCCCTGCAGGGAGGTGGGCGCTGGTCCTACGCACTCCCTCCCTGGGGCAGGGGCAGGGGCAGGGGCAGGGGCAGAGCCGTGCTTATGCCCTATAGAGGGGGGCAGCTGGGAGCGGGAGGCGGAGAGCTGGGCAGGATCCCCTGGCAGGCAGGGCACTGACGGCGTGCCTGGGGAAGGAGGGTGGCACGAGTCCTGGGGCGCCCCATAGTTCCTGCAGTAGGCCACAAAGACATGGACATGGTAGCCAGCTCTGCCATCGCCAGGTAGCCGAGGTGGCCCCAGGCCTCCCTTGCGGCAGGGTGACGCTGGTTCTGCAGGGCTGTCGGGCCCGGCCAAGGCAGGCAGGCTTGGTGCAAAGACGGGGTGAAAGGCAGCCCTGAACTAACCTTCAATTTCTGCAGCACTGCAGCGTGCAGGCCCTTTCCGGCTGGTGCCCTTGGCCTCCCGAGGTCTTGCCGGGCTGCTCCTGGCTCCTCTCCTCGGCAGGGCAGCCTCTCGTGCTCTTGGAGAAGCCCTTCTCCTCCTCATCCTGGTGAGAAACGAAGCTCTCCTGAAAGCTTCTGTGCCTTCCTCTGGCCGCTGGAGTGTTGCCTGTCTGGGCAGATCTCCTCCTGGCGATACCCGGGAGGAGAGCGCCTGCCCCAGGCACACAGCCACCAGCGCTCGCCACCAGCACACTGCGAGCTCCTTCCAGGCCCACAGCTTATGGCCCACAGTGCCTGACCTCACAGAGGCCTGGCCCCGCACGGTGTGAGGGGTGTGT
Organism: Buteo buteo; assembly: GCF_964188355.1. Taxonomy (NCBI): domain Eukaryota; kingdom Metazoa; phylum Chordata; class Aves; order Accipitriformes; family Accipitridae; genus Buteo; species Buteo buteo. Next base: position 37,515,352 of record NC_134204.1, read on the forward strand.
CACGTGGCTGTGACATCACAGACGGAGGGGAGCTCCGGGGGTCGTGGAGAGAGACCCCGCGGCCCATGTGGGGCTGGCTGCGTTTTGCGCTGGTGACGAGACCGTCTCGAAGGCACGCTGGTGTTTTAGCTGCTGCTGAGCCGTGCTTGCAGAGCGCCGAGGCTTCCTCTGCTTCTCTCGCCTGGGGGTCCCCAGGCGAGCAGGCCGAGGCTGGGCGAGAGGCTGGGAGGGGACACAGCTGGGACAGCCAGCCCAAACGGGAGTGCCGAAGGGGTACTCCATGCCACGTAACGTCACGCTCCGCTCCGCAGTAAAGCCTGGGCCTTCTCTCTTTCCAAAGCAGCCGTTGCTTGGGGACTGGCTCCACATCGCCATGGGGAGCTTCAGCCACTACAGCGGCCCCAGGCAGGCCCCAAGGGGCTGCTGCGTGCCTCCGTCCTCAGCAAGACGCACGAGCACCCAGGACACCGCAACGGCTCCTTCTGGGACGAGCCAGCTTGCAGGGCCTTGCTGGGTCGTGATGAGAGGGAGCACCTGCGAGAGGACAAAGACGGAGGAGCCCTGCGGTGCACTCTCTCCATGCCGCGCGAGCAAAGAGCGGGGGGAGCCGCTGACGCGGAGGCCCCGGCCAGAAGGCAGGCCTTGGAAAGCCTCTCGGCAGATGTCCCTGCCGCAGCTCCTCCACCGGCCACAGAGCCTCCACCTAGTCTGCTGCCTGTCCTTGCCCAGGCACCCGCGCTGCTCCGGACACCCTCGCCCAGTGTATGGGTGTATTGGGAGTCCGTGTCCAGGTGTTAGCGGCGGGGGGACTGCCGAGGGAGCCTCTGTGAGGAGAGGCCATGGCTGCCCCGCGCCAGACACGGCCGGTCCCAGCCGGCTCCAACGGACCCACCACAGAACACAGCTGAGCACATCCTACGCCTTCCTGGGGCGAGATGAGTAGTGGGCCCAGTCTTGCTCGACAGGATTCCTGCCGCACCTGGAGTACTGTGTCCAGGTCTGGGCTCCCCAGGACAAGAGAGATGCGGAGCTACTGGAAAGAGCCCAGTGACGGGCCAGCAGGACGGTGAAGGGACTGGAGCATCTCTCACATGAGGAAAGGCTGAGAGAGCTGGGAAAGGCTGAAAGGCCTGGAGAAGAGAAGGCGCAGGGGGGAATCTTACTAATGCTTGTGAATACCTGAAGGGAGAATGCAAGGAGCACGGAGCCAGGCTCTCTTCAGTAGTGCCCGCTGACTGGGCCAGAGGCAAGGGGCACAGACTGCGACACAGGAGGCTCCGTCTGAACATCAGGAAACACTTGTTGACTGTGAGGGTGACTGAGCACTGGCACAGGTTGCCCGGGGATGTTGTGGAGCCTGCGTCCCTGGAGATCTTCAAAAGCCTGGACATGGTCCTGGGCAACCAGCTCTAGGTGACCCTGCTTGACCAGGGTGTTGGACCAGATGACCTCCAGAGGTCCTTTCCCACCTCAACCAGTCTGTGATTGCATGGATCATTTCAAAGACAGTTTTCCACCAGGAATCGCCTGTCAGCATCTTCCTTTGTTTTCAACTTACAGTGTAGGAGCTAAGGTCACTATTTTAAAACACTGCAAAGTTTCACACCCAATCTTTAGGTCACCCAGGTTTCCAGTCTGCTGGGTTGGTGTAGTAAAAGAGAGATTTTAATCAGCATACGTGAATGGAATGGATCATGACCGCAAAGCACTGCCAGGCTCTGATGACGCCTTCCTGGGGCGAGATGGGGCGGGGGGCGCCCCTCATGCCACCGGGTTTTGTCAAGGAACTTAGGCAAGGAACGGCTACAGGAGCGTCGTCTCCTTTTTGCTCAGTTAGGCAACATCCCCGTGGCGGAGGGAAAGCGGAAAGCCCGAGGAAGGCCCTCAGCCTGCGAAAGGCAGAAGTTGGCAGCTTTGAGAGGGGCTCCCAAACGACACTGCTCGACGCCAGACTAAGCGACATGCCTCTGGTCCGTTTCTCCATTTTCCTCTTTAATTCTTATTGAGGGAAGGTCTCCGCAGGCATCTGGCTGATGGTAGTTGTTCCCACGGTCTTCCCGTACACCTGTACTCGATAAATGCAGGTGTATTCTGGTTTTCCCCAGTTGCTCTCTATGACAAGCTTCAAAACCCGGAAGGCTCTGGAGTTGCCATTCTGCAAAGAAACGGTAGCAAAAAGCAGTGTCACGCCCGGGATGTAAAGAGTGCCAGCAGGCTCCGCGTGTCTTCCTCCGCCAGCCCGGCCCCTGCTCCGGGACCAGCTCCCGCCCTGGCTGAGGCGGCAGCTTCTCCCTCCTTCCCTTCTCCCACCCAGGTGGCAAAGGACCCACCCCTGTGGCCCCGCGGACCAAACGCCCGGCCTCGGAGAGGGTGGCGGGCAGCTGTGGAAACCTGAGGCTCGCTGGCTCCAGGGAAATGGGGCCTGGGGAAAGTCCTGCTGCTGGGGCAAGGTGCTGGGCATCCTCCCCGCCACTGCCTGCCTGGTGGGTACAGCCAGGTAGCTCTGGGGACCCAGAGGGCTGTGGGGCCAACGTGGCCTTTGTTCGGCTCTTGCCACCCTGCCGGATGCCACTCTCCCTCCCGATGCCGCCAGCGTTTCTCTCGGCCAGGGTCGGCCCCCTGCCCTGGCAGGGACCATCCACGCTCCCCCTGCAAGCAACTTGCTGGCAAACTGGCATTTCTGCCCGGGCCTCTTGCCCACACGCACTCACTGTACCTGCAGAGGGAAGGTCTGGGTCGACGTTTTCTGCACGGCATAGGTGAATGTCCCGAGCACAGTTTCGTCCTCGCCTTCCTCATCCAGTCCCTTGGAGATAAAGCACAGGGGAGCAGGTCAGGCTCGACGCGACCACAAGGAAACGCTCGTGCCAGAGCCGGGCCCGTGACCCCCACCCAGCTGCTGCGGCTGCAGCCCAGTCTGGCGCAGGAAGCGGTGGGGCTGAGTCTCCTCCTTGTGTGTTGCTCAAGGGCCCAGAGGTGCTGGGCCAAAATGTGCTAAGCAAGTCTGAGGAGGGGTGACGCCACCCCACATGTCCCTTGAAGCGTCGCCTCGGGGAGCAGCAGTGCTTGGGAGCACACAAATCTGGGCAGATGCGCAGAGAGCAGCAAGTCCCCAAGTTTCAGCTTTTCCCCGCGGCCAGGTCCCAGCCCCCAGTGCCCGGCAGAGACTTACGGAGACAGTGAAATCTCTGGGGGCACTACCGACAGTCCCCGGCGGAGAGGCTATCTCTGAGGCGTGCTGTATGGTGACGGCCGTCGGTCGTATTTGGGTGGGCAACCGGATTAGCACCTCGCTCCGAGACCCTTGGAAAGGCCAGCAGTATCCTGGGGAGGCATCCAGCTGAAAGCAGAGGGCAAGAGCAATGAACGCGAGGGTGTGATGGGGCCTGCTGCGCTTGCCTGCAGCCAGAAGCACAGGCGGCACTGCGCCTGTGGGCTGCACTTGCGCTCCAAATGACTGGCGTGCTGGGAAGCGGGCAGAGGCGCCCAGCCATCTTCCCGGCCCGGGAAAGAGGAGAACAGCCAGCCAGTGGGAAACATCCGATACCCTGCACCTGAGTCAGGGCTTTCAGGAAACCTCTCTTTTTGCCCAGCAGCTCTGCAGCCTCCCCGCACCCTCCACTGCCCCACTGGGAGAGGCACAATCAGAGCTGTGGCAGGGAAATGGTGTCCCTACGGAGATGCTCCTTCACCCAGCAGCGACCAGGGATGGCGGGCAGGAAGCTCGGCTCAGCTCAGCCCCGTTCTGAGGGCAACTGGCGTTTCGCAGGGAGCCAAGCCCTGCGCGGGACCTCAGGTGTCAGGCACCGGGCCGCTGCCGTGGCCTTGAGCAGTACCACTGGCCTGAGGGGAGATGCCCCAGGGCTTGCCCCCAGCTTTGCAAGAGGCAAGAGAAGCAGCACTGACAGTTTCTGCAGCTCTACCTGCGCAAAGGTATCCAGGGGTGGAGCACACAGGAACCAAAACAGCCTGCAGGGCCATCCAGAGCTGCTGGACGATCTCTGCAGGTCGATGGCAGCCCCTGAAGGGAGACGAGAGCAGCTGAGTGCAAGAGGCCCCAGGCTCGGAGGACCTGGTGGCTGCAGGCTATTTCTAAGGCTGCCCGCCAGCCCCGCATGCAGCACCGCACCCTCGGAGGTGTCCCAGGAAAAGGACGGGATCCCCATGCCCGGTGACTGCGTTTCTCTCCCAGCCACACAAAGGGAAGGTCTGCGGGTGCTGGGAGACAGCAAGCTCCCACGGGAAGGGCAGCAGAGCCAGGCCAAGGCCCCGCTGCCTGGACAGCAAAGGAGGACCTGGCCACCCCTTTTTGCTCCCCAGGAAAGCTCCGTGGAGCGGGAGAGGGCGGAAATGCTGTCGCGGCACGCCAGCGGCACCAGCGAGGGGTCTGACGGCAGGGCTGGGGTGAGCCCAAGGCAGCCGCTCAGCCGCAGTCATGCTCTTGGGCCCCATGGTTTTGCCCTGTGTCCCGATGCCTCGGCGAGCAGTCTGCCGCACAGCCTCCTTTTGGGAGTGCTAAGCGGGAGCCCAGGGCACTGACAGCCCTGCCTGCCGGTGCCCGCCCGTACCCGTGCTTCTCAGAGCCCAGTCAGACGTCCACGTGATTGCAAACATCGCCCGTCTCAGTTGCTGAATTTCCTGGGAAAGAAAGACACAAATGAACGGGAGAAACAACCGCATCAGACCTGGCCAGGAGAAGGGGCTTCACGGCGGAGAAGCTCGACGAGCAGCCCCTGGCAAGGGACGGGTGCGTGGGCTGAGCAGGAAAAGCCCACCAGCTGGCCCAGGAAGTGCCTTGTGCGGGGCCCTGCTCGTCCCAGCCCTCTTTCCCAAAGTGCAGGATCACCTTCTTCACAGCGCCCATCTCTGCAGCCAGGCTCGCCACCTCGTCTCTTAGCTGTCGCATCTCTTGCGATTCTTCCCTCAACAGAGTGAGCATGTTCCTGCAGTCACCAGGAAAGCAGAACTTGTCAGAGAGCTGCCCAGCCCCTCCCGGGGCCTCCAAGCTCGGGAGGAGCTGAGACACAGGTGCTCGAGCCCCCTTTTCTTTCCCTGGTTTGCGAGCGCTTCCCTTCCCCTCCAAGTTTAGCAAAAGGCCCAGGCAGGAGGGAAAGGCAGGAGCCCTGGGCGCCGTGCAAGGAAGGGAGTGCAAAATAGCACGGGCTCGTCTGCCGCTACCCCACCAAATGTGCTGCAGGTCGGGAGAGAGGAGAGGGCTCTTACCTCAGGTTGGCTGCAGGCTGCCCCGGCCACGCCTGAAAGCAAAAGGCTCTGCGTTTGAGTCCCAGAGCTGCCGGGGCTTTCCAGAGCCGGCAGCTCTAGGAAGGCACGGCAGCAGCTCCTGCTGCTGATTCTCTGGGTCATTGCCTGGAATCGGAGGGGCTGGGCGATTTACCCACCCACCCACCTCCAGCAGTGCTCCTCTGTGGGACTTTCCAGTCCCACAACAGCAGTCACTGACCTGTGGCACATCCTGTGTCCTCAGCATGAAGGTCCCGCAGCAGGCACCAGCTGTAATTCACGTCACCGAGAGAGAGAGTTAATTGGGGGGGGGGTTCTAATGACCCCTGTAGTCACGTGGTCTCCGCTCACATCAGGGTGGCAAGGGGTTGGCTGAGGACACGGCGAAAGGGTGCAGAGAGAGGCTGCAACTCCCTCCAAGCGGGGACCCTCTCGTGGGCCTCGGGGCTCTGCCCAGCCCCGGTTTCCGTGCACGCTTGGCGCCCCACAGCTACACCCCATTTCCCCTCCCTGCTGCAGTGAGCGCCGACACCAGGCTCCACGGGCTGCGCACGCCTTTGCTCTGTTGGCTCTGGGGCCGGGTGGGCTCTGCACAGAGCGAGCATCTTGGGAGCTCCCTGAGCTGCAGACGTGGGAGGTCGGAAGGGCCCCACCGGCGCCACTCCCTCGCGCGGAAGCTCGCGCTCCGTGCCTCTGCTGGCAGCGGGCAAATACTCACCGAGAGCAGCTAGGCTCATCAGGAAGAGGATCGTGAAGAGCCTCTTCTTCTTCAGGGTGATGACCTCTTTCCTGAAAAAGAGGGAGTCCCGGTGTTAGCAGTGCTCAAGGGCAGAGCCCCGCGCATGGGGGATTTTCTCTTACGAGATGGGGAGCAGCAATTTTGGAGGAGCCAGGGTCTCCCGGTGGGGAGCCCCGGCAGCCTCCCCATGCTCCCCCTCAGCCACCGGCATGCCTCGTCTCCGTGTCCGCGCTGGACACGTGTTGTACTTACACAGTGGAGATGTCCAGGCTGAGGCATCTCGGAAGGCAGAAGGCGGCTACTGCCACGCTGAAGGCCAATCCTGGGCAAAGAAACCCGAGAAGAGCCTGAGGACGCGTCCTGAGGACACCGGTCCAGTGCGGGCCAGGTCGTCCCTGCAGGGAGGTGGGCGCTGGTCCTACGCACTCCCTCCCTGGGGCAGGGGCAGGGGCAGGGGCAGGGGCAGAGCCGTGCTTATGCCCTATAGAGGGGGGCAGCTGGGAGCGGGAGGCGGAGAGCTGGGCAGGATCCCCTGGCAGGCAGGGCACTGACGGCGTGCCTGGGGAAGGAGGGTGGCACGAGTCCTGGGGCGCCCCATAGTTCCTGCAGTAGGCCACAAAGACATGGACATGGTAGCCAGCTCTGCCATCGCCAGGTAGCCGAGGTGGCCCCAGGCCTCCCTTGCGGCAGGGTGACGCTGGTTCTGCAGGGCTGTCGGGCCCGGCCAAGGCAGGCAGGCTTGGTGCAAAGACGGGGTGAAAGGCAGCCCTGAACTAACCTTCAATTTCTGCAGCACTGCAGCGTGCAGGCCCTTTCCGGCTGGTGCCCTTGGCCTCCCGAGGTCTTGCCGGGCTGCTCCTGGCTCCTCTCCTCGGCAGGGCAGCCTCTCGTGCTCTTGGAGAAGCCCTTCTCCTCCTCATCCTGGTGAGAAACGAAGCTCTCCTGAAAGCTTCTGTGCCTTCCTCTGGCCGCTGGAGTGTTGCCTGTCTGGGCAGATCTCCTCCTGGCGATACCCGGGAGGAGAGCGCCTGCCCCAGGCACACAGCCACCAGCGCTCGCCACCAGCACACTGCGAGCTCCTTCCAGGCCCACAGCTTATGGCCCACAGTGCCTGACCTCACAGAGGCCTGGCCCCGCACGGTGTGAGGGGTGTGTCACGTGGCTGTGACATCACAGACGGAGGGGAGCTCCGGGGGTCGTGGAGAGAGACCCCGCGGCCCATGTGGGGCTGGCTGCGTTTTGCGCTGGTGACGAGACCGTCTCGAAGGCACGCTGGTGTTTTAGCTGCTGCTGAGCCGTGCTTGCAGAGCGCCGAGGCTTCCTCTGCTTCTCTCGCCTGGGGGTCCCCAGGCGAGCAGGCCGAGGCTGGGCGAGAGGCTGGGAGGGGACACAGCTGGGACAGCCAGCCCAAACGGGAGTGCCGAAGGGGTACTCCATGCCACGTAACGTCACGCTCCGCTCCGCAGTAAAGCCTGGGCCTTCTCTCTTTCCAAAGCAGCCGTTGCTTGGGGACTGGCTCCACATCGCCATGGGGAGCTTCAGCCACTACAGCGGCCCCAGGCAGGCCCCAAGGGGCTGCTGCGTGCCTCCGTCCTCAGCAAGACGCACGAGCACCCAGGACACCGCAACGGCTCCTTCTGGGACGAGCCAGCTTGCAGGGCCTTGCTGGGTCGTGATGAGAGGGAGCACCTGCGAGAGGACAAAGACGGAGGAGCCCTGCGGTGCACTCTCTCCATGCCGCGCGAGCAAAGAGCGGGGGGAGCCGCTGACGCGGAGGCCCCGGCCAGAAGGCAGGCCTTGGAAAGCCTCTCGGCAGATGTCCCTGCCGCAGCTCCTCCACCGGCCACAGAGCCTCCACCTAGTCTGCTGCCTGTCCTTGCCCAGGCACCCGCGCTGCTCCGGACACCCTCGCCCAGTGTATGGGTGTATTGGGAGTCCGTGTCCAGGTGTTAGCGGCGGGGGGACTGCCGAGGGAGCCTCTGTGAGGAGAGGCCATGGCTGCCCCGCGCCAGACACGGCCGGTCCCAGCCGGCTCCAACGGACCCACCACAGAACACAGCTGAGCACATCCTACGCCTTCCTGGGGCGAGATGAGTAGTGGGCCCAGTCTTGCTCGACAGGATTCCTGCCGCACCTGGAGTACTGTGTCCAGGTCTGGGCTCCCCAGGACAAGAGAGATGCGGAGCTACTGGAAAGAGCCCAGTGACGGGCCAGCAGGACGGTGAAGGGACTGGAGCATCTCTCACATGAGGAAAGGCTGAGAGAGCTGGGAAAGGCTGAAAGGCCTGGAGAAGAGAAGGCGCAGGGGGGAATCTTACTAATGCTTGTGAATACCTGAAGGGAGAATGCAAGGAGCACGGAGCCAGGCTCTCTTCAGTAGTGCCCGCTGACTGGGCCAGAGGCAAGGGGCACAGGCTGCGACACAGGAGGCTCCGTCTGAACATCAGGAAACACTTGTTGACTGTGAGGGTGACTGAGCACTGGCACAGGTTGCCCGGGGATGTTGTGGAGCCTGCGTCCCTGGAGATCTTCAAAAGCCTGGACATGGTCCTGGGCAACCAGCTCTAGGTGACCCTGCTTGACCAGGGTGTTGGACCAGATGACCTCCAGAGGTCCTTTCCCACCTCAACCAGTCTGTGATTGCATGGATCATTTCAAAGACAGTTTTCCACCAGGAATCGCCTGTCAGCATCTTCCTTTGTTTTCAACTTACAGTGTAGGAGCTAAGGTCACTATTTTAAAACACTGCAAAGTTTCACACCCAATCTTTAGGTCACCCAGGTTTCCAGTCTGCTGGGTTGGTGTAGTAAAAGAGAGATTTTAATCAGCATACGTGAATGGAATGGATCATGACCGCAAAGCACTGCCAGGCTCTGATGACGCCTTCCTGGGGCGAGATGGGGCGGGGGGCGCCCCTCATGCCACCGGGTTTTGTCAAGGAACTTAGGCAAGGAACGGCTACAGGAGCGTCGTCTCCTTTTTGCTCAGTTAGGCAACATCCCCGTGGCGGAGGGAAAGCGGAAAGCCCGAGGAAGGCCCTCAGCCTGCGAAAGGCAGAAGTTGGCAGCTTTGAGAGGGGCTCCCAAACGACACTGCTCGACGCCAGACTAAGCGACATGCCTCTGGTCCGTTTCTCCATTTTCCTCTTTAATTCTTATTGAGGGAAGGTCTCCGCAGGCATCTGGCTGATGGTAGTTGTTCCCACGGTCTTCCCGTACACCTGTACTCGATAAATGCAGGTGTATTCTGGTTTTCCCCAGTTGCTCTCTATGACAAGCTTCAAAACCCGGAAGGCTCTGGAGTTGCCATTCTGCAAAGAAACGGTAGCAAAAAGCAGTGTCACGCCCGGGATGTAAAGAGTGCCAGCAGGCTCCGCGTGTCTTCCTCCGCCAGCCCGGCCCCTGCTCCGGGACCAGCTCCCGCCCTGGCTGAGGCGGCAGCTTCTCCCTCCTTCCCTTCTCCCACCCAGGTGGCAAAGGACCCACCCCTGTGGCCCCGCGGACCAAACGCCCGGCCTCGGAGAGGGTGGCGGGCAGCTGTGGAAACCTGAGGCTCGCTGGCTCCAGGGAAATGGGGCCTGGGGAAAGTCCTGCTGCTGGGGCAAGGTGCTGGGCATCCTCCCCGCCGCTGCCTGCCTGGTGGGTACAGCCAGGTAGCTCTGGGGACCCAGAGGGCTGTGGGGCCAACGTGGCCTTTGTTCGGCTCTTGCCACCCTGCCGGATGCCACTCTCCCTCCCGATGCCGCCAGCGTTTCTCTCGGCCAGGGTCGGCCCCCTGCCCTGGCAGGGACCATCCACGCTCCCCCTGCAAGCAACTTGCTGGCAAACTGGCATTTCTGCCCGGGCCTCTTGCCCACACGCACTCACTGTACCTGCAGAGGGAAGGTCTGGGTCGACGTTTTCTGCACGGCATAGGTGAATGTCCCGAGCAGAGTTTCGTCCTCGCCTTCCTCATCCAGTCCCTTGGAGATAAAGCACAGGGGAGCAGGTCAGGCTCGACGCGACCACAAGGAAACGCTCGTGCCAGAGCCGGGCCCGTGACCCCCACCCAGCTGCTGCGGCTGCAGCCCAGTCTGGCGCAGGAAGCGGTGGGGCTGAGTCTCCTCCTTGTGTGTTGCTCAAGGGCCCAGAGGTGCTGGGCCAAAATGTGCTAAGCAAGTCTGAGGAGGGGTGACGCCACCCCACATGTCCCTTGAAGCATCGCCTCGGGGAGCAGCAGTGCTTGGGAGCACACAAATCTGGGCAGATGCGCAGAGAGCAGCAAGTCCCCAAGTTTCAGCTTTTCCCCGCGGCCAGGTCCCAGCCCCCAGTGCCCGGCAGAGACTTACGGAGACAGTGAAATCTCTGGGGGCACTACCGACAGTCCCCGGCGGAGAGGCTATCTCTGAGGCGTGCTGTATGGTGACGGCCGTCGGTCGTATTTGGGTGGGCAACCGGATTAGCACCTCGCTCCGAGACCCTTGGAAAGGCCAGCAGTATCCTGGGGAGGCATCCGGCTGAAAGCAGAGGGCAAGAGCAATGAACGCGAGGGTGTGATGGGGCCTGCTGCGCTTGCCTGCAGCCAGAAGCACAGGCGGCACTGCGCCTGTGGGCTGCACTTGCGCTCCAAATGACTGGCGTGCTGGGAAGCGGGCAGAGGCGCCCAGCCATCTTCCCGGCCCGGGAAAGAGGAGAACAGCCAGCCAGTGGGAAACATCCGATACCCTGCACCTGAGTCAGGGCTTTCAGGAAACCTCTCTTTTTGCCCAGCAGCTCTGCAGCCTCCCCGCACCCTCCACTGCCCCACTGGGAGAGGCACAATCAGAGCTGTGGCAGGGAAATGGTGTCCCTACGGAGATGCTCCTTCACCCAGCAGCAACCAGGGATGGCGGGCAGGAAGCTCGGCTCAGCTCAGCCCCGTTCTGAGGGCAACTGGCGTTTCGCAGGGAGCCAAGCCCTGCGCGGGACCTCAGGTGTCAGGCACCGGGCCGCTGCCGTGGCCTTGAGCAGTACCACTGGCCTGAGGGGAGATGCCCCAGGGCTTGCCCCCAGCTTTGCAAGAGGCAAGAGAAGCAGCACTGACAGTTTCTGCAGCTCTACCTGCGCAAAGGTATCCAGGGGTGGAGCACACAGGAACCAAAACAGCCTGCAGGGCCATCCAGAGCTGCTGGACGATCTCTGCAGGTCGATGGCAGCCCCTGAAGGGAGACGAGAGCAGCTGAGTGCAAGAGGCCCCAGGCTCGGAGGACCTGGTGGCTGCAGGCTATTTCTAAGGCTGCCCGCCAGCCCCGCACGCAGCACCGCACCCTCGGAGGTGTCCCAGGAAAAGGACGGGATCCCCATGCCCGGTGACTGCGTTTCTCTCCCAGCCACACAAAGGGAAGGTCTGCGGGTGCTGGGAGACAGCAAGCTCCCACGGGAAGGGCAGCAGAGCCAGGCCAAGGCCCCGCTGCCTGGACAGCAAAGGAGGACCCGGCCACCCCTTTTTGCTCCCCAGGAAAGCTCCGTGGAGCGGGAGAGGGCGGAAATGCTGTCGCGGCACGCCAGCGGCACCAGCGAGGGGTCTGACGGCAGGGCTGGGGTGAGCCCAAGGCAGCCGCTCAGCCGCAGTCATGCTCTTGGGCCCCATGGTTTTGCCCTGTGTCCCGATGCCTCGGCGAGCAGTCTGCCGCACAGCCTCCTTTTGGGAGTGCTAAGCGGGAGCCCAGGGCACTGACAGCCCTGCCTGCCGGTGCCCGCCCGTACCCGTGCTTCTCAGAGCCCAGTCAGACGTCCACGTGATTGCAAACATCGCCCGTCTCAGTTGCTGAATTTCCTGGGAAAGAAAGACACAAATGAACGGGAGAAACAACCGCATCAGACCTGGCCAGGAGAAGGGGCTTCACGGCGGAGAAGCTCAACGAGCAGCCCCTGGCAAGGGACGGGTGCGTGGGCTGAGCAGGAAAAGCCCACCAGCTGGCCCAGGAAGTGCCTTGTGCGGGGCCCTGCTCGTCCCAGCCCTCTTTCCCAAAGTGCAGGATCACCTTCTTCACAGCGCCCATCTCTGCAGCCAGGCTCGCCACCTCGTCTCTTAGCTGTCGCATCTCTTGCGATTCTTCCCTCAACAGAGTGAGCATGTTCCTGCAGTCACCAGGAAAGCAGAACTTGTCAGAGAGCTGCCCAGCCCCTCCCGGGGCCTCCAAGCTCGGGAGGAGCTGAGACACAGGTGCTCGAGCCCCCTTTTCTTTCCCTGGTTTGCGAGCGCTTCCCTTCCCCTCCAAGTTTAGCAAAAGGCCCAGGCAGGAGGGAAAGGCAGGAGCCCTGGGCGCCGTGCAAGGAAGGGAGTGCAAAATAGCACGGGCTCGTCTGCCGCTACCCCACCAAATGTGCTGCAGGTCGGGAGAGAGGAGAGGGCTCTTACCTCAGGTTGGCTGCAGGCTGCCCCGGCCACGCCTGAAAGCAAAAGGCTCTGCGTTTGAGTCCCAGAGCTGCCGGGGCTTTCCAGAGCCGGCAGCTCTAGGAAGGCACGGCAGCAGCTCCTGCTGCTGATTCTCTGGGTCATTGCCTGGAATCGGAGGGGCTGGGCGATTTACCCACCCACCCACCTCCAGCAGTGCTCCTCTGTGGGACTTTCCAGTCCCACAACAGCAGTCACTGACCTGTGGCACATCCTGTGTCCTCAGCATGAAGGTCCCGCAGCAGGCACCAGCTGTAATTCACGTCACCGAGAGAGAGAGTTAATTGGGGGGGGGGTTCTAATGACCCCTGTAGTCACGTGGTCTCCGCTCACATCAGGGTGGCAAGGGGTTGGCTGAGGACACGGCGAAAGGGTGCAGAGAGAGGCTGCAACTCCCTCCAAGCGGGGACCCTCTCGTGGGCCTCGGGGCTCTGCCCAGCCCCGGTTTCCGTGCACGCTTGGCGCCCCACAGCTACACCCCATTTCCCCTCCCTGCTGCAGTGAGCGCCGACACCAGGCTCCACGGGCTGCGCACGCCTTTGCTCTGTTGGCTCTGGGGCCGGGTGGGCTCTGCACAGAGCGAGCATCTTGGGAGCTCCCTGAGCTGCAGACGTGGGAGGTCGGAAGGGCCCCACCGGCGCCACTCCCTCGCGCGGAAGCTTGCGCTCCGTGCCTCTGCTGGCAGCGGGCAAATACTCACCGAGAGCAGCTAGGCTCATCAGGAAGAGGATCGTGAAGAGCCTCTTCTTCTTCAGGGTGATGACCTCTTTCCTGAAAAAGAGGGAGTCCCGGTGTTAGCAGTGCTCAAGGGCAGAGCCCCGCGCATGGGGGATTTTCTCTTACGAGATGGGGAGCAGCAATTTTGGAGGAGCCAGGGTCTCCCGGTGGGGAGCCCCGGCAGCCTCCCCATGCTCCCCCTCAGCCACCGGCATGCCTCGTCTCCGTGTCCGCGCTGGACACGTGTTGTACTTACACAGTGGAGATGTCCAGGCTGAGGCATCTCGGAAGGCAGAAGGCGGCTACTGCCACGCTGAAGGCCAATCCTGGGCAAAGAAACCCGAGAAGAGCCTGAGGACGCGTCCTGAGGACACCGGTCCAGTGCGGGCCAGGTCGTCCCTGCAGGGAGGTGGGCGCTGGTCCTACGCACTCCCTCCCTGGGGCAGGGGCAGGGGCAGGGGCAGGGGCAGGGGCAGAGCCGTGCTTATGCCCTATAGAGGGGGGCAGCTGGGAGCGGGAGGCGGAGAGCTGGGCAGGATCCCCTGGCAGGCAGGGCACTGACGGCGTGCCTGGGGAAGGAGGGTGGCACGAGTCCTGGGGCGCCCCATAGTTCCTGCAGTAGGCCACAAAGACATGGACATGGTAGCCAGCTCTGCCATCGCCAGGTAGCCGAGGTGGCCCCAGGCCTCCCTTGCGGCAGGGTGACGCTGGTTCTGCAGGGCTGTCGGGCCCGGCCAAGGCAGGCAGGCTTGGTGCAAAGACGGGGTGAAAGGCAGCCCTGAACTAACCTTCAATTTCTGCAGCACTGCAGCGTGCAGGCCCTTTCCGGCTGGTGCCCTTGGCCTCCCGAGGTCTTGCCGGGCTGCTCCTGGCTCCTCTCCTCGGCAGGGCAGCCTCTCGTGCTCTTGGAGAAGCCCTTCTCCTCCTCATCCTGGTGAGAAACGAAGCTCTCCTGAAAGCTTCTGTGCCTTCCTCTGGCCGCTGGAGTGTTGCCTGTCTGGGCAGATCTCCTCCTGGCGATACCCGGGAGGAGAGCGCCTGCCCCAGGCACACAGCCACCAGCGCTCGCCACCAGCACACTGCGAGCTCCTTCCAGGCCCACAGCTTATGGCCCACAGTGCCTGACCTCACAGAGGCCTGGCCCCGCACGGTGTGAGGGGTGTGTCACGTGGCTGTGACATCACAGACGGAGGGGAGCTCCGGGGGTCGTGGAGAGAGACCCCGCGGCCCATGTGGGGCTGGCTGCGTTTTGCGCTGGTGACGAGACCGTCTCGAAGGCACGCTGGTGTTTTAGCTGCTGCTGAGCCGTGCTTGCAGAGCGCCGAGGCTTCCTCTGCTTCTCTCGCCTGGGGGTCCCCAGGCGAGCAGGCCGAGGCTGGGCGAGAGGCTGGGAGGGGACACAGCTGGGACAGCCAGCCCAAACGGGAGTGCCGAAGGGGTACTCCATGCCACGTAACGTCACGCTCCGCTCCGCAGTAAAGCCTGGGCCTTCTCTCTTTCCAAAGCAGCCGTTGCTTGGGGACTGGCTCCACATCGCCATGGGGAGCTTCAGCCACTACAGCGGCCCCAGGCAGGCCCCAAGGGGCTGCTGCGTGCCTCCGTCCTCAGCAAGACGCACGAGCACCCAGGACACCGCAACGGCTCCTTCTGGGACGAGCCAGCTTGCAGGGCCTTGCTGGGTCGTGATGAGAGGGAGCACCTGCGAGAGGACAAAGACGGAGGAGCCCTGCGGTGCACTCTCTCCATGCCGCGCGAGCAAAGAGCGGGGGGAGCCGCTGACGCGGAGGCCCCGGCCAGAAGGCAGGCCTTGGAAAGCCTCTCGGCAGATGTCCCTGCCGCAGCTCCTCCACCGGCCACAGAGCCTCCACCTAGTCTGCTGCCTGTCCTTGCCCAGGCACCCGCGCTGCTCCGGACACCCTCGCCCAGTGTATGGGTGTATTGGGAGTCCGTGTCCAGGTGTTAGCGGCGGGGGGACTGCCGAGGGAGCCTCTGTGAGGAGAGGCCATGGCTGCCCCGCGCCAGACACGGCCGGTCCCAGCCGGCTCCAACGGACCCACCACAGAACACAGCTGAGCACATCCTACGCCTTCCTGGGGCGAGATGAGTAGTGGGCCCAGTCTTGCTCGACAGGATTCCTGCCGCACCTGGAGTACTGTGTCCAGGTCTGGGCTCCCCAGGACAAGAGAGATGCGGAGCTACTGGAAAGAGCCCAGTGACGGGCCAGCAGGACGGTGAAGGGACTGGAGCATCTCTCACATGAGGAAAGGCTGAGAGAGCTGGGAAAGGCTGAAAGGCCTGGAGAAGAGAAGGCGCAGGGGGGAATCTTACTAATGCTTGTGAATACCTGAAGGGAGAATGCAAGGAGCACGGAGCCAGGCTCTCTTCAGTAGTGCCCGCTGACTGGGCCAGAGGCAAGGGGCACAGGCTGCGACACAGGAGGCTCCGTCTGAACATCAGGAAACACTTGTTGACTGTGAGGGTGACTGAGCACTGGCACAGGTTGCCCGGGGATGTTGTGGAGCCTGCGTCCCTGGAGATCTTCAAAAGCCTGGACATGGTCCTGGGCAACCAGCTCTAGGTGACCCTGCTTGACCAGGGTGTTGGACCAGATGACCTCCAGAGGTCCTTTCCCACCTCAACCAGTCTGTGATTGCATGGATCATTTCAAAGACAGTTTTCCACCAGGAATCGCCTGTCAGCATCTTCCTTTGTTTTCAACTTACAGTGTAGGAGCTAAGGTCACTATTTTAAAACACTGCAAAGTTTCACACCCAATCTTTAGGTCACCCAGGTTTCCAGTCTGCTGGGTTGGTGTAGTAAAAGAGAGATTTTAATCAGCATACGTGAATGGAATGGATCATGACCGCAAAGCACTGCCAGGCTCTGATGACGCCTTCCTGGGGCGAGATGGGGCGGGGGGCGCCCCTCATGCCACCGGGTTTTGTCAAGGAACTTAGGCAAGGAACGGCTACAGGAGCGTCGTCTCCTTTTTGCTCAGTTAGGCAACATCCCCGTGGCGGAGGGAAAGCGGAAAGCCCGAGGAAGGCCCTCAGCCTGCGAAAGGCAGAAGTTGGCAGCTTTGAGAGGGGCTCCCAAACGACACTGCTCGACGCCAGACTAAGCGACATGCCTCTGGTCCGTTTCTCCATTTTCCTCTTTAATTCTTATTGAGGGAAGGTCTCCGCAGGCATCTGGCTGATGGTAGTTGTTCCCACGGTCTTCCCGTACACCTGTACTCGATAAATGCAGGTGTATTCTGGTTTTCCCCAGTTGCTCTCTATGACAAGCTTCAAAACCCGGAAGGCTCTGGAGTTGCCATTCTGCAAAGAAACGGTAGCAAAAAGCAGTGTCACGCCCGGGATGTAAAGAGTGCCAGCAGGCTCCGCGTGTCTTCCTCCGCCAGCCCGGCCCCTGCTCCGGGACCAGCTCCCGCCCTGGCTGAGGCGGCAGCTTCTCCCTCCTTCCCTTCTCCCACCCAGGTGGCAAAGGACCCACCCCTGTGGCCCCGCGGACCAAACGCCCGGCCTCGGAGAGGGTGGCGGGCAGCTGTGGAAACCTGAGGCTCGCTGGCTCCAGGGAAATGGGGCCTGGGGAAAGTCCTGCTGCTGGGGCAAGGTGCTGGGCATCCTCCCCGCCGCTGCCTGCCTGGTGGGTACAGCCAGGTAGCTCTGGGGACCCAGAGGGCTGTGGGGCCAACGTGGCCTTTGTTCGGCTCTTGCCACCCTGCCGGATGCCACTCTCCCTCCCGATGCCGCCAGCGTTTCTCTCGGCCAGGGTCGGCCCCCTGCCCTGGCAGGGACCATCCACGCTCCCCCTGCAAGCAACTTGCTGGCAAACTGGCATTTCTGCCCGGGCCTCTTGCCCACACGCACTCACTGTACCTGCAGAGGGAAGGTCTGGGTCGACGTTTTCTGCACGGCATAGGTGAATGTCCCGAGCAGAGTTTCGTCCTCGCCTTCCTCATCCAGTCCCTTGGAGATAAAGCACAGGGGAGCAGGTCAGGCTCGACGCGACCACAAGGAAACGCTCGTGCCAGAGCCGGGCCCGTGACCCCCACCCAGCTGCTGCGGCTGCAGCCCAGTCTGGCGCAGGAAGCGGTGGGGCTGAGTCTCCTCCTTGTGTGTTGCTCAAGGGCCCAGAGGTGCTGGGCCAAAATGTGCTAAGCAAGTCTGAGGAGGGGTGACGCCACCCCACATGTCCCTTGAAGCGTCGCCTCGGGGAGCAGCAGTGCTTGGGAGCACACAAATCTGGGCAGATGCGCAGAGAGCAGCAAGTCCCCAAGTTTCAGCTTTTCCCCGCGGCCAGGTCCCAGCCCCCAGTGCCCGGCAGAGACTTACGGAGACAGTGAAATCTCTGGGGGCACTACCGACAGTCCCCGGCGGAGAGGCTATCTCTGAGGCGTGCTGTATGGTGACGGCCGTCGGTCGTATTTGGGTGGGCAACCGGATTAGCACCTCGCTCCGAGACCCTTGGAAAGGCCAGCAGTATCCTGGGGAGGCATCCGGCTGAAAGCAGAGGGCAAGAGCAATGAACGCGAGGGTGTGATGGGGCCTGCTGCGCTTGCCTGCAGCCAGAAGCACAGGCGGCACTGCGCCTGTGGGCTGCACTTGCGCTCCAAATGACTGGCGTGCTGGGAAGCGGGCAGAGGC
Source organism: Buteo buteo (assembly GCF_964188355.1). Taxonomy (NCBI): domain Eukaryota; kingdom Metazoa; phylum Chordata; class Aves; order Accipitriformes; family Accipitridae; genus Buteo; species Buteo buteo. The sequence goes on from NC_134204.1 coordinate 37,533,112, forward strand.
GCCCAGCCATCTTCCCGGCCCGGGAAAGAGGAGAACAGCCAGCCAGTGGGAAACATCCGATACCCTGCACCTGAGTCAGGGCTTTCAGGAAACCTCTCTTTTTGCCCAGCAGCTCTGCAGCCTCCCCGCACCCTCCACTGCCCCACTGGGAGAGGCACAATCAGAGCTGTGGCAGGGAAATGGTGTCCCTACGGAGATGCTCCTTCACCCAGCAGCGACCAGGGATGGCGGGCAGGAAGCTCGGCTCAGCTCAGCCCCGTTCTGAGGGCAACTGGCGTTTCGCAGGGAGCCAAGCCCTGCGCGGGACCTCAGGTGTCAGGCACCGGGCCGCTGCCGTGGCCTTGAGCAGTACCACTGGCCTGAGGGGAGATGCCCCAGGGCTTGCCCCCAGCTTTGCAAGAGGCAAGAGAAGCAGCACTGACAGTTTCTGCAGCTCTACCTGCGCAAAGGTATCCAGGGGTGGAGCACACAGGAACCAAAACAGCCTGCAGGGCCATCCAGAGCTGCTGGACGATCTCTGCAGGTCGATGGCAGCCCCTGAAGGGAGACGAGAGCAGCTGAGTGCAAGAGGCCCCAGGCTCGGAGGACCTGGTGGCTGCAGGCTATTTCTAAGGCTGCCCGCCAGCCCCGCACGCAGCACCGCACCCTCGGAGGTGTCCCAGGAAAAGGACGGGATCCCCATGCCCGGTGACTGCGTTTCTCTCCCAGCCACACAAAGGGAAGGTCTGCGGGTGCTGGGAGACAGCAAGCTCCCACGGGAAGGGCAGCAGAGCCAGGCCAAGGCCCCGCTGCCTGGACAGCAAAGGAGGACCCGGCCACCCCTTTTTGCTCCCCAGGAAAGCTCCGTGGAGCGGGAGAGGGCGGAAATGCTGTCGCGGCACGCCAGCGGCACCAGCGAGGGGTCTGACGGCAGGGCTGGGGTGAGCCCAAGGCAGCCGCTCAGCCGCAGTCATGCTCTTGGGCCCCATGGTTTTGCCCTGTGTCCCGATGCCTCGGCGAGCAGTCTGCCGCACAGCCTCCTTTTGGGAGTGCTAAGCGGGAGCCCAGGGCACTGACAGCCCTGCCTGCCGGTGCCCGCCCGTACCCGTGCTTCTCAGAGCCCAGTCAGACGTCCACGTGATTGCAAACATCGCCCGTCTCAGTTGCTGAATTTCCTGGGAAAGAAAGACACAAATGAACGGGAGAAACAACCGCATCAGACCTGGCCAGGAGAAGGGGCTTCACGGCGGAGAAGCTCAACGAGCAGCCCCTGGCAAGGGACGGGTGCGTGGGCTGAGCAGGAAAAGCCCACCAGCTGGCCCAGGAAGTGCCTTGTGCGGGGCCCTGCTCGTCCCAGCCCTCTTTCCCAAAGTGCAGGATCACCTTCTTCACAGCGCCCATCTCTGCAGCCAGGCTCGCCACCTCGTCTCTTAGCTGTCGCATCTCTTGCGATTCTTCCCTCAACAGAGTGAGCATGTTCCTGCAGTCACCAGGAAAGCAGAACTTGTCAGAGAGCTGCCCAGCCCCTCCCGGGGCCTCCAAGCTCGGGAGGAGCTGAGACACAGGTGCTCGAGCCCCCTTTTCTTTCCCTGGTTTGCGAGCGCTTCCCTTCCCCTCCAAGTTTAGCAAAAGGCCCAGGCAGGAGGGAAAGGCAGGAGCCCTGGGCGCCGTGCAAGGAAGGGAGTGCAAAATAGCACGGGCTCGTCTGCCGCTACCCCACCAAATGTGCTGCAGGTCGGGAGAGAGGAGAGGGCTCTTACCTCAGGTTGGCTGCAGGCTGCCCCGGCCACGCCTGAAAGCAAAAGGCTCTGCGTTTGAGTCCCAGAGCTGCCGGGGCTTTCCAGAGCCGGCAGCTCTAGGAAGGCACGGCAGCAGCTCCTGCTGCTGATTCTCTGGGTCATTGCCTGGAATCGGAGGGGCTGGGCGATTTACCCACCCACCCACCTCCAGCAGTGCTCCTCTGTGGGACTTTCCAGTCCCACAACAGCAGTCACTGACCTGTGGCACATCCTGTGTCCTCAGCATGAAGGTCCCGCAGCAGGCACCAGCTGTAATTCACGTCACCGAGAGAGAGAGTTAATTGGGGGGGTGGTTCTAATGACCCCTGTAGCCACGTGGTCTCCGCTCACATCAGGGTGGCAAGGGGTTGGCTGAGGACACGGCGAAAGGGTGCAGAGAGAGGCTGCAACTCCCTCCAAGCGGGGACCCTCTCGTGGGCCTCGGGGCTCTGCCCAGCCCCGGTTTCCGTGCACGCTTGGCGCCCCACAGCTACACCCCATTTCCCCTCCCTGCTGCAGTGAGCGCCGACACCAGGCTCCACGGGCTGCGCACGCCTTTGCTCTGTTGGCTCTGGGGCCGGGTGGGCTCTGCACAGAGCGAGCATCTTGGGAGCTCCCTGAGCTGCAGACGTGGGAGGTCGGAAGGGCCCCACCGGCGCCACTCCCTCGCGCGGAAGCTCGCGCTCCGTGCCTCTGCTGGCAGCGGGCAAATACTCACCGAGAGCAGCTAGGCTCATCAGGAAGAGGATCGTGAAGAGCCTCTTCTTCTTCAGGGTGATGACCTCTTTCCTGAAAAAGAGGGAGTCCCGGTGTTAGCAGTGCTCAAGGGCAGAGCCCCGCGCATGGGGGATTTTCTCTTACGAGATGGGGAGCAGCAATTTTGGAGGAGCCAGGGTCTCCCGGTGGGGAGCCCCGGCAGCCTCCCCATGCTCCCCCTCAGCCACCGGCATGCCTCGTCTCCGTGTCCGCGCTGGACACGTGTTGTACTTACACAGTGGAGATGTCCAGGCTGAGGCATCTCGGAAGGCAGAAGGCGGCTACTGCCACGCTGAAGGCCAATCCTGGGCAAAGAAACCCGAGAAGAGCCTGAGGACGCGTCCTGAGGACACCGGTCCAGTGCGGGCCAGGTCGTCCCTGCAGGGAGGTGGGCGCTGGTCCTACGCACTCCCTCCCTGGGGCAGGGGCAGGGGCAGGGGCAGGGGCAGGGGCAGAGCCGTGCTTATGCCCTATAGAGGGGGGCAGCTGGGAGCGGGAGGCGGAGAGCTGGGCAGGATCCCCTGGCAGGCAGGGCACTGACGGCGTGCCTGGGGAAGGAGGGTGGCACGAGTCCTGGGGCGCCCCATAGTTCCTGCAGTAGGCCACAAAGACATGGACATGGTAGCCAGCTCTGCCATCGCCAGGTAGCCGAGGTGGCCCCAGGCCTCCCTTGCGGCAGGGTGACGCTGGTTCTGCAGGGCTGTCGGGCCCGGCCAAGGCAGGCAGGCTTGGTGCAAAGACGGGGTGAAAGGCAGCCCTGAACTAACCTTCAATTTCTGCAGCACTGCAGCGTGCAGGCCCTTTCCGGCTGGTGCCCTTGGCCTCCCGAGGTCTTGCCGGGCTGCTCCTGGCTCCTCTCCTCGGCAGGGCAGCCTCTCGTGCTCTTGGAGAAGCCCTTCTCCTCCTCATCCTGGTGAGAAACGAAGCTCTCCTGAAAGCTTCTGTGCCTTCCTCTGGCCGCTGGAGTGTTGCCTGTCTGGGCAGATCTCCTCCTGGCGATACCCGGGAGGAGAGCGCCTGCCCCAGGCACACAGCCACCAGCGCTCGCCACCAGCACACTGCGAGCTCCTTCCAGGCCCACAGCTTATGGCCCACAGTGCCTGACCTCACAGAGGCCTGGCCCCGCACGGTGTGAGGGGTGTGTCACGTGGCTGTGACATCACAGACGGAGGGGAGCTCCGGGGGTCGTGGAGAGAGACCCCGCGGCCCATGTGGGGCTGGCTGCGTTTTGCGCTGGTGACGAGACCGTCTCGAAGGCACGCTGGTGTTTTAGCTGCTGCTGAGCCGTGCTTGCAGAGCGCCGAGGCTTCCTCTGCTTCTCTCGCCTGGGGGTCCCCAGGCGAGCAGGCCGAGGCTGGGCGAGAGGCTGGGAGGGGACACAGCTGGGACAGCCAGCCCAAACGGGAGTGCCGAAGGGGTACTCCATGCCACGTAACGTCACGCTCCGCTCCGCAGTAAAGCCTGGGCCTTCTCTCTTTCCAAAGCAGCCGTTGCTTGGGGACTGGCTCCACATCGCCATGGGGAGCTTCAGCCACTACAGCGGCCCCAGGCAGGCCCCAAGGGGCTGCTGCGTGCCTCCGTCCTCAGCAAGACGCACGAGCACCCAGGACACCGCAACGGCTCCTTCTGGGACGAGCCAGCTTGCAGGGCCTTGCTGGGTCGTGATGAGAGGGAGCACCTGCGAGAGGACAAAGACGGAGGAGCCCTGCGGTGCACTCTCTCCATGCCGCGCGAGCAAAGAGCGGGGGGAGCCGCTGACGCGGAGGCCCCGGCCAGAAGGCAGGCCTTGGAAAGCCTCTCGGCAGATGTCCCTGCCGCAGCTCCTCCACCGGCCACAGAGCCTCCACCTAGTCTGCTGCCTGTCCTTGCCCAGGCACCCGCGCTGCTCCGGACACCCTCGCCCAGTGTATGGGTGTATTGGGAGTCCGTGTCCAGGTGTTAGCGGCGGGGGGACTGCCGAGGGAGCCTCTGTGAGGAGAGGCCATGGCTGCCCCGCGCCAGACACGGCCGGTCCCAGCCGGCTCCAACGGACCCACCACAGAACACAGCTGAGCACATCCTACGCCTTCCTGGGGCGAGATGAGTAGTGGGCCCAGTCTTGCTCGACAGGATTCCTGCCGCACCTGGAGTACTGTGTCCAGGTCTGGGCTCCCCAGGACAAGAGAGATGCGGAGCTACTGGAAAGAGCCCAGTGACGGGCCAGCAGGACGGTGAAGGGACTGGAGCATCTCTCACATGAGGAAAGGCTGAGAGAGCTGGGAAAGGCTGAAAGGCCTGGAGAAGAGAAGGCGCAGGGGGGAATCTTACTAATGCTTGTGAATACCTGAAGGGAGAATGCAAGGAGCACGGAGCCAGGCTCTCTTCAGTAGTGCCCGCTGACTGGGCCAGAGGCAAGGGGCACAGGCTGCGACACAGGAGGCTCCGTCTGAACATCAGGAAACACTTGTTGACTGTGAGGGTGACTGAGCACTGGCACAGGTTGCCCGGGGATGTTGTGGAGCCTGCGTCCCTGGAGATCTTCAAAAGCCTGGACATGGTCCTGGGCAACCAGCTCTAGGTGACCCTGCTTGACCAGGGTGTTGGACCAGATGACCTCCAGAGGTCCTTTCCCACCTCAACCAGTCTGTGATTGCATGGATCATTTCAAAGACAGTTTTCCACCAGGAATCGCCTGTCAGCATCTTCCTTTGTTTTCAACTTACAGTGTAGGAGCTAAGGTCACTATTTTAAAACACTGCAAAGTTTCACACCCAATCTTTAGGTCACCCAGGTTTCCAGTCTGCTGGGTTGGTGTAGTAAAAGAGAGATTTTAATCAGCATACGTGAATGGAATGGATCATGACCGCAAAGCACTGCCAGGCTCTGATGACGCCTTCCTGGGGCGAGATGGGGCGGGGGGCGCCCCTCATGCCACCGGGTTTTGTCAAGGAACTTAGGCAAGGAACGGCTACAGGAGCGTCGTCTCCTTTTTGCTCAGTTAGGCAACATCCCCGTGGCGGAGGGAAAGCGGAAAGCCCGAGGAAGGCCCTCAGCCTGCGAAAGGCAGAAGTTGGCAGCTTTGAGAGGGGCTCCCAAACGACACTGCTCGACGCCAGACTAAGCGACATGCCTCTGGTCCGTTTCTCCATTTTCCTCTTTAATTCTTATTGAGGGAAGGTCTCCGCAGGCATCGGGCTGATGGTAGTTGTTCCCACGGTCTTCCCGTACACCTGTACTCGATAAATGCAGGTGTATTCTGGTTTTCCCCAGTTGCTCTCTATGACAAGCTTCAAAACCCGGAAGGCTCTGGAGTTGCCATTCTGCAAAGAAACGGTAGCAAAAAGCAGTGTCACGCCCGGGATGTAAAGACTGCCAGCAGGCTCCGCGTGTCTTCCTCCGCCAGCCCGGCCCCTGCTCCGGGACCAGCTCCCGCCCTGGCTGAGGCGGCAGCTTCTCCCTCCTTCCCTTCTCCCACCCAGGTGGCAAAGGACCCACCCCTGTGGCCCCGCGGACCAAACGCCCGGCCTCGGAGAGGGTGGCGGGCAGCTGTGGAAACCTGAGGCTCGCTGGCTCCAGGGAAATGGGGCCTGGGGAAAGTCCTGCTGCTGGGGCAAGGTGCTGGGCATCCTCCCCGCCACTGCCTGCCTGGTGGGTACAGCCAGGTAGCTCTGGGGACCCAGAGGGCTGTGGGGCCAACGTGGCCTTTGTTCGGCTCTTGCCACCCTGCCGGATGCCACTCTCCCTCCCGATGCCGCCAGCGTTTCTCTCGGCCAGGGTCGGCCCCCTGCCCTGGCAGGGACCATCCACGCTCCCCCTGCAAGCAACTTGCTGGCAAACTGGCATTTCTGCCCGGGCCTCTTGCCCACACGCACTCACTGTACCTGCAGAGGGAAGGTCTGGGTCGACGTTTTCTGCACGGCATAGGTGAATGTCCCGAGCAGAGTTTCGTCCTCGCCTTCCTCATCCAGTCCCTTGGAGATAAAGCACAGGGGAGCAGGTCAGGCTCGACGCGACCACAAGGAAACGCTCGTGCCAGAGCCGGGCCCGTGACCCCCACCCAGCTGCTGCGGCTGCAGCCCAGTCTGGCGCAGGAAGCGGTGGGGCTGAGTCTCCTCCTTGTGTGTTGCTCAAGGGCCCAGAGGTGCTGGGCCAAAATGTGCTAAGCAAGTCTGAGGAGGGGTGACGCCACCCCACATGTCCCTTGAAGCGTCGCCTCGGGGAGCAGCAGTGCTTGGGAGCACACAAATCTGGGCAGATGCGCAGAGAGCAGCAAGTCCCCAAGTTTCAGCTTTTCCCCGCGGCCAGGTCCCAGCCCCCAGTGCCCGGCAGAGACTTACGGAGACAGTGAAATCTCTGGGGGCACTACCGACAGTCCCCGGCGGAGAGGCTATCTCTGAGGCGTGCTGTATGGTGACGGCCGTCGGTCGTATTTGGGTGGGCAACCGGATTAGCACCTCGCTCCGAGACCCTTGGAAAGGCCAGCAGTATCCTGGGGAGGCATCCGGCTGAAAGCAGAGGGCAAGAGCAATGAACGCGAGGGTGTGATGGGGCCTGCTGCGCTTGCCTGCAGCCAGAAGCACAGGCGGCACTGCGCCTGTGGGCTGCACTTGCGCTCCAAATGACTGGCGTGCTGGGAAGCGGGCAGAGGCGCCCAGCCATCTTCCCGGCCCGGGAAAGAGGAGAACAGCCAGCCAGTGGGAAACATCCGATACCCTGCACCTGAGTCAGGGCTTTCAGGAAACCTCTCTTTTTGCCCAGCAGCTCTGCAGCCTCCCCGCACCCTCCACTGCCCCACTGGGAGAGGCACAATCAGAGCTGTGGCAGGGAAATGGTGTCCCTACGGAGATGCTCCTTCACCCAGCAGCGACCAGGGATGGCGGGCAGGAAGCTCGGCTCAGCTCAGCCCCGTTCTGAGGGCAACTGGCGTTTCGCAGGGAGCCAAGCCCTGCGCGGGACCTCAGGTGTCAGGCACCGGGCCGCTGCCGTGGCCTTGAGCAGTACCACTGGCCTGAGGGGAGATGCCCCAGGGCTTGCCCCCAGCTTTGCAAGAGGCAAGAGAAGCAGCACTGACAGTTTCTGCAGCTCTACCTGCGCAAAGGTATCCAGGGGTGGAGCACACAGGAACCAAAACAGCCTGCAGGGCCATCCAGAGCTGCTGGACGATCTCTGCAGGTCGATGGCAGCCCCTGAAGGGAGACGAGAGCAGCTGAGTGCAAGAGGCCCCAGGCTCGGAGGACCTGGTGGCTGCAGGCTATTTCTAAGGCTGCCCGCCAGCCCCGCACGCAGCACCGCACCCTCGGAGGTGTCCCAGGAAAAGGACGGGATCCCCATGCCCGGTGACTGCGTTTCTCTCCCAGCCACACAAAGGGAAGGTCTGCGGGTGCTGGGAGACAGCAAGCTCCCACGGGAAGGGCAGCAGAGCCAGGCCAAGGCCCCGCTGCCTGGACAGCAAAGGAGGACCCGGCCACCCCTTTTTGCTCCCCAGGAAAGCTCCGTGGAGCGGGAGAGGGCGGAAATGCTGTCGCGGCACGCCAGCGGCACCAGCGAGGGGTCTGACGGCAGGGCTGGGGTGAGCCCAAGGCAGCCGCTCAGCCGCAGTCATGCTCTTGGGCCCCATGGTTTTGCCCTGTGTCCCGATGCCTCGGCGAGCAGTCTGCCGCACAGCCTCCTTTTGGGAGTGCTAAGCGGGAGCCCAGGGCACTGACAGCCCTGCCTGCCGGTGCCCGCCCGTACCCGTGCTTCTCAGAGCCCAGTCAGACGTCCACGTGATTGCAAACATCGCCCGTCTCAGTTGCTGAATTTCCTGGGAAAGAAAGACACAAATGAACGGGAGAAACAACCGCATCAGACCTGGCCAGGAGAAGGGGCTTCACGGCGGAGAAGCTCAACGAGCAGCCCCTGGCAAGGGACGGGTGCGTGGGCTGAGCAGGAAAAGCCCACCAGCTGGCCCAGGAAGTGCCTTGTGCGGGGCCCTGCTCGTCCCAGCCCTCTTTCCCAAAGTGCAGGATCACCTTCTTCACAGCGCCCATCTCTGCAGCCAGGCTCGCCACCTCGTCTCTTAGCTGTCGCATCTCTTGCGATTCTTCCCTCAACAGAGTGAGCATGTTCCTGCAGTCACCAGGAAAGCAGAACTTGTCAGAGAGCTGCCCAGCCCCTCCCGGGGCCTCCAAGCTCGGGAGGAGCTGAGACACAGGTGCTCGAGCCCCCTTTTCTTTCCCTGGTTTGCGAGCGCTTCCCTTCCCCTCCAAGTTTAGCAAAAGGCCCAGGCAGGAGGGAAAGGCAGGAGCCCTGGGCGCCGTGCAAGGAAGGGAGTGCAAAATAGCACGGGCTCGTCTGCCGCTACCCCACCAAATGTGCTGCAGGTCGGGAGAGAGGAGAGGGCTCTTACCTCAGGTTGGCTGCAGGCTGCCCCGGCCACGCCTGAAAGCAAAAGGCTCTGCGTTTGAGTCCCAGAGCTGCCGGGGCTTTCCAGAGCCGGCAGCTCTAGGAAGGCACGGCAGCAGCTCCTGCTGCTGATTCTCTGGGTCATTGCCTGGAATCGGAGGGGCTGGGCGATTTACCCACCCACCCACCTCCAGCAGTGCTCCTCTGTGGGACTTTCCAGTCCCACAACAGCAGTCACTGACCTGTGGCACATCCTGTGTCCTCAGCATGAAGGTCCCGCAGCAGGCACCAGCTGTAATTCACGTCACCGAGAGAGAGAGTTAATTGGGGGGGGGGTTCTAATGACCCCTGTAGTCACGTGGTCTCCGCTCACATCAGGGTGGCAAGGGGTTGGCTGAGGACACGGCGAAAGGGTGCAGAGAGAGGCTGCAACTCCCTCCAAGCGGGGACCCTCTCGTGGGCCTCGGGGCTCTGCCCAGCCCCGGTTTCCGTGCACGCTTGGCGCCCCACAGCTACACCCCATTTCCCCTCCCTGCTGCAGTGAGCGCCGACACCAGGCTCCACGGGCTGCGCACGCCTTTGCTCTGTTGGCTCTGGGGCCGGGTGGGCTCTGCACAGAGCGAGCATCTTGGGAGCTCCCTGAGCTGCAGACGTGGGAGGTCAGAAGGGCCCCACCGGCGCCACTCCCTCGCGCGGAAGCTCGCGCTCCGTGCCTCTGCTGGCAGCGGGCAAATACTCACCGAGAGCAGCTAGGCTCATCAGGAAGAGGATCGTGAAGAGCCTCTTCTTCTTCAGGGTGATGACCTCTTTCCTGAAAAAGAGGGAGTCCCGGTGTTAGCAGTGCTCAAGGGCAGAGCCCCGCGCATGGGGGATTTTCTCTTACGAGATGGGGAGCAGCAATTTTGGAGGAGCCAGGGTCTCCCGGTGGGGAGCCCCGGCAGCCTCCCCATGCTCCCCCTCAGCCACCGGCATGCCTCGTCTCCGTGTCCGCGCTGGACACGTGTTGTACTTACACAGTGGAGATGTCCAGGCTGAGGCATCTCGGAAGGCAGAAGGCGGCTACTGCCACGCTGAAGGCCGATCCTGGGCAAAGAAACCCGAGAAGAGCCTGAGGACGCGTCCTGAGGACACCGGTCCAGTGCGGGCCAGGTCGTCCCTGCAGGGAGGTGGGCGCTGGTCCTACGCACTCCCTCCCTGGGGCAGGGGCAGGGGCAGGGGCAGGGGCAGGGGCAGGGGCAGGGGCAGGGGCAGAGCCGTGCTTATGCCCTATAGAGGGGGGCAGCTGGGAGCGGGAGGCGGAGAGCTGGGCAGGATCCCCTGGCAGGCAGGGCACTGACGGCGTGCCTGGGGAAGGAGGGTGGCACGAGTCCTGGGGCGCCCCATAGTTCCTGCAGTAGGCCACAAAGACATGGACATGGTAGCCAGCTCTGCCATCGCCAGGTAGCCGAGGTGGCCCCAGGCCTCCCTTGCGGCAGGGTGACGCTGGTTCTGCAGGGCTGTCGGGCCCGGCCAAGGCAGGCAGGCTTGGTGCAAAGACGGGGTGAAAGGCAGCCCTGAACTAACCTTCAATTTCTGCAGCACTGCAGCGTGCAGGCCCTTTCCGGCTGGTGCCCTTGGCCTCCCGAGGTCTTGCCGGGCTGCTCCTGGCTCCTCTCCTCGGCAGGGCAGCCTCTCGTGCTCTTGGAGAAGCCCTTCTCCTCCTCATCCTGGTGAGAAACGAAGCTCTCCTGAAAGCTTCTGTGCCTTCCTCTGGCCGCTGGAGTGTTGCCTGTCTGGGCAGATCTCCTCCTGGCGATACCCGGGAGGAGAGCGCCTGCCCCAGGCACACAGCCACCAGCGCTCGCCACCAGCACACTGCGAGCTCCTTCCAGGCCCACAGCTTATGGCCCACAGTGCCTGACCTCACAGAGGCCTGGCCCCGCACGGTGTGAGGGGTGTGTCACGTGGCTGTGACATCACAGACGGAGGGGAGCTCCGGGGGTCGTGGAGAGAGACCCCGCGGCCCATGTGGGGCTGGCTGCGTTTTGCGCTGGTGACGAGACCGTCTCGAAGGCACGCTGGTGTTTTAGCTGCTGCTGAGCCGTGCTTGCAGAGCGCCGAGGCTTCCTCTGCTTCTCTCGCCTGGGGGTCCCCAGGCGAGCAGGCCGAGGCTGGGCGAGAGGCTGGGAGGGGACACAGCTGGGACAGCCAGCCCAAACGGGAGTGCCGAAGGGGTACTCCATGCCACGTAACGTCACGCTCCGCTCCGCAGTAAAGCCTGGGCCTTCTCTCTTTCCAAAGCAGCCGTTGCTTGGGGACTGGCTCCACATCGCCATGGGGAGCTTCAGCCACTACAGCGGCCCCAGGCAGGCCCCAAGGGGCTGCTGCGTGCCTCCGTCCTCAGCAAGACGCACGAGCACCCAGGACACCGCAACGGCTCCTTCTGGGACGAGCCAGCTTGCAGGGCCTTGCTGGGTCGTGATGAGAGGGAGCACCTGCGAGAGGACAAAGACGGAGGAGCCCTGCGGTGCACTCTCTCCATGCCGCGCGAGCAAAGAGCGGGGGGAGCCGCTGACGCGGAGGCCCCGGCCAGAAGGCAGGCCTTGGAAAGCCTCTCGGCAGATGTCCCTGCCGCAGCTCCTCCACCGGCCACAGAGCCTCCACCTAGTCTGCTGCCTGTCCTTGCCCAGGCACCCGCGCTGCTCCGGACACCCTCGCCCAGTGTATGGGTGTATTGGGAGTCCGTGTCCAGGTGTTAGCGGCGGGGGGACTGCCGAGGGAGCCTCTGTGAGGAGAGGCCATGGCTGCCCCGCGCCAGACACGGCCGGTCCCAGCCGGCTCCAACGGACCCACCACAGAACACAGCTGAGCACATCCTACGCCTTCCTGGGGCGAGATGAGTAGTGGGCCCAGTCTTGCTCGACAGGATTCCTGCCGCACCTGGAGTACTGTGTCCAGGTCTGGGCTCCCCAGGACAAGAGAGATGCGGAGCTACTGGAAAGAGCCCAGTGACGGGCCAGCAGGACGGTGAAGGGACTGGAGCATCTCTCACATGAGGAAAGGCTGAGAGAGCTGGGAAAGGCTGAAAGGCCTGGAGAAGAGAAGGCGCAGGGGGGAATCTTACTAATGCTTGTGAATACCTGAAGGGAGAATGCAAGGAGCACGGAGCCAGGCTCTCTTCAGTAGTGCCCGCTGACTGGGCCAGAGGCAAGGGGCACAGGCTGCGACACAGGAGGCTCCGTCTGAACATCAGGAAACACTTGTTGACTGTGAGGGTGACTGAGCACTGGCACAGGTTGCCCGGGGATGTTGTGGAGCCTGCGTCCCTGGAGATCTTCAAAAGCCTGGACATGGTCCTGGGCAACCAGCTCTAGGTGACCCTGCTTGACCAGGGTGTTGGACCAGATGACCTCCAGAGGTCCTTTCCCACCTCAACCAGTCTGTGATTGCATGGATCATTTCAAAGACAGTTTTCCACCAGGAATCGCCTGTCAGCATCTTCCTTTGTTTTCAACTTACAGTGTAGGAGCTAAGGTCACTATTTTAAAACACTGCAAAGTTTCACACCCAATCCTTAGGTCACCCAGGTTTCCAGTCTGCTGGGTTGGTGTAGTAAAAGAGAGATTTTAATCAGCATACGTGAATGGAATGGATCATGACCGCAAAGCACTGCCAGGCTCTGATGACGCCTTCCTGGGGCGAGATGGGGCGGGGGGCGCCCCTCATGCCACCGGGTTTTGTCAAGGAACTTAGGCAAGGAACGGCTACAGGAGCGTCGTCTCCTTTTTGCTCAGTTAGGCAACATCCCCGTGGCGGAGGGAAAGCGGAAAGCCCGAGGAAGGCCCTCAGCCTGCGAAAGGCAGAAGTTGGCAGCTTTGAGAGGGGCTCCCAAACGACACTGCTCGACGCCAGACTAAGCGACATGCCTCTGGTCCGTTTCTCCATTTTCCTCTTTAATTCTTATTGAGGGAAGGTCTCCGCAGGCATCTGGCTGATGGTAGTTGTTCCCACGGTCTTCCCGTACACCTGTACTCGATAAATGCAGGTGTATTCTGGTTTTCCCCAGTTGCTCTCTATGACAAGCTTCAAAACCCGGAAGGCTCTGGAGTTGCCATTCTGCAAAGAAACGGTAGCAAAAAGCAGTGTCACGCCCGGGATGTAAAGAGTGCCAGCAGGCTCCGCGTGTCTTCCTCCGCCAGCCCGGCCCCTGCTCCGGGACCAGCTCCCGCCCTGGCTGAGGCGGCAGCTTCTCCCTCCTTCCCTTCTCCCACCCAGGTGGCAAAGGACCCACCCCTGTGGCCCCGCGGACCAAACGCCCGGCCTCGGAGAGGGTGGCGGGCAGCTGTGGAAACCTGAGGCTCGCTGGCTCCAGGGAAATGGGGCCTGGGGAAAGTCCTGCTGCTGGGGCAAGGTGCTGGGCATCCTCCCCGCCACTGCCTGCCTGGTGGGTACAGCCAGGTAGCTCTGGGGACCCAGAGGGCTGTGGGGCCAACGTGGCCTTTGTTCGGCTCTTGCCACCCTGCCGGATGCCACTCTCCCTCCCGATGCCGCCAGCGTTTCTCTCGGCCAGGGTCGGCCCCCTGCCCTGGCAGGGACCATCCACGCTCCCCCTGCAAGCAACTTGCTGGCAAACTGGCATTTCTGCCCGGGCCTCTTGCCCACACGCACTCACTGTACCTGCAGAGGGAAGGTCTGGGTCGACGTTTTCTGCACGGCATAGGTGAATGTCCCGAGCACAGTTTCGTCCTCGCCTTCCTCATCCAGTCCCTTGGAGATAAAGCACAGGGGAGCAGGTCAGGCTCGACGCGACCACAAGGAAACGCTCGTGCCAGAGCCGGGCCCGTGACCCCCACCCAGCTGCTGCGGCTGCAGCCCAGTCTGGCGCAGGAAGCGGTGGGGCTGAGTCTCCTCCTTGTGTGTTGCTCAAGGGCCCAGAGGTGCTGGGCCAAAATGTGCTAAGCAAGTCTGAGGAGGGGTGACGCCACCCCACATGTCCCTTGAAGCGTCGCCTCGGGGAGCAGCAGTGCTTGGGAGCACACAAATCTGGGCAGATGCGCAGAGAGCAGCAAGTCCCCAAGTTTCAGCTTTTCCCCGCGGCCAGGTCCCAGCCCCCAGTGCCCGGCAGAGACTTACGGAGACAGTGAAATCTCTGGGGGCACTACCGACAGTCCCCGGCGGAGAGGCTATCTCTGAGGCGTGCTGTATGGTGACGGCCGTCGGTCGTATTTGGGTGGGCAACCGGATTAGCACCTCGCTCCGAGACCCTTGGAAAGGCCAGCAGTATCCTGGGGAGGCATCCGGCTGAAAGCAGAGGGCAAGAGCAATGAACGCGAGGGTGTGATGGGGCCTGCTGCGCTTGCCTGCAGCCAGAAGCACAGGCGGCACTGCGCCTGTGGGCTGCACTTGCGCTCCAAATGACTGGCGTGCTGGGAAGCGGGCAGAGGCGCCCAGCCATCTTCCCGGCCCGGGAAAGAGGAGAACAGCCAGCCAGTGGGAAACATCCGATACCCTGCACCTGAGTCAGGGCTTTCAGGAAACCTCTCTTTTTGCCCAGCAGCTCTGCAGCCTCCCCGCACCCTCCACTGCCCCACTGGGAGAGGCACAATCAGAGCTGTGGCAGGGAAATGGTGTCCCTACGGAGATGCTCCTTCACCCAGCAGCGACCAGGGATGGCGGGCAGGAAGCTCGGCTCAGCTCAGCCCCGTTCTGAGGGCAACTGGCGTTTCGCAGGGAGCCAAGCCCTGCGCGGGACCTCAGGTGTCAGGCACCGGGCCGCTGCCGTGGCCTTGAGCAGTACCACTGGCCTGAGGGGAGATGCCCCAGGGCTTGCCCCCAGCTTTGCAAGAGGCAAGAGAAGCAGCACTGACAGTTTCTGCAGCTCTACCTGCGCAAAGGTATCCAGGGGTGGAGCACACAGGAACCAAAACAGCCTGCAGGGCCATCCAGAGCTGCTGGACGATCTCTGCAGGTCGATGGCAGCCCCTGAAGGGAGACGAGAGCAGCTGAGTGCAAGAGGCCCCAGGCTCGGAGGACCTGGTGGCTGCAGGCTATTTCTAAGGCTGCCCGCCAGCCCCGCACGCAGCACCGCACCCTCGGAGGTGTCCCAGGAAAAGGACGGGATCCCCATGCCCGGTGACTGCGTTTCTCTCCCAGCCACACAAAGGGAAGGTCTGCGGGTGCTGGGAGACAGCAAGCTCCCACGGGAAGGGCAGCAGAGCCAGGCCAAGGCCCCGCTGCCTGGACAGCAAAGGAGGACCCGGCCACCCCTTTTTGCTCCCCAGGAAAGCTCCGTGGAGCGGGAGAGGGCGGAAATGCTGTCGCGGCACGCCAGCGGCACCAGCGAGGGGTCTGACGGCAGGGCTGGGGTGAGCCCAAGGCAGCCGCTCAGCCGCAGTCATGCTCTTGGGCCCCATGGTTTTGCCCTGTGTCCCGATGCCTCGGCGAGCAGTCTGCCGCACAGCCTCCTTTTGGGAGTGCTAAGCGGGAGCCCAGGGCACTGACAGCCCTGCCTGCCGGTGCCCGCCCGTACCCGTGCTTCTCAGAGCCCAGTCAGACGTCCACGTGATTGCAAACATCGCCCGTCTCAGTTGCTGAATTTCCTGGGAAAGAAAGACACAAATGAACGGGAGAAACAACCGCATCAGACCTGGCCAGGAGAAGGGGCTTCACGGCGGAGAAGCTCAACGAGCAGCCCCTGGCAAGGGACGGGTGCGTGGGCTGAGCAGGAAAAGCCCACCAGCTGGCCCAGGAAGTGCCTTGTGCGGGGCCCTGCTCGTCCCAGCCCTCTTTCCCAAAGTGCAGGATCACCTTCTTCACAGCGCCCATCTCTGCAGCCAGGCTCGCCACCTCGTCTCTTAGCTGTCGCATCTCTTGCGATTCTTCCCTCAACAGAGTGAGCATGTTCCTGCAGTCACCAGGAAAGCAGAACTTGTCAGAGAGCTGCCCAGCCCCTCCCGGGGCCTCCAAGCTCGGGAGGAGCTGAGACACAGGTGCTCGAGCCCCCTTTTCTTTCCCTGGTTTGCGAGCGCTTCCCTTCCCCTCCAAGTTTAGCAAAAGGCCCAGGCAGGAGGGAAAGGCAGGAGCCCTGGGCGCCGTGCAAGGAAGGGAGTGCAAAATAGCACGGGCTCGTCTGCCGCTACCCCACCAAATGTGCTGCAGGTCGGGAGAGAGGAGAGGGCTCTTACCTCAGGTTGGCTGCAGGCTGCCCCGGCCACGCCTGAAAGCAAAAGGCTCTGCGTTTGAGTCCCAGAGCTGCCGGGGCTTTCCAGAGCCGGCAGCTCTAGGAAGGCACGGCAGCAGCTCCTGCTGCTGATTCTCTGGGTCATTGCCTGGAATCGGAGGGGCTGGGCGATTTACCCACCCACCCACCTCCAGCAGTGCTCCTCTGTGGGACTTTCCAGTCCCACAACAGCAGTCACTGACCTGTGGCACATCCTGTGTCCTCAGCATGAAGGTCCCGCAGCAGGCACCAGCTGTAATTCACGTCACCGAGAGAGAGAGTTAATTGGCGGGGGGGTTCTAATGACCCCTGTAGTCACGTGGTCTCCGCTCACATCAGGGTGGCAAGGGGTTGGCTGAGGACACGGCGAAAGGGTGCAGAGAGAGGCTGCAACTCCCTCCAAGCGGGGACCCTCTCGTGGGCCTCGGGGCTCTGCCCAGCCCCGGTTTCCGTGCACGCTTGGCGCCCCACAGCTACACCCCATTTCCCCTCCCTGCTGCAGTGAGCGCCGACACCAGGCTCCACGGGCTGCGCACGCCTTTGCTCTGTTGGCTCTGGGGCCGGGTGGGCTCTGCACAGAGCGAGCATCTTGGGAGCTCCCTGAGCTGCAGACGTGGGAGGTCGGAAGGGCCCCACCGGCGCCACTCCCTCGCGCGGAAGCTTGCGCTCCGTGCCTCTGCTGGCAGCGGGCAAATACTCACCGAGAGCAGCTAGGCTCATCAGGAAGAGGATCGTGAAGAGCCTCTTCTTCTTCAGGGTGATGACCTCTTTCCTGAAAAAGAGGGAGTCCCGGTGTTAGCAGTGCTCAAGGGCAGAGCCCCGCGCATGGGGGATTTTCTCTTACGAGATGGGGAGCAGCAATTTTGGAGGAGCCAGGGTCTCCCGGTGGGGAGCCCCGGCAGCCTCCCCATGCTCCCCCTCAGCCACCGGCATGCCTCGTCTCCGTGTCCGCGCTGGACACGTGTTGTACTTACACAGTGGAGATGTCCAGGCTGAGGCATCTCGGAAGGCAGAAGGCGGCTACTGCCACGCTGAAGGCCGATCCTGGGCAAAGAAACCCGAGAAGAGCCTGAGGACGCGTCCTGAGGACACCGGTCCAGTGCGGGCCAGGTCGTCCCTGCAGGGAGGTGGGCGCTGGTCCTACGCACTCCCTCCCTGGGGCAGGGGCAGGGGCAGGGGCAGGGGCAGGGGCAGAGCCGTGCTTATGCCCTATAGAGGGGGGCAGCTGGGAGCGGGAGGCGGAGAGCTGGGCAGGATCCCCTGGCAGGCAGGGCACTGACGGCGTGCCTGGGGAAGGAGGGTGGCACGAGTCCTGGGGCGCCCCATAGTTCCTGCAGTAGGCCACAAAGACATGGACATGGTAGCCAGCTCTGCCATCGCCAGGTAGCCGAGGTGGCCCCAGGCCTCCCTTGCGGCAGGGTGACGCTGGTTCTGCAGGGCTGTCGGGCCCGGCCAAGGCAGGCAGGCTTGGTGCAAAGACGGGGTGAAAGGCAGCCCTGAACTAACCTTCAATTTCTGCAGCACTGCAGCGTGCAGGCCCTTTCCGGCTGGTGCCCTTGGCCTCCCGAGGTCTTGCCGGGCTGCTCCTGGCTCCTCTCCTCGGCAGGGCAGCCTCTCGTGCTCTTGGAGAAGCCCTTCTCCTCCTCATCCTGGTGAGAAACGAAGCTCTCCTGAAAGCTTCTGTGCCTTCCTCTGGCCGCTGGAGTGTTGCCTGTCTGGGCAGATCTCCTCCTGGCGATACCCGGGAGGAGAGCGCCTGCCCCAGGCACACAGCCACCAGCGCTCGCCACCAGCACACTGCGAGCTCCTTCCAGGCCCACAGCTTATGGCCCACAGTGCCTGACCTCACAGAGGCCTGGCCCCGCACGGTGTGAGGGGTGTGTCACGTGGCTGTGACATCACAGACGGAGGGGAGCTCCGGGGGTCGTGGAGAGAGACCCCGCGGCCCATGTGGGGCTGGCTGCGTTTTGCGCTGGTGACGAGACCGTCTCGAAGGCACGCTGGTGTTTTAGCTGCTGCTGAGCCGTGCTTGCAGAGCGCCGAGGCTTCCTCTGCTTCTCTCGCCTGGGGGTCCCCAGGCGAGCAGGCCGAGGCTGGGCGAGAGGCTGGGAGGGGACACAGCTGGGACAGCCAGCCCAAACGGGAGTGCCGAAGGGGTACTCCATGCCACGTAACGTCACGCTCCGCTCCGCAGTAAAGCCTGGGCCTTCTCTCTTTCCAAAGCAGCCGTTGCTTGGGGACTGGCTCCACATCGCCATGGGGAGCTTCAGCCACTACAGCGGCCCCAGGCAGGCCCCAAGGGGCTGCTGCGTGCCTCCGTCCTCAGCAAGACGCACGAGCACCCAGGACACCGCAACGGCTCCTTCTGGGACGAGCCAGCTTGCAGGGCCTTGCTGGGTCGTGATGAGAGGGAGCACCTGCGAGAGGACAAAGACGGAGGAGCCCTGCGGTGCACTCTCTCCATGCCGCGCGAGCAAAGAGCGGGGGGAGCCGCTGACGCGGAGGCCCCGGCCAGAAGGCAGGCCTTGGAAAGCCTCTCGGCAGATGTCCCTGCCGCAGCTCCTCCACCGGCCACAGAGCCTCCACCTAGTCTGCTGCCTGTCCTTGCCCAGGCACCCGCGCTGCTCCGGACACCCTCGCCCAGTGTATGGGTGTATTGGGAGTCCGTGTCCAGGTGTTAGCGGCGGGGGGACTGCCGAGGGAGCCTCTGTGAGGAGAGGCCATGGCTGCCCCGCGCCAGACACGGCCGGTCCCAGCCGGCTCCAACGGACCCACCACAGAACACAGCTGAGCACATCCTACGCCTTCCTGGGGCGAGATGAGTAGTGGGCCCAGTCTTGCTCGACAGGATTCCTGCCGCACCTGGAGTACTGTGTCCAGGTCTGGGCTCCCCAGGACAAGAGAGATGCGGAGCTACTGGAAAGAGCCCAGTGACGGGCCAGCAGGACGGTGAAGGGACTGGAGCATCTCTCACATGAGGAAAGGCTGAGAGAGCTGGGAAAGGCTGAAAGGCCTGGAGAAGAGAAGGCGCAGGGGGGAATCTTACTAATGCTTGTGAATACCTGAAGGGAGAATGCAAGGAGCACGGAGCCAGGCTCTCTTCAGTAGTGCCCGCTGACTGGGCCAGAGGCAAGGGGCACAGGCTGCGACACAGGAGGCTCCGTCTGAACATCAGGAAACACTTGTTGACTGTGAGGGTGACTGAGCACTGGCACAGGTTGCCCGGGGATGTTGTGGAGCCTGCGTCCCTGGAGATCTTCAAAAGCCTGGACATGGTCCTGGGCAACCAGCTCTAGGTGACCCTGCTTGACCAGGGTGTTGGACCAGATGACCTCCAGAGGTCCTTTCCCACCTCAACCAGTCTGTGATTGCATGGATCATTTCAAAGACAGTTTTCCACCAGGAATCGCCTGTCAGCATCTTCCTTTGTTTTCAACTTACAGTGTAGGAGCTAAGGTCACTATTTTAAAACACTGCAAAGTTTCACACCCAATCTTTAGGTCACCCAGGTTTCCAGTCTGCTGGGTTGGTGTAGTAAAAGAGAGATTTTAATCAGCATACGTGAATGGAATGGATCATGACCGCAAAGCACTGCCAGGCTCTGATGACGCCTTCCTGGGGCGAGATGGGGCGGGGGGCGCCCCTCATGCCACCGGGTTTTGTCAAGGAACTTAGGCAAGGAACGGCTACAGGAGCGTCGTCTCCTTTTTGCTCAGTTAGGCAACATCCCCGTGGCGGAGGGAAAGCGGAAAGCCCGAGGAAGGCCCTCAGCCTGCGAAAGGCAGAAGTTGGCAGCTTTGAGAGGGGCTCCCAAACGACACTGCTCGACGCCAGACTAAGCGACATGCCTCTGGTCCGTTTCTCCATTTTCCTCTTTAATTCTTATTGAGGGAAGGTCTCCGCAGGCATCTGGCTGATGGTAGTTGTTCCCACGGTCTTCCCGTACACCTGTACTCGATAAATGCAGGTGTATTCTGGTTTTCCCCAGTTGCTCTCTATGACAAGCTTCAAAACCCGGAAGGCTCTGGAGTTGCCATTCTGCAAAGAAACGGTAGCAAAAAGCAGTGTCACGCCCGGGATGTAAAGAGTGCCAGCAGGCTCCGCGTGTCTTCCTCCGCCAGCCCGGCCCCTGCTCCGGGACCAGCTCCCGCCCTGGCTGAGGCGGCAGCTTCTCCCTCCTTCCCTTCTCCCACCCAGGTGGCAAAGGACCCACCCCTGTGGCCCCGCGGACCAAACGCCCGGCCTCGGAGAGGGTGGCGGGCAGCTGTGGAAACCTGAGGCTCGCTGGCTCCAGGGAAATGGGGCCTGGGGAAAGTCCTGCTGCTGGGGCAAGGTGCTGGGCATCCTCCCCGCCACTGCCTGCCTGGTGGGTACAGCCAGGTAGCTCTGGGGACCCAGAGGGCTGTGGGGCCAACGTGGCCTTTGTTCGGCTCTTGCCACCCTGCCGGATGCCACTCTCCCTCCCGATGCCGCCAGCGTTTCTCTCGGCCAGGGTCGGCCCCCTGCCCTGGCAGGGACCATCCACGCTCCCCCTGCAAGCAACTTGCTGGCAAACTGGCATTTCTGCCCGGGCCTCTTGCCCACACGCACTCACTGTACCTGCAGAGGGAAGGTCTGGGTCGACGTTTTCTGCACGGCATAGGTGAATGTCCCGAGCAGAGTTTCGTCCTCGCCTTCCTCATCCAGTCCCTTGGAGATAAAGCACAGGGGAGCAGGTCAGGCTCGACGCGACCACAAGGAAACGCTCGTGCCAGAGCCGGGCCCGTGACCCCCACCCAGCTGCTGCGGCTGCAGCCCAGTCTGGCGCAGGAAGCGGTGGGGCTGAGTCTCCTCCTTGTGTGTTGCTCAAGGGCCCAGAGGTGCTGGGCCAAAATGTGCTAAGCAAGTCTGAGGAGGGGTGACGCCACCCCACATGTCCCTTGAAGCGTCGCCTCGGGGAGCAGCAGTGCTTGGGAGCACACAAATCTGGGCAGATGCGCAGAGAGCAGCAAGTCCCCAAGTTTCAGCTTTTCCCCGCGGCCAGGTCCCAGCCCCCAGTGCCCGGCAGAGACTTACGGAGACAGTGAAATCTCTGGGGGCACTACCGACAGTCCCCGGCGGAGAGGCTATCTCTGAGGCGTGCTGTATGGTGACGGCCGTCGGTCGTATTTGGGTGGGCAACCGGATTAGCACCTCGCTCCGAGACCCTTGGAAAGGCCAGCAGTATCCTGGGGAGGCATCCGGCTGAAAGCAGAGGGCAAGAGCAATGAACGCGAGGGTGTGATGGGGCCTGCTGCGCTTGCCTGCAGCCAGAAGCACAGGCGGCACTGCGCCTGTGGGCTGCACTTGCGCTCCAAATGACTGGCGTGCTGGGAAGCGGGCAGAGGCGCCCAGCCATCTTCCCGGCCCGGGAAAGAGGAGAACAGCCAGCCAGTGGGAAACATCCGATACCCTGCACCTGAGTCAGGGCTTTCAGGAAACCTCTCTTTTTGCCCAGCAGCTCTGCAGCCTCCCCGCACCCTCCACTGCCCCACTGGGAGAGGCACAATCAGAGCTGTGGCAGGGAAATGGTGTCCCTACGGAGATGCTCCTTCACCCAGCAGCGACCAGGGATGGCGGGCAGGAAGCTCGGCTCAGCTCAGCCCCGTTCTGAGGGCAACTGGCGTTTCGCAGGGAGCCAAGCCCTGCGCGGGACCTCAGGTGTCAGGCACCGGGCCGCTGCCGTGGCCTTGAGCAGTACCACTGGCCTGAGGGGAGATGCCCCAGGGCTTGCCCCCAGCTTTGCAAGAGGCAAGAGAAGCAGCACTGACAGTTTCTGCAGCTCTACCTGCGCAAAGGTATCCAGGGGTGGAGCACACAGGAACCAAAACAGCCTGCAGGGCCATCCAGAGCTGCTGGACGATCTCTGCAGGTCGATGGCAGCCCCTGAAGGGAGACGAGAGCAGCTGAGTGCAAGAGGCCCCAGGCTCGGAGGACCTGGTGGCTGCAGGCTATTTCTAAGGCTGCCCGCCAGCCCCGCACGCAGCACCGCACCCTCGGAGGTGTCCCAGGAAAAGGACGGGATCCCCATGCCCGGTGACTGCGTTTCTCTCCCAGCCACACAAAGGGAAGGTCTGCGGGTGCTGGGAGACAGCAAGCTCCCACGGGAAGGGCAGCAGAGCCAGGCCAAGGCCCCGCTGCCTGGACAGCAAAGGAGGACCCGGCCACCCCTTTTTGCTCCCCAGGAAAGCTCCGTGGAGCGGGAGAGGGCGGAAATGCTGTCGCGGCACGCCAGCGGCACCAGCGAGGGGTCTGACGGCAGGGCTGGGGTGAGCCCAAGGCAGCCGCTCAGCCGCAGTCATGCTCTTGGGCCCCATGGTTTTGCCCTGTGTCCCGATGCCTCGGCGAGCAGTCTGCCGCACAGCCTCCTTTTGGGAGTGCTAAGCGGGAGCCCAGGGCACTGACAGCCCTGCCTGCCGGTGCCCGCCCGTACCCGTGCTTCTCAGAGCCCAGTCAGACGTCCACGTGATTGCAAACATCGCCCGTCTCAGTTGCTGAATTTCCTGGGAAAGAAAGACACAAATGAACGGGAGAAACAACCGCATCAGACCTGGCCAGGAGAAGGGGCTTCACGGCGGAGAAGCTCAACGAGCAGCCCCTGGCAAGGGACGGGTGCGTGGGCTGAGCAGGAAAAGCCCACCAGCTGGCCCAGGAAGTGCCTTGTGCGGGGCCCTGCTCGTCCCAGCCCTCTTTCCCAAAGTGCAGGATCACCTTCTTCACAGCGCCCATCTCTGCAGCCAGGCTCGCCACCTCGTCTCTTAGCTGTCGCATCTCTTGCGATTCTTCCCTCAACAGAGTGAGCATGTTCCTGCAGTCACCAGGAAAGCAGAACTTGTCAGAGAGCTGCCCAGCCCCTCCCGGGGCCTCCAAGCTCGGGAGGAGCTGAGACACAGGTGCTCGAGCCCCCTTTTCTTTCCCTGGTTTGCGAGCGCTTCCCTTCCCCTCCAAGTTTAGCAAAAGGCCCAGGCAGGAGGGAAAGGCAGGAGCCCTGGGCGCCGTGCAAGGAAGGGAGTGCAAAATAGCACGGGCTCGTCTGCCGCTACCCCACCAAATGTGCTGCAGGTCGGGAGAGAGGAGAGGGCTCTTACCTCAGGTTGGCTGCAGGCTGCCCCGGCCACGCCTGAAAGCAAAAGGCTCTGCGTTTGAGTCCCAGAGCTGCCGGGGCTTTCCAGAGCCGGCAGCTCTAGGAAGGCACGGCAGCAGCTCCTGCTGCTGATTCTCTGGGTCATTGCCTGGAATCGGAGGGGCTGGGCGATTTACCCACCCACCCACCTCCAGCAGTGCTCCTCTGTGGGACTTTCCAGTCCCACAACAGCAGTCACTGACCTGTGGCACATCCTGTGTCCTCAGCATGAAGGTCCCGCAGCAGGCACCAGCTGTAATTCACGTCACCGAGAGAGAGAGTTAATTGGCGGGGGGGTTCTAATGACCCCTGTAGTCACGTGGTCTCCGCTCACATCAGGGTGGCAAGGGGTTGGCTGAGGACACGGCGAAAGGGTGCAGAGAGAGGCTGCAACTCCCTCCAAGCGGGGACCCTCTCGTGGGCCTCGGGGCTCTGCCCAGCCCCGGTTTCCGTGCACGCTTGGCGCCCCACAGCTACACCCCATTTCCCCTCCCTGCTGCAGTGAGCGCCGACACCAGGCTCCACGGGCTGCGCACGCCTTTGCTCTGTTGGCTCTGGGGCCGGGTGGGCTCTGCACAGAGCGAGCATCTTGGGAGCTCCCTGAGCTGCAGACGTGGGAGGTCGGAAGGGCCCCACCGGCGCCACTCCCTCGCGCGGAAGCTCGCGCTCCGTGCCTCTGCTGGCAGCGGGCAAATACTCACCGAGAGCAGCTAGGCTCATCAGGAAGAGGATCGTGAAGAGCCTCTTCTTCTTCAGGGTGATGACCTCTTTCCTGAAAAAGAGGGAGTCCCGGTGTTAGCAGTGCTCAAGGGCAGAGCCCCGCGCATGGGGGATTTTCTCTTACGAGATGGGGAGCAGCAATTTTGGAGGAGCCAGGGTCTCCCGGTGGGGAGCCCCGGCAGCCTCCCCATGCTCCCCCTCAGCCACCGGCATGCCTCGTCTCCGTGTCCGCGCTGGACACGTGTTGTACTTACACAGTGGAGATGTCCAGGCTGAGGCATCTCGGAAGGCAGAAGGCGGCTACTGCCACGCTGAAGGCCGATCCTGGGCAAAGAAACCCGAGAAGAGCCTGAGGACGCGTCCTGAGGACACCGGTCCAGTGCGGGCCAGGTCGTCCCTGCAGGGAGGTGGGCGCTGGTCCTACGCACTCCCTCCCTGGGGCAGGGGCAGGGGCAGGGGCAGGGGCAGGGGCAGAGCCGTGCTTATGCCCTATAGAGGGGGGCAGCTGGGAGCGGGAGGCGGAGAGCTGGGCAGGATCCCCTGGCAGGCAGGGCACTGACGGCGTGCCTGGGGAAGGAGGGTGGCACGAGTCCTGGGGCGCCCCATAGTTCCTGCAGTAGGCCACAAAGACATGGACATGGTAGCCAGCTCTGCCATCGCCAGGTAGCCGAGGTGGCCCCAGGCCTCCCTTGCGGCAGGGTGACGCTGGTTCTGCAGGGCTGTCGGGCCCGGCCAAGGCAGGCAGGCTTGGTGCAAAGACGGGGTGAAAGGCAGCCCTGAACTAACCTTCAATTTCTGCAGCACTGCAGCGTGCAGGCCCTTTCCGGCTGGTGCCCTTGGCCTCCCGAGGTCTTGCCGGGCTGCTCCTGGCTCCTCTCCTCGGCAGGGCAGCCTCTCGTGCTCTTGGAGAAGCCCTTCTCCTCCTCATCCTGGTGAGAAACGAAGCTCTCCTGAAAGCTTCTGTGCCTTCCTCTGGCCGCTGGAGTGTTGCCTGTCTGGGCAGATCTCCTCCTGGCGATACCCGGGAGGAGAGCGCCTGCCCCAGGCACACAGCCACCAGCGCTCGCCACCAGCACACTGCGAGCTCCTTCCAGGCCCACAGCTTATGGCCCACAGTGCCTGACCTCACAGAGGCCTGGCCCCGCACGGTGTGAGGGGTGTGTCACGTGGCTGTGACATCACAGACGGAGGGGAGCTCCGGGGGTCGTGGAGAGAGACCCCGCGGCCCATGTGGGGCTGGCTGCGTTTTGCGCTGGTGACGAGACCGTCTCGAAGGCACGCTGGTGTTTTAGCTGCTGCTGAGCCGTGCTTGCAGAGCGCCGAGGCTTCCTCTGCTTCTCTCGCCTGGGGGTCCCCAGGCGAGCAGGCCGAGGCTGGGCGAGAGGCTGGGAGGGGACACAGCTGGGACAGCCAGCCCAAACGGGAGTGCCGAAGGGGTACTCCATGCCACGTAACGTCACGCTCCGCTCCGCAGTAAAGCCTGGGCCTTCTCTCTTTCCAAAGCAGCCGTTGCTTGGGGACTGGCTCCACATCGCCATGGGGAGCTTCAGCCACTACAGCGGCCCCAGGCAGGCCCCAAGGGGCTGCTGCGTGCCTCCGTCCTCAGCAAGACGCACGAGCACCCAGGACACCGCAACGGCTCCTTCTGGGACGAGCCAGCTTGCAGGGCCTTGCTGGGTCGTGATGAGAGGGAGCACCTGCGAGAGGACAAAGACGGAGGAGCCCTGCGGTGCACTCTCTCCATGCCGCGCGAGCAAAGAGCGGGGGGAGCCGCTGACGCGGAGGCCCCGGCCAGAAGGCAGGCCTTGGAAAGCCTCTCGGCAGATGTCCCTGCCGCAGCTCCTCCACCGGCCACAGAGCCTCCACCTAGTCTGCTGCCTGTCCTTGCCCAGGCACCCGCGCTGCTCCGGACACCCTCGCCCAGTGTATGGGTGTATTGGGAGTCCGTGTCCAGGTGTTAGCGGCGGGGGGACTGCCGAGGGAGCCTCTGTGAGGAGAGGCCATGGCTGCCCCGCGCCAGACACGGCCGGTCCCAGCCGGCTCCAACGGACCCACCACAGAACACAGCTGAGCACATCCTACGCCTTCCTGGGGCGAGATGAGTAGTGGGCCCAGTCTTGCTCGACAGGATTCCTGCCGCACCTGGAGTACTGTGTCCAGGTCTGGGCTCCCCAGGACAAGAGAGATGCGGAGCTACTGGAAAGAGCCCAGTGACGGGCCAGCAGGACGGTGAAGGGACTGGAGCATCTCTCACATGAGGAAAGGCTGAGAGAGCTGGGAAAGGCTGAAAGGCCTGGAGAAGAGAAGGCGCAGGGGGGAATCTTACTAATGCTTGTGAATACCTGAAGGGAGAATGCAAGGAGCACGGAGCCAGGCTCTCTTCAGTAGTGCCCGCTGACTGGGCCAGAGGCAAGGGGCACAGGCTGCGACACAGGAGGCTCCGTCTGAACATCAGGAAACACTTGTTGACTGTGAGGGTGACTGAGCACTGGCACAGGTTGCCCGGGGATGTTGTGGAGCCTGCGTCCCTGGAGATCTTCAAAAGCCTGGACATGGTCCTGGGCAACCAGCTCTAGGTGACCCTGCTTGACCAGGGTGTTGGACCAGATGACCTCCAGAGGTCCTTTCCCACCTCAACCAGTCTGTGATTGCATGGATCATTTCAAAGACAGTTTTCCACCAGGAATCGCCTGTCAGCATCTTCCTTTGTTTTCAACTTACAGTGTAGGAGCTAAGGTCACTATTTTAAAACACTGCAAAGTTTCACACCCAATCTTTAGGTCACCCAGGTTTCCAGTCTGCTGGGTTGGTGTAGTAAAAGAGAGATTTTAATTGGCATACATGTGAATTTGTCTATCATTAACTCCCTCGTGTTCTTCCTCAGTCAGTAACAAATGTTTACTGACTTGTGCAACGTCTCTGCATTTTTATTGTTTTGTCTCATTCTTTTATGTTTGCTAGTGCAAATGTCTAACAACCAAGGACGTGCTTGTGGTATTTGTCCCGAAGCATAGACTAGAAAATGCTATTTGGTCCTCTTGACATTGATGAGAGTGGTATAAAATAATCTTTAATATGAAAGTGTATAACCATTCAATCCTATGCTAGAAATAATGATGTGGTGCAAGTGGGAAGCCCAATAACTGGAGACACATGAAGAAGAAAGTGATCACGGTGTTCTGGTCAATAGGATCTTGCTTTTGAGAGGACTATGTATCATAGCTGCAAAAAACCTCACAATTATATCAAAAGATATTTTTAGAAAATCAGGGCAACACCAGTAGTATTTTATATCATACAGTTGTCATGCTGTATGTTGAAGAAAGATGAACTGAAATTGGAACAGGTACACAGAAGGGCTACTATGAAGATTTTCAAAATAGAGTATCTAATGAAGATGAAATGCTTTTTAAGTTAAAGGATAACAAGAGTGCATATTCAAATGGTTATACATTAGTTATGGAGAAATTAATTGTAACTGAACACTGAAATACTAACCTGAATACTGTTAAACTAGTACTTCCAACCATCTAAGGAGAAGTCCTGTAATATTCTTTGAAATAAGACAGATGGTCAATAAATTCAAATTGTTTTAATATGAAGCTTGAAAAACTTAGAAGTGGGGTTTTATGTTTAAAATATCATTCCTAGGAGATCAGGAATGAAGTTTTGGATATATGAGTTCATCATATTCCAAAAGGAGTTTGAAAAGAGCCAGGATTACTGTTTGTTTGCAGTCTGGCTTTGCTATATTAATATGCGCTTTGAGTCTTCTTCTAGTTGCTACAGAGGCTTATTTCCTTGCCAAGAAAAGAAGAGTCTCTTCTCCCTCTCACTCTTCCTCCCTCCCTTGCCCCCTCAGTGAGCACTTAAAAAATTGGCTGCTGGGCATTGTCATCTTTCTCTGAAGCACTGGGCTGAAGATAAAGTAAATATAGATGAAGTGTGATTACTGATATTTATTTTTATCTGATGTCTGCTTGACCAATTAATATGCTCAGCATTTAACCAACTACCAGATTTGGCATAAAGAAGGAATTTTCTTTTAGATCAAATTGGAAAAAAAATTAGGAATTTTCTCTTTCTCTTCAGTAATGTAAGGCATGGTTTCCTGTTGAGGATCAGCTGGGAGATTCATCAAAGGGAGTCCCTGCTAGATCAGGTAGCTAGAAGATTTGTGAGACCTTTTGTCCTTTCTGCTCACTTCCTATGTTTCTTTATAGTTGTGGATTTTCTTCCTTTGGCTTTAACTTTTCTGTAGGCTATTGAGAGGTGCTATGGATTCTGTGATGACACAGAGAATAGAAATCCTACAGACAGTTATCTAAGCTGAGCCTTTTTTACAGTGCTTTTTTTCATTGCAGGAAATGGATCTGGCTATCCTCTGATGCTCTCCAATCTTCCCTTTCTAAAACAGCCTTATTATTGTCTTACTGACTTGCTGCAACCACGGACTCTAGGGTTATACCTAAGAGTATCATAAAATCCTCAGTTACTCATCTTAAATTTTCAGTAAGAGTGTTGATTAATTTTGATTGTTATAATAGCTTCAGAACAGCACTTTTGTTTAGCTAGAGAAAGCACTGTATCTTATTACCAGGCCTATGAGATTTGAGTCTTTTGTTTGACACAAATTGAAGAATTTATTTCTGCTTTCTTAAAGGTTTCCTGTGATTCATTTTAACAGCATTTATTCCTCTTGTAAATTAAATGCCTGCAGAAATGACAGACATTCACTCCCTCACCATCCTTCTTCTTTCTGTGTCTCCCATGGAGCAAAGCTAGGTAGAATTGTAGAGCATTTTAATGGCTGGTTATAGCATGGTAGCTATCTGTTTTACCTACTGCTTCAGTGGGCAAATGAGAGGTGATCTCTGCCAGTGTAGATGCCTGATGTCCTCTTACTTTGATCATGATCACTGATGATCTGGATTTCACTTGTCTAACTAACGCTTCAGAGCAATAACTACAAGGGATGTCCCACTTCCATTTCAGTGTGGATATCATCCAGTCTCTTTGTGCCGACTGACTGAAATCCTTGGAAGCTAAATAGCTGGTTCATTGCTCTTTCTTAAGTCCCAGGACTGTGATTTCATTTACTCACCTTGGCTCACACCAAAACTTCAGTCTATATAAGAAGTCTGTGTTCATACAGAACTCCTTAGTGTTGTTGTTAAATATAATTCACAAATGGGTAAGGAAGGATGTATAAACGTAGAGAAGGTAGTAGTGTGTTTAGGATCTGATTTTGAATTGCTGGTCAAGACTTGATCTCTGTGTAATTACTCTGATAGTAGAAACAGAGGAGTGAAAACAAGAAATAAATTATATTCATGGCTCATTACATGGCATTGTTTTAGCTCTCTTGACAAGTGCAGTCAAAAAGCAAAGTTCATTATAAGTATTTCTTTCAATATCTCCAGTTTTATTTAAAAAGCTGTAACACGTAGACATGACTAGATACATGAGAAACATTTTGTTTCTTGCTTTCATGGAAATAAAAATACTTATAAGATTTCCAAATACTTTCTAGAGTCTCAAAAAAAATAAATAAAAAAAAAAATGGGGACAGCTAAAAAAGGCATTTACAATAACTTGAAACTAATTATTTTTAAGAACCATCTATTTTTGAATGGTAGTTTTGACTGTAATCTTCATGGTATTAGAAGTGCAGTTTGATACATGTCTCTGAAAAGTCAGGAAAGACAAAAGTATATCTTGAAAGAAAAGGAAATTCTACTTCCCTAAATTTTCCACTGAGAGAAAAATTTTGTTTCAAAGGTGGTTTTGTTATCCTGCTACTGTTTTAACCTTCTGGGTGAAGAACTCTGTAACAGGCACTCCGGGCTTTTAACTGCAGCTGACTAGTCTTTGCAATCGATCTCCTCAGTGAAGGTGTAATTCAGTCCCCTGCAGAGCAGCAGATAAAGGCACAGTTTCACTTCTATTTCTGCTAGGCTTTCAAGCATATTACTTCTGAAACCCAACTTCTGGCTGAGGTAAGGTGCTTATACAATGTGAGCAGTATCTAAGGAAAGAGGACAGGGCCCCTGCAGCCCAGGGGAATACCAAGCATCTTCCAGACACCAGAAGTACTTGGCAGATCTCCAGGTTTTGACAGACTTTTTTTCTTTACAGAGAGACAGAAGCAGGGAATGGATAACTCGGGCAGATTTCTTGGTGGTAGGGATGGACATGGATGGAAAGAGAGAGAGAAACATCAAGTATTAGTATCAGCAGATGCCGAACCACAGTTTTGTGGCAGAAGCTTAACCTTTTCAAACAGTCATTTTCCTGGCCAGATATTTAGGTCAACTCTCTTAATTGTGTGCATCTACAAGTACCACATTTACTACAGTGGGGGTCAGACTTTGTATATCTCTTTTTTGCAGTAGTTATTTTCTGAAAAACTGCTGTCAGGTGCTTTTCATCTAAGTATTTCTATCTCACATGATATATATGAAATAAATAAAATAACTATCTTTAAAAGCAATAGCATGTGAAGAAGAGAATTCATCTCTTTATGGTACAAAATGAATCTGTGTCATGGCAAACAAGGAAATAAAGAAGTGTTATTTACTCATATTTCTATTAAAACAAAACCAACTTCTTATCTTGCAAGAAAAAATATTCTGATGAATATCAAAGAACTTCAAGATTTCTACATGACCTATGAAAAATGTTAAGAATTTTGACTGATATGTGAGAAACCATGCTATAAAGAAGTGAGCAGTTCAATAGATGGTGCTTTGTGCTTACCAAGCTAAGTAATACTGTATGCAAACAAAACCGATAAAAAGCATTTAGTTGCCTCTTAAATGTCCAGTACTTCTTTGTAATGTAAAAGGTGGAACTTGCGGACATATAATGCATGTACATTCTGTGGGACTAGTTAAAAGTGCACAGTTAAAATTTTATCTAAGTGAATATGTGAATAAGTTCTAAATAAGAAAAATAAAATTAATTTATCCAGTTTCTTAATACAGTAAAGCATCTCAACATGTATTTCAAAATGTTTTGGTTTTTACAAAGCTTAATCATTTTAGTAGTTCAGAAATATCTAAAATGCATGTATTGTAACTGGGCCAGAGCTGCAAACTAAGGTCCAAGTCCAAACATCTTTAAAACTCAGATATGATCAGATCCAAGGTTTTGGTTCAGCTCATTAGAAGACAGCTGCAAAATCTGGATTCTGATGCAGTAACTTCCTCAGAGTTTGCAGTGTCCAGATGTTTGGTGGGGAGCGTTGCTTGCTTGGGCCATTCTATCTGTTTGATTTTTGTCTTTTTTTTTTAATATTCTTACATTTTTATTGTCATCTTATATCTTTTGAGACAGTAAGTTTTATGCTGACTGTATTTGAAACCCTGAAATTCCTTTAATACTGCTTTTTTTAATGCAGTAGAAACAGAGGATAAGCATGATACTGTACAGAGACCATTCTGCATGAATTCATTGTGGGATTCTACTACTGGCCACTATCTTGAATTCAGTTTTGGAGTGATCCAATGTATCAGTTCAGGGGCTGGTAATCTTCAAGACATTCCTACTGCCTTGTAAGACCAGTTAAGCTAACCATTGCAAAGTTAAAAAATGGAGCAAAAATATTTTTCAAATGTGAGTTTTAAATTAAAAAGTTTATCTCACTAACACAACTGTGTCATGTTCATACTCAGTTAAAAAGGTGTCATTTGGATTAAAAAGGCAAAATAAGTTGTTTTCAAAACCAGAACCATATAGATAATGAAGACCACACAGTTTGTAATATGCTGGCAGATCTAGCATTTTCATTTATTGTTACAAAGTTTCTGTTCCTCTGTTTGGAATTGCTTAACTCCAACATGTCAGCTCCACTCCCCATTTGTTACTGATTTGTTGCTTCCTTTACACATGACAATCATTCCAATGAGTTGAAACATGCCACTGTTCTTGAATGACCATACCTTCTCCAAACTGCTCATAGAAATTAACCTGGCAGAGTAATTATGCTTCAAGCTAATGATATCACTGAAGTAAGTACCTTAACCATAGCAGACTACACTTCAAGAAATTTTGGGTTGCTTTCTTATGAAATTAAGCCCAGAGACCAAAACCAGGGATGGACTTCTAGGTCAATTTACCCAATTTAGAAAACAAGTACACTGTGACGGTATGTACCTTCCATGAAAAATAGTGAATATTTTACTGACTGTATTGTAGGCTGTGCAACGTGCAAACAAAACCTTCATCTAGGAAGGGCTGTATTTGAAAATAAT
This sequence comes from Buteo buteo, assembly GCF_964188355.1. NCBI lineage: Eukaryota > Metazoa > Chordata > Aves > Accipitriformes > Accipitridae > Buteo > Buteo buteo. The sequence goes on from NC_134204.1 coordinate 37,565,302, forward strand.
TTGTTCTGTGGCATCTAGACAAAAAAGAGAGAATGAATTCCCTGCCTCATAAACATACTTCTGTTCTGCAGAATTGGGCTGCAGGTGGTGACCATCCGGAGGCAAAGCTGGGAGCACTTCTCAGCAGAGAGCTGGAAGATGTGACACTTCTGCATTCTCTCCCTGCTAGAAAGCCATGGGCTGTAAAATGGTGCGTGTTGGGGTGGGGAGGGCAGGGCCATTCTTTGTGTGTCTCCCGTGCCCTACGATCAGTGTTCACTTGGACCATACTACGTTCAGTCAGTATGACTTCATTAACAGGGGACAGTTTCCACATGTGAGGCAAGGAGGAGCAGTGCCTTCTAAGTCACAGGGATGTTGACAAAGCTGAGCCTGAGCTGCACAGGAACAGTGTGCAGACAAATGTTTGGCATCAGAAATACACTTGGGCTCCAGCAGTTTAGCTGCTCAAGTCCGGTGAGGCTCCACAGCCAAAATCACAATCCTCTGAGTTCTCACTTTATAGAGACCAGTTTTATATTAGGCATCAATCTCTCCTCAGTTTAACCTACTTCACAGTGTACTAGGAGCAACTACTTGCAGCACCTGCAAAGGTGTAAATATTGACTTACAAAGACAGCATGAGATGTGTATTTTTGTTTGCAAAGGAATGACAAAATTACTGTATCAGGAGCTGAGCAGGACTTCCAGCTTCTGCAACTCAGGATAGTCTGAAAGTATGTATACTGGCTAAACTCCTACTGAGCTGTCTAATAACAAGAATTTTAAAAGGAGGGCTCAGGGGGTATTTTGTGCACCATCTTTACTAGCAATGGAATATTATTTTATTTCATAAGTAGCCTTACTGATGTCTGAGTGAATACTTGGATGGTAAATTACTGTTAAAATGTATAAGAAAGGCAAAATTAGACCACAAAGCAGAGCTACCTTTACAATATTGGGGAATCCAAAACAAGTGGCCTTACAGTGGGCCAAGGAATTGCTGGCCTTTTTTTAGAGCTCTGCTCATCTAATCCATCTCAAGAAGCAGGGCTCAATCTGGCATTTAGCAGCAGTGTCAGGGAGTGTACAGAGTGTACTTCCAGCACCAGAGGATAAGTAGGAGGCTCCTCATTTGCTTTCTTTATGGTTCCCCTTTAAAGAGTGCCTCTGGTGCATCTGGCAATCTCCATTCACCTACATGTAGAGCAGAAGCATGTTGTACTTCTTCATGTACTTTTTCCTGGCAACCTGCTCAATAAGAATTTTTGTACTTTTAGCACATAAGCAAGATCAATATTTTGCTTATTTCTTAAATTAATTTTTAACTCTTGTAATAGTAAATGTTGAACAATTTGCAGAACAATCAGATATCCCTAAGTTAGTGCTATGAAAAGAGAATCCTTTTCCTGAAACACGATACTTACACACAAAGAAAGGATGGAGAATTGCTTTGGGTGGTACCATGGAGTAGAGCTGGGAGTACTGGAGTCAGATGGTAATAAAGAGAAATCAGCATAGACTGAGCAATCAGAAAAAGTTCTTAATGAGTTAGCATCCCAAGAGGCATAGGGAAAACCCTGTCATATGGAATGCTTAACATTTCATGTTTAACCTTAGACTGCAAAATGCATTGAATGAGGGAATAATCCTGCTCTGGCAGAGAAAGGTACTTATAATGCAACTAATAATTTCAGGGCCAAATTCTCTGCTAGCATAAATAAGCCAAACTCTGCTGAAGTCAAAGGAGACCCACCCTTTCATGCCAACAAAGGATATAGTCTTCTCTGCTACTCTGAATGTAGCACAGTTTTGAATGGGGATCATTAATCCCCATGAAGCAGAGGTCTGTGTGAGTACTTGGCTCTCCAGGAGGGTTTCTTTTTTTTTCTTTTTTTTTTCCTTTCTTTTTTTCTTTCTTTTTTTTTCCCCACTATGATGAAACCCTGAATAAGAAAAAGCAAACTGTGGCATGCTTTCTTTAACCACCAATGTGTGGTGTTGACCCTCATAGCAGTCTTTGTCCTAGCTGTGTCTCACGAGGCTGTATGATTTTTTTCAAATCAGGTACTGCCAAGAAGAATTGCATTGAACTAAATCTTTGATTTTTTAATGACTATGCTTGATGCCGCTAAGGGCATAAAAACAAGGAACCAGAATTCTAACTGCATGCATGCTACTAAAATCCCTTTGGGTTTTTTTGTGGTCCTTCTCCCTTACTACCTACACTTGGTTTAAACAGCTAAATCTCTCTTCACTCTCACTTCCCTCTGCTTCCACCAGCTTCATTCCAAAAAATAATAGGCTCAAATGTAGGCTTAAGATGTATCCTGGGAGATCATCTAACCTCGCACTTTCAGACCTCCAAGTTTCACATGCCTAGCAGCAATTCACAATTTACTTGTTCTTCTTGCTAGCTCCTTTGCAAGGCTTGAGGGAATTATCAAGACTTACTAGCAATTGCAGTGGAGAACTTTTCAGCCAGGAATGAAAGTTGCTGTCATCAGGTAAACAAAATCTGATGAGATTTAGTCAGAAATAAAAATTAAGCCAGCATAAACCTGCTGGACTCTGACCCCCATCTATTCACAACATCCATAAGAATTTGGTTGAGTAGGCCCAGGCAGAACATTGCTTGGAACCCCAAAGGGAAAGAGCTAAGTGTGATTCAGTGCATTATGCAGGCAGAGGCAGAACACAATTTTTACAAGCATATTAGAATATCTTTAACTCCAGGTTTTGGATCTGAATGGGCTTTACTCTTCTGTCTGTTTCTCTGCACTTTGGGTGGGTTCACTGCATTTAAGAAATTAAGAGAAATCTTGCCACCGATACCAGTAGAAACAGGCAGAAGTGCCCTGCAGAGATAGCATCCCAGTTGATCTGGTCTGATCCTTATCCTGACTAATTGTATGCTTATGCCACTTTGATATGACTAGTATTTATTGATTGATTGATTATAGGAAAAAGTGCTTTGCTGAACTTTTTCTCTTCAGCAGGTTTACGAAAAAACTTTTGTTTCTAGGGAGTGTGGGGAAGAAAGACAAATTGTAAGTCCATAGTGCTTTCTATCTACCTTATATACCAAAACGATGCAATAATGCCAAAATGGCAATATATTGAAAGGATTCTTTGCTACAAAGCACTTTGCATCCATTTAACCTATCCAGAACCCACCCATCCTACTAAACTAAAGCTTCCCTTCCAATTTCAGCTTGAGGTTTGATAGACTGTAGGTTTTACTCCAATTTGGATCAGGGTGGAAATGCTTTATCCAGTGCTGTCTTTTCAGTAGGCACTGTTGTGATGTGTAGACTTGAATGGAGACATGCCTATGGTATCCTTGCAGGGAACAGGAGTGTTCCCTGGACACGCTTTTACTACTCAGACTTTTACTGAATCTGCAACCCTTTTTCAGCATGTGTATCTCTTGGAGTGTTAATGCAATGCTCCCCTTCAACGTATCCTGGGCAATTTCAGAAATGGTCTTTATCAGGCCATCAGAAGCAGTGCAGAATATTGCTTTCCTCTGCTAGGGGGGGGGACTAATCAACAGCTCCAGGAGGGACAAACATTGAGACATTGTGTTTCTGAGTCTGCACTGATAGTAATGCAGTATGTCCGTCCAGATCCTCTCTCTTTAGTGTTGAACACCAGTCTTTTTTATTTTCAGTGTGTAAAGAGCCACTCTGGCTGGAAAAGACCAGTTCTTAGCCTGAAAGCCTCTGGGGTAGAAGCATTTAAATCAGCAACTAGATACCCATGTGGTACTTAGGAACAACTTTTAATGGTCCTAAAAAGAACAGGGCCTTGCAGGATACATCTGCCTGGCTAGGGACACAACCTGGAGGTTGTCTTTGGCATTCTCTAATAACACCATATATTTTGTGTTGAGAGTGACTGTGCAGCTCTTTTTGTACATACTTAGTAAAAGCTTTATCAGTTTTGTTGCTCTCACAAGCAGAGTTCATCAGATCATTGATCACAACCATATTTACTTTATTTGAAGGAAATAAATGGCTATGACTACGACTTTCAGATGAGTCCTCTACAAATTTGGTAAAAGAATATTTACAGAACAGTTCCTGCCAATAACAGTCAGACCACATATTATTCTCAGGCATAACAGAGAGGTAGTGGTTGGCATTCTCCAAAAGACCTTTTACAAAATAAACTTTCCCAAAGTTGCTAGGCCATGTCAGAATAGCAGAAGAGGGGTGCTTCCAGCACATGCTCATAATCAAAAGCTGTACAGGAGGCTTTTAAAATTTTAGTCAGTACTCTTTGTCATAGACTACCTTCTGTATCTTCTGAAGGGTCCTGGTTTCTATTGCCCACTTCTCCTCAATCCTGATGATAGAGCACTGCTCTGTCACACTCTTAAGGTCATCACTAGCTAGATTTATGATACAGTCCAACATGAGATACCTCAGTGCCTCAAAATTGATATTTTCTCTGTTGCATTTAAAGCAATACCTTTAACCTTTAAACACTTGCCTCCATACTGCAAGTAGCCATAGGATTTGGGGCCTGATGACGCAAACTCCATAATGTGCTCATCTGGCAGCAAATTGCCTATCAACTCATCTAAACAGTCCCCAAACAGCGGCATCCAGTCCCCTGGATGACTCACAAATATCACAGAGTCTGTATCATGATAAAGGCAATGGTCTTGCAGGGCATGTAAAAGATTGTAAAGCTCGAGGCCTGCGTATGCCATGGTGAAGCACACTATGAAAATGTTAGTGTTACACTCCAGGGCCACAAATCATTTAGCATGCTTCCATGAGACAGTGGCCGCATCCTTTTCAATACAATCACAGGAGGGCACATCGTAAGCCAGAGAAAAAAGGTAACCCTACAACTCATCTGGTTCTCTTACAATGGCAGTGTTGGGTAGGTTGGATCTGTTTCAATTTTCCCCATGGGGAGTTTAAAAGCAATTTTGTAATTTGGCATTTGACAAGGTTTTTCTTAATATGTTCAGGCCACAAAATGACATCTTTCTACCTGTAATCTTCAACATGTCAGCTTTTTTGTCATCATCTGTGTACCAGGCTGGGTAGCCTGAATCTTCCTGCTTCTGGCAGAGGTGAAGTTTTGTATAATCTGGGAAAAGACTCCTAACCCCTGTTCAAAATGTCAAACCTCATAAATTTCACAGACCCTGTAACCCTTCTCCAGAGCTTTGTTTGGTTCCAGGGAATACCAGGAACCCACAAGGGCTCCTTCTTCATTGCTCTGGATGCAGAGGGCCTGGCAGCTTTCTGCAGAAGTGTGGCACAAGGGAAACAGTAGCTTGCCATTTACCCTCATGGGAAGCACAGGGAGAAGGAGCCCATGAGGTGCGTAGACCTATACTTTAAACAACCCAAAGTAGACTGTCAGGGTGTAAAAACTCTCAAAAATAACTCCAGGGTGTCCAAGAGGGTAATGTTTTGTTTTGTTGATGAAAGGATAGAGGCTAGCAAAATCATACTAATGTATTTTTCTGTTAGTGGCTGGTTTGTAATACTCACAAATAGCATTTGTCCTGCCACATCTCTAGGGACCAACAGTGTGAGCCATTTTGTCTGCAAGTTCCATGTCTGATTTTGTCAGAGTAACCCACTCATGCACCTGTTTAGATCTGATGTTAAGACCTGTCTTCAGGTGGTCCATCTTTTGTTGTGTTGTTTAATACACATATCCAAAGCCAGGCCCTGCCAGGGGGTTCCAGTGATTTTCATGGTAGCATCCAATACAGCCATGGAAAAAGCACCCATTAAATTAAAAAGCTGTTGGCACCCTGTCAATGACTGCATGGCTGTCTAGGAAGTAGGATCCTACTTGATATTCATCATCTTGTAACACATGACAGATTTTGTTGTTTTCATTTTTGGCCACATACATAAGCCATTGAATAGAAAAGCTTGAATATCTCTTTTTCCTCTGATGATAGCTGTCTGGAAGGAGGAGAGTGTAACAGTGCTAAGTTTAAGGAACATAAACCAGCACATGGACATGCAAGTAGAGGCCAGTGTAATGCTGGGGATCTGTACAGCAATAAACATTCACCTTTCACTGTCCTTTTTCTCAGAACCTGTGATGGGTCATCGCTATAATCTCATTCTTGTATGATCTGCAGGCCTCCCTCAACATTTTTACATCTTGTTGGCAATAGTAACTCTGTTAATTTTGCAAGTCAAAAGTCTCCTGATTAGTTTTGTGCCATGCCAAGACCTGATTTTTCTATTCAAGCATCATGCTGTCCACCCCATAACATTCCTGTGGTGGAAGAGTGCCCAACTAACTGATTTTCAGCAGTGCTGGAAAAAATGGGGGAAATAAATAACTTTTGCAGATCTTGATACTCAAAGCTTGGGGAAGGCTGCTTACTTTCACAGGTAAAAAATCTAAAGAGTCTATGAAATGTATACTCAGGCTGGGTACTTCTATGCATATGAGTTTACCACCTTGGGTGATTAATTGCACACACATTTTTTCATTTAGAAGCTGACTAACAATGAAGTAGCCATCATAGCCTTTGGCATAATGTGCTAGGAAAGTGTAGCCCCAATATTTTGTGTCCATAAACAACTGAATGAAGTCCATGAGACATGTGTCCCCTTTAAACTCCCATTCTCCTTCAGTTTTCCTTTCTGCTCCTTCTTCTTCATCCCAAGGGGCATCCAGTGATAACTCCATGGCAAAAATGTAGTTTGGGATATGTGTAGCAGTCTCCTGCATACATTCTATGTGATAGACAATACAGTTTTGACCTTCTTCTGGATTTTTGATCATGGGCATGAAACATTGGTGCTGGTTTACATTACAGACCTGTGTATAGCACATTCAGCACTTCCAGCTTTTACATTCATGCTGTTTCTCTACATAGACATCACACTTTTCACAAAAAATCACAGCCAAACAATCAATTATTTTTTTTTAATAGCCAGAGTTTTGTGCCTCTCTGTAAGCATTCCCCAGAGCTGCACAAGGGGTTGCAGCTGGGGTACCTTATACTTTTCCCCAAGGTAAATGCACGGTCATGAGACAAGCAGAGCTGACAGTAATAATAAGAGCTATGGCCATGGTTATACAATGTATGACAAAGCTTACAAAAGTTTCTCACCCCAAATATCTTCCTGACCTCCTTAACACCATAATAATGTTCATCACATAAAAGAAAGAAACAGGTCTTGGGGTATTTAAGACTGTTGTTTGGCTTAAAAATCCCCCAATCTGTTAACCCTTCAGATAGGAGGATTATACGTAAATCAACATGTAGCAGATTCTCATGCAAGGCTTGTCACTCAACATGACCTTTCCATGCACAGACAACCACACTTTGTCATGTAGCTCTTTTGCTCTGCTTAACAGTTCTACATCTGTCAAGTCCCTCTTGGCTGTGAGTGCTGCAAGACTCACAGCAAAACAAAGATTATTGTCACTGTTACTTAGAGCAATTAAATAGTTCTGCTTTTTGACTATAATTATGGATTAGGGGATAGGGTGCAGGGTTCTGCAAACCCTGCACCCTATGGCTTTCACAATAATGACAGCTAGAATGAGAATTTGATGAAAACATAGCTCTCTCTTACACTGCAGGAGACTACCGACCCAATCTAAAAATTCTGTTGCATTCACATTGTTTAAATGAATAGAGGGAGAATATAAGAAGTCATGCAAGCTGACAGCTTCAAGATGGAGCTGAGTATAATCACCAGCTTCAAACAGCTGGCATAAATGATCAAAAATTTGCTCTATACCCTGATCAAATGTTTTGTAAACTTCAAGCAAGGTTACTGGACCTAAAGTAACAAATCTGTATTCTTCTACATATCACCCAGCTCTGAACCTCTGCACTGGCCAGTCCCACTGCCTAGCATGCTCCATGGCAGCCATGGGGAGGAGTGCTGCCTCTTCCACCTCTGCTGCAATAACTGGTATGTCTTTTCCAGGAGGTCATCTTCTACCCTATTGGGAGACTTGTTCACTGGCCCACATGTTCAGAAAAGCAGTTTGCACCTAAGGGCTCTGGCTGTTCCCCCTTGCCAATAAGACACTTGCAGTGATGCAAAATCTGTTTAGCTTTCCTGATTAGCAGTCTTCATTCTGACATTTTTTTTCTGTTTTGCTGGCCTGTAAGACAAGACCCCAGAACTAGCAGCCCCACCAGCCCTTTTATCACCACCAAACTGCTTGCTGCTCCTCTGTGCATGAAAGTAAATAATCATGGTTTGTGAGTGCTAAAACCTTTCTTATTGTTTATTGCTGCACCCCCAAAAACTGGCTTAGCTGTACTAATTAATGGCCTTGTTCATAACACTGTGTTTTGCATTGATGTCCTGGGAACAATAGCCGCAGCCTTAAAAGAACAGCTAGCACTTGTACGACCATCCTCTTGACTTCTTCAGCCTCTGTCATAGCACCACTGCCTGCCCTTTTATCAGCAGCATCCTGCTGATGTTCTCCAAGAGCATGGGGCTGCAGTCTGTGTCCCAAAGTCTGGGTCTTGCTGCTTTTGCACTTATCGGGATGTTCTAACAGGACAGTCTTGATGGCATGCTCAATCGTCCACCTCTTATTTGCAGCTTCAACCTAAGGATATGGAGACACACATAGCACCAACCTGCACCCCATAATGGTGTTACAGGTAGCTAGCTGTTAGATGTCCCACAACCACAGAAAAAGGGAGCTTCTCATCACTACCCATCCTCTTTGTGTGATGCTGACCTTGAAATCCAGTTTGCAGTTCATGGGCCCATTGGCCAGTTCTTCTGGTTCACCTGGTCTTTTTTGGGATCCTCTTTGGGTCTTTTCCTTATTACCCCCACGTGCATGTTCTTCTGAAATTGGCATTTTGCTCTGGTTTTCCACTTTTTCAGACAGCATTGCCTGTGTCTTGCAGCACTAAGCAAAGCCCCAAGCCTGCCCCAGTTTCCCTGTATGGCCACCCTGCTGGGCTGAGTGCATGCGTGGAGGCCTCTTGGTCTGGCTCGTGGGATCCCTCAGTCGTGGGATTGACTGAGATCGCAGTCTCTTCTTTGCACACAGCAGGGTCTGCATCACAGGCCCCTTGGTGGGCCTCCTAGGACAGGTCCTTAGCCCTTGGGCATGTTCCCCCACTGTTTTGGCACCCCTCAGCCCTCTTAAAGTCATCTTCCTTCAACATGTTGGGCTTGTTCTGTAGCCTGGTGAAGTGGGGGACCCCAACCTGGCCCCAACTTCTGTTTAATTGTTTTCTATTCACATTTAAACATTAATTAGTCATCCAATTAGCTCTTATTAAATATTGCTTTATCCATTTTATACCTATGCTTTCATGGATTATATAGATTTAATTTCTATATTTTTATAAATGCACATATATAATTTTCAGATATGTAATACTGTATCTATGTATATATAAATATATATGTATATATACATATTTTACCCTCCTTTATATATATATTTCTATATATGCATATATTAGATACAAATATATATATTTTTATATCTGAGCTTTTCCTGGCCCAAAGGACACAGGTAGCCAGTCACAGGGCTTTCTGAAAACATGTGGGTATGACGGTGTCAAGAAATGGCCATTAGCCAATGCTAGTACAGAATGAAAACATGCTGGTTACTGTGTTTAACTAAAGGTGCCATAAAATGTATGAAAACCCATGATTTTCCTTTAACTGTTTGAGTACTGTCAGGTCCCTTTATGCTATGTGGTGTCCATATCCCAGCTTCCTGAATTAGGTGTTGATTTTGTGGAACTTGCCAGACACACAGATATCCTCACCTTTTTTTTTTTTTTTTTTAATAATTTCTCTTTTCATTTGTTTTTTTTTATGTTTGGAACAAGCAGAAAAAAAGGAGAGGAGTTGACCCGAACAAGCAAGTAACATCTCTCTCAAATGTTCTACAGCCTTAGAAAAAATGAGGGGTAGAGGTTGAAACTGCCTTCAGGCAGCTTCAAGTTTTAGGATTGATACTTACATAACTGATCATGCTAGGCCTTACTGAATTTGGCAGCCAAGTAGCAGTTATGTTTTTCACATGGATGAACTGTTCTTGAACAATTTCTCCAATGTGTTGAGCACAAACAGGCTTTTCTTCAACATCAAGCATGCAGGTGTCCCCTCTCTCTCACCCTTTCTTCGTCCCTCCTGTCCTCCTAACAACAAATGAAGTTATTGTGGTCACAGTGGTGGGGGAGTGGATTCTGTCTAACAAAAAAAAAAATATTTCTGATAGCATGCTGCTATTACGAATGGGGAAATAGAAAGAAGTAAAATCACTTTGGGCTGGGTCGCAACCCACACAATTGTGCCAGAGAGGGAGCATACAAGGATATTGCCTCTGTGCTCACACACTCTGCACATCAGCAATAACCACAGTCCCTGAGGATTAGCAATGCTCCAGCACAAACAGCTGAAATCCCTGACAGGGCGGAGGGAATACTGCAGGGCCCCCGCCTGCTGTGCATGGCCCCCGCCAGCAGAAACCGCTGCTCCGTGTCTGGGAGCAGAGGGACATGCAGCTCTGACCTCCCTGCGCAGTGGTATGGTTAAAGCCTTCAGAGGGGGATGGAAAACCTTTCCTTTTCTTTACATCCCAGTGTCCAACAGGCACAGGGAGGTGGGGGTAAAATACTCATGATGTGTTGTGGCTGGCTGTGTACACTCGACTCACCTGTTGTCCACCTTTTGGGTTGTTTTCTAAGTGGTTTCTGTAGTGCTTACTATATGAGCAGTCCAGGAATAAACAAGGGCTTTCTGAAATTCTGAGAAAACAGAAACCATTATTACTGTTACAGTTTGAGAGAGGAAACTTTTGCTAAAAATTATGCTATATAGCTATTGTAGGAGGAATAGGGAAACTGGTACATTCATTTTCCAAACAATGGCATCTAAACGAATATTCCAATATACATTTCCATCTTTTTTTTTTCATTTGAGATACTATCAGGAATAGGGAGAGCAATCATATGTAAGTTAGTCACTCTTTCAGAATTAGTCTGTAAACTAATAAAAGCTAACAAAACCCATATATTATATGAAAGTTAACACAAACTGTGAAAACCTCATAGACCCATGTGGAATTTTCTCTCAGATTTTTTGATTCTATTGTTTCACTATCCAAGCATGCATGAATGAAATTTTGGACCTATGGATGTTTCATTTTGATTATAGTCAATCTGATTTTTCTCATTTACTACATTTTTATATTCCCTGCTAGATTTCTCATGGCTGCTTTTGTTAACCTCACAGTTAAATATAACATCTATTTAAATGTGATGATTTTACTTCATGCATTCATGCTAACAGCAGCATTTACTTTGAAGGTACATGTTGCCCATGTTTTCTGATTCTGGGAGATTAAGGCATCAAACTACTTTTTAACATATGGAGAATCTATTTTACTAAATATTGCAACCATTTTACATGGCTCTCTGATTTCTCAGCTTCCCTAAAATGCTGGAGAATGGAGACTGCAACCGTTTATTAATTACAGATGAACTAGGGACTATCTGTGAGGAGGAACGTAAATAATGGGACAAGTCCTACACTGTGCCATCTGCTATTCTAAAATCAGTTCCAAACAGACCTTAAAGTGCTATAGGACTTGGCACATTCAAACCCCAGCCTTGCTTGCCTTCAAACCCCCAACTTAGCTTGTGTGCTACCACAATGATATCCCTGTAGTAAACTGTGTCTTCCAGGAAATCAACATTGTGCTTTAACTCTGTACCAAACTAATGAGAGAGATTCAAAAAGTAACAGCAGTGAAACAGTGGTGAATTAATTAGTTGATTATCAGAGATGTTAGGCTAGCCAAGCTACTTACAACAAGAGCAGCAGGTGTTTCTGTATATTTGAAAATCAGATTATAAATGGGGAAGAAATGAAGCAGAGCAGCTTTAAAGAACAACTGAATGCAAAACGAATGCAGGGAGGCACTTCCTAAAAAAGCCCCGTGCAGTTGTGCTTAAATAAAACTGTTCCTTGTTGAATAGTGGATATTCCCCATAGGACATTCTAGCAGGATGATGTAAAGTAGTTCGGGTGTGGGAGGCCATACCATGAAGCACAGGAAATAGTTGAAATCTTTTGATATGTTTATAATGCTAAGTAAATGGGAAATGGCTACAGCAGAGGCTGTCAACCACTTCACAGTCATTTTTTCTGGCAGATGGTCACTTTTCACTGTCAACATTTCTCTGAAATTGCATACACAAGCAAGGTATAAGGGCACTTTCTGCAGCTAGTGCTCAGGATATGCTCTTAAAGCAAGTTGCTTTCAATTTAAAAGTTTTGCTTTGTTATTCCTCATCTCCTCTGTGAGGCTTCTGAATACTCCACATGCACATCAAATGTTTAAATATGGTGGCCTTTTCTTTTTACTGGTGGGGTTTGAATGCTCTTTACTGTACAGCACATGCTTTTAAAACAGCCTGTAACACCAGCCATTACAATCTTGGAGGGCACTTCTGTCCCTTTTTCTGCTATTGTAAAGCTGATTTCCAAACCACTGAAAACATAGCAGAAGATTTTTTTCTTTTCATCCCGTTCTCTGTCCCTCTCTCCTTCCCTCCCTCTCTCCTTCTTCCTTCCTTCCTTCCTTAGAATCATAGAATCATTTAGGTTGGAAAAGACCTTTAACATCATCAAGTCCAACCTAAAGTAAACCTAACACTGCCAAGTTCACCACTAAACCATCTCCCTAAGTGCCACATATACACAGCTTTTTAATACCTCCAGGGATGGTGACTCAACCTCTTTGCTGGGCAGCCTGTTCCAATGCTTGACAACCCTTTCAGTGAAGACATTTTTCCTCATATCCAATCTAAACCTTCCCTGGCACAGCTTGAGGCCATTTCTTCTCATCCTATCACTTGCTACCTGGGAGAAGAGACCAACGCCCACCTCACTACAGCCTCCTTCCAGGCAGTTGTAGAGAGCGATAAGGTCTCCCCTCAGCCTCCTTTTCTCCAGACTAAACAACCCCAGTGCCCTCAGCCACTCCTCGTAAGACTTGTGCTCTAGACCCTTCACCAGCTTCATTGCTCTTCTTTGGATGTGCTCCAGCACCTCCATGTCTTTCCTGTAGCGAGGGGCCCAAACCTGAACACAGTCTTCAAGGTGCAGTCTCACCAGTGCCCAGTACAGGGGAACAATCACCTCCCTGCTCCTGCTGGCCACACTATTTCTGTTGGCCTCCAGATGCTGTTGGCCTCCTGGGCCACCTGGACACGCTGCCAGCTCATATTCAGGCAGCTGTTGACTAACACCTCCAGGTCCTTTCCTTCCTTCCTTCCCTCCTGCCTTCCTTCCTCTCTCCCCTTCTCTCCTTCTTTCTTTCTCTCTGTCTCTTCCTTTTTTTATTTTTCCTATAAAAAGATAGCATTCCCCTTTAGGATGCCTCAGTGCAGGTAGGTTTGTGCTTACCTCTCCTGTATGCTTAATAATTTCATTGCCAAAAAGGCTCTGAAGCTTTTAGTAGAGAGAGTAGTTCAGAGCTGTTTAGAAAGGCTCAGGATGAGGGGACACTACAACAGAAAATTAAAAGTATTGAGACCCTGTTCCAAGACAATGTATTCATTCAGTGCACTTTCATCTACTCCTGAAACCATGAAGCCTGAATCCAAAGCTTAAAGTTAGGGGTTTAGAATTCATACTTCAAACTGAAGCAAGTTTGGTTTGTTGGGGATTTTTTTTTTCAAACATCGCATAATACCACCTCATTTTTGACTGATCATAAAGAGAAAAAAAAAATTAAAATCAAAAAGCACTGACCAAAAGGAAAGCCTGACCAAAAAGGAAGGTTTTTAGCACAGTTATGTTTTTTTCAATTTCACTGTTAACATGTACTATTTTCATATAGGGGACTGAGTGGGTTGTGTGCACCACAGTTCTGTTCCCCTGAGTCTCTAAAAGTGCAAAACAGCCTGTCTCCGCCTGCCTCTGCAGCCTTCTTTCTAAGGGAAATGAAGGCAAGGAGGGGGATAATACACATGCTGGTCTTAGCAGCAGCTGGGAAATGGACCCAGTATGTATGTGGATCTAGGAGCCTTATTCCTTGGTTTAGATGCAAATGTATTGAGTGCTCTTCAATCACTAGCCACATCTGTCCTAAGAGAATAAATACATAATGGGTATTAAGGCAACTGCATATAAAACTGTAAATACTAATAACCTTTTGATAAATGTTAGTTTGAGAGATCGTGCAACACACAGTTTAAGCTTAAAGCTGGTGTTGAATACACAGGGAGAGTTCTTAGGCTGAATGACATATAATGTCTTTTATATCAAACAAGTATTTTGAGATCTCAAATTATCCATATCTGTAAAGGTCTCTGCTGCCTGTAGTTTATCATCTTCCTTGTCCCTTCCTAAATTTAACTTCGAAGCAAGCCACTCCTCATTGCTTCCAATAAATATGATTGTGGTGGTTGGGAAATCAAAATAAGAATGTTTTATGAACAAGAGAAAGAAGTAGTCTATTCCATGAGATTTTTTTCTTTAAACTTCAGGGAATTTAGACTTTGCTTAATCCTACAGGTACAATACAAAAAGCAGCACTGCAAGGTTCAGCATAAGTGTATTTAAGCCCTGAACTGCATGGGTTATCCTCTATGTCCCTTCTGCTGTAACTACTATAAATGAACTAAAAGTGGTTTGTTCTAGTTTTGCTGTAGTTTTCATCCCATCAAAATTGAACACCCACTTAGCTTGGAACAAATTATTGGAATTGGTAAGAATATTTTCAGCATAATCAGAGCCTCAGCACTGAAATTCTGCCTGAAATCTTTATCTGTAATACAACACTTGCTTGTAAGATAGACTGGAGAAACAGTCCTACCTCGGGACTTTAAAATCCAGGAAAAGAGGTGGTTATTCCAAAATTCTCATAGAAAACTGTAAAATTATATATATATATCTTTAAATCTGTGGTGGGTCTTTTTCAAGGCATTAAGGGAACACTACTTACTGCCCACAAAATGTACATTCTTTGGCCCAAAAGATAGACATGAAAATGTTCACTGCTTACTAGAAAAAGCAAACAACAAAACCTGCTTTTCTCCATTCAAGTAGTTTAATATACGTGCATCTATAATCCCATCTAAGGTAAGGTAAATGCCATATATATAATAGAAAAATCTCATACAGAGCCTCTTATAACAAGAACATCTTTCTTGTCATAGAGTTCATAAAATGGCTGTAAGCTTGCCCATAAGACATAGCAGCCTTCAGTATGAGTGTAGCAGGCAGTCACCTATTTAGGCAATGAAGTTAATACTTCATTCTGACCTCTATGGATTACTTACTACCAATGACACTATAAGGGAGAGGGATAATTCATATCTGAATGATCATTATGTATCACAGGTCTTCATTTTGACTAGGTTCTGGTTTTCTGTATCATACACAGAGGTGTGCCTTAGATGAAGGTAGTTCCAGTCCCACTTGACTACACATTATAGAAGAATTCTTTTTCTGAGAAAATGTATGTATGCTTTGGAAGAATGCATATCACAGCTGAAACATAATGTGGCATAAAAGTAATTTTTTTTTAATAATTAGATCTGACTTGCTGAAAACAAAACAAAATAAGAATTTTAACTAGTTTACTATATTCTAAAACCACTGTTCCAAACTTTTAAAAATAGAATCCAGGCCCTCCAGAGGTAAAACTATTGTAGAGTTACTGGAATGAAAGCTTTGCAACAGACAGGATCTGATCTTACAAGTAGCAGCACTCCATTTTACACTGGCTGGTGTTTATCTCCCCTAACCCTGTTATTTGTGACAGTTTCCACCTTGTAAGCAAATTACCATATCTCTGTGTGCATTTCTTTCCCAATCTGTGAAACAGAGATCTTTATACTTTGGTTTGAAAAGCATGTTGAAAATTACTAATGGAAGAACAGTGTCTAAAACAATATTTTGGTTTTGGTCCATATGAATGTATTTTTCACACTTTTTTTTACAGCATCTGATTATTGCCAAATCACTATTAACAAATGCTTATCTTATTACCTGCTCTTTTTCTGCTTATATTTGAAGAAAGGTTATGAATTTATTGGGTCAAGTTATTTTCCTCACCATAATATGAACAGCCAGACTAAAATTGGGAATACTGAATACTGTTCATGGCAGATGCCATTTCAACAGCACTGGAAGATACCACATCCACAGAGGAATGGGTAGAAGCAGTGCCTACAACCGTACAGCTCTTGAACCAAACCCGATCTACATGCACCAGCATCCTGAATACAGCACATCTTAGCTTCTGTTCTTACTTAGTCTCTTCTAAGACTATCAAAGAGAGATGGTTCATATTAAACTTTTTTGTAATAGTAGACACTATTTTCTTAAAACTGTCCCAAACTGTTTAAGAAATTACCTACTGTGCAGCTGTGAATTGCTAATGTATTCCGTGCTGGACAGATTCAAACATGGTCTTCTGATGTTTCAGAAGTAGAGTCTGAAGACAGAGTAGTGTATTAGAATAGTTTAGGTTCCTGGTATTATATCAGTGGTGAAGTATTTCTATACGTTTCTGGAGTGAAACTGTTGAATAATAAATGACAAAAAAATTTAACATTTAACTATTACATCTATAGTCTTTTTTCTTCCCCCACAAGCCTAGCATCGAATGAAAATTAACTGAAACTGACTATTGCTGTGATAGTTTGAAATCTTGTGTTCTGCGTTTGAGTGGTGTCTGGAAAACACTTTAGGAATAAACAGGATTGACTGCGTTTTTTCCCTTTCTTCCCATTCTTTACTATTGGAAAAATCTTCTTAAGATTTTTTACTGTAACAAATGCAAATTCCTAGGGATATCAAATTAATATTGGTGAATATGTAATACCCAATACAGCCCAAACACATAACACTCTCTTTGTTCCCTTACATGTAAAGATACAATTTCTGGCAAATAAGTTAGCCATAATTGATAAAAACCAATGAGAAAAAGGCAATTGAGGCTTTTAAATTGTTTTCTTTTAGACTGATGGGCTGTAGGCTTTTAATATATTTTGAAGTTAATATTGCTTGGCAATATAATTAAACATGTCTGTCTTTATTCACTCAGTCTGAATGCTAATTTTGATTTAGCCCTGAAGGGATCAGTTCAGGAAGAATTTATGCACCTTTTGCAATATTCGTAGCCTTTTTTAGGAAAGTGTGGAATGCTGCAAAAAAGAGTCACAGAGACTCCTTATCTATTTATATTAACCCTCCAAGCAAACTCTGCTCTCATCAACCCACCAATAAAATATGGAATTCACTTAAGGTGGATAGTAGTTCCATTGTAGTGAAGTGTGAAATGCTTGTTTTAAGCATATGTTAGCTTTTGTGGATACATGTAAATTCCCTGAGGTAAATTTTCTGTGAAACAATTTTAATTTTCAAAGCTAACAGAATTTTGCAAATAAGGTTCAGTGTCCAGTTTCATTACCTACCAATACATTCACATGCAAAGATTTATATCTTGTGCTGATGCACAGAGTTTTACAGGGTAACTTTTGCAGATCTATTACATGTGTCAACAATTTGTCCATGGCTTTTACATATATCTTTGTACATGAAGTTGCAGTTTTCTATGTGGCATATTTGTGGTTAGGTAACTGCAAAGCATTGGCCAATTCCAGCTCTAGAAAGAGCTTGCTTTCCAAACGCAACTCTCATTGATCCTCTTCGGCAATTCTTGTTAGATAGCAGCAGTTAGATGGCAGCCTTGTAGGTTGGAAGTGATGTCACTAAGAGCAGAGGAAAGTAAAAAAGACCAAATTATTCCTTGTGCTATTGGTCTACTGTCTGAAAGCACCCTAAATTTAATAAATAACATCTCTTCTTGTCATCCAAAAGTTTGAACTGGGGTGTGTGTGTGGGGGTGTGTGTGTAGTTATTGAATGTGTGTGATTTTTTAATTTCTGCTTAAAAAAGGCAGAGTTCCTATTTTCCCTGTATAAGGTCCATGTTCACTCTTGCTTCACAAAGGAAGTCTGACGTGGGCATTCTGGAAGTCCACGGTTTATTTGTAAAGGCAAAGGGGTTAATTTATAATTGTGGTTAAGGTTGAAATGTTCATGTGCCTTCAGTTACTCACATTAACCTTAATGCTGTTATGATGTGGTTTCCTGGTGCAAATCTTGTTCCAAGTGGGCAAATGTCCACAAGAAAGAGACTGGCACTATGAACAAATGATCTTAATCACGAGGTAAAAGGCTACTTTCTTCTTCCAGCAGAAGGTATTTCTTAAGTAAAACTGAATACTAGCAGTATCTATGCTTTACTTTATGGTTCTTATCAGAAAGCAGTTTACTGCTATATAAACAAAACCAACAAAAAACCTCATATGTAGAAATCAGCATTATAGTATGTAACAGCTTTTTAATGTTTGATAACACTTTCTGTTATTACTTAAAAGAATGAATGTCATGTAGAATGCAAGGATGATGACACTTCTCTAATGTCTAGTGAAGAACTGATTAAAACTCTCCTTTAAGAAACTGGTAATGGCACTATGATGCAGCCTAACTCTACCTGTGCTTCTGTCCTCCAGACAGGCATGATAAAGGAATAGATAGCTGCATAGATACTACCTCAAAGGAAGGTGATAGGTTTTAATTATTGTAAAGACTAATCAAATAAACTTTTTTTATTTGAAATTTTGAACAGATTTTAAGACAGTTTTTAATTCTTCTGTGAAGCAGTATTCAAAACATATATACAGATCATTAAGTAAAGATTTTTATGTAACAAAATCAGGGATCTGCATTTTGGAATCTGATTTTCTGCAGTGCCAGATCCTTGAGTATTTACTTCAGTGAAAGCGAGAATCTTTCTTCATTTGAGTGTTCTTTACAGTATTGTTCTTCATATTTTTTTTCAGCAGGGAATGTAGTTGGCATAAACCAGACTTATGCTTTTATGATATGAACAGCTATTTTAAATGGTGTTCAGATGTCTGTGTTTATGGAATGCGCTATATCACAATCTGCAGATCGAGAATAGATGGTACTATGGTGCCCCACAACATATTTTCACCTTGGCCTGGAAGGGAATGAAAGAGGAGTACACTACTGGTGCTTAGTGTACTGATTGCTTGGCATTTTTTGCAGAGACTCTTAAACAGTGACAGAGACAGCTTCTGTAATGTGAATCCTTTTAGGCTCAAAACAGCTCAAAATAGAGCTCTGAAAACTGGCAACAATTTTATTTTATTTTATTAGTGATGTGTGAAGACTTTTTAAGTTAGTTATTCTTTCTCTCATTTTTTAACTGCAAGCTGGAAAAAAAGGATAGAACCTGCAAAATGCAGATCTAAAGCCACACCTTCCCTAAACTGGGTGATTTGGGTTTATATTTTGATAAAGAAAGCAACAAACGTTAGCACCTATGTTCAGGTCCACTAAAACTGAACACAAATCACTAAAATCTGGGAGTTCTTGGAAGCATGATTTTAGTCTGTAGTCAGCTGTGATTTGCGCCAAGGTAACCAAGATATATTTACCATAAACACTGGAGGTTCTTTCCTTTTTTTTTTTTTTAACCAAATGTTTAACTTCTCATAAACTTTTGATGCACTGCATTTCCCAAAGCTTGAAGGGTTTTATTAAAAGATGTAAAATTTAGTTAGACATTAGTACAAGATCATAAATCAGTAATCAGATTTGACTACTAGTAGCTCTTCATCTTATCCAGTTTGATAGCATGTATTAGCCAAAAGCTATATTGGATTGTGTATTCCTCATGTTCTGCCCTTCACTTTTCTTCTCCTCTTTGTTACACATGGATGAACAAAAATCAGCTGCAGAGCAATTTTGGAGTAACTGTTGATGCTCCTTTTTGCATAACATCAAAGATATCTTGTGAAATTCTAAGGCAAAAGGCAAAATTCAAGGTAGCATGTAATTGAAGTGCCTGGAAATGATTGTTAGGGCAGAGTATAGCTTGTAAAGTGGAAGTCTTAAAAGGAACTTATATTCTAAAAATATCTTTTCCTTTTTTTTTTTTCCCCCGATAAAGAAAGGAAAAAAGTTTGTGAAGCATTTATACATGCAGCTAGCAGTCTAGTTCTGTACTGCCCATGAGAGCAGCAAGCTCTTCAGACTGGAGAGCAGCTATTGATCCCTTAGGGTGTCCCTGGTGAGTTATGGAGCAGGCTGCAGAGTGTTAAAATCAGTGCCAACTGTTTAGATGCTGTGCATGGGCATCTTCTACTCTGTTTCAAAAAAGGCATAAGTAGAACTAGAAGGTGAGTTCTCACCTTCCTTCATACTGTGAGACCTTATCCTGACTGATGGGACTCCTGTAGCAGAGGAGGAGGAAGCCTGGTCCACTGTATGCTTTCTCCAGGGCAGGAGTTAGTCTCCAGCATTACTGGAATATAAACCTGTGGGGCCCTAGGAAAAGCTACTGCTGAGCTCATCTTTCCTGCTCCTTGTTTTTAACTATTTATGCAGGAGCAGCCATATTAGGGGAAATAGTAGCCTGCTTGGATGAGGTTGTGCCTGTCAGTGTTGGACAGACATTGACTGTGCCATGCATGCTAGAATTTAGTCAACTGTGTGCCAGGACAGTGCACGTTTGTGCCTAGTTGTCATCAGATAGCTGGAGACTGACAATGTAAACTGTCCCTGATACTTTCTGTACACCACGTTTTAGAACTAGTTATTTTCCTTGCAGTATGTCTAGCCCACTTTGCCTTATAGTGATTTTTTAGCCTCAGTGACATCTTGTGGCTATAACATGCTCATCTTTCAACTTTCAAAAAGTTAATTTTTTCATCTTGTAAGGGTTCCACTTTGAAAACTTTGTGAGAGAAGGTGAAGAGGAAAATTCTTAGTGATACGGAGCTGTAGACTTGCTCTCTGAGTATCAACAAGTTGAATAAAAGTCTTTAAATAAAAACATCATCTGGAGTTTTATAATGAGTTTTAGCCTGTGTTAAAATGGAATGAAACGTGGTAAGAGATTTACACAGGTATACACAAAAAAATTGAACACAAGCTAGGACTTAACACAGCTGGGCATGACTTTTTACATCTCAGATAAGAGGGTATCACTGGCTTTCTTGTCAGGCACCAATTACTTCCCCATCAGTAGGACTGAACTTTTCTGACTGCTGAAATGGTATTTCAGAAGACTGCATCTGATCCACAGCTTATCAATAGGCTTCAAGGGCCATGGGATTAACCTGTTAACATTTGTCTTACTTCTTTGTTTTCCATCTGAAACACATCTCTATTCAGTTCTACCAGTTGTGGGCTTTCCTGTCCTCATTTATGTCAATGTTGTACAGAAGCTAATGTAACAGCAGTGATATTCTGTTCAAATGCCATCTGACTAGTATTTGCTGACTCTCCCTAGGTAGGAGGACCCTTGCTTTAGGCTAGATAGGGAAGGAGAATGCAATCCAAAAGAAACAGCTGTCCTAAATGCAAAGAAAGGTGAGCTTTTAAACTATTGACACTTCAATTACTTGTTCATGAAACAAAATTTCAGATAAATGAGTATCAGTCAGTAGAAAGGGAGATAAATTTGCTTTATGGCTAAGGTGCTGACCAAATGCCTGGTTCAGAGCTTGTTCTTCACTGAATCATCTCCAGATCACTGGTGCAGAGTTACTGCTGTTACTCTAAAAAGGAGAGAACAGTTTTTTCCACGCATGGGTCCAGCAAGTCCAGTGTGCACCTGCCAAATTTCATAATGTTCTGCTTCAAACTGTCAGGATATAATGTGCATTATTGTTGGCTACTGTTTCTGTTTTGTGCAGAACATGAACAGGATTTCTATTTTATTTTACAGTTGCACTTTAACACTGAGATGTGACATTTCTTGATGCTAAAGGAGAAGATAAGACTGCCTAAACTTTTCAGGTTGCTTTTGTCTTCGTGAGCACATGGGCTGTTCTCTCATCATTACTAGGAAGGAGAAAAGTAGTTTGGTTATGTGTGCATGCCACTGGTGAATGTAAATGTTTTCACTATGCATACATTGTATATGTTAGGTTAAAAGAAGATATTCTATGCTGGCAATTTTTCCATGCAACAGTTGCCTCCCTTTCACACAGACAGCCTAGGCTCATCAAAGATTTTGGGCCTAATTCTGCTTTCACCCAACTGCTGATCAAATGCAACTCTGCAAAAATTGGTCAAATTGTTCTGGCAGGAGAGAATATTTGGGCTCATGAGTAGTTCTCATGGGCCCAATTTTCAAAAAAGTGGATTGTTTATGTGGCCTTTTAACTTGAGGAATTGTGGGTGGTCTGCTCCCCTATACCTCAGACTGATATATGAAAGTGAATTCACTACTGGGAGAGAGCAAGTTGGCATAAAATAAAAAAAAACCAACAAAAATGCTGCAACTGGATGGCTTATGTCACTAAAACATTTTGGTTTTCAATAACTCTTTTAAAAAACAACGGTGCACAGAATACCTTAGAGCTTACAAATAACTTCTGCAATTTTTGGAGGATGCAAGAGGAAAAATATTAAGTTATCCTCTTGAAAAAATCTTCCTGTGCTGTAAGCAAATGAAGCCAGATTATGTCTATAAAGAGCTGACAAGGAATAAAGTAAATAGTTCTGCTTTTGTGGAAAGTTGATCCATCTTCTGCGGAGAAGGAAGGAATGAAAAGAGGAACAACGCTTCCAAAACAGCTGCTACTGTATGCACCCGAAGTCAACATGTCAGGAAGGAACTTGATCATTCAATAAAAACATGCAGATAACCCCCAAATGCTGGGAATTACACTGACTTGATTTATATAATAATAGGTTCTGAGTAATAGAGAATGATTTGGACTTTTTGTGAAGTGGGTTAGGTAGAAATGGACTATGTATATTTTGTTAAATCAAATGTGTTCCTACCTGTGTCTCCAAAGAACCACAACTAATATTATAGGACAGAAGACTCTACCTAGGAAACAGACACTCTGGAAAAGATTTGTAGGTTACAGTTGATACTATGAGCCACTGATACAGTGGCCAAAAGGTTTTATGCAACCATTGGATGTGTAAAAAATGAAAACTAACTAGTGGTGAATAGCTGATATTACCAGCGTATCTAGCACAGATGCAAGTATTGCTGATCGTTTTCTTACATCCATAACTCATGCAGGATGCTAAACTAGAGAAGGCTCTGAGAAGAGCCAAATGAATGATTAAGAAAAGACTCAGGGAATCAAACCTACCTAAGTTTGTCAGAGGATAAAATTGATAAGGCCATAGTTCACATTAGTTCAGGAAGTCCTATGGCCTGTCTTATACAGTAAGTCAGCATATTTTATCAAAATGGTGCCTTTTGCTTTTCAGTCTATAAAAATGAAGTCTTGGAACAGATCTTTAAACGCAGAATTGCTTCAGGTTGCTAGATTTCAGGCTGACACAGTAAAAGTGGCATGTGGCTCCAATCTTCAGTTTATCATCTTATGTAAAATAAGTAGTGTTTCATGCTGAGAATTGCAGTGACAATGTTGTCCAGTCAACTTCTTGACTATGACATTTGGTGCTCTGTACCAAACACTGAATGACATTAGCTCAGAAATATTTTTGCCCTGGACAGTTAAGTGTTTGAAGTGATGCAGGAGCAAGGGATCAAGTTTAGATTCAAGTAAAACAATAGATACTGACCTAAAATTTCAGTAACATAGTGCTTTGGAAAGATAATCTGATGGCAATTTACCAGCATCTGAACAGTGCAAATGAAACAATTGTATGAAATTGCTTATGGATTTTTTTTTTTTTAATCAAACATTTGGAATTCAAAGGGCTTGGATGTTTACTTCTTGCATTTTCATTCCCTGCTGTTATAAATCTTTCCATTAGATTGTATGTCCCAAAAGACTGGATTTTGCTCCAAAACAGGGCCAAAGGAACAGGTTAATAGAAGCCATTGTTATGTTTGGTACTTCAGAAGAGGTCTGCGGATGACAATCTAATTTAGAGGGAGAAAGCCTATTTTTATTTTAATTACAATTAATATCACTAAGGATGAGAGCATCACGAGCAAAAGCTCATACTAATGAAAAGTTCCTTAGGAGGCAAATAAGACTGCTTATTTTTATTATCAGATAAGACAAATAAGAAATACTTAATAAACTCCAAAAGTCATATTGCTAAAGCATTATGACAGAATATAGGAATTGCCATTATTTGTTTTGGAATAAATACCAAACCTCAGGAAAGAGTTTTCCAGGTATGCTGTAAGTACACAAAAGTAACAAAAAAATGCCCTGATTCTATGCTAGCATGATGTTTTCATGAGGAAAAAAAAGCACCAAAATATGCAGACGAATACTTAAGCCATGTCAGATATTACCATTCTGCTGAAGCAGAGAATGGTTTCTGGGGATGGAACATGTAACTGCCTGACAGCTCCTATATATCAACAGAGCATTTCCTATGCCACTTCATCTTCCATGAGGGGGTAAATACACCGTGCTGAAATACTTAAGTCTACACCAAATGGTCATTTACAGGTCAACAAAAAGGTGAATCTCTTTCTCCACAGCTCCTTACACAGCATATTCAAATGCTGATGACTGTATTCTGCTCCCATCCCCTTTTCTGAGTGATTAAATCACTTGAAAAGAGTTGAGGAAGAGGAAGGAGGGGACAGAGTTTAGCTACCACCTGTCTCTTCCTCTAGCACTCGAGAAGAGACCAAGGATTGCAGGTGCAGGATGAAGAACAGGATTCATCCTAACAGATAACAGATTTTAAATAGATCTGGGAGAGGCTTCCTTCCCTGCTATGTTGCAGCGCTTTTCCTGGGATGGATCTACCTTGCCCTGTGTAAAAGGATACTAGCAAGTAACTTTGAGACCTGCTGGATTCTGTCCACCAGTTTGGGTTTATACACTGTTTGACATCACTAACTGCATTCACAAGTCAAGAAAGTTGCATTTTTTTTTTGGCTATTGTCATCCCTTTTCCCTAAATGATGATGGAGAACTGCTAGAGGAGGCTTCCCAGAACCACCCTGCACTGATGCACTTCTTACTGTAGACATGACCACATATTTTGGCAGCATTGTTGACTTCCACTTCTGGGGCTTCCTTATTTGGATAAAGGAAATATCTTAAAAACCCCGTACATTCTTGAAAAATCATAGTCCTACTAAATGTAGTCCAAAACTAAATTCAGTACATTATATGCGACTGTTTCCTGATTACATCCTAAGTACAGAGACTTTTAAGCTACAGGTGAGGTGCTAAGGGAATCAGAAAAAACTTCTGCATCAGTCTGCCTCTTCCACAAATGTTACGTATCTTAGTATTTTATCCTTGGGGAACAGCAGATGGTAAGTGCTTTGGGAAGGTCTTTAAACACTCTATGACAATTTCAACAACTTTTTATTGTTATTAATCCTAGATCTTGTATAGCTAGTTAAGCCTCACCCAGAGAGCCTCACCCAACAGAGTTTATATGTGTTATTATACTTTGGAATGTTAAGTGTTTTAGATGCAGTCTCTGCTGGGAGCTCTTATATAAATAACAGGTTTTCTTCCATGAAACAAGCAAGTATTCAAAACACACACACACACACACACACAAAAAATCCTGAAATTGTGCTGTATTGTTTAACTTCTTAAGAGTGTGTGATGTCATTTTTTATGAGTTAAGAAAAACAAATGCTGTCACATTCTGAGTTTTGAATAAGCCGAAACAAAGAGATTAAGTGTTCCAAACACGTAAACATTTCATCCAATTAGTTAGTTCAGTCTGGCTTCTCTATCTCTGAACTGCTTCCAATAAACTTTGAATATAGAAATATAAACCCATTGATAAGTTTCTACCACTGTACAGATATAATATTGCTTTTCATAAAAAGTAGTTTTAATATTTAAATTTGTGTATGAATTATTTGTTCTTTTTCTGTGGTGATTCCTGAATTTCTGTGACTTTTTAACTAATTCACTATATTCTGTTACTCTGAAACAATTCTGAAGGGGCCTGATTCTGAAGACTCTGAAAGACCATCTCTGGAATAATCAGATGTTTGCTGGCTGAGTGTCTCCAAAGACAGATGACAGCAGAGAAAGATCACAGAGAAGTAGAACAGCTAAAGTTAAAAAGTGATTGCTCAGATGCCAACAGATGAAATCTGATTGGTACAAGCATATAGCCAGCAAAATGCTATATTTTTTTGGTTTAGGAAATGGAAAATGGCAAAGGAAAAATGGAGAGGAGAGGAGAGGAGTTGTAGATATCCTGCTTCACTGTTTTTAGCACTGGTAGTAAGGCATATTTCTAGAGGTTGAATCCCTTTCAGTTTCACCATCTGGGGTGGAACTACACTATCAAAACTGCATGCTCTAAGGAAAATTATCAACTTTTCAAGAATAAAAACTATAGCTCACTAACAAATTTAGTATTTCAAACATTGCTGTTTTCTCCATAAAATGCTTCCAACACTGGTTATCATTTATTTAACTTCTAAGGTTCAAGTCAAATTCATGCCAGATATTAACTATAAAGAAAAATCATGTTTGGTACTTCTAACTGATTTTGAATAATGTGTAGTTAAAAATGCAGAAGAAAAGGAATCTGAAGATACTTATACAGTGCACTTCATCCACCCTGTACCTGAGCGAACTCTACCTATGGAATGGAAACTGCCAAACAAGCTGAAAATCATTGTATCACTGGCAAGCAGTGGAGGAAAAGAAAGGAAAACGTATACACATATTGTATATTCTTTGAAAAGTACTGGGGCTCTTCACTGCCTACGCTGAGCAGCAGGTGACATACAAGAATGAAGGGCCTACCTACCCTGTGAGACACCTGAGGGCTCCCACATTCAGAATCCCCCAACCATCTAAGCAGGACCAAAGTATCACAACAACTTTCTACATTTACGAAAGGACTGTGTATTTACAACACAAACTCCTGCTCACTGATGCAAGTTCTATTTATGCAAGCACCTAAGTGGGGACTGTGAATATCTAAATGGAAATGCATCTCCCATTGTAGCTTCTGAGCTGCTGGAAAACCTGGGCCCCTGGAATTAATCCTGCAGAAATACTGAGAGCGATGGGACATCACTATTGTAGTGCAGAGGGGGCATTTTGCCCAAACATGCTGTGTAATTCTGAGAATGATGTAGGAAAATGCCTAAAGCCTCAGATATTTAATTTAACATTGACCTACCACATATTATGCCTGCTTGGAGGCTCTACCTGAATTTAGAGCTGCAAGTCTGTGTTTAAAAATGCATTGCCTTTTCTGCAGGATATAACAAAGTTATATAGGAAATGGAAAGAGACACAGAACAATCGTATCTTGTAATACCAAGGCAATGTTGCTGGGAGGAAAAGATTAAGAAAAGGTTAGATTTTCTAAGAGCGTACCCTGCCTGCATTCTAAATGTGGAGAAAAGCATATTCTTGTTAAGCATATTATTTGCCTTCTTCTGGCTAATGCTAAAAACTACTGCAAAGTTGTTAAGATGTCTCTTTTT
The DNA here is from genome assembly GCF_964188355.1 of Buteo buteo. Lineage (NCBI taxonomy): Eukaryota > Metazoa > Chordata > Aves > Accipitriformes > Accipitridae > Buteo > Buteo buteo. Next base: position 37,592,733 of record NC_134204.1, read on the forward strand.
CTGAAGACGGAGAGTCATTCCTCAGGAAATCTCCTTACATACATTCACTCCCTACACATAAAGCCTTTATCTTTTATTAGATCTTAAAAGATCTTAAATTTTCCTAAGTCTTCTGAGATCCTTGGGCTGAAGACAGCATAGCTTTGATATCTTGTGCCTGGCAATATTGTTGTGAGTCTCACAAAAGAATAGGAAGCATACTTCTGTAAATTCTATTAAGTTCTTCACTGGTTAAAAATAGCATTGTCAAATGTCTTCATGTCCATTTAATTGGGAAGACACTTTCAGAAAGATTTTTTTCCTCAGAATCATTAATGCATAACTCTACTGTTCTTCTAGACACAACTGCAAGAAAAATAACTTTTTTTTTTTGTTATATCACTGTTAGACAACGATACTACACTTTCAATATCAAAGGAGTGTAAAATCACCTGCAGCTAGAAAGTCGGTGTGAGAATAGAGGAATCTTACATTTTATATGCTAATAACACAGAATTCATAATGTAAATAGTAACAATTGTCAATAAAACATTTCCTGACAATTAACATATAGCTTGGTTTTACACTGAACCCTCACGCCCTTCAAACTGTTGTAAATGCCAGGAAATGTCCTCCTTATTTCTTAAAAGATAAGCATAGTTTGCAACATGAAGCTTGTAAACAACTCATTCCTGACAAATTGGATGTCATGTTTTCTTCAGCCAAATTGCGTTTCTTGGATTATGCAGCATTTATGACATATTTTAGACCACACTACTCCATGCATACAGGAGCCTTAACCTCTATAATTACATGCTAATAGAACCAAGAACCACAGAATGTTTACATCTTTGCCCAACCAAATGTCTTTAGAAAGAAACAAAAATTCCAGAAGTTCATCTGTCATGCATATTCATAGATTATTCCTGGGTGTACTTGAATAAGCAAGCACTTTTTAATTCAAGCTACCGTGCTTTACGTAGCTGTACTTGAAAGAGCATTTCTAAAATGTTAACCATGGCACTTCTGTTTGTTGTATAAATAATAAGTTGTAGAGAGTTATCAGATGAAATACATTGTAAATCTCAACGTAGAAGAGCTGTTATGATTTCATGTGCAGATCTGAGCCTTAAACCCAACATGCCTTCTCTGCACAGGGCAAAGACTTTCTCAACAATGGCTGACATAACGCATAAAAGATGAAGAGAAATGTGGCAGTCTTTAGTCCACGCACACACTGCTTCATCAACATATAGTTTTATTTAGGATTCCCATATGATTTATTTGGCTCTTCAATGAGGTGTGCATTTTCCAGGGATAATCCAAGTATGTAAACACATGTGCCCAGACGCTATGGGAGCATTCGAATAGGCTCATGGTGGGAGCTTTAGAAATGTGTGTAATAACAATACATTTTCTTGTGGTTTTGCAAGAGACTTATAGGAGCTGCCACGAACCTTTCACAAGCGGCCAACACAAATTTGGCCAGGTTGATGTTCTCATCTGATTGCCACAGCTTGCGCTTGACTGTTCTATTAGCAGACGCTGGAGTTGCAGATACTAGCCAACACGTTTAAGGGAAGGCTTGAAGGCAGCTAAGAGAGCTGTATGAAGGGGCTTTGCTCCCCAGGCCAAGCACCTGCAGCCTTTACCTCCAGACAGACGGGAGCAGCAAGCGTTACAGCACAGCAGCATTTCAGCTTACGCGTCCCAGAAACGCTCAAAGCCTTACTAGGCGAGCACATCCAAGGAAGCGGACCGGCGCACCAGGGCGGGAGGGGGCCCGTCCCTGGGTCTGCACACCCTGCGCCAGCACGACCGGCTACGCCTGCCCGCCTCGCGCGGGCCACCGCCTCCCACCCTCGCCAAGGCGCCCCGCTCCTGCTGCAGCCCTCCCTCCCCGCCTGCCGCATCCTCGCGGGGCCTCCCCCCGCGGGGCCCACCCCCGCCGCACGCCCCAGCCCTCCCCACGCACCCGGCCCTCGCCCGCGCCCCGTCCCGCTCTGTGCGCCCCGCCGCCGCCCGCACGCCCCGTCCCTGCCCGTGCGCTCTTGCCCTTGCTCGGGCGCCCCGTCCCCGCGCACCCCGAGCCGGCCCGTGCGCCCCGTCCGCGCCCGCCTGCGCGCCGCGCACCCTGCCCGGTGCCCGCTCCGTCCGACCCCCGGCGGATCCTCGGGGGAGGCGGCGGCGGGCGGGGGGGCGGACCGGCGGCGGCGGCTCCCCGCCTCCCTCCCCGCCGCCCGGCAGCGGGGGGCCGCGCCCCCGCGCACCTCCCTGCCCTGCGGGGCCCGGAGGCGCCGCGCGCCCCGCGCCGCTCGCAGAGGCGCGTCGGGGCGGCCGCGAGGCAGGCGCGGAGCGGCGGAGCGGCGGAGCGGGCGGCCGCCGGTGCGCCACGGCGGAGCGCCACGGCGGAGCGCCGCGGGAGCGGGATGGCCGCGGCGGCGGGGCAGCGCCGGGGCGCTGCCGCCTCCCTGCTCGCCCTCGCCCTGGGGCTCCTCGCCGCCGGGCAGGTAAGGGGGTCCGGGGGCGGGGGGGTGGGCAGCGCCGGGCCGGGGCTCCCGCGCTCCGGGGAAGGGCGGGGGGGGGCGCGGCGGCGGGACCTCCGCGGCGGCGGGACCTCCGCGGCGGCGCGACCTCCGCGGCGGCGCGCTCCGCACCTGCGGGCGCCGGGATGCTCGCGTCGCCGGGCTGGGGGGAACGCTGCCCCGGCCGGCGGCGGGCCGGGCTCCTCCTCAGCTGACAGGTAGCTGCCGCGGCTGCCCGCAGCCCCTGCCCTGCACGGGAGGCTGGCGCGGGGGCTCTGCCTGCAGCTGTGTTTGCCGAGCGGACGTCGGCGGGAGTCTGCGCCAGGCTGGTTTTACAGCTCTCTGGAAGGGAGGATGGGAGGGTCGTTATTACAAAAGTTACGATACTGCCGAGCTTTGCCGGGTGTTGGGGCGGGGGGGGGGTGGTGGTGGTGGTGGTGGTGGTGGTGGTGGTGAGGTTCTCAGGCTCCTTCGGTGGGGGAAAATATACTCTCCAAGATGCAGAGCAACTTTGGGAGTCCCCTGCCTGCGTTTCTCGGACGGATGTGTCGGTTTGAAAGCAGAGCGCGGAGCTGGGCCGTGTCACTGCGTTTCCCTTGGGTGTAGTTTACATCCTCGAACATGCTCTACAGGTAGTTTGCTTTGCTTAGTCATCGATTTGCCATTGCCCAGCTTTTATTTCAGACTCTAGCAAAGGCAAGAAAAAGAAAGAAAGAAAAAGAAAGAAAGAAGAAAAAAGAAATAGAAAAAAGAAAAATAGTCTCTCTGATGATGCCCCAGCCAGCCCTCTGGAGACAATAAATGAACTCACTTTCAGCTTTGTATGTGCCCTAAAGAAAAGCAAGTGTGAACATGGCTCTCCTAAATCATTCCCATTTGTTTTTGTTCTTAAATTTTGAAGCTGAGTTTTAAATAAGTAATAGCACATTTGCAGTAAAGATGACGATCTTTTTGTGTTTAGGGCATTAGCTTAACTTAACCCACTCAAGCAAAAAACGCCCAGCTTAAAAAAAAGTACAGGGTCACTTGAAGTAAACTTAGAAACATTATTCTCCGTGTAACTTCAGGCTGCTGCTGAATGGGACATTTCAGGTCTCCTCCAGTGCTCCTGACCATGTATTTTCTCCTCCCTTGAACCTCAGTGGTAACTGTAAATCCATGAGCAGGTTAGCCTAGTGATCTGAGTAAAGTTCTTAATTTTGGTAGAGAAACTTTTATGTTAGATTACTTTGCCTTCTGTTACACTACCACTGGATCCCATGCGGAGGAGATGATTCAAAAGCGCAGTGGGGGGCTGTGAACGATGAGGTATGATGCCTACCTACAGCTGCAGGCTTGTGGTCAGGACTGGATCATGACTGTGTCACTGGAAAAGTTCCTGACGAAAGGCTACAGGGTGCATTGGTAGCACTGATGTGCCTCAGGAATGCACAGATTGTCTCATAGAGGCCAATGTATAACGGAATCTGGTATCTGTTTCTGAGAAAGGCCACTAGAGCCATAATAGCAGTGGTCCTGCAATGGAAACCTCATCTGGCACATCTTTTAACCCTGCCACCAACTCTGTTCCCAAAATGGAGATTGAGCTGATCTCCCCTGGCACTCAGCTCCGTCCCTGCTTATCCTGTCCCTGTGCACCTGCTTGCCCTCTTTCTTGCAAGCAGCTCCTCTTTGTGGGGAATTAAAATAGCTCCTTACTTCTTTTTTACATGCAAATACAGAATATTCAGGCTTACTTCGAAAAAGTGTGGAGTGAGTGAGATGCAGTGCAGTGGCCTGGGAGCTGGAACAGACAGGCAGTTTAGTTTCCTTTGGGTAGTTAGTTAACATCAATTTCATTTTGCAGTTACTGAGATATTGTTACTCTTGAAATAGCAGTTTGGCGCTGCCTCCTGCCTCTAGTCTCAAATTTACACAGTGATATTGTGAATAAAATCAGTTGTCCTCAGGGACAGCATTTCCTAGGGCCAAGAACGTAATCAGCCCAGGAAGCCTGCTGTTGTTTTTCTAGCATTTGTAATGCGAGATAGTGGAATAAGTGGGGATTAAAGTTATGCTTTACTAAGCAGTCACAGGTATGTGCATGCATCACAAAGAAGATATTAAAAATGACTGTAATTCTGTGATGCTCCATTGTATTAATCTGAATTTTAGATTAAATTAAGATGAAAAATGATTGTTGTCATGTAGTAAGTATGACCATGAATTTAGGATTTGGATGATATTGCCATACCATATTATGATAAAAAGGAGCATACAAAACCCTTTGTATTTTTTTGGAAGGAGGAGTAAACTGAATCTTCAAATTGGGTGTTGTTATTATTATTTTATCTGTCCTTCAGGAACTAGGCCAAATTGGGTCTTTTAATTAGTAGTTAATAGGATCTATTAATAATTATAGGTCCGAACTCTATTTTCAAGCAGTATTTTGGAATTAAGTACTAGTGTGCTGGGGATGACATGTGTTCCTACTGCATCCTAAGTTTGGTGTTCCTGTGGAATTTCAATTTCCTCTTCTTTTTGCATAGTTTTGACAAAGAATGGCTATCACAATTTTTTATAGTTTTGTCCTCCTTTAGGTCTATAAACCAATAGATACTGAGTTTTAGTGGAACTTCTCTTCTTTAGAGTGATTCTTCTCACAGTGATTTTTTTTTTTATATACTTGCTGTGGCAAATTTTAAAAATGTGGAAGAGATTATAGTAGACACCCCAACAAAAAAAACCCTAAATTGGCTTTTTTAATTTCATTGTGACTCAACAGTTATTGTAGTAGGCTCAGCTTTTAGCTCTGCTGAAGACCTCATATATGAGCTTCATGGATAAGTGCAGGCATTTTCAAATGTGTTTTATGGGCTGACTGGATATGAGCAGGTTTCAGTCTGGAAGGGGTGTAGGGAAATGTAAACCATTGGTAAATTGAATTTTCATTGTACTCCTAGACTTTTTGTGCCTCATGTTTGTTTTTATATTTAAATAGTGTGGTTGTTACAATGTTCCCTTTTTTATATCCATGACATGTATTATAGGGTGGGAGGGAGTGAAGTGGGAGTATTTTGTGTGTTAAGAAATAGTTCTTATGGAGAAGAAGGCATCTTTCTAAAATACTTGCATGTAGTGACATAATAGTAAATTATATTAAGCATCTACCTTTAGCTTTTCTCCAACAAAATACTCACCAAGTAAAAATCCACGGAATTTTGTTCCACTGTCCAGAGAAGACTATAACTTCTCTTCTATTGAATAAAGTCAGAAACGAGGCCGGTCAAAGCTACTGAAAACAGGAATACACTCACAATCCCTACTTTTGAAAAACAGGCCATGTTACAGTTCAAAATACTTAAGTCTGGAAGCAGCTTAGATGAGACTGTAGAAAAAAAATGAGATGAGGACAAAATATTAGAATACAAATAGTAAATTTTTATAGTTCAACTAGTCAAGCCAGCACTGAAATATCACCATGCCCCTGCTTGTTCCATAGAGAATCATCTTGAAAGCAGTTTGTACACATCAGAATAATTTTGTAGTGTGTTTCTTGTGGATATTGGTAGTATTATGACCAAAATTAGATAAATGAACATAATTATGGCTGGTAATGTTAAAGTTGAGCAGACTCAAAGAAATTCACCTTGTTGTGGAAGGCTTAAATAAACTTCTGTTACTTTAATGACTGGAGCTGTCTTTTGAGCTTTGTAGTACATAAAATGGATTCTTGTTTATATTGTCAGCTGAAGGCATGAAGACACAGGAAGGTATATTCTTTTTACATCATCATCTGTCATATCATTGAAGTTCCCATTGTTTCAAATAGTAAGACTCCCTCTCCCCTTCTAATTAGAAACACAGGATCACAGACTGGTTGAGGTTGGCAGGGACCTCTGGAGATCATCTTGTCCAATCCCCCTGCTCAGTCAGGGTCACCCAGAGCCAGTGGCCCAGGACTATGTCCAGATGGCTTTTGAATATCTTCACGGATGGAGACTCCACCGTTTCTCTGGGCAACCTGTGCCAGTGCTCAGTCACCCTCACAATAAAAGAGTGTTTCCTGATGTTCAGAGGGAACCTCCCGTCTGTCAGTCTACAGCCTTTGCCTCTTGTCCTGTCGCTGGGCACCACTGAGAAGAGCCTGGCTCCATCTTCTCTGCACTCTCACTTCAGGTATTTCTGTACATTAGTAAGATCGCCCTGAGCCTGCTTTTCTCCAGGCTGAACAGTCCTTCTCAGCCTTTCCTCATAAGAGAGAAGATCCAGTCCCCTCATCATCTTTGTGGCCCTTTATTGGACTCTCCATGGTATGTCTATCTCTCTCTTGTACTTGGGAGCCCAGAAGTGGACACAGGACTCCAGGTGTGGCTTCATCAGTGCTGAGTAGAGTGGAAGGATCAGCTCCCTAGACCTCCTGGCAGTACTATGTCTACTGTAGCCCGGGATACTATTTGCCTTCTTTACCACAAGGCAACACTGCTGGCTCATGATCAACTTGTTGTCTACCAGCCCTGCCCCTGCCCCATCCTTTTCTGCAGAGCTGCTGTTTACTTACAAATCTGGTGAAGAGAAGACTTTGGGCTAGCTTTTTCCTGTGGTGGGCACCTGACTTTAACCAAATGTTTTTAGGAAAGTTTCATGCAAAATTGTAGAGCCATTTCTGAGAATTCAGGTGGATGGGGAAAAATGTAACTTAAAGCAGTTCTAATGACCTTTCTTTCATGAAAGCCTTAAGTCCCCTTAGTTTCTTTGTGAAGAAGGGTTGAAAATTTAGCAAGAGGAAGGCTTTGCACTGGAGATGTCTGTTGCTAAAATTGTGAAAGTGAGACTAAATTTGCTTAAATTACAGGTTTCTGAGCATTCATAGCCTGCAGCTCACTAAAGATTTAGGCCATCAGCATTTTTACACATTTTCACAGCCCATATGTGAATATGTGTATATGTCAGTGAAGAAGCTGTACTTCCTTTTCTCTTGTTGCACCAGGCAAAGTCAGATTATTCACAAACTGATATTACATCTGGATCCTACAGTCATGTTTTCATCTGGACGTACTGTGCAAAGGTGGGGTGGATGAAGGATTTGTGACATCCAAATGCAGATGAAACGAGCTACAACAGGTCAAGAGATAAACACAGGGAATGGGAATATTTTAGCACTGGCCTGATTGTACAGCTTCTGACAAGTTATATGATATCTGACAATATTAGTTGTTGCTCTCTTGTGTGACCGCAATACACAACTCTTCTGTAATAGCTTTTTCCTCCTTAACCTCAAGAGAAAAGAGGGAATCAAACTATACTTTCATGACATCTATCTGATTTAAAATTTTATCTCATTCCTCTTTTACAGCTATATGCCAAATGTCACAGAGTTAAAAATATTGCCCTGTTTGTGAGTATTTCCAGCAATAATTGGGTTGATAATGCAACCAAATGTACAGTTAGGTACAGATATGGAATACTCTGTTATCTTATCATTAATGAGTGATGGCAGGATTGATTGATGAACATATCCTTCAAACAGTGGAGGTATAATTTTTGATAATCTAGATTAGATTACTAGTATCATGTTTCAGTCTCATGTCCCTGTAAATTACTTCTCTTAACAAAAATGTAACCTGTGCATTAAAATGCATCTCTGTTCTTGGTGTAGAAGTTCATATGGGGTGCCTGAAGTGGGCACTGCTACAGCTTTATGGAAACATCAGAGGATGTAAATCATTGCTGCTAGGTGTCCCAAGGATTAAGGAATTTTGTGTGGCTCTTGGATAAGTATGTGTTTTGTACTAGTGGTTTTGAAAATCTTGGTTAGAAATTGAATCTTTTCCTTAGATTTTGAGGTCACTTAACAGGAAAAAAAAAAAAGAAAAGAAAGCCCTGGTGTGCTTTTAGTCCTCTTTCACTGCAATCCATACTTGAATAATTTTACTCTCCAGTGTCTTCTAAATTTTTTTTTCCTGCAAAATGTAATACAGTTTGCTTTGCCTGTGATCAAAAAGATGATCAAACATGATGAAGTCTGCTAATGGGATGATGTATGGTGAGTAGACTAGCAAGTCATTAGCTGGATTTAGCAACCACAGTATTCCCTGTATGCTTCTGTTCCTGTATTTTAAATCTTCCCGTAACAGCTCAATGTTATCATTGTGGACCTTAAGGCCCTCTGCACCCTAAAAATGCAGTTGTGTCTCAGCTGCAAACAAGCCATTTCTGCTTTAGTAAGCAATGTAATAGCAGTGTAACATGTTATTTACAAGACTTGGTGAATAATGCCATGTGCATCTGAGTCATGCCCCTATTAAATTTAATTAAACTCCTTAGACCCTTCTCAGTCTTAAGGGTATGTCTTTTGTATGCTTTTTGAGAGAAATGTGCAGTCAGCATAATTGTTGAACATGTATTTGCAAGGAAACTTACCAAGAGGGGGAGAAATGGAAAGAAAAAAGACAATTCAAGGCCTTTAGGAAATACATTAAATGGAGCTGCAGTAGGTACCTTGGAATAAACGATGGGATGAATAGATCACTGATGTTGTTTGACACGCAGTTATATTTTCTACAAATAGGAGGAAAAAAGAAAGGAGAGAAAAAAAGAAATTGCATAATTTGGAATGAACATACAGAGGAAATGAGATTACAACAATGAGTTCTGCTGGATAACAGAAAGCCTGGTTCTTTAAGCATGTTGTTCTACTGAGTGGACAAGAGCAGTATTATATGTGCTGCTTACACACCAGTTTGGGACTGGTGTGGGAATGGAGTGGGTGATGTAGCAGAATTGTCCCGTCTCAGCCAGTAATATCCATCAGAGGAATTAAACAAAGCCTATTCTTGCATCCATGCTTCAGTTTTGTTCATAGTCCTATGTGGCTAGGTGCCATAAATAATGACTGCATTACATCAGTCCCAGATATGGCTTGTGGAGTGTTGTTTGATACTGTTACTTTTGATTCAACCAAGTGTTTCCAGAATTTTCATCTGTACAAATATATTTTTTTAAACTGACCCTATATATGTCAGTTCTTTCAATGAGGCATTTAATAATGGAAGAGTGGATTTATACAAAACTGCCAGTAATTGTTTAATTTAGTTTTGTTTTGACAGATTAAACAGGCATATGTATTGCATTGAAAGGAGAGACCTGCCTGTGGATTTTGACATAGTTGTAATAATACTGCGACTCTCCGTGTAGCTCAGGTGGGCTGCAGAAACCAGTTTATCTTTGGGGTGCGCATGTTTTTTGATTCTATGAAGAGTTGATATGAAGGAAAGACTTCATGTATAAGAGTGACACTACTATGTAAGATAATAGCCAAAAACTAGTCCTGTGCGGCTGCGTGTTTTCTTTTCTTTTCTTTTATTTGTCTCAGTGTTTTTTAGAGAAAATAGAGCGGACCTAGGTTCATCCTGACTTACGCTAACTCCCAAAGAAATGACTGACCAACTGCTTCACTGGAAAACACCCCTTCCTTTTTGCCGTGGGCTTGGCTGAGCTATGTCGTGGTAGGGAAGGGGAAATGAAGAAGGGAGGATTTTTTTAACAGATGAATGACATTTCAAGATTTCTTTTCAATTTCAGAAAATTTGATATTTAAGTGTTTGAAATTTTTCAGTTGGCTGGAGAATTAAGAAGGCAGAAAAGATCGGAGCTGTATGTCTCAGTGATCATTTTGCTTAACTAATGTTTGGAAAAATGGTGCATTTGTAAAACTTTTTTCAAGGAAAGAATAACTGCTTAATTGTAATAGGCAGTGTCAGTAATTTCATGGCAATGTACTATGGCAGACTGGTGCAGAGAGTGGTGCATGGGACCATTTTGAAGTGAAAACAGTTTAATTTTTCTCTGAAGTTTAGTTAGAAAATTCTCTTTTTGATATCTGACAATTTAAACATCTGCGTGTTTCAATGAGAAAAAGCTACCTTTGCAAAATCTCTCAAAGAAATAAAGGTGTGCCAATGTAAAAGACAAATTAATTTCCAAATATTTTTTGTCTTCCCCCCTTACTTCTCCCTGGCTTTCTGAATCCTCTTGCTACAGCTGTGCTCCTGCTAAAATGTGTGTATGTTGTGTGTTTGTAACTTCAGTTGTAAGTGATCCCAGTGAACCTAGGAAATCAGTCATATGAATCAACTTAGGTGTTTGCAGATTTGGAGGCTGTGTCTGAACAGTCCTTAGAAAGGCAACAAGACCTCTATGTTTGGTATGTTCTCCCCCATTGCCTTTTACTTCTAACCTTTAACTCACAAATAATGGCACTGGATATTGCATCCAAAGGCTTATTATGAGCACTGTCACTGAAGCATAATGCTTCACCTGCAATTTGTCCAGTGGCTTTTCAAATACTGTTTAGTGGAAGACTGCTGTCAAGAGGTAAACTCTTGAAATCCACTTGGAGTTTAAATGAAGTACCTACAAGTTTCTGTGTAGTACTGCAATGATTAATTGAAGGTGGTTTTCATTCTGGAGGTGAGTGATCTTCAAACTTTGAATATAACCTTTTTTCCTTTTTTTTAAGAGATGCTTTTCAGGTATGAGTCAGCATTATATTTAATGACCTGTCTACAAACATGATTTTGTAGAAATTGTCCTGTTTAGGGTTAAATTCTATGACATGCTAACCAACGTTTGCTTAGTCTTTATGAAGGAGTATTTCAGAGGATTAAAGAGCAGTTGCTAGATAGGTCAGAACCTTTGGCTTTCATTGGAATATTTATTTATGTTGGTATTTAGGTTCCTACTGAAGTTCATTTTATGACTAAGCAAGCTCTCTCTTTGCTTTTTAAATTCCATATTTTCATGTTGCATAGTTGATAAACACTTAAGCATTTTCATTTACTAAGAACATGTACACTTATCCTGTAGTCCCTTACAAGAATAAGTTGTTATTACAGTCTAGCACCTATACACCTGTATATGCATACGTGGGGCAAAGGTAGAAGTAATTTTAAAAGATCCCTTCTACATTTGAAAGCTACTTGCCCTCATTACCTTAGCATTCAATTACAGAGGGTAGAGAGAAGATCTTCTAATGGGTGAATTTGAATATGAATTATGCCCTACATAAACTGTGCTTAATTTGTAGTAAGTGAAACTAAGATACAGAACAAATACACGTTGCATGCAGACAGGAAAGAGCTCTGTTTTTCTTTTAACCTAAAAGCTTGTGCTGTATTAATATTTTTATTAGAAAAATGTTTCTTTCCTCTCCCTTCTGTATTCAGTCTCTGATACTTTTGGCGACAGTGTCATAACATTGTTATGATGTTTTGCATTTAAAAGTAAATGAGCATACTGAAATGAGGACTATGTGACTATGTATTTTTGGGGTCTGAACCAAAGACCAGGAAATGGCTTCATCTTTGCATTGTTTTATTTATTCAGTTTTCCTGATTTAAAACAGTTTGAAGTTGTTGTAGAATGTATGTGTCTTCAGTGGCAAATTTTAAACATATCTGGCCTGGGTTAATCACAGTGAGGTTGTAGTGTAGAAAGGATTTATTATCTGGTGGCTGGCTTTTTCAAGGAGCTTGAGTGTAGGGGTTACTTGACTGCCATTTAGCTTTTAATACAATTTGGAAGCCTAACTTAATCTTCTTATTACGACAACTGAGGAATTTACTACACACTGAACAGCCACACAGTGAAGAATGTTTTTACCTGCTAGAAAAGACACATAGGGCAAGGAAGCAGGAACAGCTTCGTTGCTGTTCAGAGGGAGAAATACAACAGAATTCATCTGACAGGCGGTAGTTTCTGCACTTTCCTTGACTGACTGACCTGCGGCAGTCAGGGGATAGCAATCTGAAAAGTGATGTGCTTAACATTTCAGGTAGATAATATAAGAGCGATTGCACCCAGTGGGAAAATGACCTTACTAGTTGCGTATGTGAATATGAACTGCACAAAATTATTAGACATGTTGCTAAAAGACATTTTGGGAAAGGATTTTAAAGCTATAGCTGAACATTTTTTAAAGAAATGTCTAGTCCTCAGAAGAAAATTCTTCTTAGGAAAAGCTTACTTCTAGACCTTTTAGAAATTCTAGAAACTATTCTTATTTTTTCTAAAAGCTTTATTTGAATTATATTAAAGTAAAAAAAAATTGACTTTGTCAGGCTCAATTTTTTTTTTTTTCTGTAATTATCTGAAACTTCATACCTGGTCAAAGTGGACCATTCTGAAATTAGTTTAACTAGTGAAACCTGCAAGCTGTTCAGAGGGTTTTGGCAGGGGTAGGTGGTGTTTGCCTATTTGTTTTCTCTCCAGATTTTTAAGATTTCTTGGGGTGTAGGGGTCTGCTTGTGATTTTTTTTTTCTTCTTTTCTTTTTTCTTCTTAAAGTGTAGCAAGAACATTTCTGAAATCTGAAATTTCTCTAAGAGAGGAACATGGATTTCCGCTCAGGTTTAAAATACTAAAATTAGCTTGCACCATGTCCTTATTTCCCTCCCTCCTGAAATTTAGATGATGGAGCAGTATTTGAACATGTTGATGTAAATTAAATTTTTGCATTGAATCTGGGATATTTTTCAAAAAATTGTAACAGGGTTCTTTTTTTTTTGTGGCAGTGCTTTTAATTTTAATTTCATTAAACTTAAACCTCGACTTTCAGAAGAAATTTTTACCTAGAACAAGTTGTATTCAGTATGGCAATTGTAAAACAGTAGTCTGGGGGAAATGAAGAGATGCTTATATAGCATCAAAATTACCTTCACCTGTAATGAATAACTGTAATTCCAGAGTCTTGCCATATGTCTAGCACTGGCATACTGCTATTAATTGGTTGCTGATGAAAAGGAAGGAGAACTGATATTTTAACAGGATCCCTGAAACATTCTGGGTTGTGGATCAACCCTTTTCCTGGTCTTGGAGGCTGCATGTTTTCATGTCAGATCACACATAAAGAATTCTGGATGTTGGAGTGCAGTTAAAATGAGTATTTACTGGGTCCCTTTCAAACTGGTTTACTACCAAGAAAAATATTACAGCTATAAGTTATGCCATTTATGTAACATCAGACCTCCAACAAGGTGAAGATATAGAGGAAAACCCAAGAGTTCATTAAAATAATTTGAAATGTTTATATAAGAATGATGAAGGAAAGAACCTGTGCAGTAAAGGATGGGCTAGTTTTGTTTTAAAGGGAATATTCCTCTGTAGCTGATTCTGTCCTTGATATAATTTGACACTGTATTGAGACTATGTCAATACTAGGAGGAAAACAGCTGTATTTTTAAAAATGTGCTAAACCCCTTATATGTACTTTATGCTAGTGGTTTGAAATTAACTGCTGCCTATGTTGGATTTTACTGCTAATGTGATGTATTTTTGAAAGCTTACCTCTCTCCTATCTATACAAAGCCAAAGTGTCTATTTTCATATGAAATATCAGTTTGACTTAGATAGTTCCATGCAGAGTTTCAGTGCTGGTCTGGGTTTACTTCTGTGCAGAACAGATTCTGGCTTTGTGAACGTGAGAGCTTGGATCATGAAAACATGGAAGAAAGCTAAGTATGTAGCTGCTCCCCAGGCTTTTTATAAGAGTATATTTAGAGCCTTGTCAGGCTCCTGTAATATCCTTGCAGGATTTTAACTATAATAGAACATGTTCTGAAGTAGTGACCATAGCTACAGAAGAAAGCTGACACATCACAGGGTCACTGTGGACACATAATATGATAAAATGTGATAGTTCATCAACCTACTTAGAAAAAAAGACATGGTTTTGTAGATTGTTAGTCAGCATTCCATATGATCCAAAATATTTCATCATGTAATGACCATTTTAAGATTGCAGCAGATATGGTTATCTGACTGCAGTGGTTAATAAAAGTACAAGTACAAAGGTACTACTGGCATAGCTACTTACTGGCATAGCTACTGTTGTATTTTTGTTTGTTTGTTTGTTTTGTTTTGGATTTGGGTTGGGTTTTTTTTTTTTTTTTGGAAAAGAGCTCTTGGGATTAATGTGGGAGTCAAGATATTTTTGCATATTATGAAACCAACCTTAGGATGCTTTTTGTGTTCCTGTGGTCAAATTGCATCCAACATTCAGTGGATGAATTTCAGTTAAAGAAGAGGGGATGGAAAGGTATATTTTTGCATTTATTTTGTTATCTTTTACTCTCTGCAAGGCTTTAATCCATCCCACAGAATAAAATAGGGATCTATTACAAGTGGGGAAGCAATTTTGCAGAAATATAATTTTCAAAATACTTATATTTAATACTCTGTTATTAAGGTGTCCTTGTGATCATGCAGCTGAAAGTTGAGGTTTGTTTCACTCCTCTTGTAAGTTTTGCAGTCATGCCCTTCTCTGATGGGGTTACAGCATTGATGGATAAGGGAAGAGTGACTGATGTCATCAACTTGGACTTGTGCAAAGCATTTGCTACTCTCCCTCACAACATTTTTGTCTCTAAAACGGAGAAACATGGATTTGACAGGTGGACCACTTGGTGGATAAGGAATTGGCTGGATGGCTGCACTCAAAGAGTTGCGGTCAACGGCTCAATGTCTGTGTGGAGACCAGTGACAAGTGGCATGCCTCAGGGGCTGGTATTGGGACCAGTGTTATTTAGCCTCTTTGTCGGGGACCTAGTGGGATTGAGTGCACCCTCAGCAAGTTTGTGGATGACACCAAGTTGAGTGCTGTGGGCTTGTATCCCCTGGTGAGTCTTGACTTCATCAGCTTGGAAAAGTGACCTAGCTCCTTCCAGTGTAGGGGGAGAAGGAGTGGCCGTTTTTCACTTGCTTGGTAACTCTAGTATAAGTGACTCGTATAGAGTACTAGGTGCTATTACAATTTTTGCTTATGGATAATTTTGCTAAACAGATTTTTAAGTATCTAAAATACATTGAAAAAGTTTGAGTTGAAAAATTTTAAGTGTTTGGCAAAATGTATATGAGTATATAAATACTATTTATTGCATCAGGCTTATATGTGCATGAATAGATATTTTCCGAATGTCCATAGGTTCTTGGATGGAAATCAGTTTCCTGCAGTTCAGAGAAAGGGACAATTGTACATTTAAATGGTAAAAATATCCAGGATTTTCAAATATTCATGAAAAACAGGAAACAGCAAAGCAGGTAAGCAAAGATATTACTTTAAATTTTTTCTCCAGGCTGGAGGAAGCCTGTTCTTAGAATCAGATGTTTGAATGCTTTTTTTCAGATTGTGATACAGGAAGGCAATTATGTTTTCAGTCAATGAATTTTACCCAGCTATAAACCCCCAAATTTACTATTTTGAAAGTCCTCCACACAGTTACCTGATTTTCTTTACCTTTTATGGTGATATAGCCTAGATTTTGAGGGAGAGAAGATCATTTAATGTAACTTAGCATTGCATCCTGTCAAATGTAACTTTGTTCAAGTTTTTATGTGTATTTTGTGTTGTAAGAGTGGTGTTGACTGGCAGTCATACTCACACTACTTTAAAAAAATACACCTGTGAAAATCAGATTGTTTTCTGGACTTGAAAAATAATCAAACAATTTAGAATTAAATATCCAAAAGAAAAAGAATCATTCATATGGATGAATGGATTTTGAACATGCAGAGTCAGATGCTCTGGGCCACATACATGCATTTAACACTGTTAAATATCGTGTACATGCAGCAGTCTATAAATATAGCTGATGAATTGCTGTATGCTGTGAGCACAAGAAAAACAAGTGGGTTTTTCAGGGGTCCTTACAGTTGTTGTCTTTACAGAAAGAAAAAATTAACCTCTGGAGGACACAGATTTGAAACCTTCAATTTGAGAGAGAAACAAATGCTAAACCAAAGAAAAAATATCCAAATTTTATTCAAAGACTTGTGTTTGTTTTGTTTTGTTTTGTTTTTTAAGGGCCCATAGGTAAAATGAGAGGTAACATGGTAAAGCTCCATATGGAAGTTTGTACAACATTTGTGGCCTGCGGTTGAGCAATTGCAATTCTTGAAAACTGAACAGATGTGTAAGACTTCCTGGCTGCCGAGGAAACTGCATCACAATACTAAGTGAGCAATTATTGCCAATAGAGGCTTTGTCATGAATCACTGCTTTAATTTGTTGTAGTTTTTCTTCTGTAAAGTGTAGAATAAAAATGTGTCTTTGAAATTATAAGCTAAATAATACTGAAAATTGCCCAAGAACTCTAGTTAACTCCACGTAGTTAACTAAGTCAGTTTTGAAGGACTGGATTTAAAAACAAAGGTCCAAGTGAGAAGAAACTGAATGCAACTAATGAGCTGACCTAGACTGCCTTGCCAAGGCTAAGTCTTGGCTGGGTATCTAGTTTGGGAAGTGGGGCAGGAAGAGCTGATTCAATCAGTTGATCTCTACAGTTGAGAGTTCAGGCAAGGGCTGGTTTGAGACCACATTGCCTTTTTCTTTACTGCTCTGTTGCCCAGGTCTCTGATCATGCCAGAGCTCAAGCTGCAATTAGGATTAGGGAAAATGGTGGTAACTAAGCTGATCTGATTCATAGGCTTTTTCAAGATAAAATGGAGATAAGGGGATGGGGGCTGCACTGGATGGAAGGTATTGGTGTGGGGTTTAGCAGCAGATAGAACTCACCAGATATCACTGGGTCTAGGATTTGTGTTTCAGAATGGCTTGAGAACAGGGAGAATTAAAAAGCTGATTTTATGTGTGCTGTAGGAGTCTAGCGTGATTAATTCAGTATGTTGTTTAAATGAATTTTTTTTGTTAGAAAGAAAGCAATATATGTTGAAACAAGTAGAATCAGCCACTAAGAGAAGCATGCTACTGCTGACACATCTTACTGCAGCTCAATTCTGCACATCAGACATGAAAAGTATTTCTGAAAATATCACTGCAAGCGGTTCATCATCAGTGATACTGCAAAAGTAGAAGAGAGAAACATTTTCCTTATTTCACCTGTGTGAATGCAATAGTGCAGTATATATAGATTTTGCTATAAGTTGTTTTTTGTCATTTTGTTTCAAGACGTTTTTAAAGAAGCTGAGAGAACTGTAGTTGAGATCTTTGAGTTTCTGAACTGACTTTTAATGATTTGACATGTTCCTTTCATCTACCATTTGGTTTGTACAGGATATCTGCTTTTCTTTTTTAAGTTACTTTCTGAAGGTAGGTAATGGTGTAACATGAGAGCCTTATGAAACCAGTTTGCTTCATGATTAAGCGTCCATAGGTTTTGCCAAGTCAGATACGATAAGATGTAAATTGAAATCAGCTGTGGATAGATCAGGTATGCATAAATAGATTACTTATAAAGTGATGTCTCCTGTAGGTTGTCCTGTTACAGGTTTGTTCTCTGAACTGTTTGGGTGTATAAGTGTATAGGAGTATAGAATGTATAAAAGTGCATTTCACTATATGCTACTTCTTTCCATCTGTTCTTTACAAGGCATGTTTGTGTTTCTATACATAGTGGATTCTAATTCAGTCGTTGGGACTCAAAGTTTTACAGATAGCGTATCTATTTGTGATAGCATCTATTACCTACTACAACTGTATTTTATAGTAGGTATATTTATTGCTGATTTCATCTTCATTGCAGTCGAGACCAGTGTTTATTCAAAGGATGTTAATCCACCATAGGTTACCACTTTGCTTTGAAGTCTATATGCCCTGTTCTATAAGGTAAGTAATTTATTAGTATAAATTTACATGCCTCTGACTGGTTCGTGATTACCCCAGGAAAGAGTCCACTAAAATAAAACAGTAGTTCTATCAAAACTATCAAAAAACCCCAGTAGTTCTATCAAAAAAATTGACAATGTGTGATCTGAGAAGGAAGGAATGACTTTTATATGAAATTAAAATGCTGAATGCAATCTGCAGTCTAATATAGAGAGGAAGAGATAAAGGCCCGGTATTTACCCATTAAATGACAGATGTTAGAGGCTTGAATTCCCTGCCAGCTACACCACAAAGCCTCCTTGGCCTTTGGCTAAGCCATCTTAGGACTGTGCTTGTCTTATGGTGATTATAAGTCACCTACCTGAGGAAAAAGAGGGTTAGGAGAAGGAACAAATTTGTAAAGTGTATTGAAAATGAAATGTCCTTTCTTTTTAAATTCTTATTGTTAGAAATAAAAGACATTTTTGAAGGGCACACTGGCATTTGAAAGATTATTTTATCACAGAAATGTCAGTGATTGAGGAGTTTTATAGAGATGAAGAGTTGGAGAGACCTGGGAGGATGGTACTGCCAGTGTTTCAAACAAAGCTGCTTCCTTCAGATGGTGTAGTTTCTCAGCCATTATTTCTCCCTTAATAAAGAAGATGTAATGAAAGGATGCTTATGCAGGCAATTACTGGGGAGGCAGGAATCCCAAACTGTTGATGTAATTTGGGTGTTTTTTCCTCTAATCAAATGTGAGGGAACTGATGAAATTAATTTCTTATTTTTCGTCCTAGAAAAAAGGTTGTCCTAGAGCACAGAGGTGCTTAGTTATTTTTAAACAAAATTTAAGAGTTAACCACAAAGACAGCACCAAGTTTTTAAATTATTATAGTTACTGGCAATGTTGCTGAAGTACAGGCAAAATATTTTGAATAACAGTAGGACAAATATGTAATAAAAATGAAGAAATTTGATATAGCTCTTGCACAGTCAAATTACAGAATAGACCTACTGGATGCTACACCAGAAACAAACAGGTTTGTAAGTTTCCAATTTAAGGGAAAATTTCGCTTGTATTGTATAGTTAGTTATATTAGTTAATTGTCTATTTAAAGTTTTTCTTGAAGAGCCAGAGTTCAATGTTTTGCGTGTGTGCCGGTGTTCGATAATGAGAATGGGGTGAGGCACCCCGTTATGTATCATGTGTAGTAGGGGAAAGCTGAATTTTCCATTTGAACTGGTTCTTTGATTTTTGGGGGGTTGAGAAGAGAGAGTCACTTGCAGAAAAATCTCACTGTGTTGTTTTTAGGCCAGTGGGATAGGAGGTGAAGGTTCACTTCTTTTAGTGCTGTATCCTGCAACAAGGAGACAGGGTTGAGAAGGACTATTTAGAAAAGAATACAAGCAACAAACCAAGTTGACTGTGCTTGAAAAGAAGAAATGGATTAGTGTTAACCTCAAAGAAGAAAATAATGTAAGTGAAAAGGAATACAGTACATGTATTTACATCTCAAAGAAAAGAGGCAGAATTATTTTTTTTGTTTTCATAAACTTAAACTCTGATATCACATTTAAGATTTTATCCTCAAATTCAAATGTTTATCTGTCTGTCTGATGAACAAGACATCATTCTCTATATTGCCCAGTTCTGTGTCGGGAGGGGTAAACACTTTCAATAGCAAGACAGGAAGAAAGATTGCTGCTTGTCTTTTGCATACCCCTTAAACACTGGTGAATGGAGAAATGTGAGAATGCAAGGAGGATGTTGGACCTGCATCTTACAAGTGTTTTCCTTTGGGCTGTGAACTGGAGCCTCCCAAAAACCTTTTACCTCCAGACTTTTCTTTCTGCCCCCATGCAACTCTACATTCAGAGCATGATATTTTGTTCATAGATCCTGCCACAGGATCAAGCTGAGGTCTTGAATTCCTAATGTCTCTTAAGTACCTTATATTTTACACTCTTTATACAACTTTCCCAGTTGTAAAACAGATGAGAATTTAGATTTTCTTGTGCCTTTTATATTTTTGGTTGGTTTCAAAGCAGGGATTTGTATGTTCTTTAGGCAGTGGACAGCACAACACAACATAGTTCTTTGCAAAGTTCTTAAGAAAACATTGCAATTTAAATAACAACTGTGAAAACCACAAGCTTTAATGGCAGAACCTTGCTAGCTGCCTTCTTGCCAGCTGAATGTTTTTGGATTACAGGATTAACACCTGAAAATGGTGTTTAAAATAGTTAAAGTTAGATTTTTGCACGTCAGCTCTGAAATTCAGCTTAGGATCTGCTGGGAGCATTTTTCTTACTTGTAAGAACAAGATTACATGTCTCCTCCCCAAAGTCTGCATTGTGTAAAGAATAAGTTATGAGCACATATCCTTCAAACTCCTTCTCAGATCTCTTTCCATCACTATCCCTGCTTTAGTCAAGATATCCAGCTTTTTCCAGGATTACAGCTGCTGATAAATTTGTCTGTAATACTGGGTAAAATCATGGTCTGAAAGCAATTTGTAAAACAGAATTAGGAAGAAACTTCCACTTTTTTCATGCTGTGCTTTAATGCTTTTGTCAACATTTTGTGGCATAGCTGAAATACAGGAGACAGAAGCCAAAGAACTGACAATACATCTTTTTCTCTGGAGACACCACCTTCATGAAAAATTCCATCTACACTTCTGTATATTGGTGTATGTGTCTAGCTGGTTGTCTTTGTAATACAGAAACCTTATAGTGAGCAAAATTGGCAGTGGGGATATTGAACTTGACAGCTCTACTTCATTTCTTGAACGTGAGTTTTTGGCACATGTACAATTCTTGCAGTAGGCAGTGTTTGTCTGAACAGTGGCATCTATTATGAACTCAGAATATAGAATAGATTCTTGATTGCATAAAAAGCACAAAATGTCAAATATCCTAAGGCCAAAATAATGTTTACAGCAATTACTTTTTTCTACTACATCCTATTTTAACAAAGTAGAAGGATTTTTTTTTTTTTAACTTTTTAGGAGTACTTTGGAAGCACTTCATACTGTTCATTTAGTTTGGTTTATAAAGCTTCTAACTCTGTTTACTTTTTCTAAATATTTCAAAATGTCCAGATGAAAGACTGTATTTGTAAAATGGCCTGAGTTAGAAAGATGTAGGTGGTTCTATGATATGAAGACAACATGGGACTTAATTCAACCTGATAGAAGTTTTCCCACTTAATCCGAAATCTAAAGCCTAGGGATCCAAAGATTCCTAGTTTCTTAAAAGCTTGGAATGTATACTTGTAACTCTGAGAAGGACAAATAATTTATACTGGATTTTAAAAGTTAAGAAATTTTAGATCACTTTCAGTGTGTGCTAGAATGACTAGGCGTATATGGTCATGTGGCAACTTGGGTATACTTTCCACATCATTGGTAAGACCTGGTTTTCTGTGCCTTTAGTCTAAAAGGATGGATTCTAGAATTGTCAAATTTTGAAAATGTTTTTTTTGGTTCATGTTAAACAGCAGCTTCTTCACTTGATGCTAAATTTTCAAAGTTGTGAAAGAGTTAGCAAGAGAGATCTGAAGAACTCTTTTGAAGCTAGGAACCTAACTAGAGCTTTTTTTCAGCGTTTCAGAGGTGAACCTTGCCCTTTGCAGTATGACTTGAATCACAGATCAGTAGGTTCAGAAATTCTAAGGATTCTCCCCTATAGCAGTGGGGATTACTGGGATTATAGCTTCAAATCACTTCAGCTGGTTTCATGTCACTGAGGACTGCAGCAAGAGATGTGTTCATGTCAGGGTTGTTTTTTGGTTTTCTTTTTTTTAAATAGAGGGGAGCAAACCATCTATGGAGCCTCGAACAGTAGCGTTTGGAACTGGTCCTTTCTGGTTGTGTCTGATTGGTTTAGATGAGCATGTCACTGATCTTACTGAGGTCAAGAACATGTAGAACATCTTTAACTTTCTAATAGTTGAGCTGAAGGAACATGTCTTCCGACTTTAACACAATCTGACAGTAGGAAATCACTGCAGGGCATTGAAAGCTGAGGATTTACAGTGTTTGCTGTGGGTTATTGGATGCCAGAATAAAAGTGATTGAGTTACAAAAGAAGGAAGTATGAATTTTTAGGCAGAATTAATTTGAAAGTAGTATTAAATAATTAAGTACAATGTAGTCAAACAATATGAAATTTGAGATTGTGTTTGTCTTCAGTAGCAACAAGTAGCTTGACTTCTCAGGTTATAAGGATTAACCATACAGTTACTATTTTTAAGTAGTTGGTCAGAAAGAATAGATTTACCCTTGGAAAGCTTGTTTACATAATTCAAAGGATTAAATGAACACAGATAGTATGTGTTTATTATTCTTAACTGCAGTGGTAAACTACTTAACAAAACAAAACCAGCATTGTTCTTTTGTGTTTGAGCACTATGAGAACAAAGAAAGCAAAGAAAACAGAAGTTATTCTGTGCCATTTCCTGATTAGATTGTGTAGGTACTGCTTGAAACAGTTTCCTTAAATATGGTGTCTTCTTCACATTACGCCATGATTTTTGTTATACTACTACCAATTATAAAAGCTTGTAAAACCAGGCATCTAGCAAGGATATCTTCAGACCAGAGTAGTTTGGAAAAACACTGTTTCATTTCCAAGGAAGAGAAAATTCTAAAAATGAGAAAAGAGATGGTTCACAGGATGTTAAGAAAACAGAATAGAGGATGACCCTGGATTTTCACTTAATGAATTCCTCTAGCAACATTCACTAGCAGGCACAGGAATCTCACTGGAAATGTTTTGAATAGTTATATGCAATAATACATTGCACATTGGTAAATGGTTTAGAGGAAAGTATGGATAGAAACAATTAAACAGTTAACTCCTCACGTTCGTTAATCTTTTGGGGTAGGTATTTCCTTTTTTAAGAAGCCTTTAACTAATCATTTATTTGTTCTTTGGAGTTGGACTTCTCTTGGCTAACAGTTCATCCATTAAATTTAAAAAGTAAGAAAGAAGGAAAGGAAGGAAGGAAGGAGGGAAGAAAGAAAGAAAAAGAAAGAAAAAGATAAGAAAAGAAAGAAAGAAAGAGAAGTGATTGGTTTAATGTTGGCAGTAGTTTATTTTCACGAAATTGCTATAACCATTGCATTCTGTATGGACACACAGCTTTTCTCACATTTATCTCTCTTCTTCCTCTCCTACCTCTTCAAGTCTTCCAGCAAAAATAAACAGCTTTCCCCACAATAACACACCATGTCTTGTTGAAAGCAAAGTTTAATACAAAGATTTAATGATACTAATTACACAAAACCAGTGATCATAGAAACAGGACTTTGTTCCTTCTTAATCTTGAATAACAGGATGACATACTAGTTATCTCCAGAATCTTGGAAGAATTATTTACATCCTCTCCTGATGCAGATTATTTGTTTCACCCTCCCCCTCTTCCCCCACCCACATTCCTCTGAAGCTCTGGATGTTTGCCATGGCTTGAAGGATGTTGAGCTGCATGTGCAAGTGTTGCTGTTTACTTGAGAAACTTCCCTAGTGCTTGGTTGTGTCATTTTGCTCACTCTTAATCCACTTGCCAGATTTTTAGGTCAGCATCCCTACGCTTTTCTCAAGATCATCTGGGAAGTTTCATTTAACAAATTCTTTGTTGTAGGGGTGCCAATGATGTGTTCAATTTTTCCCTTCCTCGTGAAGTGCACCAATTTGTGACCTTAGGTACTTTGTAGATGTGTCTAACCGTCATTCCCAGGGGTGGTTGGTTGTATGTGTGTGGTAAGCATGCTATGGAGCTTTCTGAAGCTGGCTTCTTATGTGAAATTAGTGAACCACGTGATTCCATCTAGCCCTGTTCTCATAACTTTGCAAAAAAGAAGTACTGCCAATTGGGTCTCTTCTCTCTGTCAGGTAATTGCTTTTTGTAAATAATTCATTATCAGCTTTTGTATTATGCATTGTCATGAGCTCTCCAAACTGCCTGTCTTGATTAGTACAGTAATAAAATTTCACAACGTGATGAATCCTGTTAATCAGTCTTTTTCATTTTCTTTAGGATGGTTTGGATAATTAAATCTGTGTTCTCTGTAGCTGTATTTTGTTTAATGGAAAAAACCATGACAAAATCAGAAAACTAATCCTTTTCAAGTCTTCCATTAAACTTTTGTTTTCTAATCAAAGCAAATTACCAGTGCATGCATTTATGTTTGAAAACATATTTTTGTTCTCTTCATCAGGAACTGTGATAGTACTGTTCAAGGATTTCAGTGTTTTCTTACTATGTTAGAAGCTAGAAAATACAAATTATCTAAAGACAACTGGATTAATAATGATAACCTGGAATTAATTAATTGGTACTGAAGAACTAAGAACCACATTTATCCTTGATTTATCTAGGTATGAATGCAGCACCATTTTAATGCAATAATGCATAGGCACTGTTGAATTAAAAACTCAAACTCTGTAATGCTGGCATTATTTTCTCTGCTGATGATTTTTCCTATTACCATCCCCACTCTCACCCCAAATCCAGCACATGCACTGGCACATTCTTACAGAAAAGTTTAGAGGAGGTTGTTTCGATATTTTTTAGTGTCCTGCCCTGGAGACCTAAATATTAGGAGATAGTGGCTTGTCTATCTTTGAAGTCCTGTCACTAGAAGAGGAAAAAGAAGTGTGTTGTGGATCAAAGTCACCAGCATGCAAGCAATAGCGAAGGAAACATAGATATATGTCTGTATATGAAAGGAGCAGTGATGAGCAAATGTGATAGTAGAGCAGAGTAGATACAGTAGAATGGCATGTAAGTGAGCCGCAAACACAGAAAATCTAGAGGGACACAAAACAAGAGAGGCAAAACCTTATAAGCAAAATGATACTATGTGACCAGTGGGTATTTTTGTGTGCTTTTTTTTTGCATGTCTGAGGCAAAATAAATGAAAATGATAATAATACCAGTCAGATCTTAACATGCTTTTGTAGACAATTGCTACATATAATGAAAATGGGACTCTGTAATTAGGAACCACACTGTTTTATTATCTTAATCTCACCTTCTGCTTTATCTACACTGTAGAATTTTACCCAAAGAATCTGTAGCTAGACAATGACTTGTGTTGAAATTTAAAAGTTAGCTATATATTGACTCAAAAGTATTTATTTTTAATTACATAGTAATAGCATTGTTGCGCAAAACCAATACTATCTACCCCTTATAGAAGGCACAACATTTTGCATGGTACAAGAGATGTTTTTTGTTGTGCAGTAAGGCTGTTTGAACTGGGAGATGGAAGTGGCAGCCTCACTAACTCTGGCTTCTATGATAAACTCTTCATGTAACTATGAGCCACAAACAGATCCCAGACACCTTGGTGAGCAGAACTCAGAGGCACGGGAGTGTGTGGCTCCTCAGGGACCCTGTCCTGGGGACAATTGCTGGGACTGGGAGCCTGCTGGATCCTGCGGTTTCTTTGCAGCTCCTTCCACCCTATCTGGGAATTTGAATTATATATTAGCCCCCATGTTAGGAGAGGTCTTCAGCTGCTCATGTGAATTAACTGGTAGCACTGCAAGAGGGTTGTTCATAAGCCACATGTTGATTGCCCGTACATTAAGTATGTGAGCTTATAAGGAATTCTGTAGTGCCATTTGTATGATGGTCTGTATCAGCAGGAGATAAATATAACCACAAAGGGATAAATTCGATAGAACTAATGAAGCACACATTCCAGAATGTGGGCAATTAGCCAAAGATGCATATTTTGACTCTGTAAGGTATGTGATACCATTTTAAGTAGGTGGGAAAGCAGAAAAGCAGGTTTGCACATGTTACTTCTGCTTGGGAACCATGCTGTATTGTATAGGAACACTGTTTAGATCAGATAATCTAGGAGATAACAATATTTAGTAAGATCATCACTTCATTCAAGGAAATTGAGACTTTTGAATCCAGTGCTGCAGAATATTTTTCTGTTTTTCCTGACACTGTGCTGCAAGAAATTGAAGAACACTGAATGATTTGAACAGTAGTAGGCTAGATTAGACCTGCAGTGAATATAACCACTATAAGAATTTATTATTTGGATTTGTTAGTTTTTCCTTAACGCTTTGAGAATGCTTTATTTAATTTTTTGTGAAAAGGATTTCTATTTATTGGAATGTTAGCTGGGAGCAAGAACCCAAAGCCTTTGCTTTTCTAAGAGTTGACTGAGCCAACATGCCAAAATCACCATGTATGGTATGGTGGGTACGTTCAGGTCCTGAGCAGCATGTACTGCATGTCTTGTGACCTTACTGGTTCAGAATTTAGCACAGATGCCTTTTTCAAGTAAAATAAATAAGTCAAACTGCACACCCTTCATAACAACACACTTTAAAGGAATGTGCATATATATCTCTCAATATGTAAATTTATATTTATATGTATGTAAATTTATACTTATATGTATATACATATAAAAATTCAGATAAGCACGGAGTGAGTCTTAAGAATCTTTTTTATATAAATTTATATATGTGGTATGCAAACTTAGACAGAACAAACCATTTTATTTCTATCACAAATAGCATGATAGTGAAGGATATGCAAAATAAAGCTTGGTTATAACAGGAAATAAGCATATTTCTTAATAAATTTTAGATATAACTTTTGTTTTCCTGCCTCTAGCTGGGGGAAAAAATGATGTAATTAACTGACCATTTAAAAATGTTAAAGTAAGTCATGATTTCAAAGTGTCAAAGTTGTCTAACACTGTATAAGTACTCATTTTAATACTAGTTAATAATATGGTGGCCAGCAGTCACTTTTTTTGGAAGACTTATGGGTTTAAGGAAATACAGGTTTATTTGAAAACTGATAAGCAGAGCTTTTAATTGGTCTGGCAGTAACAATATGTGATTCTGGTATTTTTTTCTTTGGGACGTTATAGAGACAATCTATAAAAAGGTATATCAAGGCTATTTAATTTTCATATATCCTATATTCCCAAAATGATAAGGCTGCAAAAATGGTGGATAGGATAGTTCTTTTAATACTAGATTTTCCTGAATTTGTTTTACACGTGCTCTGGGTTGCTTCTTTTGAAGACTTCAAAGGGCCTTCCTGATCCTCATGTGAACTAAGTGCTGTCTGTGGGTTGAAGGGATTGAGAGCAGCCCTGCAGAGAAGGACTTGGTACTGGTGGGTGAAAAGCTGGATGTGAGCCAGCAATGTGTGCTCACAGCCCAGAAAGCCAACCGTATCCTGGGCTGCATCAAAAGAAGCATGGCCAGCAGGTTCAGGGAGATGATTCTTCCCCTCTACTCCACTCTAGTGAGACCCCACCTGGAGTACTTTGTCCATTTCTGGAGTCCTCAGCACAGGAAAGACATGGACCTGTTGGAGCGGGTCCAGAGGAGAGCCACAAAAATCATCAGAGGGATGGAACACCTTTCCTATGAGGAAAGGCTGAGAGAGTTGGGGTTGTTCAGCCCAGAGAAGAGAAGGTTCCAGGTAGACCTTATTCCAGCCTTTCAATACTTAACGGGAGCTTATAAGAAAGGCTTTTTAGTAGGGCCTGTAGTGATAGGACAAGGGGTAATGGTTTTAAACTAAAAGAGGGTAGATTCAGACTAGATATAAGGAAGACATTTTTTATGATGAAGGTGATGGAACACTGGAACAGGTTGCCCAGAGAGGTTGTAGATGGCCCATCCCTGGAAACATTCAAGGTCAGGTTGGACGGGGCTCTGAGCAACCTGATCTAGTTGAAGATATCCCTGGTCAATCCAGGGGGCTGGGCTAGATGACCTTTAAAGGTCCCTTCCAACCCAAACTATTCTATGATTCTAAATACAAAATAGAAGGAAAATAGAATTATTTGTCCAATGCAAATAGATAGAGGACATGTGACTGGAGTTGGCAGAAAGAAGGAATAATGGTTAAAAACTGCCAGATATCAGTTGGAAGTCACTATCCAGCTGAACATAAGGAGTGGTGAGAGAGGGGTGGTGTTATCAACTGACCACATGTAAATTCTTTCCATGTATTTGTGGAGAGTTCAGTCAACCATAAGATAACTTAATGAGGAATGCCTTTGGTTTAGATAAAATGGTGAAGAAGAGCTATTTTAATATCATCAGATTTGTGTGGTGAAGAAGAGCTATTAAAAATATCAGGTTTGTGTTCAAGTCTGTCTCTTGACAAAGATGAATGGAAGGCTTTTCAGTGAGATCTCCTCCATTACTTTTCCAATGCAAGCAAATGATAATTAATTCATAGGTTGTCATAAAGATACAGTACAATGGATTTGTTCAAGGACCAGGTGTGGAAGCAGGACCGCTATTTGACTTCTTCCTTTGACAGATGACTGGAATTGAAGATTTGTCTGGGGCAAACATTACCTCATAACATATTTGGCACCAGCACAACTAGAAAGATTATAAAAGAAAATAGTAAAGTGCTAAAGTATGAAAAAAGAAAAGAGTGTCTTTTCCTCCATGCAAAATTCACGATTTGCCCATTAATGCAGCATAGATTGTCTGAGAGTATCTTATTTCGCTATTTTGTGTATGGAAACAGGTGATGCTTGCTGGGTAAGGTATGTCTGGACGTCTCTAACCATTTGAATGAACAATTTCTTCTTCCGTGGTGATAGGCAGACAGTCTTATTTATCATGCTTGAGGAAGGTTAACAAGGTGGTCATGCTGTTATTTTGTGTACTAGCATACCAAGCTGCCAGTTTCTCCCTGTTTCGTCAGGCCTGATTACCTGTGAGCTACTAGCGAGCTAGTAGCAAGCTATGTTTAGAGTCATTTCTGTAGTAACACCTGGTAAGAGGGGGGCCTACCAGCTCCAAGTTCCCTGGCAGTTGAGTCCACCCAGCAATCTGCTTTCAATTTTCTCACAAGCATTCCTGGTTTTGCTTTTCAGCCTTTGGGAACTTTATGGACCAGTTTTCCTTTTCCTCTCTGAAACAAATGTCAGCAGAGTCAAGATCCATAAACTCACTGTTGAAAAGTGAAAACAAAGTGCTGACTCAGCCACAGGGAGTTGGAACCAGGTTGCTCCCATAACAGGTTTGCATAGAAATGGCTGCTATGATAGTTGGGAGGGTCTTGTAAGTTTGTTTTTTATTGACATTTCCATATGGGCATCTGGCATTGTGCTTTTGCATCATTGTTTGAATTACATGGGCTGCACAAACTGTTTTGGGACACTGGGCCAGTAACTCCTGTTGAGACTGTTCACTTATTTGTGTGGTTTTGAATTGGTATTGTCTGGTGTTAATCAATGTCTCCCTCTGCTCTGAAATGTGGCAGTGTTCACCTCTGGGAACTGTGCTGATATAACTATGAACTGGCAGGTGCAGGCAAAGTGTGAGTGCTTTCTGGCTTGTATTTTATTTCTCCTGATTACACTCTGAAGGTGAAATCAAAACTATTCTTTGCTTTTAGAGAGCTGAATCTCTGAATTAGGTAGGGTTTGCTCCCTTGAAGACTTGCCATGTGCTGCTATCCATTTACATCATCTCTGCAGTGAGAAATAAATCTGGCAAACAAAACTGGTTTCATTAGCCTTAACTTTATAAATTTTCCACACTAGGCAGTTATCTAGTTAACATATGGATTGTACAATAGATGATCCCAGTGTGACTATGCTGTAAGCCACTCAAGGGATTCTGCTGCTGTGATCGATCACAAGAGCATTTGCTCTAGGGCCATGTGTTATTATTTATAATATATACTGTTTATACTTCATAAAACTCCCTTATCACTCCTTATTTCATAAAATCAATTTATTGAAAGAAAGAGCCAAAAGATTCATCATTTTTACAATAAAATATCTGACTTCACCTGCCAGAAGTAGCCAAATTGATTTTTAACGTCTGTTAATGATT
The DNA here is from genome assembly GCF_964188355.1 of Buteo buteo. Lineage (NCBI taxonomy): Eukaryota > Metazoa > Chordata > Aves > Accipitriformes > Accipitridae > Buteo > Buteo buteo. The sequence goes on from NC_134204.1 coordinate 37,622,684, forward strand.
CAACTTTCCCTTTTTACTGACGTCAATAAAAGGGTGTTACCACTCCCAGTCCTCAGTGAAAGGGTATTTTCAGTTTACAGAAGAATATACTGCTTGTCTCTGCATTTATATATGTGTAATGTACACTGCGCTTTCATTGCTTACCTGTAAAATGTTGAAAATTTAGTTAGAGCCTAGATAATAGGAAATCTAGAGACTCTGAATGTGGTGCTGGGCAAGAGGGCATAGAGAGGGGTTTCTTCATGATTCATATCTTACATTTACTCTTCTTCTATTTATTATGAATACATAAAGTAAGACGTCACTTTGATTTGCTTATTTATCAATACCCCTGGTTACCATTCTGAGATCTTCAGATCAAGTACTGATTAAGTTAAGTCCTGAGGAGTGTGCGTGCACATGCGTTTTTAGAAAGAAAATCCATTTCAAAAGGAACTGAAGTCATTATTTTAATCAATGCTGTCTTATGCCTCGTGGTATATAACATAAACACAGATACTATTTTCCTCATTTCACAGTAAAAACCATCTTCTTAAAGCTATCATTAACATCATGTGCTGTGTAAGGCTAGGGTGAATTTCAGCCTTCATTGTGCTTTTGTAATAGGTTTTCTTTCTTCAGATGGATCTTCCACTTTTATTAAAAGGTTGATATAAATGCCTAACTTGATTATAAAGGGATGTGATTACTTTGTATGTAAGATCTTACCAGTTGAACAAATACATCTTTGTTTACATGTTCTTCCTAAAAACGAGTTAGTCAGAGGTTCCTATCTAACATGTTTTCAACTGTTGCCTGATGTTTGTCAAAACATTTTGTAGAAATTTAACAATTTCAATTTACCAAGACTTCTCTTCTGAGGGTTTTGCACATCCAGGATGGTTTTCTTGTTTCACAGTATGAAAAAGAAAAAGAAGAGCACCCATTACAGAGTAGCCAGAAAGATGAGAAAGATGCCTGCGCAGTGAGGAGTTTGGGTCTGTTTCTGCTGCACTTCATTTGTAAGTTGTCACTGGTAATTATTATTACAAAGTCTTATGATATGGCTCCTCTTTGTTGAAGAAGGAAGCTGGGATGGAAGGGTCATTCACTCTGCTTAATTCTCAAACAGGGGAAAAATATTTTAGGGTCCCTGTTCTGTCAAAAGCAGGCAGGTTTTTGCACCTTCTGGAAGATGTGATTTTTTTTTTTCTCAAAGTGCCAGTGTTTCTCTATTCAGTATACAGTAAGCTTAGGAGGACTGCCTTCCTAATTCGGCACATGTAGGTTAACTTCTGGTATCTCTGTGATTAACCGCTCTAAATCTGTGGCCCAGTGACAGCCTGGGAGGCCACAGCCTGATGGAGAGGGCACTGAGCTGCTTTGCAAAAGTCACTGGAATCTGAATCCGAGTACTGAGTCCTATGTGGTTTGTCTGAACTTGCTGTGCTTAAATTTCAAATGATCATGGTTTGTTTTTTTTTTTCCTGATAGAAAAAAAAAAATTCTGAAATTTTTGAAATAACAGTTGGCATGAGCTATAATCATGAATACACTTTACCTGTTGTCTTAATTCCTTAGAAGTGAAAGATTCTTAACTCTCACTGCCTTTGAAGTCTCGAATCAGATCCAGTCAGTAAAAAAGAAAAAAACTACTATGTCTATATTCTGAATAATAATCAGTTCTCACTAACACTTATTTAAGATCGTATTTTTACCTGTTAAAATTATATTGTCAGAATTAGTAATTTTTAAAGGTCTGTCTGAAGAGCCTAGTCTTTTGGCTACTTTGCTTTGAGCAACAGTGAAATGTTGCATTTTTCTTAAAATCCACTTGCTATGGCTTGAACAGTGGGTAAGCAGAACTGGGTCAAGACAATCATGATATTTCAAAAAAATTTTTTTTTAAGTTATATTCAAATGAAGTATGGACCTCTTTCTTTTCTTTCCCCTCTCCACCCTCTGAGAAGACCACTCTCCATACAGAAGGAATCAGTTTTGAGATTATCATCAGGAGACTGACCATGTCAGTAGTCCATTTACACAGATGGATATTTGTGTTAATGGTGATATTAATTTTTCAGCCTCAAGAGGAGAAGATTATTCTTATTTTCGAAAAGTCTTGCTTACACTCAGGTTAGTAATAGCAGAAGTAGTTTGTTGCCTACTCTAAGAAGAGCATGGATATTTATAGCTATACAATTGCATTTTACTCTGATAGAAACCACATTCCGTGGGCTGAGCTATTTTGGACAACAGAGCATACGACTGAGCTTGTGCGTGCCGCGATTACTGACCATGGCAGGAGCTTAATTATACCAGAGGGAAAGAAATTCCAAGGACAGTAGCAGTTCATAAAAACATGGTGCGTAGACCATGTCTAAGAGATTTCAAACCTGGTGGAAAGCACCAAAAGGTAATCGGGAGCCTTTAAATGTGGGAATAGGTATGACAGATGTATGAACATATTTTTCTCCTCATTAGCAAGTCAGCTAACTCTGGCAGGAATTACAGGACAAGGGAAGCTTGGCAAAGACAGGTCACAGGCAGTTTAAATAATTATCAGGCTTTTCCAGTGCTTTGCAGGACACAATAAATTGCAGCAACTTCAGCTACTGGGTAGTCCAGTGTTACTGACTGAAACGCCATTTCTTCAGTGAGACACCCAGGAGCCAGTTAACTGTTACCTGATGTGAGTGAAAGTGTAGTTCCCTGAGTTTTGTTACTGGTTTCCCAAGAGTAGGGGAGGTCTGTTAAATCTCTTCTCTGAAAGGCCTGGCTATTGCTGGGGACTGTGTTTTGGCTTTATGTGGAGAAGCAACTTCAAACTGGCAGGACAAATATCTCTTATGGTGATGAATGTATGGTTCAGTCAATTAAATGCTAAAGTTTCCTTATCCTTTGGGATCCATACAGCTACTTTTTGATTACATAGCTAACATATGCCATTTTTCATCAAGAAGCGTGATTGCCCATATGGTGAGCAAATCCATGCAATGTAACTATATCACTCCAGAAAATTAATTTCAAAGCTGTCTATAGGTGGGAGAAACACTTTGAAATTACGTTTGGGGGCCCACTGATGTACTGTTGTGAGTCTAGGCTAGCAATGTAGCAGCTTCTCCATTTGTTTGCCTAATTGGATAAATATTCTTTCAGGGAGGTAACACAACTGACAACAGGAAGCTTAGCATCATGGGAAAAATTGCAGAGAAAAAGGACTTGGTTTAATCATTGACATGGGATTGAAAATGTATGGTTCACATTAGATCATAGTACAAAGCATGCACTGCAACAAGTTATCCGTGAAATAGTTGTATTCTGCTTACAATAAGTTCTGTACATAAAATGGCTTTGATAAAAGACAACTAAAATGTAATAATGGATGTGAGGAACTTAAAATAAGGTTATCTAAAAAAGTTTTTTTTGGGGTGGGGGGCCAAAGAAAACAAAAGCAAAGGACTGTTAGTACAAGTTAAGAAAATTCATGATTCAAATCAGAACTGTGCCCTCAGGTTTCTGCTAGCAATTAGCTATTAGGTAAAATGTGAATGGAGCATCTGTGTAATCCACTGCAAGTGCAAAAACTGGACCTATAAAGACTGACTTGTCAGTCTTATATATAGACTGACTTGTTGTGTTACTCTTTGTTTAATCTGGTACTTGATTGAAATTTCTTACTATATGAAGCACAAATAGTACTTATCACTGATAGTGGAAAAACAATTCACATGCTTTAGCCTTCTCTGGCATGTAAGGTGTACTGTGTGTTACACTTCAAATGAACAGAGCATGTAATCTCCATTGGCAAAAGAGAGACAAGCCAGTACAAGCAGGAGTCAGAAAGTTAAGAATGCAGTGGTCTTTTAACACAGAGTGGCAATAATACATACTGTGTTTTCTTACCTGAGGTAATTAACCATTTGTTGCAATATTTTGACAGGGTTTCCAGTTGCTTTCACTGCATGTGTGTCTTATAGTTGAAAATGGAAGCAAAAGTTAAATTAAGCACAGATCTTTTACTTTTTTATGTAGAACTTTTTAAACATGTACACAGTGAAATCACAAAAATAGCAATATAAATGCTTTTTGCTCAGAGATTTGATCCAAGGTCTGAAGAAGCCTGACTGTTTTGAAGACCTAAATAGAATTTGACCTCGAAGGTAAGTTCTGTAACAACCTACGTTGCAAACTGCAATTAATACTCCACACAAACAATTGGATAAGCCAGAATAGGCTTGGGATACATGGATAAGACAAAAACTTTGGAAAAAATTAAAAATTTGCAAAATATAAAAATTTTATTTTCAGAGGTGAAAATTTATTACTAAGAATCAATGAGATCTGGGAGCATAGGTGTAAGTGAGCATTTTACAAAACAACTTTTTTGTTAGGTTAAGGACTTTAAAGCTATATGGATAGGACTCTGAAATGTTTATACAGTGCAAATATTTTTTTCAGGCTAATCTCACTTTTTTATTTTTTCTTTAGAAACTCATCAGTTATTCCATTGAATCATGCCAAAGTCCTCAATCCAGCATTTCCTTAACTTTTCATCATATTACACCCACCTTGTCCCATTCAGTTCAGTAGCTAACCAAAAATAGTGTGGCAAAGTGTGGCATTGCTTAATGGCAGTGATAAGGTGTGACTGTTTTGTTTTTTCTAACATAATCTACTAGAGTCAGGAATGCTGCACCATAAAATTAAAAGTATTTCCTATTCACCGGAGATAACTGCATTCTTAATTAAACTTTGCCTTTCAGATGCAAAGGAAAATGACTTCTATTTACACAGGCAGTTTGCTTAACTTTGAGCTGTTGATAGAGGAGTTCCTAGCACACTGCTGCATTCTGCAAGTGTTTCTAGTTCCTAGTGAGTATTAAAGGGTATGATGTGGCAGTGGGTTTGTCCCAATCAGATTAGAGTATAGCTCAAACTCAAATAGACATTGAAACAGGAATACATATTTAAAAGATACTATCCTGCCAAAAGCAAGCTCTTAATTAATTTATCTTAACTGGCTGCATCTTATAGAAGTCTGATCTCTATTCTGTGTGACCTGAGTACTCTGCTTCAGTTCTTAAGCTCTATACCTCACTGTGAGCTTGTCAAACCCTGGTACTTATTCAAAAGGAAAGATGCTGTAGTTAATTTAGGGCAGTGGAAAGGACAAGTCCCAGGTTGACTCCTTGTTGTTTTGATGCATGTACATCTTGTTGTTTTGAAGTATGTGTTGTCCTTTCCTTTTTTTTTTTTTTAATGCACCTTTTAATTTTCGTCAAGATCTGTCTCCAGCTATAGAGTGAACCCAGTATTAAGGTTGTGGTTCAGAAACATTCTAGGCTTCGCAGACTTAAATGTTTCTGGGTAAAACTGCTACCAACCATGGTAAAAAACGACTTTGATTCCTGTCTCCCTGTTCTGTAGATGAAGATCCTTATATTTTGCAAAATAATTTATAGGAATGGAATAAGCAGAAGGAAAAGTACTTGGGGACTGGGAAGGCATTACTGAGAGCAAATTCTTCAATAGTCACATGGGACAGGATAGTTTGGTGGTATGTCCTCTCTCACTGCCTTTGTCCGCCTTCCTCTTGGGACACAGATCAGTGGGATGTGCTATCTGTCAAATGCTGTAGGACAGAGCATGCATCCTATGAATTCAGCATTCTTTCAGACCTTTACTTTGATAACATATGCAGAAAACTCTCCAGAATGAGATAGTTTGGAACAAAGTCAGATAGTTTGTGGAAGCATTACAAACTCCATAAATTAGCTGTTTTGTGTTTGTTTTTTTTTGTAAATGGTGACAGTGACAGGTTACATGCTACATCTGATAAATTCCATTGACTAATTCCCTTCACAAGACTTGAAAAAGACTGTGACTGAAGTATCAGCTTCAGGGACTTTCCTTGATTACCCATATGGATCATGAAAATTGCAAAGAATGACTAATATAGAAATTAGGAAATGTAGTATGAAACAAAGAATCCAGCAAAGATTTTTCTTTAAAAAGCTGAGTAATATTAACTATTATTTTTAAAATGAGAGTTTTAGATTTTCAGGTTTTTTTTAAAAGAAACTTTGTTTCGGTAGCTTTGTGATTTATTCTTTGTCAGTGTTGTGACGGGTAACGTTAGTGCCAAGATCTAGTTGTTAGGTGCTAATAAAGGGGCAATATTCACAGCTTAAAATAGCATTGATCCATTGTGAAATAGGACTAAAAAAGGAAACCTATGGCAAACAGAAAATATAATTTGATGACAAACAAAAAAACAGGTTCTGTTTCTTACTCTTTTCCCCATTCTCTTACAATTTTAAACTGTATCACATGCCCTCTTGGTTAATTAAGATATGATATTCCCATGCTTCAAGAGTAAGCTTTCAGCTTTCTCTATCACCAAGAGAATCACACGTGCTAGAGTTTTAAATAAGTTAGTTCTCATTTGGTAACAGAATACATTGCGGATTGGTCTGCATCTTTGCTCCTGGATGTAGGGAGCTGGTGGGCACTCAAACAATCACCTTGATTTTGTCGGTTCTGAACCTGTTCTGTACCAGTGGAGTTTGCAGTATAAGTCACAGCAAGCTGCTGTGAAGCTGGCTGGCTACCATTTGCTCCAGAGACCTAGTAAGGAATTTGGGGATTATTAAAACATGTGAAAGCCCTACCTGTACCACTTCTTCGTGGTTATACTCACTAGACCAGGAAGTAGTAGGACTATATTGTGTTTGACATTACATCGTTTTTGTACCATTTGAAAGCTTTACTTTCATGTTCCAGCTTAAAACCAATCTGTACATATTTTAGCAAGATGGATAAAAATTATGGAGGAAAAGAGTAAAACTGAGTAGACCGTAATAGGTATGGTACCAGAGAACTGTTATTTATAGATGTCCTGGTGGTATATTCCTCAATTACTGGATTACACTAAAAATTAAAAAATCGTGTAGGACATATTAAAAAGTGGTTCATTTCACTAGCTGCAACAAATACAGTCAATCTTTGATGGAGCATTTAGTTTTAGATGTAGAGCACAGTTCTGATTAGCTCCATAATTTACTGTGTACAGCTAGTTCTCAATAAGTAATAACAACAGGGCATTTTGAATTGAATTACACTTTTCAGCCAAATAATAACTGATAGTCATCTGGTAGTAAGAAATGGATTCTCCAGCTTCTAAATCAGTGCATCCAAAATGTTTGCATTTATTATGTCCTTCTAGTTAGCTGAACATAAATTTGAAATTATATACAATGAGATTTCAGCTATTTTTGAGAAGATTAATGTAAAAGTAGGTAAGGAAAATAATATCTCAACAGATTATTGAAAATGAAAATTTATTCCTTTTTCGGAATTTTTAAGATTAGCTTAAAATCTGCTTTTAGAAAGAGGATACTAAGAATCTAAATGAGTTATTTAAGATTTAGCTTCAGACTAATTTATAACACAGGCTGTCATTAAAAAAGGGATGGGGAAATGCTAGTTCTAGCACTAGCATTTAAAAAAAAATGCCATGACTGTACATAAGGGATCCTGCCCCAACATTATTATGGACTTATTTTAGCCTGCTCAGCAGAATGTTTAATACTTCCATTACCTCTGACCAGCTGCTGTTTAGTGATTCCTCATCTGCAGAGAGATCCCAGTGATGCAGAGGAAAATGTATTAATTCAAGAACTGAGATGAAGTCCCCTAATTCATAATCTGTTAAACTCAATTTGAGACCATTTTTTCCTTCCAGCTGAACCCATTTTAGAAATGACCTCTTGTTTCTGCATCCTTTAATGGCTCCTGTATCCAAATATAAATAAGGCCCTATAATGTCTACAGTATGTTCTTATATTTATACATATAAAATAAGTAAGAAAAAGTGATGAATTTATATTACATAAATATACAAACCAATACTGTATTTTTTTTATATTTTCAATCTCCAGTAAAGCAGCCATGTAAATATAAATTTACTATCTTATATTAAATTATCTACCTTCTATGCACTACTACTAGTATTACTTTGAAATTATATAAGCAGAGATGAGAGTAAAAGAAATACCCTTTGCAGTTAATTGCCTCTGCTGCACATGTCTTAGCGTGCCCATTTAAAGCATCCAAATTCACATGTAATAATTTCATGGAGTTTCCTTGGAACTGAAGCATACTTGTGCTTGAACAGCCCTAATAGTTTGGGAACAAATTGCCATCTGAAAATACCTTTTTTATTTTCTGATCATAAGTGTTTAAGAAAAGCTAATAAAACACCTGGCATTATCCTTATTATAACTTATTGCGATAAAATAATATATTTATGATCTATAATTATATATACTGTGGTAGTGCTCAGGTGACACTTTATGCTTGACCTTTTTTAAAGAAAAAACCTTCAAGTCTGACGAGTATAGAAAAGGTTAATAGCTTTTTTCCCCTACTGTTTTTGCTTTACTAGGCAGTGAGTTCATGTTCATATTCCAGAATTTTGCCCTCAGGTAAATATGGAGGCCTGAAATTATCAACTGCTTCAGTAACGTGGCTGTATAAAGCTTCAGAGGTGGCTATTTGCCTACCACAGCAGCACCTCTCAACAGAAGTTTTGAGGAAGCATTTACCTGAGAAACAAGCAGTCCTTCACTAAGACAAGCAGGGCCAGAAGGAGCAACAGCTGAAGCAGGCTGTAGAGGGGTGGATTCGGACAGTGCTATGCTGAGAGGAGCAACCTAACCCAGGATGAAAGCATGGATGCCCAACCTCATTGAAACCAGAGGTCTTGTAATCTCTAGTCTTTGAAATAGGATGCAGATATGGTGTTGTAACCATGTCGGAAGCAGTCTGGTATCCGCTTTTTAGGAATGGGTCTTACCTTAAAACTGCTAAAAGGCTGAAGAAGTTGCACCTCTGTCTGCAGACCTGCCTGACCTTTGAAAATATCTCTCTTGAGTAGGACCTGGCCTCTCCCCAGTGCCACTGGGTTCACCACCCAGTGCTGTGGGGACCTTCTCCTCGTACTGCTGGGAATGGGTGACGGGGGATAGAAAGGTCAGACTCTAAGTGCCCAGGAAAGGCTAGGCTAAAGTAGTCTCCTGGTAACTCTGTTACTGGCAAAATTGTAGGAATCAGTGATACAGGAGGACAAACTAAATGGATGGTAAAATTTGGCAACAAGAAGTAGGTGTTTCACAGTAAACACTAGAGTAGGTGGGTTTCTGAACTGTGAATGTACCATTAGAGGACACTACCCAGATTGGAAGATCTTGATCACTAGGGGGACTCAGTAAAAACACTCTGCCTGCAATACACAAGTACACCACCACATGAAGTGTGCTACAGGTCCCTTTCTACTTGTAAGAAATTCTGTATTTGCTTACTCTACTGCAATAGGCTTTGTCTGTCTGTTATGTAAATTAAACCTGTAAATATTTCTGTTTGTTTAAGCCTTTAAACTACAAGAAAATATTTTAAGTAAAACTTGTTTTCTTTTGTTTGATGGGGATTTTTCTATTAGCTCCCTGTAAGTTTCTGTGATATTAATACTTTGAGACTTTTGGATGACTATCTCTGGCTTCTTTTCACTTTTTCACTAATTTACAAGTTTGAGTTTATTTTCTCAGTCCCGTGACTGGACAAATGAAGCTAAGACTTAATTAAAAAAGGAAGCTCTGAGCAAAGAGAAATCAAATTGATGTAAAAATTTTTCTACTTTCAGTTTTACCTGTGCTACCACTGCAGTGTCTAGTGAGGCTGACACTGGTGCTGCTCAGGAGGTGCAGAATTTCATCCTAACAGCCCCCTGTAGCGTCAAGGGGATTCACTTACCTCTTTTTCACTTTTTTTTGCAAAGCTGGGTCTTATAGAAGACCCTTCTTCTTCCCTGTAATCCTATCATGAAAGGCAAGATTAATCTGAAATATTCTGAATGTCAGTGCTGAAATACATCTCTCAGATATGCCATGAGACATCAAAGAAAGGTCACAGTGTGATACAACATATGAAAGAGTCCCATCAGATCTGCTACCAGACCCCTATTAAAACTTTTATTTTCAAGGAACTAACTACACTGACCTCCAATCTACATTCCCTATGGTCAGCTTTTCAGTTACCTCCAGAAATGCTGAATTATAATCCAGCCATAACTGAGATGTTGATAAGGGAGAATGATGGTATGAACAAATAGGCTATGCACAGATGTGAAGCATTTTTCAAGTCTGCTGATGTAGCTCACCCTTGCAACACAAAGCAAAACATATTTAGATACTTCATATTCCCTCTTTAATGTAGGGGAATCTTACGGGGCTTTCATCATGGCAATCCATGTTAAAATTTTTGAAGTCAGATGGACAGAGAAGCCAGAAGGTGTCTGCCACCCTGAAATTCCCCTGTGAAGAGTAACACTGAGCTTAGGAGCTCTGAAGAAGTAATTTTATGAGTTCATATATACCTGTTATGTTCTACTTATCTTTCAGAAAGTAGTTGACCATAGTCTAGCTTCCTGGTTTAGTTATGTCATCCAAGCATACTTCTCAAAAGGTTAAGTATAAAACATAGAACTCTTCCCTCTTCAAGCAAAGATATTGAAAGCTGAATTTAAAAATTCTATATCTAATTCTGAAAAGTTTTAATATTCTTTTAGATCTATTCCACTTGTAAATAGTTACTGGTTTTGAGAAAACCGATTCTAGAGTGAAGACAAGAGTATGAGCAGCTACGTGATAATGGATAGCACATGTGGCAATTAAAACCAGACTCAGTAACTTACATGCTGGAATGCATTTCAGTATTAGCTCCACTGTTTTGATACTCAGAATTGGGTCTCCACCAGATTCACTGAGTAGGAAAACCTAGTTCCTTACTGAAAACAAATAAGCCCTGAGGGTTTGAACTTCTCTCTGAATCAATGGGTTCTTGTCTCCTCTCTTTTTCCCAAGCAGTGCCTTTCACTTTAATATCTTGCCTCTGTAAGGTCCTCTTCTTTTTATAGCACAAGGCAGTTGTCTAGAAAGACTACATTTTAACGGTTTTTTATTATTGTCCATAGTTATTCTAATCATATTCAGCGCTTTTCTGTGAGGAGAGAATTCATATGCTCCTGTATGTTTATCAATAGCAATCCACCTCCTAAAGTTGCTCCACCATTTTTGTGATAGCCTTATCAACAACAGTATGAGAGTAAGGCAGATTGTTTTAAATCATGCTGACAGTGACTTTCTATATAAGGTCCACATTTTGCTTTAAATTTATTGAAAGTTTGAGCAAAGTTAGTGATTGGGGATATTAGCAGGTCTGAATCTTGATTTTTTTAGAGATCTAGCTCCCCTGGTAATGCCCACAAATCTTCTAAGCCCACTGTGGTGTTCTCATTTGGTCATATAGGTATAAAGGCTAGTTACAGACAAAGTTGCTTCCGGGGTTGTTTGTTAATGTAGTGAATGAGGCAGGTTATCCTGCGGATAAGCACATAGTCTGACTAAAGACTGCATCTTAGTGAATTCTCAAAAGGTCACAGGTTAAGAATGCATCAACAATTCTAAGTTTTAATTGACCTGATTTCTGGATTGATGAGACTGTGGCCAGACACAGTCAGTGCTGGGTCTTACCTCAGGACCAGAGACTTTTGTAGGCTAAGTACAGAGTGTGGCCCTTTGGTTTTGCAAAGTTTTCAGGAGAACATTAGCCAAAATATATCCTACAAATGTAAAATATTTCTGTCTCGATGTATTTCAGCTTTGCAGTCCATCACAATTTAAACATCTTGGTTTTATTTTTGAATAATTACCACCAAGGTAGAGGCTTGCTGTCAAATCCCAATGTAAATACCAATACCGTCTAAAAATAACATTTATGGGGAGTGCACAAAAGATGAAAAAAAGCAAGCTGTCATTTTCAAGTGCTAATGAAGAGTTAGGCTAATCCTTTTATGCTGTGGTGATGCGATGGTAAATAATGTGTGACAGCATCTGCCAATAAATTGATAGTATCTTTGACTAATTCAACTGTAATTCTCCTTGTTTCACTACATGCAATGTCATGACATGGTTGAAGTCCCACTTTGCTTCTTTATGTGTATACCATCCCTGCATTTCACATGTCATCATGCAAAGCATGGAGGGCAGTCCCAGGCTAGTGGTGTTGCATGGATAGGTGTCACTTTGTCTGTATAACTGGTAGATTAAAAACACCTGTTGGCTGATAATGTGTTGAGGTTTAATTGCAGCAGATGTTAATGAACAAAGTGGTTGTATTAATGGCTACCGTTAGCCTGCTAAGCTGTGGGCTTTCATGCTTGCAGGCCAGGAGGGTATAAAAGCAGAAAGAAGCATTCAGGTTCTTGAGAGGTAGGCTTTTTGAGAACACCAGCAATAGGATCTTTTGATCTTAGAGCCTTGCTTTGCATTTTCCTTAATTTAGCAACCATTAGTAAGATGAACTTATGTAATTTCTGAGGTCAAATTGTAGATCCCATTGTGTTGATTTTGTTTTTTCAACATCCTCATTCTGGAATATGTTTGTTAAGTTTGGGGTATTTTTAATTACTATTTTAATCTTATTTTAATACATTTTTTTGTCCAAGTAGCTGAAATATTTAAACAGTGAGAAATACCCTAATATCTAGGATTATTGTTACAGCTGTTCTTACTTTCAGTCCTGCACCCCTTCACCCCATGCCAATTCAAAATATGTCTAGAATGAATTGAAAGCATACAGCTTCAGTGAGAAGTGTCAGAAAGTTGGCTTATTGTAATATTTGTGTGTCCAGGGTATGACACTTAAGTTTTCAAAGCTAGGTAGCCTAAATAGAAAAGTTGTGGTAGTCTTCTAAGCTGTTGAGGTATCTCACCTTTCGTGGTTAGGACAGTGGAATTATAAAAGTAACATGACAGAATAGAGCATATTAACAAGCATCTTGATTTTCAAAAATAGTAGTGACAGTTAGGATAATGACCTTCCCAACTGTAAAACTGCTAAATTTGATGTGGTCCTTGAGGTAAAAACTTTGTGATGCCATTTTCACTGCCACTTGAAGAAATTCAGTGTTGTGTACTTTTAAAATACCAAAAGTATTCTAGAGTTCCTCATGTATATGGTCATCAGCCACACATTTTTCAAATGATCTGTTTTGGAAGAAAAAAAGACCATATAGTTTGAGATAAAGTACAATTTCAGGGGAATATAAAAACCTACTAAAACACATGAGCTGATAATGAAGGAAAATATATAGGTGGAGAGAGTGGTTTTATTGTTTAAAATGCTGGGATTAGAATGGAAATGAGAGTCCATTCTTATCTCTAACAGACACTTTCCATGCAGCTTAGGCTTCTTTGGCTTTCCCTTTGTTCTGCCATTTATCCATCTGTAAAATCAGGTTGGTACTTAAAAAAAGAGTTTGGCTTTCTGACCTCTACTGTGTGTATGTACAGTGGAAAGCACAACAGAATCCTGACCGTATGAGAAGGTCACCATCTTGATGTAGTCATTCTCAAACTTGGAAATAACCATGAAAGAAAAAACCCCATTACAACTCAGAAGAATTTGTGCTGAGAGAAAGAGCAGCCAATGACTTCATCAGTTATGAATCACCCTTAAAACTGAATTATCTTAACAAAAAATTGTAAATTGTGTATATATTCTCCAACAACACATTTGAGATTTTAATTTTTCCTTTTTTGTGTGTGTTGTTTTTGGCTGATTAGTTTGTGTGATATCCTGATCCTGTGAATATTTATGGCAAAATCCTTGATGATTTGAGTGAGAGCAGACTTTCAGTCAGGGTCCCATCTCAGTAGGACATAAGAATCTAAAGACTGGTGAAAACAACAATCCATAAACCCCAGAGTTTTGATCTCTGACATTATGCAATAATGAGTGCCAGGATGTCTGAGGCATGCAATGCAAGTATACAATGATATTTTTCACTATAATGCTTCTAGCACTTTGTGTCTATGGTTCTCCCTGTCCCTTACTGGCAAATTATCTTATGAATATGATTAACAATTCTTTGAATCTGTCTGTGTGTTTGACATCCATAGCATCTCTGCAGTGGTGGTAGCAGTATTTTTAGTTAAGAGTAAAGTAAAAGCAAAATACATGTGCATATGTATAGGTACATTTGTTTCTTGAGAATAGATGATAGTTGTAGTCAGTCTTCAGCAGTGTGTAGTGCCCTTGCAAGCTTCCAAGATGTGTTAGAAGCTCTTAAAGACATTCCTAGAAGCTTCAGCTGGTCTGTAGTCAGCCTCCCCACCTCACCCTCCAGAGCAACCAGCAAAGGGCGGGCTCCCCAAAACTTGAACTCACAGAGCAACTTATACATTGCTCACACAAACAAAGGAACAAGCAATCACACCAAAGCTGTGGAGGACCATTTATTTTAAGTAATGCATTGGTCATTTATCGTTTGTCCCACATAAGGTTTTTAAAAAAAATCAGGGACATTTACAGGAATTAAAGGCTAAAGAAAAAAAGCAAACTATGTTCTTTTCCTACACAGCTACACAGGGAGCAGAATTTGATCTCTTACTGAAATCGATTACCTTAGGGCTTCTTGCTTGCTCTGCCTGCAGTGTTGGTGTGTGGCAATTTTATGTGACAATACTGGCAGAGGTGGAGGAGACCTGTGAAATAAGCAGATTGAGTGATGGTGAAGTAATTGTGAACCCAAGCCATTAAGGGTTTTTAATTCTACCCAAGCACCATGGATCCTTGGTTGTATGACTAACATACAGGAATTTGACACTTAAACCAGAAAAAGTAATTTAAAAAATTACCTTTTCTTAAATCTTCATGCAGTTTTATGGCTGCTGCCTTATAAATTATGTTATTTCCTTGTTATTACGTTATAGTTACACTTCAGTTGTAAGTGTACCCACACATATTTGCACCTAATCAACAGGGATAGTATCAAAGGTATGTTAACACATTTTTATCTGCACAGGTCAGAGTAAAGTTAAGTGCTGGCAAGATGCCTGGTGTGGCAGTTTTGCTGTCATTGACAATATATACCTATGCTGGGCTGGGCTGGGCTGTAAATTCAAAATAGGAAGTTTTACAATAGAACTGGTGATTCTAGTTGGAGCTGGGCACAGAGATGCAGAAATTGAATTTACATATATCTTTGTCAGCTTTTTTTGAAGTGCTTTGAAGTTCCAGAAAGTGAAACCACAGTTTACATAGCATCTTCTGTATAAATAGCACATCCTGTTTATAGAAGTGCAGTCTGTGGGCTCCTGTTACTTAATGTGTATGGGACCATGCATGGTCATACATGATGGATTTTACGAAAGCGCAAGTTAAATGCATAAAGCTAACGACTGTAGTGTGATCTTTTATATATGAATATGTGTATATTAGGAAGCATAATTAAGATTGTAGGAGTCTTAGCTTTGGAACATCTCTGACTCTTGAAGCTTGATAGCATAATTCTAATGTTTGTTTTATGTAGTTTGTTTCACGTGGGATAGATGGATCACTGGTAGTCTCCATGCAGTCCTTCCAGGAAGGAAAATAAAATGAGGTTATGGTTTAAAAAAATTATAATGACTTCAGTGCAAGGCATTTGGAGAGGAAGGAAGAATTAATGATTACATCATCTGCTAGTGATAATGCAGCGTTAGTGAAAAGATTTATTATTATTTATGGCATTGTAACAGAATATCTTAGAAAATATCTCTGATAATTCTCTGTCTGAAGCTACATGAATTTTGGTTTGTTTTTAGTTTATATGGGTATGTTCCTTTAATGACCTCAAGGGCAGGATAGATGCAAACATTCAAAGCTTTGAAATTTTTCTTCTGCTTTTTATGTAAGAAAACCAGCATCTATCTGCTCTGTGGATAGCGATATGTGTTTAACACTATGTAGTCATGATACTGCAAACAATAAGGAGGTAATCTTTCTTCCTGAAAATACAGCCGTATTGTCAGTTATCATGATTTTTCTCACAATTCTCTTGGGATTTGGTGGTGTTCTCCCCCCCCCCCTTTTTTTTTTAAGCTTCCCCCTTGTGGAAGTGTGAGAATGTGAGATTCTCACCTTCCCCTTGGAAAAAAGCAGTTTCCAGTTGTATTGATTATGGAGAAAATATTGAATGTATGAATTCCAGTGATTTCAATGAAGGTGAGCAAATAAAAAAAATATCTCATAATAATTTTACATCATCGCTCCTGGAGACCTGGAATGTAATTTTGGAAGACTTGGGGTGACCGATACTGAGATCTGGTTTGTTGCATCTATCTACATTGGAAATTAAACAGGATGCTTCTGCTAACATTGACTTTTGTGTGAAACATTACAGACCTTTCAATGTGTAAAATGTGTGGGTAGATCTCTTCTATGTTTCCTAGGAAGGGTGGACAGCAGTCATAAGAAAGATATGATAGTGTTGAGAGTTTTTTGAATGAAATAGAAATTGAGATAGAATACCCAGAATGTCTGGTTGACATCTAGAGACTGTGTTTAAGTCTTTCAGAAAACTTTATGGCTATTCCAACTTGGTTAGCTAGACTAAAGCTTTAATGACTGACTGTTAATTCATGGAACAATGCTTTCTTCAGGTGGAGGCACAGCAAGTTACCTCTTGCTGTTAAACGTATAGGTCACCCAAGGCAATTCCTTCTCATCAGGTGCTTATTCTTCTTTTTCCATCAATTCTGTAGCAATTGTGAGAAATAAAACCAGACTACTGTAACAGATTTCTAACACATTTGGATAAAACACTACAGAAGCCTGTCCTTCAGAGGTACTCACAGTTACGCTCCCATAGAGCACTCCTCTGGAGTGCAGCCATGAGGTTATATTGGTATAAATCATGTTTGAGTATGCACCCATGTTTCTGTCAGTGGAGAATTTTCTTCCATATTGTAGGTACCATAGAGTTCAGTGATGTGGCCCAGCCAGGGGAGTCTTTGCTGAGCTGATGCTTTCATCTTGTTTCTGCCTGGTTTGCAGCAAAGAAAACAGAACCTTTGCTTCTGAATGTTTTTTTCCGATGCTTATCACCAGAAAACGCCACGTTTTCTCATTTTGAGTTGTCATGGTTATAAGTGTTTGGGAATTTTTGAACAGTATATATGGTGTGCTTTTTTTTCTTGTGAGAAAATGTAGATTCATCAAAACTGAAACAAGAAAAACTCAGTTTCTATAAATTTTTGATCAAGTTCTAAGCATATTTCAAAATTTTCAGAACAAATTTGTCTTTTTTTACAACAGCCTTTTGGTTTGTTACTTAAAAAAATGTAGCAAAATAAAAATTAAAATTTTGGGGGTTACACTAATGAAAAGTGATAACCTCAATCTTCTTTTTAAAAATTATTCACTATGTTACATATTTGGGTAATAAATTATAATAATCAATTAGATTTATAAAATAAAAATGAATATTCTCTGGTAATTTCCAGTCCACAGTGGCCAGGCTTCTGTTTATGGGTATTAGATATTGTTATGACTTTGTTTGTCAGTTTAGAGAGCTACCTACTATTGAAACTTTGGCAGACATTTATAATTGAATTTAAACAGTGTATTTGGATTTCACTTATTAAACTAAGTTCCTGAAAGGATTTGTCATGAGGCAAAATGTTTCCTTAATTCTTCACATTATTTTTGTAATTTGCTCAGAATTTTTTCAAACTTTTCATAACTATTTTGAAGTACAGATGCCAAAACTGAGTTAAGTGGTCTCATCAGTGCTCTAAATGTATGATATTACAACAAACACCTTTAAACTGTTATCCTGGTTTTGGCTGGGATAAAGTTAATTTTCTTCCTAGTAGCTGGTATAGTGCTATGTGTTGGGTTCATTATGAGAATAATGTTGATAACACACTGATGTTTTCAGTTGTTGCTGAGCAGTGTTTATACTAAGTCAAGAATTTTTCAGCTTCTGATGCCCAGCCGGCAAGAAGGCTGGAGGGGCACAAGAAGCTGGCACAGGACACAGCCCGGGCAGCTGACCCAAACTGGCCAAAGGGGTATTCCATACCATGTGACATCATGACCAGTATAGAAACTGGAGGCAGTTGGATGGGGTGAGTGGATCACTGCTCGGGAACTAACTGGGCATTGGTCAGTGAGTGGTGAGCAAATGCATTGCACATCACTTGTTTTGTATATTCCAATTCTTTTACTATTATTGTAATTTTATTATTGTTATTATTATAATTATTAGTTTCTTCCTTTCTGTTCTGTTAAATTGTTCTTATCTCAACCCACAAGTTTTACTTTTTTTTTTTCCAATTCTCTCCTCCATCCAACTGCTGGGGGGGCAGGGAGTAAGTGAGCAGCTGCGTGGTGCTTAGTTGCTGGCTGGGATTAAACCACAACTGTTAAGACATCCTCTGCAGGGGAAGGTGTCTTTGGTTTTTCTAGTACTTTTAAAATGGAAAGGAGCATGTATGTGTGCAAACATCTTGATTAACAAGTAGCAAGTAACAGTGATAGTGACAAAATCACATATATAGGCTCTCCTACCTAGACAACAAAATCCCTCCAACTGCTTATGAATGTGGAGAATTTATTCTGTCTGCTAGGTAAAATATGTGTAAGTCAGGTAGCATTTAAAAAATACATTAGCTTTTGTACTTGCAGATATTCAGTATTGTGGGATATAGTCTAAATATCAGTAGAGGTTCAAGCTAATACTAAGCTTGGGTATTTCTTTAGTTTGAATGATGCTGATTGCATGCATTAAATAGTGTTATTGCTTTAGATCACTGATGATGAGCTGTAAGATATATCTGTATATACACAATGCAGTTCATGTACAACTTAAGCTAATTACATTTGTTCAGCATTTGAAATTCTGCCAGGTGAGATCTATGGCAAATGTAATAAGCTAATGGCCATTCTAGCCCATCATAGGCCATTCTAGTCCATCACAGCTTGTGGCTACTGTTCTTCTGTTGGGGTATGTTTCATCTGCTATATGCTTTTAACTACACCGTTTGGTATAAATATGATGGAGTATCTGCTGATGAGTTTTACACAGTTCGCAGAAAATGTTGAGCCTAGTGAATTAATGGTGGCTTTCTCAGTGCCAGATTAAGTTAAAGAAACTGCTGAATAAACTGCTTAATTATGAGGCTGATTCATCTCCTAGTTTTTCTTTTCCTGGTGTTCCTTCCTGGAGACCACCATAATTCAGCTCTCATGCAAGGATGGAATCTGGACCTGTGGAAATTTTCAGTTAAATGTGAGCAAATATAGAATAAAATAATAAAATTATTTATTTTATTTAAATTGCAGTGCTAGTGGAGTGGGGTCATTAATTAATTTCACAGATTTTGTGACATCCTTTGGATTGTACCATAAGTTCTTTGCAATATCAAAATTCTTCTATGGTAGTAGGTCTTTTTTCAGTTAAAGGTGGCGAAAGTAATTTCTAGTCTGCTGTCCTGAAATACTGAGCTCTCAATTCAGCTGACAGGACTTTTCTTGTCTTATGGTCTGCATGAAGTCAAAGTGTATGTTAGCAGATCTAAATGATGCTTAAAAAAAAGGGAGGGGGGGATGGAGGAATATGTATAATAAGAAAAACACATATCTACTGGATGAAGTTTGAGCTTTGAGTGTTTTACTAGGTTGTGGCTAAATGCACCTTTGCTCTCCTGACTCGGCTGTACATATGCAGTACTTCTCCCCAGTGAACTCTTTACCCTAAAAAATTAGAAATGTTCACAAACTGCCTAGTGCTGTAAGAATTTGAGATTTTTTGGCATGTAACAGTAACTAACCTGCAAATGTTCACTGCACAGTTTTGCTCATGTGAACTGGGAAATATCTCTTCTTGTATATCCGTGCATATCTGTGTAACTTTTTTGTTGTGTAATTACCTTTGAGGTGGTGGTCAAAAATAACCCCAAGCCAATCAAATTGAATTTCCCTGAGCTTAAGCATGACAGTCAGGTTTGTAGCTGTGGAGAAACAAGAGCTTGGCACTGTTGCTGTTTCACCAAGCTTGAGGACGAAGATAAAAGGGAACACCAAGCCAGGAGACAACTGTCATCTCCTCTTCCCCTCCAAGCCTAAATAAGGGATGTGTTTGGCTTCACTGAAAGCTGCTAGGGGGATTTTCTGCACAAAGGCAGAATTTGTGCTGCAAGCAGGATATTTTTACTTCAGCCAGGGAAGGCCCAAGGGGAATTTATAGAAGCTGGCATTAGAAGTCAAGGGCTGAAAAACACATGGATAGTGGCCGAATTGTCATTTTATCCTTGGCTCAACTTGCTTTGTGCATTTACGGAAATTAAGACGTATGATTTATTTTTTGAGACTTTTTTTTTTATAGCATGCTTTAATCAAAGGTCCCGGGAGTGAAAGCATAGATGGGTGTCAAAAAATGTTGCTATTCTCAAATCAACCCCAACGGCAAAGTCAGAGGTGGCCTTGCTGCCAATGGGCAGAAACCCAGTATGAACGGTGGAACCAACTGCCAACCCTGAGCAAAAATAAGAAGACTATATTGTGCCTGAAAGAGATTGAGAAAAACAAAGGTAGAGTTTCTCCTGTAGTGGTGCCAGTAGGCAAAGGTATGCATTTTAAAAGTTATCTTAAAAATTTGGATCTATCAGTTCATCCTGCTATCTTATTAGCCCATTTCTCAAAATCTTTTCATTGGTTTAGATGCTGAGAATTAGATACCTTTATGATTTTTTTTTTTGCTCTTTACTGGTATAGCAGTGATAAATCTATGGTGGACCAAGTTTACTTGCACTTCTTAATGTTTTTTGCAGAGTGACATGCTTCACAAGAGATGCTTCACAAGAGATGAGCCTTATTAGCCTAATAGATAGGTCTACATGAATACATGAATAACACCCTGAATGTTGTTTGTATTTCCTCCGTGGTTCAGTTGAAAGTCTTTGATAGTTTTTTCCGAAAATGTTGATATTTGGTCAGCTTCATCAAAACGTCTTGATCCATAAATATTGTATCAAGGAATTGGAATTTTTCAGTTGCAGTTCAGAATGGGTACATTCATACTTAAGCTGCCTAGTATTAGGATAAGGTTGGCATACCTTATCATCAGAGAATTGAGTGCATAGCTTTGTTATTGTATGGGTGTTACCACTTTGAATTGGCTGAACCATTATCTTATCACAGAATCACAGAGTCACAAAATGGTTGAAGTTGGAAGGTACCTCAGGAGGTCATCTTGTCCAACTCTGCCTGCTCAAGCAGGGTCGCCTAGAGCCTGTTACTCTGGACCATGTCCAGATGGCTTTTGCATATCTCCAAGGATGGAGATTTGTGGTGGGTTGACCCTGGCTGAATGCCAGGTGCCCACCAAAGCCGTTCTATCACTCCCCCCTCCTCAGCTGGACAGGGGAGAGAAAACATAACAAAGGGCTCATGGGTCAAGATAAAGACAGGAGAGATCACTCACCAGTTACCATCACGGGCAAAACAGACTCAACATGGGGAAAATTAATTCAATTTATTACCAATCAACCAGGGTAGGGTAATGAGAAACAAAACCAAATCTCAGAACACCTTCCCTCCACCCCTCAGTTCTTCCTGGGCACAGCTTCACTCCCAAATTCTCTACCTACTCCCCCCAGTGGCGCAGGGGGACGGGGAGTGGGGTTTACGGTCAGTTCATCACACGTTATTTCTGCCACTTCATCCTCTTCAGGGACAGGACTCATCACACTCTTCCCCTGCTCCAGCGTTGGGTCCCTCCCACAGGAGACAGTCCTCCATGAACTTCTCCAACGTGGGTCCTTCCCACAGGCTGCAGTTCTTCACAGACTGCTCCAATGTGGGTCCCTTCCATGGTGTGCAGTCCTTCAGGAGCACGTTGCTCCAGCGTGGGTCCCCCACGGGGTCACAAGTCCTGCCAGAAAACCTGCTCCAGCGTGGGCTCCTCTCTCCACAGATCCACAGGTCCTGCCAGGAACCTGCTCCAGCGCGGGGTTCCCACGGGGTCACAGCCTCCTTCGGGAACCCACCTGCTCCAGCGTGGGGTCCTCCCTGGACTGCAGGTGGAGATCTGCTCCACCGTGGACCTCCCTGGACTGCAGGGGGACAGCCTGCCTCACCAGGGTCTTCACCACGGGCCGCAGAGGAATCTCTGCTCCAGCACCTGGAACATCTCCTACCCCTCCTTCTTCACCAACCTTGGGGTCTGCAGGGTTGTTTCTCTCACATGTTCTCACTCCTCTCTCCAGCTGCTGTTTCTGTCTCAGCAACTTTTTCCCTTCTCAAATATGTTATCACAGAGGCATTACCACTACCACTGGTGGGCTCGGCCTTGGCTGGCGGTGGGTCCATCTTGGAGCCAGCTGGCATTGGCTCTGTCGGACACAGGGGAAGCTTCCAGCAGCTTCTCACAGAAGCCACCCCTGTAACACCACCACCCCCCCCCCCCAACCTTGCCATACAAAGCCAATACAAGATTCCACAACCTCTCTGGGCAACCTGTGCCAGTGCTCAGTCACCCTCACAGTGAAAAAGTGTTTCCTGATGTTCAGACAGAGCCTCTTCTGTTTCAGTTTTTGCCCATCGCCTCTAGTCTCTGGCCCCCATGGGAAAGACGATCCCTTCAGGTATTTATATGCATTGATGAGATTCCTTCAGGTATTTATATGCATTGATGAGATCCCCTATGAGCCTTTTCTTCTCTAGGCTGAGCAGTCCTAGCTGCCTCAGCCTTGCCTGCAGTCACTTCATGATCTCAGTGGCCCAGCATTGGACTCTCTTCAGTATGTCCATATCTCTCTTGTACCCAGAACTGGACACAGTACTCCAGGTGTGGCCTCACCAGTGCTGAGTAGAGGGGAAGGATTGCCTCCCTTGATTGCTGGCAACATTCCTTCTCATGCATCCTAGGACACCACTTGCTGTATGCGCCACACAGACACTTTACTGGCTTGTGTTTAACTTGGTGTCCATCGGAACCTCCATATCCTTTTCTGCAAAGCTGGTTTCCAGCCAGTCATTCTCTGGCATACACTGATGCATGGGATTATTCCTCCCAAGGTGCAGGACTTTGCACTTCCATTTGTTAAATTGTGTGAAGTTTCTGTCAGCCCATTTCTCCAGTCTGTTGTGGTCCCTCTCATGAGCCATGACTTAAGTATTGTCTAAATCATTAACTCAGCTGACACTGCAATATATTGCTATTCATGTATTAACTGCAATTAAACACTTGCTTTACCACAAATGTTACCTAACTGCTACAGCATTAATCAACCATACCTAAATATAGGGCTTACTCATTTTCACTAACTGTAAAATAAACAGTCAAAGCTCAGTTTACTTATTCTGGAATAGAATCCAAGTTTAATTTTTTTATGTTCTGGTGGGTTCTTGGGTTATTTGTTTGTTTTGTTTTTGTTGTTGTTTTTTTAGTGCTATTTGGTTTTGGGGTTCATTTTGTAGGGAAGCTCCATGAACAGTATGATACAAATTGATAAGTAAGTCTTTTTTTGTGTGTCTCATAGCTTCTTTTCTTGACTTACCTGACCTTTCTTTAGATTTTCCTATATCATTTGCATTAGGAAAAGAACTGCGTTGTATAGTATTTCTTCCCCTTTTTTCTGTGATTTCATCTTTGACCAAAATTTCTTGTGGTCATCTTACTGTGGTCTAAAAGGTATAACACATAAACAACTAAGCATGCTGGCCCAGATTTCATAGCCTAACAGTAGAATCACTGTCAGGACATAGTTATGGTGTGTGAATAAGTGCCAAGTGAATAATACTGTTGTAGGGATCACAGCTGTTGAATTTTACAGAAAATGAGTTTTTGGATTTAACTCTTTGTCTTGTTTTAACCCCAGCCAGCAACTAAGCACCACGCAGCTGCTTGCTCACTTCCCCTCATGCACCCAGTGGGATGGGGGAGAGAATCAGGAAAAGAAGTAAAACTCGTGGGTTGAGATAAGAACGGTTCAATAGAACAGAAAAGAAGAAACTAATAATGATAATGATAACACTAATAAAATGACAAGAGTAATAATAAAAGGATTGGAATATACAAATGATGCGCAGGGCAATTGCTCACCACCTGCCAACTGACGCCCAGTTAGCTCCCAAGTAGCGATCCTCCCCCTCCCACCCACCCCAGTTTATATACTAGACATGACGTCCCATGGTATGGAATACCCCGTTGGCCAGTTTGGGTCAGCTGCCCTGGCTGTGTCCTGTGCCAGCTTCTTGTGCCCCTCCAGCCTTCTTGCTGGCTGGGCATCAGAAGCTGAAAAATCCTTGAGTTTAGTCTAAACATTACTTAGCAACAACTGAAAACATCAGTGTTATCAACATTCTTCTCATACCTAACTCAAAAACATAGCACTGTACCAGCTACTAGGAAGACAATTAACTCTATCCCAGCTGAAACCAGGGCACTCTTCCGCAGTGCTTGCAATCAGAGATAAGCTTGGGAGGGCTTTCCTACGCAGAAGACAGGGCTGCAGGCACCCTTCTGGGAAGTGTGTGTGTGTGTATAGAGAAGAACACTGTAGAAGGATGGGAGCTGCTGATATTGAACAATCTGGCTGAAAAAATATTTCTTACCTCAGCTGTTAGAGATGGCATTACAGCATGTGGCATAAACATATGCAGTTTATCTGAAACTTCTTCCATTAAAGACAACAATCAGATTTCCACACATTTACTTGGTGTAATTTGTCCTCTGAGTAGTAAATTTCTGTTAATTTCTTAAAGAAGAAATATTTATTCTTACATATTTTTATGTTAAAGTTGATACAGTCATATCTCAGCAAATGGGTTAAATGGTGACAAATGGCTAAGCTGAAATATGGCTAGCCAATTCCAGATACGTGTCCTGGATAAAAAAAAAGAACTGGAGACTGGATTCTTACCTTTTTGCAAAAACAAATTGAAAACTCTTACCTGATAATGTATTGGTTTGAGCCAAACTCAAACATCCAAAGAAATTGTAAGCATGTTCTGAAAAGCTTTACTTTAAAGTATTTTTCTTTTTCTTTGAAATTCCAATAGGCAGGTTTCGATCAATCCTACTTAGATACCTTAAAAGACACTATGGCTTTGCACACAAATATTTTAATGTTTTGTTCCAGTTCTGTTCTGTGAAAAATAGAAGCTATGTACTAAAATGGGTCATTCACTCTCACTTGAATACTTTCTCATCTGGGGGAGGGAGCTGGGACTGCGGGGGGGCGGGGAATGAATAAATAAATAATAAGTTGAAATAAAGACATTCATGATAGGGGAAATAACTTGAATTTGATACTATGCTACCAGCTGTGTCTGTGTCTTACTGCTGTCATTTTGATGATAGTTTGAAGAGTGATGTGGTCACCAAGACTATTTAGAAGAACTGAGAAATACCAGAATTATGACAGCTACAGGAGGATCTCTCAAAGGAGGAAGCTGGAGGAGCTTTCCTTGACTGTCACTCTTGCCTCTCCTTCAGGAAAGGGAAATTCATCATTGTTTTCCCCTGTCCTACGAACTGATACTGTTGAAGCATATAATTTCCCACATTTTTCTATCTATATCACTCCATTATGGAAAATGCATTATTGTAGGATAGGGTATGTGACTGACAGAAAAAGAGATTCCTCTGCACAATTTTATGTTCTGCTTGCAAGTATACATATGACAGGGAATGGATTAAAAAAAAAAGTAAATTAAGTGAAGTTTAAATCACGTGCCTTTTACACCAATAAGCAGAGGAGCTAGATCTGTTGTGATGGCACTTAGACTTCAGAACTGAGTCCTCACATTGATTTGCAATATAGTCTGAGCAGTTCTATCACCTATTCAGTGTACCTAAGAAATGGAAACCAATGAGTTGATATTGTGATGTCTTAATGAGGAAATATATTAAGCAAATGATCTCACATTCTTTAAGAAAAAAGTAAGAAATGAAATAGTGTGTAAGGGTGTTGTTTCTATTTTGTCTACAATTAAGATCAACAATTGAAGGCATGTCCCTCTTTCTTCTCTAGTTAATCCTAAATCCTGCTGAAATGCCTGCTGGGATCTACATTTGTGTGTTCTCAAGCTGAGCTATATGTGTAAGTTAATTATATTTTTTTCCAAAAGTATATTAAAAACAGTTATTAAAACCCTCTAAATCTGAGGCAGGCCCAAACATATGTGTATGGAAATGCAGAGAACAACGTATTTCTTCTTCATGTGACTGGTAGCAAGTTAATTTACACAAAAATACATAGTGCAAAGTGAGAGAATCTTGTTTTTGGAACTGCTTCTTGAACTATCTCTAGCACAGAGAAATCAGAGGAATTAAAGTCTCAGAGGGCATATAATTCTTAGTGAACCTAGAGAAGTATTTGTTGGCAAAGTATTTGTTTCACTATGGAAAACAGTATTCAGCCTCTGTGGCTGGATGATGAGTGTTCTTCTCCAAATAAGTTAAAGGGCAAGATGGCATGCTCACTGATCAGCTTCAGTTCTTTTCTCAAGTAGTGAAATTTCCAGGCATGGGGTAAGTCTTTTCATTAAAATGCTATTACTATCTCAATCAAAAATGTAAAAAATATGACAATGAATTTGTATTCCATAAGAGGGGAGAAAATTGCCATTGATATGAAAAGATATTTTAAATGAGAGCAAGGCAGTATGTGAAGCGATACACTACTCTCAAAAGGGGTCGACCACTGAATAATAATTACTATATAGGCATGGTCATTTTGGACCATGTAGGCACCATGGAAATCACCAGTATTATTCATGCTTGGATATAATGTGACTCTTACATAAATGTATGGTTAATACACAATAGTAAAGAAAAAAACATACAGCAGCATTTCATAGTCAATAATTTACAAGTTCTTTGTTTTGAGTCATTTCTTCTGTTTTGCCATGTCCATGTGCCTTCTCTGCCTCTAAGTGTCCAGAAAGACCGAGATTTAAAACACTGATTTATGGAAGTTCTTTTATATATGAAATTCTACACTGTTTTTAAAAACCACTTCTTTCCATTGATAGTTCAAAGAATTTCAACTGCTTTGTCCAAAAGTTGCCTTCCTGCATGTGGAAGTATAAAATAATTTCAATGGGCAAAAATAAACAATGCTAATACTTATCTTCATAAAGAAGAAACAAGTTTACTGTATGTTGCTTAACTGTTCACTTGAACAACTACCAAGTATAAAGCACCCACCTTTCCAGTAAAATTCTGCCCTTTGTGTCATGACACCTTGTTCCCTACGTAGTAAAAAATTGCCCTGAAAAGATACTTGATTCTTGATAAAAAGTGTATTTTTTTTACACTTACACTTAATAACTGCAAATTTAACTAAAATTTTGCATAAATGAAAGTGTTTAAGGCTATGGGTTAATACCATGTGATTTCCCAGGATAATGAGTTCAGCAAATGCTTGATGAGGAAATGAACAGTTAGGTATACGAGTGCATAACTTTAACTGTTTTCTTGGAACTGGCAGAAGCCACTGGAAATTATCTGTAAGAGTTGCTGTTGCATGCATTATGTTCTTCTTGTGTCCTCCTACTGTAACTATGTTTTTCCAAAGTGAGGAACATGCTGTGGTGCAATTTGTAGTCCCAGCTTGGAAGCCACTTGTGCTTTCAGTTGGCCAACAGCTGCAAAGTACTCTTGTAGGGGATGCTTCTACATCCTGGTTCTGCCTGACCACTGTGCATGTCCAGGCAAACATATAGATTGTTCTCAATAAGTCTAAGGCATCTGCTAATGCTTATTGCTAACACCTTAGCAGTATATTCTCTCAAAACAGTGTGTAGCATTTTTATATATGTACCTTTCTCACGTCAGGCATAAATAGGACTGGGACAAGCATACAACCTTGTGGCAACCCCATATTTTTCTCTGTGTGTGCCTGCTTTT
This sequence comes from Buteo buteo, assembly GCF_964188355.1. Taxonomy (NCBI): domain Eukaryota; kingdom Metazoa; phylum Chordata; class Aves; order Accipitriformes; family Accipitridae; genus Buteo; species Buteo buteo. The sequence continues at coordinate 37,650,468 of NC_134204.1, forward strand.
GCAGGTTTTTCTAAGGAATACTATTTGTATGAAGAATGTCTCTTGGACTGTGTTGTCATATCCTGCTGATAGATTTGGTTTGGAAGGCATGTGGAATAATGAAAGAGGAAAGCTTTTGTGGTGATACAAGGTGATCTGAAATACATGACTCTCCTCTTCCTCAAGATTGAGAATGATCAAAAGGTATGGGCAGCTTAAAATACATGGCATACTTCTCCTTAGTGCACCTGAAGATAATGTTTTATTTTATAAATGGAGGAGTCTTAAAGTGAAGTAGAAAACATTTTCAGGGAGCTAGCTCATTGTCTTAATTATGATTTTTTTTCAGCTGAGTCAGTACAATTTGAAAGGGAACCCCTGGGAAACGTGGATGCCTTTATTTATCACAGTGTCTATTCTCCTGCCTCTGGCTATCCCTTCTTATATCCCTGAAAGCTGTGATGTACATAAAGATGTCCCTTAACAATTCCTCAGCACTGTGTGCTTGAGGTGTGTGCCCACCCTAGTACTTCTTAGCTCTCCATTCAGACAGAGGGCTGGCATTCCCTGTGTGTTCTCTCTGATGGCTGATGGGAAAAAAATTACATGCAGCTAAGTACATGTAGAGGGAAAAAGTGGAGGAGTTCAGGAAAGCTCAACTCCTTTTGTCTTTTCTTCTAATAATTACAAGGAGTGAGGTGGGTTGGTTGAGTAAAAAGAAAGCAAGCGGAGTAAGGAAGAGGTAAGAAGGACACATCTGGAGTGGTAGAAACCTTTCAAAACCTGGACTTCTGTGGTTTAAATTATGGATGCAGAAGAAAATGCACGAGGAGAAGGGCACCTCAGATGATGGCAAATTGCTGCTGTAATTGTAAAATGGGATGAAACATGTTCATTAAGTCATTCTGTGTTGGAAGATTTTGAGGAAGTATACCTTTTGGCCATTCTGTGTATATTTAGTTCATGCACATATTTCATCTGCACAGTTTGGTTTGTGATGCTGGCACTTGCTTGAAGAGGAATTTTGACTTTGTTGTTACAGCTTTTGGTTTTGTTCTTCCCAATGAGAAAGAAATGTCCTGCAGTATAAGATAATGGTCAAATGAGGCATGCAGATATAGCAAAATGACCAATCACTGTTTGTTCAATGAAAAAAACCTGCTAGAACCTATCAAAATATTTTGGGCTTTTTTTTTGGTGAGGAGGTGGGGAGTTGCAGGCTGTATCTCTCCTCATTACTCTGAGAGGCTGATGAAGTTGATGAAATCATGAATGGAATGGAGAGCACATGAATAGAGAAGAGCTGGTTACTATCCCTTCCAATCCAAGAATTGGAGATCCTCAAATTACAGCAATAGATGTTAAATTAAAAGGAAAAAAAATGGCCATATTTCTTCAAAATGTAGATAATTAAGCTGTAGGAAGACACAGATTCAAAAAGCTGAGATCATAGCTGAGATGAAAATAGGCTCATACTTGCTCTGTTCTTATACTCTCTCTTAAGTGACTGCTTTGGCCATGGTAGAAGCAGGGTGCTGCTAGGGAATTTCACTGAAATCAATGCAAATTCTCTATCTGAAAAAGAAAAAAATATTAATTTCTATTGAGACGGAAAAATAAAAACCCAAACCCTGCAGGCAAACATCTCCTTTCCTGATGGATCAATTTTAAATTAGCATAATCATAACCAGAAAACATTTCCTATAGCAATACTGGTCTTGCCTGACTGAGCCTTGTATGAATATTCTGAAATTATTATCTTAGATTGTGCACAGCACCTGTTTTTGAAAACAGTCTAGAATCACTAAGGAGAAAACTCATTTAACTGAAACATTAGTATTTACAAAAGTTGATTATATCATAATTTTTAAAGAGCAAATTTTGTAGAGATGTTCATCTATACACAAATACATTTTTAAAAAACCCAACACAACTAAACCCAAAACAGGTTTTCCTGGACATCTGTGGTATTTGTGTTGTTTTGTTTTTATGAATAAGTGAGGGAAGAATGTTTGTATCTCATAAATATTTTTGCAGCAGGAGAAATCACAGATGTAACTGCCAGTCTTAAGTTTCTAACAAATTACTCTGCCAGTCCCATGTGAGCTTTTTAATTTAAAATCTCTGTTGCACTGAAATTTAATGTGTTAGTTGTTTGGATTATTTGCTTGTCTTGGAATCAGAAGGTTTTTTTCATTTTTATTTTGCATTTCTTTACTTCTTCCTTTCATTTTTAGGATCACAATTTAAAATATTTCCTTCAAATGGATTTTGTCCATGTCCTGCTCTTCTGTTACTCCAAATATAAAATAGGCTTCACCCTTGCATTTCTATATTACTGTCAAATATAATTAAATGTAGCAAGAAACCTACCTGAAAGGATGTGGCTTGCAAGCTCTACACTACATTAACCTGAAGGAAATAGTAGTCTAAACTGAATAATCCCAGTGTTAGCAAAGCTTATGCATTCTTGGCAGAAATAGAGGGAGGAGAAAGAAAGATAACTTGCTGCTCTACAGAATAATTTCAGCTGTCTGAATCTCTTGATATTCTAAATCTCTCTCCTATCCTGCCTGCACATTCCACCATGGAAATCTTCTGTAGTAGCTAAATACCTAGATTAGGAGTTTGTGCAGTGGCTGCAGCCCTGCTTGTAAATCTCTGTCTGACATTTGAGCCCACTTAACACTGCTGTTTCAGTGCTGACTATTCATTTGCAATTTTATTCACTGCTATTAAAAAAGATAGACTGTGTCTGCTGCTGTTTCTAGAATACATGAAGGATTGAGCAGAAACACTGATTTCCTTGGGTTGTGGAGGCTTCCAGAATCCCTCGCATACATGTAGAAAGAATGCCTGTCCCCCACACCTCTTTGTCATAAATGCCATGATCCCGATGTGGATTCTGAGTGGTTTCAACTGACCTTAAATAAATTATTAAAAGTGTAAATGTAAAAGATTAATATGGAAGTAAAATTTAGAGGAACAGTTAAAGCTGATACTTCAAATGTGCATAACTGAAGGGTAGAGAGACATACCACTGGCATTTTATCTGATCTCTCTGTAGATCTCTCCTTGCAGTTGAAAATAGTTGATATTAAAAGGTCACTAAACAGGAGCCGCTGCTCTGGTCCAAAAATGTTTTTTTATGTGTCTTTGTAAAGTGAATTGTTCAGGTGCCTCTATAATCTTAAATGGTTCGATGTCCTGTATAAAATGTAAAAAATGCCATTTCTTATCACCATCTCTACAAGGTATTGAGTTTCAAAGTGAATCTCAGTGACACTTAATCGCTAGCAATAAAGATTTTGTATGCTTGGCTGTTGCCTTCAGTAATATTTGTGCAGTGGTGTTACCCGGAGTGTCTTTATTTGTCCTCTAAGGGAAAATTAGCAAATTGCTTTCTTTCAGAATATGAAAGAAGCAAAAGCCTATTTCCTCTCCACCTTTTCAAGGCTAATGGGAGTAAACAGTAGTAAACAGACTTTTGTATGTTAGCTCAGGGGCACTGACAATGTGAGGTATCAACTACATGTTACGATAGCATTTGCCCAGAAAAGAGAAATATTGCACTTCTTTGCTGTACTGTACTGAAGTACAGGGTTAACATTTGATGTTGGGTAGAGAATATTTTAATAGGAAGCTTTTCAGTGGAAGTATTACTGTAGAACTGTTGGGCCAAATCCTCAAGGACTACTTGTTGTTTCCACTGTTTTAATACCATTGGAGAGCATGGCAGGATGTCATGTCTGTATTAACTAGCTCTTAGGACTTCTTTTAGCATCAGTTGTATCTTAGTGCTGCTTTACAATTACATTAAACAAATTTAGGAAGATGAGTGATTTTAATTTGTCTCATCTTTTATATACCTAAAGTGAAATAAATTTTACTTTGGGAAATGCATGTTAATGTTTTTGATTAAAACCAGTTTAATATCTTTAAAAGTTGTTTAGCCTCTTACAGAAAAGATACTTTGGAATCCTCTCCAGCATGTGCCTTTGGTTAAAAGCTGTTTTGCTGAAAAGCTTGGCTGTCACATAACACAAACTCCTCTTTTACAACATGCCTCTTGCTGTTAGGCGGATTGTTTGACTGTTGTAAACCTCTTTTGTCAAGTGGGTGTTCTGTGTACGAACCAGGCTCTACTCTAATTTCCATCCAGGTTCTGAAAGGCAAACCCTAACTATTCACATGCACTTCTGTTACAGTATCTCCTGGGCTTTGGCTTTTGTTTGGTTTTTTTTTGTTTGTTTTGTTTTGTTTTTTAAAATTATTTTATTTTACCATTTTATTTTGGCTTTTTAAAAATAGAGTTAGGTATTATGTACAAGCACCACATTTGTGGTCAGTGTCTGGCAAAATACCCTTTTCCATTGTATGCTAGGCAAACTGTAGAAAAAATGAAGATAACTATATTGATCTCCATCTTCTTGGGACTGTGCAGTTGGATGCAAAACTTTGGGTTCTTAAAAGCAAAGAGAAATGAGGAGAAAAGTGAACTGGCTGCCACATTTTTTTCAAGAAACAGATCTGTGGATCCTCATTTCATTGCAGACAACTTAACTCATCAGAAGCCAATCTCGATAGTCTCCATGGGTTTACAAGTCTTTTGTGAATATGTTACTTTAAAGAAATTTCAGATGAGGTTTTGGATGATAACTGGGTCTGATTTGTTTGGTGATGCTGTTATGCTACCACATATTATATCATTTTTATTGAAAAAAAACTTTTCTTGGGGAATAATAATTTTGGTGCAATTCTAAAAATCTAACTGAAAGATTTACGATATTGTTCTTCATCCATCTGTGGTGAAGACTCGCTCATGAATGCTCTTATTCAGCATAAGAAAATCAGGTAAATTAACTCAATGATTCCTGATCAGTACCAATACAGTAATATTTGTCCTCTAGGGACAATTACCATGTATAGACTACTTCCATCTGCCCTTTCTGTGCCTGTGTGTGGTCATACCACTTTCCTTATTTCCTGTACTATTAGCCCTTCTCTCTCTTTAGCAGTTAAGCTGTGTGTTGCTCTAGGGAGACTTATGTTAAGGGTTTGTGGCCTTTGACTGAAATTAGCTTCTGTAAGGTATAAAGGTTACTACTGGTTGATGTGGGAATCTTGTGGCTGTGCTGAGCTGACTTTGACTTTCATAACAAGAATTGTTGTTGTTATGACTTTCATAAGCAACTTCTGCAGCAAGCATTTGTGTGGGAGAAAAAATGAAATATTATTAAATGTATTTGGAGTGGCTCAATATTTTGGTGGTGGAGGGAGGAATATTTCAAAACAGTGCTTTTCAACAGCTGGAAAAGCAACTACATGTAAAACTAACTTCCCAGTTTAACCCCCAAAAGGGAAGGTGCTGAATCATGCAGGCTGCACTCATGCATCTGTTTTCCCTTTGAGCATGTTTTCTCTGCAAAGCAGACCAGGAGCTTTGTCAGTTGTTATTTGAAGTATTATACTGCTTTGTAGAAAATATACATTATTATTGCCTTTGGCAAGAATCACATTCAGCTCATCTTGTTTTTCTGTAATAATCACCATGATAAAAAAAATGGTCTTTATCTGTGAACTTGATTTAATCTGAAAGCACCTAAAGCCAGCTTTCTTGCTGATTTGCCTGTGTTTGAGATCATCTTCTAGTAGTGGTAGCCTGGTGCTTTTATTTCTGGAGGTCAGTATCCTGTTTTAGACTCTGTGACTTGTGCATTTAAAAGAGACCAGGTTGAAGGAAAAGTTTGTCTTGTCTGCTACCTACTCTAGCTAAGCAGGCCTTTGAAAACAGCAGCCAAGGGTGTATTTTCCTCCTTTCTGTTTCTCTATCAGTCTGGAGGCAGAGGCAGCCTCCTCAGTGCTAATTTTCATCTGTGAAATGGGAGCTCCAATAGAACTGGAATTTGCTGCAGAGAAGTAATTTCCTAGGGTATTGTTAAAATGACACAGTTTAACAAATTAATAGTTCCCCCATGTTAATTTTATGTGATGGGTAAATCCTTTGAGGATAAGTTCTTTTGTAACAAACAAGGATGGGTTAATGTACTATAACACATTTTTAGTGCTCTCTGTGCCACCAGAACAATAAGGGGACAGAGAGTCTAGTGCTGAAGTGCTCTAAGGGCTGGCTGATGCCACCTTTTGTGTTTTCAGCTTCAAGGCTGTAAATTTAACCCAGATAATTGAAACATCCCCTTATATGCCCTTATCATCCTAGGAGATGAGCAATGAAATTCAAATATCTCTGCATGTCCATAATCCCATTACATTTTAGAAGAAGTTCTGCAAGAATGCCTGAAACATTGTATTCGTTTGGAATAGGAGAAAAAAATAGAGTTTTGCCTTAGCTTATTCTAGTTTCCTAGAATATATTCTATTCCTTGACTGGTAGGCACATGCAAACCGCACATCTGGACTAAAAAAAAATGAGTTTGGGGTATCTAACACAAATGTGGAGGTAGCACAACTGTCTGGTTATTGCTTATTAAACATTTCCTGCTCTTGTGATTACTTCAAATCTTTCTGCTTGAAATCCCCTTTTGTAACAGAAAGTTATCCCCAGCTGAGTAACAATTCTGTTGACACTTGGCAAGGCAGTTTCACTCTTGATCTATGTTTCTGTGACCTTTGTTCATGTCCAATTTTACCTGAATGCTTTTTTTTTTTCCCCAACTTTTAAGATTATTTTTATAAAGAGATCAAAAGTTACTTTTAAACCAGCTCTCCTTTTCAATGTTGTTGCAGTGGTTGGCATTAAAAGGTCATCTTTCACTCCCAGTTAACATTTACAGTGTTTGAAATAGGATTATCCAGGTTTAGAATAGGAAGTTAGTTCAGTTTTGTACAGCAAATGCTCTAATATAGAAACTGATGCACAAAAAATTGGATCTGCAAGAAGGGACTTCCATATTTCAGAGAAAAGAAGAGTAGAGAGCAGTGAATACTTTTGAGTAAATCTAAGATTGAATACTTGTGGCATAAAAATAAAAGGATTAGGGGATTAGGTGATATTTGGAAATGGGATATTTGTCTAGGATAATCTGTTGCAAACAGCTATACTGCATTACCTGTCTAATGAATTGTCATTGAGACTGATTCAGCCTCTCCACTAACAGAGATTGACTTACTCTAGTTCAGCTTACTTTCGAGAGTCACGAATGTTTATGCCTTGATTAGAACATGCTACAAGTAAGAAATTAGGAGGATTATAAAGTCCTCCTAAAGGTACAGCTACAGCCAAACTCCTTCACCTTTATTCATGTCGATTTTTTTTTTCCCCACAAGTAATCTCATCAATGGTACTGTTCAGTCTGAATAAATAAGGGAAAAGAGCCCTTTGGAATCACTTTTTATCAGATATTGGTCTTCAAAAATGGATTTCTGTGCAGCATTGTAATTCTTACTGTGCTACTGATTTGGACTTTGTTCTCTTGATTTACTGGTAAAATACCCATAATCGCACTCATATCTTTGAAGAACAGCCACTGTGATCCATGTGATCCATGTTGTACAGCTGTGGCTGTTTGGGGCAGGTATTCCTTGAACAATTTTTATACAATGGTTTCCAACTACTTTCCCATTTCATATTTCTATCTTTCAAAATATGGTGGCAATGTGGGAGAGTATGACCTGTTGATTACAGGTAATGTTTTCTACACACATTGCTGAATCCTTTGAACTGGAAGCCTCCTCTAGTGGCTTGAACACTGGAGAGAGATGCAAAGGATAATGTTTCTGTCCACTGTTTTACCTAAGAATTCTTGAGTAAGAAGGGAAAAAGGCGTAAATCTGGTGAGGCAATTGTGACATAACACGTTTGTGAAATTGAAATGAACATTCAGTTAGCTAAAGTTGGTCTGGTTCTTTGACATTTTTAATTGAATGCTTGCAGAGTTGACTCTATATACACATAATTTTCATGCCTTCAAATGTCTTAACTGCCCTTCAGTGAGGACATAAGAATGTTTTTGCTGTATGAAATTTGGTAAGTTTGGCTGATACTGGTTGTAAACTTAAACATATGGTCAAGCCCATTTGCTTTTCCTCAGGGGAGTTAGTAATTTTGAGCTCATATGAAAACCAAAACAAACAAAATAAAATAACCCCACTTGATTTTGGTGACTATCTACAAGCAAAGAGCAGCTTTGTATTCATCAGTAGCTTACAACCAGAGCTGCTGATTAACAGTCAGTTTTGCTGATGTACTGGAGCATGATATTGGGGAAGGCAGCTTTGAATGAAGAATGTGCATTTTCATATAAACTACTGTTACAAGTTATTTAGTTTGTCTTCTCACATGACAGGTCTGGGAAGGAGTTGTCTATCCAAACTTTCTCTCATGGAGAAAGAAGGTGGTAGAAGTTGTACATCTGCAAAATCATCTTAAGGGAGATGACACAGGATGTCATAGAATAGGTTCAGAAGTCACAGACTGTAAGTCATAGACACATCTCCAAATGACAACACACATTTAAGGGAGAGTTCCTGAAGCCCCTGGAAGAATTGGGCAGTCTTTGTGTCTTTCAGGTAGTGAAAATGCAGCCTAGGCAAACTACACGCAATTTTTAAAATAAGTTTCTCAGAGCTCTTTCTAGTATGGGCTATTTTTGCAACAGTTTGCAGATGTTCAGTTCAGGCTTCCTCTAGAGAATTGTTCATTTAGTACTCTGGAACTGATGCAAGGGAAACTGAGATCATTTTAAATTGTCCCAAGTTTGTATACATAATCTGTAATAAAAACTGAGAAAAAAGAGGAAAGAGGGATGTCAGTTGGCAAACTAAAAAGTGGTTTGTTTTCTAATCTATAATTTTAGGAGTGTATAGAGTTTGGTTTTCATTATTATTTTTATTTGGGTATTTTAAAATGAAGGACCATACTGTTTTTTGGGGAGGACAATTAAATCTGTTGTGTAACCAATTAACTTGGCTATTTGCAGACCTTGTGGAATTCTTTTGGGAAAGCATTAATGTATGAAGTAGTTGCTTTCTAAAATGTGTTGTCATGGCTCTTTCAAAAGAGTTTTCTACAACTTTTAAGAACTGTGGGTTCAAAATCAGTTTAAAAAATCTTTTCTTCATTGTAAAATAGCCTGAGATGAAGAAAATACAGTGTCTCTGAAACCTGTTGGAGTTCTTGGTGAGAACTCCACTTTCTACGTAAACATGTAGATGCAGAATGTTTGGTTGATATCACAGAATCACAGAGTGGCTGAGGTTGGAAGGGACCTCTGGATGTCACCTCATCCAACACCCCTGTCACCTGGAGCTGGTTGCCCAGGACCATGTCCAGATGGGTTTTGAATATCTCCAGGGATGGAGACTCCACAGCAATTCTGGGTGACTTGTGCCAGTGCTCAGTCACCCTCACAGTAAAAAGTGTCTCCTTACATTCAGAGGGATCCTCCTGTGTTTCAGTTTGTGCCTATTGCCTCTTGTCCTGTATCTGGGCACCACTAAAAAGAGCCTGGCTCCATCCTCTTTGCACCCTTCCTTCAGGTACTTTCATATACTAATGAGATCCCCCATAAGTCTTCTCTTCTCCAGGCTGAACAGTCCAGCTCTCTCAGCCTTTACTCAGAGGAGAGATGCTCCAGTCCCTTCATCATCTTAGTGGCCCTTTGTTGGACTCACTCCAATACATCCATGTCTCTCTTGTACTGGACAGCCCAGAACTGGACACGGGACTCCAGGCATGGCCTTACCAGTGCTGAGTAGATATATATCCTCTTTCATTTCCACAGAAGTCATTTGACAAGATCCCTCACCACTAAGTATCTGAGTATTAAAGAAGACAGGTCCTTGTATAGCCAGGTAGTTGGCTGAAAAACAAATAAAACAATGGCCAGATTAACTGGCCAGTTTTCACAGCATAGCAAGATCACCCACAGAGTTTTTCAGGGACTCTGCAACTCTGCAGGTGCAGGCAGCTCTGCAGATTCATCAATGATCTTGGAAAGGAGTATGTATCATTAGGTAGGAAAGTAAGTTGGCTATACTAAGTTATTTCAGGTGGGTGCAGATATGAAGAACTGGAAAAACACTATATGAAACTGAAAGACAGGACAATAAAATGGCAAAGGAAGTTAAATATGGGTGAATGTAAAGTGACATTTTGTGGGAGAAAGGAGGTACCTTAGGACAGAGCCTGTAATTTTCTAAGTGAAGGAACATCACCCAGGAATAATAACTGAAATAGGAGGTTCTATGGAAATGGTGATGCCTAGTAGTAGTCAAAAAATGCTGAAAATTATTAGGAAAAGAATACAGAAAAAAAAAAAGAGAGCATTACTGTGTCCCTGTATAAATCTATGGGGCCTGTTATTTTGATTGATATGCAGAGTACTGATCCAAGCGATCTCAGAAAATAAAATAACCCAACAACTGAAAAAGCTTCAGAGAAGGGTGACAAGGATAATCAAAAGTATGAATGGCTTCTCTTCCAGGAAGAATTAATAGCATAAATCTATATCTATAAAACCACCATGTAGAAAATGGTTTCTTCTTTTTCCACCCAGTATAAGAACTAGGGGGCATCAGATAAAACTAGGCCATGACAAAGCAAACCAAAGGACGTTGTTCTTCACTCAGGGTGTAGTGGAGCTACGGAGTTCATTGTTGCAAGCTGCTGTGGACACTAAAATTTTGTGTAGATAGTAAGATAACTGGATATTCTCATTGAAAAGGAAGTCCAGTAGAGGCTATCTTAAAAATCCCGTAAAAATGCCATTTTTGGCCAAGGATGTTCTTTCCAAATTGTTGGAATCAGTGACAGTATTGTAGGGAAGAGCTGTGGTTTTACATTCTTCTAGAGGCATACACTGTTGGAGACAAGGTAGGGCATCAGTGGAAGTGTGATTTCACCGACTACAGTTGTCCTCATAATTTTATTGTCCTTTCTATATTGTATAAGCGAAAGTAACAGTGATATCTGCTCATCATTTTCCTGTGGACTATTGGGTAAAATTAATACTTACTGAGATTTGAACTTCAAGGAAACTAACTTTAAGTTGGTGTCCCCACAGAAGCTAGTTCAAAGAGGTGGTTATTTTGCAGAGGAAGTTTATGTACAGCTAAGGTGTTCTGTAGCATCTAGGAAATTGGTCTTCACTGCTTTGCTTCTGCAAGATGAGACTGTCAGTAGCTGAACCTCTATAGTAGCAGCTCCAAAGCTCTTGCAACTACATATGGGCTTATTTGGGTTGAGCATGGGAATGTTTGGGATAAGCAGAGTGAAAAAGAGGGAAATAAATGTATGGAGTTCAGAGTGGTAATAGAACTGAAGCAGTAATTCTCATGTCCTGGCACCAGCTTTCTGCATCAGGAATAATTTTCTTCTGTGATTAATTTTTCTCAAATTGTTGTGGCATTAACAATCTTAAATGTGAATTTAAAGTAAAGCAGTCAGGATCTGGGGAATGTGTATTGTTATTTTTTGTGCAGAATTTTAAAATTGGTAATATATTTTTGTTAAAAAGAAGACAAATCTTCCCATACTGAGATATGAAGCCAATAGCAGGAAAAGTTTACTTCTAAATTTGAAACAAGAATTGATAATGAAAATGGGGCATCCTGTGTCTTTAGCTATAGCCATCAAAATAAAAATGCTGTATGTTATACATAACTGATATTATAAATGTTGTATAACCACTCATAACCACTCACCAATCCTCAAATATTCAAGAGGCCCTATGAAAACAAAAATGGTTGGACACTATATTTTAGGGGGTAAAGGACTTTATTTTGAAAATACAGATATTGTTCCTTTCAGCATACTAGCTGCAAACAAATGTAAACAAAAGCATAAATTAAAAGTTTATTTCTGCAATATCCTAGCTGAAAGAAATGCATGATGTATAAGGAAGGAACACACAGACAACAACCTTTTAAAAAAATTTTAAATTCCAAGTATTTCTAATTTTTGCTATCTAGGTAACAATCACTTACATACTGGATAACATAATTTATATCAAAATTATGACTTTGTAAGAAAAAGGGAAAGAAGAAAAGAAAATCTTGAGAAACAAAGAATCGTGCTTAAGAAAAAAATAGTTGAACAGTCCTTTAGACTCAATAGTCTTCACTGGTCCTATGCCTTTACTAGGTGACCTGCTTGGTGGGAACATTCTCCAGCCTGTAAGTCACTGAGCCAAAACCTAAAAATATAGGAAATCTCCCAGCTATTTTTATTCTCCCAGATTGTGCATAATTCCTTTCAGGTCACTCCTCAAATATATCAATAACATCATGTGCTTATAACCAGTCTATGATCATGCTTTCCAACAAGGGTGTAGTGTATTGTTTCAAGTAAGCTGGGCTTCTATAGAACCGTTTGTCATGTGGAGCCACTGTAACCTATCCTCATCCTAGTTGTCATCTGGTCACTTTCAGAAAGTGAAAGGGTAAAACCTGCCAGCTGAATGCCACGGGAAGAAAATATATGCTGTCAGCTCAGCAGAGGGTCACCTGTACTGGGCTGAGTGTGGCTCATTCCAACTAGTTATAATTGCTGGACATTGGTGCATACTCAGGGCAGGAATGATGAAAAATTGTAGTTGCGGGATGGCTGAATTTTACAGCGGCAATGAACTAGCTGAAGCATTTAGTATGAATAGTATTCACTGGGATAAAACTTTTGGTGCTAACCCTTTGCTCTAGAATATGTAATTTAAAAAAATCCCGGCAAGGTGTCATGTCAGTGCAGAGGCCTGCAGTTTTGAATTTGTTTAGCAGAGCTATACCAAACGAACCATAAAAGACTGCCTGTTTAAATGATGAGGAGACAAAAGCTAGAACAGTTGTTCACTGAAGACCTTGCCAATTGATCAGAATAACACCAGTTTTGATTGGCAACTAGTTATAATTTCACCTGCTTACATAAGGTTCTTGGAATACCTGGAGGAAAGGGCTCACATCAATAGAACTAGAGTAACTAAAATAAAGGTCAACTCCTATTGTCTGGGAAAAAGAGTGACAAATATAGTAAAAGAAAGCAAAAATAGGATCTTATAAGAAGTACATTAAACTTAGAGGTGGGAAAGTTTTTTTGTTACTAAATGATAAAAAAAGCTAACTCACTGCCAGAAAGCACTGCTAAATCCTTGTGATTGTTGTCCCACCTTTTTATTAATCTTGCTGGAAATTTAAAAGTAGAAAAATAACATTTTTTTCTACTTGGCTACTAGTTGCTTAGTAACAGATTTAAAGCCTATTGAAGTTCTTAAAGAGGTTCCCAGTGTCTACTGTGAGACTTTGGTCTGGGTTTTATTTCTCAGTTTTATTTGGTCAAAAGCTCCTTAAATGCCTTTCGAGTCATGTAAAAACACAGTCTTGATCTGTCAGTGAGTTCCCTGCACATTCAGAGTTTAGTTTGTGTATGTCAAGGTTCATAGGGCTTTATGTCAGCAGTAGCAGTAGCAGAATTTCTGTACTTGCCTACGTGACTTACTTAAAGTATATTTACACAAGCAGCTGATATGCAAAATGGGGGTGCCTGAAATAATTAAGATTGTAAATTGTTAGGCTGGATCACCATGCTGCCCTGGTTACCAGACCAGCTTGAGTGTGAATATAGCACTGGAATTGCCCTAAGGGTAATAGATCACAGGTCTGAATTTCCTAAGTCGTGTAAGCAGTTAAGAAACTTTTTCTTGCTCTTTAACTTGGAATGCAGTAAGGAAAAGCTATTAAAAAAGTAATGTAGATTCTATACCTTTTCAGTTTCTCTGTCAGTTTTTGACACTTCTCATTAGTTTGCCTTATGTTAAAATAAGTATCCTTCAAATGAAAAGAAAAAAGAATATGTTGTAGATTCTATACCTTTTCAGTTTCTCTGTCAGTTTTTGACACTTCTCATTAGTTTGCCTTATGTTAAAATAAGTATCCTTCAAATGAAAAGAAAAAAGAATATGTTGGGGAACAAACATCCTCTGCAGTCTGCTCTCTCCCCTTTCATATTTTTTTAGATAGATTTATTTTTTTCTTTCCCTATGGGGAAAGAGCAACATAATATCACTGCAAATTGTTGGGACATGTGAGTTTGCTTTTTGCTTTCCTATGGAGTATTTTATAAAAGTCCTGTTTAAATTTAAGGGTTGCATAACCTATTCTGGTTTAATTGTTTATGTGGTATTGTTATAAACCTTTTAAAATGGGGATTGAATATTTTACTTAATGTTAGTGTCGCATTTTATCTAGTGCACATAGGTATAAACACTGACTGAAATACTATGACCTGTTTTTCAGATGTCAGATTACCTGGTTATACTTTCTGGATTTATAATAAATTGATTTTTCTACTACCATTATAGTCAAGGACCTTCGTTTGCAATACTTGCATCCTTTTCAACATTGAGAAAGATGAACCATGTTTATAGCCTTAAATTATACTGAACTCTTGCACAAGCAAGTCACATTGATAAATTGAACATGATATGTGCTCATCACTGGTCACCTCAATAAAAATTTGAACAGAGAATTGCACTTTAACAGCACTTTAATACCAGTCCCTGGTATCCTGTTACAGGATGCATCAGAATGGTTCAAAGCTGCCTCAGGGAAGGTTCAGACTTGGCATTAGGAAGCATTTCTTTACTGAGAGGGTGGTCAAGCAATGGAGCAGGCTTCCCAGAGAGGTGGTTGATGCCCCGTGCCTGTTAGTGTTTAAGAGGCATTTGGATAATGCCCTTAATAACATGTTTTAAGTTTTGGTCAGCCCTGAAATGGTGAGGGAGTTGGACTAGATTGTTGCAGGTCCCTTCCAGCTGAAATATCCGCTCCCCTCCCCTCCCCTCCCCTCTTTATAATGTGTATTTGCCTACATAACACTTGCCATCTCTGATTACTTGAAGAGCACATCAGCCATTTTTATCAATGTCACCAAACCACAAATGAATGCTGAGCTATACTTTTCCCATGGCTAATTATTTTCTGATCTTCCATTTGCAAAATGGTTGCTGCTCCTTGACCTGAAAAATGAAATTCCATGCTAGTCTGTAATTTTTAAGTAATGTTAGTATGTAAAGAATTTATATTAAACTTAACTATCACCTAAAACTGTGATAAATGTGTGATTGATTTACTAGAGGCCAAGTTATATTTTCATTACAAGTAGAATGAACCCAAATGACATTATGGAATCCCTTAAGCTAAACCTGGGTGATGAAGTCAAATCTGGCTTTAGTCTCCTGTTTATCAGCAGAAAAGAACATCAGTGTGGTGGGTTGACCTTGGCTGGCTGCCAGGTGCCCACCAAGATGCTCTATCACTCCCCCTCTATTAACAGGACAGGGGGAGAAGATACGTCAAAAAACCTCATGGGCTGAGATAAGAACAGAGAGATTACTTACTAATTACCATCATGGGCAAAACAAACTTGACTTGGGGAAATTAATTTATTGCCAGTTAATTGTAACAGAGTAGCAGAATGAGAAATAAGAACAAAACTAAAAACACTTTCCTCCAACTCCTCCTTTCTTTCCAGGCTCAACTTCACACCTGACTTTTCTACATCCTCCTCCCAAGTGGTGCAGGGGGATGGGGAATAGGCATTAGGGTCAGTTCATAATCCTTTGTCTCTGCCAATCTTTCCCTGTCATGTTGTTCCCCTTCTCAAGCATGGGGTCCCTCCCACAGGATACAGTCCTTCACGACCTTCTACAGTGTAGGTCCTTCCCACAGACTGCAGTTCTTCAAAAACTGCACCAGTATGGGTCCTTGCCACATGGTGCAGTCCCTCAGGAATGGACTGCTCCAGTGTGGCTTCCCCACGGGGTCACAGGTCCTGTCAGAAAACACGTTCCTGCATGTTTTCCTCTCCAAAAAGCCTTGGACAGAGATGTGACTTTCTCAGAATCATGACTACCTAAACTACAGTCTGATAATTGGCCATTTACTTTTTGAAAGAAGATAGCATGACATATTTGACTTTCATGACCTCATTTTCCCACTTCTTCAGACAGATTGGTCTACATTAATTTGTGAAATGCTATGAAAGTCAAAGGATGACTTGAAGGATTGATTTGTCCCAGGAATAAAAATGAATTGCATTGATATGTAGGAGTGACTCATCTGAGTTTTTGATGCAACAAATGATAGTTTTAGGGCATGATATCCACAGCCTTTCATGACATTAATGTCATCAAATTCGCCATCATTAGTACATAAGTAAAATTACTAGATTCTCCTTAAACACTCTTTTCCTATAACTTCCAAGTTGACAGTGGTCATGTTTTGGAAAAGAAAGTTTCTTACAAGTAATATAAGAAGCTTTTCTTGAATGCAGCTAAGGTAGAGGTTTCATCAGGGAAAATGCTTAGTTATGCAGCCCTTGATAGGAAGTCTAAGGGGATGGCACATGTAAAGGCATTCCAGGACATGTTTTATGAGGAGAAAAACGTGTTTCAAGTTCAAGTGAAACTTGAAATGTAGTTGTTGGAACTGACAAAATTAAAGCTTTTGGAGAATATGCATCCTGCTGCTCTGCTAGAGGTGTATGTTGTTAGACCAACCCTCTGTAAACATCCTGAACACAGTGAGCTGGATGCTTCTCTGAGCCCCTTTGCTATTTCTGAACGGCACCAATAAATTCAATTAAGTTTGACAGTTGCATAAGTGATTTAAAGTGTCAGGACCTAGGAAGCTCTGCTTTCAACATGTTCAGATGTCTCCTGGCAAACAGACAGAGCTCAGGCTTTTCCTTCATTCTTGACAGCAAATATGTTGACTAATCCCATGGATTTCAAAGGGAGTTGATTACTGTCCTGGAGCTGTTCAAGGTACTAACCCTCGCTGCCTTTGACCACTTTGGCCTACCTGTGTTAATCCACCAATTTTAAGTACTGATTATTCCTATCAACAGGAAAGTGATGTAGTAAAGATATAGAGAAACAGTATTTCAAAATTAAAAAAAAAAATTACCTTTTGCTCAGCCATTGCCAGACAGAAATGTATATATATTGTGTTCACGTGCTGACTTAAGACCTACTTATTTTGGCCAGATGTAGTTGGTGCTGCTGTAAAAGGTGAATGAATTAGACTTATTTGGCACAAACATCTGTTTTCTTTTCTCTCAGGGCTAAGACAGCCAGCTCCATACAGCAATGATCTTGTCTTCATGCTTTGCTTTGTGCTTAATACTGTGAGTTCCTGTTCTTTGAGTGCCCTAAAATAATACTGAAATCCATGGAAACAGGAGCTTTGAAAGCAAGGCTGAGGGAGAGATAGAAAGGAGAAGTGATGGAAAGAATATCTATCAAAATGAGGCCAATATTCATCCTGGAGGAGAGTAATTAATAATTCTAAAAGGAATGATTTCAGGGCTGCTAAAATAAAGGTGGTGTTATTACAATGGAAATCACAAAAATCAGCAATTACATGCAAACTTAGAAATACAGATATCATCTTCACTACAACATCGGAAGCATGCACTATTTATTGTGTGTGATTTTGCTATGATCTTTGTTTCCAAAATAGTTGTGGAAGAGGAAATGCAAAGCTTTCAGTAGGTTATATAGTGCTGCTAGTGCTGGCCAATGTGGACCTCCATGAAAGGAAGTAAAACATCAGCTTCCTGTGAGGAAGGAAAGGTGGATGATTACTATCCAAGGGAGAGTCTGCATGCAGCTGATGTGCTTTCCCATAAGACTCCACAAGGGAAATGGAAGTTCATGCTGTGAGAGGATGTGGGAACAAAAGACGGTAAAAGGTGATGAACTGAAGTGATCACCTTCTGTCTGATTGGGTGAGGCATAGGAAAAGATGTTGAAAGAAGTGGAGTAGGGGCACACACCTGCTATAAAGGAAAGACCAGCCTGTTCAGAAACACAGTAAGAGGAAGCAACAGCACTGACATATGGTGATAATCAGTGGACTGGTAACATTGATAAAAGCATGAGAAGGACAACGTGGACAAAGGAGCAGTGCTTTAAAAATCTTCTCTGCTATAAGGACAAGCAACTTTCTTTAAGGTTCTGCATCTGGTGCCTCAAGAAAATGTGCTTTTTTTTTCAGGTGCCTAACGTAGCTTTCATTTTTTTTTAGAGGTTCCAGATATAGAAAAGGAGTATCAAAACAGTTCAGCTATTCACCAGCAAGGCACATCTGCCAATCCAGGAAAAAAAAACCTACCCAGCATATATTTGCATATCTCATTACACTATAAATATATTATTCCAGATAAAGGTTGCATGTCTGGTGCAGTTTACTTCCATTGCCTTTATTTTAAATGTTCTGGTTTTGTAGTTGACTGTTTTCCAGCTGACATATATTTGATGGGAATTTTTGCATTTGTAGAAATCTATGGGACAAATCCTCCCTGTTCCAACATATTGACAGTTTTAGAGAGAAGTTGGCCATAAGTCTCAGGTTCTGATGAAGCCTTAAGGTAACTTAAAGTACACAGGAGACCTGATAAATTAAGAAAGCCATTCAGAGTCCGTAAGCACTCAGAAGCACTGGGAGCAGAGACGAGTTCCTCAGTGTCCTTGGTAATGGATTCCTGTGGGTTGAGTGCTGGGACAATATGAATGTCAGCTCCCTGGTCTGAGAATTTTTCAGATGTCTTAATGGAGAAGAACTGAAACCTGTTTGAAATTTCAGGATAATAATAATACTGATATTGAAGCCTCACTCTCTGATGTATTTTGAATCACAAGATTTAAATACTACATAGGTTGTCCAGGTAGATGATAATTTTTTTTGTCTTCTTTTTTCTAACAACAAAAAAGTTGATTTATAAATGCAACCAATTTACAAATACATTTATAAATACGACCAATAAATTGGTTGTAGGTACTAGCTTTATGCAGAATGAACACAGGGCTTGAATGAGGGTAAAATTTTCATGCAATACAGGGAGTCACAGCTTGTAACATTTGGACAATGAAATTACTTCATTGAACTGTTTTAACTGTAGGACAGAGTAAGTGTATTTGTCCCGTGTATGGTGTCTTCAGGCAAAAGGATCATTCTTGCACCATACAGTTGAACAAGTGTTTCAAGGACATAATGTAGAAAGAGAAACCAATCTTAATTCCCAAGAAAGGAAAAGGCATGCCAGAGATTTGAGCAGATGAGTCAATACCTGAAGTATTTCTGGCAAAGGTTCCTGATTCAATCTGAACTAAGGACATTATAGACATTATCTTTGTACAAATTAACATTTTGCTCAATGGTAGTCCAATGAGTTATGGATCCTAAATTCCATATACAGACTGAATTTCCAAGATGTTACCCATTTAGTTCAGGAAATACCTCTCTACCTATGGCCTTTATGGAATATTCCCATTAAAGCTTTCACTACAGAATTGCAGCGAATGTTTAAGGCACAACTTTATGATGTCTAACCTACTTTCCTCTTCCTAGCAGCAGAAATTGTATTTGCAGAGCCAGAAACACAAGTATGGCAATAGTCCTAATTTAATTCTAGATTGTTTGTAAACCATTTTAAAAGCCTTATTGGAAAATCCTTTGCAGCTGTTTTTTTGTCAGAGATTTCTACTGAAATGCATAATTGGGCTACCCCACCCCTGGAATGGTCACAGTAGCATGTGCATGCAATTAAGTAGAGTGGACAGGATCATCTTGTCCATACCTGCTAAAAATCATCTCAAAATGCTGGTGGTTCTTTGTGGGTCAGTCAGACACAGAGCATAAAATCACCATGTTTAACATGTGCAGAACTAGTGAGGTGGGGCTTTTTGGATTTAAAAAGTTATTCTTGCAAGGATGAGCAAAATATCAAGGGTATAAATGTCAGTCAGACAGGGGTCTGCGTATCAGTAAGATGTTCAGAGTTGTTGAGGGATTTGTATTTCAATTTTTAGCGTTTATATCTTTGTTTGAGAGAAAGAGTGAATCAGGCCCAAACATGATGTTTCAGTAAGTCCTTCTCATTTTGTCCACTGCCTTCTGTTACTCTCCCTTTATAGAATGTTCTCAATCTTTAGAAGCAGCAAGCCTACATCTGACTTTATATGTCATGGCGCTCCAAAGTCCAATTAAATATTTAACAAGTCTTACAAAAATTGCAGGCAGGTAGGTTATGGTGAAAGATCTTTAAACAGTGTAATTTATACTGTGATAAGTTGCACGCCATTCCTTCATGATCACTTGTAATAACTAGTGCACAAGCTGTCTTTGAATCATTTTCTATTTACTCAGCTTTTCAAAATCCTTTACAGAGAACACATGGTAGTCTTTACAGTAAACTGTTAGTCGTGCTTCTGATTGAGAAAAAAATTCTAACCTGTAAAACAAATGCTTATATTTTTTAAATATACAGAGCCACCTTCTGAATTGTAAATGCTATGGTGTGTAACTCCTTACACAGTCAAATGTAAGAAAAAAATAATCCTTTATTAGTCAAGGAAAATGCTAAAACAGAAGCAACCAGGGCTAACTGCACGCTATGACACTAGTGCTGGCACATCTTTCCAGCTGACTATTTGTTTTGGTTCTGTAGACCGCTAATCTGCTCTTAGTGTGTTAGCAATCCTTCCTTCTGGTTTTCAGAAAATGCTAATTATCTCCAGTAGACTAACTGTACCATTGCAGTGTGCTTGTAAAATTTGTGTTGGATAGGGGTTTTTTGTTTACAGCAGCAGCACAGCTATTCTAATACAGGTGAAGAGGGTGTGAGAATTGAAACTGGCTTTAGATACACCAAGGCTCCAGACAGGCTGAAGCATGGTCCCCTCCCTGCTCCCACCCATACATTAGATGACTCGTAGTACTAATTAGCTTGGCTTCCTGGGGTGCTTTCTTCTGGTCCCTGGGGTCCCAGGCGATTGCCCTGCTGGTTCATCCGTAAAACTCTGTCTGAATCATGTTTGTGACGTGCATTACATCAATCTGGTAAAGCTATGAATAACGAAGACCTGCGTGTTGACAAGTGTGTGTGTTTTTAAATACTAATGTGAACTTTTCATGCCCCCCCTCCCCAATATTACTATCCTTAATCTTTTAGTGTAAAAAGGTTTCCTTCTAAACAGACAGGGTTTAGTTCTTACAGTACTTCAGTTGTTGGCCTTATGCCCAAGAAATAAGTGAGGCGTTTTTAAAAAGAGAGTTTGTGCCTCTTTTATGGGCAAGTTTGTCTGTGAATTCAGGCAAAACAAGTGATACTGAGAATTAGCTGCAGTTGCTCTCAGCTTCTCTGTGTAATGTGTGATGTGATGCTTCTCTGTGAAAAGTAGCCCTGTCTGATTCAAGTATCTAAAAATGAAAGTACTAGTAAGTAGCATGAAGACACTGAGTTTTAGCCTTGTGGTTCAAATTCTTCTGACAGAAGCCAAGGATGACAATGTCTTTGTTTCCTAACCCTGAAACAGACAACTGCCAGCTGGAGATGAAACATAGTTAAACAGCTAATTAGTATGTAGGATGGCAAGCATTAATTAAGCATGAAGTGCTTATATTATGGATGTAAATTTCTCTGTATCCAGTACAAAGATTTTTAGATTCTCCCAATTGCCCAAGAAATGTAAATATCACACCAATGAATTGAACTGAGTAATTGTAGCTTAGGAGGAAGCTATTTAATATGTGGGAAAGGTCATTCTTCATTATGAATAGTATGCAATTAGGAATACCATATTAAATTTCAGGAAGGAATTGTCTTTCAAGGAACAGTCTCAGAGAATTCCCCTCCATTTTCAGTCTCACTGTTTGCATCTTGTTCTTCAGTGTCCTGAAATGAATCTGTAGCACAACTGGTCATGGACCTAGTGTGCCAGAAGCATAGTAGGTATAGTTAGTATCCTTCTTATAGTCTATCTTGACAGTGAAAAACATATGAGAACATTAATGCTCAACAGGATTAAGCCAGCGCTGGGTACATCCACCAACAGTGGTCTGTTTCCGGCAGAGACAAAAGCAGATGCTGTTTCAGGAGAGTGCACAATCCTAACAGTTTCTTTAGTCCCATCCCCTTGTACTCCTCCAGCCTATGGAAGAGGAGAGCACAAGGTGGCAGCGGACATCCTTCCTTACTTCTTTTCAGTAGCTGCTTACAGATTTCCTGCCTGTGCATCCATCTGACCACTTTTTGTACCCACTGTCACTGCCTGCTTCCACAGCCTGATGAAAACAAATTCAAGAAGTTCACCACCCACCATATGACACCATACGTGGCTTTATTTGTTTTAACCTGATCTCCTGCTACTTTCAGCAAGTGAACCTTAAGCTCATACCATGGCATCTGGTGAGGCACAGTCTCCCATTCAGGTTACCTGCAGCCTTTAGCAGTTTACAAATCTCAGTCACAGCCCTCTTCAGCCTTTTCCTTTCCAAACTGAAGAACTACTCAGCCTTTTAAATATCTGCTTGTAAGGCAGCCAATCCACCTCCTGGACCATTTCAGCTGCTCTTCTTTTTATGTCCTCTAAGTCTCCTATCTTCCCTTTGAGATGCAAAGACTGAAATGACATACAGCACTCAAGATGTGGGCACATCAATGTTTGTTACAGGAACAGATGGCCTTGTCTTCAGTGACCTTCCTGATGCAGCTAAACTTTTTCTTGGCTTCTCAGATGCCCTTGCACTCTGAGCTGATGATTTGAGAGAACTGCCAAGTTTGACCCCAAGATCTTGTTTCTGAGTTGAAACTGCTAGTTCTGTGTTGGTTTTCGTCAGCACGACCTTACACTGATGCTCACCTACCACATCCCTGAGGCTCTTCTACAGTTCCTTGCCATGGGCACAGCATTTGACTACCTGTAAAGTATGGGTATCAGCTCAGTATCACCTGCAAGCTTGGAGGTTTCACAATTGCCTCTCCTTTCCAGGTCACTGAAAGGGACATGATATAAAGCTGTTCCCAGCACCAACTCATGAGGGAGGGACCCTACTCTTGGCATTTTTCCATCCTGCAAGTGACACCTAAGCACTACCTTTTGTTTCGTCTGCTTTAACTGGCTTCCTCTTGCTAAAAGGACCTCTTCTCCAATCCCGCAGCAATGGAGTTTCTTTGTAACATTTCATGTGATGCTTTGTCAAAGGCCATTTGAAAATCCAGGTCAGATTTTATCCACATGGTTATTATTATCCTTCTGCAATTCCAGCAGGTTAATGAAGCAGTATTTCCCTTTACAGAAGCCACACTGATGCTTCCCCAACAAGACTGGGTTCATCTGTGTGCATATTAAGTAATCTTCTTTTTCACTCTTTTTTTTTTTTTCCTTTTTTCTTTTTTTTAAAGACAGATTGCCATCTTCCCATGGATGGGAGCAGTCAGGCTCACTGGTCTGTAGTTTGCAGGATTTGCTCTGGAGCCCTTTTTGTAGATGTGAGTTATAATGGCAACCTGCCAGTCCACTGGCACAGTGGCTGTTTATAATGGTAGGTTACATACCTTGGCCAGCAGTTCTGTAATTTCATATTTGAGTGCTGAAGAAACTCTCCAAATTCTTCTCAAAGAAGTAGGAAAGCTGTCTTTTCCTTCTCAATTTTAATGTAAAACCACTTAATCCTTTTGGTAGTATGGTGATTTGCTACAGAGAAGGGAAAGAGTCATTGTATTTCACACTTTGCCAGATTGTTTTGTTTAGTCATGCATTTGATCTGACTTAAACCAAAAGTCCCCAAAACTCCAAAAATCCCCTTCAAATCATGCTTTTTAATTTTGATATTAGTGTATGGACTTACTTGGTTTGCAAAGGGCTACATAAGAAGGATTGTAAGTAAAAACATTTACAAATAAAGACTTAAAACTAAGAGCTTTGCATTTTATTTTTAGTGATTTTTTTTCACGTAACACTCAGTAGACTGTTACAATTCATAGTGTATTTGAAGAATTTGGATACTTTACAGACAATAAATTGACATGTGAAATTCACAAGTGAGATGAGTATTTCTTTTTTTGGATGGAGTGCATAGGAAATCTCTGGCAGAACATGCGTATCTTGACAATCAGCTGTGTGCTTTATTGTTAAATATTTCTTCTCTGGATAAATAATGGTTTTGGAATTTATTGCATTTGTCTAAGAAAAAAAAATCTGTCTCAAATACAGTCATGCAGGAGATTCAAGGAGATGAGATTCATAAATCTTAGATTTCAGTTTTATGATAAAACCCTCTTGAGTTTTATGGAGGTTAAGTCCTCCTTGAAAGAACATGGCTATGACAAGATACTGTAGTTGCTTTCCTTTTGCAGATCTCAAGAGGGATCTTTTAACCAGCAGACTTTTTTTCTCTATGCAGCCCTCCTGAGTTGTGTTGCAGGGGGCTCTGGAAACCTTCATAGTTGTAGGAATAGGATGAATCTCTGGAAATTTTGGAGGTGGGAGGTTGAGAGAGCATAAGATGTTGATGACTCTAAGAAAATCTTCTCCCCATGGCAAGACTTCAAGGTTTGTAGTGGGGCTTCCAATGCCTTTCTTCCTCTATTTCATGGATTAGGGTGCACCACACATCCTCTTCCTTGCACCCCTGCAAACACACATGATCTGCCCTATACACATCTACCTGTTTCCTGATTGGAAAGCAGTCTGTGCGTCAAGTAATTGACTATGGCTTATGCCATGAATATGCTCTTAAGGTTTGAAATCACAGATTTTTGTGCACTGCAGGAGACCTAGTGAGACTAAAGATGGATGCTAGCTAGGTCTGACAGGTAACTGAAGGATCTTAGTTAAAATGACCACACAACTTTTAAAAGGTTATGAAGAGGTTGAAGGAACCCTGTCCCCAGTATGTGAGTTAACATCTATTCCCATTATTAGCATGAGAAAAAAGTCACCTCTCTTTGTGGGTTTTCTAAAGCTCTTTTTGATTCTTGGATAAATGAATACAAGTTTTCAACCTTTTACTTTGAAGTAACATCTGAATTTCTATTTCTGTCTGACCTTGCAGCTGCTTAGGTACTCGCACACTGCAAATTCATGCTCTAGGGTGATCCTTGTAGTTATTAGCTCATCTGCTACAGCTTCCTCACCGGAGTTGGTGCTGCCTCCCACCAGGATAGTCTAGTCAGGATACTTTTGGGCCACCAACAGAATAGTGAGTTGCCAAAATAAATGTTTTCCAGCAAGATTTCACACTAATGCCTAATGAAATAGACATTTTTCTAACTGTTGCTTTAGAGCTTAGATTTTCTTCAAGGTTTGTAATGAAAATATTTCATGACCTGTTGACATATTCATATGGTGATTTTCAAAAGAGAGATTTCGTTTACAAAATGGTCTTGGCAACAAACTGGAATATCTGGGAAGCTGAGCAAGACTGTTGACAGGCAAAATTAGGGCTGAATCATAACTGACATTAGCTTTGCAGCTGAGCCATTTTTAAAACTGACCAATAGGATTTGCTTTGGTGTTTTTGAGAGTACAGAAGTGAGATGGGTAATCAGTGCATACTCACAGTGGTGATTGTGGTTGTGGAGATAGTTACATGAATGGCAGGTTTTGACAGAATTGGCTAGCTCTTATCTCCTGTGGCTGTGCACACTACAAGAATGGCAGAAAGAAAATGCTTGACTTTTAAGAAATAACTCATGGTGAGAAAAACTCTTTTTTTCATTGCCAGTAAAACAATTAAAAAAAACCCAACTTCTAGGTTCTCCTCTTCTGTATGTTTTTCCTTTATATCCAACATTTATCTTCTCATCACAATGGAGAAATTCCAGGTTTTGTCTTACTGTCCAAATTCCCAAGTGCATCAGGAGTTGGCGATTCATTTCTGCTGGTTCTAAAGTTTGCAAGTACCCCGATAATTCTTTGTATTTATTCAAGAAATGAGCACAATCGTTTATGTCAGATTGAACTGTGAATTCACTCCTGTTAGAGGGTCATGTTTTTGTGTGATGCAGAGGACCTTAGAAATTCTGAGGTTTTAATTACAGTTGCAGTCATTCAACATCATATAAATGCAGCCCTTATCTTTGAAGAGCCATATCGTTCACTGCAAGAGGGTGAACAATGTTCTTTATAATAGTGGAAACAATAGTTCAGCCTTTTAATAGTATCACTCTCAGGGAAACAATTCCATGCAAGCAGTTGCAATGTAAAACTTAGGAATCTATTGATGAAAATTATGCTAATCACTGCAGTGATTACTTTTTCCTATTGGAGTATTTCACAGAAGTGTGATAACCTTAAGCGTACACTGTGATGTAAATTTGAAAACACAGGTGACTTTTAGATGACAATTCAGGACAAAAAGATTGATCCAATACAGTATAATTGTGATTGTTCTAAAATTTAATATAGCTTGTAAATTGATTTTACTGACTCAGTGCAAAATAGAGACTCATATCTGTGGCAAACAGGGAGTTTACAAATTGTATCTAATGTAACTGAGCAATTGCTAGGCCTAAAATCTGAATACTTCCTTCAGATAATATAATGACACTTTGATGGTACCCAGCAGGGTAATTGGGGATGTCTGTAAAGTAGACTTGATAGAAATGGTAGAATTTATAGAAATGAATAGCAGTTTCATGTACTAAGCATTTTAAATACATATGCTTACACAGGCATAGAAATTAAATTACACCCATGCATTTTAATTTTCTGTTGAAGTTTTAAATTTGCAAAAGTAAACTTTCCTAACTGAAAACACAATGCTGTGCTCTGGCAAAGCTCATTTTACCTCACTACATGTAGTACCTCTAATAAATAAAAGCAAAAGTTTAGGGTTTGCATTTAATAAAGGGTAAGAATAGAAAATATTTGGCATAGTAAGTGTAATATGCTTATAAAAGAATGCCAGCCATCTTTTACATCATCCACATTTATCAAAAAACAGAGTAGGCTATTTGTTTATAAGGTCTGGACCACCTCAAAAAAAATTTTTGGCAAATAAAGAAAGTCATATTTAATGGAAGACCTTGACTTTGCACAGATGTAGAGCTTCACTGCTTAACATTTTATTGCTGTGTTTTGTGGTACCAGCACTTGCGCAAACCTTCTAAGCAATAGGCTGTGAAGCAAAAAGTTGCAATTATATTTTCTGCTAGTGAAGCATGCTTATACATATAACTATTTGCTAAAAAAAAAAAAAAAAAAAAAAGTGGTGGGATGGATTAAAAAAAACCCGTAACGAATCATAAATCCATACTTTTCAACTTTCCTTCAAGCACAGAGCACCAGTGGGAACAGAAGTGTGAAAGTATGGAAACTGGTGATTTTTTGGAGACTGTTGCTAGTCCCAGGTCTAGTATTATCAATGTTACAAGTGTAACAAGTTATAAACTTTGAGGACTAAAATATTTTGACAAATATAGTTTATGCTTCTTACTTTCTCAGTGTATTTACAACCGTATTTTGATACTCTCACAGATCACAAGTTTAAAAGTGTTGATTTCTCACTACATAAAGTCAGAAATTTCCTAAAAATGAATATGTTGCATAAAAAGCTGCATGTACTCATTCATCTGCATTCTTTCATCTGTTCTAGATTAAAGCAACTGAGATTGGGTAGTAAAATAACCTTTCGTTTTATAAGAATTTTATTCTTGCTAAAAGGTAAAATTTCAGTCTTCACAAAACTTAGTAGTAAATCCGTCAAAATGCTTTGGATATAAGTTGAAATATTCTGGATTTTCTTTCATAAACAGAGATTTTGGAGGAAAAAAATTGTTTTGCACTGTTCCAAAGAACAACTAGTGAGGGATAAGATTAATCTGGAGAATTTTTCTGAACTGAGGTTTTTTTGCAACTTTGGGTTGACAAAGTTTTGCAACTTTGAATTTTCCAATGTGAGACTATCTTAAAACAATATACAATATTAGCTCTAGTCATTACTCAGGGATGACATTAGGAGACATTGCAATATGTCTTGCCTCACCTTTAAAAAACAGGTTCTCACAGATGCTGGTCATATGGTATAATTTATTTAGCTTCATTTTAGCATTCTTTGAACAAGCAGAATGTCTTAATCAGGGTTATGTACTGCTGCAAAATAGTTTAGAGTGATAGTACTTACGACCTGCCTTCACTGAACTTGGTAAGGTAAAACCAGAGGTAAAGATGGTCTGTTCATGAGCAATTTTTGTATATTTCTTAGACTGTGATGCCACAGACTATGGCTTGTCCAAAGTAAGAAAGCACTATGCTAAATAAAGGACATAGTGCAGTACCTAGCCTCTCAAGCTATGGTCTGGATCTTTCTATTGTTTAGATTAAGCACAGTAATAATTCTTGCAGTCACTTCTGTGGTTTTAAATGGGGGACTGTATGCTTTGGTTTGGTTAAAGCCATTCCAGTACAATAGAGAAATTACTTCAAGGAAATATTTAATCTTCAGTTAGTTCAATATTCAGGTTAATTTAGCTAATAATGATGTAATCTCCCTTGCTTGAGTTTATTCCCTGTAATAAGCTCCAGTCTCTCATTCCTATAGAATAAGGAGGAGGAGAAATAGAAGTGTGTTGTGAACGTTCTTGGTCTGTTTTTGGCAAGTCCACACAAAAAAGCATGAGTTACTCAAACTCAGCCTCACAGGACACAATGATCTGGATTTTTCAGTTTGGGTCTTTTTTATACTTGTAAATTTCTTAGAGCAAGATCAGTCTCTTGGTTTTGGTTCGCATGCCATGTAATTGTTCAAAGACACTAAGGATTATCACAACTTAAACAGTAAATTGCAAAAAAAAGTTTGAGATAAAAAAATATTTATTTATAAATCACTGACTAGAGGGAAATTTCCCTACTTAGTTTTGTATTTGATGGAAGAGGGACTCCTGGTCAAAATGACACAGCCATCTCCAACAAGTTTTTGGGTGCTCCAGGAAGAATGACGTGGTATTAACATGAATTATTTTTTTAACAAGAAAATTAAAAACAGTAGGTACTGAATAAATCAGCCTTCTCTTAAAAAAAACCTGCACATTTTACCTGGTTGAAAAGAGAAAAGATCCATTGAAAGCTCTAAAATAAATTTATATTGATAGAATCAGTGGCATTGTGAAGGGTTTTCTTTTATTGATTATTTTTTAAGTTTCAGTTGTTCAGTAACAAAGAAGATCTAACAGTTGAAAAAAACTGAATTTTTAATTGTTGGAAACTCCTGAATAGATTTCACTCCATTTAAAGGCATTAGAACTTTTAATTTATTTATTTTTTTTTATTTCAGCTGGAGTTCTGGTTATTCATGAAGCCTTATCTGATATATTTTTTGCATTATTTCAGTGGTATTTTAAAGTGATGTTAAGGTGATGAAATATACACTAAAGCTTACTTGGCTGTGTTTTGAAGTCCTGGAAAGCATCCAACTATTTTCCTTTAGGCAGTGTCTTGGCGTCAAAGCAAGAAGATGCTATACCACTATAATATTGATATAGAATGAACTCAGAGAACACTGTTTTTCCTCATATTTACTGAACCCAAAGTATTTTCAAATAACTTCTCTTTGGTTTTGTTTGGGGTTTTTTGGTGTTATTTTGTTTGTTTGGTTGGTTGGTTTTTTTAAGTGTATCATCAGTAAAGGATGATGGAAGGAGAAGAATTGTGACTACATGAGATTATCATGTAGCATATGTAAAATAGGTTGTTGGATTCAACCCGTTTCAAGGCAAACAGGTGTGTCTGTTACAAAACCAACATTGCTACATCTAATACTAACTGAAACTCATGTTGCTGGGTGTTTTAAGAACAAATGCCAAGGATTACGCTGGCATGAAGCCTAAACTAACCTTTCCCTCTGTAATAGGTGCATACGAAGAGCTGTTCCAGTTTCATGAAAGAGCTGAATTTCTTTATAATAATACTTGTTGAGGTATTATATTTATGTCCACACAAAAAGCAAAACAAGAAGCCTAAGTAAATAATTACTTCTCATTGTTTTCTGTAAATTCATGTGTAGGACCTAAATGCAACTCAAGCTCAGCATTGCTTTTTTAAAATTTAAGTGTAACTTGTTGTTTTAGAAAATAATTTTAATTTCACATATGGAAAATTATTTTAGCTGCATTAGATGATCATGAAGGTTTTATGTTGGCCCCTGCATACATACCTAAAGTTTTTTAAGGCATGTCTTTGGTAGATAATAAATGGAAATAATTTTCATTATATAAAATGCAGTGCAGAGAGAGTATTGTTTGAGGTGATTGAAGCTGTTCTTTTCCCTCATTAGAGAAAATAACAAACATCTATTTCTTTCATAGAAGTGAGAAAGAACAGGACTAATGAAGAAACAATTAAATGGCAGTAATGAGAGGTGGATTCAGTGAGAGCTTTCAAGTGGATATGCTTAAATTTTCTCCTATAATGAATTCCCCAAAAGGCTTTTTAAACTTAAAAAAGGCAATTAAAAATAAAACCAGTACATTCAGCTTTTTAAATTGAGAAAAAGACAACTTAGTAGGAAATACTTCAGTAAGAATAGAAACAAACAGAAAATTTGTAATAGCACTTCTTTCTGTTATTTATATCCTTACAGAATTTACTTGTTTCCAGCCAACTCAGTGGTAGCAAACTCATAACATTTCTCCCAGGTTCCAAGGAAATGCTTCTTTCTACCACCTCAGAGATGCTATCTCTTGAACTTTCTTCTCTTTCAGCATACTTAGCCTCTCTCCATGTGAAAGAGAAATAACCTTTTTTCCTCTGGGGGAATCTTCCTTACTTTTTCTTTTCAGAATAATGTGAGCTTAGAAAGAGCTTCCAGTGGACATGGATAAAACAGAGGCACTCAGTGCCTTCTTTGCCTCAGTCTTCTCCAACATGGTCTGCCTGATCCACCTAACTGCCTTTTATGAAGGATAAAAAGGCTGGATTTATGAATTATGTGAGGGCACTGGATGTCATTTACATTGCCTCTAGCAAAGCTTTGGACATTGTCTACCACAATATTCTTGTATTCATTTTAGGACAATGAAGCTTGGGTAGGTGGATGAGCAGAACGTTGTTTGGATGGTCATGTTGCTGTTTGGATGGTAATGTTGCGAGGGTTGTACTCTGTCTGGAGGCCAGCAACAAGGGGGCATTCAACAGGGTCTGTCCTGGAACCTGTTCTGTTTCACATCTCTCTCAGTAATCGGGAGGAGGGGATGGAGGGGACACTTGTCAGATTTGCAGATGACTCCAAACTGTGGTGACCACCTCTCCATCAAATTTTGTGTGCTTTCCTACAATATTTCTCATAATTTTTGAAATGCATATAAGTGAAGAATAGAAAATAGCAATGTTTGTGAGCTCAAAATGCCATAATTTCTAATTCAGGGATATAGGTTAGAATATCAAAATTAAAGTAAGTTGATTATATAAAACACATAATGCTTAGCTTAGTATGTTTACCTTGGCTTCATCCATTCAGTTTGTGAACTTGTCAGCTACAACCATCATAAGTGAAAATTTGGAAAAGCAAGATGTCTATTGTTTTTGCCCTGATTAATTTTTATGTGTTTTTTTTCTTTCTTTCTTTTTTCCCCCCTCAACTCCTTTTGCCAGGCTAGTGTAAAGCAGTGATGTGATTTTGCCAATGCTTCACATATTGATTAACTCATACCTTGGGAAACTTTCTTGCCTGCCCCAGAGGAGTGTTTTGAGGAAAATTTAATATTCGTTAATCCTAAACATGCTAGGATTAAGTTGACTTTAAAATTAATGCCTTTTTGTTTCTGGTAATTTGAGAAATCTCATAAACTTGGAAAATCTTGGAACTTTGTTTTGGTGTTACAATGCTGCTATTTGCTGTTCTTGTTGAAGCTGGCATGAGACAGCAAGAGGGGTTATCAGACCAGCTAGCAGTTATTATTGAGGACAACAAAGACAGTGCAAAATGATTAAAACACTCTCTTTGGAGTTGTGTGTTAGAAATCTAGGACATAGTGTTAAATATATTTCTATTTTTGCTTAAGAATGTTTTAGCAATAAACAGTCTCTTGTGCTAATAACTTTCCAGGGAGACTTGCCTAACATTAACCTACCTTGTTTTAACATTCAGTTAACAGACACATGGCAGTTGGACAGGGTCCCATTGTTAGGAACACCCCTAAATGAAATGCCCCTCATTACTCATGATCCAAGTGGTATGTGCAAAAAGGCAAAGCAACCAACTCTCAATCTGTGATCGCCTTTAATGGGGGTGTGTATTGGTTTTATGTGGCAAGGTTTTGGTAGCGGGGGGGCGGGTTACAGGGGTGGCTTCTGTAAGAAGCTGCTGGAAGCCTCCCCGGTGTTCGAGAGAGAGAGCGAGCCCATACCAGCCGGCTCTGAGACGGACCTGCTGCTGGCCAAGGCCGAGCCAATCAGTGATAGTGGTAACGCCTCCGTGATAACATTTTTAAGAAGGAAAAAAAAGTTGGGAGAGTGAGAAACAGCTGCTGGAGAGAGGAGTGAGAACATGTAAGAGAAACAACCCTGCAGACACCCAGGTCAGTGAAGAAGGAGGGGGAGGAGATGCTCCAGGCGCCGGAGCGAAGATTCCCCTGCAGCCCGTGGTGAAGACCCTGGTGAGGCAGGCTGTCCCCCTGCAGCCCAGGGAGGTCCACGGTGGAGCAGATCTCCACCTGCAGCCCGGGGAGGACCCCACGCCGGAGCAGGTGGGTTCCCGAAGGAGGCTGTGACCCCGTGGGAACCCCGCGCTGGAGCAGGTTCCTGGCAGGACCTGTGGATCTGTGGAGAGAGGAGCCCGTGGAGCAGGTTTTCTGGCAGGACTTGTGACCCCGTGGGGGACCTGCGCTGGAGCAGTCTGTGCTCCTGAAGGACTGCACACCGTGGAAAGGACCCATGCTGGAGCAGTTCGTGAAGAACTGCAGCCCGTGGGAATGGTCCACGTTGGAGACGTTCGTGGAGGACTGTCTCCCGTGGGTGGGACCCCACGCTGGAGCGGGGGAAGAGTGTGATGAGCCCTCACCCTGAGGAGGTGAAGCGGCAGAAAATAACGTGTGATGACCGTAAACCCCATCCCTGTCCCCCTTGTGCCGCTGGGGGGGCTTGGTGGAGAAATCCAGGAGTGAAGTTGTGCCCGGGAAGAAGGGAGGGGTAGTGGGAAGGTGTTCTGAGATTTCGTTTTATTTCTCATTACCTTACTCTGGCTGATTTGTAATCAATTGAGCTAATTTTCCCTAAGCTGAGTCTGTTTTGCCCGTGACGGTAATTAGTGAATGATCTCTCCTGTCCTTATCTCGACCCACAAGCTTTATGTTATATATTTCTCTCCCCTGTCCAGCTGAGGATGGGGGAGTGATAGAACGGCTTTGGTGGGCACCTGGCGTTCAGCCAGGGTCAACCCATCACAGGGTGAAGGGGGATACTCTGGAGCCACAGAAGTCGAAAACAGAGACAAACATAGAAACAGCATGGTCAGGGACTGTTTTAATCACATAATGGGGACATGCTGATTTGATCCAGCTCCACTCAACATTAGGAATAGATGGGGCTTCTGAAAACTGAGTGTATTCCAAAGTGTAATAGTTTGAGGTTCAAATGAGTTGGACTGCTTTCAACTGAATAATCAAATAGCTTTCTCTCATTCTTGTGTATTTATTACTCAGATAAAAGAAAAAGTTGAACAGCAAATTATCACGGGCTGCCTTCTAACTATAGTACAAACTATGCTAATAGAGAGAGCTGCAGAAGTTGGCACTACTGTATTTTGGGGATAGAATCTGCATCGTTCTGCACAGTGATAATTAGATGGCATAGATTTAGCATTAGATGTTCCACAACCTCACAGAGAGGACGCATAAATAGTCCTTGTCTGCTGCTTAGCTACTGTTTTCAGAAAACAGAAACAAAATGTCTTCCAAAGTCTTGAACTCATTCTGCTCTTATTTTTGTGGTAGCACTAGGGCAGCCATATCTGGAGAGAGTCCTTTTAAAAGTAATTTTTTTTTTGGCAGTGTCTTTTCTGGTGGTGAATAGCTCGTAATTCTAATGTGAGACTATTACAAGCAAAGTCATTGTTCCTATTCAATGCTACCTGCTTTTATTAAAAGCATGAGTAACTTCCATAAATTCCTTAGTTGTTATTAGAGATTCCAGTCTGAATTTCTGATATAATCACCATGAATTTGTGAAATATTAAATTTATTGTGAATATAGACATATGTTTATGCTGTCGTATTAAAGGTTGTATGCTCAGCGAGGAAGCCTGTCCTATTGCTTCTCTTCCCTAAGTGGCAGCCAGTAGCCACTGTTCTAGATTACCAACTGGAACACATAAAGCTTTGGCCTGATGTAATATAGTTGTTCGTATGTGAATACCACTGTAAAGCAGAACATTTCAGGTTTTATATGCTGCATTGTTGTAGCTTGAATTGCTTATCTTCGATTCATATACTTTTAACTGACTTGAAGCTGAGATGAGGTGGTTTGAACAAAATACTGTATTAGCAGTGAGCCTGGTCCAAATGTCAGCAGGGTCTCCACTAGGAGGTAGTACAGTTTGCTCAGTAAGCTAGACTTCTGACCAAGTACAAGCATGAAAAGTCAGGGTGAAATGTGTACTTTTACACACTCTGAAACTGTGAATTTAAATCTCAGTTCTCATTAGTTTGAAGATAATCTTCATAATATGAACTGTGTTTAGGCAAGTCTGATTGCTTCTACATGAAGTCCTAAAAAGTAGTGTTAGGAACCTGGCAGCTATCCTAATTTCCTCCGAAGACTTACAGATTCTCTTTTACTAGGTACCATAGTGTTTTCATTTGCCATGTAACGCTGAGTTTCCTACATGATTGTTTTCAGCATACTGAACACCTACGGCTTGAGCTGAGGGGCTTGAGTGTTGAGCTGAGATAGTGAAGAGAGTATCACCATACTTTAAAGTAACCTTAACCCTAAGGAGTGTATGAAGACAGTTTCCTGTGAAAGTAAAATTTCTTCTCACACTTGGCATTAAGTAGTATTTGAATAAACTGTTATTCTCAAGTACTGTTTTATCACTCTCATTCATTGTGAATATAAGTTTTAAAGGTGAGGAATGCTTCATTTTGCACTGTTTTTCCTGGTTTGACTTCAGTGCGCTAGAGACTCTCAGCCTTGACTCACAACATTTGAGTGGATGTTTTGATCTCCCTCCTCATCCTCATGGGAATTACAAGACAAAACCAGAGATGGCCCTAGTTTTAAAACAAGTAAATAAATATGTATAACCATAGGAAATAAGGAATGATGATTTTGATAACGGGTTAATAAATGAATGTAATTTTTTTTGTTTGTTAATTACATATACCTAGCGTTTCTGTGTTTCTCATATGTAGTGGAACCAGTTATGTGCATGAATCACCAGGTTTGGAGGTTCTTTAATATTTACCCAACATGCTGCTGATTTTTACTGTTAAACAATGGAACCAGTAAAATTTATCTGTGGGAGAAGGAACTTGACAAAATGAAGTGCAACTACTTTGAAATGCTACCATGACTGCTGAATTAAGCACACTGAAACATTGCGCTAATAACATGTAGCTTCAGCGTACTGATGTTTTTCAAGTAGATGCTCCAAGCAATACATTTAATCTACAAAATGCATTGGTATTATGACAACTAAATATTTTGTATGTTTTTTAAAAGTGATTTTCCTGTAAAATCTGGGCCATTACCTCCTCTGTGGGATAATCTGAAGGTGCACTAGGGTATAAGCACATCCACGTAGCCAGTGGCAGATGTCCTGCACAACTGTCAGCTGATACTACTTGGGCTCAGCTGAAGTTGCTGCTCAGCATTTCCCTTAGTTGGCCTGCAGTATATAAAGGATTTCAAGCAACCAAATAACATGCTAGTCTGACAAAACCAGTAAGAAATAGAGTGAAGGTTTGAGTAAATTTAAATCTTAAATCCCCAATTTTAACACAGCACTGGTAGAAGAGGCCTGAAATACCAAGGAATACTATAACCTTTAGGCAAATGGTGTCCATATAAATGTTTGTCTTATTGGCACAATTTCAATAACCAAGTAGTTGGATCTACATGAGTGCATTTTGTGCTTGTAATTCACAAGCGTGGCTTGGGGTGGGGGAGGAGTGGAGTGGGGAGGGGGAACCTGAGGCTAAAGGTCCTCAGTGCTTTGGAGTTTCTTATAGTTGTGTTTTGAAAAGATGTTGGGAGTTCCCAAACAAGAAGGTTGGTTTTTATTGTTCACTAATACCTCTGTTGCCAGACAAGGGGGCAGGGCTGGTCTCCCAAACTGTCTGTCATCCTTGTAGAATGTGGGGAGTGGAGACTTGGGGAGCGCAAAATGAAATTTCGTCGTGTAACCAGGGACTCATTGTTAACACTGTCAAGCATATGGCACAGCTGTGAAATTTTTGTGCCAGGCCTGGTGAGCTAGTGGGAAAGCTCGCAAAGCCAAGCAAGCCGTTTGGATCGATGGTGTTGTTAGTAGGAAGAAGCAGATGATAAAACAATTTTATTTAAAACCTTAGAAAAATAGTCCTGTGATTTATTACCTAAGCCACCAGATGTACTGTACTATACTGTACTACATCATTGAGACAGCATTCTCTGATGTAATAAAGATATAAAATGTGTGTGGGTGTGTGGAGGAGAAAGGAGTAGTGGAATTGAGGGTAATTTGAATAAACTGTTGGAGATTTGTTGTTGGCTTTTTTTTCTCTCATTGCAGAGTGTAAAATCCTAATATGCCCCATAACCAGAAGGCTCTTAAAAATAATGGTAGGCTCAGAAGGGTTGATTTTTGCCACAGATGAAATCCCTGGCAAGCCATTCCCTGTGTATGGAAAGACGGTTCAGATTTTGTCATTCTTTTTCAGAGTCGTTGTTGTCAGCGCTGGGAAGGTTAGTGACCTAGGGATTGGGTGTGGAGAGGGGAGAGGTTCGAGCTACTTTGGCAGACTTCAGATTATTAGCAGGAAGCAGCCAGGAGGAAACGTGCTGTTTCTGGAGCCCCGTTCAATGCTCCTAGAGCAATGAGAAACTTGCAGGGGTTTTGGTAGCACAAATGGCCATGCTGGACACAGAGTTTGTGCTCTGCTCAGATGGTTCCCTCAGACTACAAGATATTTATGTTGCCTCCAAGCCACAGTTTGTGAAGTCCTCTGTACCTGTATGTGAAAGGCATTGCCCAGATGGTGGGGCTGGGAATATAGGTCAGCTGTAGAGAAGGCAGGAAGGTAAAAGCCGTGGTCAGTGCTGGCAGATATCCACCATGTCAGAAATACATTTGAAACCTGCTAAATGTTAATCATGTACCTGTAGATGTCACCTGTTTTGCATTATAATTGCACAAGAACCAAAAGCCTTGCAAGAACTCTGACAAAAGCAATTTAGTTTGTAAAACTGAAAAGCTGTATGAGATACCAGTTTTAAAAAAGAAATCAGAATACTTCACTGCTGTGCTAAATGTATTCTTTTCATAGCAGGGATTCAGGTAATAGAGATAACTGCAAAAAAGGAAAGGATGAGGGGAGAATCAGTGTCTGTACAATATCTGTGAACCTTCACCCAGACGAGTTTTTCTAGACCTAAATTCTGGATGTCATATGTCTCTTTTTATAACAGAGCTAGCAATGTACAGGTGCACAGTATTTTTTGTCTTCAAAGAAGAGAAACTGTGAGGTTTCAAATAAGACTCAGTATTTATCAAAAGGGAAAGGGAAAAGGAGAAGGAAAAGGAAAAGAAAAAAGCACTGTTATATCAATAGATTTTTTTACTACTTGGATTTTGACTTTGTAGAACAAAATTTCTAATGATTTTTTTCTGTCTCTAAAACAGTGCAGTTTTACTGTACCTGCTTGATGCAGAACCATCAAAAAAGGTAAAGTTATAAGTGAATAGCAGTTCAGTAAGGGAAGAAATGAAGCCATTTCCCTACTCTCACCTCAACTCAGAAACTAAAAAGTATAAGAAATTGTAAGACACATCTGGGAAAATTTCTCACAAAAATGTGGTTTTGACTGAAAACAAGCAAATTCCTGGACAGGGAAAGTGTTGATTTTGCTGGAAATTTTTATATAAACACAAATTCAGACTTTATAGGAATCTGTTACATTCAAATATTTAATTCTGAATAAAGGAATAGTTTGATAAAGGAGAATTTGCTGTTAAAGATTATATTTGTTCCAGCACATTTGTTTCATGATTTGGGGAAAAAGCTTGTAAGTGAAAAGTGCAGACCTGTCCACGAAGACAGATATAAGTCTATCTTAAGGAATGGATAATGAAGCCTTTATCTGAGCAGCAAGGAGAAGACAAATATGAATGTGGGCATTTAAGACTGGAATTTAGGTCTTGTAATATATCAGAGGCAAAAAGGCTAGTTTTTAGCCCTTAAAAGTTATCCTGATCTATTGTACTCATATGTTATATTTCAGGTTCTGACTTGTGCAATTATTATAATTTATTGGATTCAAGTCAGTTTGACACTACCCCTTCCTAAAATAACACAACCTTTTTGATGTGTGATTTCTCCTGTAAATCAGAATTCCTTGATGGAACAAGTCTCAATAAGTGTCTGAAGTGTATGAGGCTATGTGGGACATGTAGTCTGACAGTGACTCAATTATTATAGAAGAATGGAGGCTAGAGATTGTTTTTAAGACATACAAATAATTTTAAAATAGTAAATTTCAATTATATTTTTAACGAGAAATGTCAAAGTATATCAGAATTTTTTCTGTTTGTTTGTTTCCCAGTACTTTGAATTTATTTTTTTTAACTGTGTTCTTAACATTAGACAAAAGGAGAGGTTGAAATTCAATTTTCCAGTCAGGCCTAACATTATTAAAAACATTATAAAGCCTGTGGAAGAAATTACTATTGGCACTTCCTGGTACTTGCAGAATTAAAATACCTTTAAGTTTTATTTTCATTGTGTTAAATTTAGGCCATTATCACACATAATGCCTTCTTTAATTTTGCAAGGAAAAAGTACATACTGTGAAAAGAAGGTGTCTTATGGTAGTGACTGATGAAGTAATAATTTTGTTCTGTTTATATCACAAAAGGCAGTTTTGTAAAAAAGGAGAAGTCTTATACAGTTTGCTCAGAAAAATCTTTTCAGAAAATGGGTTGTATATGAAAAGTCTGTTTGTATTCTATAATATTTTTATCCTTTTGAAATGATAGCATATTCTCATAAATAAAATTTGGCACAGCAAAAGATGCTTTCTTGCTTACATTATTAATCTTAATTAAGTAATATGAAATAATTTTCATCATGTCAGGGAAATGGGACGTCCTGTCCATCAGCACATGACCTCTAATTTGTGACATCCTAGAGAGAAAGACTGTGTGATGTTGCTATGGATCTAACCTTTGAACAAATTTTCTAGAATATTTTGGCAAAGGAATTTTTGTGCAACTCAGCTACAGGAATTATACTTTTACTGTGAACCTTTCAATATTCTGGGGGCTGGCTTTTCTTTAAAATTCTCACATATTTCTGATTTATGCATTTTCAGGAAATGTTACCCTAAATCAAAATAAGTACTACCTCCCTACCCTTTTCAGTAAAGACACCTTTTCAGTAAAGGCATCCAGGAGCTGTGCATGGACCTCCTCATCTACTTATCTTTACCAAAGCAACCAACTTCTGGCTTTGAAGAATTATTATCTGACCTTTCTACAGAAAGGTTATTGTGTCAAAGGCCAAGAAAGAGGCAGGACACTGCACTGATTCCTGGAAAAGGACTATGTTACATGCCCAAAATTTTCTGTCAGCATGTTTTTCAGTCACCAATAAGGGGTGCCATAACTTTTCTCTATCCTGAGACTTTACATGTTGTGCAGTAACATTTGCCTTCTCTCCCAAGACCTGTGCTGAAGGTACTGCTGCATGTTGCAGCCTGTATTGCAGGCTTTCAGGTGGTGAGGAGTGGGAGCTTTGCATTTTTTTGTGTGAGATTTGTCAGGCCTGAAAAGTAGGGAAAAAACCTGAAGAGTAGGAGACCCATTTGTTTCTACTGACAAAAAAAGGTGATGTGATGGAAGACTATGGGAAAGAAAAAAATGAGTACAGCATGAAGCAAGAGCATGAGCTGAAGGTGTTGCACATCTTGTGTAGGTAAGGTGTCAAATCAGACAAGAAAGGTTTTGGATCTAGGTCGTCTTTTTTCCACAGAGCTGTTTTATATACAGTGTCAGTTACTGTACTGAGTATAGGGTTAATCAGAAGTTGAATTCACTGCAAAGTATGTAGGAAGCCACAGTAAAGCTTATTTTTAAGGTTTTAATGAAATGGAATTCAATTTTTTTTAGGCAGCCCTAGGTTTTTGACATAGGATGCTTGCAAAATGGACTGGGAGAGAGCAGTTGCTCCAGAGTAACAACATAAAAATATCTAAGTTAAATGAAAAAAAACCTTATGGGTCTTTATAGCACTTCTTTAGCTCATGATTTTCAAATCAGTCATCAGTGTTTTGGGCCTGATTTAAAGCTCCTGGGCTATGAAGGTTTCTCAGGATAAGAAGTATCCAGTTTAAATATCCCTTTTCTACTATATCTATGAAGGCTAGGGTTCTGTATTAGCTCTTTTATTTGTAGGGTCAGAAGTTCTCATAAATAGGATTCTACACTGTGAATTTTGTGGAATAGGGTACCTGTGTGTGATTTTCACTTCATATTATCCAGGTCACATAATGGTTCTTTGTGTTGACAATATGTCATCATCATATTTTGTTTTTTGTGCCAAGATCATGAGTAAAATATCATAAAATATTGAATATGAGGCTCTTAGAAGCCTTCTCAGATTCCTGTCCTCTCTCATTCGGTCTTAACTTGCTGGTTTTTCACCATTTGCTGCAGAAGAACTATGAAATGCCAGATATTTGATGTGATAAATACCAACTTGTTCTTATCTTCACATGGAACTTATTCACTCTCTCTTGCCTTCCTTACCTTCCCCTTACAATATTGTAAGTTTTTGAATTACATTTCAACATTTGCTATGGCAGTTACCTTTACACATTCTCTACTTCATAATACTCATTCTGTGCCTTTGCCTATATGATCAATGCAACTAATCGTGTTTAAGATTTATAACAAAACTTCACTTGTGTTTCTAGATAATTTTTAAATACGTGAAAGCTTACCCAACAGTTTTGTTTCCAGTTATTGAATAATTCTGCCTGCACAGTACCTATATTCAGAAGTTTTTACGTTACACTAAGCTTTATGTCTTATACATGTCAGTCTAGTTTGTTCAGTGTGTTGATCAGCTGCCTTGCATAATTCTACAAAAATCTTGCTTATTTCTCATTGGTTTCATTCATTTTCCAAGCCAAGTTTGACAGCTTTTTCACCCTCTGTGTTTCCTATTTTATTTTTTCTCTCCACTTCTTGATGTTTTCTCTCATTTTTGTGTTTTCTTTAACTTTTCTGTAGATCTTTAAAATCTATTTTTGTATTTTTTTTACCTGATTTTCTACATTCTCTAACGTAGAGTTATGAAAACAAGCCTTTCCTCTCTCTATGTTTAACTCTTTCCAGTCTCCCACTCACCCTGGCCTGAGAAAGCTATTATTTTACATTTTTGGACTATATACATTCGGACTCCTTTTTCCATTTCTGTCTTCTGACAGCTAAAGGCAGTCTAGTACACCAGTTTTTCTAATAAGCAAAAGAATTCCACTACAAGTCACCTGAATGTCCGTTTCTGTGAAACCTCTTCCCCAACATGGCAGATTTA
Source organism: Buteo buteo (assembly GCF_964188355.1). Taxonomy (NCBI): domain Eukaryota; kingdom Metazoa; phylum Chordata; class Aves; order Accipitriformes; family Accipitridae; genus Buteo; species Buteo buteo. The sequence continues at coordinate 37,691,974 of NC_134204.1, forward strand.
TATTTTGCCTGGAAACATCCTCAAGGATGGCTTAGCTTGATCAATGACAATCTCCCACCACCACCACTTTAGGATACTTTTCAGGATTTAGAATGCACTTTGTAGCATTATTTTGGCAGATAGATGGATATTCTGATTTTGGTCTCTTTGGCATCAAGCATAGACCCTCTTTGGGTCTATAGGCCCTGAGTTATTTAGGCAGTTGGACTAGATGATAATTGTAGGTCCCTTCCAACTATTCTATTCTATTTCTATTCTATTCTATTCTATTATATTCTATCTACCTGTTCTTTTTTTTGTTACTGATCTGAAAGTATGAAATATATGTATTTGTGAAATACATTGCATGTATTTCTGTTCTCCAGAAGCTTGCTTCTTGTGTTGCCTCTGATTGTGGCTACATGCTTCACTGGTCACTTTCTTTAGCTAGTGGCCTGCTATTGCACAGACACTGATAGGCAGAAAATTTGTTTAAAAAAAGTGCCCCAATTTACTGGGATCCTGGCATAGGATATAGCTCTCATAAATTCTTTCAAATGGGATGATTGGCTACTGTCCAAATAGTGATAGCAAGGGTCCTTGCTGACTTCAGCAGGATCAGGTGAAACTCTCTGAACCACTTTTTACACTCATCTGGTCCTATGTCACTACTCCAGAACATGCATGATCCTTCATTATTGGTTGGCTTGGATTACATACAAAATATCTCCTAACCATATTAACCATGTGCAAAGGACTGTTGTATGTGACAGTGTCTGCATGTGCAGGAAGAGTTTCTACTGACTATTTATAACTGTCCTATTTCTGCACTTTTTATTCAGTTCTGAAGAGGAATCTCTTAGGGAGTATCTGGAAGGAAGGGTGGGATTTCTCCACCCAGGATGTTAATCATCATATTGAAACATACAAACTGGTCAATGAACTTTGACCATGTTTCAGGAGGCATCTTCAACACAGCCCAAAATTCCCACCCAAAGCACTCCTGGACCAAGTAGTCAGGCACTTTGTTCTGAAGGTGGCTTGGATTTCAGTGAATCACCTTTGTTGTAGTCAACTCACTGTTTCAAATCAATCCATTTTCTCATCTGTGCAGATGGCTGTCTGGGGAGTTCCTGGATTGTGCAGGGAGTTCATGACTTGAGTTCACTGGATGCACACACAGGCACAGCTCTGATACTAGACTATATCACATTAATAGCTATAGGACAAACTTGAATTTCATCCTTATATCTTAGCTATTAGCTAAGTTCTGTAGCTCTTGGTACATTACCCTTGTGTTTTGCAGGTTTCTCAAATCTCATTTTCTGTGCAGCTTCCCTATCTTCAAATTCATCTGGATTCCTACTGTATTTATTTCTTGTCAGCTGTCATTTTTTCCATGAATTCATTTTGGAAATAATTCAGACATAATTAGCTTCTAGCAGATAACCATTCAAAGAAGAGAGAGCTTTGCATCTATTAAGGAAATTTTGCTGCATGCTGAAGTTTACAACTGAGTGAGAATTTGTTGAAGCCATATTACTATTATACCATTGAAGAAGAGGAAAAAATACCAGTTGCCAACTTTCAAAAGTTTTTAGCAGTCCTGGGTTTCAGAATGTCTTGCCTTTTCATTTCCAGATGAACTGAAAGGACACGGAGAACATTAGAATCGAAGATAAGAATCTGCATAGATGAGAATCAGAGAAACAAGAGGCATGGGTGATTGCATTGCGTAAAGAGTCATCACTCTGTTAACCTGCAGAGTAGGGATACAAAGGTGTATAAAAGGTACAGTCTTAAATTCAGAGGGAGAAAGGAACAAAAAGAAGTGACTAGGCCTAGGGTGAAAGAAAGCATGAGTTTGTATTTTCCTTTCAAATTTAATTGAGTTTTCCGTAGTTTATTTTTGTTCTTGAAAAAAACCCTCGGTTTGATCTTCACTAGAATGTCCCTCAGGAGAATGAGAGACAAAGGACACACATTGAAATGAGAAATCCACTAGCTTTCCTATGAAATGAGGGGAGCTGGTCAGCAGTTTCCTAACATTATTTCTCCAGCATCTTTTCCACTTATTTGTTGTATCTTGTTTTTCTGAATTGCTAGCCCTTTCTTCTGAAGGACTAATGTTACCCCTTTTTGCAGACTTTATGCTTGATTTTACAGTGTAATCTGTTTGTATCACTGCTCAAAAAATGGATTGGTACCTGGAGGCTGGAGACTTTGAACAGCATTTTCAAATGTTTTGCTTGTTTTAGCACTTATATTCCTTAAGCTTTCACCTGCATGTCCTAATACTTTGGGATTACTTTGTTTAATGGCCCTTGTCTCATTGAGGCTGGATGTCAGCCATACCAGTGACCCATTGCGGTTCTCTGTAATCTCCTCCTTTCCTGTGTCTTTCTTTGGGGAAGATAGAAGTAACAGCTACAGGATGCTTTCATGCATGTGGCCAATCTTCTCCCAAGTAAAGGCTGTAGATTGCACAGCTGCAATTCCTTAGTGGAAGCAGATGAACCATGACCTACTGCCGACGGCCACTTTGGGTTACATCATCCCACTAGTCACCACCCACTGCTGCAGCCAGCCAGCCAGAGGGACGCGGCGAACAGGCAGCCTTTCATTGACACTTCATGAATTAACGACTAGGGGCTGCTCAAGAGGAGCACAGTTGGCATCTCTTCCTCCTCAGAGACCCAGTGTTTCAGATCCCTGTGGCAGAAATTCAGGGAAAAGAGGATAGATTACAAGTGTCTCCTTGCTGTTTTGGAATATGTTGTTCTTTTGGCAACAGTGCTTTTTTTATTTTGGGTTTCTCCTTCTGTGCTACTAGGTTAGTATATTACCTAAAAAGATAACCCTCTTCATGCAGAATGCTTGAGGGAATGTGCTGAAGATGAATTCCCATTCTTCTCGCATGACATCCTTTTGGTTCTTATTAAAAGATGACTGCATGTCTCTGTTTCTTATCATCCATGTTTTACACTTTAGCTCTCAAAACTAGTGATGGGCACAGTGGTGAGCAAACGCTTCCTCTTTCTGAATTGCTGATTTGAGATCTGCTCCTATAAAGTGATCTGTCAGGCTGCCTTCAGTTAGAGTGTGGTTTTACTTTCAGATTAGATATCGAATGAACAGATCAAACAAAAGGTAGCTAAACAATGGCTTGCTGTTGGATGTCAGACCAGCAAAAACTACTTGTTAATTCCCTGGAAATAAAGTAGTATTCAATATAGTGAGACAAAAGCTGTTGAAAAGTCAAGTCACTTCTGAATGGCATTTATTCTCAATCACAGCTAATCTGATGTAATGACCTCTTAATACAGAAGCAAAGAAATTCTCCAGGGCAGAAGATTTTTTAACCTGAAGCAGGGTCTCTCAAAAAATTTTTCAGCATCAATGCACTATCTAGAGTGAAGGGTAAAGAAGAGGTGTTAGGCAGGCAGGATAAGTACATACAATTGGTAGCCTGATCCTAGTTACTAGTATATAGTTTTGCATAAATTACTTTATACAGATGATTTTTCATGTCAGTAAAACTGCATTTAATATTTGAATCTGACTTTGTGATTTTTTGTTCCACAGAGTTACTTATGACTGTGAAAAGAAAATAGAGGCTTTGAAAATTCAAAATGTACTGAAAGGCATCAGTCTTATTTGAAGGATAACTAATAGCAGCTGCATATCTGTTGTGTCTTTAAAAAGTGATGCAAGTACTTAATAATCTATGCTCATTTATTTTTGAAATGTAGTAGACAAAGATCTATCCACCTACTTTACTTTTGAAAATGGCTACCAAACTGGACATTTACAAGTTTTTACCCAGTAGTAACTAATTCCATGACTTCGTTTCCTTATTTATTTTGATAGAATTGTATTTGCAAATTAAATAGAGAAGGAAATCCGTTCATCGGCAGAATTTTTTTCAAAATTCAAATGTGCTTCAAGTGAAGTAAAACTTGAAAGATGATAGCTTGAAATAAAATAAGTGGTTTTAGTTTATATTGGCTTCAGTTTATTTTTGTTAAACATTCATAGCAGTTTTCTGTATGATATTAGACAGTCTTAGACAGGAGTTAATTAAATAAGCTTATTCCTAAAGGAAAATTGAAGTAGCACTGAAGATAAAATTAATGCTGCCTCTGTATTTTATCTGGGAAGTTAATTCTACAAAGACCTGCATGCTCCCAATTCAGAGAGCCGTGGCTGGGTATGTTTATGTGGATAAGGAGAAAATTTTGGAAGATACAGATTCTAGATTTAGTTTGCCTAAGTCCCTTAAAGATTTCTGACATCTACCTCAAATTTTGTCTGAGCCACCAGAATCTGCAAAATTTAGCTGGGAATTGCTTGAAAATTTACAGTAAGGCTGCTAGTATTTCCTGCCCCTTCTTGATCTGGGATGGCTGTAAGAGCAGTTTGTCTGTCTTAATGGAGTTTTAGCACTTTTCTCTCCTGGGAGAAATTAAACTGATTGGAAAAACAGGAAACCAAATATCTGAGCAACTTCAAAACCATTTGTGGTTTTGGTTTTAGAAATATGAAGCTTTTTGTAGGTGGAGGCACACATTTATTTTTCTGAAGCAATTTACAAGCCCATAAAAAGTTCATCAAACCAATGACCGTTAGTTGCTCCCTTCTTATCCACGCATTGTGGTGTTTAGATTATATAAGTGCTGCAGTAATATAGGTAAAAATGATTTGAATAAAACTGAAGTGATCCATTTTCTTGAGAACTAAACATTAAGCAACAGTTGAACAATCTTTAAAACTTTTCCTGCTGTCACTTGGATAAATATAACAGCTCTGGAACTGGGTCATTGTCAGGCAAGAGAGAAGTAGGGAAATCCGTTTAATGGAACAGTGCAACTGGGAACTGAGTTCTTATTGGAAAACACCTGGTTCTTCCATTATTTCAATAATAAGAATATACTCTAGTGATCAAATTTCCCATTTTGTAAAATTAAAGTTATAGGAAGAGAGCCCTCTTTACTTCTGCTAAATCCTGGAAGAGCACTCACAGATGGCTGAGAGTGTGTAATAGCTGAGAAAAATACGTACTGTAGAGAGGACTTATGATTATCTGAGATGAGTCAAGTGATGATTTCCCTGGTTCATGATATCCTGTAAATTCCTGCTACAGTTTAGATAAAGTAGTTCATAGAAACACATTTTGGGGATTATAAGGAGGTACCATTAATATTCATGTGCTGGATAAGATGTCTGAAGCATGCCAAGATTTTTTTTTTAATTATCCTTAAATAATCCTTTTATGAAGTTTGCCAGAATGTTTTCTGCATTTAGTCCTGTTCTTCAGAATAAATAATAAAGGAAAGTAATATATAATAAACTGTACATTTGAAGTGATTTCTGCTTGTGTCTGATTAAAACTTTTACCTGAAGAAGAAAAAAGTTTGGGTAAACCAAGGCAAATTCAAGGCCTCGTGTCTAGTAAAAGACGGAGTGTTTTGCCCTTTTTTTTCTCAAATAAATGTGGCTTGTATGCTGAGTTACATTTATCAAAAGAAGGAAGTACCCCAGAACAGGTGTTGAAAAAGAAATAAATTTTTTTTTCTGCTGTGTGAATCAATTTTCCTACATATGAAAATAGAACTAGGAGGTGTTTCCAGGACCCCCATCTGATACTAAAATAGGAGTATGAAACATAACTTCATGTGTCAAGACAAGAACTGTTATTTCAATTCCTTGATTTCCTACTGGAATGAAATCAGTTTCTATATTTAATGTAACATAAACTCAAATGAGACAGAAGCAAATGTCAATAGGTTATGCATTGTGTTGCACAAAGTATGAACAACTTTGAGAAGTAAGAAAGATCCCAATACCTAATGTGTGTAATGAAAGGTGGTAATACATAGAAATAAAGGAGAAGAGGGCAATTTAAATCTAGGGTACATATTAATTTCCATATCATGTCTGGATTTTCTGTTTGGGCAGATGTATTTATGTACCAAATAGACAGCTTTAAATGACTTACCATGACCACTCTTCTACTTAAGCTTATATTGGTGAAGTTTCAGTGTAAAACCCAAACTCCTCATAATTTGCAATTCTAATCAGAATAACAAAGGTGGCTTTATTTTATACTAGTTAAAAATGCAAAATAATGAGGTCTAATACAACTATACTCATTAAAACATATCATTTATCTGATTCAGAGAAGTAGATAAACAAATGGGCTGCATGATGAAGTACTGCTCCATCTCTAGTCCCACTTAGCTGTAGTCTTACTCACTACTGAACCAAATATGAAGGTAATTATTATGATCAGTACCCCTGTTTTTTAGAAGAAAAAAAGAAAGTGAGACAATTACTTCATTTTACACAAGCTGCTTAATTGTATTTTAGAAACTGTCATTGCTGAGCAAGTTTTTGTGCAGTAAATGATTTGTTAAATGCTTAGCTGTCTGTTTGCAGATTATCCATAAGCAGATCTGTTCAAGGGTTATTCTGTCTCTTGATTTACTGATTTATAAGGTATTGAGGAGCAAAACTGAAATCAAGGTTTGACTAATCTATAATTAGAGATTGTTAAAGATTGCTAACAGATTGTTAAAACTAAGTTGAACTTACCTGGGAGAAGAAAGCAAAAGCTTATACATGACCACTGGCAGTTTATAGAAAGACTTTCTTAATTAACTTTAAACAATAAAGCACTGCTGTGAATGCTAGTAGAGTTAGAATAAACAGGATTGTAAGGACATAAAATCAAATTGGCAGAATTTATTTTAGGGAATATATTATGAGTGTTTGCTCAGCTGCTATAACTACCAATCAACTGCATTTCAATAGTCAATGTAAAAATTAAATTTTTGTCAACCCTTTCAGCCAGTCAGTAACTTTCATATAAATGAAGTTTTGCACTGGGTTTCATTAAGGGGGAAAAAATGATTCTTCTATTAAATGAGCAGAAGAGTAAAAACTCTGAGCAATTTTGAACTTAGTAAGTGGTCTCTTGTAAATTCTCTGCCTATTCTGTGCTTTATCTACAGCTTTTATGATAAGCATTTGTGCAGAATATTAATTAAAGATATTTTTAGCATAGCACCAGTTTGGGTGGGAGGCAGCTGTGTGTACCTCGTGGCAGATGGCTTTGTTTTTTTTTAAGTTTACTGACACAGAAGAAGCCATAAACATGTAAAAAAGTAAGATTTCAAATTGGGAAATCAGCAACAGAGCATAGATACTTTTTTAAACAAATAATGTTGTGCGTAGCTTTCAGGCCAAATGGGAAAAACAGTGTGGTGTATTAGACTTTTAAAGGAATTTTTTCCTATGTCATCAAGTCAGTGAATCAAATTTTTGATTAGCACTGCCTGTTATTCATTTTCTACCACTGAAATACACTGTTATGTCTAATTCAGTGTGATGCAAGTTGTATTCTTCTTTTCCAAATCTATTGACTGTAACAATACCCTCTAATAATACTGTGTTTACTTCCTCTTACTGCCTTCCTGTCCCTCTTTTTCCTTATTCTCTCAATATATGGCACCTATGTCATAAATTAAATACTGTTTTTCTGAGTACATAGATTTTATTTATCTTTCTTGTCTTTGAGAACTGTACTGGTCATTTCTTAGCTACTTGCAGTAACTTCATTTGAATTCATTGTTTTTTCTGACTTCTGCTCTGTTTCAAAATTTCTGGATTCTGAGACCAGAAGAAGAGTAAGCTTCTCAACTCCTGTGGGAATCACTTTTCCGTGTGTTCTCATCCATCATTTCCACTACCATTGTGTGAGAGTTCATTTTTCCTGCTTTCCTTTCTGCTGTGTGTTACCAAAGTGCCAAGGAGATGGATGATAGTGGCATTAGACTAAGGAAGTAGTGAGAACTCTTTGGCATCTATTATGTGTAATGTCTCAATTTGCTGCTCTAAGATTTGGAGTATATTAGTCCTTACAAGATTTTTCATTGCCATTCATAACATCAGCTGCTTTTTTTCTGGAGTGTAAACTTCTTTATCCCAGAAATACTTACATGGAATTTAAAGTCCTTCATCAAGATGTGCCTGTGAATGAAATCACTACAGGAGACACTCCTAAACTTCCTTGGGAACCATTTCAGTTTTCTGTGGGCTGTAGACATTCAAGATGCCCATACTAGTTTTCTCCCTAGACTTGAAGACAATGAGAAGGGGTAAGAAACTGTCTTGTGGGAGCCAGAAAATACAGCCCTGTTTCCATTTTTGAGATGTGAGAAGAATTGCAGGCTGTGTAGAAGAAAGTAAGCTCAGCTCAGAGGGTTTGCTTTGCTACTAAAGGTATCAAGGCAGGTGAAAAATCATTTTTCAGCCTGTCTAAAGTTAGTTTTAAATAATCTTACTGATTGTTAACAAAAAATAGATTCCTACATTATTTCTTGGAAACCGTAGGTTGCTGCTGTCTTCCAGGATCATAATGGCTTGGCATGATTAAATCCAGTGGTGTAAAGCATGTGACATTTAAAGACATTTTTGTTCTTTCTATCACAGTGGCTGTTTCACAGCTGTTGAAACAACACCTCATTTTTTTTCCCAACCTTTCTTTGAATATACTGTGACTCAATGCATTCTGTTGGAAATTTGAGAGAGAGAGAATCTTTTCTTCATTCCTTATAATTGCCTGGATCTGGGCTTCTGGACAGGAGGCAACGTCATGTTTTGTATACTGTTATTTTTGCCAGATATTCTACTACAAATTGGCACTGAATGTTGATATGCATCTACAACATTTAAGTTCTTTGATAGCTATCTTCAGGGGGTCTACAGCTGAGTGTGAATAAACAAACATGGAAAAGAATGTACTCCGCCTGTTAATTGATGATATTCTTCCAGTTTAAAACTCAAATTTGAAAATCCAGGAGCTTTTTACTTCATAGCTTTATCCACTTCTGCTTAGTGATGGAGTCTTCCAGACCTTCATAATGAAGGTCATGAGCACATTACTTCGTTGCATTCTTAAAGGAAGATATTCTATATAAAAACTTATTTCTGAATAAAGTCAGTCTAGTTTCTGTTTCCTTGTTTTGCTAACATAACTGTAAAACTTGCAGATTAAGACCCCCAAAATTATCTGCTTGAGGTTTAGAACTTCTTGTTGATATACCAGATGATTTTGGAAAGGCTAGTCTGTTCCTTTTTAGGAATACCTCACTTTATGTGAAACAAGGTCCAGTCACTAGACCAAATTGGAAGTTCTAATTTAGAAAAGTACACAATAAATTCTGTAGAATGTACTGCAACATGAATATCAGATATCATCAAAAGCTTATTTTCTAGTGTGCCAGCACTGATATCCTGAATCAGACTGGTGTTCATCTGGTCCTGGGGTACATATCCAGCTTGCAAAATTAGAGACTTCAGTCAAAAGTACAAACACAGTAAGCAGACATAGTATAATCTTCCTTTTTCAAATGGACCATATAGACGTCTCTGATTTTCTTGTTCCCTGAACCCTAATAGGTACTACACATTCCAGTGTATGTTATCATTCACTGTGGTAACCCTTCATACTCTTCATATCAATTTATATGTCTGGTTCTGTTCTAATCTATTTCAATTTCAATCCTACTATATTCAGTTCATCCTTTGCTAGTAAGTTTCACAGCTCAGTTATCTTAGGTGAGTGTGATCACAATACCACCCTGTTTTCAGCTGTACAGCTTCTGGGCAGCTTGGACGATTGGACAGTGGCATCTGAATTTTGAGTTGATAGACCCATAGTATCAATAAAATGAGACACTACATTTGGCAGGATGCTCATTTACTTGTATATTAGTGGGATATTCCCTTAAACTAGTTAAAAATCCAGAATTAACTTATTAAGAAGGTAGTTTGTCTAAAAAGTGCAGCAGTAAGGACTGCTAGTGAGAGTTGTCAAGAGGTTGAGATCAACTGGAAGATTCTTTCCACCTGGATTTTTGATGCATTGCAGGCTTTTATTTGGAAACTCCTCTGCATCTTTTCTTTCTTTTAGAGTTCATCCATGCAAAGAGTGCTGAGTTTTACTCTGGGTTGTGATAAACAGGAAAGAGTTGAAAGGAAAAATTATCTTTTAGAATTCTAGATCAAGGTATTTTACTCTCTTTACAAATGAAGACCTAAAGAAACAGGATAAATTTTCCTGTTTTACATGGATGCCATACCAATGCCAGTATCTTCAGGCTGAGAAAGAGTCAATTTCAAATTCCTTGATGCCAAGGAGGCCCTCAGAGCAGCCTCACTGCAGGCATTTGGGAGCTTACTGAGAGGCTGTTTGATTCTCTGCTCTGGCTGCCTCTGTGCAGACTCTCTTGGCTTCTGGATTCTGCCTCTGTCTATGCCTCAACCTTAAAAACATGCAGTAATCTTCTAGCAGCTCTGAGTAGCTGCTGGATGGTATACATTCTATAGTTGGTATTTCTTTCACTCGCATATACCGCAATTGTTTTTTAGTTACTCTGTACTGTGTTTTAAACAGAAAGATGTGACAAACTGCACTGAAAAGCATTTCAGGAGGGAATTCAGGTATAATACAATGTACTTATGCTAGTACAGGATGTTATTTCATGCTCTGTAATCATCAAGCAATGAGATGCATTTTGAGAGTGGGTGCTTTTTCTAAAATATGTATTTTCCTCCATCCGAAAGTTATTGATGAGTAATGCAGAGTACATTGATGGCTTAATGCAGGAATTATGTGTCTGAAACTGTATAACCTGATAATGGATGTGGCCTCTGGCCTTCAATACTATGAAACTCTGAAAAAGCTGTGAAACACCATCTGGCGAGACTAAGAGGTGTATCTAACACAAAACAAGCTTCAGATAACTCTGCCACAAAAGGTATATGACTCATGTTCTAGGAAATTCTCTCATTACCGACTGTAGGAACACAGCACAGTGTAAAAGGGGTACTCTGTTGTACGTGCAGATAGGGAGACACCCTGTAGTACAGGTGGTGAAGGGGACCTTGGTTGTGCTCCAGAGAGGCAGTGGGATTTATCGGGAGCCGGGAAGGGTGCAAGGAAGGTGTTCTCTGGCTGGATGCATGACCTCATAACATTGGGCAGCTACTGTGTCACTGTCCACTGCACTCGGACAACAAGGACTCAAATATTCTGAAAAGTGAATTAGAAATAGCATCTTGCTAAACAGTACAACCAGAAAGATGTATGGAAAGATGAATACATAATTAGAAAGTCCTGCTGTGATGTAAAAAAAAAAAGTATTTTTGTTAAAGCAGGTATAATTCTTCAGCTGGTATAAATCAATAGCTTAAATGAAGCTGTGCTAATTTACTCCAGCTGAATATCTGGTCTGTTACTTACTAGTTTGTGTCAAATACCCAGCCCTGCTATCATCATCTCCAGAAACCATTCAGCTCCTTATTTAGAGCATAAAGATCTGAGAGAAGTTAGAAATTCTGATTGCAAGAGTCTGACCCAACTGACTTCATTGATAACACATGTGACAGAGGTTTGGTGTACTAAATATGGAGAGATAAAAAAGGAAACCTCCAACTCTATAAAGACAAAGCTGCCTTTTTTTTTTTTTCCCCCAAGGGAAAAAAAAAAGCCCAACTCCTATATCCACATACTGTTCAGAATTAAAAGGACTCTGAAGTTATTAAAACCAGTCTTACCATTGGCAGAAAGCATTACAAATCTCATCAAACGTATTTTTAAACTAAAATACAGGATGTAAAATCCAATGTGAAGAAAAAGGTTCCTAGGAGTCTATGAATCAAGTCTTCTAATGCAAGGACAATCACAGTGGAAAGATTTACACAAAGTCTCATTCCATGAAGCTACTCATTCTGATACTTTTCTTACTGGATATTACTTAATATTTCACAAGCATGAGAAAATCCTGGCTTCTATTTCAGCATTGTGCAAGCTGTCACAACAGCTTATGAATCTGATCACAAAATACAAACAAAGCCAATCATTGCGTTGATGGAAACAATGGCAGTTTAGCTACCCAGCCAAGAAAAACCATACTCACCTGGACTGAATAGAATTTGCAATGCTTCATTATAAAGAAATGAGGTAACTGAAACCTATCTGATTGAATTGCAGGTCATAAAGATAGCGTTACTACTGTTTTCTAATGTCTATGTTGGCTATTTGAAGTATCTAGCTTGCTGTAAATACTGTAAGATTTGATTAGCAGAAAATAGTATAAAAGTAATAAATACCCATCAGCGGTCTGCCGGGACATTATCGTCTCTAATAAAGCAGAGGGATGGTCAGAGGCCCAACAATATGACAAGACTGTAATGAACAAACTATGGTTTGCATAAAGAACCCCACCTTGCAAAGAATTATGTTGCAATAATTGCCTTTTTTTGCATTAATATGTTAGAGATACAATAAACAGGACCTTCCACCACCAGTACTTTAACTCTGTGTAACTAGGGTTTGAGCCAAAGTCCTTAATGTCAGCTCAGTGAATTTTCTAGACAGTTCATTATTCTGCAACATAATAAAGTTTAACAGTAAAAAAGAAGCAGAATCAGTAGTTTGATTACTTTGTTTAAAAGTTGTTTGGTGTCCACTGGTCTTGGGTCACAAAAGCCCAAGATTCAATTACTGAAGAACATGTGAAGGTTATCATTATGAAATTTTATTTTCATGATGAAAATATTGTGCTCAGAGTGCCCAGGAAGACTGATGAAGTGATTCTGGAGAACTTGCCAGTTTCCTCTTCCAAAACTCAGTCAAAATTGAAGAAGGAAGCCTAGAGGATTCTGTAGTTCAGCTGAAATAAAAAACCTCTGAGCAATGGGATTCAATGAAGAGGAACACAATGACTTCTTTAAATTATTTGGTCTCTAGATTAAATCAGATTATCTAATTTAATTATTTTCCTGGGTGCACATTTGTCTTTTGTTATTTCTTTACTACAGAAAGGTTGTCTTCATAGCATTTTTTCTAACATGCACAAAAATACCAAGTGCAATAAATTGTGATAGCCCAAGTACAGCTAATTATGATGTATGTTGCAAAACAATGGTAAATCTTATTTTCTGCTTTTTTCATGCTAATAATAATTTGAAATCATGTATTGCTGATTAGGTAATATTTGGAAATGACTGATCCTGCTAATCCCAGATGATTTTTTCTCCATTCAACTTGGCATAGTTTGTTGTCTATTCTGGCCTCTAGGAGGGTATTGCAGGTCAGCGACAAGGTGCATTGGTAAATGAACATACTGAAGCTTGCAGAATGATTTCTGAAGCTGTTACTTGCTCCAGTTTCTCACATGGCACATACTGATTCTGACCATTTTAAAACTGATTCGTCTTTTGAAAAATGACAGTGGAGTTAACCATTCCTTACCTGTTGGTGGTCAACCAAGTGGGGTAATGAAACAAGTTGTAGAAAATGAGTTCTCCAGACTGTATGTCTTGGTTTCCTTTAATTGTGTGTCACATAACAATTCATGTGTCTGTTTTCAAATATTTTGAATAACAGTATTTGTTTGGCATGTTTTGGAAGACAAATCTGGCTTGAACTTAGACACAATCTTGCTTAAACCACAGTAGTTTTTTGATTTTTTTAAAAAATAACTTGCTTGAGGAACACAAGTCATACCCATCTAAATATCTCTTGTGTATCCAGTAAATAAGAAACTTGATAATGTTCTCAAATATAATTCTATCTCTTGTTCATGAAGCTTTCTAATGTCTGTGCATTTTGTGTTAAATACGACTAGAAAGAAGGTTCTAATCAGCAGGATTTAAAAGGAATTGTATAACTTTGATTTGTTTGCTTCCATGTGACTTCACATTTTTCCCCACAGTCTACTCTTCTTTTTTTTTTTTCTCTTTTTTTCCTTGTTCTTTCTCCGATTCCTCCCTCCCGCCTTCTTTTTTTGGCTAAGGTTGCTTGGCAGCAGGAGAATTGCTGTGGTTTCTGCATTCTGCATTTTTGCCACTCCATTTAATGGGCCCATATTGGCTTTCTCCCTTGTTGGTACACTGTGGGTCAAGTGTAGGCGTGTGCATGCTTTACAAATTTATCCCCATCATCAGTAATGTCTGTCCAAGATGTTAGTAGCTGGTAGTTTTGTTTGAGGGACACTTCATGCTGTAATTCTTGAGTGCAAATCACTTTTTGTTTCTTTTGTTCATTTATAATGAGAGACTGAAATGGAGCTTAAATAATTCCTTCAATGAATACATTAACCAGACCCTTCTATTGTGGCTGTTTAAGAACTGAAAACAATTAGCACAAAGCCACATTTCCTTCACAGAGCTTTAAAAGAAGTCAGGGCATTACCATTAAGATAATCATGAATTCAGTCTCTGTGGAAAGGCAGGGAGGAAAGAAAAAAAGATTAAATATATTTCAAGACAAGCAAAAAGATTTCTGGTGGGAACATTTCACCGTTGAATAAAACATTCCCTTGGGAAATAAATTGCTATTTGAGTTTGTATTTTGAAGCACTTTGTGAGTACCTTCAACGAAGCCAAATAAGAACTTCCTTCTCTAAAAATTCTAAACCTACAAACCCACTACAAACAGTAGCCAGTTTCCCAAGAGACAGGCTGTTAATTCACAAACAATAATATCATCACAGTTTGGAAAGACTGGAATCAGAAAGCAATATTGTTGATATTCACGTCTCAGGAAAAATTTGTTTTCCACAGGGCTAAAATTTTGTTTGTTTGTTTCTGTCATATAACTTATCCTTCCCAGGACATGCAGTCCTATTTTGTGACATCAGAAGAAGATATTGCAGTAATGAAAAATGCTAGCTTAGGATTGACTTAATTTGTAAACCTGGACAACCTGTTCTTCCATTTAGAAGAAAGTTAGTGAGCTGAGAATCAAAGCCATAAATTGCAAGGGTTGTAAGGCAAGAAATAGCTACTAACTATCCATGCCAAGGAAATCTGGGAATCTAACCTCTACTCTAAAGGTTACTTGAAAAAAAAAAAATCTGCATGAACAAAGAGAACTCCCCTTCAAAATATACTGACAGGAAAGCTAGGAAGAAATCCTGCTGATAGTAGTTAGCTTAGACCTGGAATAGTCTCTTCTATGTTCGGTAGAGATGCTGAACTTCTTCCAAGGGTAATAAAGAATTGAAGGTGAGAGGAAAACACAGAGAACATCCTGAGAATCCAACTACTTTCTTATAAGCTTTCTACTTGCTGTAACTGCATGAGAGTTGTGTGTACAATCACCTGAGTTTTCTCCTGCCTTCTGATGTGGTGTTAAATATTTTCTATATAGTGATACCACTCCAGTAGGTGGCTTTCCAGCATGCTAATAATGGAGATGCTCATGTGAAAGCTATCTATACCCCCATGAGCACATTTGTCATTGGCTATGGGGTCACTAGGAACCTAACCGCATCACCTGTGGTAGATTTATTACAATAGCCCACAGTTCCCTTTAATTTCGTTACAGTGGCCTAGAAATGAAACAAATCATCTTGTCTGACCTCACAAAAATTAAAGAAAAAAGAGCTTTTTTGTTTTCTTCTTGTTGTTTTGGCAAGAAAAGCATTTATCCAAATAGAATTACATTTTATAGATGGGAAGGGAGTTTTCATGAGGAGAACAGTCATCTTCACAGACCTAGTTCGATCTGTGGGAATGCAATGGTAAAAGAGGAAGAAATATCTAAGCTGCAGGTATTACTACTTCTGCCTAAAAATGAGATTTTTTGGTTTGGAGTCTACTTTATGTCTTGATTCACATTAGACATGGATTCTTCTATTCTTTGGTTTAAAGCAAAAGCTGACTTCATGACAGTAAAGGTTTCAAGTTGTCAACCCTATTACAAACGCATTGACACAGCCTCTCTGATTACCTGGGCCTGCATATTTCCCTATGGGGACCTAGAAAATCTGTTTGGAAAATCCTGAACATTTCTGAAGGACCAGTGTATAATGTGTAACACAGAAACATAGCATTTGGAGAGTGATGTCCTTAATTAAATAGGGTAGTATTCCTTTTTTATGTATTCCTCTGAAAAACATAGAGTGCTCATACCCAAGAAATTCCCAGAAGGAAACATACAGAATAGATTTTAAATTGTGCATAGCTTTCTGGCTCTCTATGGAGGAAAGAAAAGTGTTCAGAATGATTAACAGTGGCAGAATCAGGCTGTAAAACCTCTGCATATTTTCAGTTCTTACATGTTCTTACGTGGACTTGGGTAAAGACAAACAGCTTTCAGAATTCAGATCTGGAGGCAGACTATAACTGCTTCTCAGTTTGGGACCTAGTGTTGGGCTTGTACCCCTCTCTACCCACCCTAATTCCATTTTGGAGAATAAGGAAAAAGAAAATTTGGATCAAAGCTGCAACACAATACCATGGAAGATTAAAAGCAACAATAATTTTCTTATTTCAGAACTCCCTATGAGATTTTGTTAAACATTTGCTTGAGGCACCAGTGGTACTACTCAAGTTCATTTGGCAGCTAGCAGCTGCTTAGACACACCTGGGAGTCCACTAGGGTGCCTTTCCTTCTTACGTGATTGTGTCTTGCAGGGCTGAGGGATGCAGTAAAGCTCTTGTCACCCATATAAAAGTGTGGTGCTCTTTCACTTGGAAGTGTGCAGGCAATAAAGTGGAATGTTGTTGTTAGCTTTTACGGAGAGTAATTCAGAATTGAAATACATGCGCAAGTTCTTGTGCTGTTTGGAGTTTAAACCAAACAGGGTGTTACACAATAACTTGGCTTATTAAGAGCCTGCATTCCTCATCCCACACTATAAATGTCATTGCTACCTTTCCGGTATTTAATACCTTAATTTCTGTCATATGCTTCATGTTCTAATTTGTTTCTGTCATAAAATCCAAGAGATGCATGCCTGAGAATACTACTAATAAGGAAAAGTAACCCTTCTTATCATTGTCAAGATACTCAAAGCCTCTCAAAAACCCCAGTAAGCTTAAAGAAACTGATTTTTAAAATCATAATGTTAGAAGAAGCGTTTTTAATAAACCAGTACATATTTTTTTGCCTTAAATTTTGATGTTAGTAATAATTTTCTGGGTGCTTTGGGCTTTGAATATTCAAAATTAAAAAAGCTTCGACTGAGCAACTGTCACCTTGAAACTACTCCTAGGATGTACCCAAATATTTAATTATAAATATTTGAGGCCACATTTGATATTTGTGCTTTGTGATTGAGATACTTTGGCATCCCTTGGCCTCTGTGCTGAAAAGGGTGCTATCGGAGGTACCATGATTATTTGCATCAGATTTTTGGCCTGTATTGTTATTTCTGTGCCTCCTGAATTCAGCAAAGTATCACTATTACACCTTCGTAACAAAGAATTAGTACTAGTTTAGTTTATTGATGGTCACAGCAAAATTAATGAAGCTACTTCCACAATGAGACAGTACTCAGGTGCAAGAAAACTTAGACTCTGTTGGCTGGGATGCATCCTTCCACCCTCTGGTTTATGTTAGGTTTTTTATTTCCTAATTCAGTATTTGTCTGCCTGACTCCAAAGATTTCTGCCCCATGGACTCACACCACTGGATCTAATGGAACAACTCATGTTTTTGCACTAATCTAAGAGATAGGAACTGAGCTAAAATGAGAAAAACATTATTGCTTAGATATTTTCTGGAATTTTCTCTCACCTCAATTTCATAACAGTCTCCTTTGTAACATCAGTTGGGTATCTGAATACCCAGATAGCTTCCTTGTGCTGAGAAACTTCGGTGCTATGCTGTTGACCTTCAGGTATGCATTAGCGAAACCTCCTTTCCGATGTTGCTTGCAGATCCTTGAAAAGCCACATATTGCTGCAGATGATTGCTGCTGCTAAGGGTCAGATTTCTGCCAGGCTGCTCATTCTTCATATGGTTTACTCACTGCTTAAGAAGGGTTCAGTTGCCTTATTTTTGGAGAATGTTTTCTAAGCTCGTCTGATCATAAACTGAAGGAACAGAGATGAGAGATGCGGTGGCTGTGTTACAATGATAATAGGTTTCCTGAGAGAATGAAATGATGATATATATGTAGCCAAGACTTTAAGGGAACTTGAAAAATGGAAAACAGTCTTTCCGGATATTAATCCAATTTACTGACACTCATCTGAAATGGATTGATTCCAGCTCTCTCAGTAAGGATGGCCATACTCTACTAGGACTAAGTTTCATCAGCAGATGTATAAATTACAGTGAACCCAGGAGGAGCTACTGCTCAAAGCAGAAAAGTGTACAATATAAATCAAGAGGAGAATAACGGTTTTTAGATAACTGCATGCTTTCAGTTCTTTCCTTTTTTTCAAGATTTTATCATTCAGGTTTGCTGAGTTAAAAGGAAAAAAAAAAGCTTTCATTACTGCTTTTCTTGGTTTTTATTTCTCATCTTCCTTCATCCTCAGTTTCCCAATGTCTTTTTCAACTCTCTTGGACTGCCTATTCTTCCTGAATAGTGCCTCTGGCATCTACTTCTCTCCCATGTAATTATCAGCAGTTAGACCATTAATATTGATATGCTAAATAGTTAAGTTTTAAAGGTTAGCAATACTTCGTTAAGATTATTGATACTGCAAATGCATTCTTTATGAAGTCTTTAAGTATTGATAACTTTGGAAGAACACAGAATACTTTACTAGGTTTGGTTTCTTTTTGAAAACCAGTTAGAAATTGTAATAACAGGAAGCTGACTGCTTTTATAAAGAAAAGATTTTGCAGAATCTGGGTATATTTGTATAGGAGCAGAATAAGCAAAGTAGGAAGGTGAATCATTGGTGAGGAAATTACTTTTTTACACTGTTTGTAATTTGACTTCTGAAATTAGAAGCACAAAATTGTAAGAAAACCTAATTAATCAAAATTTTATCATTACATTTGCTGACCACAAGTGCTTAAAATCACAAGTAGAGAGTGTTACTTAAAAATAAAATAAAACTATAGATTTCCTTTCTTGAAATAAGTTTTATTGTTGAACATTTTTTGCCCCTCCTGGGATGAAACATTTTTATGAAATACGAGCTATTTCAGGGACATTTTTATTTGTAAGGTAGTGATTTGTCCATAATTTTTATTAGAAAAAAGAATATGTGTCAGTAGCAGGGCTTCTTTTTCTTTTGGACATATGCATGCTTGGTCCTCTGACACCCCTGAGGATTCTTCATTGCCCTGACTCAGTAATAGAAGAGTAATATCAGTGGGTGTATCTCTCAATGTTATCCACAAGACAGAAAGCTAAGTATAAATTTTAAAATCCCACACTTGTAAAATTCTGTACCTTTTATAGAAAGTGTGGGGTTTGGGGTTTGGTTTTAAACTTAAATTTTACAGTAGAGGAGCTCAAAGCAACCAAGAAAATTAGGTGCCCTGTATTTTACTACTAGAGACAAGAGTCTTACATCAAAGAAGAAGTCTGTTATGTTAACCAGCATAAAGTTTGGATTCAGGGACTCTTACTTCTTCCCATTACCCACTTCATATTAAGATATTCCCATCCCCCTCTTTAATTTTATTAGCTCATCTCCTTCTAGTCACCCCGTTATAGCTGCACTAGCTTTGCAACAGCTCTGATCTCACTTCGCAGCTGGCAGGGAGAACTGCTCCTCCCAAATAGCAATACCAACTCACTTGTAGGGAGTGGCAAGGCAAATCTATACTCCATCCTCCCCCTGGACACTACACATCATATTCATGGTACTCTCAGGCCCTTCTTTTTCTCTGAACTTCTCAGCTAGGATAAGTAGAGCCAGGATAACTATGGCATCTGGCTATGCAGAAGGATGAATGCAAGAAATAGTCATAATAAAAGCACCAGAGCATTGACTTTCTTCTTAGTAAAATAAATTTAGTAATACAGCAGTTGTGAGTAGTAACAACAGTCCATTTATTAATCCTATGCTTATCTTAAATACATGAGAAATACTGTATTTACCATGCCTGATTATGGTATCTTGTCCTTCGGATGGAGAAACAGAAAAAGATAACAAGAAACTCCAAACTCCACAATTACCATGCATGTGTATCTCACATACATTTATAGGAAGATAAACCTGTATCTCATGGAAATAAATTATTTATAATTGTTACACTTGCATAATTCATACTAGAGTTACAGTCGCTGTTGTCAAATACTAAAGTACAAAATATTCTCACTTAACCATTTGGTAAAACATACTTTTCTCTCAAGCTGAGTCACCTTCAAAATATGTTGTTAAGTGCTGAAAACCAAAAAATCAGCTACATTTCCAGCTGATAATACACTCACAATTTCTGGTTGTTAACCTTTATGGATATTTCACCTGTAGTGGAATTCTTTATAGTCAGTCTAATGAAAAGCAACATACTCCATTAATATGTAAAAAATCCTCCCTGATATTTCACTGCTTTCCAACATTTAAGTTTACTTTATACGTAAAAAAAAAAAAAAAAAAAAAAAAAATCATTCTTTGGCTTGGATAACCAAAGGAAAAAAGGATGTGGGAGCATGAAGAATGATGCGGAATTGTTTTAATTATTTGTTTCCAAGAACTATAACAATGCCATATTAGTACCTAGGACATTTTGATAGGTATTGGTTAGACAGTTACTGAAGAAACAACCCCTTTCTCAAGTAGCTTATATATCTTCCTAAACTTGAAAACAATAGGTGTAAATGATTTTGAATGCAGGTGCATATTTAAGTTTGCTAGCTAAAGTAGTTATATATAAATTTTTTCTGGTCCTCAGAAGTTTTAAGCTCTAACTGCTTGTGATACTGGACAAATATGATCTGTTCCAAAAAGTAAAAATACACTCTAAATATTAATTAATTTCACAAAAGAGGTTATAACTGTTAACTGCCTTATAGACCATAGCTTTAAGTAACAACACAGAAACTTACTTTACAACGGAATCTCATGTAAATGGCAGGTTTTTTTATTCATTAACTTACTGACTTTCTTTAAATGCATGTCTGTTTTCATTAATGGCAATGCTGAATGGTTAGAACGAGTTTAGTAATGGAAGACAAAGGACCATTAATGGACATTTTAATCTTCCAGTCTGATTTATCTGGATATTATGATTGTGTCTATGACAGAATTAAAATTTTGCTTTTCCTAATACAATGTTTTCCTTCTAGGTTTGTGGAGACCAAAATCAAGGTGCAGTTTTCCTACGTGAATTTACACTGATTCGGAGAGAAAGTCTTCATGATGATTTCCTATCTGATCTGCTGAATAACCACAAAACAGAAGATCTGGTAGGAATCTTCTATTATTCTAAAATATTTGATCAGAAATGTTTGCAGAAGTATAGATATTTGTGATAGGTCTTTCATTCTGCTTCATCAGTTTATGGAAAGTTACAAAATCAGATTTGCTACATAAAAATGTCACCCTAAAAATATTGGAAATTCCATGTAAATAAAGACTGTTCATACAGTGGGTGTCAAATGCATACGAGGTTTCATTATTATTTTAAGGACAGACCTTCTCTTAAGCACTAAGAAGCACAGATTTGTCTTTTGCTTTCTAATGAAAATTTTTCTCATTCAGAAATTTGGCAGTCTAATTTGCTACCATTGTTTGATTAGCACATGCAAAGGGCATTTATTTTTTATTGAATATGAATGAGTAAAGTTAAATTCACAGGTTATCTAAAAACAAATAATGCTTTGAAAAGAATAATTTTATAAAATGTACCAAGGAATGTAACAAATGGGGAAAAAGTTTTATGAAAAATATATTTTCACTCTCTTCTATATATGTCTGGCAAGGTATTTTTTTAGGTCTGAAGGATTTCATGTCCTTCAGGCAGTTAATTGTCTGATGTTTTTGAAGAACAGAATGTCAAAGTAAAGAACTTGGGAGTCATGCTTAATTGTGATTTAATATGAAATAAAGCAAGCCAACTGATTTTAAACTGCAGTAGATGTATAGGTCTGATATTTTCAAGGGCTGATATATTACAATGTCCAACACATTGTGGTTTAACAGAAGTGGTGGTGCATTAATGTCTGATATTACCATGAACTGGTGATGTATTTTAGGGATTAAAGTTCAAAATAAAGACTGTAGAATAGGAAAAGGAAGGTGATTCTAGAATAATTAAGTGTTGGCACAGCCATGCTTACCACCTGTTTAATCAACTTTTTCTCATAGCCTCAAAGGGCAATGCCTGAAGTTACCTTTCTTAGTGCATGAGTGAATGTTAGCCATTTATCATTGGTGGGATCATGTAGAGCTAGGACTTTGGAAGGATGGGGTGGATGTCTTTTGATAAGTCTTGTTGCTCAGGATAAAGAATCCAGTTAACGAAGGAGTGAAGGTATTAAACAATCCACTGTGTTTGTGCTAATCCATCTGCTTTCAGACAAGTTACCCTCAGTGCTTTACAACTGCTAAAAGAGATTTCAGATAGGCAAAACCAACACTTTATTCTACCACTGTGTGTGATTTTATGGCAGTTCAGGATTGTATGAAGCAACCGCTTTACTGCCAGGATAATAAAGATTCATTGAACAGAGAATGCTGGTCTTCCGCTGCCCCCATCCACTTTTTGAGGAGATATGGCTGAAATTCTTATTCATTAAAACCATTTATTCTCTGTGGTCCAGAGAAGCAAGCAGCATTTTATTACCATTTTGTCAGTACTGGTGAACTGATTTGTTGTTTTTCTGAGTTGTGCTGGTCTTATGCCTGTTTGTAAGTGTGTCGTGATTATGTTCACATAAGCAGAAAGTACTCTGCAAATTATTCGTAGATTTGACTTCAAGGTAGTGTTCTTTTTTTATTATTATTTCACAAGGATGCTGTATCATTCCTGTAGTCTCCTTTCTATGCAACTATGTGTGTATGAAAACACAGCTTAACTAAAAGAATATCACACAGGAAATATGACTTCGCAATCTTCATTTAGATGACTTAAGGAACTTTTATTCCAGTTTAATCTCTCTGTGATACCATCTTCAACTACAGAAGCACATACTCTTTTCTCTGTGTGACTGGTTCAGTACGGAGCAGGTGGGATGGAAGAGCTTGAAGTAACTTTACTGTATGTAGCCTGAAATATTTAAATGTATATGTGCTGTCATGACTTGTTTACTGTGTGCGCTGCAGACTTTGTTTCAAATGCAAGCATTAATTGCAAAAAGGGCTTTTCTCTGGCATTTATTCTAAGTTTCTGTTTCTTAAATATTAGTGAATTTGTTTTCCTAAATTTCTGTGGCACAGGATATTGTTCCTATTTTATGGATGTAGACTCAAAGGCTCACAGACATTAATGTCAAAAGCATCTACCTTTCTTGAGTGCTCTGAGACACAAGGATCTGTTTTTTTCAATTCACCTCGCATGACATAGCAATAAGTTCAGAGGGGAACTATTGACCTCAGATGCAATCATGAGTGTTCAGCATCTTTGTCCATCAAGCTGAAGATAATGGGTAAGGCATCTACAAGAACAAAGAGTACATGATTTCTAATGTATCAGAAAAAATGCTACAAGTGGCCTGGCTGGAGTGATACAAAAAGTATTGCAGAGGCAGAGATTTAGATATAACTTTCCAGAATAGAAAGCACAAGCTATATTTCAGGACCGATCTTTCTCAGTTCATGGGCCCAATCCTTTTTTTCCGTGTAATTTCCATGGTGAACATGGTGTATCTAATTACAAAATCTGCTGTGAAGATGTTTTCCTAACAAATAAGACACAGACAAAACAGCGTCTTTTATCATACTTCCCCAGTAAATGTCCCACTTTGGTTCTTTTTAGGAGTCCTGTGACTAACATAGGGTAGGCTTATCTGTTTGCAACTTTGCAAAATCAGTGTGCAGATGAAGCCTCAAGGAAAGCTGTGCAGCTAGTGTCTTAATTATAATTTATAAAAATATTTAATGTTTGTATTTTCCCCGGAAGATTACATGAGCTGATTTGATGCTTTCTGGGAAAATTGAGGCTGCTGATCCTGATTTAGAAGTTACTGTCTGAAGAATGTGTCTTCACTCTTAAAAAAAAGACCACATATGACTATTTCTGTGGGTAGCTGAGATAACCTAAAAAGGTTGATTCACTTCTGATGTTGAAAAGTAATAGCCCCATAACTCCATAGCCATTTGGGAGAAGAGATACGTTTCCAGAGGTGCCAGATAAGTCTTTTATGGTATAAATGAGAGAATGGCCACAGTCGGCGAGTGGATATGTATAGCTTTCCGGTCCTGTGCCTTAAAGCTGTTAGCAATGGTGCTATAATAATGCATTGCAATTCCCAGCAAAAGTTGGAGAGATCAAAAGAACTTGTGTTTTTTATAACCAGTTACTACAGCAAATATGCTTAAACAGGAAATACTCATACTATGTGCTTGTGAGGCAGTTTTAAGCAATTGTTTGCAAGCTTGTGTGTTAAAAAGTGTAAGTTAGCCCATTTATCTTAGCTTGCAATGGCCAGTGTCCAATGAAGAATACAGAACAGTGTGTCACCTTTTTTGCTCTACCATAGTGGATGTCCTGTTTCTACAATCTGTAGGCTTTATCTTGGTCATTGAAATGGCTCACAGAGATGCTTTTCTTATCTTTAAGTTATATTTTCATCCTTGCAAATAATGTGATTTAGCCTCTTAATACTGTAGCCATTAGGTCTTAGAGATTCCATTTCAATATAAGCAGTAAACCCCAACTGTATTGGTGTAGCTCTACCATCATTAACTTCAGAGGGGAAAATACTAGAAGCCAGAGAAGATTTATATATTTATCATTTTCTGTCTTGTGCAAAGCCAATAGCTGAGATTACACTAACAAAATTATTCAAAGGAAGCCACTGAGGTATGAAACTCTCAATTCCTAAATTACGGTGTTTTTCTTTCTTTTTTCTGGAGAAAATATTGAAAATAATTGAAGAACTAGGGCAAAATAATTAAAGTATAATGGAGCACATGGATTTAGAATGTGTAGTGGAAACAAAACTTAGGGTAAAAAAAATGCCTAGTTTAAAGAACAGCCCAAAGATTATTCTCCTACAATTTTCTGAAAGTTCCTATTTGTGTGTTCATGAAAGTCAGGGATAATACTATTTCAGATTCATGAATCCTGAGGCAACTCTATAAGAAGTGACTGTTGTACCTAGAAATTATTTTAAAAACTTAGTTAAAAATCCAGAGTTTTCTGTGCTGAGGTCTTATTCTGAGATAAAGTTATTGAATAGAATTTCTCTACATCATTATGAAGTAAGAATGAAAGAAAGTCCTGTATACAGTGAAGAAAATCTAAGATGGGTGTCTAAACTTTGGGGTTTTTCTCCTGTGTAACAGTCGATTCTGGTATTTACAGTGTATTGCTTATGCATTTCAGATGGAGGGGATAATTTTCAGAATGTAAATATCATGAAAATTTTATTTATGCTATTTTTTGAGCGACACTTTTTTTTTTCCTTTGTAGTCTGAATTATTTGATGTATAACAGTAGAGGATGTTAAGCCCGTTGACTAAGGAATTTCCAAGCTTCTTAGCTAAAGATCACATATTTCTAAATGGTTATAAAACAATGCTGCAGAATCGAGCTATGAGCTCCTTAGGGTTGGGAAATAACCAGACCACAGGAATTATAGGGCCTGCCCCATGCAACTGCTGACATGACAGATAAAGAAAAATGCTTTGATGGTAGGAGGGACTCTTTTCTGACTAGCCTTACCTTGTATTTGCTCTTTGTAGAGAACAGATCTCCCTAGTGCAAGTTAAGACAGTCCTATGTACATTGCTGCCAACCCAATTATTTGAAAATCAAGTCTGTTGTGCAAAACCATGAGATTGACCTCAATATTTTGGGGTCTCCCTGAATTTCTACTTACAGCCAGAGACGAGGAATTGTTTAAGAGTTCCCTGGAAAATAATGCCCTCAGACTGATCCAAATCAAACTGGGGCTTTTTCTGGGTTGGTAAGGAAAGCAGTGGGAAAATTAGGGCACAGACTTCTCACAGGCCACCTGTAGCAGCTGCATGGCATGGCAGAACATGGTTTGTGAAGCTCACTTTCATACCATAACCGCTTGGTTTCTTTAGAACATCAGCATGCCCGTAGGCCACAGGTTAATCATTGCTGTGGGAGAATCTCATACTTTTAGAGATGAGAGCAGTCTTCTCAGTTTTTTGGTGACATGGAAACTTGACTGCAGGTAGTGGAATTCTCTTCTTCCATGTAACCTGGCTCAGCTGTTCCATCAGTTCAGCAAAATCAGTTGGCCACCGACTGATGAATTGTGTTCTGATTTTACTGAGTAACGTCTTCCTTTGTGTTACTATTCTCACAACTGATAATTGTCAAGTTCTTTAATATATTGTAGTAATCTTTAAAAACATTATTTTGTTAAACTTCTGTCTCATGAGTCAACCCACATTCATGACTGCTCCTTATCCACTTGCTGTTTTGAGCATGGACTGTTTTCGGTGAAAATAATTTCCTGCCACTAATGTTCTGAAATGTTTTTCAGTCTATAATTTAAAAAATTGTTACTTGTTTCCTGCAGACTAAATTGCTCTAAGCTGATCAAGGTTTTTATCTTAAAGGTTCACCTGCTTTAAAAACAGAAAGTATTAAATATCTTTAGAGATCTGTGGATCATCGAAAACAAAAAATAGGATGGACCATTGGCATCTCCCACTTGCCTTAATTCTCAATGTCTACAAGGACTTAGATACCAAAAGGTTCTAATGCTTTCTTGTCCATTTTTCTGGTTGATTTTTAATGATATTATTTACATCCCTTTAAAAATAGAAGTATGATGGTTGAATGTTTTGGATCCCTAACTGCTCCTATATTTTTCTTCTTCTGTTAGAAAGCCAATCAAGACACTACTGCTCAGGGGGGAAAAAAAAAAAAAGAGAGAGAGAGATTACATTCCAAAGCTTTGAATCCAGGTCCCACAGCTGCCAAAACTGTACCATGACTGTATCTAGTGCTAGAGTTGACGCAGGAAGAAAGGAGGCTGTTTTTAGAAAGACTGAGTTATTACCCTTGCCCACATCAGGAAAATGAAAAATTGAAACTCAACTAAGCCATTGTTTGTGTAATGATATAGAGCACTGTTTGGTCTACGACAGTACTTAAACAAAGTTAAATTTATTCATATCTATTCCAGATAACTCTTCCCTACAACTGAAAATTTCCCTAGTTTCTATGAGATTAAGCAGCTTTTCTGTTTTCTTCACTGAAGTACTGGAAACTCTTTTTTCATCACAGTTTCCACTCTACATAAGCTTAATTCAAATAACTACTAGCTTATTTTGCACTAATACAATATGGGGATGCTCTTTATGTGTGCAAGTCTTGCTTCTGAGCATTTTAATAAAGGTCTTTTAAAACTGTAAATTGCAACTGTAGTGTAAATAGTTCATGAAGGAAATTAGTTAAGAAGAGTTGTTACACTTAAAATATGTATAGTTCTAGCTTTTCAATGCAAACACTCTATCACCATTTTATAAGGTCTTACTTCATTAAAATGAGCGATTCCTCTTTTTTATATCATTGGCAAAATTCATACAATAATTTTTATGGAATTTATTAATTAAGGTACAATGGGTGAAAGGTAAGCATGAAGTAGATGAAAGAATAGTATAAAAAGTCCCTAGCAAGGAAGACAGGATACTGACCTGAGGTATTTCAGACTTCTTCCTCTACCTGAGGTCATGAATTTCACCTTGAATTGTTATATAGAAGGCAAAGCATGAATGAAAAGAGCCATAATCTTTTAACAACTAGTGATGATGACATGGGTAGCTCATTTAAATGTTTTGAGGGAAAGTGCTCCTTTTTGTTGCACTTAGATTACCTCCTTGATTAAGACTACTTTTTTCTACTGCTAGGAAAATGTTTGCTGATTTTCTATTTTACAAATATTAACTGATCGTGCTAGTGAAAAATGTGGTTGCATGGCTTTAACTCCTTGCAAGTTTACCATTCCTCATACCTTCATATTTCTGTGTTAAGCTGGTGTTTCTCTGAAGTTCTGTTAGTTTTCTTTCTTTCTTTGTATGTGTATATATAATACATATATGCCATATATAGCTAATTGCAGATATAGGTACACACACATACCCCTTTATAAAGTGCATATGCCTATCTAGATGTCATGTATGCAGCATGAGACTCAGAAGTCCGAAGTCATGTAGACATTTTAGCAAATGCTCATTACCAAGTTTTCTGAAACAGACTAGAGGAACAAGTCTCAGCTTATTCTTTCAGTTTTGCTTTTCTGGTAAAGAGACTTCTGAACTAAGGCCTGTCGTGCTTTAGCAACAGAGGCTTTTCAAGAACGCTTCTCTTGCTTCCCAGTTGTACAGAGCTTTCTTAGCTGCACTGAATACAGGCATAGAGACTTTGGGATTAATGCTGCCTCTTACAGTTAATAGAGACTCTGTCTGCTGTCCTCTACCCTTGGTCACTGCCTCTCAGCATCACTGCAAATGAAAGGGGGATTATTTTTTTCCATTCCCTGTTCACACGGGCCCAGGCTGCCTCCTGAGGATGAGGGCTGGAGAATCCAGCCTAGGGAGCTTTGGCTATCTAAGGGAGAGGTAGCACATTGAGGGACTAGAGAATGTTAGAAGTGCTTAAACTTTTTCCTTTTTGGGGCACACTAAGCTATGCCAGGGCATTATTCCTAGAAAAATTACACTACTGAAAAATCACTGGCAGGGTTCGGAGTCTAAATTTAGTTTTCTGACCTAAAAGTAAGTCTGTATGCCTGCATATTTCCTAGCTGTCGTGTGTGCCATCATATCCTGGCCTGGTTTATTGAGTTGCCTCTGGTCTAGGATACTGACGAAGGGTTTTGGAAACTCCTGCTCCTGAATTGTGTTAAGTAGGACACTGCCAATTTCAGTATAAGGAAAAAGCACCAGTGGATGAGCATATAGTTTACACCAATGATCAGAAGTCTTGGATTCTAACATCTTCACTGTCAGTGCCAGAAAGACTGTTACCCTTTCCTTAGGTCTCTTTCCTTTCCTTTTTGTTTGTTTTTGTCTGGTTTGGGGTTTTTGTGTGTGTGTTGTTTTTTTGTTGTTGTTGTTTTTTAAGGATGTTAATGTGATCCTCATCTCATGGTTGCCACAAAGTTTACAGTAATGGTATTCAAGAGATGAACTTTTAAAAGTGACTTTGTAGAATCATACCTATAGACAAAACTAATTTGTTTCTATGTTCAGACAAAGAAATCAGCAAGTAGGTTTGTAGACCTGGCTAAAGCCCATACATGGTCAGAATCAAGTGGCTGCTTGCAGAACAGTTTTGTAGCATTCACTCTGCTCCTAATATCTAGATTTAGAATAGTAATTACTTGAAAAGCTATGAATGGATGACCACAGAATCAGAATAAATCCTAAATTGCTCATCCTCAGTTGCAGTACCATTATGCACAATGTGGTTTCAATAATCAGTTGCCACATACTGAATTGTTAAAGCATGATGAATGTGTTTAATCTGTTGGCATTTTTAATTAACATTCCATAATTGTCTTATTAAATCCTTATTTGAAGATTACATTCAAGTCAGCTTGAATTTTGTTCTTGTATGCTTTCCATGGCTTCTCTTCTTTACTTGTAGCTTTCAGATTAGTAGCGCAAGCCTGTATCCAAATATGTTGGCAGTACTCCATTATTCCTTATAACAAGATGTTTGTCAGTCTGATCATACCAGATTTTTTGAAGACTTTTGGGAAAGCAAGCAGCAAAAGATTATTTGTAGAGTCTAAACAGTGGGTTTATCAGAAAAATTCTGCTACAAGATACAGGACATATAATATCTAGCCTTGAAATGACAATCCACTCTAATACTTTCTCTACTACACAGAGACTTTGCTGAAGTGTGCTTTCAAAATAAGCATATTGAATTTTTGCATCATTTTGTACAACCTTTTGGGCCTAAAAGACCTTATCCACAGAGTATTAGTTATTTATCATTCTACAGACAGATTACTGTTTGAGTGGAAAGCTTATTTGTGTTCCGTGTAGGTTTTTGCTCTGTGTCACTCCTACCTGATCTCCTTCAGTAACAACAATATTTGTTCTTCCCTCTTCCTCAGGTGGAATAGTGGGGGCACTGGAACAATCTTCTTTTTTGAATATGAATGTACTATGATAGGTATTTATTATCATTCCTATTTATGATGAAGGTAGGAATGAATCTGCATTAGGACCAGAAGATAGTGAGGTTTGGATGAGAAGGAAGGATGGAGTGTCATCTCTCCAGGAATTCATTTTTCAGTATAGTACTCACCCCTAAAAAAGTTCTTTTTATGCAGAGGTTTCCCTATGCTATAACAGATCACAGAAATAAATCTGTTAACCACTCCCTGTGTACTGAGTTCAGTTTTCAGATGCTGTATACATTGCCTATCATGCAGCTTCTGGACTAAGACCTGGACCAAGAATTTTATTGAGAATTTATGGGGAGAAAAAGATGGGTTTCATGTGGTCTAAGAACTCAGAGCCAGTTCCTTCACTCGTCACTGAAAATTCTAGACACAATAGTCTATGTAATGAGAATTTTAATTCTTTCCCATCCTGTGCAATAAAATTCTGTGGCATTTTTGTGTTGCAAGAAAGGTATGATGTGACTTTTATTCCTGCATGCACTGCTGACCAGTTGTGTTATCTTCATTAGAGATAAACTTTCTTTGCCTTCAGTTCTCTATGATTTAAACCAGAATTGTGAAAAAATAGATTGTAGAAGGATTTTTCACCTTTTTACGTTAATCTCGATGAAGCACTTTGGCTTCCATATATGAATCTAAAACAATCAAATAGATTATTTTTAAAATGTATTAAGAAATGTGCCTAAGGACCTGCAGGTATATTGGTTACTCTGTGTCTATTTAGAAACTACAGTGCTTGGTGTATAGTGAAGTTGGATCCTCAGAGTTTGGAATATGTGTGTATGAATTTTTCTCTCTTTGGATTTAACGTACAGAGAAGAAAATATGGGAGTGATTTATTCCAGAAGCAGCAATATGAGCTTTTTATTTCTCCATTCCTCTTCCTCCCCACCAAAAAAATTCAGCCTATTCCACCTCTTTGTCTTAAGCTGGTGCATTAGTTGGAAACCTGATATCCAAAATAGAACTTATGCATAGTATTGTCAGTAATAGAGGGTGAATTTTTAATGATTAATTCAAAACCACTTGCTTTTCTTGGTTTCAAAATCCAACAAGATGAATTAGTGGTCTGCTTTGATGAAATTGCCTGAAAAGGAGCAATGAAGGGAAAGAAAAACTGTAAGGACAAAATACTGTATGTTGGTCGACTATTTGCTCTGTCCCCTTGTTTCTGAACTGATAGTCTGCTAAGCTTAGTGCATAGCATAGGCTTTTTTAAGCTTCAGAAAACAGAGATTCATTTTAATTTAAATTGCTACTTTAACAAAAATTATGAATTTACAGTATAGGAATATTTCTCAGCTGACTTATGCAGACATTTACTTCTTTTTTTTCAAAAACTGTTTTAAATATGTTAACAAATGTGCTTGCTTGGTGTTGTATTTAACCAAATCCACATTTCAGCATATTGCTGGAAATTCCCGCTATTATCATATGCAGATAACTCAGTCATTTAGTTTCCTTCAGTATCTCTGTGTGCTTAAATGTCCATGAGAAACTACTCAAAATAATGTTAGCAAAATTATTTTGTACTATATCCTTTGTATCAGCCTTGGCATAGAGAATGGAAGAAAAATCACTTTAGCAAGCTCCACTGACTTTGCACAATCTATAGCAGAGGGAAAATTGTGTGGTTAAGTTCTTATAGACTGTTTCACAAGTGTAAAATTAACCTTATGGTAATTTGTAGTCGCTCAATTTGCATTCACTTGGTGGTGGAGATATAATGATATACTAGCAATTGACTTCATGTTCAGGTCTCTTTGGCGGCATTTTCTGTGTCTTCATTTTCTGTTTTTCTCAGTCTTTGTGATGATATATGGACATTATGAAATCAGGTAGTCACAGGAAACAATAAAAAGAGATAGGAGATTCGGGAGGTGTAGGGAACAGACAATGTTCTTTGTAACAGAAAATAATAAACAAGGCATAAATTGATTGAACTGATGAACTGATGAGTGGAAATGCATTAAGGATTGAGCGGAAAGAGGCAGTGAGTCTGATGCCACAAAAAAAAAATAAGTGAGCATGTGAGGATTTGGGGCAGACACTTGCATCAAGGCAAATTCTGCTACATGAGGAAAGTGGACAAGTACCTCAGGAAAGATACGGAGGGGCAGGATCACTCTAATTCTAGATGCTATAAACCATCCCAAAGCAAGCCCACTCACTGGTTGTTCTCAACAAGAATCACAGACCCATATACTCACACAGGCTGGCAGGGACCTGGGGAGGTCTCCAGTCCCAGCCCCTGCCCAGAGCAGCCTTAGCCAGAGGGTCGAACCAGGCTACTCAGGGCTTCACACAGTTGGGGCATGAAAGTCTGCAGGCAGGAGACATCCCAATTTCCCCAGGCCCTGGCTCCACCGCTGGGCTGTCCTCCTGGGGAGAAG
Source organism: Buteo buteo (assembly GCF_964188355.1). NCBI lineage: Eukaryota > Metazoa > Chordata > Aves > Accipitriformes > Accipitridae > Buteo > Buteo buteo. The sequence continues at coordinate 37,724,402 of NC_134204.1, forward strand.
GCTCAACCTTATCTCCAGGCTGTACCTCTCCTGTTTCACCTTGCGCCGCTGCCTCTCACCCTCCCTCCTCCACACACTGCTGTGAAGAGCCTGGCTGCATCTCTCTCCTCCATCCCCTCGCGTCAGTGCTGGCGATGCCGTTGGGTGGCCCTGAAGCCATCCCTCCTGCTGGCTGAACCAGCCCTGGTCCTGCAGCCTCTCCTCGCAGGGCAAGGGCACCAGTCCCACTGCCCTGGTGGCTTCCTCTCACCTCCAGCCGGTTTGTTGATGTCTTTCCCGCATGCAGGGCGATATTCCTGATGAGGTCTGATGAACACAGTGTAGAGGGGACAGTCCCTTCCCTGGTTCTTGGGGCTGTCTTGTGCTTACATCCCCAGGCAATGCTGTCCCTGGTTGCTGCCCGGGAGGGTGGCCCCTGCTCAGCTCACTGCCTGTCAGGGTCATCCCCCAGAGCTGCTCCATGGCCCCGCTGGCCCTGGACTGCACCCCGCAGGGTGCTGCCTTCCCAGGGAGGATGTCCCTGTTGGCGAATTTCTGTCAAGGTCCCCCTGGATGGCAGCCATGCCCTCAAGAATATATGCTGTTCAAACAAAATAGTTTTGGAATGTAAATAACAGTGTCCAAGATAGTCACATGAACATAACTTCGCTGTCCACACAAGGGCCAATAGGAACAGGTATGAAAGTATAGGAAGGAATAACAGATAATTAATTGTCTAGTTATAAATTGCTTAAAATCACAAGACTGCATCATGAATTTACTTAGTCTCACAGTCTGTCATTCTGCGTTCAGCAGCAGCTACAAACCAAAGACTTCAGTATATCAGTATTTTAGGAGACCTGCAGTACAAGCAAAAGGAATCACTGCCGGTGGTTCCATACTAACTTATTGGTTGCATGAGGAAATGATAAATACAAATAAGGTAGGGACTCCAGAACTGGGGACCCTATGGTTTAGATAAGGAAATATTTTAATCATGAATATGCATAAGCCCAGGGAACATTACAGTATCATTAACACTAAATATGTATCTTTCATATTAATGCATCATGAAAAGAACGGCTAATTAACAAATGTGTACAGAAACTGGACTTTCTTTTTCATTTCAGTTTCCTTGTTTAGGCCCCAGTGGTGGTATCTGTGTTTTGGGATTTTTTTGTCTTTTTTTACTTGGATTTACTTCAAAATTTGTTGTGAAAAGTAAGGCTAAGATTTCTGCTTTTACTTCTGGTATTGAGGTCTTTGACAGTGATTTTTCTACTGCAGAATGTAATCTGTAGGCTAAATCAGAGCATACTAAATTCCAACAAATTGCCTTATAGAATTAATGCAAAGTACACGTTGGGCTGCAAAGGATCACAGAAGTACAGGCACATGCTGAAGCCTTTTGTTGCTTTTAGCTTTGAGGATAAGGGATGTTGTTTCTTAGTGACAAGAACTACACACCACTAGAGAAGATGTGCCATTGCTCTTAATTAGAAGATATAGTGCTGACATCTGAAGTCACATCCCAAATATCAAATTTAAATGTAATTTGATAGTTAATGGTTCATATCTTTCTGTCTTCTGTTCCACACAGATAATCTCCTATACGGCTGTGTGGTCATAGCCTTCTGTTTAAATGGATAGAGGTATGGGTTTGCTTTTTTTAATAGAAAAAGATGAAAGTTAGAAGAGGAATATTTCTATCTGCTCAGCTATGCATGTTTCTTTGAGATAAGTAATATAAATACATGCTTTTAATTGTTCTTAGCTCTTTCATTGATTTTATGGTTCTTCATACAGTTAATGTTGGTTATATTACATTTACAAAGAACAGAGTAATTTTAAATTTCCTAAATGGTTAAACTAATAGTTTAAAAGCATAGATGTAAATAATCATATTTATATTTCTTGATTTAAAGTATCTCTATATAGACATAAATTTATTTAGAAGTAAATATGTGTTTATACTGCTAGACACAAATGTAGTATAAAGATAAATATTGCCATTATCTATCCCTAATCTGTGTTTTCAGATAAATTTTAAGTGTACTTAGCTACAGGAAAGAGAATAATATGGAGATAGAACGTACTAGTGGCTTAGTGAAGCAAATTCCAAATTAAAAAAAAATTCCAAAAGCACATGTCTATTACATTAAGCAATGAATAGATGTCCTGGAACTTACCATTATGGCTTTGTCAGTATCCCAATTATTTAAAAACAAACAAACAAACAAACAAAAAACCAAAAATACCACAAAAACCAAACAACAACAAAAAAAACCCCAAAACCAAACCCACGAGATTTTTTTAAAACATGGATTGAAATCTGCAATGGAAAATGACCTGACATATTAGATTAGCCACCTGCAATATTTTTTGCCCTCATTAACTGTGGTGGGTTGACCCTGGCTGGATGCCAGGAGCCCACCAAGCCACTCTATCACTCCCCCTCCTCAACTGGACAGGGGAGAGAAAATATAACAAAGGCTCATGGGTCAAGATAAGGACAATTTAATAAAGTAAAACCAAAGGTTGAGCGCAAAAGCAAAGAAAAACAAAAGATTTTATTCTCCACTTCCCATCAGCAGGCGATGTCTGGCCACTTCCTGGGAAGCAGGGCGTCGGTGCGTGTGGTGGTTGCTCCAGAAGATAAATGTAAATAACAAATGCCCCCCACTTCCTCCTCCTTTTACTTAGCTTTTATTACTGAGTAGATGTCATATGGTATGGAATATCCTTTTGGTCACTTTGGGTCAGCTGTCCTGGCTGTGTCCCCTCCCAAGATCTTGCCCACCCCCAGCCTACAGGTGAGGGGGGCAAATGTTGGAGAGAGCCTTGATGCTGTGCAAGCACTGCTCAGTGGTAGCCAAAACTCTGGTGTGTTATCACCTTTCTAGTTACCAATACAGAACACAGCACTATGAGGGCTGCTATGGGGAAAATTAACTCCACCTCAGCCAGACCCAATACATTAACCAACTAATCAGAAGATTACCATTAGAAATAATATTTATGGGCAATCTTTTGCTTTCTTTTTTTTGGTAGTTTTTATAGATGTAGTTAAGCAGCTTGTGGATCTTTGATATTATTTTAGCTGAAACACATTGCTTATGGTAACAACAAGAGCGTCTGATACCATCCTCATTGAGGCCTGCAGTAAAATACGTTGGCTGGTAAAAGTTACAGAGCACCATCAGGTTGACATAATTCCAGTTAAGAGATGTGTTTGAGGAAGAGGAATTTGTCCTTGACTTTCACCTGTGTTCTGCAGAAAATAAAAGCTATCTTATTCTCTTGTGAAATTCTGTATAATTGTATGGTTATGAACTTATTGTTCCTAATCATTACATGAATCATAATACTAAGGTATCGTGAATACAGATAGAAATTATCCCCTCTTGATTTTTTAATGTTGATATTAGTTAGAAATAGGTTGAAATAAAAAAAACAGTAAAGAAAACCAAGCAATTTTATTATTTAGCTCTCTGTCAATCATTTCTTCTTCCTTATTTTATGCCAATTCTTAAGTCTTTCCTAAAAATTTCAAATTATTTTATCCTTTTTTTTCCCCTAGATATGCCTGGACTCTTTTTGTCTGCTATTTCTTCCTTTTGCCTTCTTAAGATACCGTCTAATTCTATGGGATATGAATAAGGTGGGATCTGTGTTAACCGAGTCTTGCCAGTTTCCACATCTGGGTTTTTTTCCAACCATTTCTGTGTTAAATTTTATTTCCTAAATGCCAATCCTATAGTTCATCTCTGAAAACTCTGTATAAGACCCAAGTAAAGTTAAGGATATTTGAGTATAATCTTCTGTGAGGCTTTTGCACGCCAGAAGTACCTATCACTTCCTTTTGAGAAAACTATCTTCAAATTTAATGCATGAAGGTAACAAGGGAGAAAGACAAAAAGAAATATATGAATGGTATATACCCTCTGGCAGGAAACACCATCCTGTAATTCATTTTATAAACCTCTCAGGACTCATCAAAATTCTATTTAAGTTGTTTGCTCTGCTGTTTTTAGTGCAAGTTTATTCCAAAGCCTTATTGCTTTGATAGTTAGAAATATTATTTCCAACTTTGCTTGTGTTGTGTTTTACATTTATCTTACAGAAGAAATCTGATAAGACTATGCTGCCAGATTTTTTTAATATATATTTTTTAAACTTCTTGATGTTGTGTGATGGATGGATAGCTTTCTGCCTTCTGACTTGTGTGCCTTAAACTACTGACTTCTTCCTTACATGGTTGCTTTCCTTTCCATGTCATGAGCCCTGTTTCCAATTTTAACCTTGTCCTCATATTCTATATTACCTTTCTTCATGGGAGAAAAAATCTTTACATGATTTCCCAGCTGTATATAAACATTCATTCACCTCAATTCCCTCCTCACTGCAGACAGGACTATCTCTTTTTTTTTTTTTTTTTTTTCTTCTTCTTATGTTGCCTGTTTCACTGTATTTACTCATGTTATATTTATTAGTTATAGGCTGAAGAACATCTTCAGATTTTGTTCACAAAGTCTAATGGGAAGGGCACAATTGTCTATTTTTTCATGAGACTATTTTTTATGACAAGTTCTATAATTTCTCTATCTAAATTACCAGATTTAAAATAGCACTTCCTCTTACAGGTTTAGTGACTCATTGGTGAAGAACTCTCTGAGCTGCTGCATCCAGAAATCTCAGTATCCTGTTGTTAGTAACTATCCATATTTGGAAAGCCAGCCTCCCATAGTGACACAATTCCTATTAATATCAGTTCCTCCAGTAACATTGCAGAACTCCATATCCAAAGCGAATCCCTGATTGTCCCTGCCTGAGAACATTTTGATCTGAGCTAATTGTGTTTTTTAAAACACTATGTCCCTTCATACTCTTTTACAGGCTATCATGACCAAGTGATGTTATGGGTGAATTATCTTAACCAATTTGAACAAATTTTAGCAAAAGGAAGAGTTCCAGGGTAAGATTTGTAGGTGACAGTGACCTGAAAGTGGGAGAAGGCAGTTGGATATCATTGATATGTTGTGTATACACCTTTGCTTTTGTTCTTGTCTTTGCAGCATGTATAATACTTCTCAGCAGCTATATTCTAGTCATAATTGCAGGTCCCCAGGGTGGGAACCTCCAATTTTAGGGATTTCTGCACTGTTAAAATTCTGTCTTTCTTGTGCATCAGAAATTATCTCCTGTCTGTTGTGCAGCCTGGGATCCTTGCTCAAGTGCATGTTTCCTCCTTCCACATCCAGGCTACAGTCGTATGTGGTTGTGTGACTTCTGCTCCCATCCATATTGGTACACTTTTATTCTTTGTTTTTCTTTGTCTGTTATTGTGTTGCCATTTGCCTATTTCCTTTATCCTCCTCTGTACCACAGTCAGGTGAGGAACATGTGTGTCAAATGTCCCACGTCATGATAGAGTTTATCCCTAGACCTGATGGATGGTTTGCCTTGTGATGAGGACCAAAATAGTGTGACCAACACTATCTATCACTCCAGCACAGAGATTTTATCTCTACAGTGGAAATGCTTGGCTCAATGGAAGGAGCAGAAATCAGAAAGTGGGAAAAAATCCTAAAGACTTATTTCAACCTCTAAAGTGATATTGCAAACACAAGATTATGTTGATCCAGTTCTGTGTAACTATGGTTGGTTTTCCACGTGTGTCATCTTTTGGATAAACAGTGCAATAAAATCAACCTGTTTCATGTCATTCACAGTGTTTATTACAAAAATTTGATGGGTTCACAGTGTTTATTACAATAATATGTCAGGTGATTTTATAAACAAAAGAATGAACAGCACAACATTCATGACTGAAGTATCCATTCAAGTGCATAATTTCTTAAAGAATAACACCTATCAATTGCCATCTGCAATGTTCAATAGGCTTTTTCAGAAAATACAAAACATATCACAAGATCAAAAAATACAGGTTCTGTTGCCTAGAAGACATTGTCTTTACAACTTTATCAATAGTATATGCATTTTCCTAATGAGTAGTGTTATAGATAAAATGATAGAAGATATTAAACATTAAAGATTCAATGGAGAAGCAAGTTTGGGGGTTGCAGAAGCATGCTTGAAAGAAGTTTTAGAGTAATCTTTAAAAGAAAAGAAAATTATAATTTTTTCAAAGTTTCAAAATTTAACATCAAGTATCTTTTAAAAAGATTATATGACACTGGTTTTGTTTTCAACTGTAATTTTATTATCTTCATTGGGGTTTTTTTTGTTTTATATAAAAAAAATATGCATTTGTGAATACAGTCTGTGCAGTCTGACTCCCAGATACCGGATTTACTATCTGCTTGTTGCTGTTGCATATCCAGGAAGGACTACAAGTGAAAATTTCTCTGCAGGAATCTTTTTCCCTTTCCTCCTCTCTTGAGAAATGCAATGTCATAACTGACTGTGTGAAATGATATATGGTGTGAATTGCCCTCTGAGCTGTAGAGGAACCGAATGCTTTAGAGACATACAACTGGATAATAATGTAGATTAGTGAAGCTAGATGCAGTAAAAAAGACTGCTGTTAATACAAGTATTTTAAAAATGTGCCATCAAACTGAGAAATTAATAATAGTCTTAATGTTAAAAAGAAAAGAAAAGAGAAAAGAAAAAAAAAGAAAAGAAAAGAAAAGAAAAGAAAAGAAAAGAAAAGAAAAGAAGGAAAAGAAAAGAAAAAAGAAAAGGAAAAGAAAAGGAAAGAAAAGAAAAGAAAAAAGAAAAAATTGAGCAATGCTGACAAGCAGCTGCCTTAAGAAATTATTTTTTTAAAACACTAATGACCGAGAAACTATGGATATTGGACAGAGAGGTGCTACATTACATTATCTTATCATGTCCACTTCCACAGCAGGAAATTAAATTCTTTAGTACTTTATTCAGCATACTGTAAAATGTTTTAACCAGCCTAGTTTTAAATGGCTTAAGCAATGGATATGGGAAAATCCTTGATATTTTTCTGGCTGATTTATGTGGAACTTAAGCACAAATGATGAAATTCCAAAATGTGGTCGATGCCCTGAGGGAATACCTGGATAAGGAGCAATGAATACTGTGTAAAGGTGCCTTTAAGGCATAAGGCTGATGATAAAGGAGTGTGAACATGCAAATGCATGAAATCAGGCCCCTCAGTAATTAATTTAAAAACCAGCAGAGAATGCTATTACATTTGCAACCTGCAGTTCAGAAGGCAGCCCAGATAAAGGAGTGTTGATGGAACTTGAATCCTCAGTCTTGGGGAACACAAACATACTTATGCGATTGTGTCCTCAGCCTGTAGAAATAAGAATCACTCCCTGAATGCGCTTTTGTGAAGAAACCGCAGAATGAGAACTTCATAATCCACCTGCTTTTATGGACCAGAATAATTGCAGGATAAGTGAAGAAAAAGGTGACATGTATTCTACATATCCAACTGTATTGGGTTTGTGTGGCAAGCTTTTGGTAGCAGTGGCGTTACAGGGGTGGCTTCTGTGAGAAGCTGCTGGAAACTTCCCCCATGTCCGACAGAGCCAATGCCAGCCGGCTCCAAGACAGACCCACCGCCGGCCAGGGTCAAGCCCATCAGCGACAGCATTAGCACCTCTGTGATAACATATTTATAAAGGGGAAAAAACTGCTGCACAACTGTAGCCAGAGAGAGGAGTGAGAACATGTGAGAGAAACAGGCCTGCAGACCCCAAGGTTGGTGAAGAAGGAGGGGGAGGAGATGCTCCAGGTGCCGGAGCAGAGATTCCCTTGCAGTCTGTGGGAAAGACCCTGGTGAGGCAGGCTGTCCCCCTGCACCCATGGAGGTCCACGGTGGACCAGATCTCCACCTGCAGCCCGGGGAGGACCCCATGCCGGAGCAGGTGGATGCCCGGAGGAGGCTGTGACCCCATCGGAAGCCCATGCTGGAGCAGGCTCCTGGCAGGACCTGCGGACCCGTGGAAAGAGGAGCCCACACTGGAGCAGGTTTTCTGACAGGACTTGTGACCCCATGGGGGACCCACGCTGGAGCAGTATGTTCCTGAAGGACTGCACGCCATGGAAGGGACCCACGCTGGAGCAGTTTGTGAAGAACTGTAGCCTGTGGAAAGGACTCATATTGGAGCAGTTCATGGAGGACTGTCTTCTGTGGGAAGGACCCCACGCTGGAGCAGGGGAAGAGTGAGGAGTCCTCCCCCTGAGGAGGAAGGAGCGGCAGAGACAAGGTGTGATGAACTGACCCCAGCCCCCATTCCCCATCCCCCTGTGCCACTGCGGGGGAGGAGGGAGAGAAAATAGGGAGTGAAGTTAAGCTCAGGAATAAGGGAGGATTGAGGAGAAGGTGGTTTAAGATTTGGGTTTTATTTCTCATTTTCCTACTCTGATTTGATTGGTAATAAATTCAACTAATTTCCCCAAGTTGAGTCTGTTTTGCCATTGACAGTAACCGGTGCATGATCTCTGCCTACCCTTATCTTGACCCACAAGCCTTTCATTATATTTTCTCCCCCCTGTCCACCCAGTGAGGGGGAGTGATAGAGCAGCTTTGGTGGGCACCTGGCATCCAGCCAGGGTCAACCCACCACACCAATGTATGACCTTGTATGGAAAGACCATATCAAAAACATTAGCAGTACTTTTCTTTTTGCCCTATCTCATTCTCTGTGAAAAGGACAAGAGGAATCTCTCCCATGGTGAGTTCTCACTAGAAGTAAATTTTCCGTTTTCAGACCCTGAGAGAACAGTGATTCCAGTGGAGCCAGCTGGTGAGATTACCTCTAGCACAAATACATTGACCATCTAGCTATACTGTGGCCCTTCATTTACAAACAGATTTTCCGGAAGAATTGCTTGAAGATAACAGGAATGGGTCTAACTGTTTTGAGATCTAAAGGTTCCTTTAATTTAGCAGACCAAAGTAGCATGTCCCAGAACTTTCACATTCTGCGTCATCTATAAATTTGTAATTCTTGAAAAAGACCATTTATGTGTGCACAGAAATGATCTGCTTAACTCTTGTAAAATAAGTGTCATAAAAGTGTACCAGCGTTTTTTTGTTGGAATGGGACCATGACATTATCTGCAGCAAAGGTATTTTACATATTCATTTATTCAGTTTTAGACATCTTTTTTTTTTTTCCCCTCTACAATAAAGATAACCAGATACCTTTTGTTTTTCTCCTGCATTTGCCTTTGCAGTCTGTTTTTGTGTAAGTACTCTTAGACAGGCTGATTTATTTTTTACTTGTAAAAGACTAGCTGGTATGAAATGTCTTGAACATTTTTTTTGCCCCAAAATGCATGATAAGTGGAGGAGAAAGTAATTAAAAGTATATATAGTTGGGTCTTACCCAGAATTATCATCATATATCATGACTGAGCCTAGCTACCAGGTTTCATACCAAATAGCTCACTGCTATTTCACCTAGAGTACTGGATGCTCATTGAACCTTTTTCTCCTACCATCTCAGTTCTTTTCTCAAGAAATACCTTTTTCATTTTCTTTTCCAATAACAGTGTCATAAAAGTCCCTTTTGCAACCTCTGGATGACATCTAGAAATAGCATTTTCCCCATAAGCATTTTAATCACCATTCTTGAACTCTTAATTCTTTCTCCATAGTTGTTTTGACTATTATTTTTTTCATCTGTTCTTCCAGAAAAGTCCATTTGATTTAGCTTGATGTAATCATCTGGAATCTAGAGGTAGTTTGAATAATATCCTTGTTCCTTAAAGACACAATACACCAAATTTCTCATTAACAAAATTACATTGGATTGTGGCATCTGTTGGTGTCATTGTCTGTAGAAGTAAATTTTGATTACTTAAGTGTTGTGCTTAGGAATAAAAATACATAGATAAAATATTAGGTTTACTTATAGGTAGGAAAAGATGATATTATCAACCATCCAAGGATTTCTGCTCTGCAGCATTTGCAAGATATCTGATTTTAAATGGATTTCATAAATCAATTAGGTGAACTATTCTTGCAAGATGTCTTTTACAGTGGAATTTAACAGTGATACAGGAAAAAAAGGAATCCATCATCTGGCTGAAATGAAATGAAAGATCAGGTTGAGTGTAGAAAGTACTTCGCATTTTTTTGAGGGATAAAATTATGTTTCTTCCAGGAATGTTGGCCCCATTTTTGATTTATCACATTTTTGTCCTTTACATATTAAACATGCTAGGCCAAATTTCTTCCTAATACAGCTCTGCTAACATCAGCTGAATTTACAGCAGTAGTTTAGTGTTTTATTTCTTATAACTTTACCAAACTTAGTAAGTCTAAATTTTACATGATTATTTTGCTGTGTACTTATATGCAACAACCATCTCCCTTCTCCAGCATTGCCTTACTTTCACTTAGAAAAGAACGCATAACAAAGGAAAATTTCCTATGAATCCATCCAAATGTATCTTTTTTCAGGAACATCCCATTTCTCCCTTTTTTATCAGATCAGTTATCAGCTGACTCGCCAAAATAAACAACACCAAATATGACTCTCAAAATCTGAAAAGTTAGTCTTCATGTGCAGGGAGAGGATTTATGTAAAGGCCTTAGGAGGTGAAGATAAATCAGTCCTCCTTAAAAGCACACTCCTTTTTTATTTAATGAGTTCATCTGAGTTCCTTCGTCCATCAGGGTGCATTAGCTCAGACTCTTCATGTTGTTTTCCCATGTCTTCCTGTCATTAACATTCTGGGCATCTTAAGTACTGATTGCCGTTCAGTTTCATAAAGAACCCCTCAATTCCTACTTTTGTCCTTCAGATGAATTTCTCTGGATGTAATTTATCTGAAAAAGCAACCAACCAACCCTATTACTGAATAACTTAAGAATTTAGTTGTAATTTGTAAAAGTTCATTAATTATTTGTTCTTTTGGCCATGTTTCCTTCCTCTTTTTACTGCATAAAGTGAGTTTTGCAAACTTTAGAGAATGTTATCTTCTTTTCTGTTCTCTTCTCTTTCTTTCATTTATTTTCTAACATTAATTTTATTTGGATAAGCTATCTTGTCCTTCTGGCTTTGTTTCAGATTTGTTTTCTTTATCCCCATCTACATAATACATAATACAGAATACTTGTTCATAAAATTTTTGCAAGTGTTGTTGTAGGCTTTATTTGGAACTCATCCATAACTATGTGTTTTTACTGTTCACAAAAACACAGCTGATAAACTACCAGTTGACCTATCCATTTTCTAAGGAGTTAGCAAGAGTCTTGATTACTGCATTAACTTACATGGTGAAGAAATAAAATGGCATGTAAGTAATACTCTCAGAAACTTTGCAAGGTTGATGTATTTTATATTTTTAATTTTATATAGCTATAAATGATTTGCAGGTTGTAGGCAGGAAGGTCATATCTAACTGATGGACGTGCTTAAAATGGAACTGTTGAAACAGATTATGATATATTGCAGGACTCAGTTTGAAATCCACCTCCAAGTAAGGAGAAAGATATTTGTTATAGTTTGAACACGACATGCTATGCTTAATATTTTATTGCATTTATATTCCAAATCCTGCTTAAATATATGCCAGTTTCCATGAAAACTGATTATTTCATATGACTTTTTTTTGTATGTCTGCATTCAAGCTTATCATCCTTGTTCTTCACTTAGCATATGCTGAAGATGGGAATATTCTTTCTGAACAAATAACAAATCAACAGCCTGTGATATAATGCAGCAGCTGAGCCACTCTGTCTGCTACTGAAACCCCAAGGATGTGATAGTTCCTTTTTGTGGGGTACCATTGCCTTTGTCCTTGGTCATGCATGAATTCATTGGTTTTCCTACCACCCACATGTGCTTCAGCCACCAATTCAGTTGCTGGAAGTTCTGTGGCAGACAGAAATAACAAATGAGTTTTTCTTCATTTTCTGGCTTGATGGAGTCAGAACTATTTTTCTATGATAGCTAAGGCTACCTGTAACTGTCACAGAAAGGCAAAACTTTATCTTTTTAGAGTTTTAAGCAGTTATACAGGGGTGGTGTAGGGTTTTTTACTTATTTCACAAGTTGCTTGTAAAAATGTATAAATGTACATTTTTGAATTAGTTTAAACAATTTTTCCTACATGTTGGCTTTGGCTTCTAAGCATGGTAAAACAAGTGTACATTTTTCAGATTTTAAATCTCTATTTCCAAATGGATGTGTTCATTCTCAAAGTGGCATGGCAAGAAATTTCTCCGAGACAGACAACTTGACAACATGTTCCAAACTATTAAAAAATTACGGCACAGATTTGAAAAGGTAGCTTTTTCTACTTTCTTAGGTTACCTAATTACAGATGTACTGCTAATACACAGCTGAACAGTTTATAATTATGTTTTAGCTTGTCTTATTCTCTAGTGAGTTTCAATGTGTCATACTGATGTTATGTCATACCTCAGCACAAACATCTTTAAACCCTTAAATACTTTAAATTTCTGTTAAAAAGTGGCTTTGCCTCAGGTGCATATGATATTGTCTACAGAGCCCACCCATGAGCTTGTGTTGATTTTTTCTGGTGGGCAGGAAGTAAAGAGTCAGGAAAAAGCAGCTTTTGAATGTTTTATTATGAAGAGTTATAAATAAATATATAAATAAACCAAAGGCCCAAAACAATGAGTGGCTGGTGGAAAAAAGATGGTATGGGCTTTCTGTGAAATTATCAGTTGAATGCCAAATTGAATTCCTTTTCTGAGATGTGTGCTAAACATTTATGGTGTGAGCTAAATACTTTCTGTAATGTATGGTTACCTATATGCTTTACTGCCAGGCACTTTAAACATATTGCAGATTAATGTGAGTCTATTCCATGTTTTTTGTGTGATACTGGACTTTCTTATAAGTTCTAGTGTGTCTGTCCATACAAATCAAGTCAAATAGCGTGTGGTTGAGTTGCAAGTTGTGGGAAGTGAATCTAGCCTTTATATCTAGACAGAGTGCATAGAAATTGTTTCTTGTAAATTATTAATCCTTTTATTAAAAATAATTACTATTGTTGGGATGGAAAAAAATTGAAGTAGCTTAATATGACTTGGGTTTGGGAAGTGTCAGGAAGCCTTGATGCATTCAAGCCCTGGCAATTCTTTCCATTCAACCCTCAGTTATTAAATTCACAGAATTTAAAGAAGGGAATAGAAACTGAACCTAGTGTCTACATTATTTTCCCCTGAATGCTGAATTGGATAGTTTAGCTAAGGTCAACTTTAATATATACTACATCAAGAAGCTTCATACTTCTTTGAGGACTCTCTACATGCTAAGTGGAAAAAAACTAACTTTTTCAATTTTTTGTTCCCTAAACTGACATAAGTTAAAAGTGGCTTGCATATATTAGTACAGGTATTAATGGTGTAGTATTTGTTAAATGTATCCCTCTGGTTACTCTGAGTAAAACTGTCCTCTGCATATCAAGTGATTCTGAGACAAACAACATTTTTTAATGTTGTTTGCCTAAAAAGCTCACAGGCCATATAACAGTGGGTGATTAGGCTTGTGATGAATTTATGAGATTAAGGAACACTATACAGAAGCAATATCATTTGCCACACACCTCATTTGTAACTAGCACAGCTGTTGGTTATTCATGAAAAGCTCTTTCAAGCTAGTTTGATTTTCCTCTGTATGTGAACTTTCTTTCATGAATTTCAAACCATTTCCAACTTCTGGGTATTTAAGAAGGTTGTATTTGGTTTCTTGAGTTAAGTGTGCATCTGCAGTGAGCCCTCTGTACCAAGATCCTCCAAGACTAAGTGAGAGGTACTTGAGTTTTTGGATGGCATTTTTTCTGCTCACTTTCAACCACAGGTAACTATGTGTATGTTTTTCTCATAATGTTTTCTCAGTTTGGCTTATTCAATAGTGGCAACAGCAGTACCATTAGTAGCAGGATTAGTAAAAAGTCTTTTAAAGTCTAATTCTTTGGTCATGAGATTTGGCAGTAGGCTTGCACATGGTACAACCATGCTTGTGTACAAGTCACATATACTATGTGGCTGAAAAATGCACCTCTCTCTGCTCTCTTTTTCTACCTCATTTATCAGAATGAGACAGCTTTTCCATGTTTGGAAAGAGAGTTCATGTAATAGGATTCCTCTGACTTTTTTTACAGAAGCCTTCTTACACTGGAGTGTTTTCCTGTTCAGTGTTGTGGTTCAGCACGTGTTCTGCACAATGATCTGTAGCTGGACCATTCTTGCAGGTCATTGTGTACTGCTCAGTACACTAAATATCCAAACCTGAATGAAGTCCGAGAGAAAGTGGGAAAAAGTGAAAAAGCAATAACATGATACTGGTTTCACAGCACTGCCAACTGTCATGAGATTTTTTTTTACAGTCTTAATCTTTTAACACTTGCCTTTTACACTGTTCATGAAATACAGCTGACCCATTGCAAGTTAGTCTAGTGGTTTGCTTGTTTTGTTTGTTTGCTTGTTTTCCAAAGCCATAGGTGTAGGAACACGGGATCACAGTCAAGAGTAGCAATGTTCCCTCTACATGTTATGACATCCCTGGCTTCTGAAGTTTCACTGGCAGATTGAACGATGTGTTAACATCAAAAAAAGCTGTGATAATTATAAGCCTTCTGTTGTGCTTTCTGTTTAAGTCCTTATAGGAGATTTTGCTCTGCTTATGATTAAAAAATACTTAATGTGGTGTTTACTTCACATTTTTCATCAAGGATGGCTTGAACACTGATATTACATGATAAAACTCCCAGACATTTCAACACAGTCTACATGATTTTGTATTTACCTGAAGTAACCATCAAATTCATCTCTATAAATCTGTTATACCTGCTAATGCTTAGGCACAATTCTGTAACATTCACCTGAGACTGGACTTTTGCCTTGCCATCTTTTTCTCCAGACAATGTAGAATATTTGTGATTTATATCCAGCTGCAGATATCATTTGAATTTTTGGAGAAAGAGAAAGAGTTGTTATACTGCTTATGTTTTCAGGGAGAATGTGAAAAGGGAGCTGATGGTTTGATTCTTCAAAATTCCTAACCAAGATTTCGGACAGCAATCAAAAAAATGGCCAACAACTAGTGGAAATTAGGAGGACTTCCAAGTTTGTAAAAATGATGAGACTCATTAGAAACTGAATTAAGTTTTTGGTTACAGATGCACCTGTAAATACATAACATAACCCTAAACACTTCAACTGAGCCTGAAACTGCTCTGTGCTAGCAACTGTTTACATGCACAGAAATCAAAGACAGTTCTTGCCTCAGGGAGCTGACAATCCAGAGTAAATCAGGAAGAGGAATATTAATGCAGTGAGTTGAAAGACACCTCTGGGTCAGACAGAGCTGAGAACAGAACTTCTGTTTTCCCACTGCTCATCTGAGCCCATGAAGGAGCCTGAAGCCTAATGTGATCTAAATAATATATAAATGTAAACATAAATATAAATGCTCAAATAAATTTTGCTATACCTTGTATTTTTCATCTTCCATAGTGCTAGCATCCATCTACTGCTACCATTAGAGACTGTTTCAGGCTTGTGAAGAGGAAACAAATATACTTGTTAATTGCAGTGGTCATGAACTCCCTCAAATGGTCTCCCCATTACTTGCCAAATAATTACACTATCATCTCTCAAAAAGTACGCTGACTTCAGGTTTATTAGGATTAGTTTGCTGAGATGCTTCTTTATTTGTATGCTCTGACCTGTCTTCTCCCAAAATCTTAAGGAAGTCTTGTCTCTCCAAACAAGTCCCCAAGGTCAAATAGAATATTTCAAGATAATATGAGATGAAGAAAGTGTTGGTATTCTCACTGGGTTTTTTTCCCCTTTGTGGTACTTTTTAGCATTGTGTTGAAGAGCATACTTGTGTTAACAACTACATTTAAATTTTTTTCTTCTTACACAAAATTCCCCAAATTTTCACTTTTCATTCTAAGCATAGATAGAAATTTATCAAATTAAACTATTTGTGAATTACAGTATACTGGACCAGTCTGATTTTAATTTGTGATTTCTAAACCTTGTTTCCTGTAGATGAATAATGGCTATAATATGAAAACAAATCTTGGTTTCTTCAATCCATCTTAGAATTTCATTTTGGATTGAACTGAATTTGATCAACCTGCCAAAAGCAAAATAAAATGGTCTTCCTCCTCAAGTCCCTTCTGAATTTTGTGCATGGGAAAAAGAATTTTTTAATGCTTCTGTGCGATGTCCTTGTTTCACTCTAATTTTATTGTCCCTTGGACTTCAGCAAAACACAGGTGAAATTTGACTGTAAAGAAAAGGATGTTTGCTTAAAAGGAAAATTAACTAAAAGGTTTTCCAACAAAGAAGCATTGTCCTGGTAGTTAACAAAAGCTAATGAAAGCTATGAAGTGCTTATAAGAAAGAACATAGTAGATGTCCAGAAGTTAGTGAGAAGAGTTCTAACCAGGCTGTAAATAATGCAAAACCATTTGGTAAATCATAGAGTTCTTGGCTCTGGTAACCACCTCTAGGGCTAAAATCTCTACATACATCTTCCTCTGAAAACCTTATCCACATTTAAATCCATCATTTATGAATACTGTGGATTATATTATGAGTCATCTTATCTTCTTAATTAGAACATACTTTGACTTTTATTAGCTGTAGGGCAATGGGTATTTCTGCCTACTCTTTGGTATGCTTTACCTGCAGGGAACAAAAGTCAGCTTTTAAAAATCACAGGACATGTAAACTAAATAATAAGTAAAAGTGCTTACAAGTTGCAGGATGTGAAACAATTTTAAATTGATTGTTCAGATAAAATAACTTATTTATTCATGACTATCCTACAAAATGTTGTACTTTGATTCAAAGCCTGAAGCAAGTTGAGGCATAGTTAAAAGAGTCTTGTGCCCTGAAGACTCTCCTTTTCCTTATTTATTTTTCCCTTCCTTTTCCCTTTTATTCTTGTGTAGGTGCTTTGCAACATGTTTTAAAAACAGATGGGTGTAGAGCTAGGATAATGAGATGCTGGATCCTGAAAAATACAGGCTTATCTTCTCCTTTTGTTATTTAAAGCTACCTACAGGTTGAAGTCTGATATAGAACAGTATGAGATCACATTATTTCTCTTTCATTTATGTATTTGTGTATCTTGGTCAAACTTTTCATTCCTGTAAGAGTAGTGTGCTGTTTGGAAATATTTTGGGGTTTGACCCCAGAAAACTCAACAGTGTTAGTTATTGGACTATTCTCAAAATATCCTTCTCTGTCTCAAAAAGTACAATTTAGAAAAGTTGTTCTGTATCTGAGATAAGAAATTTCTTCTGGTAGAAGAGAAGTACCAAAAGGAAAATATCACATCTACTTTGCATAAGTAAATGTCTGGATCTAGTCATATTTGCATGGAAAATTGTTATCTGAAGAAAAGTAATTCTGGTAAAAGATGTAATTTATGGCTAAAAGTGATGTTCCGATAAAAGAAAGGCCAGTCTTTAAGACATGTCTTTCCTTTGCCTCCAAATACTTCTATAGCTCATATTTTCACTGAAGTTTTCTGTGTATCACTTGCTGAAGGAGGTCTGAGCCATTGAATATTTGCTTTTCTGTATTCCTTATGTTTTACATGTGAATACAAATGTTAACATAAAATAAGACTTTTTCTGATGAGAAGATTCTTTAAATATAAAACCAGTTTGATGACTGCCTTTTTAAAAGTACAGAAAAACCTAGGAGGTATTCCTGATTTCTAGCTGAAAAGACTTCTAAAAATTCAGATAGATGTCTACTGTTCAAGTGTTTTTTGAGTTTCTGCTTTTCTAACTTCAGTTGCATCTTTGTTTTTTTCATTTCTCTCCACACTCTTATCTCTTTTTCCAATATAACACAAAAATTCAGGCAATTACAGTTTATTCATTCTCTGCTTTGAGGCAGCAAAATCATTAAGAAAGCCAACTAATCTTTCTTTCAGGGGGTTATCCCCCATACCTCTGCCTTCAGAAAGCAGTGAGAAAGAGTGACTCTTTCATTAGCCCAAGCCTTTAAAACTTTTGAGGGATTGTCTGGACAAAAAGACTTCATTTAGAAATATCCATGGTTTTTTTAACCATATATATTTTCCACCCCAAAGGCAGAAAAGAAACTCAGAGTACCCCTTTGGTCAGTTTGGGTCAGCTGTCCCAGCCATGTCCCCTCCCAACCTTTGACCCACCCCTAGGCTACTGGCTTTTGGGGATGCAGGTGTTTGGAAGGAAATACTTGATACTGTGGGAGGATTGCTCAGCCATAGCAAAAACCTTGGTGTGTTATCAACACTGTTCTATCCACAAATGCAAAGCACATCCCCAGGTGAGCTGCTGTGAAGAAAGTTAACTCCATCCCAGCCAGACACAGTACAATATGGAAATTGCTCAACCTGTTGGTGTACTGACTGTTTTATTAAAATGCTCATGGAGAGGCTATGGGTGCATCTGCAGGCTGAAAAGCACAAAGGCACAAGTCAACATCTTTGTCACAGAGAAAGAGAAAGAAATCATGTGTTTGCAACTGCACTGTAAAGAAATCTGAACGTATTTCACTCATTCAGTTAGAGAGTTAGCCATGTAAGGACGATTATGTTCTACTCACCCAAATTAATTTTCAGCTATGTGAAGCATTTACTTCTGCTTCCTGCCCTAAGCTCTTTCGTTAAATTTCCAAGTGGTATTAAGCATGACCATGTATCAGTAGAAATGTTTGGTGTTACAGGAGGTAGCTGTGTGGGGAAAATTCAATGACAGTATTCTGCTTAATTAACAATTGTGTATCTGAAGGGAATTCTGGAGTGCTTTATCTAATTAGACAGTTGCATTAATCCATTTAACCACAAATGTTGATGCCAAGTATTAGACTGATCACAGGTCACCAGTCAGGATTCCCAGCATGTTATAAATAAATAAATAAACTTTTCTTTTTGCACTGTATGAACATGCTCCTGAGAGCTGAGAGCTGTTGTGAGTACCTCTTTGCCAGTCTACAGGATCACAAAAAGATTGGACACAAAGGGAGAGCTCTTTTCTTCACCCTGGATCCACCTACCTGAAACATCTACTTGCTCCCGCATTTCAGAAGACTGACTAATAAGCAAGTTTTGTCATCCCAGACTGAGTTTTTCATCTGTCTTCCTGAAATAGTTTCACCCTGTACAAAAAGTGTACAGTCACAGGAACAGAGAAATGCTACCTGACCTTCCCACATTTTACAGAGCTATCTTAATGCAGATTCAGTTTCCCTTTTCCTGGACAAAGAAATATTTATTTGCTTAAGGAGGAGCAACTTAAAAAAGGAAGACATGGAGAGAATTTGCTCTTCTCCATTGACCTAATGGGCTATGATGCCTTGCTGGGTTACAACAACCACAGTTCAAGGTCTTGCTGTTGGTCAGGCAGAACAGAGATTCAATGGGCATCCAAAGTGGCCTTCCCCAAAACACCCTGTTCCCATGCTTGTTCTCCTCTCCCAAAAAAAGATTCTGGGAAAATGTCTGGCTTTAAGAATGCCACTGCTGTTTAATAGTAAAACCTTGAGATTATACATTTATTAGATTTACTTAAATTATTAAATTTTGATGAAATACTGTTTTAAAACACTGCTGTACGTTCTGGTGGTGAGAAAAACCTGAGAAATATGAGTGAAATCATGAGCCAGAGGTATTCATAAATCTGAATGTAGGTTTTAAATACATTGAGAATCTGTGTGTAACAATATGAGAAGGCAGTGACTCACCTTGAGATCAGCAGTGGGGCGCAAGGCCAGCTTTACTCAGCACCTGAGGCAAGCAGTTATCTTTTAATAACCTTTCATGTTGTTTCACAGATAGACCAGAGATTATTAAATTAAACTGAAACACAATTAAGCAATTGTTAGTTGTCAAATGTCTACCTCTTCCAGAGCACATTTTATCAGTAGATTCCAAAGGGATATAAAAGGAGTTGGAGTATATATTTAATTACAAGACTTCATTTTAATCCATTCACAATTTAATTTTGGAAGATGTTATTGAGTCCTGGATCCTAAAATATCCAAAGTCAACTTCAGTCCCAGCCACAGCGTCTGCACTTTGAAGCCTTTTGAAGTAGCTTTGGATTGGACCAAAGCTGACAGATAAGTCAAAACTTGGCTGTGAGCAGAGGATTTTTTTCTCCTTCAAACCACTGGTTCCTCCCTTGAGTTGCTGAGGGCAGTGTCAGCTCAATCTGTAGATACTTCAAAGGTTTCAAATAGCAGACACCATGGCTAGGGCTGAAGCTGAAACAGACAGTTTGAGGGAACCAAATGATCATGGGGCCTCCCAGTGCTTTTCAGTGCATTTTAAAGTAGATTAAAATTGCTATAAAATGGAAAGAAAAGCGTATAAATCTTTCTCCCTTTTTCTTTGTGTGAGATCTGGATTTTACAAGGAAGAATGGCTGTCTGCCTTCAGATCTAAGTGATGCTCTTCCCCTGTCAAAAGAATGAAAAAGACTTTAGCCAATCAGCTTTACAAAGCCAAATGTCCAGTCCCACTGCTCACTTGGTTCTGCCAATTTTATTGGTTTACTATTCAAGTTTCTGGTGATGGTGGAAAGCAGTTCACTTAAAGGCTGAAAGATTTAAATATAAGCAAAAGGAACTGAAAAATACTCTGTACGTGAAAGAAAAAATACAACAAAATAGTTATTATATTTATATCTTATATTTCATAACTTCCAACCACAATCAATTAAAATATTTAAAAAAATTTTTCAATGTCTATTTCTGTTTCCCACTCAGACATGGGATGAGGTTGATGACAGCTGGAAATTAAACTAGGTCTTGAAAATGTGAATTTTAGTCATTGGGCTGTTACACCTGTACACTTTAGGCTTTATTTCAAAGTACTACTCCTTGCTTACATCTTATAGAGAATATATGCTGCTTACTCTGTGTGGATTTACCTACACTTTACTCATATATAATAAAAGCTGATTTACAAGTTAGTGGCAAAGTTGCATGTTTATCATAATATAAACCTTGACTGAAAAATAACTAGATGGATATAAAA
The DNA here is from genome assembly GCF_964188355.1 of Buteo buteo. NCBI lineage: Eukaryota > Metazoa > Chordata > Aves > Accipitriformes > Accipitridae > Buteo > Buteo buteo. The sequence continues at coordinate 37,745,368 of NC_134204.1, forward strand.
GAATAATAAGAAAGGTAGGAGATTGATCTGCTCGGTATAAAGAGTCTTCTGTTTTAGCTGATTTCCTTAGACACCACAGCATCTTTCAAAGAGAATAACTTTTCACCTCCATTAAACTAGTCTATAATCACATTGTTAAACTATAGGTGAAAATGTCAGCGAGTCATTAGCAATAGCAGGAATTATTTAGTTCTGTGGTAAGTATTAGTGCAGTTCATTTGAAAATTGAGTTTACTTTTTGGATAGATATGTTTATTAAACCAGGTTTTGGCCTTTCTTAAGCTTACCACTGCAGGCCAGGTAAGTCATTCACACAGTGGGTGCAGAAGCATGCTTTATTCAAGTGCTCTGTCCAAAATAGCCCCACTAACACAGGACCTCAAGTTGCAGATCTTTGCCAATATGAACTTCCTTTACTTAAAATAAAAGTGTCCAGGATCAAGGCGGGGGAGTTTCACCTCAGTCCCTGGGAAATTTATATCTACATTTTTGAGCAATGACTTTCAGTCCCAGGGAGTCTGGAGGGCAGGTCTCATGGCATCCCTGCAGAGAGTCTGGAAGTGTGCTGGACCCTGGGCTCAGTGGCATGAGAACCCAGGTCTGTCCTCCGTGGCAGGGTAGGTCCAGGAGGAAAACCTTCCCTCCAGGGAACAGGCATCGATGCAACTGTGCCTAGCCCAGAGGGAACAGCACACTAGGCTCTGGCCAGTGCTTCATAGGAGCTGCGCTATTGTGGACTGAACATCAGTGACAGAAGATAAGACACTGAAACTCGCTGAGGAAACTGTAGCAACAGCGGCACTGGCAGCCAGATCGCTCCATGTCTCACAGCAGGAATGCAGCCGAGGGAGCACTCAGTGCCCCCCCAGGCAGCTCTACCTGTCCACTGCTGCTCCGGTGGTGGTTCCTGCAAGCAGCACGAGCTCATTTCATTAGGCATCACAAAATGTCACGGAAAGGGTTGTATTTGTCTACCTGGAAATTGTACCGTTATTACCTTCCAAAGGACTGATGCAAGGCACTTGGTATTCCATTAATGTCGGTCACCTCTACATTAAACTCTTGTTGCCTGCCAGGCACAGGGATTTGTTGCTTACTGTTTGAACTCTTTGTGTGGTCATGAGTGGATTACCTCAGGTCTGAAAATGGTACAGTACACATTATAAAATACACCAGATTCATTGTGCAGGAGGGAGTGTATGCAAAGGTGACTTTTCTCAGCTTTAAGTGTAGACAGCTGAACAGCTTGTCCTGTGGTCACAGTGCCTGAAACTCACATTGGATGTCACTCCTATTCTGAACAAAAAGGACAGAGAGACCTTGTTCTTTACGAGCTCACAAAGCTAGAGGAAAAGATTACCTTTTTAGTTTAATGTGTACATTAGGGGCCTTACTAAATAAAACATGCCATATATTCTTAAGCTTGTGTTTTTACTCACTCTTCTCTTTTATTGCCAAGGACTAGACATATCATAGTGCAAAATCATCTCTTGCTGAATAATCCTAGCAATGGAAATAGACATTTGCTAGTCAAATAACCAAAACATAGGTTTTACCAAGTTGCTGAATTTTAAAATACTGTTCATAAGAACAAGTGACTGTTAGTTATCCAGGGTGCATGAATCAATACAAAACAAACATCTTGACAGATGAAAAGTTAAGTTAATGTATTTAAATGATTCAGTACTGATAGTGCTGGAATTAGCTCAAGTTTGTGGGAAAAAAACTATCTAAAAAAACCCTAAATCTATTAGCTAGATCTTCAGTGTGTTGAACTGTAGTATTATGATACCTTGATACCAAAGAAATAAAAAATGTTGTTAATTGCATGTATCAGATCTTTGGGCAGGCTTGACAACAGGCCAAGCAGAGTTGGAAGAATGAATAGAAAGAAGTACATTCAGCATGTAAGCTTAGATAAGGAATAGGCAGATTCAGACATCTGCAAATGATAATTTAGGTCTTTTACTGTTTATTTTTTATACCTTTTGTAGCAAAGTGTCTGCTCTGCATAGCAACCTGAATGTTGAGATTTTATTGTAGTGAAATTTTGATTCTTGATATTGAGCAGCCTTTTGAAACATCAACTAAATGTGGCTCAGATGATAATGTAAAACTTCACCACTGAAAAGGTTTCCAGATGTAACTGGATGTCAGATGTACTGGCAAAGACTTTGCACTGGGGAGAAATGCATTGAAAGGTATGACCAGAGGCAAAAATTCCACATTAAAGAGGCTTCTATCTACATGCTGTATTCTTTCATTTTTCTTAGCTTCTGGGTTGGATCAGCATTCAAGAAAGAAACATATTTTTGGGTGAGGAGAGGTCTTTTCCTTTTAATCTCAATTAAAACAGCTACAGAAAATAATTTCTTAATAGGCTGTCATGGCATAGATACTGGATACGGTTCACCGTTTGCTAAGATGGTCATATTGCCGATCAGCAGGCTTGAATCATAGTAACTTGGTAGTGTCACAGGCAAGGCTGGTCAGACCTGCTTGATACAAAGCTTTTGGTGAAATCATCCTGTTTATATGGCTTCTAAGCTCCATGGACAAACAAAAACAGACAACAAGAGAGTCATGAGCATCATTTTACAGCTGAAAAAGGAAGATTACCTTCTTTCAGGTGCGTACCTGGTTGTTTATTTACAAAAACACATGTTCAGGTAGCACAAAAGAGGTTTACCCTAAATTTCCCTCTTACCTATTACCTACCTCTAATTTCACTTAGTTCCTCGATATTTATTCCCCCCCCCCTTTTTTTAATAAATAAATGAGAATTTATTTTCAAAGAACAGTACTGCAAAATGTTGCAGGTTATCTGTGTTGAGAGTCACATGGGTGAAGTTATAGGAAGAGACTTGCCCAAGGCCACCAGGTCCGTCTCGCGCACGAGGAGAAACTGAATTTCAGGCTTTGTTTTTGTCTGGGACTAAGCTAAAATGCCACATTTCTCATGCCCAAGTCACTCGCCCGTACTTCACAGATCACATTTATGCCCAGCTGTGAGTTTCTCTGAGCTACAAGTAACTGAGGAAAAGCCAATGCAGTTGGTGTGACTCTCCTGGGAAGGACAGCAGGCTGAGGTGGCCTATAACTGGAGGTAGCAGTGCTGTGTGTACATCCTCCTGGTGTGGTTGCTCCACCCTTGAGGAGCTGCAAGTAAGATGAGTCATTGCTATTTTCCCTGAGGTGCCAGGGACCACACCTCTGCTCAGTGTAACTATGCTAGCACTGAGCAACAGCATCCAGTGACCCATCTGTTGTAAAGTGGCAATGCAAGAGGAAATTATTCTGGTTTCAGTGAAGCTCAGGAGTAGTTTGCTTCGCTCTGGTTTGACTGGATTCAGTACCAGTGAATGGTGCTTGCAGTCATTTTTGGAGACAGGCTTGGTTCCAGGTTACAAGCTCACCTCAGGACACAATCCTCTGTCTGGAACTAGTATAGGAAACAATGGGTGGTGGAAATGTGGATTATGCTGACACTGCCAATTTAACCCTTTTCATTAGCCCAAGTAACCACCTTTTTCCTTTTCCTGAAACAAGAAATAACTGAATTAGCAGGTGTGGTTCCTGTGTACTAATGTTTCCTGAGGACAAAATAAGTATCTTTTTCTCTTCTCACTAGTTCTTACTAAGAATTTCCACAGATAAAGTTATTAAGTGGAAAAGCAATGATTATGAAAAATTACATAGCTGCACTGGTGGTGTGGAGAAAGAGTTTCAATAAGCAGAGATGATGGTGCAGAATTATGCAATGAAAAGACACAGAAATAACAAGGAGAAGGCAGGAATACTGCCACTGTGTGGGTGATGAGAGGTGAACTTTTCCCCACCTGCCAATAACAAAAAATAGAAATATTAAAAAAAAAAAAAAAGAGAGCTCCCACTTCTACTACTTAATAGACTCTAGAGAAACAGCTGGGTTTTGGTGTCTCCCCTTTGCAGTGTGTTACAAGTTTGTTCCACAGCAAAGCCTGTAGTGAGCGCTGAGAATAAATTTTAAAGATCAGGAACAGATAGAATAAAGAATGTTTAACCCAAGTGTTCTGAGTTTTCCTGTTCCCAGGTTGATTTTCTAAGAAAGCATATATGTAGCAGAAAAAGACCCGATTGCTGTCCTTATTCAAGGGAAGTCTACAGGTTGGGCTGAAAAGTTATTGTCACCAGAGAAACTACACAGGGAAGTGCTAGTATGAACTATCACTACCATAGGAAGAGGATGGGGTAATATACAGCCCTCATTCAATTCCAAGGCACTCACCAAGACACAAAAGGATACTAGACGCTAAGCTGCAATCAACTTCACCAAGAATTAATAGGGTGCTCCTTGGTCTGGGACTGAGATATCTGAAGGCCAGTATGTCTTCACATTGTCTATGTTCCTTTAGAAAAGTGAAGAAGCAGATGACAGTGTTAAAAGAGTTAGAACATATGTCAAGTATATGTGTTATTTTCTGCACAGTGTGAGCGTATCTGTTTGCACTGGACATTATTCCTGGTGTGGACGTGCACCATGTAGGTATTCATATGATTGCAACTTTAATAAGCACTAAACAGATTAAATAGTGTTTAAAAGTCCAGTCTGGGTGATGTGTTGATGCATGAAAGAGAACTGACTGCCCTTCTGCTAATCCATTTGCAGCCAGAAAAAGGGCAAACCTTTCCTCCTCTTGTTCCAGTGTTGCAGGCTGGATGGAAAGCATCAGTCCTCTGCTGAGGTGGGAGACTGGTTTTATGTTCTTCCTCATCAAGTCCTTAACCTTGTTGAGACAAAAGCTGTAATGACAGCAAAGCATAATGTGGGTTTTTGTTGAAACTACAATTCCCCGCAGAAATAAGGTGGAAATATAGTTAAACTCTCCACTCAGGGACCTTAGTATTTACAGCTATCAGATTAGAAGAATATTTTACTGAGTGTTACAAATATTATGGGAGAGCTCCATCAATGGCAGATGACTGCTAGGGTTAGTAAATAATGACTTTATTTGAATGTGAATCTTAAATAACAGCATTAAAATGTTCCAGTGTGTTTTACTTCCCTTATTTGGTCCTGAGGTTCTTTGCCTTCCTGATCAAACTGTCTGCTAGGCCTAATGTATGAGGTGTCTGTCTTTGCAGTGGACAGTCATGGTATGAGCTGCGTTTGTGGCTGATGTTTTATTTCTAGGCAGATACTTGGATGACTGGCACCTTCTGAATACCAGAGAGAGGAATTCTTCCTTTTCCACCACACTGTAATGCTCATGCTACTCATCCCTCCTACCTTTCGAGGTCTGTAATCATTACTGCTAATAGTCGTTGGAGAGAAGAATTTTCAAAGCCTGTCCATATTAATATGGCCAATGGCAGAGAGGTCAGAGCACTCCTTTGAAACAAATATGATACCCCTTAGCCCACTGACTCGTAAACATCTGGTGGTGAGAGGAGGGTCGAGATCTATAAGAGAAATCCAGTATTACTACTGATTACCATCAAGTGTCCTAGATATTGTCAGGCAACACAATTATCATCATAAATCTTGTACTGAATTTTTACAGTGTGATACTATAGGTCTTCTGAATAGTCTTGTCACATCCTGACAACTAAATTACCTGAAGTACAGTATTAATACAGTCGTGAAATTCTGTAAAAGCTACAGACTGACAGCTCTTTCACTTATGCCTCAGTAATTTCCTAGAAGTTAGAAATTAACACTCTGAGTATGACTGGCTCCAGCCAGTAGCACATTGCTTAACCCCATTTGTTTGACCTTGTTTTAGTTTCATTGCCAGCCACTATTGCTGTGGATTCTTGGTTGGGGGAACCAAATACAGTTAACCCTTTTCTGATTTGAAGCAATCCTTGATTTTCTCTTCCGCCTTTATACTAATTTTATTCACAAGGAATGAAGTTGTTAAGTATGTATTGTGGTAGCCTTGCCTTCCTGTCTCTCATTCACTGAGTTATTCCTAACAGCATTTGGTTTTTAGCAGAAATTAACTCTTTTCTGAATCAACTTATTTTTCTCAGGTGAAATTTACTCTGTCCCGACTGACAACTGAAGGAATACTACCTGCCCGCTTGGGCATGAACTCTCCCATGGAAGCACCACCTAAGGATAGGTTGCTGAGATCCTACTGTCCATGCTGCACTGGCAGCTGATGTCCCGCTTTCTCCCTGGCCAGCACAGGGCTCTCCTGAGCCCAGGGTAAGCTGATTCAGGCAGCTGTGCTGGACAGACACTTGTCGTGCCTGGAGTGTTATTGCAGGATCAGAAAAGTGCCAGCAGCAGCACAGGGAAAGGCGGCATGCTTTCATAAAATGCAGTGCAAAGGACTTATTCATACTTCTCCAGTGAAAGTCCATTGGCCATTTGTTTGACAAGTTGATAAGACTTGACAGGTTGTGTTACTATGAAAGCAACTTAGAATTACATTTAAAGGAAAACAAAAAGATTACAGATACTTCTGCCCTAAGAAGAGGAGTTAACTTTCTGCTAAATGAATTACTCTTGCATGTATGATAATTGTTTCCCATAAAGTAATTTTTTTGCTGCCTTTCATCAGATAGTGCTAGACAAATTTGCATAAACTGGTGGCAAAGATCAAATCAATAAATACTTATTTTCTTAAATATTTGTGCAGATAGCTATTGTTACATTTAAGAGGTTTTGTTTTCTTTTTAAATTTAGTCTAGTATCTCAAGTATTAGTTTTGTATAAATATATGAGTTCTGAGGGGAACTTAATGTCTGTGCCATATGTTTCAAAACTGAAAATATGGTTTGCCAATTAAATGCAGTACTTAAGGAGTTTTGTCAAATAGAAGTGTATTTAAATCTCAAGGATAGCCTGGCCAATGACTGATACATCCTGATGGATAAATTAAATCTGGGCTAATTATGGTTTAAAACCCCTGTAATTACAGAGCACCAACTTAACGTGATTTTTGCGGAAGATACCTTAAAGCAGGAGAAATGTGTGTTGTACACAAATTGTATGTTGTTCATTTTATACTCTGTCTCTACAGCAAGATCCTACAGAAGAAACAGCTGTGTGTCTGATTACCTGTTCATTGTGAGAATGGTGTGAACGTCATTTCTACCTGTTTGTCTTTACTCCTGATCTCAGCTGACCACATGATATTTGCAACTCAGTCAAACCCAACAAACAGTATTTTCATGCTTCAAAGAATGAAACAAAGCAGGCCAACTTTAAATTCCCCATTAAAATATGAAGTCTGTAACAAAGGCCACCTTGTTCACAGCATTAGTAGCATTCTCCCTGAGGAAGAATATTGGGGCTGAGATGTGCCTGAGTCATAAAGCTGATTTTAACTGTTCTCTCACTCAGTAAAATACAACCAACTCAGTAAAATTGCCAACCTACAACAAAAATCAAATGGTTGATACAATTAAAAAAAAAAATTAAACAAATAGCACTTTGTAAACTCCGTTCTTACGGGTACACTTTCATTAGTGCTGTGGTGGGTTGACCTTGGCTGGATGCCAGGTGCCCAGCAAAGCCACTTTATCACTCCCCCTCCTCAGCTGGACAGGGGGGAGAAAATATAACAAAAGGCTCGTGGGTCAAGATAAGGACAGTTTAATAAAGTGAAAGCAAAGGTCGCACACGAAAGCAAAGAAAAACAAATGATGTTATTCTCTACTTCCCATCAGCAGGCGATGTCTAGCCACTTCCTGGGAAGCAGGGTTTCAGTACGTGTAGTGGTTGCTCCGGAAGACAAAATGCCCCCCTTCCATCTCCCTTTACTTAGCTTGTATATCTGAGCTGACGTCATATGGTATGGAACATCTGTTTGGTTAGTTTTGGTCAGCTGTCCTGGTTATGTCCCCTCCCAAGATCTTGCCCTGTCCCAGCCTGCCATTGCGGGGAGGGCAAAAATGTTGGGGAGACAGCCTTGATGCTGTGCCAGCACTGCTCAGCAGTAGCCAAAACACTGGTGTGTTATCAACACCTTTCTAGCTACTGATGCAGAGCACAGCGCTATGAGGGCTGCTATGGGGAGTATTAACTCCATCTCAGCCAGACCCAATACAAGTACTCATGTCATGTTGGACTTTTCCAAAGCCTAGGTTAAATGGATTTCATCGTTCAGTTGTAGAATTTGGAGGTAGTTGTCCTGATTATGGGCTAAGTTAAGTTTTAGCACTTCAGAGATGAGGAGAGCTTTGGAGAAACAAGTGTATAATTTACCAGAGGGATTCATCCTGCAGGAGAGCAGGTGATGTTATTGCCACGTGCCCTTTCCTTGTTATTTTGATAGGGTTGGAAATTTCCCATTGTCACCAGAGGGTGTGAAGGAAAGCGTGAGGGACCAAACGACTGTGAGAGACTGGAGACAATTTTGTCTCAAACAACCAAGCAGGTAGCCATAAGCAGATGAAACAGGACTTGCCATGCAGAGGTGGGGTGGGAACTGTTTCTGGGAGGCTTTCTAGCGGTTGTTTCTCAAAGAGGCTTTCTGGCGATTGTCTTTATGGAAAGTTTTCTAGGAGTAGCACTTCGGATGTTTTGTCACAGGTTCAGAGTTTTGCCACGAGCCCTTACCACAGAAGTTGTGCAAACAAGTTAAGTGGGATAAGGGGGCATCAGCGACATCCCCCTCCCTCCTCAAGAACTTTCAAGAAAACCCCACAACGCATGTGCGAAGGCCAGGCACGCACCCACTGCGTGAGGAATCTAGACAGTTACTACTGAGACTCTTTCCTCACTGGATCCAAGGGTGGTAATACTTACCTCTCCTTTTTTCTCTTTCTTCTCTCTCTCTGTCTTACCTCTTCTCTTCTCCTACTGTGTTGTTAGGAATAGTTTCCTATGGCTGTTAGGCATCAAGCTTTTTATCCAAAATATCTGCTACACGAAATTTAGCCACACTTGTGTTTTAAGCCAATGTTAAATAAAACATATTTCAAGCATTTAGGAGCCATTGTCGTGACTCCTGCCCTCAGATTCACCAGGCAAAAAGAGGTGTTGAAATTTTCCCTGTCCTTCCTCAGTCATTGTCATGACTCCTGTGTGCAGCAACAAACTATCTAAAAGATCATCTTCCCCAAGCCTACCAAGTGGAGTTCGACAGAATGTCTTCAGATATGTCTGCTGGATGGATGTGATGAATAATGATCATTAGAATACAGCCTTTCATCTGTACACCTCAGAGGACTTCACAGTGGTTGATGGAGTCATGAAGTGACTTACCCTTTATCACATGGTGAACTGGTCACAAATTTGGGAGAAAAAACCAGTTAGCATCATTTTCAGCTAGCTAGTCCATACTGTTTCCCTCACTGCCCAGTGTGTCTTAGTGGAATCCTTCCTCAAAACAATGTTGCACATTTTTGTAGTCTGTGCTAGCCTATAGGCCACTGTTATTTTTCTCTCCTGGAGTCTCAATCAATAGAAATTGGGATAATGTCAGTGGTTAGTAGGAGAAAATTTCTTGTGTGTTCTTTGAGCAGTGAAGAACAGAAGCTTCACCTACTTACTGCAATTTATCTACCAGATTTTGTCAAGTGTAATCGTCTTATATTTGTAGTGATTTCTTCATGACAAAGAAAAAAGAGCATGAAATGTAAAAGGATTTGACACAAATATGTCTGCAGCTAATATACATCAGGTTTTGAGCATTAGCAACGTCAACATATGCCTCTGACAAGTGAGGCCCTGGAGCTACTGGAAAGAAATCCTTCAATTTCTGCAGTTGCAGGTTACGGGTTATATAATTAATCCAGGCGTACAGCAGTAACATGCTGGCTTCCTCTTACTTTGGCAGTATAGCATGCCATTAGGTATTTCTTTCTCTAAAAGCAAGCATTTTCCTCTTCTCCTCCATCTTTTCTCCCCTCCTTTTCTGTCTCCAGACACTGAGTAAATGTTGAACAACTTCCAAAACATTTTTCCCTCCCTCTTCTCCCATTAGATCTGTCCCTTGTCACAGCCAGGAGTGAGATTTTTATTTTCTAATAGACAGATTTTTCTCATGACTGAGATTGTACATATGCGCGTGAGAAATGCCTCAATTGCATTCCCCATCTATCAACAGTTCCCTTGATTTGTGACTGCGTCACCATTTTAAGCAGAGCTGAAAGCGTTGGAAGTTTAGACATCATGTGTCACAGTGATGATATGCTGCAATGGGGAATATAATTCATATGGTGTTGCATCCTGCTTTATTATTAGGTTTCACTCTTAATGCTACAGGCATTCATTTGAATATTCCCTCATTGTTAATCAAGACTCCCAGCTAGAGGTTGCCATTGGGTTTTGTATTTTTCTGCTAGACTTTTCACTTTCTGCTGAGAGCATCCATGGATTACTGTTACCCCAAGAACTAAGATTTGCACAGAGCATGATTTTATTTCAGTGCTACAACATACACTATGACTGTTGAATGCTGAAGAGAATTTTATTTCCTATCACAAGTGATGGGAACTGAAGTGTACTCAACATGAGATCTGACCCTGCTCTTCAGTATGTACAGTTCTGTTAAATCCATGGATATCTAGGGGCATCCACCAAATTTTAGTGCCAGTTCTCTCTAGGTAGCCCTATAAACACTTGTCTGTTGGGATTTTTCCACTTCTTTCGTAACATTTGCACCACACACTGCTATCTCTCTATTTGCAGAAGATGGAAGAGGACAGGAGAAGGTTTATTGGCTACATTTATTTGCTGTTCTCATTCTATGCAGTGTTTCAATGAGAAATGTGTATTGAAATGGGTACAGTTGGGTTTTTTTCTGGTCAGCAGGCTTTTGACCCCCAGCTAGGAGCAGGACTGGTCTCAAAATGCACCACGGAGCTTGTGTAAGTTTTCATTAGTCATCTTAATAACTCTAGATTTAATTTAATTCAATGAAAGGGATTTAGAACAGAATCCTTCTCTTGCTGCTGTTAGGCAATTGGCAGAACATGGTGTTGTTACAGCATGACTCTCCTGTCTTGGCACCTTCCACTCATGATTAGCAGAGTGCCTGCATGACCTTTCAGATATTTTCACTAAGCAGTCTCACAGACAAGAAGGAATTAACACCTTACTGCTCACTTTTCCATTCTGCTACCATGCAACTGCTGCCATTCTCCATCTAAACAGCTGCTTGGAAATTTGTTTTTTGTTTGCTTTGACTATCCTTTGCTGGGTTATTACCATTCCTGTCAGGATGCTCAATAACAGCTGGTCATTGAGAAAACTCTATGGCTTGTTGTAGCAGGAACAGAGATAAGACCTTTATTTCCTTACCTACCTGATATTTTTAGAAAGTCTTGAACATCAAGGGAGGAATTCAGCACTTGACAAGTGCTGCAGGAATCTTCCCAAAGTCCCTTCTGAGTTCCCTGATGGAGGAAATGGGATGATCTGGATTACCTTTCTGGTATAGGAGCAGGGCCTCACTATCACATTTTTAGATCATGTTTGCAATTGGTCTAGACAGGATTAGATAGTCCAGACCTCGCCGAGACCTGTGTAGGTCACTCGCCAAGCAGCCCTTAGTATGAGATAGGCCTCCATGGTCCAACTGCCTACAACCCTGTTAGAAAAGTGATTAGTTCCCACAGTTTTGCTCAGCTGATGCCTGTCTCTCCACATGGCACTCGCATTTTTTTTGTGTTATCTGATTGCCACAGACATCACAGAGCCATATTTTTGTGAGTGACAAAGTGCAGAACTGCAGTATATTCTTGCAAGTAGTAGTGAAACAAAGAGTCAGGAAAACTCTTTAAAGGAACTTCTTAAACAGCTGTTCTTTACTGGCAGACAAAATATGAAAGAAAGATCTGTGGAAAAGTTAAAAAATACTGTACAGAAAACTGTCTCTCCAAAAGTCCTTTTCTGCTCCCCAGTTACTTCCCTTTTTATCTTCTTACTTAGTCTTCCCTTCTTCTGTGCTTTCTTATGTCAAAAATATGGGAATAGAGTTTTCTTGACATAAATTCAAGCTTGCCTCTATCAGTTGACTCCCTTCAGTGACTTCAGAGACTAGTTTGCACTCATTGTAATTATGAAAAAAAATTAAATTGTGGTTGGATTCAGACATGCACCAGCATTTGTCTGACTCAGTAGGTCATTAGCAACATCATTTTTTTTCCTTGCGAGAAAGAAAGTAGAGTAATTGGACAGCTCTACATAGTAAAACTGAATTGGTAAAATCTTGTCAATGTAACTTAGTTGTAATGGTGGCAGGAGCTGAATGTGATGTTTTCTAGGACTGTGGGAAAATAACAACAATTCCACAGAGATCTTTTTCCCATTCAGAGCCTGCTGTTTGTCATCTCTCTTGTGTAATACTGGCATTTTAATGATATCCATCCTCTTCCAAGAGAGTAAAATTAATGGGACACATATATTACCCTAGTTATCTTGTAACAGTATTAGGTGGGATGACTCAGTCATAAGAGTTTCAAAAATCAAATGTAGTAGCTGAATTAACAAATATAATAAGAAAGCTGATCTTTGTTCTTCTATTTAATTTCAAAATAAAAGCTTAATTACAGCAAGTAAGTGGGAGATCTATATTCTCTGTTAAGAAGACTTTCAAAGCATATCTGAGAAGACAAATTTAATGAAAGAGCGAAACAAAAGAAATAAAACCATTTTATTCCTTTACTCTTTCATCTTTCCTCTATTTCTCAAGTGCTGCACTGAATAAAGGGAAGCACACAAATTTCAAAGTACTCTTATTGACTCAGAGAAACATTGTCCAACTATTTGATGGTGAGATAAACAGCCCTTTTTCTGTGTTGTCCCTTCAGATCCATCTCAGACAAATTCTTCAGTGAGTTTAAGGAAAGTTTTACTTTCAGTAGAGGTGCATTATACTAGCCTCCTTCTCTCCTTGTTTCACCACCACATCCCCCTCTTTTTCATTGCCAGAAAGAGGAAGAGAAAGTACTCCTGATGGGAGACAGATTTGTTGGAACAGAATATGTTGCAATTAGAGCAGGGCGGTACAGTTAGAATTAAAAAAACAGATATTACATAAAAAATTTCTGCTGTGCCCTCTGTCACTGACAGAGAGCACCATCCTGAAAACGGTGGCTCTAAGGCTGCAGGGTAGAGGGCAGGTACAGAAATCTGTTACTGGCCACCACTGGAAATAATGTCTGATTGATGCTTACAGTGTCTTTAAGCAAATCTCAGACTGTGTGTTCGTAAGAAGATAAAGGGAAGGGTACATGGTCTTCAAATTTGTAAACAAGTGATGAAGAAACAGGGAGGATAGTTTGTGCTCTGTGTCTGTAAGACAAGAAGTAGTGGGTTTAAATTATATCAAGGAAGATTCAGGCTACATATCCAGGAAAAAATTCATTCCAGTAGGGACAGAGAAGTAGTTGACACATCTGACGAGTCTGTGAATTCTGTATCACAGAATGTCTTTATGAGTATATGTCATGGTTTAATCCCAGCCGGCAACTAAGCACCACGCAGCCACTCGCTCACTTCCCCCCTGCCAGCGGGATGGGGGAGAGAATCGGGGAAAAAAGAAGCAAAACTTGTGGGTTGAGTTAAAGACAGTTTAATAGGACAGAAAAGGAAAGGGCAAAAAATAATAGTTATAGAATATACAAAAGAAGTGATGCACAATACAATTGCTCACCACCTGCAGACTGACACCCAGCCAGTCCCCAAGCTGCAGTGCCCCCTGGCCAACTCCCCCCAGTTTATATACTGGGCATGGTGTAATATGGTATGGAATACCCCTTTGGCTTGTTTGGGTCAGCTGTCTTTGCTGTGTCCCCTCCCAGCTTCTTCTGTACTCCCAGCCTCCACTGGCAGGGCAGTATGAAAAGCTGAAAAGTCCTTGGCTTAGTATAAACAGTGCTTAGCAACAACTAAAACACCAGTGTGTTATCAACATTATTCTCATCCTAAATCCCAAACACAGCACTATAACAGCTACTAGAAAGAAAATTAACTCTATCCCAGCTGAATTATCCAGGACATTATCCAGCCCTTATTTTATACCATCTACATCATGTCTAGGTCCCAGACTTTCTGATACCTTTTCAATTAATCACCACTACTTTTCCTGTCATTTGATATATATACACACAGATATAATTCCCACAGTCTATGGGCATTTAAAAAGTCCATTGAGTTCACTTAGTCCCCAGCTTTGGGCTCCATCTGTCATACCAGTCTTTCTGGGCAGGAGGGATGGCACAAAGTCCACTTGGTTGGCAGAGCAGGATCGGGTTTTGGTGCAGTGTGGCAGGCGGCTGACATTGGACACAGCAGGAGGATAGTGTGTAAAGTTGGACTGTTGCATGCTGAAGTCAGTTCTGGTTCCATCACTGCTGCACTTCGCTTAGTTTTATCAAAGTTCATTCTTGCTTAATCTAAGTGATTCTTACTGTAATACCATTGATATAGGATATACCCATTATAGTAATGATAACATACAGTGGCAGGGTTATATAGCAACTACCATCATACAATTTAATTCATTGGCTATTCTCACCTAAAATCAAATCCCCTTGAGGCACACATCAGACTTCCGCATCCTTTCACATCACCCACCAAGTGCACCGAGGTCCTTGAGCAAAAGCAATCCCATGGATGGGCCTGCCTTGCCTGAGGCGGGAGTAGCCCAGACTGTCTTCCCTAACGTATTTTTTATGGGCACTACAGGGAATTTATCCCCTTGTACAGTATGTAAAAGTTCTGACTGGGCAGGGCCAGCCCGATTGGTAGATCCTCTGGTGTTGACTAACCAGGTGGCTTTTGCTAAACCTGTATCGCAGTGTTTGAAGGTTCCACCCCCCATTGCTCTCAATGTAGTCTTTAACAGTCCATTGTATCATTCGATTTTGCCAGAGGCTGGTGCATGATAAGGGGTGTGATATACTCACTCAATGCCAGGGTCTTTGGTCTTTAGTCACTTGATAGAGAGGGCTTACAATCAGACTATAATTTGGAATATGCATTCTCCAAAACCCCACAATACCTAAGAAAGCCTGTGTTTCCTTTTTATTAGTCGGTGAAGACACAGCTGCTATGTTGTTGATCATCAACGTCCATCTTACCATTTTATTCCTAAAAACTGGATCTCCTGTGCAGGTCCCCAGACCTTACTTTGTTTCATGGCAAAACCAGCTTTCAGAAGGATTTGGATTATTTTCTTCCCTTTCTCAAAACCCTCTTCTGCTGTGTTGCCCCATACGATGATGTCATCAACGTATTGCAGGTGTTCTGGAGCTTCACCCTGTTCCAGTGCAGCCTGGATCAGTCCATGGCAAATGGTGGGGCTGTGTTTCCACCCCTGGGGCAGTCGATTCCAGGTTTACTGCATGCCCCTCCAAGTAAAAGCAAACCGTGGCCAGCACTCTGCGGCCTGAGGGATTGAGAAAAACGCACTAGTGATGTCAGTCGCGGCATACCACTCAGCTGCTTTTGACTCCAGTTCGTGTTAAAGTTCTAGCATGTCCAGCACGGCAGCTCAGCGGCAGCATGTCTTCGCTCAGGCCATGATAGTCAGCTGGTAGCCTCCACTCTCCATTAGACTTTCCCACTGGCCATACGGGACTATTAAAGGGTGAGCGAGGTTTGCTGATGACTCCTTGGCTCTCCAGTCGACAAGTCAGCTTATGGATGGGTGTCAGGGAGTCTCGGTTGGTGTGATATTGCCACCGGTGCACCATTGTGGTAGCAATTGACACTTGTTTTTCTTCAACCCTCAGCAACCCCACAATCGAAGGGTCTTGAGGGAGACCAGCCAGGGTAGATAGCTGTTTAATTGCCTCTGTCTCCAAGGCAGCTATACAAAAAGCCCACCAGTACCCCTTTGGGTCCTTAAAATACCCTCTCCTGAGGTAGCCTATGCCAAGGATGCACGGAGCCTCTGGGCCAGTCTGTCTCATCTCACGCGGTGGGTTACGACGGGGGGGTGAATCTTTGGATTTCCCGAGAGCCTGCATGCTGTTGGAAAAGCTGGCCCCTGCTCAGCAGAGTTGTGGGGCGGGTCAACCCACAACAATGACACAGAGGAACAATTTGCTGGTAACTTTATTAACTGACAACTTTAGTGAATGAAGGAGGACAATTTGGCAACAAATAACTGATACATTTCAGCGAGTGATTAAAGGCACTTAGGCAAAGAGGCCACTTTCCTAACAACCCATCACAATTTATACAAAACTTACACACATGAATATTTATGACAAGGAGAGAGCAGGTAGAGAAAAAGAGAGAGAGAGAGAAGAGAAGGGGATAGAGAAAGGGCAAGTATCACCACCCTTGCATCCCACATTTTTGTAGAGTAGCAAGCTTGGTCCCTAAGTGATGGGTTGACAAAGACACAGGTGTGCTGTTGGCTTTATATAGCCTTTCTTATGCCTGCGCAGTTTGTTGTTCCAGAAGGTTCTCATCTTCTCTGGCTTGCCCTGCATAGTCAGGCAAGTTCTGTCTCCAGGCAACAACAGGAGAAAGTAAGAGAGAAGCAGCCCTCCGCCCCACCTCCACAGAGCTCGTTCTGTCTCTCTCCCAGTCTCACAAGGCATTCCACTTGAGTTGTTTGAGACATCCTTTTCAGAACAGTTTGTGACACAGTCACAATGGGGTGCTTTTGCTACTTGTTCCCCACTATACTCACTTTGTCTTCTGATACAGTTAGCTGCTGGGATTCTTCTGTCACTGCAGAAATAACAGATGGGTTCTGCCCCTTTATAACTTGATGGCATTAGAGTACACTGTGCACCGGAGTCCACTAGAGCCTTGTACTCCTGTGGGTCTGACATGCCAGGCCTTCGAATCCACACAGTCCAATAGACCCAGTTGTCCCCTTCCTCCATGTGGCTGGAGGCAGGGCCCCTCTAATCCTGGTCGGAGTATTCATTACTCACCTTTTGTAAAACTGACTTAGAAGTCCCTTCAAGAGGACTGGAAGTAAGATCAGCCCTTCTCTGTGTGGTGAATTGCCCACTGGAAACTGGAGCTGCATTTTTCCTGGAAGAATCCCCTTTTGTGTTTGTTTTTCCTCACAACTCATGTACCATGCATCTAGGGTCAAGGTAGGTTTTCCATCCCACTTTCTCATGTCCTCTCCATGGTCACACAGATAAAACTACAGGGTACCAGCCCTGGCCAGAGTCCAGGACATTGCAGTAAGTTGTGCATCTTTGGAATAGCCACAGCGTTTTGCTTTTAAATATTCTATCACTTTATCAGGGTCCTGTAGTTGTTCAGGAGGGAAGTTCCAAACCATTGGAGGTGAGACGTTCTCTAGACACCTGCCCATATTCTCCTACGTGCCATGCCACCCTGATTATCCAGCCTCGGGGCAGATCTCTGGGTGATATTCTTAAATAGTTGTTTAATCTTAAACAAGACCTGGAACACTTTCAGGAGACATACCAATAGGAACATACTGGTTTGAACATCCCAAGGATATTCGAAATTCTCAAGAGCTATTGTAATTTGCCTGGAGGAGAAGGGGAGGATGAAGGGAGGTGTCTCCCCCATGAATTGGCTCTCCAAGGAGAAAAGATAAAAGGTGTAATTATTAATATTTTCTGATAGATGGCTCCCGAAGTACAGAGGTGACAGCAGTGCTGAATACAAATACCAGATTAGTTTCATTACTAGCAATTCTATCATGTCTTAAGCCAGTGTTACAAAGTACAGCAATATATAATCAGCCCAGTTCCCACAGGTGATAAACAGCACAACAGGGAGCATATACTGCAAGTATTACATAACACAACTTTAAGAACAAGCGCACTGACTTTGAGAGCAAATAAATCAACTGTGACTGTGACTGTTGAACTAATTTAATGAATGCTTATAACAAATTGATTGTAATGCATTTCAGTCAGATTTGTCCTTATCTCAACCCGCCGAGCCCCATGTTGGGCGTCAAAAAGTACTGTTGTGGTTTAATTCTAGCTGGCAACTAAGCACCACACAGCTGCTTGCTCACTGCCCCCCCCCCTCAGTGGGATGGGGGAGAGAATCAGGGAAAAAAAACCCAAAACCCCATGGGTTAAGATAAAGACAGTTTAATAGGACAGAAAAGGAAGGGATAATAATAATAATAATAATAATTATTATTATTATTATTACTATAGTAAGAATAGAATATACAAAAGAAGTGATGCACAATACAATTGCTCACCACCTGCAGACTGACATCCAGCCAGTCCCCCAGCCATGGTGTCCCCCCACCAACTGCACGCAGTTTATATACTGGGCATGGTGTAATATGGTATGGAATACCCCTTTGGCTCATTTGGGTCAGCTGTCTTTGCTGTGTCCCCTCCCAGCTTCTTCTGTACTCCCAGCCTCCACTGGCAGGGCAGTATGAAAAGCTGAAAAGTCCTTGGCTTAGTATAAACAGTGCTTAGCAACAACTAAAACACCAGTGTGTTATCAACATTATTCTCATCCTAAATCCCAAACACAGCCCTATACCAGCTACTAAGAAGACAACTAACTTTATTCCAGCCAAAACTAGGACAATATGTTAGACAAAGGTCTGTCAAAAATGTTAAAATTATAATTATTCTATGCGAGAAAAGTGAAAAGACTGGAAGACATCTTTTAGTCTCTTCCAATTTTATAATTCTACCATTTTGGCTACAGTTAATAGCATTCAGTTTTACAGGACTTAGTCAACTGTTGAAGGTTTGAAATGTAGAATGACAGAAAGAGCCACCAGGCTTCATTGGGGTGGCATTCTTTAAATGTTCACTGAAAAATAGCTGAGAAAGACAAGTGATGGGATACATTTTTGGTCACATAATACCTGGAGATTTTTTCTGAAATAGAACTATAGCTTTTTATACATAAATACTGAAGAATCAGATTTTTGCTATTATGTTTATTTATGTTGTAATACAAGTGCCATAAAATCTTGGAAATTTTGTGTAGGTACTAATGCTTTTCATTGATTTTTAAAGTACTTTAGTTTTTTAAATATTCCATATGCTTTCTGTAGTGGTTTTACATATTATGAAGTATTTTTGTAGTAATCTAATTCAGCTGTTTTTTACTTTGCTTAATGCTTTTATGAAGAGGACGTAAAAGGAAAAAGCTCTGGATTCTCTTTCACTGACAATTTAAGGAACTGATATTTAAAAAACCCTGGAGAGTAAATGATACTTGTGCATCACTTGCTATTACAAAAATTTCAGTACAGTCAGATTCTGGGTGATATATGTGTTGCTGGTAATTCTCCCAATTATGAACAATCTTTCTGAATTCTTTATTGGGCTTTCATTAGATGAATTCTGATTAAGTGAAAACTACTGAGTTTTATGTATTGCTATTTGCTACTTTTTTGCCCTGATGACCAATATGTATCTAGGTTTCTCTGTAAAACTTGAAAAACATAATGAACAGATTATATAATATTCTTTGAAAAAGAAAACAGCTTTCTGAATACTGTTTTGATCTTCTCCTTAAAAACACTGAAGATTTCAGAGAATGATTTTTTTCTCAAATTAATCTTTTTACTCAGTTGAAACTTTCAGTGAAATGGAAATTTACAATTATGGTCTGGCTGGGAAAGCTGGAGAGGGCTCTTTGCCCTCCATTTGCCCCTTTATACAATCACTTGCTGTGCCACTAGCAGGTCCTTACTCTTGGCTGTGGCTCAGAGCTACACCTCTCCCAGTTCCTCCAAAACCAGCTAGCAACCTGTTTCATTCCCATACTGCTGCAGCCATGCAAACCATGGTATGTATTCCTAGCCCTGACTTCCCATAGTGTCTGCATGTCAGGCTGCATTTGCTCCTCTTGCATTGCAAAAAGTGCTAAGCCCAGCAAAAACACAGCTCCAAAATTCTCTCATTCCTCACTTCCAACGGAAAAACTGAATTCATTCAAAAACCCCTGTTAAGCCCAAAAGCTTTTGTTAAGACTTGAGTACTGCCTGCCTTCAGAGGATAAACTGTGTACATAAGGCTGAAAATGAGGCATGAAGATTTCAAAAAATGCCTGTAATAGTGAGGAAAATTGATTAGCCATTTCGTTTGTCCACAGATTATAGTCATTCTCATATAGTATAGTACGTAATTCAGGTTGAATTCACTTACAGGTTTGCAGCACCCAAGGCATAAGTCAAGAACCACATCTTAAAATCTGATTACAACCTGTCCTGGGTATTCATTCTGGCCTATCTTGACTCAGGTTTATTTTGATTTTGCTTTATAGGTAAAGTTCTAATTTCAAATATTATTATCTGCCTTTTTCTCAGCTACTCTCTCTGTCCTGCTCATGGTATCAAACCTAAGACATTAAAAGGTAAAGGTATTTAGCCAGAGTTTTAAAATAAATATTCCAGTTATGTTTGATGAAGGTATTATATATACTCTGAACGTGTGATCGGCACTCTACCCCAGACAAACGTCACCATAGAGCCATCTGGTGCATTTTTCTTGCAACTCCACTGAAAAAGTACTGATGCTGCACAAAATAAAGAATCCATTATAAAAAAAAGGATTAATTTTTAACAGCAGTAAATAGCATAGAAAACAGCTACTTCATGTTGTAGTTAGACAATGAAAGAGAAAAAGGCAAAATTATTTACTGCCTTTTAGATGTTAAGAAACAAAGATATGAGGAATCATTGCTCTGAAAAGTCTGACCTATGATTCTTCCCATACATTTCACAGCTATTGCAGCTATTGCAGTTCTTGGGAGTTTGGGAGCTAATTCAGCTAGTGTCACATCATTTGTGAGAATTCATGACACAAGAGGTGTATAATTCAGGCGGTGGTTGGTTGTTGGTTTTTTTAAAATAGAGCACCTGGTGATGAATGGGAGTGCTCGTGTGTTGAGAAGGCAAGAAAATACAACATGAGCACAGAGATTAATAGAAAGTACTGGCATCAATGTCAGCAGTTCTTACTGCTTATTTGTTTCTTTTCTGGATTGTAATTTGTTGTAAATTAGGTCACTGCCTTGAGGAAAAGAGTAGTGCACAGAAACAAAACTACAAGGGTTAGAAAACATAAATCATGCAAGCAGTTGTGCAGATGATCCACACAGTCATTGCAGAGCCAGTGTCACTTCTACTATTTCCCTAAATCCACAGAGAGAATGAAATCAGAAAAGACTGTCAAAAAATATACACTAGAGAAGATGGGCTGATGGGGAAGGGCTGAAAGAAAGAATTTTGTGTCATTAACAATGTTTTTTGATTAACGCTCTAGTTTCAGTGTAAAATTATGTGAAAAGTATGTTTCTTCTAACATCTCAGATACCAGCTCTGGACAATTTTGATACTGTAACAAAACACGGGATATTTCCTTTTAGTCTAATTGGAGTCAGCTGCTGCTGTGCTCAGCTTTAGGAAGTTCATGCCCTTCGGTATGAACCTCTTTTGCCATCTGCTGAAAATACTAGAGAAGATCAGTTGCCTGCAGTTTATTTTTGGGTAGGTCATGTTAGGCAAATGGGCTGATGCTCCTTGTGTGCCAAGGAATAAGTGTAATGCAAAAAATAGGACAGGGGAATGGGAAGAATATACCAAAATAATGCAGCCCTCATTGTTTGAGCACTGTGCAATGAAACAGAGCCATTTGGGCAATGCCTTGTGCTAAGATGCTTCACTGGCAGGGCTGCAGCAGCTGACATGCCATATCTGGATTTCAGGTTTCAGTGCATTTATTCTGATGTTAGCTGAAGGACGTATGTGACTCGTCTGTGACAAAAGTGTTGTTACTGTACTTGAACAACATGGAATGGCAAGTGATGTCACTGCATATGTTTTTTCTTTAATTTTTAACAAAGGCTGGAAAGCAAATATGTTCTTTTTCCACTTACACTGTACATTCCTTGCCTTTCAAAGGTGAATATAAACTCAATTCAATTTAACTTTACATTTCATAACCATCTCAGGGACGGGTGAAGAATGACCAATTTGGTATCTGAAGAAGTGGTGAGCACACTTATCTCTTTAAAATTTCCTGAATTTTCCACTGATGAAAAATATTTCCTTGTCAGTTCCTCCAACACTGTCAATCTTAAGAGCTTCTAGAATCTAAAATCACGATTTAAGAAAGTGAGTAGGGATATTTACATGCTTAGAATAACAATTTTCAAATGCCCAGTTTTCAGAGGAAGATCAAATATCTTTATCAGTCACGTCTTTTTTCATTGCATTTAAGGTTAGACGCTCAAAGTCAATCATCACTTTTGAAAATCCAGAAAATTGTATGGAAAACTAGCTTGAAGCATAGAAGCTAGAAATAATCAGAAGGCTCTAAGTAACCTGGGAATCTTAACTGTCATTTAAAAATTAGTCCAGGCACTTTAGAGAGAAGGATTTACTACTGGGGCTAAAGGCCCAAGTGTGACTGGGGGCTATATCTTCTAAATTGCTTTTCAGATGTGGGACTTGTACTTACTTCTGAGAGGTTTACTTAACTAGAAAATTGGACTTTTTGTTACTTCCCGCTTCAGTTATTTGTCTCTTTAAGCACCATAAACATTATTGTTGTTGTTGTTGTTATTATTATTTTTCCTTTTTGAAAATTTCCATATAGCTTAAAAGCTCATGAATTAAAAGACATTGGAGAGCTCATAATAGACTGCAAACATGATTGTAGCAACACATTGGTAAGGACCAACATGATTTATGTTGGCATATATTTTTTAAATAAGTTTAATATTTTTGCCAGATTAACAAACATAAAATGTGAAGTAGTCTTATGATCCATGAAACTGATGCAGTATGAACAGCAGCAGTGGAAACATCTTCACAACCGCCTGCCAACGCTCCTCAGTCCTGAACTGGGCCCCCCTGCAGGAGGGGAGCACAGGTGGCCAATTCATGATCATTTCTGATATGGGCCATGCGTGTGGGGTGTAATATCCCCTGTGCTAGTACTTTAGTTAGTTAGTTAGTTAGTTAGTGGCTAAGTAATGTGTGACAGCTGTGGAATGCTATTCCTCATATCTAGTTCTCTTTGGTTTCTGAAAAGGAGCAAGTGGCTGAGTAGAGGAAACTTACGGGTGAGGCATAATTATGAGACCTGCCCAACTTCATACAGGCATAAATTCTGCAAAGGTCTTATCCACTTTTCACAAAGGACAGGAAGACCAGAACAATATCAATAAATCCTTTTGATATTAGGCATTGGAAATTCTGATGAAAAAATAGTTTTGATCACTGTCGTGCTGGACTAGATTTTAGTTGTCAACCTCCAGTTGAAAGGCTAGCTAATCTTAAGGAGTATTCAAGTATACAGAGTACTCATGTACACTGCAGGATGGACTTTCATTTTTTTCCCCTGTTTTAAAGGAGCTACTTGAAAGTTAACAGAATGATTAAATTTCTTGTTCTCATTGTGTTTGTGCAAGCAGAAATGCAAACTAGAGGCATGCAGGAGCTTTCTGTAGGATTTATCCCTCTGGGAGAACAAGCACAAGCACAGAGGGAAAGTTTAAGAATTGAAATCTTGATGCTGAGCAACCAAGAAGTAGAAAAATTGTTCCACACCTTGTTTAAACAGAGACCTTAAGTACTGAATTTGACTCTTACTTGCCCATCCTTATCCAAGTTTATTTTATGAGTGGTTTTTTTTTCTTTTTCATTTTTCCTTTTCTTTTTCTTTTGCTTTTGTTTTTGCTTTTGCTTTTTGAGTTTGGATTAGATGACTTAGTTTGTGACTGAAAATCATCAGATGAATTCCACGTTGTAGCTCTTATTTCTCCACTTCCCACTTTTCGTACTTCACTCCTCTTTGGAAATTGATTTTATTCAGTTAAACAAGAGTCTTCTTTAGATGGATTGGTAATGCAGCAGATGAAGTACCAACCTATGTGCTTTCAGCTGGGAAATGAAAAATGATCCTTGGTCCCACAGTGTTACTAAAGGACAAAACACCACCTCCTTTTAGTTAAAAAACACAACCCAAATATGTTAGAGAGAAGCACTGGCTAAACAGGCATGGAAGTCTATTTATCATGACCTATCCTTGGCAATCTCAGAGAAATGACAAATTCTTCACATTTTCTTTCTTTATCTTTCTTGGTGAAGATTCATATTGCTAGAAAGTATTACTCAAATCATTAATTTCAGAGATTTGAACAGGTTTTTGTCAAAAAGCACCTGGAATAGTAAAGACCTGATAGAAAAAGAAGGGAAGGAGAAGGAGAACTTGTGGAAAATACATGCTGCTTGATCTTTTTATGTTATTGAGGGGATCATAAGTGTAGAATTAGAGACAAGCTTCATTTTTGTTGCAGGTTTGTCATTCAAATGTATATATTCAACAACCTAGAGAAAGCCCTGTATTGTTCTCCAACTATAAAATGGAACAATTTCTCAAGTAAAAATTTCCAGCAGATATGGGGAAAAAAATTGCTGCAGATAATACATACTCTAACAGCAGTGATTATGTGAGACTGTGAAAATATTCAGGCACAAGAAGGCAAAAATGCACATCTTTTCTATCCTTCAGATGCCACTGACAACTCCAGTATCTTTCAATCTATTGTGATTTCCTTCATGGGATCTATTAGCAAAACAATACCTTTTGATAGGATCTGGAAAACACTCAATGAAGACTGCATTTTAAAAAAGTATGAAGTTATTCTTTTGTAAAAGCAGGAATGTGATCCAAGTCACACATTGTGTTGCAATAATTTTCTACAGATATTGCAAAAAGGACTGATGTATTTTTGCAAGATTTGTGAAAACACATCAGTCGCTTTTTAGCATCTCAAGGCATGCTCATGCTAGTCCTCTTAAACCATTTACACCACTATTCCAAAATGGTGAGAGATCCAATAAGCTGAGGCACACAATACATAGTATTGGTCCCCCGGGCTTAAAAGAAGCTTGACTCCAGATATAAATTTGGCACCATCATCCTATCTCTAAACAGACCTCATTATGGCAAGACCTAGGAAATGGATTTTGTGTCATCTAGTTATTAAGCACTTGCATTCAACTGGAGATGTTTATTCCTGCTAAAAGTTGTGTGAACTTGCTAACAAAAAGATGAAAGTCAGACAGTGGTTTGCTGTACGTGCTTAGGCTGCTTCCTCAAGCATTTTCCAGATTTCATTTATCAACATGTAAGATTT
Source organism: Buteo buteo (assembly GCF_964188355.1). NCBI lineage: Eukaryota > Metazoa > Chordata > Aves > Accipitriformes > Accipitridae > Buteo > Buteo buteo. Next base: position 37,770,404 of record NC_134204.1, read on the forward strand.
ATAAGATAGCAGACCCACTACACACAGTACTAAATTTTTAGTTGTTTTGAAAACCTAATGAAATATTTTTTAAAAAATTCAGCTATTTATGATTTTTTTCCATGAACTTATGTGCTGAGAAATTCTGCCAGAAGAATTTGTACTCTGGCAAGGTTTTAGCTATAGTGCTGCAGATCACAAGGTCCTCCATTAGAGGGTCCCATAACACCAGTTTAAGCAGAATATGGTACTGCTGGTAAAATTGCAAAAAAGGTCATTAAAGTGCAGAATAAGTGGCTGGGATGAACATTGGTACTTTGATTGTAATATGTAAGAGCAGATGAGAAGAAACATGTACACATTAGAAACCAATGTGGCTAAGTGACACAACACAGATCTAAATTCAAAGTAGTCATGGGTAATCATAAATTAGGGAATTTTGCTTTCGTTTTATTGTAGTTGTTTACTTCCTTGTAGCACAAGTTATTGTTCAGCATGCCTTTGAGACTGTAAACTTCACATCAGATCTCCATATTAATGCCATATCTTTATGATCCTTGCTTTGAGTCTTACCATCTGTATTTCAGCATTTATTTCAGGATCTGGAATGCCCTCCTCTTCATTATGTAATATAATCTTGAGTTTTTTGAAAACAGCACTTTTTACACATCTGGTGATCTCTCATTCTTCACAACATATTTGTTTCCTTTGGGAATGCTAATATGGTATTATAAAATGTTTCTGCAGACTTAAAAATTAATTCCACTTTTTCAATCAAAGGACAGCATGATTTGTATAATGCAAGGTAAATTTATACAATATAGATAAATTTTGAATTTGTGCCATTTTTTCACTAAAAAGTAGACCATAGTCAAGGAATTCATAGTATTCAACTTCGTTCTTAACTTCTCTGGGTTTAGAAGAATTACGGTGCTTAAGAGAGGTTCAATAAGAATTAATTGTTCTTATAACTTATATGGTATCTAGATAATGATTTTATATATTGTTACTAAAACAAAACTCTTTTCTAAGAGTTATGCTCTAAAGACTGTAATGTCTATGTTTCAGCAGTGAAAATTTCAATCACAATAAATAATTTATCCATAAAACTACTTCAATGAAAACTTTCACCTGGAAAGTGCCTTGGAAATAATCTGAGGATTAGAAGGTTATATTTTCTTTTAGCTTGATTCAAAGACTGCTGTGAATAGGATTCTGCTAGCTAACTGCAATAAGCTTTTGTTCAAGCTCTGTAAATCTTAAGGTAGTTAGAGCATTACATCACTTTTCCTGTGGAAAGGCAAAATTCCACTTTTATTACTTTGTACAGTCTCTAATGCAGCTCTAGGACTTATACTTGCTCAATTGTCCATATCTTTTAGAAATGCCATTGTAACTGAATATTGATAATATGAACAAAGGAATTTTTTTTTGTTTGATTTGTGAATTTAGTTCTTGTAAAGGAAGCCCTTATCACTTAGTTGCCAAAACTTCCAGGCACTGGAGCAGGAGAGAGGATACTGTAAAGTCTGAAAGATTTAGAAACTGAATTTCTTGAAAGAAAGAAAATTGGAAATTATTATCAACAACTTGAAATATTCATTGGTCAGGATGCAATATTCCTACTGGAAGACTTAGTAAGGATTTTTCACTGAAGGTTTTTCAGTAGAAGTGGCTGAGAAATGAGAAAGCTGTTTCAAAATTGATACCAAAAAGCTGGTTGAAGAAACTCTCTAAGACTCATTTTGGACTTTTAGAAAGCAGGCATTCTTTATTGCAGTGCTGGATGCAAGGGGCATAATTCCACCTAGCATGCATGCCACAGCTTCAGCACAAACAGATTATATGGAGTAACAATTACATATTAATCAGATTAGTATACATATACATAAAAAATATTGTAACTGATTATCATAGTACTGCCTACATCCAATCGTGCACAATGAAGAATTCATTTGAGTCAAATGGCTGCTTTTACGATGACCGATCCATTTCAAATTCTGTTGGCTGTCCTTGAAGTCTTTGTTCTTGTCCTTGTTCTTTGATCTTGAAGCTTAATGCAGTTTCAATCACATGTGGTCAGTTTCAACATTGTTCTCATCTACTGTACTGGAACATCTAGTCATAAGAGCAAAGAATTGCAAAACTTATGAGTAACTACCTCCACTAGTTAATTGCTTGGCTATAGTTTTGTCTGTTGTTTCAGTCATAGTGTTCTAATAATCATTTACCAAATCTCACTTTTACAGTCATCTAGCAGCAAACCAGTTTCCACGGCTGGTACAAAATATTAAAACCATCAAAATATTTAGACATACCCTACAGAATGTGTGGAAATATGCTATCAATTCCCCCCCCCCCCCTTTCTGTTTGAGGCTACTAATTATTTTAGTAGTCTCACTTGAACACAGATCGTGTCATAGCTCGTTTAAGACAGTTAAAAGCAACACAGATTATAACAATGGTAACTACTTCCCTTGCTTTGTTGCTGCAACAAGGGAAAGCCTCAGACCACCCAGTAAAGGTATCAACTAGAACTAGGATATATCAATATCATTCTTTTCAAGGCAATTCTGTAAAATCAATTTGCCAGTATTTTCCTGGAGAATTTCCTTGCTTAGTAATTCCAAAAATGATTTTATTACTGGTTTGGGGATTATTATGTATACAAATTTCATATCTACTTGTAATTGTTGGAATAATTTTTGTCATATCTCTATGCAAAATACACTTTTGTAAATGTTTAAGAAGGTTTTCTGTTCCCCAGTGTACTTTGTTATGTTCAGCTCAGGCAATTTCTCTCATTATTGTGGGTGGGACTATTATTTGACCTGTCGGTGTTACAGCCCATCCTGTTTCATTAGCCTGCAATTTAATAATTAATTCTTCATCTTTTTCATTATAATTTGGAGCTGCTTTAGGCAAATTTACACTTTTCTCTGGAACTAGTGCTAGGATGCCTTTTTCTGCAGCCTCTTTAGCAGCTCTATCAGCCAATCTGTTACCTGTTTCAGGCACAGTCTTACCTGACTGATGTGCTTTACAGTGCGTTATCGCAACTGATGTTGGCTTTTGAATGGCTTCTAACAATTTCAATATTTGTTCTGCATGCTGAATAGTGGTTCCTTGTGCAGATAACAGTCCTCTTTCTTTCCATATCATTCCATGTTCATGTACTACTCCAAACGCATACTTTGAGTCTGTCCAAATGTTGACTAGCTTTCGTTGACTTAGTTCCAGTGCTCAAATAAGAGCTATCAATTCAGCCTTTTGGGCAGATACACTCGAAGGCAAAGCTCATGGTTCAGTTACCTTCTCAGTAGTAGTTACCGCATATCCTGATAGATGTTTTCCTTCACAGATGAAACTGCTTCCATCGGTATATAGTTCCCAATCTGTTTCTTCCAGTGGCGCATCTTGGAGATCCGGTTGGCTGGAGTATACTTCTTCGATTGTCTACAGGCAGTCATGTTCCGGTTCTCCTTCAACTTGATCAGTTGTTGAAAACACAGCAGGTTTAGTGATGGTAGTAGTTTTTCAGTAAACATCATCTTGCTCCAGCAACACCACTTGGCATTTCAGCATTCTGCTAGGGGATAACCAATGCCCCCCTTTCTGTTCTAGCACAGTAATTACCATGTGGGGAACATACACAGTAATTCTTTGTCCTAATGTGAACTTACGAGGTTCTAGGATCAGTAGCACAGTTGCAGTGACAGCTCTCAGACAACCAGGCTATCCCAGACCCACATTGTCTAATTGCTTTGAGAAGGCCATAGCTCGCCAACTTGGTCCCAGATATTGGGGCCAGGACACCCGGAGCTATACCTTTTCTTTCATGAGTAAAAAGTTCAAATGTCTTCGTGAGATCTGGCAGGCCTAGGGCTGGTGCCCTCATTAAGCCTGTTTCAATTCTTTGAAAGCAGCTTTCCCAGCATCAGTCCAATCTATAAATCCATTGTTTGAGGCTTTGAACTGCTCGTATAAAGGTCGGACCAGGAAGCCATAATTTGCAATCCACAGGCGACACCACCAAACCGTTCCCAGAAAGGCTTGAAATTCTTTTAGAGTCTTAGGTTTGGGGAGAGGACAAATTGTCTCTTTTCTCTCAGTTCCTAATTGTCTCTGTCCTTTAGGATTTCAAAACTCAGATAAGTTACTTCTTCCTGGGTTATTTGGGCTCACTCTTTTGACACTCGATATCCACTGATTCCCAAAAAGTTCAAAAGACTAATAGTTAACTTTGTGCATTGTTCTTCTGTCTCAGCTGCAGTTAACAGATCATCCACATATTGTAACAAGATTCCTTGATTATTTTCTTTCTTCCAAATCTCTAATTCTTGTGCCAATTGATTTCCAAAAATGGTAGGGCTGGTTTTAAAGCCTTGAGGCAAGACTGTCCATGTATATTGTGTTTTTCTCCCAGTCTCAGGATTTTCTGGACTCAATCCTGACTTTAAATCAATTCTCACAGGCTCTGCTCTTTTGGATTTACCGGGAACTTCCCCAGCCCAGACAACTGCAATTACAGCATTATTTACTTCTGGTATGATCCTCTGCTTTCAGTAACCGTCCTGTAACAACAAAGCCACTGCTTCATTACGTTTAGTTTCTGGAATTAAAATTCTAATCTTACCATTTAAAAATTTAATTTATGCCTCCAATTTTTCAAGTAGGTCTCTCCCTAACAGGAGTTTAGGAGAATTTTGCAAATACAGAAACTGATGAATGACCCATTGCTTTCCTAATTTCATTGCCAGAGGTTTAAAGAAGGGTCTAGTCTCTCGCACCAACAACACTAATTTCTTCAGAATTTAACTCCCCCTCTGAGGTGTTTAAAACTGAAAAGGTGGCTCCAGTGTCAACTAAAAATTCTATTTTCTGTTCTCCCAGGTTAGCTGTAACCAGAAGTTCTGCTGGGAGACTCCCCTCCGGTTCCCGTCATATACTTTCACTCAACTTTCCCAAGAAAGGGGGAACTTGCTGAGATTGTGTGGTCAAAATTGGGATCACTTGTGACCTTGTAGGTCTCAGGGGACACTTCCCTTTCCAGTGTCCTTCTTGTTTACAGTATGTTCACTCATTTGGTCCCAGGGGCTGGTTTAATCCCACTGGTGACCCCAATCCAGTTCCTCTCCCTCATCCCATTCCTCGACTGCGTCCCCTTCCTTGTAGGATAACTCCTCTGCCTCATCCCATGCCAGCTCCTACTTCTAAAGCAGCCACTAACCTTGCATTCATTTTACCCTGTCATTCATCTCTATTTCTATATATCACCGAAGCAACTTCTAATAATTTTCCCCAATCTCGAGAATCTGCTCCTTGTAATTTTTGTAATTTTCTTCTGATATCAGCAGAGGATTGTCCTATAAATAAAGGAGCCAATTGAGCTTTTCCTTCCTCAGACTCAGGATCCAGATGAGTATATTTCCTAGCAGCATCTTTTAATCTGCTTAGAAATTCAGTAGGAGATTCTTTTCTATCTTGTTTAATTTCATACAATTTAGACAAGTTAATTGCCTTAGGCATAGCAATTCTAATTCCAAATAGAACCCATTTTTGATACTGATCTAACAGTCTTCTCTGAGCCAAATTATTAAGATCCCATCTGGGATCAGTAGATGGAAAATTTTGTTCCACCGTTCCCTGTAATACTCCAGAAACTACTTGTGCTTCTGCCTGGGTTCTAGCAGCCCTCCGGATCATATCTCTTTCTGCACTATCAAAAAGTACATCCATTATTACTTGCATGTCTTTCCAATCAGGGTCCTGAGTCTGAATCATTGTTTCAAAAGCATGAAAATATGGTATCAAAATACATAAGAACCCTAATGTTTTACACTAAATCTAAGTTTTACTTGGCAAAACCTTAACAGCAGAACCTCAGCAGCAGAACCTCGAAGCCTCAAACCATCAAATTCGAGGGTGTAACTTATGATAAACTGTAAATTTTGTCTGCCCAGGTGTATGAGCATACTAATAGACAGTCTACATGTGTTAAGGACAGACTTGTATTATCTAGTTCAATTTTCAGCATTCTTTCATCACCATTCTTTGTCTTCAGCAATGCTTCCAATTTCAGGCTATGTATACAATACCATTTTCCTATTATCTCTAAGTTTGAGAAATAAACATTTGAAATAAACAGTTTTGCTTCCTCAAAACTTCTATAGCATCTGTTTGTTCATTACCACGGTACTGATCAGATGTTAATCTCTGAAAATACTGGTAAATGAAGCTTTTCAAATTACTATTGCACTATATTTCACAGTTATCTTTTAAAAGATTAATTACATAGGATAATAGAGGGCTCTAAAGGTTCCGACTTGCCAAATTTCCTACCCTGCATATTTTCAGCTGTAAAAAAGACACACAGATGACAGTATACTGCATCTATAAATCTTTATATCTAGTGTATAAGTAATTTAAGTACTGAAGTATCAATTAATATTGAGGTATGTTGCACTTCCTCATTTTAGCAATGTTACCTGCCTGAATTGCAAGGCAGGAAAGCACGTCCATAATTATTTATAGTTTCAAATTGCAAATGAAAACATAGCAAATAGCCTGAAAACTTGGTCCATGAAAGATTTTTAAAAAAAAACACACAAGAGCAAAGAGAAGACAGTGGAGGATAATGGACAGCCAGCACTTCTGAAAATTCAGTCACAATTCTAGATGGTCCATGATACAGGTTTACAGGTATAAATTTATATATCCATCTTTGAAAGCCTTAGTTTAGAGGTACAAGTTATGACTGTTGCTTGAGGACCTTTAGCTACCAGCTGTAACCTGGTCTCCTCCCTATTAGTTTCGTGGAAAATGTGGGCATGTGCTTGCAGTGATTTGGTGATCACAGCTTTCATCATATTTTCTTTAGGTTTTTCACATCAATTAAAAATGAATTAATTTGTAAGGAATTAAATAAGTCAAATTGAAAAGGTTCAGTCTGAAGGTTTAGGACATCTCCTGTTTATCTAATAGTTTGCCAAGTGAGGTGGGAAGATCAACACGTCAAAACACATTTGACAAAGTCTAGCATTAGCAAAGCTTGTGAAATCTGCTGCCAACAAATGATGTCTTTGATTCTCATTAAATGAATTTTTAAATCTGGGAGAAGGATCTTCTGCTGCTTTGACATAGGAAAAATAATTCTGCATGTTTTTCAGATTCTAATCTCTTTCTCTGGGCTTCAACATCTAACTGAGAGTTCAGAAATAAAAATATTTTTTACAGGAACCACTTTCTTCTCTGTAATAGGTGGAGGCACAACGCAACCTTTCTACATGGGGGTATAACCATATCACCCTGAGTTGTAGATTCTGGGGGGACAAAGCATGTTTGCATGTCTGATTGAAATATTGAGATAATTCCCTGAACTTGCAGTTTAGAGTCCATATCATATCAATTAGGTTCAGAGATGATCATAGTATATACCTGTCTGAGATTGAATAACAGCTCTCATGATATGTTTTCAGTAAGAGCTCTTTAACCTGTCCAGAGACCAGTTACAACATTAGCACTGTTTAGGAGGAGAAAAAAAAAGCTAAGTACAGTATAGCATTGCTTTGAAAGCAGAGCTGCTATATATCCACAGCTTGAGTACATCTTTTGTTTTGCAGTATCACATTCTGAGCTTGAGAGTACACGATACTGTTTTTCCTAGGCCAGGAAAAAAAAAAACCAGTTCATGCAGTTCACGGAGTAAAATTCTCATTACCTTAATTAGTTTTTGTAATTAGGCAGTTACTTCCTTCATTTTATATTTTGTTGAGAATAAATTCTGAAAGAAATACACAAAAACTGATTTGTATAACAATATTGTTGAAATATTTGTTAAAGCTTACCTTTCAAGACATACAGAATAGAGATGGGAATGAAGGGTCAGACATACCACATAGATTCCAGAAACATGAGGGATTAAACTTGACCCATTTTCTTCTCAGAACTGAAAAGCTTTTATGTAGATTTGTCTGTATATTCATTTTTGCATCCTGAATCAGATCAAAATTCTTAGGAAAAAAGCCTATTCATTATCATTTTATCAAGAAATACTTCAACATTTTTGATGAATACTTACAGAATTTGATGCAAAAGGTTAGTTCAGTAGTTTAGTAATCTCAGCTATTATGTTTTAAGGGGTATTGAAACTCTGAATTCTGGATGGTTCTAGGCCATCTGAAATAAGGGAATGACTATTCTCAGTATCTTGGGATATACATGGGCTTACATATGCTACAAGTCAGTATTGTATTACTTCCAAAGGCAGTACACATTGCAGAACTGCATTGTGCTAGCTGATGTTAAGAAAAAAACTGTATTTTTCAAATGTCACAGGTGATCGTGACAAATAGTAGAAGGGAGATGCTAAGTGTAGTAAGAGAATGTAATTTATCCCTGGTCTCAGTTAGGTACTTCTGAGAACATTAAATATGGTCTTTCATAGAAAAAAAAACCCCAAAACTAAACCCAAAACAAAACTCAAAACAAACCCTGGAAATATCAGCCAAGATGGACTGTTTCTGAGCTTGTCTATTATTATCTGGTGGTTTTCTGTATGCATTTTAGCTTAAAGCTATGGTAGAATAAAGGTTAGCTCTTAGAATTGGAAGCTCATGAAATTATTTCCTACCTAACAAGGAGACCAGCTTGCCTCCTTCTCAACATAATCATATGGGTTCTGGGAAAGTGTTTAGTGGGATGATATATTCTCACCCTGATGTGTTCTTCTAGCCTTTCTGTTGCTTTTCCTAGCTGATGTGTTTTGTTCAGTTTGGACAAAGATAAAGACACTTTCACATGCATCTGTGGGCTACTGTCATGCTTGGGCTGCAACTGCTTGCTGCTCTTCAGGCTGGGACCAATCTAAGTGGCATGATAGAAAAATCAGAACTTCTTCTTCAGGCCACACAATACCTAGTCCTGTCCCTTCATTTCCTCCTAGTTCTGTTTCCATTCCCTACTGCACAGATTTTACCTTCAGTGGCCTAAAGAAGATGCTGAAGAAATAAGTTTTAAGTGTTATATTTTTAAGATCTAGATTAACGGTTAATGTTAGCATATGGTTTGTGTATCTTAAGTGTTTTCTGTTCAAAAGGTATACCCTAGGAGGGTCAGAGGTCCAGTGGCCTTAGAGACACATCGTGGAGGAACCCATGGGAAGGGAACATTTGCCAATTGGTAGGCAACAAATTTCTATGTTGTATGGTTCTCAATTTTAACCATTAGAAAAATCAGATAACAATTCTGCTCAAAAACTCTGTTTTGTGTAAGTTATTCCTGCATTTATATGTTCCTTTGGCCTAGTTTTACAGCACTAATTCTAATACATTTCTCTTATTCTCATGAAAAAGCATTTGACTAGAATTTTGTATGCTTTTGGTTTGCAGCCTACATTTATGAAAAGATCCCGTTTTAAAAATGACATTTTTTGTCAGCCCAAAATAACCAGAATTCATGAAAGGTCCTTGGAAATGTTCTTTTTCATATTTTTAAACTTATTTTTAACACTTTGTTCCCTCTTATGCTCACTAACTGTTAAATGAAATATTTTTTCTGAACATAAATTAGTCTGAAAACATCTAAATCTTGACATAGGTATCATATGCCAAACTGGTATCCTTGCTGAGGGCAGAGGAAGCTGATTTTATTCACCACATTGAGAATCCAGTTCATAGAAAATAAAGTCATCTGCTAACTGCCCATTGCAGCCAGGAATGTCCTTAAAACTGATGTTCCTGATGCTAAGATTTGGTCTTTCTAACATCTTGCTCTGGGAAGTAGTCCACAAATAGGTGGAGCTTCCCTGACAGAAGTTTTCTTTGATGTTAGCCTCAATTGTAAGAAAATAACTTTCACCAGCATCTATCTCCTTTGAGAAGCTTTCACATTTTCCTTTGACACTACCTCCCTTTGTATGGTCCAACCATATTTTTCTTAACGTTTTATAGACAACAGCAGTATTCTGTTTGTATGTAGGTCCAGTAGGTATAGTTGAAAAGCTTGTGCTTTCCTACTGTTTTTTTGTATGATAGCATTGATTTTAAAAGAAGTTTGTTTTCAGAGGCTTTGATAAATTCAAATCTGCTTCTTTTTTAATGTTTATTTTTTTAACGGTTTTGGTGCAACTAATCCAACTGGACACTAAGGGGTGCTGTTTCATATTCTTTTTGTGCAATCTGCCTCTCGCCTACACATACCTGTACACGCATGCGGCTGCACTCTGCACCAATTTAGTGTCTGTACAAGTTTATCTCCAAGTTAAAAAAGACAACATGAAGTACAACCAGGTAAACTTTTTGGATCTCATATGTAAAACCTGATTAGCACAGAGTGAGGAAAATCATTGTTGCTTTCAGCTCTGCAACAGAGTCATGGTAGTAGTAAAGATATTCAGCAAGCGGCAAAGGCTAGATAGAGCTCCGGTACAGCATGATGAAGGGGATGCACTCCTACTAGAAATGCAAAACTGCCTGTATATATATAATGACAGGACAAAAGTATTTGAAATGAGGATCAGCGATCTAATTTCACTTTTAAAACAACCAACTAAACAGGCCATGGAGGAAAGCTTTGATCAACAATACCTAAAACCTGTGTAGAATCAAGACTGCAAAAATATATGTCAGCTTGTGGTGGAGCATATGATTGGTGTGGTTGTAACCAACATAACTTAAAAAACTTCTGCTAACTAAAAAAAGGTTATTCCATCATGTACATTAAGTACTTTTGTTAAACTGTGGAAGAAAAGTATATTGACAAATTTTGTCAGAAATAATATGGCAATATCTTTTTCTTGAAAAATAGCATGGTCAAATTTTTTGTGTGTTTTTCACAGCTTCAACAGTAGTTAAGGTAAATGCATAAACCTATGATTCTTCAGGTGAGATAAACTACAGTACAGGAATTTAGTGTGAAAGTTAGGTATTGGATACATTTTAGTAGAAGCAGCACATATTTTGTGTTTCCTATTTATGTGCTAAGGCTCACAAAGGCACATGTTTTCCCTATTTTGATGTTCTTTACATTAATCACATTCCCTAGCTAACAATACATCATGGGGTTTGGCTTCACCCAAAGTGAGTCAAGTTTTGTTCTGTAGAACCGTTCTTAGTTTTGAATTTACCACCTCTCTGAAAAGGGAATGCTGGTGTACAACATGTGTGTAGTAATTGATCATCAGAGGATTCTTCCTGCCTCCTCCTTTTCTACCCCTTTGGGAAATCCTGGCCTTGATTCTAAAACTGACAGTGAATCACAAATTACATATAACTTTTCCAGCTTGCATCTGACTTGGAATTCTTTAACTAAAATAAATATGTCTTGCCACTCATTTGAACTTAAATAACCATTCATGTGATTAACAGAATTTCAAATTGACATCCACTTTCTATGCCAGTTTTAAAAAAGAAAAATTGTGGACTTGTACCAAGGAATGATTTAATAAGATACTGAGGCCCAGTGATGTGATGAACTCACAGCTCCAGTCTACTTCTGCTCTTGTATTTTCTCTCTCCCACAAAGTTTAGCAGTGATGAGCATGGGACTTCCAGCCAAAGGAAACAAAGCTTCTGAAGGCATTCTGTACTGCAGGTATGCTCATCAAATTGCCACATATGATAAGCTGGACAGTAAAGAAAGTAGGTCTTACCAGCCAATAATTGTGGCCAGAGGGAAGAGTGATTTCACTGGCAGTTCCAGAGGTGACTAGTGCCTGGCTAGATATTCAGGTTTTGGTTGCTCAACTTTAAGACAATGGGGTTTGTGTTTGGGCTTATATTAAGTTTTCTCCTCAAGGAGTCTGGGTTTACTATCTTAAAATCAGGTTTCTTCAAGGCATCTTAAGTAATGCCCTTAAAAACGTTAGTGAAATTAGAAAAACATTAGCAGAAAAATGTGTATTTTAGTTGCTGTTCAACTTTTAAAGCCAACTGAAAATCCATCTTTGAAGAAAGGATTGGAATATTGGGATAACAAAGATGACACTGTGAAGGATGAACTGGAAAAAACAGTAAGCATATAATTTAGGATGAGGTCTTATTCATGAAGATATCACATGAATAAAAATCTGCCCAGTAAAGTACAGACTGGAAACATGCATATAAATGCTACCTTTATAGGGCAGAAACAAATAAATAAACTGTACAGCTTGCAGTCTTCCTAGAGTTTACTTCCCCACCTATGGAATATACTCCTTCAACTTTCTCTTGCAGCCCTGTTCACACTGATATTTCAGCTTTCTTTCAGAAAAGATTAAGAATGTCTTATGCTGCAGTAGTCGTCATGGGACAAGATATCTTATATTCACCAGAATTCCGTGTTCAATTAATGAAAGATGAAAACTATATTGAACCTGTTTTAACAGCTCTGTACCTGAATGCACCTAGATGGTGCGTGCCCTGGTGGTAACTGGTGGTATCCAGAAAAGTTAGATGTACTAGCAAATAAGCATTGCACAATTCTTTCATTCAGCAGCAGTCAGAAAGAATGCCAGAAGTATGTTTATTGATGGGTCTCCACCATGTTCACATAATCACAGAGCGACACAGTGGCTGAAGCTGGCAGGTACCTCTGGAGGTCTCCTAGTCCCACCTCTGCTCAAGCAGGTTGCAGAAGGTTGCTCAGGGCCATGACCAGACTGGTTTCAGTATCTCCGAGGAGGGAGACTCCACAGCCTCCCTGGGCAACCTGTGCCAGTGTTTGATCACACTCACAGTAGAAATGGTTTGGGTTTTTTTTTCTCCCTTATGTTTAAATGGAATTTCCAGTATTTCGATCTGTGCCCATTGCCTGCTATTCTGCAGCTGGGCACCACCAAGAAGAGTCTGCCACTGTGGTCTTTCCACACACCCCCGTATGATATTAACAAACACTTGTAAAGTCCCTCTGAGCCTTCTCTTCTTGGGGCCAAACACCCCCAGTACCTTCACCCCCTCCTTTTATGACAGGTGCTCCAAGACCTTCATCATCTTCATGGTCCTTCGCCTTTGGTGCTATCCAGTATGTCCATGCCTCTCCTGCACTGGGAAGCCCAGCAGCCAGGTGGGTCTCACCAGTGCTGAGTGGAGTGGAAGGATCACCTCTCTCAGCCTGCTGGCAATGCTCTGCCTAATGCAGCCCAGGAGGCTGTTGGCATTCTTTGCCACAGGGCCACTTTGCTGGTTCATGGTCAGCTTGGATTCCCAGAACATTTTCTCACAAGGTGCTTTTCAACCAGCCAGCCTTCAGACTGTGCTGATGCATGGGCTTATTCTTCCCCAGGAGAACACCTTGCTGCTTCCCTTTTGTTGAACTTCTTCAAGTTGCTGTTGGCCTATTTCTCCAGCCTGTCCAGGTCCCTCTGGATGGCAGCAAATCTATCCGGTATATCAACCACTTCTCCCAATTTTGTATCACCTGTAAACTTGCTGAGAGTGTACTCTGGCCCACTATCTAGGTCATTCAGCAAGATATGAAATACTGTTGGCCCCAGTATCCATCCCTGGGGTACGGCACTGCAGACTCCAGACTCTAGCTGGAGTTTGTGGTGCTGATCACAACACTTTGAGCCCAGCAATTTAGTAGTTTTCAGTTCACCTCACTGTCCACTTATCTAGCAGATAGTTCATCATTTTTTTCTATGAGTATGTTCCAGGAGAAGAACGTGACTGAATTAAAGAGGGGCTTCATGCTGCTGGTAGTGATGTGTTTTGCTTCAGGCTTGATAAGATTGTGCTATATATCATCTATTTTAGCACCATCTTCTGAAACATGAAGGCTAGAAACAATTACTTTGTCATTTAAACTCTGAATCTGCTAATACAGGAATCCAATTTCTGTACTATCCAAGAAATTGACATTCCCATGTTCTTTGATATGGAAAATATGTAAAAGATGACCAGTTAAGTTTGGATAAATTTTCAGTTTCCAACAAAGTTAAGATATAAAAACTCTCGGTCCTTCTTAACCGCTTGTTTCATCAACAGTTGTTAATTTTCTTTCCTTAAATTATTGCACTGAAACAGCAAGCCAACAGAAGAGTAAGAAAACTCACATTGAAAGGGGAAAAGCGGTATTTTAAAACAGATGTTTATGGAAGCCGCAGTGCCTGTAGGCTCCAGAGATATCTGCAACAAAAAAATCCGGCCTACAGCGCAGTTTATCACATGGCACAAGGGAATATGCTTAAAATATGAGTTGTTTGGCAATCATTGAGATGAAAAGAGGATTCCACGTATGGCAAAATAGCTTCCAGGATACAGACTGAATAGACATAACAATCCATACTCTGCCTTACTTTTCACATGCAAAGATGTTTTGCACAGCTGTCTTAGGTTTCAATGAACACTGTAAAAATATTATTTTCAAGATGTAGAAGTATATGTAAACCTCCTATCTTGTTTGTTATGTACGTGCTAGAAGAGGAGGTCATCCTTGCTTAAAATGCTTCCCTCTGTTATCTGATTGTTACTTTACTTTGTCCCATCTGTTGGTCACTGGGTCTGACTCTCCTGTGGACAGATGAGCCATTTCAGATGCCTGCCTTCTCTTCGCCAAGGCCAAGCACTGGCATGGTCTAATTGCCAGTCTGGTTGCTTTCTTGTTGCCTTTGGAAGGCTGTGCTCTCACTGCGGCTTTTGTGGTTGTTTCCATCAGGCAGTGTGGTCCCTCTCAGAGGCACAAGCATGCCAGACCAGCCTTTCTGAATCAGTGCCAGCCCTCTTACTTGGGAGGTGAAGCCAAATATCATATATTTAAAACTGTTATGCTTTTCTTGTCCACCTAGCTCCTGTCTCCTAAAGTCATTAGTTGTGGTTTTACTTCACTGTTAAAATACTCTTCAGTTTTTTCCCTCTCAGTTCTAGCTATTTTCAAGTCTGTTTAGCAAGCTGTGCGTCGGTAAAATGGAGACATTCTGCTGTTCTACTTAAGACCTTTTATTTTTTATTCTTTTTGTGTCCTAAGGAAGTAGAATGTGTTTCTTATTAAATGTGAAACTCTGTTTAAATAATATTTAGGATCTGCCTTAAATCAACTAAAGCCAGGCTACTTAAACTTATTTTTGACATTCTATCTCTAGCAAGTGACTGTACACCATACTAGAAAATGAAAGCTAAACAGAGCTGGTTAAGATATTTCTTCATATGTTAAATTAATGTTGCTTTCAAGATTTTTATGCTAATTTGCATACAGTGTCTCCCTAATAAGGTACACATCTCAACAGTGGGTGATCCGGAAAGGCATGGCTTTCCCAACATCAAAACTGCTTGTGTGAGACCTGAGTCCTGACTCTCAGCACCCACACCCTAAATCCCTGCAAAGTGCAATTCTCACTTACATGGCTTGCTCTGTCATGAGATATTCAGACTCATTGTTAAATACCTAGTCAGTTAAAGGTCTTGTTCTTGCTATTCAAGATTCACAGTCATAAAGGTTGTGTCGTCTTCTCACATGACATGTATAAAATACTCATGGTCCAGAGAGGACAACTCCAAGTCTTTCTCCATTTTCTCCTCAGTCTTTCTGCTCAGCTTGCAGTAAATTGTCAGTCAGACTGCAGTGAGACATTTCTGTTAATTGACAGCAAGCCCCAGAAAGATAGATTTATACTGGTCTCATATAGCACACTAGATATCTGGCACAAATATACTACTTTAGTTTAACTCCAAATATAGTTACTAAAGTAATCTTGATTGTCAAGACTGAAGTACTGAAACAGCTATAGCAGAAGGAATGCCTTCAATTACAATGAATCAACATTGTTTCTTGTAATACTGTGAAATTATTTTATTTCAGCAATTCTGGTTGTAGGACAAGAATTGAAATCTCTTACAATCTTCTCAAATCTTCTGGTTATCTTAACAAGGAAATCTGAGATGAGCAAATAATTTATCATATTTATGTAATAGGTTAATCAATAATTTGTTTCGGTTTGTCTTTTGAATGCTTATGTAATGGATATTTTCTTTTGGTTTGGGTTTTTTTTCTCACAATTCACATGTTGAATAAAAGGGAATAGGCTATTCTGATGGTATAATAAATGTGACACAGTTGGCTAATACCAAAGAGTGTCATGATTCATTATCTGAATTTGTTGGTCATAAAGAACTCTGGCAGAAAAATCTGTGTACCAGCAGCACTCTTAGATATTTCATAACATTTGGGCCTAGTTTAATTTCTTTTTTTAATTACCAATGTCTATCTTATTCTAACAACTAAAAAATATTCACCTACAGTATCTAGATATTCCCATATATACCATGTACTCTTGTAGTAAACTACCATGATAATTGAAAAGTTACTGAGACACTCAATGGACACAGAAGGAAAGACTATTGAAGGGGTCAAGAAAAAGTTAGCGTAGTGTGTTGATAAAATCCGTTATATGGGATATATGTTTCACCATTGGAGAATACACAGAGGTCTGGTATCAAGATAGTAAGGTCACCATTCCTGCACTTCTATCAGCATTGAATAATTAAAAATAAGAGAAATTGAAAGATTAGTCTGTGACTAGGACTGCTGTTAAACTAGTGGTGAACAGAAAAGAAAAAAAGAAAGTACCAAATTCACCTCAAATAATTGTTATTGAAAAAAATAATGGAGACAAATCTGGTGCACAGGGTGCCATCAGTGCTATATAATTCAAGACTTAGATGTAGTTTACTCTTTTCATCTTACATTTAATGATTGAAAAATTTCTGCTTAAAAGGAAGCTTGATTCTTGAATCCTTCTGGAATAGGACCTGGAATTGCTTTTCTTGTTCTGAAATCTGGACAAAGAGAAAACTCATGGACATTTTAAAAGATAAATATTTTCCTAACTACTAGAATTACTTGACTTTTGAAAACTCCAGAATAGTATTATGTTATAAGGAGTTTATTTTAACTTGGAGGTTTGATTTACACTGGGAATTTATTCTATTTTTCTCTTTCATAGCAAAATAAAAATAATAAACTGTTTGTTATAAGACACATTTTGTTATTGTTTAGCAAAGGTTTTGTTAGGAAGCTGAGACATTACAACCTCAAGTCTGTAATTTCTGTCCTTTCTAGCTTCCTCCCTAAGTTCTTGGCCCTCACCTGTCTATAATTCAATTCAGAAACTTGAGACATCTAGAAATTGTATAAGACTTCTAGGCTGGTTTTTATATAATGAAATCTCTCTAATTCAATGAGTTTGTGAGAGACTGACCCTTCCAATAATGTCAGAATTACACAGATAGCAAGGGAAAACAAAACAGTAATAAGCTGTAAACTAAAAAGGTATGCTTTTTTTAACCTAGGAAGAGTAATAAGCTGTCAGGTTTGTAATAAAATCTGCTGTGTTGGAAAATTTTACTACATTTAGTGTGATAATGGGATCCACTGTGAACTGAATACTGGCTAAGTGGTATGCCAGATGTATCAGTGATGGTCAGTTTTGAAAAATGACAGCAACAAATAGGTGATAGGAACTACGAGAGCAATACAGGTTAAGAAAAAGTGTCCATTAGACAATTAAAAAATTAACATTCTGGAAGAAGATGCCTCAGGCCATTGACATTTTACAGATTTACAGATTATGTATTACAAGAAGAAAAATAAGAGCAAGACAGTTCCAGCAAGCAGTTGTGAGTCTGAACCAATGAAGGAAATAGAGTGCAAACAGCTGATGTATGAAGTGCGACTTTCTTATCAGCTCACATTTCCTCAGATTTGTTCTTTTGACAGCTACATATCCAAATCAATGAAGATTTGTTACTCCAACAAATTACTTTCTACTGCTTTTAGGCAGCAACAGGAGAGAGAAATACAGGGCTGGGATGCAGTTTGCCTACCAATAACTCCTTAAAACATAGCAAAGAAATGTGGTAATGTGTAGCCCTACTCCTTAGTAACTAGCCCAGCTACTCCCTAGAGAACAACCATTATGAATTGTCTAAGGGAGCTGGAAGTTATCATCAAATTAATTTTACATGTATATAAAAGAGGCCATTATTCATCCTACATTTCCTTTTGGGCAAGGGACTGGCTGGTTTCTTCTAAGTTAAATGCTTTTTCTGTACCTATGACCTAAACTATGAAGCTTGTAAATGACTTGGTTTAGGATACATGCTGCTGTTAATGTTAATGGCACTTTGAAATCATTAAGATAATAAGTTAAGAATGTTGAGAACAGAAAAAAATAATAATGCTATTTCAGCATGGTGTTATTTTATAGTGAACAGTTAAGACTACAGGAGAAAGTTTGCTTTGAACATAACAAAATCTCACTTTGATTAATGGTGTCACATAACATTTGCTTATTCTTGAAGAAAAAAAAACTTTGAACTGACAGACAAAAGATAAAGGATAAAGATAAAGGATTTACCATTATATTTACTTTTATTGAGGAAATTCTATTTCAGAGAGTTGAAATATGTATAATATTTCCCTAGTCAGTCTTCTACACTGTCTATTTGAGCAATCTGATTGTTTGATTTATTGATTTACTCTTTAATTTTTCCTATTTTTCATACGGTTGAATTGGTATTTTAAGAGAAAATATTATTTTCAACTTTACAGTCTGGAACAAAGCTAACAAGTGTTTTCAACTTTATTAATTTTTCTCCTCCTGACATCTGGCTTGAAGGCCTTCCATTCAGTGAATCTTTACACTGTCCTCCCATTTTCTCTTCCTTCTCTCTTAGTATCAGATCTGTTTTTTACTGATCTTGTACATGAGGGAAAAAGAGGAGAAGGTGGTAGCTGCGGAGCTGTATTACACTACTTCAAAAGCATTTTTTTTAATCGTAATGGGTACTTTTGATTATCAAGCATCTGCACAGTGTTTAAATTGTTAGTCTGTATTAGTTTTTATTAAACTTTTAAAGTGTGTATGGGAAATAAGTGAAAGCTAAGGTATGTCACTCTGCTTAGGTGATCTGGTGTACCTCTGAAAAGGCAAGGACTTTATTTTTAAACTGAGTGTAGCCCTGTAACCATGGAATATTTGTGCCCATTCCAACTTTAAGGAGTCCTCTTCACTGTCTTACAGTCTTATGAAACTATATTCTGAGCACAGAGCACTCAGCTTAAGAACACTTGCCTATACATGGAAATTTACATCACTTTATATACTTACTATAAGGCAGTTGGATGTTAAGCACTTACATTGTGATGTTCAATGAAAAACCTTACAGAAGATTAGGAAAGTACTTCAAAAATAAAAATAATATATGGCATATTAAACTCCATGGCAATATGCCCTATTCAAGTGGTTAGCATCCTTGTGGCTAAGATTATTTTTTTTTCCTGGGGCTACTTACCATCATATTTGAATGTGTTTCTCATCTTGTCCTATCCATGTAGTGATGCTCTTGTAGATACATGACTTGCAAGAACATCAATGCCAAATGTGTTCTTTATTGCATTCATATCAAAGGGCAACCACAAGTTTGAGAAGTCAGACTATCTGCACAACTCATTTGGGGATCTACTGCATAGTCTTTCATATGCAGTTTGGGTAAGATAGATAAGATTCTAAGAAAGAGAGGGTCTGGCACTGGGGGGTGATGTTTCAGTATTAGTCAGGTATATTTAAGTCTGTTGGATCCTCCAGGGTGTGAAAAGTAGATGGAAAATTACCAGAAGACAGTAATGCCTCTCTGAGGCCAGTGTTTGGACAGTAAGTGTTGCAGACTGTAAAGACAAAAGAGATGCATGAACACTTATGTCCTTCATTTATCAAATAGCCCCTCCAGGTTTGCAGTCCACCAGCCTTTATTCCTGATGAGAACTTACTTCATGGTCTGTTGTATTAGAGGCTTCTATGGATCACCAGGTGCCTTATTCCTCAAAGAGCCTGTATGTGCTCATTTATGTGGCCAGGAGGAAGGAAAGCAACACCCCTGTCTGTAATAAAGGCTAGTTTTGTCTGTAAACAGAATGACTTTTTGATGTCAGTAACCAGTATCTTCCAAAACTACTATAATTTTTCATGGTGACTATGCCAGACCACCTTGGCCTCTTCTGTATGATGGATGCAGAGCCCTCCATACTTCCCAATTTTTAGAAGCTCTATAATTTTAGCCACCCTACTAACCCTGTCCTCCTTTGACTTTGAGTTTACTTCTGTAGTTTCCAGCTTCCCTTGGGTGACTGGAAGCTCTGTCCTCTGCCTTCCAAGACTCAGCTCATGTGTTTTCCTGGCTTTCAGGTTTTCCATGCTTCTATACAGAGTAATTTCAAAGATACAGGATAATGAGATGTCTAATGAGTCTTTGCCCTTCACATAGGGTTTGTAATTCAGCTGTATCTGTTTGGCTACTTAATTTGTAATAAGCACGTTAATCAATCTCCATGAGTGCTCTAAACATACTAATATTTATTATTTTGTCTTATAAGAATGCTAAGGATATAAGGTTCCCATTGTCAAAGACCCTATAATATTTCAAAGTGACCACAGAAATATTTTCTTCCTTTAAATTGCAATATGAGATTTACCCTTGCAATTATAGTAATATATGGATTGAGTTAACCTAAATTACTTTTAGAATTGCAACATTTGCATATTAAAACACTATTTAAAGGTCTGTTAAGGAAGGGTTGGAATTCTTATATTTCAAGCCTTTTGAGTAACATTAGAAACAGAGCAACATGCAAGATAATCTCACTCATTCTCATTTGATAAATTCTAAATTATGCCTGAATTATTTTCCTGTATAACATGACTTGTAAAGAACAAGCACATAAAGATTTTATTGTTTCTTCTTTGGGATCACCTGCACAGTCAGCTCATGACTTGACTCTTGGGAGTTCTTGTGGGCTTTTCCAACTCATGCTGTGCCACCATGTGCCTCTCTGTAATGTTTATTTTTGGTATTTTTTACTCTTGCATAAAGAACCTGCCAAAGAAAATCTGACCCACTGCTGTATGTGGTTGCCTAACTGCCATGAATTAGTGTCACTAGCTTCTCCAGGGAGAGCTATCTAACTCTGATGAACTTGAAACATTAGCTCAGAACATGCTTCTGATCTCATCCACTGTGAACTTTCTGTTATCTCATGTCCCACGTGCTCCTCAGTCTCTTGCATCCTGAGCTGAGCTGTAAGAATTTTGAGGGTAGCTCTCATGCAAGCTTTCCATCAGGTTTGTTTTCACAGCCTTCTGGGTAATCCTACGTCTCAAGCTTTCCTGCAGGACTTTGCTTTTCTTTAGTTTATTGTGTGCTGTAAACTGGCAGATCACTGAACAGAGTGTCAGGCATGTCCTCTGGAAGGCAGCTCTTCATTGTCATTGATCCTTAGAGGCCTCAAATGCTCAGAAGACGGGTTTGTAAAGTGAATGAATAAAATTCGTATTGCTATACGGCTAGCTTCTTATTAGAAATGCACATGACATCAGTGAAAGCAAGGCAAACATCAGGGGGTTTTAAAAGCACGTTTTTTCCACACTTAAGTGCGTGACTTGCAATATCTCAGTCTCTTTAAACCCAGAGGGTTCCTGTTTAGGAGCCAAATTTGCTTTCCAACCCCAAACCCAAACATTCAAGGCTGAAAATACTTTGCTCAAGGTATTGAAGGTCTCTATCTCATCTGAATGAATGTATTGCCTAATTAAAAAAACAATGGTAACTGTAGCAGGGCACTGGGGAAATAGTATTATGTAGACAGCATTATTTCAGTGTAGATGTAGTAATCTATTTTTTTCCTTTTCCAGAAGGCACAAAAACATTTTAAAATTTTGGTGAATTTTTCAGTCCTTTTTCTGCCTAAAAGCTGAGGAATACTGGGAGGAAGATGGACAATTTTCTTTGAATAATTACATCTCTCTGTTAACTTTCTACTTTTCTTCCACCCTGCCTAAGTAACATAAAAGTTTGCAACTTTACCGCTATGATCTGCTCATGCTCCTGGGAAAGCCTGTCAGTTGCCTGGCGTCTTATGTGTGTTTCACAGAACAGCTTACCTGGGTAGGAAGGTGTGGGTAGCACAAAGCTGTCTAACCTGGTGCCTCAAGGCATGCACTGGTCCACGGGCAGCAGCCTTTTTCTAGGCAGTTCACGTGCAATGTGCAAAGTCAACTCTTGCAACTGCTTACCAAGAGCCAAGCAGGCCACAAGGTGACCTGCCTTTCTCTAACATTTTATCCTTTTCCCTTGGTAAAGTCTTTTCTGCCTAGGAAGGTTAATTCTTGCATCTAGGCCAGAGTCCTGTCATCTGTAGAGTCAGACTGCTTGGAACAGGGTCACAGGGGCCTGTCAACAGCAGCTACATGCCAGGCAAGATATCATAACTAAAATCCTGTCTTGTAGGTGCAGATGACAGGAGCATAATTATGTTTGACATGCTACTAAAAGAGGAGGGAAGCAAGCCACAGAACACTACTTTTCCTTCTCTCAGTGCTTTATTCACCCCCTTCAATGCTGCTAACGCACTCTGTTAACTGATCATTTTAGGTTGCCGACATAATGGGAGCCCTGGGTAATTAGTCTGCATCAGATGTAAGAAGCCGCTTCTTGGTAATGTATTAGTCATTTCAAAATGCTTTAATGAGGAAGCAGAAAAAAATGACAAGCTAATTCTCTGATATATTTCAGAGGTATTCAGGCCCCTGTGAGAACAATACCTCTATTCATGCTTTGGCACTGTTGGGAATTTGTTTTTCCTTCATTCAAGAGAGTGGCCTGACCAGAAGCAAAAAGGAGAGAGGCAACGTGCTCTTCCCTAAGCCATGATTTCTGCAACTATTAGAGTGAATGACTGGCAGTGTTCATTGACTATGTTAGGAGAGAAAGGCTGAATACTTTACAAAGTATTTACAAAGTATTCTGCATGCAGTCTTTCCTCTGGAAATCTTCCTTGCCTTGATGTAGTGCACGCAGGAATCAGGCAAGTCTGACAGCTTGCTTTCTTCTGATACCTACATTTTCATATGTAGGGCAGTAAGTTTATAAGGACTATGTAACATTTGATTTATTGGGAAAGTGCATAAAACAGGATCATCTAGCTGCCCATTCTGTGAAGGAAACGGCAGTCAAATGAAACAAGCTAAATAATATCATAGCATGCTATGGGGATAAGGGTTGGCTGTTTTCCCAGCTCTGTGTTAGCTTGTTCAACTCTAATGGATATAGGTAAAGGCAATCATCGCTTGATGGAATAGGGCATGATAAATAGAACTGTGAGTAGCTTGGCATTAATTAATTAGAATGGTAGCCATTTTCAAAATTAGGAGTTATGACTTACTGATAAAAAATTCTGGGAGCGTTACAACACTTTGTTTCAGTGTATATGATTACTGAACAATGGGAGTGCAATTTTCATCTTCAGCCAGTTGTACCCATGTACAGACCTATTTCAGTTTACAACCAATCAGCTTCAAAGAGTAGTAAGCTGTATAAACACCATCTCTCTCAATAAGGGTGTAGACAAGGCTCTCAAAATTTGGGTTGGGCTTCTTTCAAAACCCAGGCCTTCTAAACCTTTCCCAGAACTTGTTACCACAAACCAAAGTAGGAAACTCCACTGAGAGATAATTTCCTCTTTTTCTTTGTCTATTATTAGGCAACTCAACTATATATTTTCCTCATTCTATTTTCAGATGCTCTGTGTTACATCCCTATCTTGTGACTTAGGAATCTCTCTTGCGAGTGGCAAAGACATCGCTGAGTATGCTTTATTGCTTAGAGTTATGTCTCTTCTGGATGTTACTTCCCAACTTTGCAAACCAAGGAAGTTAATGGAGTTATTAAAAGCTATAGCTATGTCTTCCCCAGAATTTTGCCAAAGTGATTCAACAAAGTATTTAAACAGTTATCACCAAAAATAAGTGTTCAAATGCTTTGGTAAGTGTGCATAAAAAATGTGCCTCTTCTTGAACTGAATATTCTCCTGGACATAGAAAACTTGCCTGAGAAAGTAATTGCTAATAAGAAAGCCTCTTAGAATGCACATATTCTCTAAACAGATTTAAATCAGCAGCTACAAATAACTAAAATTATATTTCTGAATACCAAATAATTCAGTAAGTTTTAATGAATTGTATGGAGAATACTAGAATCTTTTTCTAGTGACACAGCAAGCACAGCAGGAGCAACAGAACAAAACTTGCTTGGTGTGAACCTGAATGTTCAATCCGCAGAGATGCTGAGCAGCCTCAGCCACCCTGTGGTTCTGTGATTCCATGATTTGGTGACAATACTGATATATTCCACTCAGTACACTGAAAACCTGTGGGATGTAAAACACCTTTGGTGGCCTTTAAGTTGGACTGATGTTGTATTGCAACAGGAAATAAGAAAGCCTTCAGTCATTTAATTGTAATGGATATAATGCTTCTGCATATGCAATGTTAAGTATTATTACTGTACAGAAGCCATAGTAGAGCAAGCATTAAAACATTATGTAATTTTTACAAACCAGAATGCCGTACTGGCAGGGTCTGCATGTATCGAATTAGAGTTGCAGAGTGGTTTACTCACCCATTACAACACATGGTACAGAGCAGAGCACATGTCTGTAGTGGCTTTGTTTCTGCAATTTCAAGGTGTCTACATGGTGCTGTGGTGGTGGAAGTTACAGCAGAACGAGAACTGACAGAGCCAACTTCCAGTTCTAGCACCAGAGCTGAAAAATAAGGAAAGGTAAGGATTTTTTTAATAACAACAAAAGTGCAGAGGAATAGGCCAATTTCTATTTCAAATGGCATTTTTGTCATGAAGAATCAGAATTTATATTTAATTCATCTTGCTCACTTTCTGTCACAGGACTGGAATTTTAAAAAGGCAAGTGTGAAAGCCTGTGTATAAAGAAATAGTAAATGTGCACTTAAATTATTTTTCAGAATTATTTCAGTAGAATCCAGGGGATTTCTGTAATGAATGGTACCCAGGGCAATCCTTTCCTTTTGATAGTCTTATCTCATGTGCAGTTTCACAGGGTTTTTTTTAACTTGTCCTTTATGTTTTGGTATTTATTTAGGATCTGAAGCAATATTCACTTTGCTGTTATAACTAAAAGATATTAATACTTAACAGATTCTTGACTTTTTCCATGCATATCATTACTTTCTTACTGAAAAATACAAAAGATGTTGCTGGTTTCCTCAACAGTGCTTTCTGAGATGTGAAGCTTCCAAGCATCTTTTCCAGCACTGCACATTGAATCAGTTCTTTCCTAGAGTATGTCTCTAACTATTTGGGTGTTGTATAGGACCTTGAATGTTAACATTTAAATTGCACTCTCTGAAGTATTTGCCACTATTTATTTAAAGCATTCTCACCTCAGCCTATGGGAGATATCCCATTCTGCAGATACCCAAAAGGCACAGAAGGACTGTAAACCAGATCCAAAAAAGGGCATGGGATTCTCTTGCCTTAAACAGAGTCTTAAATTACAGAGCTGCACTGCCTACCCTCTACATGAAAGATCCATCTGGGATCCAAAATTATGACTTTACCAAGCAAGGTCGTAGGCATCCCCCTAGCCTAAAGACTTAAAATTAAGGTGTTTGGAATATCTCTTACTGACCACATACAAAGACAAAAGGGTATATCTTCAGTGTCACCTCCATGACAGGCTGCTATGAGAAACTCCCATCCGTTCAAGACAGTTTATATATCCTATTCTTAAAGGCAAGGGCCTATGGCCTTCTTTTAAGGAGCTGAGAAAAGCTCTTTTTTTTTTTTTCCTTTTCTTTTATAACTGGAAAACTCAAAGGAATTTGAGGCTCTGTTGCCTGCCACCTGAATGAACATCACAAATATTGAAGTGTCTCTCTATTCAGAGTGGAGACACTTTCAACTTCTGTTGTGCTTCAGTGCAAAAAAATGGGGATAGGACTCCTTAGAACCAATTTAGCATAGAGGGAGGCCGGAGTCCTCCTCCAAGGAACACCTCAATTTTTTTCTGTAATTACTTTAGAACTTAAAAGTCTGGGTAGTTTAAGAGGAGTCACTGAGCTCCTAGGTTGCAAGGTGGTTGTGCTGTATGGTATGCTCAGTGCCTGTGTTCCCAGCAGCAATTTCTGTCTGCACACACAGTTGGCTTCAGACCCATTCCTTCTGTCCAGTGTGGGGAAGTTTTGCTGATACCAATATGGTCCTTGTGCAGCAGAGGTAATCATACTTGACTTCAGACAACCTTCTCATCTCATGACTCCACTGGCAGTTTTCATTTTAAAGCAGGAGAAGACACTGAGCACAGACAGGTAATTTTCATCCCTCCGTTTGTACTGAATCTGATGACATTCATACCTTGATTTTTGCCAGTTTCTTTTAAATGAACACACACTGATTCTCCAATGTAAGGAATTTTGCCCTTCTTGATGTTTCTTTTTCTCCTGTTCATTAAGAAATATGGTTAGTGATGATGGCTTGCAGAAATGTAAGAGTTGCAAGAGGGAGAAATGAAAGAAGAAGCAAGGAAACAGGGAGAGAGAGGGGACAGCAGTTCATCTAGGATCATAGAGCAATTTTAAGCCAAAGGTAAGAAGAAAAATGTGGCAGCATTCCATAAAACATTTCTTTTTAAAAAGCACCAAGGGGTTGAGTGCCTGTGCATGAATAGATGAAATTCAGTTAATTTTGCCAGTTAGCTGATCTGTGTGTCAAGATTTCATTTTCAGTCCTGTTTAATGAATTCATTTTCACAGTGGACAAGTCAGTGAAGTGCATATCAAAAAACTAAAACCTGAGACATTTCCCCCCCATCTAATAGGGCTTTTCTGTTAAATAATATCATGGAATACTTACAAGTATTTAAGTCCTGGAGCTAATAAGAAGTAATAATAAAAATCTTTTATTTGAATTGTGTTAGTGACCTCATCCTTACAATAAACAAAAAATAATATGCATCTCCTACTCAGAACATGTTCTGAAGTAAGCAGCACTGTACAGACATAAGGCCCCAGTGTGGTTTTGCTCCTGTGGGATGAACTGTGAAGTAAAATGTCAAAAAAGTGATGTAAAATTAGTGCAAGAGAAACCAGGGTCAGGTTTTGTCCAATACTGAGAGCAGCTAAGCGACTGTTTTGATATAGCAGAGATAGGGATTTTGAGTGTTTATCTGCATTCCTATTTCTTTCACATTAATCCTGAGAAACTCTGGAAAAGTTAGAAATGGAGACTAGAAGTTTAGTGGAATATTTTAAAAATAATGGACAAAGATTAAAAATAATTTCTAGTTCTTTGCAGATAATTTCTGTCAACCAGGAAAGTTTCTGTAAATGTTCTGTGAAAACCCCACAAAATATTGGAGGGAGATTTTTTCAAACAGAGGCATTCTACCATCAGGCCAAGTTACTGAGACCTAAAAAAAATTGATGTTTTCTACTGTCCTAAATAATTTTTAAATTTCATATGCAGTCAGCAATTTTTTTTTGGAACAATGTGACTTCTTATATGACGTTTACTAAAAAAGACAATAAATGTTACCTTTTCGAAGACCAGTGTTTGAAGAACTATGTTGAAGTCTATCAAACATTGTGGCTTTCTTTTAGGCCTGGACCATTGTATATGCTATACTAATATAGCATCAAACTGAAATTATCCATTTAAGCATATTATAACAAGGAGGAATAATAATTTTTGGATATTACACATATATATTTTTAGATGAAAGCAAGACATTCTGTGTTTGGACTAGAAAGTTAAATTGCTCTAAACATAGAGAATAAACAAATGTCTCTGTGTTACAACTCCCTGTCGACCTGAAAACTTCTGAAACATTTTGGAAACACATCACTGTGAATTCTGTGCTATGTCTGAGTAAAATGGTTGGCCAAAGGCTTTACTGATAGTAGGAAGTTTGCCTTTGTGTGCACTGCATATAAATACAGAACTGTATTTGTTTATTGCAAAGAGTGTAATTTCTCAACACCTGTATTCTTTGACATTTTATCATATACTCAGTAATGTTGTATTTACTAAATAATTAACTAACTAACTAAAATGTCATGGTTTAACCTCAGCTGGTAACTAAGCACCATGCAGCTGCTCACTCACTCCCACAGACACCGTGGGGCAGGGGAGAGAATCGGGAAAAAAAAGTAAAGCTCGTGGCTTGAGATAAGAACAGTTTAATAGAACAGAAAGGAAGAAACTAATAATGATAATAATAACAATAATAAAATTACAATAATAATAATAATAGGATTGGAATATATAAAAAAGGTGATGCAAAATGCAGTTGCTCACCACTAGCTGACTGATGCCCAGTTAGTTCCCAAGCAGCGATCCCCCCAGGGCAGCTGCCTCCAGTTTATATACTGGATGTGACATCACATGGTATGGAAATCCCCTTCGGCCAGTTTGGGTCAGCTGTCCCGGCTGTGTCCCCTCTGAACTTCTTGTGCTTCTCCAGCCTTCTTGCTGACTGGCCATGAGAAGCTGAAAAATCCTTGACTTTTTCTAAACACTACTTGGCAACAAGTGAAAACATCAATATGTTATCAACATTCTTCTCATACTGAACCCAAACCATAACAGTATACCAGCTACTAGAAAGAAAATTAACTCTATCCCAGCTGAATTATCCAGGACATTATCCAGCCCTTACTCTATACCATTTATGTTATGCTAAGGTCCTATACTTTCCAATACTTCCTAATTAATCACATCACCCTTCCTGTCCTTTGAGATATAGATATATACAGGTGTGTATACACACACACACACACACACACACACACACACACACACACACAGAGATATATCACTCCCTTAGTCTATGGACCACCCCTATAAAAGTCCATTGAGTTCACTTAGTCCCCAGCTTTGGGCTCCATCTGTCATACCAGTCTTTCTGGGCAGGAGGGATGGCACAAAGTCCACTCGGTTGGCAGAGCAGGATCGGGTTTTGGTGCAGTGTGGCAGGCGGCTGACATTGGACACAGCAGGAGGATAGTGTGTAAAGTTGGACTGTTGCATGCTGAAGTCAGTTCTGGTTCCATCACTGCTGCACTTCGCTTAGTTTTATCAAAGTTCATTCTTGCTTAATCTAAGTGATTCTTACTGTAATACCATTGATATAGGATATACCCATTATAGTAATGATAACATACAGTGGCAGGGTTATATAGCAACTACCATCATACAATTTAATTCATTGGCTATTCTCACCTAAAATCAAATCCCCTTGAGGCACACATCAGACTTCCGCATCCTTTCACATCACCCACCAAGTGCACCGAGGTCCTTGAGCAAAAGCAATCCCATGGATGGGCCTGCCTTGCCTGAGGCGGGAGTAGCCCAGACTGTCTTCCCTAACGTATTTTTTATGGGCACTACAGGGAATTTATCCCCTTGTACAGTATGTAAAAGTTCTGACTGGGCAGGGCCAGCCCGATTGGTAGATCCTCTGGTGTTGACTAACCAGGTGGCTTTTGCTAAACCTGTATCGCAGTGTTTGAAGGTTCCACCCCCCATTGCTCTCAATGTAGTCTTTAACAGTCCATTGTATCATTCGATTTTGCCAGAGGCTGGTGCATGATAAGGGGTGTGATATACTCACTCAATGCCACGGTCTTTGGTCTTTAGTCACTTGATAGAGAGGGCTTACAATCAGACTATAATTTGGAATATGCATTCTCCAAAACCCCACAATACCTAAGAAAGCCTGTGTTTCCTTTTTATTAGTCGGTGAAGACACAGCTGCTATGTTGTTGATCATCAACGTCCATCTTACCATTTTATTCCTAAAAACTGGATCTCCTGTGCAGGTCCCCAGACCTTACTTTGTTTCATGGCAAAACCAGCTTTCAGAAGGATTTGGATTATTTTCTTCCCTTTCTCAAAACCCTCTTCTGCTGTGTTGCCCCATACGATGATGTCATCAACGTATTGCAGGTGTTCTGGAGCTTCACCCTGTTCCAGTGCAGCCTGGATCAGTCCATGGCAAATGGTGGGGCTGTGTTTCCACCCCTGGGGCAGTCGATTCCAGGTTTACTGCATGCCCCTCCAAGTAAAAGCAAACCGTGGCCAGCACTCTGCGGCCTGAGGGATTGAGAAAAACGCACTAGTGATGTCAGTCGCGGCATACCACTCAGCTGCTTTTGACTCCAGTTCGTGTTAAAGTTCTAGCATGTCCAGCACGGCAGCTCAGCGGCAGCATGTCTTCGCTCAGGCCATGATAGTCAACTGGTAGTCTCCACTCTCCATTAGACTTTCCCACTGGCCATACGGGACTATTAAAGGGTGAGCGAGGTTTGCTGATGACTCCTTGGCTCTCCAGTCGACAAGTCAGCTTATGGATGGGTGTCAGGGAGTCTCGGTTGGTGTGATATTGCCACCGGTGCACCATTGTGGTAGCAATTGACACTTGTTTTTCTTCAACCCTCAGCAACCCCACAATCGAAGGGTCTTGAGGGAGACCAGCCAGGGTAGATAGCTGTTTAATTGCCTCTGTCTCCAAGGCAGCTATACAAAAAGCCCACCAGTACCCCTTTGGGTCCTTAAAATACCCTCTCCTGAGGTAGCCTATGCCAAGGATGCACGGAGCCTCTGGGCCAGTCACAATGGGGTGTTTCTGCCATTCAGTCCCATTTAGGCTCACTTCAGCCTCCAATACAGTTAACTCTTGGGATCCCCCTGTCACACCAGAAATACAGTTGGGTTCTGCCCCTTTATAGCTCTATGTCATTAGAGTACACTGTGCGCTGATGTCTACTAGAGCCTTGTGCTCCTGTGGGTCTAACACACCAGGCCATCGAATCCACACAGTCTAATAGACTCAGTTATGCCTTTCCTCCCCCTGTCTGGCTGCAGGGCCTCTCTAATTCTGGTCAGAGTATCCATTACCTACTTCTTGTAAAACTGACTTAGAAGTCCCTTCAAGAGGATCAGAATAAGATCTAGCCCTTCTACTCTGTTTGGAAACTAGAGCAGCATTTTTTCCTGGAAGAATCCTCTTTTGTAGTGGTTTTTCCTTGCAACTCACGTACCCATGCATCTAGGACCGAGGTAGGTTTTACATCCCACTTCCTCATGTCCTCTGTGTGGTCACACAGGTAAAACCACAGGGTATCTCATGGTGGGTAGCTTCTCTCTCTTGGGCAGAGGAATGCTTACTCCTAATAGCTGAGACACTGGTCCAAACGTGGGGAGTAGGACATACCCTCTTTGAATTGCTGGAAATCCCAGGACAGCTTCTCCACAGCTGAGATGCAGGCTTGTAGGGAGGAAGAGAGATTTTCTTTGTATTGCCAGAGTTGGTGAGCCATTTCACCCACCATTGGTGCCTCTTCATCTTTCCAGGTCAGTATTGCCAGTAGGTTAACATATGACAATGATATGCTTCATACAAACTTCCACCACACAGGTCATGTGCATTGGACTTCACTTGGACCTTTGGGTAATTGTGCCTTGAGTGGGTCATAATAAATCATCTTTAGCACAGCTAATTCCTTCAGGTACTGGATATGTCTCTCCATGGTGGTCCACTTGCCTGATGGACATATAACATCTTCCTTGAACGGGTACCTTTCCTTTTCCCTTGACAGGAGTCACCTCCAGAGGCTGAGGGCTTGTGTCCCTTTTCCAATTGCCTTGTCAATGCCACCTTCCCTACCTTCTAATTCCAGGCTACTAGCCCCATTGTCCCAGCATCAGAGCAGCGAGGTGATAATGTGCTCACCTGGACAATGGCTGAAATGTTTTTGCATATCCCGCAGCTCACTCAGGGACAGGAATCAGGTGATTACCTCTTGTTCTACCTCTTCCTCCTGTTCCTGTGATGACCCTCATTCATCTTCATCCTTCGCTAAGCAAACTGATTTTTTTGTATATTTCTTCTGTATGGGGGCAACTGATACTGGTACGGGTTGGTTCACTGGTTCAGCTGCATTGCCGGTCGCTGGGGTTGGAGTGGCCGCAGTGCCTGTTGCAGGGGTTGGAGTGGCCGCAGTACCTGTCGTCTTGTTGTTAGATCCAGAGACCTTCTCTTCCCCTTGAGGGTACTCAGTAGTGTTGAACAGGGCTCGATAGGCATGGGCCAGGCCCCAGCATGTTACGGTAATTTCTGTCTCCCTGGAATTGTGGGGTGACAGCATACTTTTTCCAAATGTTCTACTAGTTTTTCAGGATTCTGCACTAGTTCAAGGGTGAAGTTCCAAAAGCCTGGAGGTGCTCACCGCCCTAGGCATTTGCCCATACTACCCCACACTTCTTGCCACTCATAATCATCCAGCTTTGGGGGCAGATCTCTGGGTGATCTTCTTAAATAGTTGTTTAGCCCTAAACAAGACCTGAACCACATTAAGGAACATGCTACTTCCTAGCAATAGAACCATGCTGGTTTCAACATCCCAAGGATATTTACATTTTTCAAAATTCTCAAACATCATTGTAACTAGACTGGAGGAGAAGGGAAAGGTGTAGAAAGGTGTCTCGCCCATAGACTGGCTCTCCAAGGAGGAAAGGTAAAGGATGTAATTATTAATAGTTTTCCAGATCGCTCCTGAAGTATAGAGGTGATGACAATGCTGAGTGCAAATACCAACTTAGTCCCACAACTGATAATTTTATCATACCATAAGCCACTATTACACAATACATCAAAGCGAAAACCTTTATCCACCTCCCACCAATGACAAGCAGCAGCACAGGGACTACACACAGCAAGTCAGGTGATACATAACAGAACTCCAAAAAGGAGTGCCACAACTCTAAGAACTCATAAATCGACATTGTGACCAGTGACTGACTATTAAATAAATATAATGAATGCTTGTAACAAATTTGTTTTAACATGCTCTGGTCAGGTCTGTCATTATCTCAACCTTTCATTCCCCACATTGGGTGAGTAAAATGGACTGTTGTGGTTTAACCCTGTCACATCCCAAAGTTGGAGCAACTCAAATTCCTGGATTTCCTTTGTCAGAACTAAGGTGAAACGACACCAGGGGAGTTCAAACAACAATCAACATTTATTCAACCTAGCTAACCTTGCCCAAGTACAAGTGAACTTACCAATATGAACCTTGCATTATGTCATTAAGCTGCTGTTTGAAAAGAGAAAGGAGGTATAGAAAAAGAAGTGGAAAAAGGAACATGAAACTATGTCAGAAGGAGAGCCCTCCCATTGAGTCATGAGGTTCAGAGCAGACCCCCTTGCTTTCTGGACTCCTTCTCAAAGAGGAGTCCAGGGGCAGCTGGATCCACTCCTAGTCTTAGACTTGGTCAACGGTTTATGTTTGAAAGGATAAGGTGTAGGGACTGTGGAAAAGAGAGAAGAAAAGGGGGGGGGAGGGGGAGAGAGAAAGAAAGAAAGAGGAAGAAAGGCAGGAAGGCAGAAAGAAAGGAAGAAAGGAAGAAAGGAAGAAAGAAAGAAAAACAGGAAGAAAGAAAGGAAGGAAAGAAGGAAGAAAGAAAGAAAGAAAGAAAGAAAGAAAAAGAGGAAGAAAGAAAGAAAAGGAAGAAATAAATGAAGAAAGAAAGAAAGAAAAAGAGAGGAAGAAAGAAAGAAGAAAGAAAGAAGGAAGAAAGAAAGAAAAAGAAAGGAAGAAAGAACAGAAGAATGAAAGAAAGAAGGAAAGAAAGAAAGACAAAGACAGAAAGACAAAGACAGAAAGAAAGAAAGAAAGAAAGAAAGAAAGAAAGAAAGAAAGAAAGAAAATAAAGAAAAGGGTTTCACTAGTCCTGGGTCCAGCGTTGGTCCAGCCAGTGTAGAGATCCAGTCCAGAGGGCATGCCCTGAGAACTTGTTCTCCCTTCTTTTATAGTGTGTTAGTCGGTGGTCTCAACATGTGCAGTTTATGTTCCTGGGGTTCTCTGGAATTGGTCGGTGAGCTTTTCACTGGGGAGTTGCCTCTCTTTCCCTGCTGGCATGACCACTTGAGATAGAAGCACAGTCCCATCCTCCATGAGGCCCCCTCCTCCAGGCGCATACGCTGTGCTCCTTCTCCTGGTCACTTAAGATAAGGAATTGTGGCTTTGGAGAAGTGCGATACAACCCTCTGTGGGGCCATCTCCTCCAGCCACATTGTCCTGTTCACACAACCCCAGCATTTTTACAGAGGCTGTATTCTCCACCAGAGTTCTTTAATGAATGTTTGAGACATTGGCTATAATTTGTCAGACCATCACAAACCCCAGCTGGTAGCTAAGCACCATGCAGTCACTCGCTCACTCACACACACACAGTTGGATGGGGGAGAGAATCAGGAAAAAAAAAAGTAAAACTGGTGGGTTGAGATAAGAACAGTTTAATAGAACAGAAAGGAAGAAACTAATAATGATAATAATAATAATAATAATAATAATAATAGGATTGAAATATACAAAACAAGTGATGCACAATGGATTTCCTCACTGCTCGTCAACTGATGTCCAGCTAGTTCCCAAGCCGCAATCCCCCCAGTTTATATACTAGGCATGATGTCGCATGGTATGGAATATCCCTTTGGCCACTTTGGGTCAGCTGTCCCTGCTGTATTCCTTCCGAACTTCTTCTGCCCCTCCAGCCTTCTTGCTGACTGGCCATGAGAAGCTGAAAAATACTTGACTTATTCTAAACATTACTTGGCAACAAGTGAAAACATCAGTGTGTTATCAACATTCTTCTTATACTGAACCCAAACCATAACACTATACCAGCAACTAGAAAGAAAATTAACTCTATCCTGGCTGAAGCCAGGACAAAATGTAATCCCCAGTTCTACTGATGTGCATAGGGTTTGGTTTTGCTCATTTCACTGGGATTAAATCAGACATTATCTGTCACAGAGGAAGAAAATTTGAAGTTTTATCTTAGTGAAAGATGTTGTTCTTTGAAGATCTTTAAACAGACTTTTACAAAACTAAAAAAATGAAAGCCCATGAATAATGCTATGGTGAGACTACTAGTCTTATTATTCTAGGGAACTTGTCCTTTAAAGACATATAAACCATCTGTTTTTAAATAGTAGAAGGATATTGAAAAGCCAAAATTGCTTTAATTAAGCAGATACATTTTTGGAGTAATTTTAAAAAAATTACTAAAGAGTTTAATTCAGTGAACCATTTCTTACGTAATGTGATGCACTGCATGAAAATAGCAATTACATAATTGTATTTAGAGTTTGTGGGATGTTCTGCATTTCAGAAACCCATGAAGCATGTGTATTCACACACTGGTGATGGGTTTTCTCCGAGTGAGTAAAAGTAGTATGAGAGAAAATAGCATTCTGAAGATTTAATGCTTTCAGAATTCCCATGGATTCACAATTCTCTCTGTGCTTACTTGACATTAATGCTTCATAATAGCTATGTATGCTCAATAAACCAACCAAGTTTAAATTGCTTACTGTGACTTTCTTGTTGGAACAACAGTAGCTGCAAAATGCACTGAATCTGGTGAGATCTATAGCATAGATGTTGGGCAGAATCCTTGTAGTCCTTCAGTAATGCTGTATGCTTTTCTACATTTGTCCAAGGACTGTTTCAGTGAATTACAAAATACTTGTTACCAGAAGCAATCAGAAGGAGCTTGATTTTGTTACTTTGATAGTTACAAAATTATGCATTAAAAATTAAAAGATAAGTTAAAAGGCATCTGAAGATTTTCTTTCCAGTAACTTGGATTGTCTAGATCTACGTTATGTGTGCACTTATTCTGTGAGGTACCAAACTCAGTTCCTGCTGAATTGTTTGAAATACAGAAAGCAATATAAACATTTTAAAATTTAAAGCAGAGGATTTGCTGTTTGTTAAGTATGCAAAATTCTACTTAAAATACTTCTGTTATTTAGGGAAAGTGGTGTTATTTCAAGAGCTGCATGCTGTCAATTATGATGCAACGTTCTGCATGCTCATATATCATTTTAAAATATTTATTTCCTGATAATGACTCAATGGCAAAAGAGGAAGTAAAGAAAGCAATTTTAAAATATAATCTTAATAAAGTTCTGCACAGCATTCTGCTTATAGCACACCATGCTACTGTGTATATACACACATGCAATATCTGTTACTTTGTGCTTATTCACAAACACGGTCTAAGCAAACAATTATTTGCCTTTTTAAGGTGTTTTGCTCAAAACTGTAATAACTCAGAATTTAATCAGTAACAGTGGGTAGTGATGTGACTCAACATTGCTGCAAATCTGTGATCATAAAGTAAATAAACACATCTAGTTTGTGTTTACAGTCCTATTCATTTATAATCATGCATGCAGAGTCATCTGTCTCTGTCAGCTGCTCTCTATGAGGCCTTCTTCTATCAATAGAAGCCCTTACATTTGTTAATACCATTCATGTCTGTACTAAATCAGGTTGTATGAGGGATTTGGGTTTTCCATTTGAACCTCCTGAAAGTTGGCTCTAAGTTCTTTCAAATGAGAACGCAGTGTTCTCTTTTGGAAAATGCAAACCATAAGTCAAAATAAGCTGCATTTGGGGCTTTTGGGGGGTTTTGTTTTATCAGGTTTCAGATGTTAACTCCAGTATGAAGTCCTTTGGTATGTTTTGATTCAAATAATTGTAATGTCCAATCAGATACAGTCTTTCCATTTTTTTTAAAACTACCTCTGCATATTACTGGTGTAGCAAGTTTGGCCAAATGCTTCATGAGAGGTTTTTTTTCACTGACATTTCTGTGGTATTCACTGACAAAGGATTTGATGCTTTGCATTGCCCTGTTCAGAGGGAGTGCTGCACTACTGTTGACTTTACATGAAGGTGAATACTGAGACAAAGTGAAATAAGTGATTTACCAAAGGTTGCATGGACAGGAAGAGAACAGAACCCCGATGTCAGGATTCTCAGCTCTGTTCTTTAAGTGTACACCCATGTTACTCCTATAAATGATCTATGCCTAACATAATAACAAGGAATCCTCTGTGCTTCAGTTTAGCTGAAGGAGAAAAGAAGAGACACTGCTGGAAGACAGAAACTGGTGTTGTCAAGAATTTGAAAAATCCAATTCTTTTTGATTAGGGTTATAAGTAATGATCAGCTCTTTTCTGAGTAAGAATATATCAGATGTCGAAAGGATATCCATCCTGTGTATGCAATTTTCTTCATAAACCAGGTTTTCAAAAAATAATTTTTATATGTTGTTCTTCAAAATTTAATCTGCAATTAGTTACCAATAGTGTTCCACACCTTAATTTTCATATACTTTTGACTCCATTCTTTGTCATTTTTAACTAAGAAACTAAAAGGCTTAGAATAACTTTTTCAGAAGTTAACAGCCTCAAAGATTGTCTTGATAATTTACCACAGAACAGTATAAATAAGTGTCCTTTTGAAGACTGGGGAATCAAGTAACAGCTAAGTCAATTATAATAAAATGTAATTCTGTGGTACATTCCTTCCATGAAGCAGTCAATGTAAAATTTCTTATAAATAGACTCAAGATAGTATCAACATGGCTTTAAGTCTCAAGGAGGCTAAGAATTAAGAGTTGTGACAGTGTGTACAAAGAACTCTACTAGCCCATACATCTTTGTTATTTGGGAATTTGATTTTGGAGTAAGCTATTCTAAACAGCCCTATAAAGTGCAGTTCAGCCCAAATTAGCATATATCTGGATTACTATGCTAATTTGTTTATGAGACCTAGAAGCCTAAACTGAGGCTAGACAACTAGGGCATTAAGGCTGTAAACAATGAGTTTGTACTCAGCTAGGTGTTTTGTATAATGGAACTGACACCCATATCAATTTAGAAATCAAGAAGAAATGGTAAGATTTATTCCAGCCAAGACATCTGTAATAAGCTAGCAACCAGGAGTCACTGGGGAGTTAATGGTTAAAGGGAACAACTACAAATTAATGTAACTTTTTGTTACAAAAATTCTTTTCTTTGTTAGCTCTAGGCCTAAAGCAGTCATCTCTGGCTAGAGAGCTATGTTATGTTTGCAATGTGAGGGTATTTACTGCATAAGAAATAATTGCTTGCTCATGCTGTGAGGCACTTTTTGGTAATGTACCCCCTACTATCACAGAAGAGGTGAGATGAATAGAGTACGTGTTTAGTTTTATGCTTATTCACAATGGTATAGCCTGTGAATTTTATTCATGGGACTCATTTTACCATTAAATTTCATAGCAACTTTAAATTTCCTAACCCCATATTTTAATAGCCAGGTTCAACCCAAGCGTACTGTATAAGGTGCTAGAAATGTTTCACAACATCAGTTGAGGAAGAAATCCAGGATGTCTTAACTCAGTTTTTCCTTTCATATATTTTCCTCTTACACTGTAGGTTATAGGGTAAGACAAATGGCTTGAATCTGGTACCCTTTGTCCAAGCTCTTGTTTTTCCTCCCCTTCTTTCCCTTATTTTGTGTTTTATTGTCCCCTGGGTAACTGAGAAAAGGGCAGGCTGTAATACTGAGAACAAGAAGGAGAAGAGAGAATGGGAAATTCTTGCTCCTGTAAGGGTGGAGTAAATACAGGGATGACAATTATTATGAAAATTTAGAAGGGAAATATGATCTGGACTAGCTCTTTGGAAAATACTGCTGTAACTTTGAAGAAAGTCCCCTTTTCCTCAGCCTCCTAAGTTTTGTTTTCTCTTCTCTTCCGATTTTTCTTAATTTCTAACCCATGAACCCTTCCTGAGAAATCCCAAGAGCAGCCCAATGTGCTTCCCTCACACTTCTGCTGTTCTAAACCACTTATTGCCCATCGTAGTGGTATTTGAATGCCTGACAGAGTCACAGGCATCATTAATAATTGCCATCATCAAAATAGTTTCCTTTCCACACTTCGTCTGTTCAGTGTTTCCTCATCTTGTAGAGTGTACACTCAGGGGAAAGACTTGCTTTCCAACAGCTCCTCAGCTGTTCTGGATGGCTGAGCAGGCCCTGAGAACTTCCAATAAATTTTTAAGTAGTCAAGTAGCATTGAATACACAGTAAATTAAAAGGAAAACTTTGCAAAACGGTTTATTTCTGCCATTTTCTTTAATTATTTCCATATTTTCATCTGAAATCTGAATGATTATTAGTAGTTGTACAGAACACTGCAATTTCTATGATAAAAATCTTTTTCTCTTCCAAATTCTTTCAAGTCTTTCCATTCTTCAGCTTCCAAATCATGAACTTTCACTTAGTATCTACAAAATGGAGCTGTCTGTCACTTTGTAAACAAAATATGATCTTGTTCTTCCATCTTTTATTAAATATTATTATTTTCTTCTCTATTGAGCAAATCCCACTATGCTGAATATGTGGCACGGCACTACTAGTCTGAAGTGAGCCCTGAAGGAAGAACTTTTGTGTAGAAGGAAAGAAGGAAATGTGAGATTCCTAGGATTTCCTACCACTGGAGAAAACAATAGAAGCAGAATAGAAAAGGAAAGGTGGAAGACAATTAACTTCCTCATATGCTTACTCCTTGTTGCCACTTCTGTTACGATACAGGAAAGACAGGTAGAAAAACAGAACATACACATATCATGCAAAGACCATTTAAGATTTTAAATCTGAGTAGTATGGGCTTGCATTATCATGAAGAGCACAAAAATAGATTAAGGATGAAAGAATAGAATAGAATGGCATTGTCCAACAGGCTTGGTTTAAAGAATGATCTTGGTAAGCCTCTAGTTTGGTCCTTCTTAGCACATTTGTCCCAGGATTGAGTATGGCTCCAACAGAGAAATTCAGAATGGAGTGTTCATTCTCAGCTGACAGCAACACAGAGCAGAGTAGTGGCGATGTTAGGTTAAAAACCTGCTCATTAAAGGCAATTTCTGGTCATGCTCACACCATAAACCATGCTTTACTCCCCATTGCCAAGTTTATTACACAGTTAAATAATTTGGCTTCTGGAACTCAGGCTTCGTAATTATGAAACTGAAAAAGTACCCTTTTCACCTATCAAATTTGCACACATATGCTGCTGGAAAGGAAAATACTGGAGAAGCATTTGGGCATTACCCAAACTTATTTAGTAATAGGTGAGATGTAAACATATTTTTTAAAAATTCAATTCTTTGGAAAAGTTAAAGAATTGAGGGAGGGGAAGCAGCAGTATAGTTGCAGCTTAAATTGAGCATAATAAATCCTGGACTGTACATTTCATGCTCTGAATAAAATAGAAGTCATTGAGCTGTGAGTCAGCACTTTCATGTCAATATCCTGGTGCCTGTATAAACTGTTTGAACATGATTCTTGTGTGTTATGGAGGCACCAGAAACCTAAAATGATATTACAGCACTATAGTTCATATCTGCTTTTTGTTCATTTTCTGTGCATACAGAGTTACATAATTTATTTCTTTTACTTAAACTGTGCTATAAAATGTAAAGTGAACAGAAATCATTTGGCAATGTGATTCTTCTACTGCATTGAACACTACATGATTGCAAATGACAACCATTTAAAAATCTTCTAATGCAAGCATGACTATCATCAGCTTTAGATGTGAAGCAAGAAAAGTTGTATGTATACTTAACTTCAACACAGATGAGTTCTAATATAGGTGAAATAATAGATAGCACAGTAACTGTAATGCAGCTGTGAACCAACGTCAGATATCCAGTTCTTGCAGCAAACTAGTGAGACAACTCAGCCATATTAATGGAAACATAGCACCATTGAGGCCTATTCTCTCCTTATTTTGTGCTTACAGTTCCCATTGCAAGTAATTAGAGATGCATCTGTTGATGGCAGGATGCAGTGCCATTACGTATGGCAGAGCAATTATTTCTGCAAGTTCCCCAGAAATGTTAATAAATATTTCCTTTGCATGTTTGCTTATAGATATCAGGAACATACAAGTGTGTTTATGGCAACACTGCATATCTTTTAATAGAGATTAAATATTTCTTTTTCATACTTGAATATGAAAGGACGAAGGCTTCTCCTTGCCTCTAGAAATACTGGGATGGAAGGCAGGAGCTGTGGTATCAAAGGGCTGTAATATTCCTACACTCCTTGGAAAGCCCTTGGTACATGACAATGCCAGCTTAATGAGCTACAAGCAAGTATGCGCAGAGAGACACATTCAGTTCTGCCATTATTTACAAGAAATGTGCCCAGTCGTCCCCTTTGTAGAAATCATGTATCTCTGAGTGAGCACTTCACATCCAGAACCATTGATTAAAGTTTTAAGAAACACAAAGACAAATGCATATCTGCAGATGTTGAACAGTGAAATGGGAGGGAAATAGGGAAATATTCTTGCTCTACACAGTATTTCAAGACTAGCAGTAGTGTAATTGTTTTGACCATCTGCTTCCTACCTGCAAAGAAAAGCTGTAAAAAATACTGTAGACTTTTTTTGATTAGTATAATTCTTTATAGTATCTTGCATCTAGAAGAAAGTTATTCTTTCTTTTACCTTAGAACAAAATCAGTACAAAACTATCAGCTAGCCTTGAAGTAGCCATGGGACCTGCTTTCAGTTGTACTTCTCTCCACTACAGTTCACAGTTGTCTCCCCATACACCTTCAACTGTTAGAATTGGACCTTTACACATGGTTTCACCTGAAATAATTTTACCAGTGCTATAGCAGGACAAAAAGCATAGTTAAATCACAGTAGCTACTGGGTGTTTTCTTACATTACAGCTATTAAGAATGGTATTTAATAACAGTATTGGGCTGTATCTCTGTGTCTTGTAGTAAAAGACAATAGACTCCAGCTACAAAAATACATCAAGTGCTAATGCCACTTTCTATGTGCATAATACAGATAATATGTAATATAAAGCACAGAAAGCACAATGTATCTCTCCTGTGAGGAAAGGCTGAGAGAGCTGGGACTGTTCAGTCTGGAGAAAAGCGGGCTCAGGAGGATCTTATCAATGTATATAAATACCTGAAGGGAGGGTGCAAAGAAGACAAAGCCAGGCTCTTTTCAGTGGTGCTGAGTGACAGGACGAGAAGCAAAGGGTGCAGACTGAAACACAGGAGGCTCCATCTGAACATCAGGAAACACTTTTTCACTGTGAGTGTGACTGAATACTGGCACAGGTTGCCCAAGGAGGTTGTGGAGTCTCCATCCTTGGAGCAACCAGCTCTAGGTGACCCTGCTTGAAAAGGAGACTTGGACAAGATGACCTCCAGAGGTCCCTTGCAACACCAGCCATACTGTGAAATTGTTTATTATCAGTTATGGCTTTCATGGGAAATAGAATTAAAATATTTTTATAGACATATTTTGAATTGATCACTACTAGGTGGAGGAAGAAGGAAATGCAAAGGTAAAATTAACTGCAGAACCTCTGTAGCTGTCCTCTGCAACAGGTTCATGACAAAAACAGCTTCCTTTACAGGACATTTTAGTTCATTAGCTGTATAAAATATGCAACTAAATAGTACTAAATCAGATGGCATTGTGGTAAAGCAGTTGAGTGTCAATAGCCCCAGCATCACCTGGAGCCTTCAGTAAAGTTGAACTGAAATGAAAATAAGATTAAAGATTTCATATCTCATAACACTTTTCCTATATTAGTTGCCTAGACAGAAGGGGAGTGTATAGTAGCATCAACTTGCAATAGTATTGCTTGTAGTTTTATTTTTTATAAGACATTGGCCAGCAGCCCAACAAAATATTGATGTAAAATCTGATCTGCCAGCACTGTGGAATTTCTTCTGTGTTGGAATTGAGATGGGAGGTTTGAAAGTGTTTGGCAGCTGTTGTAAATTCAGGAGCTGGAGGCAAGGCACAATTCTTCTAGAGCAAACTAGAAGTTAATATATTGTATAGCTTTGCAAACTGTGCTATGTTCTGCATATGCATGCATGTATGACCCGTATGTTCTCCTCACTGGTTCAGACACACATTCATTTCATTCTGCTACTTTAAGTCAATAAAGTTCACTTTTCTTCTGCTAATTTTTAATGAGACTTTGCAGGGATGACATTTTATATCCCAAAATAAAATGATCCAGTAAGAAACAAAATTGTACTGTTAAATCCAATTATTCACCACTTCTCCCAAAGAAGTGCACTAGCACAGAGAGATTTACCATATGTTGTAGTCATTAGCACCTTCAGTCTCTAGCAAATCACTGGAATACATAACTTACAAAGCATGGGATGCGTCTCTGCAGTACTCTGCCAACAGCTTCCTTTTCAGCAAGAGGGACAGTTAGCTGATATGGTTCATCTGAACTCAACTGTTATGTTGTCATGTGGAAGAATGACTTTTGAAGCAAAGAGTTCTCAAAATGTACAACTTCTGAAGTTATAAATCTTGTATCCTCACTTGCTGGAGGCAGTGCTTAGCCTTCAGAAGTGTATAGTGTGTTGTCTGCAAGAGCCACTCCATAAGACACAAGTTGCAAAAGCACTGAACTCTGCATTTATTTAAAAGGACCCTAAAAAAAAGATTGCATACAGAAGAAGTTCAGTCATCCATCAGCACTTGTAGAGACTTCCCAAAATTAAAACAAGTCACTTGATTCCATTAAATCCAATCCATACTGCCTGACAGCAGGTAGCATCTGTACAGGCTAATAGTATTAATCATTATCTACATAACATACTAGACAGCAGAATCTAGTAGACCTGCGTGAAGTCCAGCACAACTGTCCTATAGCTTTTTCTAGTGTAAAGGGAGACTTGAGGTGGGGCAACACATGGTAATACTATCCATGATCAGAATTAAAGCTTAGCAATCACTTCCTTATGGAAAACAGCAACATTGCTTTCCTAGAAAGGGACAGGAGATTTTCATCCAGGCACTGACAAGATACCAACTATCATGTATTCCTTCAGTCACCTAAAAAGCCTTGTTTTGTGATGCTACCTGGAGGGGTATTTAACTCTCTAGAAACTTGTCTAGTGCTAGCTGCTAAAAACTTGATTTAGCCTGAGCAGTTTTCAGGTCTATCGTTCAGAAAAAAACATCTTTTACTTGAAGGGTTTATTAGAAGACCCTTTATGTAGATGGGGTTTGCACTAAGACTCTGCTTTGATTTCTGAAGAAGCATCAATTAAAATTTCAATTATAATAATATAGGAGGGAAGCTACGAATGTTCAGTAACCATCTGCTTAGTGGGATTGTATGCCTACAGTCAGTGAAACCATCACTAAACTGTGGAAATCTTTGTAGACAAAAAGCAAAAGGATTCCTCTCTTTGTTGTGCTTCCTCCCCCCCCTCACTCCCTCTCCATTTTTTCTGGAGTTCACTTACATTGGAAACACTACTACTGATCTCGGTGGCAATGAGTGATGTTTGTACATTCAGTAAAGTCTTATGATGTGCTATGAATTACCAGCAAGAATTGTGATATCTGGATAATGAATTCTTAAAGATACGAATTTCATTGCCTGCGGTTCTGTACAAAAAGTATGTTGATCAATAATTTCAGTGCAGAAAGGCAGTACTTTCATTTTTCTGATAATAGCTAAGTATATTCAGTTGTAAGCATAAAAAATCAAAGTTAAATGAATTGCATCATGTCACACTGATGAATTCATGTTAAAAGAAATCTGTCTGTATACTTTCTCCATTGTATCACCAATTAAATGTGGACTCTGTCCTGCTTGTCTGAAATATCAGTAGTATATCCTCTTTCTCTTTTGCTTAGATTTTTTCTTTTGTACAAACTAGGTTTCCCATTTAGCTCCATCTGCCACAACTTGATCCCAAAACGGTTATTGTAAAAAACTGTGTGGAGTCCCCAGCAAACTCAGTATAAATGTCTGACGTCTAGAAGGGTATTTTGTAGGATGTAACCAGAGTCTTTGATATACAGAAGATAGTTGGAGATCAG
Source organism: Buteo buteo (assembly GCF_964188355.1). Lineage (NCBI taxonomy): Eukaryota > Metazoa > Chordata > Aves > Accipitriformes > Accipitridae > Buteo > Buteo buteo. The sequence goes on from NC_134204.1 coordinate 37,814,977, forward strand.
TGGGAAAATAGGAGATTTAAATAAAAGAGAGAATGAAGCAGAAAACAAAAAAAGGAGGGATTTTTTTTCTGAGAGGTGGTCCATCTGTGCTTCATTTTATACACTTGATATATTTGCTTGCAGTTTTAGCTGTCTCTACAAATTGTTGTTCCTGAAATTGAAAAGATGATGCTCTATCTAAGAGACTGTGGGAAATTTTGCACTATGTTCTTGATTATGCTATCCACTTTTTATCCTGTGTAGTTCAAATAAGATGCAAGCCATGTGTTAGATTCTTCATTCAGCAAATGATTGATTGATTTTCAGAATTGTCTATGAAAATTTGAATTTAAATATATTTTATTGTACTAGCTAGACATTATTAATAGACTGGTTGGATAATTTGTTTTGTTTTTAAATAATAGTACTTACTTCAGATAATACAGTAAAGCCACTAGCTTTTTATCAGAATCTGTTTAAATTAGAAGTTTTAGTGACATCGTGGATATTGCTTTTAGCATCTTATTCAGTGATTTGCACCTGCAATAGAGTGCAAGTGCAGTTCTTGATTTGTTTGACTTCCTTTAAATGGCAGTACTGTCAAAGATGAAAGTATTTTAATATATTTGGAGGACATAATAAAGTGATTGATGCAAACATTTGCTCTGGGCTGATGAGCTGCCTGCTTAGATCTACAGAATATATCACAACAGTTCTACTCTCAAAGAAACTTGCTCTGTGTTAACAAAGTTGGCAAATACAGGAGATTAGAGAAGTTGTCATTGCTGCCATAGCATGAGTTCTTCACTGTATGTTACTTTCAACCATATGGGTGATTTTAATGTCCAGTGTTGAAGAACTCTGCCAACACTAAAAACTCAGCCTAAGATGGGACAACTTCTTACTAATTATGTTGATTATTCTGTAATAACAGTAACTGTAGATAAGAAATCTTATTTTGTTGCTAAAAGGTAGTTTATATGGTTCTGAATTTGTCAGCAGGTCTGTTTATTTTCATTGTACGGTTGGGTTTGATTGATAGTTTCTTGGGATTGAAGTTTGATTTTTCAGAATACTGTGCTATTTTAAACTTCACCAAGATTTTGTTTCAGTAGGACATCATGAAACTTAGTAATTTAAATGAAAATATCTTCACAGGCTCCAATCTGACAGCCAAACACTTCACAAAGCCTAATAATTTGAGCCTCTTCTGTTTTTGACTGATTTCAAACCATCAGGGAAGAAAAGTTTTCCAGTGGTATTTTGGTTTTAGCAGGAAGCCTAAGGAATACATTTAAAGACTTAACTTTTATTTTAAGAAGTCATTTAATGCTATGTGTAAAAAGGTTGTGCTTTTTTCTAGATTTTTAATCAAGCAATGCACTCTTGCAGCAAGAAAGGCCAAGAGCCTCCTGGGCATCATTAGTGGAATGTTGCCAGCAGGGCAATGGAGATGATCCTTCCCCTGTACTCAGCCCTGGTGAGAGATATCAGTGTGCTGGATCTGTTTCTGGGCTCCTCAGTGCAGGAGAGACATGGATATACTTGAGCAAATCCAGCAGATGGTGAGATGGTAGCACATGGGCACAAACTGAAGCACATGAAATTCCATCTGAACATAGGAAAACATTTTTTTTTGCCATGAGGGTGGTTGAACACTGGCATAGGCTGTCCAGAGAGGTTGTGGAGTCTCCACCTGTGGAGATTCTCAAACCCAACCAGACACAATCCTGATCAATCTGCTGTAGCTGACCCTGCTTGCGCAGAGGCTGCAAGGCTGCACTAGGTGATCTCAGGAGGTCCCTTCCAACGTCAGCAATTCTATGATTCTATGATTCTGTGATCTTCTCATGTGAATCCTATGGTCTAAACCATTATTACAACATATTTGCAAGTTAGTGACTGAAGCTATGCACCTAAATCTTCATCTAAGTACTACAAGAAAGTTTAATGAATAATATGATTTTCAGCACTTCTGACATTTAGGCTATCTATTAAAATTTTCTTATGCAGCTTGTCCTGCTTTAACATTCAGATTCAATCAGAAGTGTAATCTAGCTCATTATCTTTATATGAAGGAGGGTATGTCAGTATGCATGTGCTATATTCCCATGTAGGCCACATGGTATAAAACATAAGCAAACCTGCAGAACGGTGACCATGGTGCGGATTAGACTGGTATAACTACTTAAAAAAAAATCTCTTAACTGTAGGTCTAACAGCACTCCTGTTTTTAAAATAATTTTAAGAATCTGAGTATGGACATAGTGCTGGGCAGCTAAATGTGGATTTTATTTGCCAGAGCAGAGTGCTTGAAAAGTTGCTTGCACTCACTGAGATTACCTTGTAATGTATGAATGTTTTGCTATTGATTTTAGATGAGTTAAGCAACCAACGTCTCAGATGCCTGTCTCCAAACTGTTATCCAAACAATCAACAGATTTTTGATTAAACAGGTATAGAATGGCCACTACAGTTTTCACATTAGAGTCTTACCTGGCATGACATGCAGCACCAGAGCATTTTCAAGAGTCTAGTAGAGTTTAGACATATTTCTAGTATCTCTCTGTGGGAAGCCTGCACAGCAATACTCCAAGTTCTGTCTCACATGTATGCCAGGATGTTTTACTGTTGCAGCAGCATGCCACTTACTCCAAAGCTGTTCTGTAATATTAAAATTTTTTGCCTCTCACCCTAGCCAAAACTAGGAACTCAAGACGTGTGCCAAAGTAATGAAACATGAACAAAGTGTTTAGAATTTTTGAAGAAGTTTGTTCAGCTTAATCTTTGAACAAAACTTTTGGATGTTATTTTCCTTTTACCAAGATGGTTTGTGGGTGGTTGGCATGTTTTACAGGAAAGTACCAAAGTTTTCTATATGTTTAACATAGCTAGTTGTATATGAATATCCATTTGACTGATCTGTAGTTTCTTCAATTTAAGCATCTTATAGCACAACTTTACAATTTCATTCACCATGGCCCAAACCAATTGGGATGATTGTTTAAATGTTAGGTAGCTCTTATCTTGAATCAGGAGTGAGATAACAATTTCCTTACATCCCTTACTTCAAGTCCATCCTTTCCTTACCTACATTCACATCCTGTAGATGAGTTTATGGCTCTTAGCACATAAAGTAATATATACTATTGCACTGAATGACAGGATAAATTGTTATTGGATAGGGGTAAGCAATTAGGCTATAGAAACTCTCCTTTGCTCACTGTTCCATGGGCAAGCCCATGGAGAGGCAGTTAGTTCAGTCACTTGCAGAATATGAATCTGAGTTTTGTTTTCCTTTGCGTATCAAATGGTGCAGGATTTTCCCTGTTCTCTTTTCTGATTTCCCTTGTTATGTGCCAACAGTTTGAATCAGTTTCATATACAGAGCTTAGAACCATATTTACAGGAAGTGTGCAAAGAAAATTAGTGTTACCAATGAGTAAATATGTCAGTGATTTATGAATGCACATTTATATCTGAATCTATCTGTGTATTCATTTTGCTTTTTTACTATTCAGATAAAATTTGCACTGTACATTAAAAAAAAAGTTATACGCTCATTCAGTTTCGTACATAATTGCTTTCTTGACTTTAATGACAGGAATATTACTTTCACTGATACCTGTATTCAAGTATCTTTGTCTAGAATGTGGTCATAGTAAGAATCTTTTAAACTGTTTTTCCATTTTATATCCAGTTCTGATTGGTTTGACATATTTCACTGGATTGGTTCTGTCATCAAATCTCTCACTGTGTCTGAGACTTGAAGAAAAACACCTAGAAATATGAAAGAGAATCTGATATTTTTAATAAATATGCTTATTCTTAATTTTCAAGGTTTTCAAGGAATGAAATATAAGCCAAGTTGAAGATGATCTTCAAAAAAAAAAGGCCATGAAAAAAATGTTGCTGTGTTGAATATCTGCAGGAATTTGCACTTACCTTGGAATCTTTATCAGCTGATTCATCTACATGGAGGAAGACATCTATCACATCCTAGAAATTAAAAAGTAAAAGATACTTTTGTTGTCCTGAAGTTAATTAGGGAGTGGAAACAAAAGCATATAAGAACACAATTCTTTAGCATACAAATATGAAGCTAGTTCTGTTATAAAAAGTAGCAACTGAGGAAACAGTATTATGAAAGGAATTCAGGTCTTCATGAATTAGTGATAAGCTCAGAGTTTAGCTGTCAACTGACCTGAATGGATAACAACTGAGATGCTACAAAGTACTGCTGGATTAAAACTTATTTAAGGCAGTATTTCAGGAAATCAAATCAAAATGTAGCAAAAAAGCCCAAAGTGAAGCCTTCAAGGAATTGCAGGGGATAGGTGATCAAAAAAGTCTTGGCGAAGAAGTCATGAAGAAACGTCATATGATCTAAAGATCTATTAGCTACAGAAAGATGAATCCAAACATAAGCCAAAGACAGCATTGAATACATTAATGTTATACTTTGAATTGTGGTAGTTATTAACATTCATTGTCTTCAATAGTTCATACTAATCCTAGAAGGGTTAATCTGGTGCTGAAATTAGAAATTTGTTTTATGGAAAAGTAAGTAATAGCTATGCATAACCTCCAGCTTTTTTTTTCCTTATTATAAAGCAGCCTCGCTGTTGAAGAAAGAAGGAAAGCATACAAGTGAGACTGTTTAATCGGAGAATGAATCATAAGTGGTGTAAGACAGAAATAAGCACAGAGACAAGAATAATATTCAAATTAGAGGATATAGAACCAAGTTTGAAGTTTCTCAGATAAAGTCTTTCAATTTGGCATACTGAGCAAGCAACAGGTTGGAACTATGAACTGCTTTAGAGGGCTTAGGTTCAGCTTAATATCCAGCATGAACGCATCTTTCAGAGTCTTATTCCACTCCAATACCCATTCCCAAAGTTATTTTGTTAGGTTTAAGAACCATTCTTCTCTCACTATCCTTAATTCACTCTCTCCCCTGCCCCCAATTACATTACTTAAAATGATATTTCCTTTTCCTAGATCCTTGCCTCAGCAGTGATAAATGAAGTGACTGTTAATTATAAGTTGTAGCCCAACAGGAGCCAGTTTGGCTTCAAGTCAACCTCCTTTGGCAAACCAGGGAAATATATAATTCTGACTGATTACTCCCAGAGAATATTTTTGTCATTTTCAGTGCATGTGTTTGAATTTCAGCTGTTCATTTTCCCCCAAGGTTTTCTCCCTTAACATTGCAAAAGGGAGGGAAAAAGAGGCAGAGATGAAAGCTTGGATTGTAGTCATGCACAGCAGTAGGAAAACAACACCATTCAGGCTGTGGATGGAGATGAACCTAGCTTTTATTTTATATGGACTAATAAGCTGTGATGGATGTCACATGGCAACTTGGCTCAAAGCATTTATACTTTGTATACACCAGTTGTTTTGCTCTTTGGGAAGCAGATGCTGTTTACTAAATAACTAATGAGACAATGCTTCAGGTACTGGGAAAACTAGCACTCATCAAGGTCACTGTTCTGTCAGCAAGGAATAATGAATTTTCATTTTGAAAAGTGTTCCCTTTTATATAAATTCTATTAATTAATATAAAACTATATATCAATTATATTAATTTTATAATATATTTTATATAATCCCATATATTTATATAACCCTATGTAGCTAATAACATAACACAATGTGATATACTATAATAATATAATATAGTATAATATAATATAATAGCTATTAATTAATATAATTCTACTCAAAAGGCCAGACTAGCTGCTCTTCAACCTGGGGAGCCTGCCACAGCACAAGTGCATCACAAGCAGCAGTAGTGCCAGTGGTAATACCAGACTTCAGCCTTTGAATTTGACACACTGCTGCTGACATCTGGTATTTAGGTAAAGAACCATGCTAAAGTAGTCCTATTACAATACATCAGCTATAGCAAGAGCTAAACACAAGGGCTGGATCCGAGTATGATCTTCCTCAAAGCTGAGGACCATGCTGCAAATTTCAGGTGAAGGCAATCCCTGTGCAATTTTAAAGTGTCATTAACCAATATTTCTGCTGATCCCTCAATTAAAAATTAGAAAACCAAGAGCATGATGATAAGCAGAATTGGTCTATGCTTCTTCATTAAATTAAGAAACTCCCATGCTTATTTTCTGCCAAATATGGATGGATATTAACGAATTTGGTGAAGTTATTGAGAGGAGAGTTAATGCATGACTCTAGAAGTGCTGTTGCCTTTGTATTCTTTTCCACAAAATCTTTCCCAGCTGCTTTCCCACTGTAGGACTTGAAGAAATCTGCCCAGATCCAGATATTTTCCTAAGTAGGAAATGATCCTTTCTTATATACTTCTCTGTTCTTTTACACAGTTCTAAGATAAAATGCTTCAGAAGAATAAATTAAATACTACAGAACTGACAATACAGTTAATAAATAACAAAAAAATGGAGCAAAAAGCTAGAAATATTTACAAATAGAGTTGATTTGTGGAAGGGGAAGGAAAAAAAACAGTCCAAGAGAAGTACACCAGAATACCCTTTCTTTAAAATGAAAGTCACTTTTTTACCACTGTCCTGTGCAATATATATCTTCTACTTGATCCAGGTGACCATCATCTGCTTGCCCTGAGGCTAATGACATGCCTCAGAAGACTTCCACAGTTCTTCTCAACATGAAAGCATTTGATCTCATATAAGAGTTAATCCTTCAGGTACTTTGTAAGTTCTACCAAAAAAACCCATGTGGCTGACTAGTAAATCAATCATTCTTTGCAAATCTCTTATGCTACTACCTGTGTTTAAAAGATGGGGGAAAGGTAAAAACAATATCTATTTTCTCTATTTCTGCCTCTTATTTAGTCATTATGACTGAACATAAACAAGACACTTGACACATCGATGCTTTCTGACATTTTTAATATGGACATTTCAGCCATTTGATTCACTGTAGTCTGTTAAGTACTTTTATTGGGGGGGGAAGTAAAATATGCATTAAAATCTCAGAAAGTATACTTCGGACTGTGAATTCCAGTTTAATTAAGAAAATTATTTTTGTTATTATTGAAAACATACTTTTAGGGGAATGTGTGCTTGAAATAGTACCATACTATTCTGTTGTCACAGTATGTTTTCGGTATTTTATATGCACCCTTCTTTTATGTCTTTGAGGAGATTTTCATAAGTTTGGGGCTTTCCAAGTGTTTCTTTGACATGAGACATGGCAGGAATTCTTTCTGGGTTTTGTTTTGTTTGCCAAGACTACTCTATAAAGTTTTATTTGGCAGTCATATTGCCCATCCATACAACTGAACATGGGCTCCTCTCTGTGCAGGTGGGCATGTGACCTCCAGACTGTCAATGTGCCTTCCTTATAGAAAGGGAAAACTGTTAGCTGTATTAAAAACTTAACTCCTAACTTCTGTTACTGAAGTAACAGTACTGTCCTGTTTATGAACATTGGCAGGTGCTGACTACAAGGCAGTGCACCATTTTCTAAAAACAGGCAAACGAGTTGGTGGAGAGCAGCTTCTGCATGCTACATTCACATTATGGTTTGCTGCCTAAGAAACTCATACTGCAGACAAAACCCAGATCTGTTGGTGGCAGAATGACTTATTGTGTGAAAAAGTCATATATTGTCAGCATCATGTGACTGTAGCACATGAAGACTTTATCTGTTTTCAGTAGAGTAATGGCTTGCATCAGCTTTTACTTCCCCCCCTTTCTTTTTTGTATAGAGAATTTCCATATCTCATGATTTGGAAAAAGGGTCAAAAGGCAAGGTGTGCTGACAGCCTCCTAAAGGGATGTATGTTGTTGGAGTTCATTGTCATGCTGTAAAGAGAACAGTGTACGTTTCTTAGTGGTATCAGGGTGGTTGTTAACAGAAAATACTTTTCAGTATGGATGGATTTCACTGGACACACTTACAGAGTTCCACTGGCACTATCTTCTGCCACATCATGTTCCTTGTAGGCATTTTCATCTTGGTTTTAACATGTGTTCTAAAAATGAGAAAGTTCACTTGGTTTTGGGGGTTTTTTTCTTGTGATGTATAAAAGACCACAGAAAGTGGGGCATTGCTTTAAGAAGCCACTGTTCTCATTCAGGTCTTTAGTTACTTGTCATGTAAGCAGAATATGTTTAGTGGAAATGCCAAAACAAGGGTTCAGGTGTGAAATTAATTGAGAGCCCAGGGATAGTGCCCGCTTCCTACATTCTCACTGAGCACCAAATATCAAGAACAAAACTCTGGCCTGCAGGAAGCTGCTGGGAAACTCTTACTGACCTTGGCAGGGCCAAACTTTCACCTTTGGGGACTGTCTTGCCAATGTATAGACTCTATCCACTGAAAGCTGTGGTAGCTTTGCATGAGCAGGCTGGTTTTTGCCTTGCCAATTTAGCAGAAAGCCTAGGGCAATATTATCAAATGGTTTCCTTCTGCAGATCAGAAAACACTTTCCAAAAATGGCTAAGTATTATTTAGGCAGGGACCAGCTAAATGACTGTTCCATGTTCACAAAGCAGGTAACCTGAAACAACCAGAAAAATGTCTTCCACTACAACTACAGTTGTTCCAAGTGAAAAACCAAACCAAACCAAAACAAAACAAAAAAGCCCACCCCAACTTCCTGACTGAACCTGCATTTTGTTTCTGTTGAGTCATCCCATCAATACTGATATTTTGGGGTTGCCAACCTTTCATTATTCGTAAGTACTTTTAGTAAATATGTTTGGGAAGATGGGGGTACAAAAAGAAAAGAAGTATTAATAAAATTGAAATGAAGGACCTAAATCAGCATTAGAATTGTTAATTGTAACATATCTGGCATGACTGTAATTCTCTGGATATTGTTACCCAATTCACAAGGTGCTTCTGACTACAGAAAGGCTTGCTGCAGAAAAGATCAGTCATTGATACAGTACTATTCGCATTCATCTCATACACTGCTTGGACTCCAAGACAGATCCATTATAGTATGAAATAAGGTGCCTGATGAAACTGACTTTCATTGTTTGAGGAGCCAATGTGGTTGGAATCTGTCCCTGAAGTGACTTAGGAACAAGGTTTGCCAGTCTTTTCCTTAAGGATTAGCAAGGGGATGGGGGAATGAACAAGGGGAGAGGAAAGTGAACAGCCTTCCCAGCCTGTTTGCTGCCATCAGTGTGATTCTGTATTTTCCTGTCTAAAAGGTTCCTGTATTTTCTTTTCTGTCTTTGAAGTTTTTAATTGACTGTACTTAAAATTTTTAATTGCTTATGCTGCTGAATCAGCTTGAGGGAGGAAGCCTAGAAGTTCATATAAATGGATATTTTGAATCAACCTTATAACAGATACCAGAGAATCTCCCAAGTAAATACCACAAACGTAACATATATGATTCAAGGTTTTAGCAGTTTACACTGGAGTTACATATGGTTTCTGAAAGGACTTTTTTCTCCTTTTCCATATTGTATTCTGCTTTGTGTCTTCTTTTATTCTTTAACTTACAAGAAGAACTTGGGAATCTTTAGTTTGTCAAAACCTTCTGGTTTGTTTTTTAAACCATAATCTCTCTTCCTTGGGTTCTTTTCTTTGGTTGGTTTTGTTTTGTTTTGTTTTGTTTTGTTTTGTTTTGATTTGGTTTGGTTTGGTTTGGTTTGTTTTCCCAGCCAGCTCCCGATTCATTTGCATGCTGTTTTCAGGTCATCAGTTCACTGCTGTCAGCATCAGTTCTCTGTGTGGCTCAGGGTGTGGGTGCAGGTCAGGATCAGACACTTGTATACTATTCTCTGCAAAGTAAACTTAGTGTTTAGATTTAGACTTTCCTGCATTGAGAAGTATCACCCATCTTTTTGTTTTGTTTAAAAATAAGAATTAGAATATGAATACTGGCAATATTGGAAGTTCCAGTTTTCATTTTTAGAATTTGTCTGGGGAAAAAATATGTTAGGAGAAAGCTTAACAGAGTTGCTTCTGATTTAGTATCACAGCTATTTCTAGCACTGAAATGGTCACAGAGGAAGTTACATGCCCCAGAGTTTATGCAGTTTAAGGATCCAGTTTTAGAGTTTGGTTTAAGCATTATACTGAGAGAATATATGACTGGGGCCTTTGTGCCCTTGCAGAGCAAAGAAAGGCATGGGACTTGTGCAAAAAGCGGTTAGAGTGCTGACCAGCCTCTCTCTTAGTAAGATTTAAAAAGCACTGCTACTTTTCTCCCAGAACTGAGGTACAGGCGCTCAGCGCAGTACAAGGTTTTTGCCTGCATTCCACAGAGGCTCAGGTCAGCTGAGATCATGTCTCAGTCCTGGTGGATCTAGGCTGCTTTTTCCCATTCTTGTGCCCTCTGAAGTGGCATAGCCTGCATTATTTACTGGGCCAAAAGGAGGGAGAAGGAAACACCTGGTGCCAGGGCAGAGAGGGATCCTTTTTACCTGGTGTTGTGGTTTAACCTCAGCCAGACGCTCACTCACTTCCCTTTCCCCCACCCCAGTGGGATGGGGGAGAAAATCAGGAAAAGAAGTAAAACTCGTGGACTGAGATAAAAACAGTTTAATAGAACAGAAAAGAAGAAACTAATAATGATAATGATAACACTAATACAATGACAATAGTAATAATAAAAGGATTGGAATATACAAGTGATGCACAATGCAATTGCTCACCACCCTGCTGATCGATGCCGAGTTAGTCCCCGAGCGGCAATTCCCCTGCCACCGTCCCCCCCAGTATATATGCTAGGCGTGACATCACATGATATGGAATACCCCATTAGCCATTTTGGGTCAGCTGACCTGGCTGTGTCCTGTGCCAGCTTCTTGTGCCCCTCCAGCCTTCTTGTTGGCTGGGCATGAGAAGCTGAAAAATCCTTGACTTTAGTCTAAACATTACTTACTAATAATTGAAAACATCAGTGTGTTATCAACATTCTTCTCATACCTAACTCAAAAACATAGCACTGTATCAGCTACTAGGAAGACAATTAACTCTATCCCAGCTGAAACTGGGACACTTGGCTTTGCCATCAGACCATGACAAGCATCAGACTGGCACTGAAACTTGACTCCATGGCAAAGCAGTGTAAAGGTTTTCAGAAGCTATACTAAGTCCCAGGAGGTCTGAGGAAATTCTATGTGTTAATCTAGATGTTTTACATGGCTGCACCAGTGGTAACCCTTCTCTTACCTCCTCACCACCAATCAGTCCCTCAGAGTAGAGGATGTGTTAGTCCTTTTTTAACAGATTGATATTTCTATTAAACATCTGACTAACATTTCCTCACCTGCCCTCGTACTCCTTGCTGCCCTTTTCACAGCCTCACTGGTTTTGTGATACTCAGTCATTCCTATTTCATGATCTCAGAAAGAGCTTTGCACCCTAACTAATCTGGCTGTTGTTGTATCTAATAACTTCAGAGAAAATTAAGGAGACTGCTAGTGCTCCAGAATGTGAATGTGACAGTGGTATCAAAGAATTAAAGGCAGTAGCTAACCTTGCAGACTTGGGCAGTTACCCTACAAAACAAGCAGACAAAGAGAAACATACCATAAGGAGGCCAAATGGGTACTGGAAAATAATATTTTACATTTGAACAACCTTCAATCTGAAGCCTTGCAGCAACCTAGTTGAATCATCCTGTAGTTCTATTTTCTATGATGTATTTTTCAGTATAAATGAAGAAAAAGTAAAAAGAGAATAAAAATAAAGGTTTTTTTCCCCCAGGGTTCTTTCCTAAACAAAAATTTATCAATTACTTAGTTTGCTACTGTGGCATGAAGATAAAGGGGAAAAGAAACACAGGTCTGAAATTATTTTTGAAATAAGTAATAAGTTATTTTGTTTTTCTTTCTTCTTCAAAACAATTTTAGAGGCATGTAGCATTTCATGTTACCCAGACAGATGATGGTGTGATTTCACAGCATATCACAAAGCCTTGTCACACTGAGTGCCCCAAATGGGAGGGACAAAGCAAGAAGCATAAAACTGATTCCATTCATTGTGTGGAAGGTTCTGGTTTGGGATTCAGATATGTTGCGAGTGAAAAAAAAAAAAAAAAAAAAAAAAACACCAAAAAAACCCCAACCTAAAATCTCCAAAGAGTTTGTAGTTTAGTGAGTAAAGTACTGGACACAAGCCAAACCAAACTTAAATAAGTATGGTGGTCTCAGCTGAGTTCCTAGCAAACTCTAGCCTACACTCAGATTCATCATGAACAATTACATGTAATTTGGTACAATTGCCAGCTCCTGCTTAGAGGCCCTTTATATTGAGCTACAGAAGAGACTGAATTACTTCCTATACCTAATGGGAGCATTACTCCTTGCTCAAGGGCGTATCATGAATACAGGCACTGCTGTCATATCCTCACTGAGCAAATACCAACCCTCATGCTGGACTGTGGGCAGAAGGTCTGTGCTGATATTCAAGAACCAGAGTAGGTTCCTCACAGCAGGCACATTTTCTTGGCTTTGATGGCTGACTGTAATGCCCAGATGTAGTCCTAAGAGCTTATGTTTAAGATGTATGCATATATATACACATTGTCCTGAAAATCTTTAACATTTCTAGATTGGAGTTTTCAGAGGAGTAAAGGGCAATTAGGTGTCTAAAAGTCAATGAAAATCCATTAGGGTCTTAGCCTTAATGTTTAAAACTACCCATGTAGCAGCCACAATAAAGTGAAGTTAAAGTTGGCATTGGTTGGCATTACCTGGGAAGACCAGGACTCGGGGAAATATAAGGCTTTGGAAAGATACAAGTATATAATTCTGTCTACAATGTAAATGTGGTATTATCTCAGGAAGCTGGGTGTACTCAGCTGAAACAGAATTTCAACTTTACTTCTTTGAACATTAAGTTCTTATTTTATGAATAGAGAGTGTTTTGTGAAGTTTGTCCTCTGAGGTCCTTCAATGCTGTATAAATGTAATAAGCTTTAAGAGATAAGACAATAGGCTAAGTTCCTGAGTGAAATAAGTCCACTGAATTTTGAATAATCCTTTTAGAGAAGATAAGGCCACAAAATTGAGGCTTATATGTAGCCTGGTTCTTGCTAATTAATTTTCTATGCCTTTTTAGCTGGATTGTTATTCCACGCAGATTCATTGTATTTTGGTCTATCTTTACATTGTTACTCCTTGAAATCCAGGGTACTCTTCTCTGGTTACCTGCAGGACTGCAGGTAGCAGCATGCTTGGAAAACTATAGCTTGTTTACATGTTTACGGTTATGCTGACAAAGAAATGAGAGGATGGTAAACCTGCAATCAGATCTTCAAGCTACTGTATGTTTCAAGAAGTACCAGTCTCATGTATATATGCAAAACATGAATATAAATATCAACAAGATACTCTTTAGAATTTATGATACATGTAGATATGAGGAAAATATGTTGAAATGTATCATTAACTGTGAGTACATTTATTGACTTATAAAAGTACTAAAACATTCTGCATACTTTGGGAGCCAGACTGCCTCATTCCTCTTGTTTCTGCTTTGGTTTTTATTGCAACATTTCTAAGGATGAGAAGGATTTGTACTGAGAAAGACAAAATGCATCTTTAAGGTGCCCTGGGCTGACCATGCTGTCAACCCAAACATCCTGGCTGACAAAATGCTTCTGCAGGCTCCCCATGGTATCTTTCACTGCACCAATAAAAACTGTCTTCATGTCATGAAATAAGAGGCCAGATCACTGTAATAGGTTTCTCTTTGTATCCTGCGTCTTTCTTTTCTGCAGCTTTACGTTATTGGCTGCTTCTCTGTTACTTAAAGAAATGTATATTGCTGTAGTGGCCTAATAGATGTGGTCATCAGAAGAACTAGGAATTCCTGTGTCACAAAACATTAAGATGTCTCAGAAGTTGATGTTTTTCTGCCCCAAATAGGCTTTTTGATATGGCATGCTTGTGTAATTTCTTTGTTTTTGCTCTGTGCTGTCTCTCACATGACCTGTACTTGTCTACCTTCTGTGTATGCAGTCCAGTGCACTCTTCTCTCCTGAACATGTTAGGTGTGCTTAGTATTTAGAAAGTGCACTGCTCTACCCAACAGGATTAGGAGGTCTGAAAGCAGATAAATACAAGAGCATCAGAAACACATGATGACAAATCACAGAGGAGTAGCAAGACTTACATAAGGAGACCAAAGAAATTTGAACTGTTTAATGTTGTAGCAGAAAAACTACAGAGGAAGTTGGAAAAGGCTGTAAAGTGGCTGCCATAAAAATATGCTAAAGAAAGTAGATTAGGTTAATTTACTATTTCTTATTAGACTTTCACATAAAACTCTATCAGTTATAAATGTGTTTCAAGGCTCTAATAAATACTTCTTTTCCATGGTGTGTAATTAACAAAAAAAGTGTGCTATGATAAGACATAAATACGAATAGCCACCGTCAGAAAGCAGCAAGTGGTGCTCCCATGAAGGAATCTGACCTGGGAGGTGATGGCAACACCAGCACAGGCCATGCTTCACTGACAGGCACAGTCCTGCAGGGTCTGACCACAGTGGGCAGCTGGGTGCTGATAACAGGGTCCATCCACATCCCAGGCCTAGCAAGGGGATGAATCAAGGCCAGGGTACAACCAGAGGCTCCTAGATGTAACACAGCTCAAATCTTAAATAGCAGATTTGATGTTGCTATACCACTAAGTTCAACTCCTGACAGGTAGTGGGAGACCTTGCAATAGCTTGTGATAGGCTTACAAGTGTCAGTAGATGAGGGATTTACCATGTAAATATTCTTGAGTCCTGTAAAGATGTATGTAGCACATCTGTGCTGTAGTCGGTTCTGCATTGCCTTTTTGTAGTTCGAGAAACACAAGTGAACTCATTTCACTGCTCCACTCAAGCTCCCTAAAGCTTGTTCTCATGCCAGCTGTAAAAGTTGAGCAACCATAAGAATCCATTTGGAGGAAATTTGAAAAAATAGTTGTTGGAACAGGACAGTCCATAAAGTGCCTGATCTACAAGAAGACAGGCTGCAGATGCTTCAGTCATCAAGCCAACAAAAGGCAAGAGGCACTGTGCACCAGCTTATGGTGCAACAAGAGCAAATAAACAATGCAAGGTTACCTCGAGTATAGCCAAAGAATCAATGGAAGCTGTGGCAGAAGGGAGGAGGACTCTGGAGGGTAAAGCTCCTGTCTCCTAGCACTCCAGTGACTTGTAAAGCAGCTACAAAATTATTGTTGGTGGGTTGGGAACCATCAGGTTAGTACAAGGGTTTGACAGCATCCTGCTTCTGCCAGCTCCATTGTCATGAAGCATTGACACTGCTTTCCAGACTGTGACTGATGTCTGCACATCCATAAAAAAGTGGCAGTGATATTCTTTGTATATGATTAATGTTAATTTGTCATTGTCATTACAAATAAAAATTTCCCAATAGAAGAAGAAATGTATTCCAACAGTGAATCTGACCAGTTATGTGCAGTAAAAGCCAATAACTGCAGACTAAATATGGCTCTACCATGTTTCTACTCTAAGCCAAAACTGGACATTCCAGTCAGAACTATTTGGCAGCACCAGGCATAAGAGAGAGGCAAACTAAGCCCCTGTCATTTGTTTTCATGTAACTAATACTGAAGATCATTGCAAACAATTATGTGTAATTTTGTGGTTACTGTTTGGTTTTTATTTTAAATCACAGTGGTAATTATTTAATACAAGATGGTGAAGTAAGGCAGAAAGCTGAACTGTGTTCATTTAATATTCTATCAAGCAAATGCTTTAGATCTGCCCATTCAATCACTTTAGAGACTTTTCTTACTATGAGGGTTTAAAATTCTTTATTATATCTAGAGGATGTTCTTGTAATTCTAAACTTAACTATTGAATGTCATTAAACATGCACTGCCCATTGAATCATGCCCTTTATGAAGGAAATCAACACAACTTTGCAAATGCCTTGCACAGCAGGTCTGTTAGACAAGGCTTCTCGTAAAATCTCTGAGGAATGTGGTCTGCAATGAGATGAAGTATCTATTTTTAAACACGGGAAGAACATTAAAAGGTAGATGAGAATTGACAGGCTATGCATGAGCAGGAAACCTGAGCTGTCCAAAAAAAAAAACCAACCCAAAACCAACTTTGGTTAGCTCAAGACGTACAAAGAGATAGATGAAATTTACCAAATTATCCTTTACTTCGGGTTTGTTAAAGCCAGGGAGCTCAAATAACCACAGGGTAACAGAAAGTTGAGCAATGATCAGCAAGATGAAAGTCAGAAAACATTTTGTGAGTAGTTTATTTTCTGCTTGTTGTTCCATTGGCTGAGCTATAATGACATCGTTTGGCCAAGTGTCCAATTTTCAGGATGCAACACCACACACCAGCATCCTATTAAAAGAAATTCCAATTTCAGATATTTTTTTTTCTCTGGTTTCTTTTTTTTTCTTCTCCTAATTTTGTGTGCAGTTGCTACTATGCCATGCATAACTTTTTTGTTCAGTCTTGCCTTCTACTGAATAACAAGGCAAAACTCTCAAAATCGTTGACCAGGTTCCCATACCCAATTAGACTTTAAAAATAATAAGTCAGATCCTTAGGTTCTGTTTTATTTTTCACACTGACATTTATGTTTTATTTATCTTCATTGCTCAAGCTTGGAGCATAGGATAAGAGAGTAAGGAAAGATGCAAGATTTGGTGTTGAAGTACTACGGCCACTCAGTTCCCCCATTTTGGTATCGGTTATTTGTGTAGCCACTAGCATTTCAGCTGGTGCCCTTCCATCGAAGGGAGAGGAAAGTCTCTTTTGAACTGCTGAAACATGGGACTTATGACCCACTGTCAGGGAAGGTAAGGATGAGTTTAATGATTTTGTGCCTCCTGATTCTGGATCATGTGTGGAGTGATGAAACAGCTATGCGTGTTCTGCAGTCTTTCTCCCAGGATGATCTCCTCCAATTTATGTGGCACACCCCTTGTGTAAAAGATAATGAAAAACCTTTAGGCTATTCCTGATGTTTAAACCAGGAGTAATCTTTCCTGGCCAAACCCAGAGCTTTTAAATGCCCTTTATCTGTCTTTATCCTATGTGAAACATCGGTAAAAAGGGAGAGGACTTCATGAGTACCCATAATATATTGTGTTGAGAAACTGTATTGTAATCAGCATGGTGGACCTCATTATTTCCTCTTTGGGAACTGCAACTAGTATGCTGTTCTGCCTTCCGTAATAACACTGGCCCTTTGATTCTTGTATATTTCATGGAGCTGTGATTTGGCATTACTTTGCCATCTCATCTCATACTTTCATGGTATATCCAGCACAGTAAAAAATGCAGGGTTTCTGCTTTAGTATGCTGTTTGTATACTAAAAGCAATAATTTTTTTTTTTTTTTTATTCAGGCAGGTTTTGATTTGACTGATACACTTGGCTCTTACCTTAATAAAAACATATTAATGTATAAAAATAAGCTCCTCGTTTATGTAGTATGGTTTATTGTTGACTTAAGCATATTTTAAGAGATGTTTGCATTTTGGGGGTGAGTACTGTTGCTTCTTTGATCTATGACCAGGCCCAATTTAAGCCATGATGTTTTCCCACTTGCTTTGAAACTGATGCATTTTAGGAATGAAGAAAATAATTTTCTAGCACTTTGTTTTCTCCCCTTTAAATTTAGCCAGAGTTAATCTTGGCTCCAGAATTTAAATTAAATGTTTTAGATGTTGTTTTCTAAAGCAGGAGCACCTTTGGTCCAAAGACACATCAGTTTCAAAGTGAACAGAAAAACATTACAGATCGAGGGGATGATTAAAAGACCAAGTTTAACTGCACTTCTTCTGTATGCAAACTCTTCTTGAAAACAGAATGAATTCATTCTGACTACTGTAATTTGCTTCATTATTTACTGTTATTCCCAGCAATCAATTTACAGTACTACTCACAAATTATAAAATCATAACAAAACAGAACAGCAGTTAATTCATTCACTGTGCATGAGACCAGAAGCAAGAAAATACTCTTCAAAAGCTTACAACTTTCCCATTCCACAGCTATCCTAAGGAACACCCACTTTGGTACAAACCTGCCATCAAACTTAATTTACTGGGAGCTTGTAACAGCTTTTGGCTGCCTCGTACCTCACTACCACTGGAGATTTTCACTTCCCTTCCCCATGTTTTGGCCAGCTGGTGGAAAAATACACCTCTTGGTATATGTCAAGTCCTAAACCCAGCTATGTGTTCAGTGCAGTAAGCATTGCAATGTGTTTGGGCCATCAACAAGTTCATGTATTGCAGGACAAGAGTGAAAGGAGATTGCCAGATGCAAGGACAGGAGTTTCTCCAGGAGAATGCCATGCTGTCAACCTCTTCCCTCTCTACTGAAAAGAGCCATGATATAAGCATGAAAAGGCTGTGGGCTACTGGGGAAGAGTTTATCACATGTAGCAGTATCAGAGAACTTAACTTTTAAATAAACATAATGAAGTACTAGAAAATATTCTCCCCAAAATTTACTTGCTAATAATCTGCTCTGCTACTTACAGAATTTGTTTTCTGAGTGGATGCAAACTGCATTGCTGCCCACTAGTCCTGATAGCTAAAATAGGGATGTTTCTGTCCAGAGAAAGATGATCACATGCTGTTGATGTAAAAAAATTGATTGATTTTCTTCGGTGGCTGACAATCTATCTAGTTTGAAATCTTTTCACAAATAACAGGTATGCGAAAACACTGTAGGATATGAGGTTTTGCAGATTCCGTCACACACTGTAATCACATCATCCTAGACTTCAGCCATGTTGCTGTCATTTATATCCCCGTATTGCCCAATCTTTGCACTGGGCAAGTCTTTGATATGCAGTGAACACAGGAGAACCCAGAGCAAGTGAAACATAGCAGTTTTCCAGAACTGCTTTTTGGCTCTTCACACAAAAAAAGACACGATCGCATATCTCCTAGCATGTTGTGGTTTAAACCCAGCCAGTAACAAAGCACCACGAAGCCACTCACTCAATGCCCATCCCCCAGCCCCAGTGGGATGAGGAGAAAATATAAAGAAAAGCTCATGTGTCAAGACAAGGACAGGGAGGGATCACTCATGACTTATGGTCATGGGCAAAACCCAGACTCAACTTGGGGAAAAAACAAAATCATTTTCATTTACTACAAATCAGTTCAAAACAAGGATAATGAGAAGTAAAACCACATCTTAAAACACCTTCTCCCGAACCCCTCCATCCTTCCCGGCTCAACTCCACTCCCAGTTCTCTCTAAGTCCTTCCCACCAGCAGCGCAGGGGGACGGGAAATGGGGGCTGGGGTCAGTTCATCACACCTTGTCTCTGTTGCTCCTTCCTCCTCAGGGGGAGGACTCCTCACTCTTCTTCTAGCAGCTCCTCACAGGAGCCACCCCTGCAGCCCCCTCCCCCACTACCAAAATCCTACCACACAAACCCAAAGCACATGTGAAGCCACACTATGCATGACATCTGCCAAAACTCAGACTGGTGTTAGACTCCTCTATTAAGTCCTCTCTTTCCCGTAAGGTGGCTTAGCTTGTCTTTAAACTCATCATAACAACTTGATTTTTTTACCTAACATATATCAACTGAAAACAGTTCAGGTATAATGGCCTGTCATTCTCTACCTGTCTCCAAGTTTCAAAACAGATTATCTATTTGCCTGTTTCACAGCTTATGGAAGAAATTTCGTTACTAATGTTTGCTACTTAGGAGTGTAAGACCACACACTGTCTTCCTTCTTGCTTCATCTGTTATGGGTTATTTTATGGCTTATCTGGATACTTCCTACCCTTTTAATAGTTTCTGGTTTGCACAGTATCTCCACCGTGACTGGACAAATCTAGGAAAAGGGTGAGTTGGTGCTACTCAGAACTTTTCCTTTCTGTGTTGCATCATTTTGGTACATGCTAAATTCAGCTTTCTCTGGCTTTTTCTGCAATGTTTATTTATACTCTGAGATACCTGATTCTGTGGTGAAAGACAGGCTGAAACAGCTTGTGAACCAAGTCAGACAAGATTGGATCTGTAGCTGAGCATGTTGTAATTTTCAGAAATTCATGTCTATTGTGACAAAGTATGATTTTTATTTTTAATACTACTAAAGCTAAGGAAATAGAAGGATTGGGTAGTTTTGTTTAAAAATTCTCCTAAAAAGATGGAAAATCGACATTCTGGAAGGTGTGGGGGGTTGGGTTTTTACTTTTTTTCTTTTTTTCTTTTTTTTAATTTTTTTAAATAACAACATTCCCATCACTCTGTACTCATTTTTGTCAGTTTTCAGATAAAGCTCATTTACAAGCTAATGGTTTGTATAATCTCTCACACATACATGCTCTTCCTTCATGGTGAAGCAGTCTCTGTTGGAGTATGCTGCTTCTTGTAGAGCTCCAGTGCACCTATCATACATACCATCATTAGAAAAATGTAGCTTAAAAATGCCTGTTTCCTGAAGCTGGTGTTTTAAAAAGGGTGGCATGCATCTGTAATTTATATCACACTGCAGACAACTTATTACATGAAATGTTAAATGCAAACTAGAGCTACTAGACAATTTATTTTGTAACAGAAATGGGTATTTTAGTTGTTCATGTGATCTTAGCTTTGTTTTGTATTTTTGTTCATTCAGATACACTTGTTAAAACAAAGCATTCTTGATGTGTTTCAACAAATCTGCAAATTAAAACTGTGCTTGGATACAAAACAATAAATAAGAACAGAGTACCTGTAAGTTTTTATACATTATGGTCAAGATCCACAATCTGAAATGTATTATTCTTTACTATATGTCAGAATCAAGATTACAGAATTCCATGCTAATTTGTGATGAAAATTTGCTTATCACAGGTGAAGAAAACATCCTTTTGCGTTTGAGATACATTTGTGGAAACAGATTTGCTTAGCATCAAGACTGAATTTGCCAGGACAAAAATAACGTACATGCTCAGCTTCAGGTAAATGTTCATGGACTGGTTAACGTTAGAATACATGGATAAAACCTAAAGACTGAGAACAGCAATCAAATTACTCCTGCACTTGAAAGGAAGTTTACATGAGTATTTTTGGTGGTTTTTTTTCCATGAGGACCTGACAAAACACACTTCACTATTTAAAGCCAAAATAGCTCCTGACATTTTTAAGCAGAGTTGTTTTTTTAGCTACAATCCCGCTTCTGTTTCAAAACAGCCGTGAAAGAACCACTGCTTTTTGAAATAGACATGGAGATGATTTCTAGGCAGTTGGATGACAGCATATTAAGTGTACCTGGGTCTGAAAGTTGAAACTC
Organism: Buteo buteo; assembly: GCF_964188355.1. NCBI lineage: Eukaryota > Metazoa > Chordata > Aves > Accipitriformes > Accipitridae > Buteo > Buteo buteo. The sequence continues at coordinate 37,836,175 of NC_134204.1, forward strand.
TTTGTTTTTGTTGGGCTAGTTAGGAAGACTGAATGTTCATTAGCTTTCAGCCTGATCTGCAGACACAGAAATCACTCCTAACTAAATATGCAGTGATTTCCCTGTAAAGATTTGTAATAGGAAAAAAACACCCATTTCTTTAAAACTTCACTTATATTTTGCATCAAATTTGTCTCAGTGAAGATTCTCTCCTAATGTCCTGGTTAATCAACAGAAACCTCAGTCTGAACAGACTGAGCTTCAGAAACTGCTCCAAGGTCTACTGAAATGCCACAAGTCCAGTCTCTGTTACAGACCGAATACCCTATTTGCATTAAAAAATTAGTATATTATGCTTAAAAGTATTACTATTTGTAGGTTAAAACATTCTCTTCCAAAAGTAACTTTCTCCTGAGGGGCTAGTGGAGTAGTCTCAGTTTTATCCTGAGTTTGAAAAAAGCTGGGCTTTATAGAAGAGAAAAGAATGGTTTAGTTTTCGTAATTTTTGACAGTAGCAGAAAAATAGGTTTTTAGGGTAGGAAATATATCAACCTATATGCTTGCTCAAGATATCACACAGCTGTGACTTGATCTCAGGAAAGCTATCTCATTGTCACTGTTTTCTGAAGTGGATTATTAGAACTGAGCCAGCTGTAGGAAGTATCATACTTTCTATTTCTTTGAAAGCAGTATACCAGACTTGTGGTGTGCCTAGGGGATCAAGGGAACAGAGCCTGGGGATTCTGGGATGATATGAGGGAAGAGGCAATGAAAAGAGTAGGGGAAGTTTTGGAGGGCAGATGAGGGGATATCTCTCCTTACCAAGCACTTCACTGTTGCTGATGGTTAAGGAGTGTGATACCTATGTCTGGTTCCATCCTGATACTCTACTATCAGCTCAAGGTGCAATGCACATTTTCCTTTTTGCTGAGTGGTTGCTGATGGCTTCACATGCAAAGATTTCTGAGGGCTACAACACCTGAGCTCATACATGGATCATGTGCTTCAGAATATTACCTTTCCATTTCATTTTGTACAGGAAATTCCAAGGGTCTAAAGTGTTCTATTTTTCATGTGAGTTTGGGCTGAAATAAGTGTAGGGAAAACATCAGATGAGAATTTACTGCTCAACCAATTCCCCAAACCAGAAATATAACATAGGTTTATTTTAGTCAAAACATGTGCAACCTCACTACAGTTGTGTTGTACCAGGGGTTGCACAGTAGAAATTACACTTCTTACAGTATTTATTATTCAACTGCTGCTTTTCAGTGTAGGTTTGCTTGAGAGACAAGTTCCCGGTTTCTAGGTTTCTACTCTTTTGTCCTTTACTCCATAAAAGAAGGAAAATCAAGTGAAACCAAGGATATAACATCAAATCAATTATAAGAAGTATGCAGCACAGGAGAGCAGTGAGAATTACAAATTGTTTCTTCCCCAAGGCCTGTGTGTATGTAGTCAAAGACAACGTTTTGCACACTGTTTGAAGCTGTGTAAAGATTTCCTTTCTGTTTTAAACAATTTTTAATGCATTGACAGTCCTGCTTTGCCATCCTTCAGGATTAATAGAAGCTGCCTGATCAGATTTTTACAGGAGTTTTGATTAATCTGTAGAACGTTGTACCTTATGCCTGTGCTTGTGGTCTGAGTACCTCCAGCTTGGTAGGCTAACTTGCCTAGCGAAGACTCTGGAAGGTGATTTAATGGGACTTTGTGACAGGGGTACAACGGGTGAAGTTTTGTAGCAAAAATAAGGGGACAGAAGAGAAATGATTTTTCACTCTACTTCTATAAATTTGGTAGTGACTGAAACAGAGCAAAGATTTCACCTCACTGACAAATGAGAATGTTCAAATGTCATCCATATAGTGTCCTGTTCTCTGAAGCATTTTCGCCTTTCAAACCAATACAGGAATAAGCTTTCTGGCTGATTTTTACCTGTTTGTTCTTTTTGAAGCTGACCTCTCAGCTTTCTGAGAACTTTATGATGCCTTTGCAAATTGGAATGATGCTGTCATTATAGGATATCTCCCCTCAGCTATTAGTTTTATGTTATATATGCTAATGAAGTGTTGCTTATTTTACTATTTTTTGGTAGCATGTGCACCTCCTTTCTGCACCCCTTTCTTTTCTTTAGATCCTGATGTGGGTAACTGCTGGCAGTGAGCTCCCAGCTTTCTTCACTGTTGGCAGGTGTTGAAGAGTTAGTTCTTCACCACAGGAGTGAGGGGGGTTATTGAAAAGTCACATTCGGCAGCTCTGTTTGATGCCAACACTCAAGAGCTGATCAGTGTTACCTTTAAAAGCCAGATGATCTGTTGTGGCTATGGGAATGTTTTCTGGGTTATCGTGGATGTAAAGAAGGGCCACTGGTTTAGAGGTATGAGAATGCTTAAAGGCTGAATAGAGAAAAAAATCACCCTAAACTATGAGGTATTAACATTGCCATTTGCCAAACCCATTGCTACACACTGCATGGAACACACACTCTCTTCATTACCCTCCCCTCCAATTCTTTTCAAAATTAGTATCATTTTGGGAATCTAAATTCCAGTGGGGGGGTAGAGGTGGAATGGGATCTGCACCCAAAATTCACACCAGATCTGAATTATTCTATCTTTACTTACCCCTGGGCACTTATAGCTCCGCTGTCCCTTGACTAAAACAAATTCAACTGTTTCTACTTGTGGTTATGTTTTTTTTTAAAGTGAACACAAACATATTAGGCAGGTGTTTCTGTGGGGTTTTTTTGCAGGAGGAGAAGGCTCACTTATGAATGCAAGCCTGAATCTTTGTTTCCACTGACACAGGAAAAAAATGAATCAGAGTATGTAAAAAATAAGAGACAATCTAGAGCACGTGGAGCCTTTACAGTACTATAATCAATGACAACTGTTTCACTGACTTGAATGATACAACATGAAGTCCCAGAGCAAATGAACCTTCTTTTATGTCAAAGGACCAGTAATCTTCATTGGTCAATATATCCTGTGGAACAAAAGAGTAATTTATGGCACTTCCAAATCAAAGTTTCAGTGAGAACAGTTTTGTTTCATATTTATGAAAATGTTTTGAGTCCAAACATTCTTGTACTGTATGTATCTATTATGGAGTTAAGATCAAGAGGAACAGTTTAAAATGGAAATTAGAACAAATTAATTTCCTCATATCAAGTTCAATTTTATGATATATTTTTAATAGATGAAGCACAAAAATAGTTTCAACAAACCAAAACAGAATTAATAAGCCTGGGTTGTTTTTAAATCTCTTTTTCTCCTTGTATGAGTTACTCTTGCTCTTCTGCTTTTTTTTTAACTTACTTTTTTGTTTTGGCATGGATAACATAGGATCTCTTAAAAAAATCAGTGTCTGACATCATCTTGGTAGCAATGATTGGGAAGGAGTATTTGAACCAACACCCAGGAGGAAGGACCTTAGAGTGTAACAGAGCACATCTTGTTCTGTGGTTCCGATTAGGCAAGAACAGTATCATGTTATGTTAGGCAAAAGCATAATTTCGTTGATTGAATGGGATTATTGAAGCTGGTTTTTTAATAAGTATGATAGGGAAATTTTTTAATTTGTTTTTATTTCTGTTTGTTTGGATGGCAATTTCAAGTGGTGTTTTGAAATGGTGTTTTCAGTAACTTTTATGGTGACCTGTATTTGTAAAACACAGTACACTTCTGCATTTATTCTATGTGTTTGTAATTTTATACCCCATGCTTGTCAAGGTCCAGGATTGTTTGCAACTTAGACACAACTTTTTTGCCACCTAAGATTTTCCTAGTGTATTTCATGTGTACTATACCATGTTTTAAATATTGCAGAAAACAGCAGGTGCAATTTTTAGAGGCCTTTAAGCTCATTTGGAGAGTTTGATCTTATATTGTGTAAAGAACTTGATGTTTCCTTTGTTAAAGTTTTAACAGAATTAAGTAATTCAATGCTCTAAACGCAAGATCAGACTCCTAGTTGCCTTAATGATATTAATAGGTGTTGCATAAGCCATACCCAGAAAATAAGTCTCTTGTGGGTGGCAAGAGCAATTTTGCCTGAGTAAAAGCCAGAAGATTAGCCCTTATAGACTTTGCTCCATTTTTAGTGTAATAAAAGAGAGAGAGACATAATACCATTCGTATGCATAACAGCTTCTTTACTGAAGCACCTCAGGACACTTCAGAAGCAAAGATGAATTGCTAACAAATGATTGTAATGAAAATGGATCTAGGGTTGTCAGTCCTTTTAAAGAAACATAACTTCTTTAATCACTGACTGCAGTTCTTGCAGTAAGCAGAAAACTATTAATTTCACTTAAAACAAGCAAACAAACAAAAAAAGGTTCCTAGCTTCTAAGAATGCCATTTTGGCTCTTGTTTTGACTTTACCACTATGCACAACTTGGCTGACATTTTGCTTTTTATCACACTTGCCACATTCAGAGCTGCTAACTAGCAACACATGGCATAAGACAGGAGTCCTAAGAAAAGAGTGGCAGGGCTTTTTTCTTAATGATTTGGAAATGTCTGTCACTTCACTAACCTTTGATCTTAACATTTTCTCTTAGTCCTCCCGCATCTTTCTCTCCCACAAATGTGCATACTCCTGTGCTGAAATAAAGGCACTCACATTCTCTGAGTTACAAATAGGTGTACTTGCATAAAATACCAGAGCACTAATATAGTGCCCGATTCTTAATGAGGCAACTGGCCTGCTTCCTAGTCCAGCAGAGGACTGATACCTATATGAAACCCCACCTCATATGGACATGGTGGATCTGAATCAATCTGATTGCAGTGCTGGGACTAATGAGAATGAACCCAGAATGAAGGACTGCAATATCAGATTGAAGAAATTATCACTAATCTTACAGATTCAGATAATGATGTTGGATGTGCCTTTGCTTGAAAAAAGTAGTTGCATTGGCATTTCAGTACTGCTGCCACCTCCATGCTGTAGTTCCATGGTCTTCTAAGTTTTGACAGGAGACACTGGAATTTATTATCAGCATGGTAAATATACCATACAGTTAGTCTTAGACATCATTTTTCTTAGATGTGCTGGAGGGACACTGCACAAATTTGGGATGACTAAATGTTAGGCAGGAGATGAGTGTGTAATTACTGTGAGTTACTTTGGCTAAAGAAGGCATTCACCAAGTTCCTGTCCTTCAGATTCCTTCTGCAAGATAAAAAAGTAAATATTTTTCTGCAGTATGTCAGCTTTTCAGTGTCTACAAAAAAGCATTTTTGCAGTAAACCCTCTAAAGGCTTCTACTGTATTTCCCTCAGAGGCATGTGTTGAACTGCAGTTCCCAGCAACCTTGACTAGGTGATACCTGGTGTGGTATGAGTTAAGTCAGAAGACATCTCCCTGCTGGTGGGTCTGGAGTATAAAGATACATGTTCTATTTAAGACACTACATGTTTTCTTAGACATGGACTTATTACTCTAGGATGTGTTGCTACTCAGTATTACTTCCTTCTGCTACAAGTTGGAGGCAAAGAAAGTGCAATCTTGAGGTGATCAAAATATATAAGGTACCAATTATTCCTACTCAGCCTGTTTTTTAAAACCAGACACTGAGTGAGGTAGCACCATTAGAATGAAGAGCACCAACTCACTTTTAAAGTTATATTTTTGAAGTTGACATGGTAGAAGTTAAGGGATAACAGCACCTGCGTACTAGTTATATAACTTTTTAACTTTATAGGCAAACTGATCTTCACTTCTGCCACTCAGAGCTTAGCCATGCTACCTATTTTCTTGGATTCCAAAACCAGTAAACCTCTGTGTAAAAGTTCATTCAGTGAATGTACAGTTTACACAGAAGTTAGAAAATAATTGAATCTTGCAAGGTATCTAGTTTGTTAAATCAAGCAGAGAAGGAATGGTCAGTAAACATTACTTTGTGTAAGGTGCTGTACTGCACTTCATCGTATTGTGTGTTCAGGCAGGATTCATAGTATGAGGATGAAGGAGAGGCAAGAAAATCTACATGTGTGTGTACACGTGTGCATGTGTGTGCTTACTGTGAGGCATGTGCAGAAGGTGGAGTGGAACGGAGAAATATTTCTGATTCACTTGTGCATTCACCACCCTCATCTCTGTCAGTAATTCACTAAGCTATTGTAAATGAATATAGAAAACTGACAAATTCTTCCTCTCCCTAACTAATTCAAGCTGATAGGTTCTCTTGCCTTATCCAGGAGGGAAGAAGGAACTGGAAGCAGAGGGAATATGAGAAGGAAAACTTCCCATGAAACACGAGAATTTGAGGATTTCCAGACTGAACAAACTTTCCATCAGATAGTCATGTTCCCTTTACTAGTAAAAGGCCCTGAAATTTTTGTAAACCTGAAATCAAGCACGTGCTTCTTCTTCTTCTGCTCCCACCTGAGATTATTTTACCTTGAACCTTCATGAATCTTTATTTCGATGGTCAGTGAAGATATGGGAGCATTTTAAAAAAGTTATGCTGTCCCCAGTGTTAGAGGGTGAATGGAGAGTTTGATCCCTCCATTTTCTTCACATAGCTACTGCTGAGCATTCCTGGATGGATAAATAACAGGCCTCTCCGAGCTCATTGACTTAGCAGTTCTCAATTGCTGGGCTGATGCCAAGGTACAGGCTTTTTGTGTGGTTATTCTGTAAATACAACTACCTTACTGTGATAATGCTAAGGCACAAACCCCATTTAAATTCTTGGCTCAGAAACGCCATCTTGTTTGTCTGAGGTCAATGTCCAAGTTTGAATGTTTCTGAGCCAATGTCTCTGTCTTGTTGGTTTGACACCAATGCACAGGCTCTTCTTTACGAAGTTTTGGCTAAGTAATTCCTAACTGGGCTGATGTCACAATCCCTTTCACTTATTGGATCATCAGAGCCTCTTTTTTAGTAGTTTGATGTCAAGGGACAGGTTGTATAAGCATGGGAACTGATTTTGCACTGGTATGCTGGTTTGGTGTCAATGGCCAGACTGCTATACCGGTTCCCATCACAAAAATGAGCTTAGTGAAATGCTCTCAGAGCACTTCTGTCTTTTCTTTCTTTTTTTCTCTTTGCGGTGTGTGTGTGTGCATGCATGCATGTGTCTGAGTGTGTGTTGGGGGTGGGTTGGGATTACTGCCTTGTCTGCTCAAGCTGCCTAGTTTTGCATGAGAGCCCAGACTTCTGCAGCATTCCTGGCTCAGCATTTCCAGCATGTCGCTTTGATTTCTATGCTCACGCCTCTCATTGTAGGATTACTGGCTCAGTAACTTCATTTTATTCAGCTGGTGTCAAGATCTAGTGAATGAGAAAACTCGGTTGCCCCTAACATGACAGAGCTGGTGTCATGGCACAAGTTTCTCAGGAGCTATTTGCTCAACACTTCCAGATAACTTTGTTTGCCTTTTCCAAATTGTGTAGTGTTTGATGCGCCAGGTTAGCACACTTGGACACAGCCATCTTCAGCTGCACAGGACAAGAGTTGTTCAACTATCCTATAGTTCACCTGCTACAGAGAGCTTATTAGCTCCTGAGGGTAAAATTTGTCCTTCTGTTTAGACCATTGCTTCTAACAACATCTCCAGCACCACCATATCACTGGCTAACTCTGTTACAATGCTCTGGCAGACAACTATGTATTTGGAATAAAACTAACAGTTTTCATTTTCAATACCAATAGATGGACCCTCTACCTAGAGTTAGATCTTTCTGTGTTTGTACAATTTCACATTTTTTGTGACTGCAACATAAAGTTCACTGTTCAAATGGATCTGCATGCTCTGACGCTAGCTGTACCCACACTGTATCATATGAGGATGAAAATATGCATGGTATCTGGATGTTGATTCAGGTATCTCAGGCTCTCAGTCAGCTTGGTCTTTGTTTCCTTGTCTACCTTCTGTGGAGGCAGACATGGGTTTCAGAAGAAATTTAATTTTAAACCATGTGATTACTGTTGCAGTGGTTTCTGGGAAATAGGGTATGGTAAAGGTGGCAGAAGACAGCAGGTAAGATGTCTGGCTTTTACAATATTAATTACCAAAAAGGCTTACCTCAGTGTAGTGTAATTACACTATTCAATTTGATTCAATACAGGTTGTACATGTACAAACAAAAGAGTTGACAGAATTCCATTTGGTCAGAAAACAAACAGGGGCCTTGTTTGAAGAAAGCACTCTTTGCATCGTGCTATTAAATGGAACACTTAATCAGCTGCTTTGCCAGAAGAAAGCTTCCCATTATACTTGTTATAAAAACTACAATAAGAGAGAAACATAAAGGGAAACTGAAGTGTTGTAATGCTGAATATACTCTCTATGGTTCTTCTGTATGCTAGTCTAAGGTACAAAGAGCTGACTGAATGTTAATATTAGAAAATCTAGGTTTAGCTAGAGCTATGTGTTCTGGGAGGTTTGAGTTTCAGATTTTGTAAACAGCTCAAGCAATTCCCTGAACAGTTTTGTTAGTCAGCTTTCTCCCTTACTCTTTTTCTGAGCTTTTTCCAGGTTTAGTATTATTTCATCCAAAATAAATTACATCATGGAAAATAAGAAACTGTCTTGTGAAGCTGGTTTCAAAAGATAGTTCACATTAAGTCTGTGTGAATTTACATGGAATTAATATAAATCTGTTCTAGATCTTACCATATAAGTTTGTTTGGACCTTCCCAAGCCTGCTGTGCTCCAAGGAGGCTGAATGAGTGGGAAAATTATATATCAGTCTGATTAGAGCCAACATTTGCCTTCAGAGACTCAGACAGAAAATGAAGTACTGCATGTTATCCTTTGTTTTACCCAAAAGTGCTTCTACTCTAGTACTATTTTGATATATTTACGCTGAGCAAAAAGTGTGCTTGATTTTCTATGGCAATCAAATGATAATAAGACAGACCTTCAGCACTATTAACTGGCATAATTTTAATAACCTAGTGGATCTCACTACTGATTTACCCCAGCTGAGGATCTGACCTTTGGCACGTTGCTACAGACTTCATGCACTAAAGAGAAAATATTCAGGCCATGAGAGGTCTGGACCAAGATACCATCAAAAACAAATGGCTAAAGCTGTGAAGACTAACTTCTTTCTGACTTCTGTGACATCCATTTCTTTGCATAGTCTCTCTCCATTTTGTATGTCATTTTTTAAGAGGAGAATCATCCTCCTAAAAACATGTCTGTGAAGTTTGTTGTAGCCTTGGAGTAGAAATGCACAACAATTTGGGGTGAATTTGCTAAAATGATCAATGCTTCTACATAGATCAGAGAGTATATGATCATCCTAGGATGGCATGCTGTAACAGAGGTGAGAGGAACCATAAATACAAACTTTGAAAAAGCTAAAGAAATTGGTTTTGCTGAAGCAGTGATATCACATCATTTGAGTATAGGTAAAAGAAGTATACCTGTAGTATTTATGTCTAACCTTTCAACTAAATATATGTTCTTAATGTTTATAAATTTTCAGATGCTACCTTTTAGACATTCTGTAAGCATAACATATTAGCATCTGGCACCAAAGGAAATTGTACAGCAATAGTCTACACGTGTAAAATACAATCTTCCCCTCCCTTTCCCACAGGAATTAAAGAAACCAATGTTATTCCTCACATATGCAAGCTATTACTGTATTTATGGGTACCCTGTGGGCACACCTTTACCAGCATAAGATTAATCACACTGCTGTCACATTTGGGAGGTACAGTTTTTCTGTCATTTCAGAGATCGTGTGGTAAGCCAATGAACTTGTACAGAGCTCAATCCTTGTGACATTGAATGAGTGTCTCTGCCTGCTGGGAATTCATGACAGTATGGTGCTTAGCATACGATAGGATTGGTTTGGTTTGACTGTTGAGAAAGGAACAAAGCAAGCAGAGAAAGCAAGCAGAGGAAGTAAGCATCTTGCATTTTAAAAGGAGCAGTTACAATTTGTGCCTAGTAAGACAGATATCTTGATGTAGAAGGAAAGGGACATTTGCCAAAACCCAGAAAATTCTTTTTCAGCAATAGATTGCTCAAAACTTTGCATAGTCTGCATAGATTTACATGTTAAGATGCTATAAAGTACCTGAATTCATGTATCCCCCCATATATACATGCAGAACACACACACGCACAAATCTTTTTGTATTTTGGAAAGCTCTTACAGGATCCCAGTCATAATGGGACTTTGTTCATGTGTTTCAAATAAAAGCAATCACACTTCAAATCAAACACTCAAGGGCATGTAAAGAACTAGTACTGCATTGCTGTTGCAACAGGTTTGTACTTTCTTTCCTGATTATTCGTTTTCCTAAAACTAGTAACCAGCATCTGTATATTTTAAGTGAGTAAAAAGAAAAGGAAGTCAGGAATAACTGAAAACTCCTAAGCAAGGCAATATCTGTTAAACATTATCTGATTCAACAGAAACAATCTTTCTAGTTTCCTTAAGGCCAGACAATGTGGATGCTGGCTAAATACTTTTTTCCTGATCTTGGATATTCAAAACACAATGTTAGTGTGCATTTGGAGACCAGAGTCTAGAATAATCACTGGAGCTGTCAGTCTCATCCCATATAATTGTAGGCAGCTGAACAGAAGATATCTAATGAAAAAATATCCACAGAACAGCCATGTGCTAGAAAACATCAGACAGAAGCACCCTTCCAGCAGACAGTGCTGGCCTCATTGCCTCTGCCATTATTTCTCCCAATCTTAAATAACTTACATCTCTAGTTTCTTTACATGTCTACTGTTTCATCTTGCCTCATGTTATTCTTCTAATATATTTTGTTCTGTATAAGAATTCAAGTGCATTTGTATTTGTTGCTCAGGACACTTGAATTGATAGACAAATTTCAACTTCTCACAAAAGAAGACGGGTGACTTTATTACTATTTATAAAAAGATAAACTCAAGAGAGATTATTTGATGGAGAGATTATATGGTTTGATATAATATATCAGCCAAAAAGCCAGGAATGCTACCCTTTTCTTCAGACTAGAGGCTCAGTGCCTTTCACACTGCTTATACTAATCTGCATGTTATATTTTATGTAATATTAAACTTGATCTATAATGATCCTTGAGGAAAATACCTTTTCATACTTGGAGAAAAGTCAAAGAACATAACAAGGCAAACAAGAGCACTCATGTGCTCCATTTCTGAGATTTAAGAGGATAATTATGTGTTCAAGACTGTTCAGTCCTTAGTCTTGCTGATAGTTGGAGGTATCATTATAGATTAACTACTAGCAACATCACACGTCATCAAATTTCAGCCAGGATAAGTCTCCTGACCTTCCAGTGGAGGAGTTACCACTGATTTTGATGACGTTCTTTAATGTTATCATCCAAAAGCTGGTTGTTGGCACATCTCTTTTTCTCATAAACTCCCTGCATTTTATGTAAGAGCTCTTGTTCCCTGTTCCTGAGACTGAAAGATGCATTTGTATTCCATTTGGCTGGCAACTTTTATGTAATACAGGAAGATTTTTGGACAAGTTGGAATTGCCTTGATTTCTTCCAGTGGTGGTCTTTTTTGGTCATGTTAACATTTAGAAGCAACTGTTACTTTTACCTAAGTTTCCTTCATTTTCCTCGAATTTAGACAAGGGCCACAATTGTTCAGAACCTATATAAATCAAACCAGACAATGTTCTCCCCCTACTCACAGAATTCTCCCCCTACACACAGAATTCATTTTGAATATATACCAAAATTGGCATATTCTTAATACAACAAACTCAATGGGATGCATGCTAGAGCCTTTAAAACGCATCCCATATCTTAAATACCAATTGAAAATGACTGACAAATACTGAAAATTACATTATGTTTTGCATCCATTTGGTCAGTTGGCTGTCTGCACCCTACATTTGTTCCCCCAAATCCTGGTGTGCCCTTCATTCTAAATATGGAATTAGTAAGGAAGTGTGAGGATTATTCCTGTGCTATTGAGTGGAGTACTTTACCTCTCAGACACAAGGTGAAAACTGACCATAGAACCTTGGACTCACTAGAATGTGTATTGTTTAATTAAATGCAATAACTTACAGAAGATTATTAAAGGTTTACAAAACTAATTATTGACTGATAGTAGTTAAAAATCATTATCATCTGTAGTAGTTCAGTGGCTCATGAGAAACGAATTGATGATGGCCTTCCACTACAAAATGCTAAAAAGAAAATTAAAACAACAAAATCAAAGGCATTACACTAGTGGGTTTCAACAGAATTTATATTAAGTATCTGAATTATTCAATAAAAAGTGAATTCTGTCTGTAATGTGACTAAGCTTTCATTTAGGATTCTTCCTCAAATATAGAACATAAATTTTTTTAAAAGACAGGAAAAAAAATATTTTCCATGACATATTATGGGTTTTTTCCACATATGCAAGTAGTTCTTAGTGAAGTTAAAATGAGATTTGATATCAGTCAGCATTATTGAAGGTCGTCTACACAAAGAGGCAAAGAACCAGCAAGTTTGTCTGCAGCCCAACATGCAATGAAATCCTACAGACAATAAAGTCAGTGGCACTTCTTATTTGGGATTAAGAAGGCAAGACTTGATACATCCTCTCTTCAGGTGAAAGCTATGTGGCAGAGAAGAACATCTTTATACTTGTGCCATATTTGTTTTACATTCAGAGAACTTTGGTGCCCTGGGTCGTGCATATGTTACTTTTCAGTAATACTACATTCTCTTTAAAAATGGGGACAGAAACTCTGTAATACACAGATTTTGAGAGACAATGAAGCAATGATACTTCAAGAAATAGCAAATCTTTTGATTATTGAGAAGTATGTTTCTAATTGCTAACAAACCTTTAATTGAAGAAACTAACAGAAACCCTCCTGCCTTCTATCTGTCTTTGAAACTGGCTGCTACTCATTTTCTAACCACTGTATTTCATGCTTGAAATATGCAGCTCTGACTTGAAAAATATGAGAGTTTCTGCAGCTGCTGCCTGCCCTCTGAATTTTGGAGGTGACTCTCAGTGTTTGTTCTTGGCATGCAAATTGGCACTGGTATGGGCATCTTAACTAACTAAATCCTCAGTGGTTTCATTGGTAGGTAGGATTCATTGGCCACTAAACTATATTGAAGCACATTGTAGATCCACATGTCATACAAAAGCAGAAAAGGAGTTCAGAAAAGGGAGCGTGAAATTGCTGCCACTGTAAATTGAACAATGCTGCTGCATACTTTGGGCTACCCAAAAGTCTTGAGTCACTTTGGTGCTTAATAGCATATCCCACGCAGAGCTGATGGACATTAATTACCCATGTTTTGAAAGGAAAATTTATGTGTTGGAGTAAGTTGGATTTAATATTAGTATGGTGTGACTTGGCTAAGTGTTAAACTTCTTGCTTGCACTCTGTAATGATATGCTTATGTCAGTGTAAGGAAAGACCAGTCGATCTGTGTACTCTTGTGGTTAATAAAAAAGCTGTACTTTGTCTCCTAACAGGCCTGCTTCACATGTCTTTTGGAGCAGACAGTAATTAAGATCAAGAACGAGAGCCAATGTTCAGCTGGTGTAATCCTGTAGCCCTTTGAAGAGCAACTACACTGATTTACATCAGCTGAGAGTTAGGCCTTGAAATATTCTTTTACAGTTATGTTGTTTGAGCCCCAGGCCACTTAAAACCCAATCTATTAGTTTTCCCCTAAAACTTAGCTATACCTCAGCCCTTAGACAGACAGGTTGGCAGTTGCCATTTAGGGGTTGCTTCCCCTTATGAGTAAAGTTACATGGTGATTAGAAGGTTTCAACTCTTTGCTTTATGCTGAGAAATAAAATCATCGTTTCTTTCTGTTGTGGTTTAAGCCCAAATGGCAACAAAGCACCACAAAGCCATTGACTCACTCCTCCCCCCTCCTGGTGGTATGGGGATGAGAAAAAATAACTAAAAGCTCATGGGTCTAGACAAGGACACGGAGGGATCACTCACCCCTTATGGTCATGGGCAGAAAACAGACACAACTTGGGGAAAAAAAACAAAATTGCTTTGTTACTAGACTAATCAAAACAGGATAATGAGAAATAAAAACAAATGTTAAAACACCTTTCCCCACCCCTCCCTCCTTCCCGGCTCAAGTCTACTCCCAATTTTCTCTACGGTCGTCGTCCCCCCAAGAACAGAGGGATGGGGAATGGGGGCTGGGGTCAGTTCATCACACCTTGTCTCTGCTGCTCCTTCCTCCTCAGGGGGAGGACTCCTCACTCGTCCCCTGCTCCAGCATGGGATGCCTCCCACAGGAGACAGTCCTCCATGAACTTCTCGAGCGTGGGTCCCTTCTGCAGGCTGCAGTCCTTCAGGCACAGACTGCTCTAGCACGGGCTTTCTCGTGGAGTCACGGCCATCTTCAGGGGCATCCCCCTGCTCCAGTGTGGAATCCTCCCCGGGCTGCAGGTGGGCCTCCGCTCCCCCGCTCCCCTCCGTGGGCTGGGGGACACAGCCTGCCGTCTCACCAGGGCTGCAGGGGCATCCCCTCCTCCCCCGCTCCTCCTCCCCTCCTGCCGCACTGACCTCGGTGTCTGCAGAGGGGTTTCCCTCACATTCCACTCCCCTCTCTGCTGCAGGTTTCTCCTTCTTAAATATGTTATCCCAAAGATGCTACCACTGTCACTGATGGGCTCGGCCTTGGCCAGAGGCAGGTGCCACTTGGAACCAGGGAAGCTTCTAGCAGCTTCTCACAGGAGCCGCCCCTGCAGCCCCTCCCTGCTACCAAAACCCCACCACACAAACCCAATACAGTTTCATACACTATGTCCATAGGAACTGTATTAAAATGGGATGGCACTGTCAAACATCTAACTAAATATCTAAGTTCCTTTTGTGTTTACTTCAGCTTTTGCATTTGTAAATGATTACTGACATTTGCATAGGTACTTTGAGAAGTCTTCTGGGTTCTAATATCTGGAGGAATAAAATAAAAATATAGAGAAGCAGAGAGCAGAATATCAGATCCAAGATCTCAGGAAATTCTGATTCAAAATCAAACTAAATTGAGTTGGTCATGTGTATAGTAGATGTGTTCAAACTGGAAAATATTCTAGTTTTTGCTGTCTCTTCAAAAAGTCACAAATCTGAGTCTTCTACCATGCTCTGTGTCTGTTCTTTAGATCAGTTCTGTTCTGGAAAAGTGACTGCTTAAACAATTTTTAGTGTGTTTTCTATTTGTGTTGCTGAGGGCAATAAGAGAAGTTAAATTATTGATGAAAAATTGAAATACTGATACTCATAATCTGTATTGATTATGAGTACTGATTATACTCATGTCACGCTTGGGTAAAGAATCCATACATTTGTTCCTGTGTTTATCATCCTTCCTAGACATCAGCTATTGGCCACGTTTGGTGGCACATAGTGAAGACCTGTGTTCTGACTGAGAACATATTTTAATATGTTCTTACAGGAACATTAAATCTGCTGATAAAATACTGTATGTCTAAGCAGACTTTTTTAAAAAAAGATTTGGCAATCATATTTTGAAAGTAAAGACAGGCAGACAAATGCACGTGCACATGTGTCTCTATTACTGTATTGCAAATGGACTGATGACTCGCTATTCCACATGATTAAATGTACCTTCAGAAAAAATACCCTCAAGAGCCCAGGACTGTTTTAGAAGATAAACAGTGAATTGCAGCTTAGAGTTTGTAACTCTGCTAGGTTCATCTCTAACGCACTGTAAGTGATGTTTTGTTTTTATATCCTAATTAAAGCATAACCTTTCAAAGCTCCCATGTGTTCATGCATGTCTTTTTTTTAGTCAAGGCGAAGATCTCTTTTGACTTTTAATTTATAAACTATCTTAAATTAGTTATCAGCTGAAAGTAATTTTGTCACAGTTGCTAGTGAGTAACTGGAAGAGTACAATAATTTCCTGATACTAAAAAGGAAAAAAAGTGTTATCCCATACGAGTCTGTGTAAACTGAAAGGGAACATCAACTGTGATATATGTAACATATACCCATGGCTAGTTTTCTGTGTATCACACTTCCCAGAAAGGGAAAATATTACTGGGAGACAAATAAATGTTTTGTAAATTTCTGTCCTTCTTTACTGAAAGGAAATGCTTTGGTAATATATATGTTACTATTACACGATTATTGATTTGCCTGCTCTAACATAGCATCTAATCTCTTTACTCACTGCTACTTTATATTTCAGTAACTAGAGGAAGACTATTCTTTACGTAAAACAGTTATAGGAAATAAGTAGTATCATTATATAATGTTATAAATAAAACGTACATATAAAAACCAGTTTGAAATAAGTACCCTTTGTACTGGAGAAATATTTCGACCCTTAAATGTTTTGAAGTCTTGCCCATACAGAAGGGTAAAGAAGGCCTAGCAGAATCTAGTAGTATTGAATAGTTTCTTATTACAATCTGACTCACAGAAAATACAGTTATTTGCAAAAATGAGTGGCTTCATTTTTTTATTGTTGGTAAAGCAATTTTAATGTTTCCTTTGAGAAAAGACAGGAAACATTTTAGGGGAAGAAAGTTGTGCTGAAGGGTAGGTAGAAGTTACACTATTTGTCATCTGGTTACACTACTGCTTCTATGGTATATGGATTAATGAACTATTCAGCCTTCATGCCAGACTCTAGCATGTCATGCTTGTAAGATCCTTATACATGAAGTCTCTTACTTGGTGGTGGCTAACTGTGTCAGCTCTGAAGTTCTTCCTGGAACCCACCTCCACCAATTTTTCCAGAGTGTTTCACTGGTGTCTGGAAAGCCCAAATCTGGCCACATGCCCAATTCTCATGGTGTTTTTATTTCTTCATAGAAAGAAATTACTTGCTGCTCAATTTAAACAGGAATTCGCATTTCTGCTTGGGTTCTGGAGAAGAAAGGTTAATAACAAATGAAGAAAAGCTTTTAAATAAAAACTGAAGTAGAGTCAGTGACATGCTCCTCTGGTCTTATCCTCCCTTTTAGTCTGATCTGTTTCTTTAGCAGCCCCCAAGCTTGGGGATGCTCTTCTTCCCCTTCAGAGAAGGGTGATCAGGATGTCAAGACAAGATTACAGGCAAAGCAATAAGACAAAAGATTTTCAAATTGGACCATCCTGACCCTTTGGCGGTAATTTTGATTCACCTTCCTTCACGTGCTGGTCTGTCGTTTCATGAGGCGTGTTGTTGTGAAGTCAGAAAAATGCAGGGCTTTGCTTCCTTGTTCCAGCTCTCTCTCCACGGACCCCTATTAACTGTCCTGGTTTAGCCACCTCTCTGAATAGAACAGTGATTTTCCCAGTAAAATGTGGATTGCAGTCTCCCTGTATAACCAGTACCACCTTAGCTGACCTGTTTTAGTGTCAAGAGCCCTACGTTTCCACTGTCTTCAGCTTAATGACAGTGATAATCACAACTGAAGAGCTTCCTTAAAATAACATTTATTAAAAGCAGAAAGCAGTGCCAAAAGAAGTCACAGTCAAAAAAAAGAAATAAAAAAATAGTGTGTGTGCATGCCTGACTTCCAGGAGAAAAGCATCCTCTTCACAGGCAGCCTGAATATAATTTTGCAGGATCCCCAGGTGCAGTGAAGGTGACCTGGTGGTGGGGATATGCTATGGACCTCCTGGTTGGGGTGTGGAAGTCAGCAAAATCTTCTTGAAGTAACCTGAGGAATTCTGCAAGTCACAGACTGTGGGTGAAGTGAGCCCATCAGGGTCAGGATTTGCTGCCCAGGAACCCAGCTGAAGATGTGCCGGGGTTCAATGTGGCTTTGGTTGTAGCAGACATGAAGGAGTGGATCCCATGACAGGTGAGGAAGGTGAGTAGCAGGATATGGATACTGCGCTCGAGGGCAGAAGATCTGGACTTACTCTGGAAGCAAGGTGCGTTCTCATGGAAAGCAGCTCTGAAGGGCAGGAATGCTCAGGAAAGCTGGCAGGGGTTTGACAGGCCACTGCAAGCACAAGAGCATTCTTTCAGAGTACGCAGATGTATTGGGAGACCAGCTTGGCTAAGCAGGGAACTTGTGGCAGAGCTACAGTGCCAAAATGCAGTGTAGAAGGTGGGTACATGGGGCAAAGCTACAGAAGAGGGGTAGCAAAGCATTGCCTAGGCATGCAACTTACCAGCTGGCTTTGCTGGGAGAGACCAGCTCCACAGGAAAAGGCTTCAAAGCCTGTGAAGGGGCAACATTTGGGATCTCTGAAGCAACTCAGTGCACTACCGTATTGTTTTATCTGTGTAACTATTAACATACCTGTAGAGTCATCATATCATTTGTATCTTTCATCTTTCTACAATTTCCTACTACCTACCTCGCAGTTTAATAAAATTGTTATAACTCAGGGTTTAGGACACTCCTATAGCATCTTCTTGGGGAAGAGTGGCTGGAAAGCTGCCAGCAGGAAAAGGACCTGGGGGTGTTGGTCAACAGCCAGCTGAATATGAGCCAGCAGGGTGTCCAGGTGGCCAAGAATGCCAACAACACCCTGGCTTGTATCAGAAATAGTGTGGCCAGCAGGACTAGGGAAGCGGTCATGGCCCTGTATTTGGCACTCAAATACTCTGTTCAGTTTTGGGCCCCTCACTACAAGAAGGACATTGAGGTGGTGGAGTGTGTCCAAGGCAGAGCAACAAAGCTTGTGGAGGGTCTACAGAACAAGTCTTATGAGGACCAGCTGAGGGAACTGGGATTGTTTAGTCTGGAAGCTGAGGGGACCTCATCGCTCTCTACAACTACCTGAAAGGAGGTTGTAGTGAGGTGGGTGTCCATCTCTCCTCCCAAGTAACAAGCGATAGGATGAGAGGAAATGGCCTCAAGTTGCACAGGGGAGGTTTAGACTAGATATTAGGAAAAATTTCTTCACTGAAAGGGTTATGAAGCATTGGAACAGGCTGCCCAGGGAAGTGGTGGAGTCACCATCCCTGGAGCTATTTAAAAGATGCGTAGATGTGGTGCTTAAGGACATGGTTTAGCCGCGGAATTGCCAGTGTTAGGTTTATGGTTGGACTGAATGATCTTAAAGGTCTTTTCCAACCTTCTATGATTCTATGATTCTCTTCTCTTACAGGTAAATGTTTAGTTAAAATTTTGTAATTTTACTAAAACCTGTGGATACCCTGGCTGTTAAGGACTAATTCTTGTTCCCTTATTAAGTCTCCTTTACACTGCATGAAGCATTTGACTCTCCTCTGAGTATACCATTGGGTTTTTTAACTTTTTTCTTCTAGAATTGGTGAGAAATACAGGGTAACAAGAAATCTACATCAGCCTAGCTGTTACAGAAATTTTGGGCCCAGTTCAGAAGTTTTCAGTAGGATCATGTTTAACTGATGACAAGTGAAGTTCAGAATCACACAATACCTCTCTGTGAGTTGCTTTTTAGCATTTGGGGCTGTGGAAACTGTATGCATCTATAATACGTGAGCACAAACCTACTGTGCTTTTCAGGTACAGTATGCTCATTTTAAAATTGTTTTGCCTATGCAGCTGAGTTATTTTTAAATCTGCAGTGAATGAACATATCTTTAAGAAAAATGTTCAGGTACATAAGACTGACATTTTAAAGCAAACGTTATAACTTTATAACGTTATAAACGTTACAGAATTGGGTAGGCATTTATGACTTCAGGCAACCACAAAACACAAAAGGACACTAACATTTGAATGCAGAGAAATTAAATTAATTTATTTTCTTCAAAAAGAAGTGGATAACAGTCTTTTGTCAGGTCAATATTTGCTTCTTTTTCTCCCTATAGGTAGATCATTGGATACACAATATCGCGCTCTTATGTGGTTTCCCACTATCCTGCATCTCAGTGGTTTTTGTTGTTAATATCAGTAGAGCTTCAGGTCAAGATAGACAAGCATTACTAAAGTAGATGGGACTGGTATGGAAGAAAGCACATCAAACTCCTTTACAGTATTTGCAAGAGAAAACATGATCTCAAATTAATGGCCGAACTAATACGAAGGTGAAAAAATGGCCTGAATTAATCAGCATGTGTGTGTGTAAGAGACAGTTGTTTGTCTTTTCGCATCTGTGAGCAGAATCATGGGACCAAACATAAAGCACAGCCCACAGAAGCGTTGTCTGGATTTGTGACACTCCTTGGGGGACTTTAGACCTATGAATGTGAATGGATTACCTGGAGAGACGAATATAGCATTTACCTCTGTGACAGATACAACTTGGTCTTATTATGTCAAAGAAAACCATACTCATTTTCCTCAAAGGACAAGCACTTCTTTATCTCAAGTTCAAATTCAAAGCAGACATAAACTAAGAAATATTCATGATGCTTAATCTGTCATAATCTTTTAAAGCTTTCAGGAAGAGCAGAATGGGTGCTGTTTTCCATTTATGATTTTACAGCACCACGGGTAGGCAAAAAATGTAGGAAGGGATTTACTTATTGAAAGTAGGAGATGAATTTCCCGAATGTTACAGCATGTCTTGCATGTAACCTCCATACTAGAGATTATATGTCACAATGAAGCAAGTGGCATCCACAAAATTGTGCACCAAGGGAGACTAATTTGCCAAACTTATTAGGCAATACTCTTTTCCCTTGGTACCACATGTCTGAGTTCACTGCTGTTCAGAATTAGATGATGAGGTAATTAGAATATCTTCAGGAAATTCTAACTTTTTCACCTAACTTTTTTGTTACCCTGGTCTGCTGGGGCTGCCGCACACAGGCAGTAGCCTGCAGGCCACTCTGGGGCAGGTGAGAAGTTCCCATCTAGAGGCTGTGTGCGTGCTAGGGCTGCCCTGGGACATCAGGTTTTAACAAACCTACAATCTTCAGTGCTCAGGTCTGGATGGCAGGATCCTCTCTAAGGCAAAATTTTAGTAGTCCAGGCTCCTGACAAGTCCATGAGATAAGCTGGCAGAACATAAGTTTCAGCTGGCCCTTATTGAAATGACTGTGAACAACATTTCTGATTAAGATAATTTCGTCGGTATATTCGTGTGTTTTCTTACTTATATATTTCCATATATCAGTATATGCATTTGTCCCCACCTCAGCATCATCGGGTCCTTTATAACAGCATGTTATTTTATACTATGTCATGCTGAATTATATTTAGATCTGTTTTCTTGGACTTAGTAGTTGCATAAAATATGTGAAATCTTACTGTGCCTGCTGTTAGTCCTCCAAATACAACTGAAAACATAGCTGCACTAGTTCAAAGAACTCATAGTCCAGCTACTGCTTTTCTCTGCTAGCTCTGTAATATACATTTCTTTGAGTCTTAAAACTCTGTCACAATAAATCAAAAGCAATGAACTGATTTTAGTGGTTTGCAAATATTTTTTCCCTGGTATATGTTGCACACCGAGTTCTGATCTCATAAAATTGGATAGAAGTTTACTGAAAGAAATTTTCTGTATGCATATAAGTAAATAAATTTTGTGTCCATTCCTGCTAGAGTGCCGGA
The DNA here is from genome assembly GCF_964188355.1 of Buteo buteo. Classification (NCBI taxonomy): domain Eukaryota; kingdom Metazoa; phylum Chordata; class Aves; order Accipitriformes; family Accipitridae; genus Buteo; species Buteo buteo. The sequence goes on from NC_134204.1 coordinate 37,857,549, forward strand.
ACTATTTTGGGCAATATTACACAATTGTGCTTGGAATTCACAAGTTTAGACTTTCTAAATTTGACTTAATGTCTTTTGCAGCTTCTACCACATATTGTATTACTTTTTGCAAAAACTTTGTTTTCCTTTCTTAATAAATGACTGCATTGTGGTATAATGGAAATCTCTACCATCTTCATAAAAGCACTTTACATTCTTCCTTGCAAGGAATTTTTATGTGGTGGGGGTAGGAAAAATGAATGTTCGATGGGGCGGGGGGGGGGGGGGGAGGCGGCTGTATTTAAATTAAATGACATTTCTGCTTTCCTAGTTCTCTAGCCACTATTTTGATTAAAGTTGAATCACACTCACAGAAGCCTTCAGGGTAGCTCTCTCTGTTCTGTGAAGTAAGCTAAATGCTTCAGGTTTCACATGAAAAAAAAAGTCTTTACTGGTTTTACATATCCTTTTGGATTTGCTTCTGCAAGCCTTTCATATACTGAACTCCAACTGATGTGGATGGAAATTCCACATATGGAGGGCCTGGAGAGTCAAACCCCTTGCTTTTCACATGTTTTTCCCTCTCTTTCAAATATGCAGGAATGCGTGCATTGTACTGGTGTTTTATAAGTTTTATGACTATTTCCAGAGCCAGCTCCAGACTTCTCAGCAGTGAAAGCAAAACCCTATCTTCCCTTCCCCCATCCCTCATGGATAAAGGCAGAATGACTTTATTCTCATTCTTAGGTCAGCAAAATTTGATTATCTCATGGCAGCTGAATTGTTTCTGGAAGAGGCAAGAGGCAGAGGAGAGCCAGCCTGGGTCAATCAGGGGGCAAGGGGCTGCAAAGGGTCACTGGGTTGGGTCATGCCTTCCTGTCTCCCTTTTTGTCTCTCCTCCTCACACTGTCCCCAGCTGCAACACTCATCCCTTCTCAAAGCCTTTGATTCTACTGTATTTGAAAAAAAATTGATAGGAAATCTCTATAACTTGAGACACAGTAAAAGGTGTAAGGAAAATAAAGTCATAAGGAAAGCCATCTGATGATAAATAGGTAAATTTATTCAATAACTTTTTTTTTTTTTTTTTTTTTTTTTTTCCCCAGAAGACCAGTGAGGGAATCTGTGGAACTGTGTCAAAGGGAAAACAATATGGAGAATCTAGCTTTGGACATTTCTTTTGAATGGTCACAAGAGGGGAAAACCTGCAGGCATTTAGAAAGGATGTTCACCTTAAAATCTGTATTCAAACAAAAATATTGACGTTATGATTTCATAGTGCTGGTGTGTAGCAGTCATAAATTGATACTATTGTTGACTTGCACATTACTGAAGTCGTGAACATTCTTTAGTTTTTTAATGCTTTGTCTGGATGGTATTTCCACATTTTTTCTCACATTGTTCAATGCCAAATTATTTAGACAGTCAGAACACATGTCCCTTGTTTGCTTTTATTAAGATACATGTTTTGCAATAAAGCCTCTGTATCTGACATTTTGAGATGATTTGAGAATGAGGATTTTGAGAAGATTACCACAAAATTTTCTCATAAGTATGCTGTCAAGCAGAATTTTCCTTTAGAAGGGGATAAGTATTAGATTAAGAATATTTCTTGAGGTGCATATCATGCCAGTTCAACACGTTGATTGTCATTTAAAATAAATCTGAAACTACAGGATATGAGTAGTCATGAGATGGGAAAGTTCCCATTAATTTAAACAGGCCATGCATACACTAATTCCCACCAGATCTCCAGAGCAAGACCATAGTAAACTGGCTTCTGAACAGCACTGCCAACTTTTATCTCCATTGAAGGGGGTAATACATCACCAACAGATGTCCTTGAAACAGCTGGAAAGTACTAGGATTGAAAAGAATTGCATTCATGCAGGACCATGAAAAAAATGGCTTACCTGTCTCTCCATTCTGAGTTTTAAATCTTTTCCTCCTTGTTCCATTTCTTCTTTCTTTCCTTAGGCTCTGCAGGAAGACAAAATGAAAGTCTGGAGAAATATGACAATTGCTTTGGAAAAACCTGCTGCTTTGGTTAACACCTGAGTAATAATCTGTAAAATACTTTCAGCTAACTTGGAACCAGTAAACAGGAATTATAGTATATAGACTATTAAATTAGTGTTAATTTCATAGAGGCATAATAATATCCCATTGTCTCTACCTGTTACCAGCCACTCTGGTAAGGTTAACATTCATCCATCATGACAGATGATTAATTTAATTTTTGTACTTTCCTCATAGTTGTAAAGAGCAGAAGAACCTCATAGATTATTTTATACAAGAGGTAGGTTTGGAGCCCCACTGTTGTATGTTATACACTGAAAGCGCAATAAAGAAGAGGCACATCCCATAAAACAATATTTTGTAGACTTTAAAATGAAGAATACACCCAGGAACTGCAGATCTGTGAGCAGCAAATATCTCATTTCTATTAAAACCAGTTGCATACTGTGAACAGGATCTCATTTCCTAAGCGCGTACTCTGAGAGCTCTGTGCTGCTGGCTAGTGAGCAGCACTGGCTCCCTGGGCTCCTGTTGGATTCTGCAGGAGCTGATGAATTTATGTCAATGTCAGCCCAGAGGAGAATCAGGCTCTTTCTTTGAGGGTCTCATGAGCTTAACAAAATATGTAGAAACGTGGAATAATATTTGCAATAAGTTTACACTACTTATATCTTTTTTTAAAATCTCTGCTTTGATCTAAGCAGCAACAGCAGGCAAACCATCTGTATCTAGCTATTCAGTTATCGAAAACGGAGGGATCTCCTGTCAGTCTCCCATATTATTGTGGTGATTTTTTAGTCATTAATTTTTCATTGCCAAGTATTGTTTTCTCTGGGACTTCAGCTGAGTTTGTCTGTAGCAGCATGGCCAATAGAAACCATTAGAAACTAGGTAGGAGACCCTTGGTCTCCGGTTGCTGCTTACAAAAATCATTGTAACCTTTGCCTTTAGACTCAAGCCTCAGGCCTCCCGCTTTGTTCTGTAATTCCCATTTTGCCTGCTGCTCAGTCTCTGGCTTTTAAAGTTTATCGGCTGTATTTTCTTTGATTGTGAGAGGCCAACCTTCTTTTCTGCAGGCAGTTTTGTCTTCTATGGAGAGGTCTTGCAGCACAGCCCTCTTTCTACTCCCCTCCAGCCAGGGTCTCTGGTGTTCACTGGACCTCCTTGCTCCATCACTTCCACCTTGCATATCTGTCTAGAGGGCAGTGAGGAGGAGTGAAAGGCCAGTTTAACTGGTATCAATTTGTTGAAACAGCCAGACTAGGCAAAGTCTTACCTTCTGAAAATTTTGCTTACCATCATTTGCTCACCAACAGATGACCTACGTTTGCAAAGAGTTAAGATATTAGCAATGTCTTTGACCTCTCATTCTGAGGTCTGGGGTTTTGGGGTTTTGTTTTTCACTTTATTGCTTGTGTTACTTGGAAGCATGTGAGGTGGGTGTTCTGTGAATCTGCCTGGTTTGAACCTATGACAGGACTCCAGCTATTATGCAACATGGGATTCTGGTGACTCAGATGATCCAATGTCATGCTCTTGTTTCTGTCTTGTATGCCTGGCTTTATTCTGTTCTGTGTCACTGTCTTTGGGGGAAAAGAAGGGGGAAAAAGCAGAAGAGAAGAGGACAACTGCAAGAAAGACTGAAAAAGTTGAAGTGTGCAAAGAAAGACTCAGAAAAAAGCAAGGCATAGGAAAGTGTATTTAGGGATAGAGAAAAGGGATATGACTCTTCAAAGAGTGCAAGCCATGTTCTCCTTCCTACTGGCAAAAGAAATAAGCAGTAGCTAATATGCTGTTTTATAATAATAGCTTCACCTTCTAAAGATTCTGGGAGCACGACAGCCACAGATGTCCTCCAATGTCTTTGACTGGCACTGCCCTTTGGATTTTATACATTAAAAAAGCAGTGTGAGCAGTGTGACATAGCCATTTTGCTGAACATGATATTACAGAGAAGCATGAGAATCTCCCACATGTGTATACTTCAGTACCCTGATAGCTGACATCCCTTTAGTCAATTTTTTAGGCCAGAGACTCCAGCTTAGTTCCCAAAGCTAACACAGATCTATGTATTCAATAGCTAAAGACCAGGTATGTCTTCTACAGTCTCTGACACTGGTGAGGATCTTGTTTCTGTTTAGGGCCATTGAAAAAAGGTCAGCTTGCCATGTTGTATTGAAATGATCCCACCGCAGAGGTGGTCTGAGATGATGACAGAAGATGGAGTTGTGCTGGGATGCTGAATCAAACTTTTCTGTGCTTATGAAAAAAAGCCATAAAATGTGAAATGTCCAGCATGCGTGCTATGGGAATATTGTGCAATGCAGTATTTGTAAGACATGGCAAACCAGTCCATAAAAACAATAAAGCCTGTAAAGCATGCACATGTGTTCTACTGCAAGCTAGCAAACAAAAAAGGGGAAATAAAAATAATAAATGGCAATTTGAACTTTATCTTAGTTTTTTTTTAGTTGTAATTGAATATCATTGGCAACACCACAAAAGATGACCTTTGGGATTTTTTTTTCCTCCCCCAAAAGGCATGATGTTCCTCTTCATTTAGAGATAGTGAGAAATAGTGGTATCATTGACTATATGTCATTATGGAAAATCTTGTGAGTTTGGACTATTGATTCCAGGATATTTTGATGAAATGGGAACCATTTTGTTTCTGCAAAACTACTACCTGTATGAATTAATTTTAAAATTACTAATTCTTTAAGTAGTTTCTGATTTTCACCACATGGCTACCTATTGAACAATAGTCAGTCACTTATGTACCCAGCAAAAGTCCATTTTGAATCAGTTGCCTGTATTGTAAGTTTAAAAGGCATTAAATTAAAATAAAATTATTTTTCTCATCTACCATTTTGATTTGAACTGAGATTATATTTTGAAAAAAATATATGACTAAAGGTGTAGAAAGGATTTCTTCTTTCAGCAGAAGAATATACACAGCATTAATTTTCTGTCTCCTACTACCGTTTTGTCTATTGTTTCTATCTTGTCATTAGAGAATTAAAATGCAAGTGACACTCCTCTCCTGCTTTTCCTCCTCCTTTCACACAAAAAACCAAAGGGCATTAGAGAATTCTGATCTGGTCTGTGAGTAGAAAAAATTATAAGCCTTAAGCACAATAACAGAAATAACTAAGGAAGATTGAATAAGACCCAGTGGCAAAAATTTTCATGGTTAAAAATGGGCACTTCCAGTAACTTTTAAAAGGTTTTTTTGTCATTGTTTGCACACTTTCTGTACAAATACTATCAAAATAAATTTTCAATGAATTTATTTTCATAGTTCTGTTATGTCTAATTGATCATTTATTACCACATGAAATTTTAATTTGTTCAAATTACAAAAAATATCTTATAAATAAACTATAAAATAGGTATTATAAAATTGGAGATGCAAAATGTCTTTTCTCTCCAGATAATAAAGCAATCAAGCTGGTTCTTACTGTTCAATTTTGATTTGGTCTCAGGAACTATTAGGATAAACACTAAAATGTATTTATAACAGCTATTGAAACAAGCATTGGACTCAACAGAAGAAGAGATTCTGGATGGCATCAGCTGTGGGATTTTGCAGATCTAGATAAGGCATCTGACCCCCGTGGCTGAAAAACACAGCAAAGGAGAATATCATTATGCTGGTGGAAACAGAGGGGCCCGGCCAAAGCCGTGGTTTTAGCAGTGCTCCCTTTGCCCCTTGCTGGTGCTGTCCCTGTGCACCCAAGGGTGAGCTTTTTCTCAGTTCTCATCAGTTTCTTCTATCTACCTGCCTGTCACCCACATGTGTACTTCATTGTCCTGAAGGCCATTAAAAACTAGTTATTAGTGAAAATTACTGTCTCTGCAGTATCAGCACAAACGTCACATGATAAGAATGGCTTACCTGCATCTGTTGTAAGATAAAAGAAAAATAGTGTTATTTTAATTGATGACTGTCACAAGACCTCTGTCTTCTGCTGTGCAGACAAACATCTCTGTCCTACTACAACACTAATCAAGCAGCAGGAAACCATTATCTTCTAACAAGATTCCTGCAGATTGGCTTTATTTCATAATCGGCTGTGAAGTTTTTTTCTTGAGCTGATAGGGTTGTACTGAATTTTCTCTGTTTATAAGTTTGCTTTTTTGTTTCTGTTCTTCTGAGCAAGGACAAGAAAAAGCTTAAGAGAAAGCAAAAAGACTTTTTAGTTGAACTTTCAAACAAAACTATATCAGTATAATTATTGCTTGCAGTTAATGCCTACAATCTGTAAACTTGCAGTCTGGGCACTTGGCATTGCAGGCAGAAAACAAAATGTGCTCTGCTCCAGAGAGCTTTTGATACGCAGTGTTGCAGCTCTCAAGTGAATTGCAGTATGTAAGTCATCAAAGTTGACAAAATGTCTGTGAGAAAGGCTTTTCCTGCTTCTACAAGCATTTTCAAACCCTCTGGTCTTCCTCAAAGGAGGGTGTCTAAGCAGGAAAACCACTTCTGTTCACTAGGACAAAATCTGTGTGTCGGGTCCCAATGCCTATTGACTTCATATAGGTTCATCTGAAGGCAAAATCTGGCCCATTGCATATTACAGCATTAAATGGCATTATGTTGCTGAAGAATGAGTTTTAATATCTCTCCTATATACAGACATTGAATTAATTTAAAGGGCACCAAAATAAGTTCTTTCACTTGTATTGATATGACTTTGTGTGAGCACCTTGCTTATTAAGTTCTTAAAAGAAACTGAATTCAAGTATCATCCAATTGAAGACATGTAATGAGTAGGGCTATACTGAGAATCTGACCCAGTTTTTCCCCTGGACACTGACAAGTTTTGTGAACAAAAGTGAATAGCCTATGTTGAAAGGTTAGTAAGGTGGCACATAGTACTATTTCTCATTGTTATTCAAAGAAGCAATCTTTTAATTAGAAACACAGCCACTGACCTAACAATGCAATGAGAGGCATGTTAATAAATACCAGAGGACCATGTGACGTTTCTGTTGCCCAGTGCTGCTTGGAAAGCAGCAGCCATGTGAAACACAGGCTACTCTGAGCACTGAAAATTACCATTGAAAATTACATGCTCCCAGCTGTTGTTTTTGCTACTGTCTGGGAGAAGGGGACAGATGTCATTTCCAGGGTACATCACCACCTCCTCTGGATTCTTTAATTCTTTGAGAAAGGACAAGGATGGAAGAAAAGAGCTCATTAAGGAACCCACTATAGCAGTTTTACTGTCCACTTTGTAACTTGAGCAATTTTGCTGTTTTAACCTGCGGGAAACGTGCTAACCTTAAAAAGAAAGCCACCTGGTCTAGCACAGCAGCTTGCTATTCATTTCAAACAACTGGGGCTAACCCAGTTGAGTGAAATTAAATTAATAGAGCTATTTTCACATTCTTGATGGTGAGGATACTTTCATCTACTGCCTGTTGTCTTTCTGCTCTCTAATCTGGAGGGGATCTCGCTTTCACTGTAACAACCCTGGCCCTTCCTGGGGTACCAAGGGGATGTTTCAGGGGGGTGGTGGAGCTTGACTGCCAACCTGCCTGTGGGTGCACCCCTTCACAGCGGTGAGTCTTTCTTTCTGTCCAGTAGGACTTTGGGGGTTCATCCTTGGTTGGTCCTTTAGTTTTTCTCCCTGTCATTCTCTGCAAGTTGTTTCCCGTCTTGCTGCTATTCTCTGCCTGGTCTTTTCGGCATACCCTAGAGGGGGCTGCTGCACCGCTGGCCTCTCTGCAGCGGTCGCTGCTAACCTGGGTTCTGAGCCAGTCATCAGCATCGTCAGACTCTTGCTCTTCCCTCTGGCACACTCTTCATACACACACCTGCACGCAGAGGTGCAGTATTCATGCCTGGCTGGCTTCTAGTGGCCCTTTTTGGGACCATTTCAGGGATGAGGGTGTGTAGGACAAAGTACAGTGACTTCATCATTCAAAATCGACACAGATGAGCTGCTCCTTATAAACTAGTAATCATGCCTAAAAGTGCGCGCAGTATGTATGAGAGAACATGCATTAACATTACATGGGGCTCCAACACGGTATTTCCTAGCTATGAAATGGAACAAATACCGTAAAAAGTATGAAAGCAATCACCATGATGACTCCTTGCTACTCTGGGCCCCTCACTGTCAATGAAGAACATTGTTCCTTACAGGAATGCCATTTAATATCCCGGCTGTGTTTAAACAATTCTGCCCACAGAACTTAATATGCAGACTTGATGGCACTAAAAATACTGGTGATTTAGTCTGCGTATTACTAGTTGTTGTGGTTGTAAATCTGTTGTCATGCAAATGCCTAGTTTTTCCTGTTTATGAAAGCAGCTACTCTTTCATTAATCTCTGGGGCTGTATTTTGAAGATGAGGCATTCTTTCTGAGGAAGCTTATAAATAGAAATACTTAGCAGGGGTATAGAAAGTATATAAAGCCTGATCCTATGCTGTTCAGTGGGTTTTCAGGAGAGTTCAGTGTCTCATATACAGGCTTTTAGGCAGACATGTCAGGTTAATGCGAAGAATGAACTATGCAAACACAGGCCACCACTTCTTAAAAAATCCACTTCCCGCAGAAGCACTCCAATGCCGATGAATATACCTTTGCAAATCCTCTGGGTCAGGCACTGACATGTGTCATTAGTTACGTGAGTGCCTGGTATCTTTGGCTCAGGACATTTTGGGGAATACGGCTTATTATGTTCCCTGAAACTATACTAGTTGCTCCAGTCATGATACACAGGAAGGAAGCAGGATAAATCACAGCAAGTGATGACACACACACACATCGAGTGAGCATGTATTCATGTGCTTTCAAAAAAATCATGAAAAGTTTTCAGTCATACAGGGCACTTCAAAAATCTTGTGATGTAGAAGCCAGAAAGTGCATGTCTAACACTGGAAAATCTGGCATTATTTTCTAAGATGCATTGTTTTATGGTTGCCAAGTAGATGCAACTGAATCCTCTCTATACTGCTCTACCTCCTGTGTTGTTTTCATGAGACTAGTGACATCAAGAACAGGTCAATCAACATTACTCAAACTGCTGTTTTCAGTTGATTATCTTTGACATAGAGTCTTATGTCTTGTTCTTACTAAGGATCAAGAAATGATTCTCTGAAATGCAATCAACCATCCATGTTCCTGAACCAAAGATTCAGTGAGAACCACTGTTTAGAAAATGCTCATTGTAATGGAAGCTGAAAGAAATTTTAAGAGATGGGAAATGCAAGTATTAAAACTTTGTGCAAAATATTATTTGTGATCCAAATACATTGTTTAATTAAACTCATAACTATTTCTCCCTAATGATGCTGCTCTTTAATTACTTTCCCTTCTGGCAATAACCTTGAATAACATGTAAGGTTTTCTCATGTCTGGTGCAGGAGTGTATAAACTGGGGAAATGGCAAGCTGTCTGTCTGTGCAGGTCCAGCCCAGTGTTTTGCGGAACAGTGGGAGTACAGTCTACATGTTACATGGTGATGCCACAGTAAAACATTCTGACTCGGTGTTTCCCAGAAGAATAAAAGAAAACATACAATGAGTGGAAAAAAAACATAGGTGGAAAAGGATGTCTTTTTCCTCAAGTACTGAATCTCAGCTGCAGCGTTTGACTCTGCCCTGACCAACACCCACTCCATTCTTACTGGAATCACTGGGCTATTTGTCAGGCCAGAGTGAGCTGCTACTTTTTATTATGTAGTAAAAAGTACTTCTTTTTGCTTTTTAACTCTTTTTAAAACATTAAAATGCAGAGGGGAGCCTTAACTCAGCTCTGTCTCTTCCACAGCTTAAGTGGTGAAGCTACTGCTATATTCATACTTCAGGAGAATAAAATAAAGCCAAGGTTGAGAAAATTTGAACCAGTAATTTAACTAGTGTTTTATCAAACACTGTCCTTGGATGGGTGCACCAGCTTCCTAAAGGGAGCTCTGGATACCCATTCAAGTTAGTTTTAGTTTATCCCACCCCACCCAGTCACCGTAGAGGATGGAATGGTGTGTTTTATCTTCCTGGGTATCAGATAATAGATAATCAAAGCTGCTGTTTCATTAAAGTAGCTTTGAGCAGCATTACTTCAAACACAAAGCACATGACATCTGGGCATATGCTTAAAAAAATTTTATTTACAATTATGCCAACTAGGCAGAGAGTGGTTTGGTGATCATTAACCAGGATCTTGACACTTTTAGACAATCTTCACGTGCCTTTAAGCATACCGTGCACTTCACTTGCCTTTATCTTATACTGTCACATCTGAATGTGGAAAATAAAAGATACTTCTGAATCACGTGGTGGTAACAATGCTAATGAATAGGCGTACCTATAAATTTCAAAACCTCAGTTTAATGTGACTCACACTGAAGAAACTGGCTAATTCTGTAGTTTGTCAGACACTTGGCACAGTGATCCTAAAATATGCATTATATTCACCAGGTGAGCCTCATTTGTATGTGGAATGTTTTTCATTGAGATGGATGTTTCTTTGGAAAGGCTGCCCCTAACCATGAGCATTAGTGGGACAGTGGTATTAATGGCATACAGCTCGCTTCTCAGCCTGCATTTTAAAGACTCCAAGAAAAGACTGCCTGTCAGTTAATGGACACAAAGCTCTATTGGACGAAAAGGCCTTAGAAATGTAAAGCCTAATGATTATAGATGGCACTGTAGGAGATGTATTAAAGACATGTAAAACTCCTGGTGTTACAGCTTCTGTTGCTAAGTGATACCACAAACCTACAGTTCTTTAACCTTACCCATTGCTGTTGCACAGCATTCCTGAGCAGTTTTCCTCTCCCTAAAGGATAGAGGTTTTTAGTTGGCATATATCTTTCTGAATGTCCAGCTACATACAGGTTTTAGAAAGCTGAGCCTTTGATGTACTTCATACAGATAAGGAAATATGTATTATAGTATACTCTATTAGGCATATAGTGCTGCATTGTTCTGTCAGTATGAAAGGTGCTATTTCATCTCTAGCTTCTTCCAGCTTACCTGCATTAGCTTTTCAACTGATGGTGGCATTGCAGGAAGTTATTGATGAGCTGACAGTATTTTATGATGCAATGACATGTCATTTACTCTGTCTGTGTAGTGAAGGTCTGTGCTCATAAATGTTAAAGAATTACCAACAAAACACACCAACCCCCCGCATCGCAATTCACAGAGAAGATACAATGCAGACCTGTAATACTAACATGTCTGATCTGCTTTATCTTTTACTCTGAACTTTAACAGACGAACAAGTCCATACATGTGCAGTCAAAGCCAGGAGGAGAGAGGAGAGAAGGGAGAAGGCAGAAGTAACACACAGTGGGGAAATGTAGTTCTTTACATATAAATAATGGTGTAAACCACAGTAAGCAATTAGGTTTGCCTAGGTAATCTGCTCCATAGTCTTTCATGACTTAGATACAGTTCTTTCTTACTACATCAAAGCTTTTTGCAGAAGAATGACGTTTAGCCAGTAGTCCTGTTATACTCTTTTGCTGAACAAAGTCATACTCCAGCACAAGAATATTTCTTATCAACTTCAATGCTGTTGTGCAGGCAAATAAAATTACAAACCTAAGTGGTCAGAACAATTGTTAATGTCAAAGATACTTAAAAGCAAATTTCATAAATCAGGACTCAAATAAAAGAAAGAAGATAAGCCAAAAACTGCATTAAGATAGCTCCATAAAAATCTTTGTAAATTAAATGTAGAACAGATTATGCAGTGCATCATGAAGAAAGTATTGGAAACAATAGTTTCATTGGAAACAAGTGTGCATGAAATACAATATCCATTTCAGTGGATAAACTGGTTAAATAAAGCAAATGGCACCTGGAGACAGACAAATTATAATGATGGTTCCGAGAGGGGTTTTTTATAAGATATATGAAGATATTTTTGTTATAGCTATGACTTTAGGCAAGATGCTAGATGTTGCAAAAATAAAGGCCAGTCTGTCAGAGAATGTCCTATGAAGTAACTAAAAAGACACTGTGAAAAGCTCTCAGAGTATCTGTGACATAGAAAGATGATGGGACTCTAAGCTTCTATTGCATGGATAAAGGAAGTCCTTTTGTTTCTTAAATTTCTCATAATTATTTTTTCCTTGGGATTAAGACATGCATGATGCAACAAGAAACCTGACAATAGTAGATTCTCATGAGAATTCATCTGGTAAATGGCCTTTGAGGTTAAAGCTTTGAATTATAGTAGGGTGCAGGACTCAACCTTATGTGCTTTTCCCATGAAAAAATGTTGACATAGCAGGCTTTGAACCATTGAGTATGTGAATAAATGACATTTCTAAATAATCTAGTCCTGAAATTCAGTTAAAGAACAATTATTCCCTTATTTGCTTACAAAGTTACTCAAAATCAGAAGTGCAATAGAACCAAATCATTTGGCTTCTGACTCTGAGTAACTCCAGCCAACCGAGTCCTCTGTGCTTATCCATGCAGCATTATCTGCTTGCCTCTCAACATGTCCTTTAATACGTTTTGATAATATATATTGACCAGCTTGATCAAAACAGACTGTGCATGGAGTTTAGGGGCAGATATTAAGTTCTTGTATGACTAAGGGGTTTAGTTTTCACTGATTAAAGCTGGTGAGGTTTATTTGTGAATGCCCCTTATCTTCCATTGCTCAGAAATTTGTCTCTACTGCAGTAATTTATTTGATTGGAGAATCACATTATTCTCATTTGAATGGAAGGTTTAATGCTCTTAGTGAAAATAGTTTTCTTCAGTTCCTCTATGAGTATTTGTCACACATAGTGCCATGATCATCTTTATCTCAATTGCCACTTGAAAGTCTTTCATTTTTGAAATTCAGATTATATGAGCATACATTGAATTACATGATAAAACAAATTATAATACAGACTAAATGTCATGCAGATTAAGATTTTGCTCCAATTTTCACCTGTTTTAGTTTGTAGAAGACCCTACTAAGCTCACTTTCATTATTCCTGATTTCTTCCAAGAATGAGGGAAGGATTAGGCTCCTTAAAATTATATCATCTAACCACATGTGTGGCTCAGTGCAAGCTACTCATATATTTACCAGCCACAATCATTCTTCAAATGTTTTTAAAAAGATCCTTTTCTGTGAAGATTCAGTCCACATATGGATTTGAATTTTGAGTTGCCAACCTTCATGAATTCACACTAGAAGGTCAGTAGATCCCACCAGATGTAAACACAAGAAGTAAAAATTATTTTATTTTTTCACCTGTTTCTCTGATAGTGAGACTATTTTCTCCTTAGCTCAAAAGAAGAATACTATCTGTCCTGTTTCACTGCTTCCTGTATTTCTACCATTTTGAAGCTGTTTAATACATCAAGTAGAAACTGCTGCTCTTTGCATAGTGAGCTGCAGTCCTGAGAAATTTAATATGGAACACGATAGCCTCCTAGTTATTAACATTATAATTTCTTCCAGTATTTTACTGGTTGCTTATAAATACATTTTTGTTACAACATAATAGTGCATTCATGGTCACGATTGTATACAGGTAGGAGTTGTTCACTTTTCTCAAATATTTGCAAGAAACATAAACAAAAACCATATGTTTCAAATATTTCACTGAATACCTTTTTCCACTTCTGTGCTTGAGTTGCAGCCATTTGAGCCCTGTGCTGTTTCAAAATCCTGCCACTTACCCTCATGTTTTATGACATATTCTTTATCTTTCTATATTTTTGAATGTGCTTTGTGCTCCAAACTAAAGATTTTTTTCCGTAACACTGACCCTCAATTCTTCTCCATCTCTGTGATTGTCACAAGAACAATATTGATTCCAGCTTTTAAACAGGTCATTAGGTACTTTTGTGCTATAATCCTTGCTGTTTGTCTGCATTGTTAATCTTTATTAACTTGGCCAACTTGGGGGTAAGTACTCTGTGTCTTTTGCATGGAGAACCCCCCACGTGGCATCTTCACTAGTGTTTTGATATTCAAAACTCTATTGCTAAGAAAGAAGGGTTTCTCCACTGCTTAAATATCTTGCTGGCTCGACATTTCAAAGTATGCTTTGTGCTGTCCAGGCATTCTCATTAATTACTAGTACAAGAGATGGGCCAAAACCCAAAAACTTTAAATCCAAGTCCTCTCCTTCCTCCACACCCCTAGTCTTTTGGAAACTTTGGAAAACTGAATCCAGACACAGAGCCGAGTATCACAAATTGGCCAAACCTCAATCCCACCTCCCCCACCTTAGGGGTTTTCCAAATCCTGATCCAAAATTTACTCCCTAGTCTTCTTTTCTTCCTCATTTCTTTGTAAGATTCTTTAACTTGCATATTCTTTCCTTGATGATACTTTGGCAGTTTCACTTGATTAATTTTAGGTTTGCTCACAATGGTCTAAGACCACCTGTAGAACCTGAATTTTGTTAAGAAAAGGAAAGTGGAATAAAATCCCATTTACATTACAAAAACTAAAAGCCATATAAAGAATTACCTATGCTTTACTGCTATAGAAGGAAAATAAGACAAGTCAAAAGCTTTGTAAGTTTGAGGTCCGAAGAGGTTAAAAAGTGTCATACTTTTTTTGTTTGTTTGTTTGGGTTTGTTTCTTCAGTGAAGTAATTTATAACTCATGAAGCTCCAACTGACTTCCAGCTGGGGTGGTTTACAAAAATATAGGCTGTGTTCCTGAAATATTCAAAAGCAATGTCATCAACCCCAGTGTTGCTGTGTAATACCTCTAAAATCCCAAGCTTGATAGCTTGAATGATGAGACTTCTAATAATTGCATGCAAACCTGTTTGTATCTGCTGTCCGTATGTGAGCCTTTAAAGATCATGTTTTCCTGTTATTTTTTGCCAACTGTGAGCCTAGAAACAGTTATGACAAGTGAAACTCATATATTGACCTGACATCTGAAGCTGGACCTGTGAGTTAGAAACCCAGTAATGACTGCGAAACTGGTCATGGACTTGCAAAAGTTGTCAGCATAGAACACATCTCCTACTTGCTTGAAGTTCATTGCAAGATCTGGATGTGTTCTGTAAGGTAATGGAAGTGCTCTGCAGTTAATGTCAATCTACTGACATACTGCTCACAGTGTATTTCTTATTGCCATACATGGTTAAATGAGGTTTACTTTAATTTGATTTCTCATGGAACTAACTAACATATTGGTCCATGTAGCTAAGGCTGCTAGTTTGCCTCTTCGGTGATCTTGTACAATTCCGCTCTCTGTCAGTGACTTCATGTACAATCATGGGCAAGTTAGTTAATCTCCCTGTACCTACAGTGCCCTGTTTGTAAAACATAAAAACAGTACTTCCTGTGTTTTGTGGGCTGTTCAGAGAGTGTGGCATGTAAACAACTGTCAGAGCAAGCTGAGATAGAGTGCTAGTTGGGAGGCAAGAGGCGTGGAAAGACTGGAGATGATAAATAAATTGCACAGGCTTCTGACAGTATACTTGAAAAGGAGCATGCAGCAGTGCAACAATAGGAGAAACAGTGTTGTGTGAGTAAAAAAAATTGGAAGGCAGAGGCTCCCTTTCCAGGAGAGTGCGAGTGGCCCGGAGTCGTGTGTGAGCCCACTCACAGACAGGCACTGGTATGACTCTAAAAACAGGAATACATTTTAGTCTGCCCGCAAGGAGCATGTCCAAAAGTTGAAGAGAGATAGTAAGGGTATGTAAGTGGCACCCTGGGAAAGGAATAAGCCTGAGAGAGATAATGTTGGAAGAATGATGGGTACGTGCTTGTCTGTCTTACCCGGGATTCTCCATCAAAACAGGAGGAGGAAGCAGTTTTGCATCTGCTGTTGCAGAATTCCCCTTTTTGCTGTCATAATTTAGATCTCAAGCAAGTCAGTTCAAGATGTTTGGCTCACCTGCCAAATTACCACACCCTTCCAATGAAAATATGTGAATACAGTGTTAAATTATTGTGAAAAACACTGCAAGACTCTATAAACATTTAGATATTTTGGTGAGATTTTGGTTTAGATTTTTCTGCTGCCAAATATTAAGGGTTATTACTGAAACACAACAGGTGTCTTAATTCACAAGGTAAATGGCGACAGTCTAACATGGGAAGGGGGGAGGTCTTTGTAGCTCATCACTTCAATGAGTGCAGTTAACATTTCTAGAAAGAAGCAGTCATCACATATGAATTCACTCAATCTGTTGCCACAATTCCCGCAGAAGAAGCAACTGATCAGTTTCAATGTTGAAAATGCAAAATGTTTCATGTGAAAGCATCTCATCAGTTTGATTTCTGCCCAGCTAAACAAAATGGATTAAGAAGTGTTACCTATCATCTCTTTCTCGAGACTTCTCCTCATGTTAGATGTAGAGGTTCTTGTGGGTGCTGAAGACAGAGAGGTCATAGCACACTGGTTTGGAGGTGACCTCAATGCACCCTAGTGCTCACGGCAGACAGTCACTCATACAGGGCAAAGACTGGGTGAGTCTGAAGGCTGAACTACCTATCTATTGCCCTGCTAGGTGTGAATGAGGATGTTCGTAGTCCTCAGAGGTATATTGTTCCTGCTATTGTACCTTTGAATTTTATCTCAAGTCAGAGGTCTAGGTAAAGGTTTTGTATGCATCAGGTCATGTGCACCTGGGTGAGCTTTACCCAGGCAGTCCAGGATATTGCAGTCTTTATAAATTTCATTCTAGTCTCTTTCATATCTACTGAAGACACACACAAGCACACACACATGTAAATACAAATCCTATCTGAAGCTCCTTATAAAGCACTGGCTCCCTCCTGCTTCTCACTTTCCATACTTGCACAGGCTTCTGGGTTCCCAGAAATCAATCCAGGCTTATAAGAGAAAAAAATCTAAGAATAACTGTTAACTGAAAAAGTAAAAAGAAATAAAAAATCCTGGTTGCTACAGACCTGATGGCAAAAAAGAAGTCCAACCTCCAGGAAGAGACAGGTGGCTTCTGAGTGAAAACAGTAACATATTCTCCCCAGGGAGATCAGCTCCAAAGTTGAGTTCACTCTTTCCTGCTATAAAGCATATTGATGTTAACAGTTTTCTTCTGCCTGCACGTGTGTTTTTCAAATTAAGTATTGTTAAATCTGTAGAGCTTTAAATACTACTTTAGACACCCTCCTTTGCTTCTACTTCCATTTCATATAACCTGCCATAGGTGCGCAGTGCCGATAACTGGCTCTGCTTCTCACAAACAGATGCACACTGATTTAATTTAAACACCTGCCAGAGGTGAAGGAGAATTGGAACTAATGACCAGTTCAGAAAGTGGAAAGGGTAATTTTTCAGGACACGGAGTAGCATGTATTTGTGCATTCACTCTCCCTGAGATGGTGAAGGGCTTACGTTTGTAACATCAGGGTTTGGAGGTGACATATTTGCATATGTATACTAAGAAAGTGATACTGAATGCAATCCTTGACTCACCAATCTCCAATATCAATTTTGCAAATGATCTTAAAGGACTCAGGATTTTATCTGTATCGTTAAGGTTTTGCTGAGAACAACCTTTGTCTTACTGGTAAAACAAAGCACTGGGCACAGTAGCACCATCCACATTGGCTAACACACCCCTTGAGGTTTCAGCTATTAATTCTGTGGCAGGTGGAAGCCTTTTATTGCTCTGAATTCTTGCATTCATTTGGGGTGCATGACAGAGAGAGATTTGGGGGATGAACAGGGCCTGAGGCTTTGCACCTTTCAGGCAATGTTACCTCATTTATGGCATATTTTCCTTCTTACTATAGGCTTTATTTTTCAGTATATAGGCAACCCAAAAAGAAATACCACCACCACCAAACTAGTGTTCAATATCTAGAATGACCTTTCAGCAAGATAAATAAATGAACTCCACACAAAATACGTATATGCAGATAACAAAACCCTGGACCTGAACAGCAGGATATGGAGATGTTCAGCTCCAGAACACTTCCAGGCACTTCATGCCTTAAAGTCATTTTTCAGTAAACCTACACTTTTTTCCAGTTCTCTTTTTTTTTTTCTTTTTTTTTTTTCAGTTAGAAATAATTCAAATGAACCTTCAGGTAGATGCAACACTGCTCTGCAGAAATTGGCAGATATTGGGCATGACTCCTCATTAAATCTGTATGCAAGAATTTGAGTAGACCTTTCCTTTGGACTTGATTCATGTGAGTTTCCATTCCTTGAATTTTGCTTTGATTTCTAGGTTCAAATATGTGCAGAAAACTGAAAGCCAAACTGTTGAAACTATGATCATGTGGCTTTATGAAAAATTTATGGGGTTTGCATCAGTTTATTGTGAAAACAAAATTCAAGCTGCATTTTAGAATCTGGTCTGAATTTTAAATGTGCAACAAAATATCAAGTCTAGTGAATTTCATACAATTTACAATGCTATTATGAACATCTTGCTGCTCTGCTACTGATTAAACACATATCTTGAAGAAACAAAGCTCTTTATAGCTAAATCACCTTTTCAACATGTCTGAACATTGCAGGCCACATATGTGGTAACGTTACTGCAAGATCTTCAACTCACTACAAGAAAGTCACTGAGGTGCTGGAGCGCATCCAGAGAAGAGCAACAAAGCTGATGAAGGGTCTAGAGAACAAGTCCTGTGGGGAGCAGCTGAGGCAACTGGGGTTGTTCAGTCTGGAGAAGGGGATGCTGAGATAAGCTTATCGCTCTCTACAACTGCCTGAAAGGAGGTTGTAGTGAGGTGGATGTCCATCTCCTCT
This sequence comes from Buteo buteo, assembly GCF_964188355.1. Taxonomy (NCBI): domain Eukaryota; kingdom Metazoa; phylum Chordata; class Aves; order Accipitriformes; family Accipitridae; genus Buteo; species Buteo buteo. The sequence continues at coordinate 37,876,228 of NC_134204.1, forward strand.
CCCAAGTAACAAGAAATAGGACAAGAGGAAACAGCCTCAAGTTGCACAGGGGAGGTTTAGCCTGGATATTAGGAAAAATTTTTTCACTGAAAGGGTTATGAAGCATTGGAACAGGCTGCCCAGGGAAGTGGTGGAGTCACCATCCCTGGAGCTATTTAAAAAATGTGTAGACGTGGTGCTTAGGGACATGGTTTAGTGGCGGACTTTGCAGCATTAGGTTTACAGTTGGACTGGATGATCTTAAAGGTCTTTTCCAACCTAAATGATTCTATGATTCTATTCTGTGATTAACTTCCTTCTCTTGCCATCACTTTCCATGCAAAATCCCTATAAGATTCAACGAGAGGTCCATAAGCAGAAAAATGGCAGGATACATGGAATCCAAGTATAATCCAGTTATTCCATCTTAGATGATTTAATTGCCTATTGAGACTTCTGTACTGATAAGAAGAATCTCCAAAACTTCCTTTTAAAAACTCCACCTTCTCCAAAGTTGAACAAGAAATGTCCAAAATCAGAAATTCTGAAATGGACTTATGTAGTGTTAGTGCAACAACTCCAGTTAAAAGTTGGGCTAAGAAAAAAAAAAGAAAGAAAGAAAAAGACAAGCATATGGTTATGAAAACATCCTTCTCAGTTGTTTCATTCATTGTAAGCCACGTAATCATAATTGCAGCAGTTTTGTTTTTAAAAATAAAGCAGTCATCATTTCATCTATTCAATATTACAAATCTTGCTGTTTACCATAAAAATTTGGCCTTGAGAATTTTGTGTACAGGAATTCCAGGAGCTATCTTTAAGTACTGCTCCTATGATATTAGTCTTCTTGGGGTAAAGAGTGTGGGAGAAAACAGACAGCTGTGGCCAGGAGATGTAAGGAAAAAATCCTTTTGTGCAACTCTTAGGGGTGTGTTGAGACTGCTGGTGAAGCAAAGGATTTGGGGGCTTTGTGTAGTGGTGGTGGTATTTTTAAAAGGTACACTGGACTTTTAGTAAATTTATATGTTTAGTTTCCTGAGTTTTCAAGGACAATAGGAGAAGTTGTAAATTCTGCCATGGTGTCATCCTATGATGGTTTCCCCACTTCTGAGCCACAGGGTGGTGCAAAGTGGTCCATCCCTCTGCTCTCCTCCTGGAAGTCATTTCTGAAGTTGCTATGTGAGGGGATTTGGACACACAAAGGACTCACTGATGCTAGAGGAATCTTAGTACCCATTTTAGACCTTTTCTCACCCCTGCTATGTTCAGTCCATGTAGCTGGTTTTCCAATATAGCCCCTTCCCACTAAGCCTTTTCAGTCTTCCTGGCCCTGTTTCCTCACCTGCCAAGTCCAAAGGTCCCCAACCAAGCTACTGCTAGTCAGTGCAAGCTGAAATCTGTTTCTCCCACTGTTCCTAATTACTTTTGTTTCTTGTTCTAAATTTCTCTCTTCAGCCTAATTTCCCAAGTCCAGCTCTGTCTAGTTTATCTCTTTTCTGTTTTGGCCTTCAGATGTTTTCAGCATCTATGTTCCTGTTCCTGTTACACGAAGCCAGACGCTCTTCTTTCCTCCTGACTTCCTAACATATGTAACTCTTTTTTTTCTGCTCAGTTCTTTCCCTCTTGCAAACTCTGTATCACTCTCCATCTGCTCGTCCAGCTTTTTCTCCAGGCTGTTCTTTTCTACTGATGTGCAGTTCTCTTAAATGGTCTGTGGTCTACACTTGCTCTGTTTTCCTTTCTATCCCCAGTCCTGGTGCCTTAGCAGAGTTTCCCTTTCTTCTGCTAGCTTCTGACTTCAGTCACTTTTCAGGCTTATTGCTAGCATATTGTTCTCTACCCCTAACACACATGGACCTTACTTTTCTCCTTCATTGTCTGAGCTTACTGAGGTACCACAGTTAAGAGCTTAGGGAAGACAGGGCTTTCTGCACGCCCATCTGGGCATAGCATGCCCTGCAGCACCATGATGTTGTGACTGCAAGAGACGTTCAGGTCAGCCCCATGTGGGAGAATGCCTACTGGGTTCAGAAAGAGTTCTTGGATGCAGTTTGCAATTTCTGCTTCAGAAAATAAAGCAAACAGACTGACAAAAAAAAAAAAAAATAGCTGGAGACTTCAGGCAATGCAGGGGCATAGGCATGCAGACTGCATGAATCCTTAACACAGTGAGAGCAGTGATTTGAAACTCCTATATGTCAATACTTAAAAGGCAGAGTTCCCAGCTTTCCCGAGTTGTGTGGATCTTTGCCTTTCTGTGCAAAATTCTTCCTCCCATAAGCTCACTTTCCTTCTAATGCAGAATAGGGTAGGTTTCAAATTTCCCCCAAAAGAAAGAAGTAGTGACAGAAAAACCGTCACTCAGTCCTGTTAGAAACATTCCTAGTTTACGGTTTGGGAGTGGAGTCAGACTCCTTTATTGCTGAACAAATGGTGTAAAAGGCTTCCAGAGAGCATTTTTCTGTAAAGAATGCAAGGCTTTAGTAAAACATACATTCTCCCTGGAGGATTTCAGCATTTTCCGATTGGTGCCTTTTATGGCATACGTTATGTATTGACACAGATTAAGTTTCCCTCCTGTCTGGAACAATGCATGCTCGGGAGGAGAGCTACTGACCTAGCAATAAGCGTGAACAGCTCACGGCAAGTGGTGGAGCAGAGCTCCTGGAGGACGGCTAGCTGAAGGCAGAGCACTCCCTTCAGCTGTGCCATTCTGACTCTCTCCTCCTCCTTCTCCCCCTCCTCTCTCTCTCTCCCTCTCTCTTCCCCTCTGTCCTTCACTGTTACCCTTTCCCTAGACCCCTTGGCTTTGTCGTGCTGCTTGTCTGACTAGCAAGAGGGGGATTGGCTGCTCGCTGGCTCAGGGAGCGCTTCCCCGCGGCTCACCCCAACCCACCCACCCACGCCTGGGTCAGGAAATGTGAGCAGGGCTGATGGAGGCGGAGAAGCAGGGCTGAAGGTTCGCACCGGCGCTGGATGTGACAGCAGGCAGCCGAGCGCCCCGCAGCCTGTGCAGCGTCCGACCCCAGGTCCGGCACGGACGGGACCATGGAGGGCTGCCGCTGGGCAACTGCTGGCGCCCTGCTCCTGGCTTCCCTCATCCTGGTAAATGCCATTTCTTTCCCGCAAGTATGTGTCGATTGCAGCTGATACTGTGTCTGTGTGTATATATGCGGGTGGGTATGTTTTTAATCTTCGGGACTGCAGTTAGAGAGACTTTGTTTCGAACTCATCGTGTAACTCCTGTCCTCTCTACAGTGTTGCAGGCGTGGAGCCTTGATATTGTGAGTTGCTGCAGGTAGAACCAAGAAGTTGATGTTGGCATCACTTTTATAAACTTGGAGAGCAATGACCTGCGAATGGTGATTTAACTGCTTGGGATTTAGAGAAGAGCTGTTTCTCCCCTCTTTAAATCAAACCTTATCATGCTGTAATGTTCCTGAAATTTTCTTCCTTCCTGAAAAAAACAGAAGAGAAAAAGTATTTTTCAGTCGTGCACATGCAGAGAAACAAGGTACAGCATGTACCGAACTTTTTCCTGCAGCCAGTTTAAGTAAGCTCTCATTACTGCTGTAACTCATTACAGAGACAAGTTTATACCAACTTCTAGAAGATACATTATGTGATATCTGGTATACTTCAGGGCTGCAAAGCCGATCATTACTTTATGATTTTCTCACATACTTCCCCTCATTATCCTGATAGGATGCTCTACAGCTGACCACTATAGCTCTGCTGTTTGATTGAGATTAAATGTTCCATTTTGACTCATACTTAATTTTGTAAGTATGAGATGTAAGTTTGCTATCAGAAAATCTGCAGTAAGAATAGTAATATGCACCCACATTCTTGGCATACATGTATATTGTCTTTTTCTGAAGATTTGACTGAATGTAGTCATTCAAATAGGGAAGAATCTTAAAGAAATGTATGAATTTTATAGCAGCTTGCATCTTCCTATTTATCTCTATAATACAATCTATGATAATCATTGTAAACTAATCTTAAGACATTTTTTTTAGCAGCCAGATGGGGACTTAAACAATGGGATAACCCTATTCAAAATGCTTATTAAAAATATTATATGATTTTTTTTAAAAAAAATTGAATATAGAATCACTAAATACTAACTAATCACAAGGAATAAGTGCTGTCTGGATTGGTCTAAAAGTCTTATTTTGTTTAAAGGTCTATTCATTTAAAATACTGAATTCACACAAAACAGCATAAAGTCAGCATAAATTTTCTTTCATTTATGAAAATGAGATGTTTATAACCTGATGACTATAATATGTTATGAGTCAATCCTGCAGTACTAATTTAGGGAAGATCAACAGGAGATATGACTCAACAAGACTTTGTAAGGACTGTAGGATTTGGCCGCATGTTAAGCTCATACTCATAACATTTGTGCTTCACTCTCCTGCTTGTGAATTAAGTTCTCAGTCCTTAATTCATGAAAATAAATAGTGCATTCTGCTGCCAACTATTATGCATTATGTTCCATACTATAGTAGTTTGTATGACTTACCCTGCCTCAAGAGATTTCCCCCCCCACACCTCCCACCAAATCTTTGTGCCTTAAGAATAGTGATGTGAAGCAAGCTTAACTTTCTTTTTTGAATCAGGCTATTCTTTTGCTCTTTCCATACTCAGGAAAATCTCTCACTTGCTTTCAGCAGGAGATTAGGTAAACATGCAAGAATTTGACTTATAGTTGGCTAGAGATAGAGGTAAGTTGTAGGATACCTTGGTATACATATTACTACTGTAGTTCATTGCAGCATGAGGTCACACAGGGCATAGTAGAAAGCTCATGGATGTTTTTGAGAAAAAAAGAGGCATTGGGTCAGGTGTGTAACCTGGCTATTAGCCTCGTAGGTATTAGCCTTTAGTCAAGTACATGGAATTAGTTTGAAAACTATGACAATCAGCATTTCAATTTATGTGTTTCACCTTGTATCTCTCTAAAACCCCTGTCTTGCCCACACTGAGAAACATGAGCAGCTTCTAGTCATGTAGCACTCAAGTAACACCAGCAGAAGTTCACAGCTGTAAGCACTAAGGCTAGGTAACAAATGCTTACATGATTGGTCTTCCAATAATTTATCACATGTTCCAATATTTTCAGTAAGGCACTGTAGAGCAAAGTAGCGCCTAAACTCTTTGTTCCACACCCTTGCCTCAGTAATGAGGTTGCACAGCCCAGACGTGCACAGTGCATGCTCACATGATGCTAAGGGTCAGTATCAGCAATAACCTCTCCTCTTACCCTCGTTAGCCAGCAGGTAGAGTCTACTTCAGGGCAGATGACCTGGAGTGGTGTAGTAGTGAGTGTAGCTCACTACTCCATCAGAGTTCTTAACCTTCTTCAGAAGAAATTGTATTCATTTTCAGTTGAGTGGTGTTTCGGTAAGGTCTGTGGGGGCTCAGCAGTTTATTGTTTAACTGCCCTAGAACTTGCTCCATGCTCAGACATCCAGTTTCCCTGGCATAAACGGGAGTTAGGTACTTTCATAGATACTTTTGAGAATCTGAGCCATAACACTAGATGCCTGTTTTGAAAAAGTAATATCAGACTGAAAGTAACTTGAAAAGACAGTTTCTCTCTTTGCAGACTAAGACGGGGTATTTGGAGAATTTTGCTCATTGCTCGGTGAACTTTTGCATGCTAAGGAAATATTAGCACACCACTTTTACAAGAAACAAAAGAAAGCAGGCAATCTATTCTGAAGATTCCCTTTTCTATTGCTTTAAAAATAAAAGCCTAACACAAGCAAATCACAGTTGTCTAACTCAAAGGAAATGTAGCCAAAACCATAACCAGCCATGTGTTCATCTGAACTTGAAGTCAAATCACTTCATGTCAGAAGGGCATTTAATAATCACATTTGCATTTGTTGTTTGCATCTTTTCAGCAGCTTTTTTTTAGCTCTTTTTGTTGCTGTTGTGCTACTTACAAAAGTAACACTAGGAACTGTAATAAAGTACATGTGTTTTTCTGCAGGATTTCTTTCTTTTGCTGTGCTAATTTGTACATGGAAAATAGTCAAATACAATAGTCCATTCCTTCCAGGCTCTTTGGCATTACATTCCCCTATTATCTAACTGGGTCTGTCTTGGATGACCACAAGCACAATTAGCCAGTGGAATGAATATGATGTTTCTTGTTTACATCTGAATGTACAAAGCTTGACAGTTTTTCCTTTCACGTGTAGATAGGTCTACCTACTGTTGTATGTCTGCTCCTCTGTTTCTACAACTGTAGCTGTATAGAGCAGGATTTTTCCAGTACAGGGTCCAAAGTGCACACATACATTTTCATGTGTAGTCATGCCTATGTAGAGATTTGATCACATCAGTTGGGTAAAATGCACTGAAATACAGAGTACAGCTATACAAAGCTAAGATTTATTCATGGGAAGGAGTGCACAATTTCTCACCCTTGTGGTTTGTTGCCAGTGCTGCTGTGCTCTGAATGTCTTGTCTATAAAACAAAACAATTTCTTATATGAAGGTCTAGATAATACTAAGTATGTATACTCATCACTTTCTTCTTACATTCCTCTAGAATTTTGTGTTTGGACTTATTTTATTGATCTCTTCCTTCAGATTTTTTTTTTAAGTATATCATTTATTCGCTCTTTTTCTACCAAGTGCAAAGGCTTTCATGAACTGAACTAAGGTTGTGTTACAGGTTTTTTTTCTTTTGGACTTCAGTGAATGGGAGTCAGTACTTTATGTAGGCTGTTGAGCTATTGGTCTGCCCCTCAAATGTCAGTAAAGTTAAAAATGTTTTGTTTTAATGACTTTTGCTAGATTCATATGTTTGGCAAAGAATAGTAAAAGGAACTATGAAATTAAACACTGTGGAGAGTCTAAACATTGTAGTATAGTCACCTGTAGTCATGGATCTGTCAGCTGGACAAACTTATATGCTTAGGAAGTTCGTGAGTTAATGTAAAGCCTGAGTAGTCCACATGCCCAGACAAATAATTCTTCAGGAGAGGGCTATCAATCTCTGCATAACTGATTTCTCACTGAAGGAAACAAAAACTGAAACCCTTATAACTGTGTTGTTAGCCATCCAAATATAACCTCGTGGTTTCTGTTACAGGGTTGTTGTCCTGTCAAATCTGCAGATGGCACTGTTGTTTCTATTGCTTTTCTTAGCTATTTTCTTAAGCTTGTAAGAAAAGTAAGAAAATTATTACTGTATGGGCAACAATTACATGGAAAAGAAATGGGAAATTGCAGTCTGTTGCCACGGAGGCATGTACTCTCTCGTATGAGGAAGGAAAGCAGAATAATAAGACCATCCTTACAGAAACAATCAGAAAGCTGAACATAGTGAAAAAACAGTGAAAACACATCAACCACCAGATGCTATGGTATCAGGATGGGGAGCAGGAAAAGGAGAAAGAAATTACTTGTTCCAGTCCAAGCCAAGGGCAGTTATGAAAGAAGTCTTCTCATGTGGTGGACAGCAACTAATCAGAAGCTGGCATGAAACATTGAATTCCATCAGAATATCATACTCTGTTATGAACCAGAACTTATTCCTAACTGGTGTACAGGAATGGCTAACTTTTGCTTTTGGCACCTCCATCATTTCATATCAGCCAGTGGAGTTAGGCTTGTCATAACAGATGGTTGACCAGCTTTGAATATTCAAGGTCTTATAACATCCCCTAGCCCTTAAATGTATGTTCAGGCAAAATTGGGGAAGTAACCAAGAGATATACATTTCATGGAGTGATGGAAAATCTTTTCTAGGTCCTTAATGCTATATAGTGTTGAACACAGACCAATAATAGTCAATGCTTAGTGCAACCTGATCATTTAGATGTCCTTCTATCTCAGGGAATGTAAAACATTTCATCACAGGTCTGAGATTTGCTATCATGCGTGCTAAGACTCACTCTACATGTTCAGACCTATTTTTTTAATCAGCCAAAATATTTCCATATGCAAAGTGGACACAGAGAGAGGGTTGTCTATTGGGGATTATAGATACTAGAAAGATTTAAAGGTTGGTATCATGGTTTTAAAGATGCTATTCTCAAATGTTTCATTTGTCTTTCAAGATAATTGTATGCAGTATCTTATCTGTCTCTCTTGAAGGCTCTCCCACAGCCAGATAGGGTCATCAGCCTTTAAAGTTTTTGCCCTCCTTTTTGGAAGTGACAAATACCATTCCTAGAATGCTAACTGCTAATACAAATATAATGGTTCATAAGTATAGTATTAGCTAAGATTTGAGAGCAAGCTTCTCATCTATACAAATTTATTTGCCTCTGTTAACTGCAGTAGAACTATATTAAATTCCACCTGCTCAGACTTTGTATTAAAGTCTTTTCATATAATAACTGTTTTTATGTTGAGCTTTTACATGTGGTATTTAGATGCCATGCACAGGAGCAATTAAAATACGTTCAAAAAGCATTGGTCATGAATATCTTCTTGTGAAACCTCTGAGTGGCCAATTTATCTTATTTTCAACACGACACCTTTGCTGGGTGTTGTCAGTTTGTTACGGCCTGAATCTGAGTGTGCACATTGAAGACTACTGTAGGCCAGGACCTTCTCTCTGCTTCACTGACAGTGAGATGTTACCATATCAAAGATTACTAACTCCAGGTGCATTTCTAGGGTTTTTTTTAATTTTTTCTTCCTTTAAGTACCCTGATTAGAATTTCATTTCACATATGAGCACGTTTTTTCTTTTTGCTGCCAGAAACCAACTTTTCCAAATTTCTTATAAAAGTAGCTAAAGTTGTGGTGAAATTGGAAGGCAATATGGACAGGTGACTGGGGGAGGAAAAGCAGCATTTGTACTTGTGAGATTTAATTTGCTTCCAAGGCAATCCTATGTATAAATCCTAATAGTTTTGCCACCTGTGAATTATTTGGACTGTTTATAGGAGCAGTCCTTTTTCGAGTTGTGTACAGAAATAAGTGGTATGTTCACTGAGTCTACAGTATATTAATTTTAACATTGTTTCCATTTTCATCTGCACTGCCTTTATGGAATTTCTTCCAAAGCTTCAACCCTTTAGAGGTTGTCCTGAGATTTCTGCCTTTCAGGGACTTCTTGTAGAGCAAGTCCAGCAGAGAGGGTGTCAGGGTGGAGGGAAGGGGGTGTGTGATAACGTAAGACATCCTGAAATAAATTCCAAGAGTGCTCAAGAAATGAGACAGGAAATTATATGCAACTTATAATAAATTCAAACTGTCCCATAAAATAAATATTACTCATTTTGTTTCCATATGAATGTACTGTAGGGGTGTCAAATTTCCCCTTCTAGCTTTGTTGGATATAATCTCAGTCCCTGTTTGAAGTTTGCTAGTGTATTGTTCAGATCCTGTGCTATATCAACAGACCCAGAAATGAAAGGGAATAAAGGAAGCAATAAGTTCTCCTACCGTTCTGGTGCTGGCATCATATTGGTGGATTATTTATTTATTTACTTACTTAACTGGCTTATTTAAATCCCCATATTTCTTTCAGCCTGGACTGTTAAAAGCATCTGTTGTTGAGGGCAAATATAACTGCCCTTTACAAGCCCAGGGCTGTCTTTTCTTTTTTCATTTTGGTATATGGATGGATTATGATTATAAATGTGTTTTGGATATGACATTTTCATAGTCCCTGTAACTTTTAAAAAAGAGAGGGGGGGGGGGGGGTTCATGTTACTGTGGTATCACCAATATGTTCCTTAAAGGTCTAGCCAGGGCCATGTTTTAAAGATAAAAGATCTGAATCAGCTCAAGGACAGAGGGAATTCTCTGAAAACAAAAACATGAGTTGTCACAGCTTGAATCGTAAGACTCTGCCTTGCTAATCCAAACTTTAGCAGTGTCATCATTCTCTGATGGGCTCAGCCACCCGTCAGTGCTGGTGAGCACCAGGGCAAGTGGGAGTGTGTTATCACATCTTACTAGAGCTGAAGACTAAATTAGAGAGGAATGCATACCCTTTCTCTGCAGCATACTGGTTCCAAAGTGTGGCTATGTCTTTTCTTTTATTTGGTGAGAGCAATGGAAGCATAAATATTTTCACCATGTGTGATATTACAGGGCAGCATGAGAGTAGCAGCAGTTTATATCCTGGTAGTGTCTAGGTCCTTCCATCTTTGTAATTCAGTGTAAAATCATGAAAAAAAGAAAATCTGGTACTCCTAGAAAACTCCAGCTTGGTACTGCAAACTCTCAACAATTGAGTGCCTTTTCCTTTAAAGAAACATTAATTTGCGAACAATTACTTGGTGATCAAGGGGGGGGAATAAATATGTAAGATAAACTCTGAGGTTTATAGTTAATTCCTAAGGGTCCCATGAACATTTTTTTTCCTGTCTTCCCTTTATTTTTTGTTACAACATGGGATCTTGAGCTTTCTCTGTGATTTATTTATTTATTTACTTCTCCCTCTTCCCTTCCCCCCCTTCTTCCTTCCTTTCTTTTTTCCTTCCTCCCTCCCTTTCCCTCTTCCTCTCTTCCCCTCTTTCTCTTCCCCCCCTACTTTTTTACATAAATATTTCCCTTTCAGTTTTCCTGCCTCCACCAAAGTTTAAAGTTTCAACCCTTTATATGGCCCCTTGTTGTTAAAATAAACACATACATGGCTCCGTGAGGTAACTGAGGGAGATGGCAGACCATCAGAAGAATGGGAGGCTTCATTTATTTTGAATAAACCTCATAATTGCAGGTGTTTATCTGAAATTACAGAAATCCCATTCACTGAAATGCCTCCTGACCAGAGAGTGCCATCTTTCTATTGCAGCCTATGACACCTTGTCCTAATGCTCTGACCTGCTCCAGACGAGGCTGAGCCATTCTAGGGCTGATGAGCCTGTTAAAATCTATGCTGATGTGACAAAGTCTTCTAGCTCAGACTTTCAGAACCAGAGTTTCTAAATCCAGTCCACATGGGGTTTGGCGCACATAAGAGGACTCACTGTTGGATGGCATGACCTGTATGGAGAGTTAGGCTGGGTGAATATCTGAAGCTTAAGGTCAGTTTACTAAAGCAAGGGAAAATGGCTAATACACATTCCCCTGGCTCTTTGGGGGAGACAGTGGTTCACCTGTGGGGCTGGGAGTGTCAGCCATATGTTGGCCATTTTTTCCTGAAGCTGATGGACGCAGCCCAGCCAGCACATAGCTTTCACCTCTCACCACTTAGGAAACATTTGGCATGCAGTAGGCCTTGTGACAGATAAGAGTTTTACTTTTCTCTCTTTTCCTTTCTGTGTGCCTCTGTGGGCTCTTTCCCCGACTGCAGTTCTTGCTACGTGGAAGGCAAACCCGAAGTCCTGGAGTGCAAGATGCACTTTTGAACCCACGCTGTTGGGTGGGTTCCGAATTCTGGAAAGTGATTTCACCCATCCTGCATCTGAACCAGTCCTAGCCTCGAAAACCCTTCTGAGTCAATCAGGCGACAAGTCTGAAGCTGAGCCAGCTTGGACCTGCTCTGTATTGGATCACCCATGCCTGGTGTTTACACCAGCACGGCAGGATTTAAATACAACAGGGTGTTGTAACCTGGGTTTGTGAGAGCAAGAAAGCAAGCTCTTGTATTCACATCACTCTCCTGGTGTATATTTTCATATGGGTAAGTGGAGTGAGAGATAGGACTGATCTGAGTTTTATAAGGCACTGTTATAAAATGTTACAGGGAGCACAGCGTGCAGCATGTTGAAGTGATATGGTGTCAGCTCCATCCTCTGCCAGCAACCCGCCCCCCCAGCTGGCTGCTGCCCTTTTGGGTGAAGAAATGAGCTCACGTTTGGCACATTTCTCCTGGGATACAACTTCCAGTCCAAGTTTGGGGATGGCTGTTTAGCTCCTAAACTCCTGAGATAGCCGTTTATCATTTCTTCCCTGTTTTGTTGCAGACTAGAAGCTGTGTACTCCCTATTATGTTTGAAGACACTGCATCTATACAGTTATATGACTTGCTTCAGGACAGGAAGAATCCCATGGGACTATGGGGACAGCACTGACAATGTTTTCGTTCTTCAGAGAGCACTTGATGTGTGGAGCTAACAACTGTCAAAGGGTGCAAATGTGTTTTCAGGATGACAGACTTCAGTGTGACACTTCGTCCTTATTATTTGTGCAATAACCATATCAGGTTATATATGGCTAGGAAGGGAGGAGGGGTTATTTCCCCCTTGGTTAACCTTTGCTTTCCTGTGCAAAAGGAAAAGATGCCATAATTTCCCTTTTTCTGTTCCCTTATTAATAAGCCTGCCTTCCATGACTGTGCTGTTAAGAGTAAAAGAAGACAAAAAGGAATGCAGCACTGAAAAGGACTAACACAGCAAATTTTTACTTATGTCCCTGGAAACTGAGCTAGCTGTATCTGTATCAGGTGTCTTCCTTCAGGGTAAAAAAAAATTGTCCACCTATTGCCTTTCCCCCTGTCTGTGTTCAAAGGAGCAGAATAAGTATTGAAAAGCTGCAAGAGGATCTCAGTGAGATTTCTTCTTCTCCCCTTCTCATCAAGGTGTCTTCCCCTGTTTCTTCTAACTGATAGATGATGTTGATCCTGAAGAAAGAGTAAATTAAAAACTACCCAGAAGGAGATTTGGACTTTTTTTTTTATTCCTTTCTAAGAGGCTGAAATATAAAAATAAATCCTGGCCTATTTATCTGCACTAGCAAAATCTGAACATAAAGTAATTACCCAAAGTACAGTATATACCCTCACACATGTGTGCTCCTGTGCCAGTGCCTTCCTTGGGGCGTGGAGTCACTCAGATCAAGGGCTCCCTGTGCCAGGGGTTTTCCATAGGAAATACACTCTTGATCCCCTCACAGGCCTTTTGCCTGGTCTTGCAAGTGCAAAGGAGGCAAAATTTCCTAAGTTAATTTCCAAGACTGTGGAAGCCTGAGGCAAGTGGGCTGGTAATGTTCAGCTCACAGTCCCACACCCAGTAGAAGGGAGCTGTTGCCCTGCAGGGAGCAGGGGAGCCAGTGTACAAGGTATAGCCACTTCCACCTCAACATGTCTGATCCTCATTGCAACTACTTTTCTTTCCAGGTGATTTGCCAGAGAAAACAGTGTTTTAGCAGTAGTTTGGACAGTTCTATAATCGTCCTTTTGATTTGGCCATATGGAACAGCATGCGGTGAATCACGGGAGCAATTGTACCTGTGGTCACTCAGCATCTCAGGTGCAGTAAACAGCTCTGGCAGCTTGGATGCAAGGGCATTTTCTCTCTTCATCTTCTTTTAACTTCTGTGAGAGCAGAACTCCCATTACTTTGGTAAGAATGCCAGGTAGGCAGGTTTTTCTGGCTTGTGTGGTCCTTTTGGAGGGCGGCTGGGTGCCAGGTCTAGTGGCTGACGTCCTCTCTTTGTCTTTACAAGGGATACACTCAGGGTAATGGGAAGAGAAGCTATCTACCACACCAGCTAAACAGTGTTCATCCATCCTGACACTGAAGCAGACCACTTGGGAAAAGAAAATAGGTTGGTGTTCATTCCCAGTAAGTGCTTGGACATATTGCTAAGGCTGGCTTGGGGACCTCTGCTTTCGTGAGGTGCATGAAATGGGCAGAAATCTGCTTGGAGCTGGAGGGCAGCTATTTTCATGGGGAATCCTAGTGCTTCCAGGGAATTATGCTCCTCACAAGGATAAGGCATACTTTAATAAGCCCTTTCTTCAGTATGGTACAGTTATTCTGGAAGAGTGGATGTCCTTCAGTCATACAATACTGTTTAAAATGAAGTGCAACTCTTTGCCTAGATACATTAAACATGTTTTTTGTTCATTGCAAAGTGGATGTGTCAGAATATTTTACTTAAAATGTTTCTAAGTAATCACTCTGAAAAGTTTCAACAACTAGTCAGGAATGTCTTGCATATTAACATTTTGTTTGATAGTAATTATGAATATTAATTCAGCTGGCTGTGATTTTGTTCTGCCTTGCCTTCCTTCAAAAGCCAGAGATATCCAAGCAATTTCCCATCTAAACTGTAATCCAGCTGTTTCCTTGGATGGAATGCAACAAAGATACACAACATTGTGCAAATGAATTCTTATAAACTATATATTTGCATTGGTTGAAATTTTGAAAGATATGTTTCTTAAAAAGAGATGAGGTCACTGGCCTTGTCTCCTGCTGTTACATACCTAGGTAAGTGCTGAGACCAGCTTCTTCCTGGTTCACTACAGACAGCATTTCAGTACTGTGTGAAGTATGTATTTGACCTAAGTGACAACCATCAGAAGATGATCAAGGATTACTCAAAGAAGGAGAAGTATGGCTTGGCAAGAATTCATATAGGGATGCACTTGGACGTATCTGAAAAGGGAGGGCAGAAAGACCATATAATAGGGAAAAATACTGGTTTTCTGTCCCTAATATCATTTTCACAGTAGCAAAAGACAAGTCTAGGCAGTGGCCTCGAAGGAGCCTTGCATATTGTCACTGACAGTTCATCATACCCCTAAACAATGGGGATATGATAAGAAACAGATGATTTAAATTTCTTAACCAAACCCAGAGGTGCATATCATCTGGGAAATAACCGTGGCTTAAAGTCTGTATCAGTGCCTTAGTCCAACAAGAGGTTAACTGCATTTTTCACTATCTTGCTGTTTAATCTAGGGAACACACTGAGTGCTTGAAAAATATAACTTTAGCAGTTTTAAACAATGTGATCTGCATTTATACACACTCTTTTCTGTGTGACACTGACAAATGGTTGGATTCTGTAGGGATAGCACCATTCCAAACAAAATTTTAAATTCAATTCCAATATGTGACTAAGATTTATTTTCTTAAGGCTGAACTTCTTTTATAGGTCTCAGGATATGAACAGAGGTTTTGCTACTCTTCATGTTTCTCCCTCTGTGCACCCACACACATGTGTACACACATGCTCTTAGAAGAAACGTGGTTCTCTCATCAAGGATGGCAGCTCCTGGATGGCCAGGCAGCTGTTGTGATTTAAGGATGTGTGACACTTGTGGTTTTTACATATTATTCCAGATAGTTTAAATGATTTCTGTGTACTGTGTGTTAGTGGAGAGGGTAGGAAAGACTTGTTATTCACCTCATAGTCCATATATAAAATGACTGCCTGACAACTCTTTAATAAATTCAGAAATTACTGTTAAACACTTAAGCTGGATTTTTTTAAGAATAAAATTGGATACCTAGCTCTATTAGTCTTACTTCTGTCAGATTATTTATATTATAAATGTCAGATTGTTTATATTATAAGAAGTCCTTTGTTCAGCTTGTAGTTTACAGGCTTTTTTTTTTCTTGTAACTGTCTTCACCTGAGTGCCCTATCCACTGACAGTGATTTCATTTTGTACAAGTGATCCTTCTTGCTTTCTTGTCCAAAAGCACAGGGCTTTACTTCTCTTTCTCATTAGAGAACTCTTTGGGAGTTTATGCCCATTTCCTCTGGAGCTTCTGTGTTAGGTGATAGCTGCAGGATCACCCTCAGGTTAAATATGTATTAGGGTAATGAGAGATAAAGAAAGAGCTGATTTTGATTAGTGCAAGCAGACTTACTTTTTTATGTAGCTCATTGATAAGCAAATTTCTTTCAGGTGACATTTCTGCCATTGATGCTGTAGATCTGAGGACATCATGAGTTTTGTGTGGACAAAGCAGTGGGTGTTTCCTGCGAAGCTCAGGCTGAGATCCACCTAGAATGGACAGAAGGGGGAAGGAAGCTCTTCTGATACCAGCAGCAGGGCATAGTGAGCCTTGATGACTGTCTACATTTTGCTTCTTTAGCATACACTGACATTTCCAGAAGCACTAACCTGGGGTACTTCTGGCAGACATAAAAGATTTTTTTTTAAGGAAATTTTAAGTGGTGGCAGCTTTACTCCTTGCAGCTTTAAAGGCATGTACCTTATGCCCCCCTGGGTTTTTTCTCCCTTTTTTTTTCTTTTTTTTTTTTCCTGTTTATTCATGGTGGCAGGAACGTTAGGGCTTTAAAGAAGTGTTGTAGGAGTTCTTGTATTGCAGAACACTGCAATGTTCTTGACCGTTATCATGACTATTTTAATGTAGGTTCTTCAGTTTATTTCACTTTGTTGAAAGAGGGTAGAAAACATTAATTAGCAGTATAAACTACTTTTGAAAAATCTGGGCTAAACAGTGAATTCTTACCTAGTAATGGTATATATCCTTTGAAGCTGTAATAGGCCTGCAATAGACAATCTTCAGATTTAAAATGGCTTTTCAGGCACTGCTGGAATTTCAGGCTCAATCTTAACTGTGTAGTTCACAGGAGGGGAAACCACTCTGCTTTCTTTAACATTAAACATGGATGGAGTTGAAATGAATTATGTTTATTCCACTTGTTAAAAGAAAACTTGGAGCCTGTTCCAGCTTGAGATCACGTGCTTTCTGGGAATATATAGGTCTTATAACGAATCTTGGAATGCAAATAACAGGCACATGGCTCTCCTCTGGGTGGGAGTACAATTTATTTCAGAAAAATTTGGACCCTTAGAATGTCTAGCTGTGCTGATGCTTATAATTTGCAATGAGGTAAGAGTACTTGGTTCACGTGACTTTACCTTGCAATCCTTTTTAATTATGTCTTTGGGCTTTCAACCAGTGGTGAATGATCAGGACAAACATCCATTTGCAGTTTGAAGATATCTTTTTCCTTGTAAACTAACAGCACAGAGACACATTTTATTTTTAGCAGACTAAAAGTGCAAATACATATTTTCATTTTATAAAGATTACCCTTTAGAAAGCAGTCAGCTGAAATAACCTCAGTAAATTGGCATGTCATTCCTCTTATCTCATGTCTAAATGTTAATGAGATTGTATCTAGAGGATGGATCACATCTGGCTATAGTCAGAATTTGACCACTTTAATTTTTATACTTACCCTTGCAATTATTGTGTTGGAATTAAATCCTTTTGCATTTTAATAAAGGTAGGATAAACTGAGAGTGTCAAATAATTGTTATACACTCATTAAGCAAATCCAGTATCATGTCTCACAGACTAAGTTAATTCAGCTTTTTTTCCCCATCAGTAGATCCAAACCACCCATCTAAACTATCTTCCAACAGCTGTTCTGCAGAAGAAAGTGCTACATGTGTTTAAAATGCCATTACAAGCTGTGCACCGTGAAGCAAAATGAAATTGGAGGTTGGCCACACCATAGAATAATCATTATATTTGGCATAGCTGGCAACCTCCACTTGGCAAAAGTGCTAAGATAGAGCAGCAGGATCAGAGTGGAGGTGCTTCAGCAGAGCTGTTTGAAGAAAGCTTGCCTCCTGCCTGCTTGGTTTAGCTTCCTTCTCATTCACAAGATTTATTTGATTAATTAAAAAAAAATCTTTACAAATTGTGTCGGGTCCCCTTTTCAGCCTATCTTTTAATGTTCTGCTCCTGAACACATTTAATTTGATGGAGTTTTCATTTGACCTTAGCATGCTTTGGACCAGATCCTAAAGGTCTTTCAAAAGGGTTGGCTGCCTTTGTGTCAGAAGGCCAAACAGAGTCAACTCTATTTAAGTGGCATTTGTGTATTTGCCCTTTAAAATACTCTGGTTTAAAAAAAGGAGCACTCATGCCCTTGAAGGGTCCATGAGCAGCAGCATGAGGAGTGCAGCAGGCAACCATTGTGAAATGCTGGGGAGCCATGGCTGGGTGGGCAGTCTGGTGTATTGCTGTGTACTGGTCCTGCACCTGGCCCTTGCCACTTAATGAGCTCTGCCTTTCAAAAGAAATAACTGTATTATTTGATGTGTTTGCAGAGAGGAAAATTCTTTCTCTTTTAACCCATGCTGCTCAAACAGACTGATGCATTCTTTAAGATCGGGTTTGGACTGTACCTTGATAAAAGTAATAATGGGAAGAGAGGGAAAGAAGAAAAAAATGGCTGGACAGGTGTCCTGCAAATTTTTTTTTTTACTTTTTTTTTTTCTCCTTCAAACAATATGTCCATAGAATTTTGCCAATTTGGCATACAGTCTGAGCTCACTTAAGCAGGTTTAACACAATCAACTTTCTATTTAGTTACCACTAATTTATTGTGCCAGTGTATGTCAGAGTAGTATCAGGCTTTTGGAAAGAATATGGCAATACAGTTACTCTGTCAACGTGAGTAAGCTAAGTACTGATCCATGAGCTAATGACTTGCTTCAGGGCAGGAAGACGCCCGTGGGACCATGGGAACAGCACTGGCAATGTTTTCATCCTTCAGATGCATGGAGCTAATGACTATGAGAGGGTGCAAATGAGCACAACACTGAGATTATGGGCTTTCTGTTTTCAGGAGAACAGAGTTCAGTGCGAGACTTTGGCCTTATTGCTGAGCTGAGTATAGAGACAGCTGATAAAAGACGTGAGCTTTCACTTCAGCTGATCTTATGCCTGGGTGTTTATTTGGTGTCACAGATGACAGTAGTGGGTGAACTGCAATCCCCTTGCAGAATTTTGTAGAACTAAAAGGTTTCCATATTGGAAAATTCTTTCATTATTACTGGTTAACATATATAATGCATTCCTGGCTCCTTAAAGTATACTGATTAGTTAACCTCTTACCTTGATAAATCCCAATTAACACACATTTCATATCTTAATGTGCCAGACTTAGTCCTTTGCTCTACAGATACAGACTGTTCAGTTTAGGATCTCAGTTATGTGTGACAAATTCAGTATCTCCTTTAAACAGATGTATATTGAACCTGTTCACAGCCCTAAACCATCGCCAACATTTTTGGGTTTTGCCTGTGATTAACAATATTCAAGACTGGTATATTTCACTAGGTTTCAGATTTCACGACAAAATTTTTACATAGCTTCACTAAAGATAATATGATTTCAGTGTTAAGCTATCTTTGTGGGTCAAATAATCCCTCAGTGTTGAAAACCAAAGTTGATTCCTCTAACATGGGCTAGCAATGATGCTTGGTGATGTTTCTCTGTTGAAGGTGTACCATCAAAGTCTCCCTCATATAGTTTGCTTGCCTCTTCATTTATTCCATATACAGTTAGAAATGCTATTTACCAGGTGTTGGCCCAAAGCACAAGCCAAGATTTGAAGGAGAACACTGCCTGCTCTCCATCAGACACAGGCATTTTCGATGCACCTTTGCGTGCTTCTTTAGGTTATTCAGTTTCTTCCAACAAAACCATGTGATCCATGAGGGACAATACCTATCTAAATGGTTAAATCATTTGTGTCCCTACAGATCTATGGTTTTGAGCTGTATTGCATGAATGAAAATGAAATGCTGGATACATGCATGACTGCATTATTTGAGGCAGGTACTGCTGTACGTTTATGAGTTAATCCTAGAAGATCTGAGCATTTCTGAGTCCACCAGTGCTGCTTTTCTATAAATTTGTTTGTGCCCAACCACGGGCATTAACAATGGCACTGCCTGGGTCTGTGCCTCACATTGGAGAACTCCAGCTCTTCAGGTAGTGTGCACTTTCTTTTTTAAGTTAGCAAATAGCAGGGATAAAACAGTTAAGGAAACTTTGTCCAGAAAGTTTTCTAGATCTTTGGACAGAGAAGTAACGATAGTTCCAGTTCCCTATGGTGAGTGCATGAAAGTCGTTATGTTGAATGTCTTTGTATCCCATTGATTCACTATGTTGTGATTCTTTTTTTTCCTCAAGAGCATCTTGGAAGGCACTTTTTAATATGCCCCTTCATAGTTTCTAACACAGTAACAAAAATTCAAAGCACAATTCCTAGTGTCTACAATACTCCACCTCTTCCTTTTAATCAAGAAAAATCCCTTGTCTCACTGTTGTCCACTGTTGCTCTTTTATAATAGCCATCAGCAGTCTCAAACTGAGGCAGAGTATGCTGCTCAAAGTATGAAAGCAAGTTCATACAGCAACCCCCACAACAAGAACCAGCTGCCAATTGGTAGGAATGTCAGAGAATAACAGATTTATTCATTGCTTTCAGTGACCAAGATGATATCCCATAAAAAGAAAGGTTAAAACTAGCAACAATAATTTTTGTCCTTTAAATGATTTTTTCTGATTTTTTTTTCCTTCTCCATCTCCTCAGAGCTCCAGAACAGCGCGCTCAGAGGAAGACCGAGATTCACTGTGGGATGCCTGGGGCTCATGGAGCGAATGTTCACGCACTTGTGGAGGAGGGGCTTCGTATTCACTGAGACGCTGCCTTAGCAGCAAGTAAGTGGGTGAATGATTTTTGCTTTACTGATGGGAGGATTCAACCTGCTTGTATGTGTCAGATGATAAGAAGTAATCAGTAGAGGTCTTGAACTACGCTGATATTTCCAACTCGATGTCAAAAAATCAGGGTGGTGTGTTTTTTAATTCAGGCAAGCAGCCAACATGCTTGATAAGGCAACGGTCTTTTAAAATATAGTGAAAACCTATGGAGATGCAAAAGTTGCCTGGACAGCTTGCAAGGCTGCCAGCTACTGAAAAGTGAAACCTCCCTACCCTTTCACCGTTTAAGCAGTAAGACTTTTCACACACTTGTACCAGACTACAACTAATTCACTGGGTTTAGCGACCCACAGTCTCAGCCACACTGAAACTATAAAAGCATCACATTGACCCAACATGGCATCCTGAGCTCTATAAGAAAGAATGATAATTCTGCAGAGGATATCTTATGAATTAAATTTCAGGTAGGAAGTCTTCCATACCAGCAAACCCTCCCAACAGACAGAAGTAGAATGGCCCAGTGCAAAGGTGAAGTCTGGGTACCCCATTTATTTTATTCCTCCCCAGTTACTAGCTTGCAATGGAACATAGACAAGTCATTTGACATCATTTCCACTCTATAGCATGTGTAAGTTTTACCTGCAAAGTATTTCTAGCAAATATTATTTCTGTCTACTTTAGGAAAAAGTTTACCTGTAGTAAACATGGTATATGTGATAACTATTAACAGATTTCTGATAAAGGATATGAAGGAAAACTCCAGACCAAAACTTCATGGCTTATTGCAATCTCTGATACCTTATATATTGTAGTATAAAAAATGTAATGCAATTTTCCATCCTGCATATGTTTCTTTTGTATTTTCTTTCATATGCTTATAAAACTGATGTTAATAAAACATACTGTGACAATACACTGGAGATTGTTACCTACATTTGACATTTTAATACATGAGGCTGTTTAGTGACGACAAGAAACAGCACAAGGCATTGAACCATAAGATCAGAATAGAGTATTGTGTATCTTAGCTTTATCTGTGGACAGTTTGGTCTCCTAGTTCCAGCTATTATTGAGTTGACAGTGTGCAAAAGTCTGCTGGAAGGAGGAAAGATAGGCAAAAGCATCTATTGAAACCAGTGGAAAAAAGAAAAAACTTTTCTATTCCATTCCCATGGAAAAAAAATTAGAATAATTTGTTTTTTAAACATGGGGCCAAATTCTCCTCTCTTGTTAGTTCCATAGCAAATAGTGGTTCTGCAAAAACCTCGAAATTGGGAATTGCAGAGACAGGTACTTATATTCAATCACAGTGTATTCTTTTCACACTTAGGAAAATGAGTGATCTCCTATATGTTCCTTTAATGTAAACACGAATCCAGGCATATCAGGAGATCTGGGGAATCTGAGTAATACAAGGGCTTGCTGACTACACTTCTGCTCCCTCACTGAGAACTGCCTCAGTAGTTTCTAGAGGGGAAATGACACTACTATTCCATGACAGTAGTAGTAGTCATAGTGCTCTGTAGTATGTGAGTATAAACCATTCCTTCTGGGCAGGCTCTCCCCATCTGCTTCTCTTTGATTCTTTTACTATTCAGGATGTCCCTGAAGCTACTCAGTGGAACAGGGAATAAACTCATAAATCACACAGTACTTGTTTTTCATACAATACCTTACTACTGCCCTGTCAGTACCACAGCAACGCTTCTTGCCTGAAGAAACCAACTGCAAACTTTGGCCCATTCAGATTGGGAAGCCCCCTATTCCAGGGTAGGATACAGGGGTTTAACTAGGTGCACAACTTTTGCTAGGCAGTAGCAATAAATCATAAATAGTAAAATTTCACCTGGAATTAGCACAGTATCAAATATGTGATAGTTTTTCCTTTTTCCTGATCTGTGTGCAATTGCTAATTAAATAAGGGATTTAAATTATTAAATTTTGTGCTAGGCAAGCATTTTAAGTCACTAAGAAAAAGGCAGAGAGGGAGTAGGGGAAAGAAACTTATCCAGACTTCGAAGGTTTGGAAATGAACCTGTGCACATGAAAATTTCAAACCTGGCAAGTCTAGAACAAAATGTCTACCTCTCTGGGACAATTTCTTGGTTGGTACAGTTTCCGTCATGTATTTACTGTGTATAATTTCATGGCAGCATGAAGGAAGATACTAGATACTTTTGGCAAATGAAAACTGGCAATATATTTAGGTGTTTTGGAACAAATTACTCCTAGATGTTTCTCATCCTGGGAGGAATGTTCATAGTGCCTTATGTCTTAGTTCTGTATGAGGTGACTTTCAGAGCATTGCATGAAAAGAGAGAACCCAGTGCATCTGCTTTGAAGAAAAGCAAGGACTAATTGCCCATTCCTGAACACCGTTAGTATATGCAGCTAAATGAAGGAAACCAGTTTTCTTTCCAACTTTTGTTTGCCAAAATTATGTTAGTGCTTGTGTTGTTTGTTTTGGGAACATGTTTTGTGTTAGGCCTTCACAGCTGTGATGAAAGAATGGAAAGTGTTAGTGAGAAATTCTATTTTCTAGTGTTTTAGATGGCAAACACTTCAGGGTAGGGGCTGTTTAACAGTACATTTCATTAGAACAACTGGTCCTGATTATGCTAAGGACATTTAGTATGATAGTAATATAAATAAATATGCCTGTCACACAAGCAGACATGAGTTGTCAGCCCAAGTCAACCATGTGTCCTGGTATCCCACGCTGACAGCGAACAGCACTGGGTCACTCTGGTGGCAGAATAAACAGAATAAGGAAAATAACCTTTTGCTAATTAGTAGTTAAAGACTGGGCTAAACCTCAAAGCATGACATTTTTCATGCTTTTTGTTGACATTAACTCTTTATAACTTCAGATATTCTTGTTATTTACACAAAAGGACAGACCCCCTTTAAATGTTACAGTTGTTTGCCTCAATTCACTTGAAAGTGAACCTTCCAGCCTAATTATATATTGGGTGAAGAAGTATTTATTTTTATCATTCCAGAGTGTTTTACCAGAAGTGTTTTGTCTCAAAGAGAGGGAGTCTCTCTCTCTTTTTTAATACAAAGCTCAGGAAAGAGAAACTCCTTATCTGTCTCCTCTCTGTCATAAATTGTCATGCAGCACTGCTGATCAAAACCTGTAGAGAGAAGAACCACAGAGCATTTCTGTTTTTCTTGAGGACCAAACTAACAAATGTTGTGCTTCTACAGAGAACAGAGTTTTATTAGCTGTTGGATACTTTGGCTACAGGGACACGGAAATACACAGGCAGAGCTGGTGGAGTGACACTGCAATACGGTCTTTGCCCTCTTCCTCAGAATCTGGCTATTATTTGTTGTGGTCTGTCTATTGCAGCACATCTGCAGTTTGTCATCCAGCATAGTGATGGATAGGTATTAATCAATCCAGGTATTAATAATAAGTGTGCATGTTGATTCAAGCAAACTCAAACAAAGTAATAAATTGCTGAATATTTGTTAGATACCTGAAATTCATGTGCATTTATTTAATTTCCTTGTATTGGAATAGATTTTCAAACCTTAAAAGAAACTACAAATTCTCCTATGCAAAGTTCACCCATCCTGGTCCTAAAAATATTCTGTGTGTTCTGGAATTGTACTTTACATATTGACAAGTACTGCAGTAATGTCAATAGTGTTTTACTGTTTCTAGGCTTGGCAGGAAGATAATTGTGATTTTTTTTCCTATCATCTTCCAAATTCATCATCACTTTCTAGTAAAGCAAGGTTGTAGGTAGCAGAAGGTCAAGATGTCCTAGAGTTTGGGGAATTATTTTAGCAGATAATAGATAGGTAGTCTTTTTTTCAATCTGCTTAGAAATCCTACATGTTACTGTTGCTGCTGTTTCCGGCTAAAGCATGAAGCAAGGAACAGTTTGTATGAGTGTACAGCAGACTGCTAAGCTGGTTATGGAGTCCCATGGATACTGAATCTGGGTTAAGGTGTCAAAATTTGAGATCATCACTCTTTCTTCTGGGAAATCATGTGTAAACTGCTGAATAGAGTGGAGATTTTCCACCATTAGATGAGGAATGTATGTTTAGTAGCAAAAGAAAGTCAACATTAACATCATCCTGACAGGTTTCCCTCAGTAATAAAAGTGACAGAGATCTAAAAAAAAAATTTCAAAAAAAAAGAAAACAAAAAAGAGGGAATACCCGTGAGAGAATCACAATCCTAGCTTTGTTTAGAGGCCTCATACTGGATCTGTTACTTGCTAGAATGCTTTTTTTCCCCCTTTCGAATACCTCCCTCCATTCCTTCAGCTGATGGCTGCCTTTTGGTAATGCAAGTGAACCACCAGTATGAAATAACCTTTCCACCAGCTCTGCTTGCTAAATTAGCTGAAGTGAGTGATTCACTAGTTTGGTAATTCAGTCCACTGCCATTGCATTCTGCAGGATGAAAACAGTAGTTCTGCATAAATGACTCTCAGTTTTATTGCAGTTTGACTCAGGTGATCAGTAAAATAGCCACCAAGACATACCTTTGGAGGTTAGGTTTAATAAACTAGCTAAATTAGCTAAAAGTAGGTCAGTATTATGGTGTGTGATGTTTTTTGTAAGACAGAAGCCCAGAATAAGTTGAATTTATTTCATTAAGGAGTAATCTTTTCTCATTTTGGTCACACAGATTATCAGTTCATAAATCAAGCATCAGATGGTTTCGTGCCTGTCAGATGATGATGGAATAGATGCATGTTATCCATGTTAGTTTAAAGTTAAATAATAGAATAAGAACCCATTACAACAACACTGACTAGCACTGAAAAGAGGATACATCAAATACAACATATTTTAAAAACACTGTTTAAAGTTGCAATTGTATATACCTTTCATACCAAAACATTTTCTGCTGTTCTGTTGCTGCTTCACAACCAAATTTAGAATTTAGTCCAAGAATGTGGCTGTGGCCCCTAGTTTCGGGCTACAGTCACAGACTCGTCTGTCTCAGGGGCTTGGATTGCAAAAGAATCTGAAGTTTTTCACATCTAACATTGATAAATGGTCCTTTAAACTTTCTGAGTGAAAATTACAATGGAACCATTATTCTAGTTTTTGGGTTGCTTCTTTGTCAGATAGAGGCTAACAAATTTCTGCAACTATTGTGCAATGATATAAATGCAGTCTGCTCTAATCCTGGCATTACTAAATAAGGCAAATTATGCCACTTTATGAAATGTTCCTATGCCAGTCATAATGATCATTTTAAATACTGTGGAGTTTTGTGACTTCTAGAATAAGACCTTTGCTATCTTAAGGTCTGTAGAATAAAGAGCAAAACATATTTGCAAAAATGCTGTCGTAATTGCTGAATATATCCACAAAAAAAAATAACTTTCTGATGAAGCATACCACATCACTGAATGGGAGTACAGTCAATGTCGTAAAATTCTTAGGTGACCTGTGCTACCAAATTATTTTGGAGGATGGTTCTCATTACGCTGATCAAACTGTATCTGTATGCTAGCTTAGTATATTACTTCTTGCAAATGACCTTCAGGATACCTTAATAGCCGGCTTGTTTTCTGCTTCAGTTGATAACTGTAGCTGGTTTACTCTGTAAAGGGCATCCTCCATGCTATACTGTGTCATTTTAAACATTTGGAATAAATTTTGAGTATATTTAGTTTGTAGATGCTTCTGGTTAAAGCTGTGCCATCTAACACCATTTTAAAAGGGAACTTTTTATTCTATTTACTCTGGGATTAGTCAAATGAGTAATTATGAGAACATTTCCTGCTTTCATTTGATGGAGAAGCATTTCTATTTTTCGAGAGAGACTACAATTCTAAGTCCTCCTTAGAATGGCAGAAGCAGCAAGTGACAATCTTAAATTTGAGTCAATAATATAACAAGCTGCAAATTTCACACAATCTAGATCAATGTTGTAATCTGTGGAGTGATTGCTGACAGTCTTTGGAGAACCAGTTAGTCACTGTCCTAATTTCCTACTTCTAAGCCTCAGTGAAATGGCTAAAGATATTTAAAATGCTTTCCTAGTGTTGTTTGCCCATGTAATCCATTGCTAGAGTTGCCACAGGGATGTTATAAATTGGTGTTTTGAGTGAGAAACTGATCTACTGATCTGTGTTACAATGAATGGTAATCAGCATTGTACCTACAGATAAGTGATGGATATGGTCTCCATAAATCTGTCTTTCTGTTGAGAAGTAGCCTACCTAACAAAAATGTCTGTGAAGCCTTCACTTGGATTATAAAATGTTCATAAGTCCAGGTTCACTGGAAGAGTTCTTGTATGTTCATAATTCTTTCAATAAATCTGTTCTGGAATTTAAATGAAAAAGAATTAAATCAGCCAGGCCTTTGCATGATGTGGAGTTTTTGTAAGCCTTACTACCTATAAAAAAGAAGTTAAGATGTGATTCTCTAAAGCCCCAAGCAATAGGTCGTACATGAGAAAGCATAAGCATTTTAGCGGAGCTGGGCTAACACATGTGATTCAGACCCAGGTTCAAACTTCCTCAAAGCATGGGGAACTAGGGTTCCTGCTCAGCACATTTGTTTTGTAAAGACCAGCTGCAAAACTTGGATCCAGATCCAAGCTCAGGCATGTTCAGATTTGGGGTATTAGTACTTTGGGGCCTGCAGTATGTTCTAGATGTTATCTTTGTGACACAGCAGGCCAGGTGAGATTTAGTATTGTATTTTCTTTCCACTTGGATTGTGAAGAGACCTCTTGCTGTTGTTTTGCTGAAAAGCACTTCTTTAATTCTTGCTTTTTTTCTGCCTTTCTTGCCTAGTGAGCATCTGAAAAACATTTGCAACTGTAATTGCTTTCTGTATATCTGCAACATGTTATATGTGCAAATGAAAGCTAAAGACACTTTTTAAAAAATTCTTAAGAAAATAAAAAATACTGCAGTGACATATATGAGAGACTAAATGGTTGAAAATAAACAGTAGTCTGAAAGCACTCTGACAAATTTTTCTCCTTTTCCTTTATTTTTCTCAAATTTGATTTTTGTTATTTTAATTGGACTAGGCAATCATATTTTACTGAGAGTTTAGGCACTATCATTTAATGCCAGCTGTTACTTAGAAAATAATATTCAGTGGCTCTGAATAATGTGAAGAAGAATTTGAAAGTAAAAATTAGAATAAATTATTCTGTTCAGCAATTTGTACAGCAAAAGTCCAAGGTCTGCCTTACTTCTGAGTAAATATAATGCCACCCTTAAACTCCAAGGGAAGCAGAAGCTACCCAGAGTAAGAGCTTTGTGCGGGTTGGAGCACTGTTGGAGATACAGCTGATCATAACATTTCCAACAAAATTCTCAAATCTGAACCATTCCCCTCATCAAACTTCCAGAGTTTAAAATGAAATTGTGACACAAGCCTAATCGTACTTTTAGAAGGAAAGGCTTATCTCTGCAAAACCGATAGATATATTAGCTTTCTCTGAGCTCTATGCTATCTTGGCTAGACTGCTAGAAATAGCCAACTTAGCATATCAGTAGGTGGGCTAGCTACCTTTACATTACTTTGGTTATTTCTTGCGCTATAGCCTACAGTATAAACAAAACTTTAGAAGAGATTGGATGGCATTCTGTAGGGAGCATTCAACACAACCTCAACAAGCATCAGGTAGCCAGAAACAAGTACTTGTTTTCTACTAATAACACCATGAAAGGGACTTCGTCTTTGAGAAACACTGTTTACTTGTCCTTCAAATTCCTAAAAAGCCAGTCAGGTTTTGGTTCAGGCTAAGTATTAAATAAAGGCATTTTTTCCCTTCTTTTTTCTAACACCATCTCTTTGGTATAATGTGTAGTCATATTGCATATGTGTAGAGCCATATTCCATTCTTTTGATTCCAGTGAATTTACTCTAGTTATACAAGAGTTTCACAGAGTAAAGCCCAGCATGATGGCTTTTTTGTTAGTTCCATACTCATCCCCTTCACATACATGAGGGTCAATGTTTATTTAATCATAGAATGGGTTGGGTTGGAAAGGACCTTTACAGATCATCTAGTCCAACCCTCCTGCCATGGGCAGGGACATCTTTCACTAGATCAGGTTGCTCAAAGTCCTGTCCAACCTCACCTTGAACACTTCCAGTGATGGGGCATCCAGAACTTCTCTGGGCAACCTATTCCAGTGTCACACCACCTGCATTGTGAAAAAAATTCTTCCTTATATCCCATCTAAATCTATCCTCTTCCAGTTTAAAATCATTGCCCCTTGTCCTGTCAGCACAGGCCTTAGTAAAAAGTCTTTCTCCATATTCCATATAAGCTCCCTTTATATATTAAAAGTCTGCAGCAAGGTCCCCTGGAGCCTTCTTTTCTCCAGCTGAACATAGAATCACAGAATACCTTAAGTTGGAAAGGACCCATAAGGATCATAGAGTCCAAATCCCTGCTCCTTGCAGGACTACTTGAAACTAAACCATATGACTAAGAGCATCACCCAAAAGCTCCTCGAACTCTGACAGGCTTCATGCCGTGACCACTTCCTGGGGGACCTGTTCCAGTGACTGACGACCGTCTCAGTGAAGAACCTTTTCCTAATGTCAAATTGAACTTCCCCTTACACAGCTTTATTCTGTTTCCGCGTGTCCTATCGCTGGCCACCAGAGAGAGGAGATCAGCACCTCCTCCTCCGCTGCCCTCCTTGAGGAAGATGTAGACTGTGATAAGGTCACCCCTTACCCTTCTCTTCTCCAAGCTGAACAAACCAAGTGACCCCAGCCAGTCCTCATGTCTTGCCTTTGACACCTTTCACCATCTTGGTTGTCCTCCTCTACACACATTTCACTTCAATAGTCTGATGTCCTTCTTATACTGAGGCGCCCACAACTGCCCACAGTACTCAAGGTGGGGCCGCACCAGTGCAGGGTAGAGTGGGACAATCACCTCCCTCGACGGGCTAGCGATGCTGTGCTTGATGCACCCCAGGACACGGTTGGCCCTTTTGGCTGCCAGGGCACACTGTTGACTCATATTCAACTTGCCATCAACCCAAACCCCCTTCTTTTTCCATGGGGCTGCTCTCCAGCCTCTCGTCCCCCAGTTTGTACATATAATCAGGATTACACCATCCCAGGTAGAGAATCCTGCACTTGCTTTTGCTAAATTTCACAGTTGGTAATTGCCCAGCTCTCTAGTCTGTCCAGATCTCTCTGTAAGGCCTCTCTACCCTCAAGGGACTCCACAGCTCCTTCTAGTTTAGTATCGGCAAACTTACTTAATGTACATTTGATTCCTGCATCGAGATGATTTATAAAAACATTAAAGAGCACTGGCCCTAAAATTGAGCCCTGGGGTACCCCACTAGTGACTGACCACCAACCTGATGTGACTGCATTTACTAGAACTCTTTGAGCCTGACCCATCAGCCAATTACTTAGCCAACATATTACGGGCTTGTCTAGCTGTATGCTGGACATTTTGTCCAGAAGGATGCTATGAGAGACAGTTTCAAAAGCTTTGCTAAAATCTAGAAAACCCACATGTACTGGCTTCCCTTGGTCAACTAGATGGGTGATTTGGTCACAAAAGCATATTAATTTGTTAAACTGGACTTTAACCTCATGAACCCACCTTCTACCCCAACTCTCTCAGCCTTTCTTCGTAAGAGAGGTGTTCCAGCCCTCTGATCATTTTTGTGGCCCTCTGGATCTGCTATAACAGGTCAACGTCTGTCTTGTACTAGGAACCCCAGAGCTGGATTCAGTACTCCAGGTGGGGCCTCATCAGAGTAGAGTAGAGGGGGAGAATCACCTCCCTAGCCTTGCTGGCTATGCTTCTTTTTATGCAGCCCAGGATAAAATTGGCTTTCTGGTCTGCAAGCAGACATTGCCAGCTCACATCCAGTTTTTCATCCACCAGTATGCCCAAGTCCTTCTCTGCAGGGCTGCTCTCAGTCAATTCATCACTCAGTCTGTATTGATATTGGGGTTTGCCCTGGCCCAGGTGCAGGACCTTGCACTTGGCCTTGTTGAACTTCATGAGGTTTGTATGAGTCCAATCATGCTAAGTATGATACATTATTTACAACAGAATTATTGATTCCCTAATAACAATATTGCAGAAAACATTATTTATGCAAGAAGTAGGCCTTTGGTGGCCACAGATCAGTACCCACGCTTTTATTTGCCTAGCCAGCTTCCTGCATGTAGTGACTCAAGTTGGTATTTTGCCTCCTGGTTGTTTATTTATTTTGCTCCTGCAGAAAGTATATTCATAAGAACTGTAACTAAATTTGCCAGGCAAAGTTGACTTGTCTAGGGAAAGTTGGCTTGTCTATCCATGCCCACTTTTCTTGTCTCAAAGTTAACTATTCCTGTAACATTTCTGGTATTTCACTATTTCAACAAGGTGCAGAAGTCTGTAGGAGACAGTCTCCTAAACATAAAGAATGAAAGATTTTTACAGTTGCAATGCCAAGGTGCATGGCAAAACATACCAGTGCATCTACATTGTGGCAGGCAAGGTGCTTATTAACAAAAGGTTATGGAAAAATTTTTACACATCTTTTCAATATATTGTCAATTGAATGATTTGGACATGAAGTTGGGCAGACCCAACCAGACATTTTGAAAAAGTGAACTCATAAAGTGCAGTCCTGCTGCATCTTCCTTTTTCGTAACAATTTGGTGTTTATGGCTTTCCCTCACATTTCCATTATGGTATGCTGAAGGAATAAAAGAGACTTTTTTTCCCCTGGATAAGGACAAATACAGAAGTTGTATTGAGGATGAGAGGAAATCATAACACTGTGCAACATTTGAGAAAGAGGTAAGAGCAACAGGGTGGGGAAAGAGAGATGCAAGATGGTGTTACTGTGTGTATAGCAAGGTCTCATGCATGCTGGCACCAGGGAAAGGGGAGGGCTAACACAGTCTGCCTAAGATCTCGTAGGAGCAGAAAGACCCACAGCATATTTTTCTCGCAGGTGCAGTGCAGAAATCAGAATCTGTCCAGAAAAGTGATTATCAAGGGGTGTGAAAATAAAAGAGAGTGAAGATTGTCCAACATTACATCATCTTTCAAACCCCTGTAGTGAACAGTTGCATCAAAATTCACATCCACAGAAATAATCCACCTCTGGCTCATAGTTGCTTGCTTATATGGAGATTTGTTTCTTACGAAAAGCATTTCAAACTTTGATGACTGCTGAGAGTGGCAGGAGTTGATGAGGTCCTCCTCTGCAAGTCTCTTTCATTGTTTTTGGTAATTACAGATAAAGGCAGCTGTGGCATGGAGTTGCTATTCTTTCTGGCATGGATTATTGCAAGGCTTCTAACTCCAGCTGAGCACAAATACACATCTACTTTAGACCTTTGGGGGGGGGACACGACTTGAACTAAGTCCCTCTACAAACTGGAGCCTGGAGAAATAAATACTAGGGTTTCGGGTTGTTTACATTAAGAGAAGTGAATATTTTAATATATTAAAAGTTGTTAACCTCTTTCAGAAACTTTACTGGAAACAAGTGACTAGGTTTGAAGAATGAAACATGATTCCCACTCACTTGCTTTTCTTTCATATTCACTTGCTAATAATTGCCTGTCAAGCCAAACCCTCAGCTACCTTTTCCCTTCGCAAAATCCCCTGCAGTGTATAGACAACAGAGAAGACTAGAAGTACCTCTTACAGCTCCCACTCTTTGTGTGCTCTCCAAGATGAACTTGCCATTTTGGGTGACTTCTGACTTTTACAAATGGCTGTGTACTCCTTCTTCATGTGAGTTCTCATTTATACCCCACAGAGGTCAGAGGATGTGTGGTGACTGTATCTCATAATGTCGTCTCACTAATCTGCTGTGGTCCTTCCTTGCCTGTTAAATGTTCTGTGCTGTGGCACTCTGCAAAGCATCCACACTGAGATAAGGGACCCGTACCATTAATTCGAACCCTGCCTAGAGGAAAAAACTAGTCTGGCTTGGTGTCATGCAAGATGCTGTGTATTTCACTCTAGCAGGATTAAGTTCACTAGATGGTTTCAGCTTCCCTATTTTAAGCATAGACAGGATCAGAAACAGAATTTACTTTTTAAAATCAAAATTTATGCCCCCCACCCCGCTGTTTAATTTTTTTTTTCCCAGAGTCTTTTTAACTATCTTTTTTTTTTTTTTCTCCCTACAAATCCTATGACTTTGAATCCAAAAGTAGATACTTGAGTTTAAGAGAATCTGGAATACTGTCCTGAAGCAGCATAGCTCTGAAACACAAACTACTCTACAAATCTATTGTGAAAATATGTCAGCTTAGGCTGAAAGCAGTTTACCTGCTTTTGGTTGATGGGTGATAACTGGGAAACTAATGAGCTCAAACAACAAAACCCCAAAGTTTGCTCTTGGAGAGGGGACAAGGGAAGTTTTGCAAGAGTGATTCCTAGTGTTCATGAATCATCACAGCACTAGCTACATCCAGAATTGCACATTTTTTTCTGAAAAACCCTGGCCATTAACCAAAGGAGGGAAATTGGAAGAAAAATCTGAATAGTTCTGTGGCACATGTCTAATGAAAGTACCCATTCTTTTCCCTAATGCAAAGAATTACTGAAAAATAAGTGGGTTTTCATTTCAAAACAGACAATATGAAGAAACTGTGAAAAGAAGAAGAAGAAACTGTGAGGCAGCTGATCAAAATGAAGTTTAAATTTCCCTTGCAGTTCAATGGTTCTGAGGTTAATAAATTATAGTAAATTGTGATAACAGCAGGTCTATGTGAAGCAAAGGGATGTCTGATGGGTTTTATGGCATTTCTAAGAGATAGGTGGAGCATGTATCAAGCTTGGCAAACAAGTTATTCCGTGTGGTGTACAAGGCCTGCACTAGGACTGCCTGCATGCTGCATATACTTTTTTCTTTGCTACCTACCAGTGTAAACCAAAAGTACCTCTACTGAACGTAGTGGAGTGTAAACAGGTTTGGCCTGCACCACAGTATCTCTGCCAGCTTGTCTATATTGCTCAGGAATGACTGGGATGCTGGGGGAGTTGCTTGCAGTTATTTTCATTTTTTTTAGTTCATAGCCTATTGTGAATATAATTTTTATTGTTACACTGCTAAAACTGTTTTTTGTAGTGCTAGATACTTTGTAGACACTTTTCACTTCTGGGCATGCTTGTAATGATCAAAAATTGCTTCAGTTAATTATATAACATTACAAAAGCATTGAACTAGTGGTACTTCTAATGTGCTTTTAATAACATCCTTTTTATGCTAAATGCTACACAACAGAATATGTTATCTTTCTGCTTACATTTCTTCTGAAAAAGTGGTAAGTTTATTTACTTGTTTATCTTCTCTTGTGATAATTTACACCCCTGTGATACATTTGCAAAACTGTGTTTTGCCCTGATTTTGTACTGACATAGGTGTAAATGACTGCTGGAGGAATTTCACAATTAAGTTTTGTGGATAAAGGTGGGAGGAAGGATGGCTTCAATAATTTAAAGGAAATCTGTTCAGATTATTCTAGAGTTAACTCAGTATGGAAAAAGTTCTTCTGTTTTCAAAAAAAACAAAGGAAAAAGGAACGACACAAACACATGCAGATGCTGTCCTTTCTCTCTTGGATAGTTCAAAATGGTTTGGATTTAAAAATTCACTCTTGGCAGGCATTTAGTCCACAAGGAATGTGTACTTGTTAAATCCTGGCCAAAAAAAAAAAAAGGGTGGGGGTGGGGGAGGAAGTTGTGAAATTAAGAAATTAAAAATGTAATGAATTCTATTCTTTTGAAGGATAATCTTTAAAAGCCAAACCCTGCATTCTGATTTGTACTGAGGACCTCCACAGAGTATGCTGTCTGAACTCGTAAAACACATGAAACTTCACCTAAGGTCAAATACTTGGAATACACACTGCTCAGTGCTAAAAAGATACCTGGGTGTTGACCTTTCTTCTGGAAGCCCCGCCAGACTCAGGGCTGGTATGGGTCTGCTGTGGGGGAAAAGAAGGAGAGCCATGGAGAGCACATGTCAGGGCACATGCTCTCCTTGACCTCTGTTGGGCCCAGGTGCTCTTTGGATGCTGTTCTGCAGCATGGATCTGGGAGTAGTGAGGGGCTGGTGGTTCAGGGGGGAAGTTTTATGCTCTCCTTCTCCCCTCACATCAAATTGGGAAAAAGCCCTGTCCTGCTAGCCTGTGATTTCACACTGCTGCAGGCAGGTTTCCTTCCTCCCAGTGCACAGGTTGTTCCCCAGCAGATAAAGCCTGGCTGCTGAGGCTGTGT
This sequence comes from Buteo buteo, assembly GCF_964188355.1. Lineage (NCBI taxonomy): Eukaryota > Metazoa > Chordata > Aves > Accipitriformes > Accipitridae > Buteo > Buteo buteo. Next base: position 37,910,608 of record NC_134204.1, read on the forward strand.
CAGTTCTAAGGTGTGTGCCTGGGTAGACACAGAGCTGAGCCTTTGTGAAATCATTGTGGAAAGCTGGGAGACACGGGGCTTTATTAATGTGATTCAGATGTTGATTTCCAGCTATGTTCTGTACTCTGAGCTCCAACCTCATTTACAAACTGATCCCACCTTCTAGAAACTCATTTTTAAAGCAAAGGTAGGAAACTGAGGAGTTGTAGAGTTCATATCTCAATACCCATATGGGGACAGAGAGCCCTTTACTTTGGGGAAGAGGGTTGGTGGGGAATTAGGTGATTAGAGATGATTGTAGGAAAGATGCTGACAGAATAAACATCACGTGTTTGCTTTTTATATTCAGCTATTAATGTTTTTCGGTTTGTTTTTAATTTTTGGACACAGGACCTGTGAAGGGCGAAACATCCGGTACAGGACATGCAGCAATGTGGTAAGTGAAGTATCGCTTTGATATGATACAAATCATCACATACAACAGTTGCGTCCAAATTACATAAAATGACTTGGTAATGTGATAGTTAAACTACTATAGCTATCTAAACTGCCTTCATACCTCAGGACTATGGGCAAACTTTTGTCAGTTTCTTGAAAAACTGGAGAGATCATGGCATAGCATGACGCTAAAACTCTTTGGAAGGGATCACAGTCACAGCCTTTTCAAATAGAGTGTCAGTGAAACTTTGGAGTTGCTTTTTACAGTCCCCCCGGCAGAATCAAGAGCACTCGTGTTCCCAGTATTATTTTGATAACCAGCTGGTTCACACTGGGGAGTCTATCAGGATGGAAGATTAACCTGCTAAGGATTGAAGACAAGTCAGTAAGAGATATATGTTTCTCCTCACCTGTGCCCTCCCAGCATTGCTATTCTGTTGCATGTCTTAGAAAAGCAGTTTTAGATAGCCTGCACCAGTGTTTTGGCCTTTCCAAAGGCTCTTGCTTGTTTTTTATATATGGTGGATACAGTTTTCAATACAATAAAATAAGAAACTTCAACTTCTTTGCTCACCGAAGTGAAAGTGTGTTTTCACTGGTGAAAATGGAAATAAAGACTTTCATACGGAAAGTTTTATTGGGTGCCAAGAATAGTAAAAGCTCTCAAATTACATAGACAAATGTCAGTTTTACCAGTAAAGATGGAAAATGAAATCAAGTGTGCACTGGGCCAAGCTTTCTCATGCCTGATAGGGACATATTCAGAAGCCTTTCAATAGGTGCTTTGTCTAAAAAAGTTTAAAAGTTTAAGTTAAAAAAGTGAATCTGTTCCCTCATATTTAGCTCATATTTTCTTCAATAGACTACAGTTCATAATGAAAGAAACTGCTTCTATCTGAGTTGTAGTCTCCCATGCATAAGATTTCTCACATTTCTTCCTCTGAAATTTGTTCTGGGTGTATCCTTTGGGTTCCTGAAATCTCTCATCAGTCTAGACATCTGCTTCACTAGCTGATAACAACCAAAGTAGTCAATAAATAGGTCTGCTGGCTGATTAACAGTCCAATTTCCATCTCTGAGGCACTTAGGCTACACCACGACCATGGTGGGAATGGGAAGGTTGATTTGTGTCAGTCAAGTTGCATGCTGTAGCTCTGTGGAATATCACAGACACACACACACACACATTTTAAAAAAAAAAAGAGAGAGAGAGAGATACTGTTAAAGGCTAATTGGACTACAATCAGACCCATCAGTTTGGGTTTGGTTAGTGATTGCATGCACCTTGTGACAGTCCCCTTCCCCTTCTGACCTGCCCTTGTGTATGCTAAGAGCAGTGAGGCAAACTAGCATCCTGCTCTGCTGCCATAGGCACTATCATTTGCAAGATTTTGCTACAGCTGGTTTTAATTCATCCTGAAATTAAATTACAGGGGGGAGGAAAGAATGAGATAAAGAAATAGAGAGGCAAGGGGAGAGAATGATGTGGCTGTTTCTTCAGTGACCTTTATTATTCTAGGGATACTGAACCATTTTCATAGCATAGACTATAAGAGAGATTGATACTGCTGTCTATAAAGCTTCTGAGCTCTCCTTAAAAGAACAAATCCAGTCCAGTATGTTCACCACTTGCATTGCCTGGTGTTGATCAGAAACTGGAAAGATTATGGGTATAAAGCCACACGTATACATAGTAAAAGAAGGAAAGAGGGAATCTGAAGATGATTTAGCGTTGAATTGCATCTGCTTTTTTTCTTCTTACTATTCATATTGACTCCAAGTATGTTTCCAGCCATTTTAGAATATAAGCATGCGGTCAAGAGAGCGAGTAATTTGTTTTCCTTTAGAAAATTACTCTGAATGCAATAAAAACATGCTTTTGTATCTAGGTGAGTTGTTATACTAAACACTATGCAAAACAAGCAAAAATATTTCCAAACTGCGAGTAGGATTGACTTTTTTAGTAGGTTTTTTGTTGTTGGGTTGTTTTTTTCAAGCTAGCACGCTCTCGTTCCTTCTTTTAGGCATGTTCTTTGCTGCCAGGTTCTCTCCAGCTTTTGTAGCAGGCTATCATGCCACCTCATTTGCCCTTTCTCTTTTTCAGTGCTTCTGCCACTATACTGGTATTTGCTTTCTCTTCCTCCATTTACACAAAAATCTGTATGGAATGTGTACTGTTTCCTTGCCTCCTCTCTTCATTCTCCTCCATTACCAAACACCTTTTTGTGATTGAAAACATTTTTATTTTCCCTGATATTTTTCCTCTTATTGCACTGCAGTCTGAATCAGACCAGAAAAAAATGAGAGGCATGAGACTGCAACTTCATTCCCAAAGGAGTTTGCTTTTCATATTTACTTGCTTATACCTGCCAACATGATGATGAACACTACATATAAAGCTGCTCTTGAGACTTTGCTTTTTGACATGAAAATAGACAATGCTGGAAGCTGCAAAATGTTACTAACTCTTTCAACAAGGTTTAGAGCAGTTCTGTTAAGACTAAGATAAAATTTGTAGGTGGTAGATCCCATTAATCAGACCACCAAAGCTTGTAAACACCAGTAAACACTACCTGCAGCTCTTTTTTATATATACGTCACTTTCTTCACTTGACTGAAATACCAACTGTAATGACATCCCCCATTTTTTGGCTTGCATTCAGACAGGCTACTTCCATCCCTGTTTCTTATCAGCTCATGCTGCATTTTGTATACACCAGCACCGATACTGCCCATCTTACTTTCGACAAAATGACACTGTCTTCTTTCCATGCACCAAAGCCCAGCCTGTTGGAAAGTGTCAGACCTAAACTTCCATATAAGTGCCTAATCCTCAGAAGCATTGGCTTGTGTGTATGAGAAGCATCATCACCAGGCAGAATTTTTTCAGCTCTACAAAAATGATTAGCAGGATTTAATTTTTCTACCTTCTGGTGGCTGGAAATGCCACTTAAAGTCTTCTGCAATCAAAACTCCCACTTTGCATTTTAAATAAAAAATAAATTAAAAAAACCCCCAACTACTACACATATCTCCCTGCTAACACCAGATTTACTTAATGTCAGTTTACTTTTCACGTAAAAATTCTTCCAAACTCAGATTATTTATTGTGACTACAGTCTCTTCTTCAAAATGCTGGATTTTAATAACTACAGTCTTATTTCTGAATGGGTGCATTTTAAAACCTCAGTGTGTTGTCTAGGAATTATTTCTTTGTACTTGGAAACAAGTGCTTTTATTATGTTGCTAATGGTAGAAGCTTTGACTTCTGGATTTGCTATTTTCTCAACAAGCAGACTTGTGAATCTTTGACTATTAAAAAATAGAACAACTCCCCCTCCCCCATTGCTGCCGTTCTGTGTAAATGCATCAAGTATCTTTGTAGACCAAACAAACTGGATCACTTCCATTACAGTGGCATTTCAGGACTCCGTTCAGGACTTTTCAGGACTTTTCAGGAGTCATAGATTTAAATTCAGTATTTCTGATTTTTTTTTAATTTATTTAAATATCTCTTTCTGATCTGCCAGTGTGGCACCCATGGTGCATTTAGAAAAGTGTATTCTAATAGTAGGTACTTGTATTAGTTTTTAACTGAAATATTTGGAAGTTTTTAAAGCTGAAATACAAGTTAATGTATCTAATTTAAACACTTCGCTTTAATATTTAAAAGGTATGAATAAACAAACCTTTTTAAATAGCATGAAAAGCTGCATGTTGAATTATATGCCAAAAATGGGAACATACTTTTAAAAAAAAGACTTTTTTGGTAATTGATATTATAAATATTTCTAATGACGAACCTTCATGGAGGTTTAGATTTATACTTCACTGTCTGTTTTAGCACTCATCTCTGTTCCATGTTTATTTAATACAGACTACAAGCATCTGCTGATATTCCCCCATTTATTCATATTATTTCTCTCATGTTTCTTTCTGTCAGATACTGCAGTGTCTTGGGGTTGTCAGAGAAAGCTATAGTATGAGCCCCTCTCAATCTAAGCAGCTAAGCATGATCCTAATCTACTTAGAAGTTCACAGGAGTAGAGTAGTGAAAAAACTGGCTGCAAGAAATTTAATTCAAGCAGGCACTCAACAAGGCTTCAAGGCCAAGTGGAGTTTCTGTTAAAACCCTAGATCTCCTAAATCTCTGTACTTTTATCTAAAGTTCTTATTTAGTCTTGGGCAAGCCCCTGCTTGAGGACTTCATGCTTTCTTTCTTAGTAGGGAAATCGGTGCAGCTGAAACGCTGTGCATACTTCATGGAACTGGTTCAATAAGCTGTTCTGTCAGATGCTACACAGAGTAGTCCAGTTGTTAGTCATTTTTTGCACAGAGGAAAAGCTCCAGGTATAGTAAATCTTTCTTGGCCTTTGCAAATATATAAGCACATATATTGTAAACTGTTTTAAGGTTCTTTGACTGTTTCCACCTATTGCAGCTTAGATATGATCTTCCACATTTCACCCACTAAGTAAACTTTAAAAAGCTTAACCCTCTTTTGTCCCATGAAATCTGATCTACCTATCATCATCAAGGGACATCTGGGATTCATCTTATCTTTTCCACTGGTTTGTTGATTAATAGAAATTGTTTTGAAAGGGATTCAAACATCGCAAAACTCCATGGACCTTATGAATTACAACAGGGTTAAATAGGAGGTCAAGTTGAAAAAAAAAATTTTGGATGTGAGGAAGCAAATGAAGCCGTAATAATATGGCCAGCATTAGGTGCCTGAGAGGTAAAGATGAAACTCCTGTGTTTATTTTAAAATAGGTTTCATACATCAAAAGGGTTTCTGATCATCTTTAAAATGATATATATTTTCATTGCAGTGGAGGAAATCCTGACCTGATAGGATGAATGGAGATTACAGGTATCCAGCACAGGCTCCGTGTTTCAGAAATATCTCATGAGCCTTCACAAGCTCAAGGTCATGAAACAGCCATCTAGGACTCACAGAGTTAGAGGTGGAACAGTTGTTTCCTATTCACTGGAAATTTTCTTCCCTAAAAAGTCTTAATGAATAGGAAGCTTGAAGATAAATGGACTTAGACGAGACTTTCAAGTTTATTAGTTCTTTCTGATTCTTCAAGGAGTGCAATGGCAGCAGTTCCTCATGTCTTCAGGGCCCCACAGATAATTTCCAAAAGAAAACAAAACTGGTACAATTTGAATATAGCACCAAAGCTGGATTAACCTGAAGCAGGACTGTAGTGCTTTTGCGGCCAGATGCCAGTGCTGCTGCATGCTCCAAGCCAAACACAGGCCATGCGGATGTGGTTAGCAAAATACCTCGCAGAACTACATAACCTATGCAAAGATATGCTGCCTTGGGTTCACTGCTACACTGACTTGGCCCGTGACTTCTGGCTGTCTCAAAGTGTGGGCACACCTTTGTCTGTCAATCTGTTGTGCAGGTAGACAAACTGCATACTGTTAATAGCTTCCAGGATCAGACCCTTAGGTGGAGTAAAACGTAACTTCACTCAGGCCAATGAAGCTGTGCTAGCTGGCAGCTGTAGAGGATCCCCTTCCACTAAGCCCCTGTGCACATACTGAAAGCAGGCTGATTTTTTTTAAAAGGGGAAAAGACTTTGTGGAGTCATAGTCTACAGTTTCTCCTGTCCATGAGCCAGCACTGCAGAAATGAGGCACAGGAAGACTGCCTCAAAACAGCAAAGACTCTTATCTAAAGGTGTGTGAAGAGTTTAGAAGAAAATAGCAATTTACAGCTTGAACAAATATGCAACAAAACACTGGCTTTGCCTTATCTGTTATTTCAGCAACTAGAATACTCATTTATAGGCTGTAAGCTTGTATCTGTCTTTCATTATGTGATTGCACAAAGCCCAGAACAAAGAGGCTCTGATCCCCACTGACATAATACAAACAGTAAATAGTAAGTTTAGAAAGAAAAAAAAAAAACCCATGGACAAGCAATTAATAAGCAGTGCCGAGTTCTGTACAGTTCCTACTTTTTCAGTCTCAGTGACCTGTGTCTAATGATGGGTAATATTCGGACCACTGCTTTCCTTAACATCGTCCATTTGGTATAAAAAAACATTACACAGGTTATGCAGGTGTTATGTGTGTAGGTACAAGTACGTGTACTTTCTTAACTGGAAGGAAAGTTCCCCCCTGATGGAAAGGGACCTTCAAGGCCATCAAGTAGATTTTGGATTCAGGATTTCAGTAGAAGAAAAGTGGTGGGCCAGACTGTGACCCCCTTTTTATATCGGTGTGCCAAGATAAGTATGCATGTCTGCGTTTCTGACTGCTTGAATGTATTCTTTGAGTGGCTTCAAGTTTCACATGAAAACTTTTTGAAACACAAGCTCTACTATTTAAATCCATTGTTTTATTTTGATCATGATATCAAAGACTGGAAGTATTTAACATCGGACCTGGTCACCTGCCGTGTCCTGAAAGCTTGTTATGTTGACTGTACATTTTTCTTTCTTTGATTTAAAAATAAAATCCAACACAACAAACATAGTATTGAATACTGTACAAAGCAGGATTATGAACTCTGTATGTCGTGTGCTTTATTGGGCCTTTCTGTCTTTGTAAAAATAAAGTTATTGCAAGCCAGGAAGTTTCAAAGGTAGAGCCAAGCTTGAACCAAACAAGAGAGTTGGCTTGGATCTCTGCAACAAGCCTAAGCCAAGCCAATAGACCTGACTGTATTCACTTATGGACAAAAATTCAGAGAAGGGTATTCACCAGAAGATTTTGTGGCAGGAAATAAGGCCACAGTGTTCCTCTTTCCTTGTCTTTTCTCTAGTTGAAGATAGAGCTAAACTAGACCTTGGGTCAGGCTGTAACTGTCTTGTTCATCCTCTGTTTAAAAGCAGAACATAAAGACCACTTTTTCTCTAATTACACAGCTATAGAGGAATAATGAATTTCCCACATATTTTTCTGCTCTCTTCACTCTGTGCTGCTGTCCAAATTTTGTCCTGTATCAACAGTTTGCCCAGATCACAAAAAGGGCCTGATTGCCTCTAAGTTTTTCTGGAGATTTTAAAATCCAACTGAAAAACTTCCAATATTTTACTTCTTTATTTTAATCTTCCATAACATATGAATAGAAAAACTGTCTGCTGTCTAAGTCCTCCAGCAGTAAAATTCCAGTTACAAGTTTGGACTTTCAACCTCCGCTTTCAAAAAGGATGAATGAGCTCTGGATTATTGCTCTTTGATACATATTCTTCTAGAGCAAGATTTAGCCCAAATCCTTTTTTTTCTCTTACACCTTAAGCCATTTAACCTTTTGTACCAGGAATACTATTCCCTTGTACTTAGACAACAGAACTTTTAACTGAAGCTTGACCCCATTACTTTTGGGCTGCATCACACTCAAATACAAAGCAAATTAACTGAAAATTGCTCTCACAGTACAACGCAAATTAGCCAAAGATCTGTGGCTTAAGACCATGGCTTGTATGTGTGTATAGTTCACTGTAAGAAATGTTTGGAGTGGTGTGATCCTACATCATTCAACATTCAAACAAAATAGGCATAACCACATTGCCAGTCTACAGTGAATGAGAGGCCAGATTGGGCCTGGGTTTGGGCCAAGGGTATACAAATGACAAATTTATAGCCAAGATTCTGCCAATTTGCTTCAAGGGGAGATCTGAAAGCTTGATTTTTAAGACAGGTTTTATTTTAGACCTTAATACTGAACAATGATCCTTTAATGTCATAAATGACATGCAGCCCCCATGCCATTCATTATTGAAAGCTGTAACAATCTGCCCTGTTTAAAAGAAGCAGAAAAGCATTAGTGAATGAAGGTGTAGAAAAAGGTCTGAGAAACAGAGTCAATTATTTAAACCTCAGAAGAGATATTTTGCCTCAATAGGAGCAAGATTTTCCTAGCTGGGAGGGTAAGTCTGTGAATAAGGTTGTCATTACTGATAATTGAATTTCTACAGGATGAAGTAGTTTGAGGACAAAGAGAGAATACAGGCATCTTATAAGGATATTGTCTAGTTATGTGGTTGTATATGTATATCAAAATCCTTTCCTATCAAGTCTATAATTGACATATATGATTCTCTGTAGAAAAATGTTACAGTCCTCAAGTAAAGGGTATAGCAGGTATTCATCTCACCTCATATTTAACCAGGTATAATTGAGAAGCAGATTTCCTTACAGCAGCAAGGTGGAGGACTATGGGACCTTAATAATGTGTGGCAGCCATATTACCAACATTTGGTTTTTTGTCACAGTTGTCATTATGTTTAAGGTTTTTCCTAAAGCTTAGCTCCTGTATTCCCATAATTATGTGAGAAGTTCAGGTTTCTTCTAAAAAAACCCCAATGAATCTCTAGCCTTTGTGGTTGCTTGCACAGGAAAACTTGAAATATCATTCTTCAAGGATCAAAAACTGGAAAGGAATTAAAAAGAACTCATGTTTATTTTGCCTGAAATCTCTTGATTTTGAAGCCCTTCTTGCTTACTTGAGAACTTCACTCATGGTTTTCAGTGCTAAATGATGTCAAGAAAGTATATGTAAGAAAAGTGTCACGTTCTCATCAGCAAGGGACTTTGTTTTTTATATCAGGTGTACTGGGTTCAGAGTAGGTTTTATGTGTCTTACAAACCTCCTGAAGATTAACAGAGGGGCTTTTTAAAGGTCTTCTCAGTAAAATAATACTAAGTCACTAATTAAGCAAGTTATGAAATCTTAGGTTAAAGAAATGCAAATATGTATCACATTTTTCTGGTTCTTCTTGCCCTACCAACTGATTTAGGTCACTGGGGTGAAAAAAAGCTAGTGAGAAGAGCTTAAATAATCGAACAATTAAATCACATATTTCTTTCTTCTTTCTCTTCAAACAAAGAGGAAAATTTGGCTGGAAGAGAGTGGTTGTGCACACGCACTTCTCCACATACGTGCACAAGTGGAAAGAGATTCAGCAACAGCATTTCAGGGCTGCAGTTAAGACACGTACAGTGCATTTCTTATGTCCCAAGCATATTTACACATGGTCTTGATGTTCTTTCAGTACTTTTGCAGAAAGAAGAAAGCAAGCTATAATTATCCAGTTGAAATATGTGTAGCTGTAGCTATTTCAATCAGTTGTCTTTGTCTAAACAGAAAAACTCTCCACATCTGGCAGCTGTGGAGCATAGCCGGCTGCATGATACTGCAACTGGCTGTCCCAAATAGACCTGCTGACCTTTTTCTCTTTCTTTTCTGCAGGACTGCCCACCAGAAGCAGGTGATTTTCGTGCCCAGCAGTGCTCTGCTCACAATGATGTCAAGTACCAGGGACAGTTTTACGAGTGGCTTCCCATCTCCAACGACCCTGACAACCCATGCTCCCTGAAGTGCCAGGCCAGAGGAGCAGCTCTAATTGTGGAGCTGGCACCAAAGGTTCTGGATGGGACCCGGTGCTACACTGAATCCCTGGACATGTGCATCAGTGGCTTGTGCCAAGTAAGGAAAGCAGCCCTACCCTAATGCCTTTCTTCATGACTTGTCCCCTCAGATCTCTCTCACGTGCTCAATCTCTCTCCTCCTCCATACTTGTATCATTTTAGGGTCTTCATTTTAATTATCTGTTTTCATTCTCTTAAGTTGAGTTCTTCTACCTTGTTTGGAAGAGGTATACAAATTCAAAGGTTATTTTCTCACTTTATGCTGTTTCCTTGGGGTTTTTTGGAGGAATGTATTCTCAATTTTGAACTCTTTTGTACAGTTAGCTGCAGTAGCAGATGTCATTTGAAAGCACTGTAAGAAAATAATGTTTTAGCTTTTAATTTGGATATACAGAAGTTTTCCAAGTTGTCGTGGTTTAAGCCCAGCTGGCCACAAAGCACCATGAAGCTGCTCGATCACTCCTCCTGCTGTGGTGGGATGAGGAGAAGAAAATAAAAAGAAAAGCTTGTGGATCGACACAAGGACAGGGAGGGATCACTTACCAATTATGGTCACAGGCAAAAAACAGACTCAACTTGGGGAAAAAACAAAATCAATTTAATTTACTACCAATCAAATCAAAACAAGGATAATGAGAAGTAAAACCAAACCTTAGAATGCCTTTCCCCACCTGTCCCTCCTTCCTGGCTCAACCCCACTCCCGTTTCTCTCTCCCTCCTCCCCCCAGCAGTGCAGGGGGACGGAGAATGGGGGCTGGGGTCAGTTCATCACACGTTGTCTCTGCCGCTCCTTCCTCCTCTGGGGGAGGACTCCTCACTCTTCCCCTGCTCCACCGTGGGGTCCCTCCCACAGGAGACAGTCCTCCATGAACTTCTCTGGCATGGGTCCTTCCCACAGGCTGCAGTTCTTCACGAACTGCTCCAGCATGGGTCGTTTCTGTGGGTCGATCTTCAGGCACAGACTGCTCCAGCACGGGCTTTCCCACGGAGTCATGGCCATCTTCAGGGGCATCCCCCCGCTCCATCGTGGGCTCCTTTCTCCCCGGGCTGCAGGTGGGCCTCCGCTCCCCCGCTCCCCTCCGTGGGCTGGGGGACACAGCCTGCCGTCTCACCAGGGCTGCAGGGGCATCCCCTCCTCCCCCGCTCCTCCTCCCCTCCTGCCGCACTGACCTCAGTGTCTGCAGAGGGGTTCCTCTCACATCCCCATCCCCCCACTCACGGCAGGTTCCCCTTCTTAAATCTGTTCTCCCAGAGGCGCTACCACCGTCGCTGATGGGCTCGGCCTGGGCAGAGGTGGGTCTGACCTGGAGCCGGGGAAGCTTCCAGCAGCTTCTCACAGGAACCATCCCTGCAGCCCTTCCCGGCTACCAAAACCCCACCACACAAACCCAAAACACGAGTCTATGAAATTACATTATCTTTGAGGATTATTGCTCCCTGTAAGTCACAAACCACATAGCAGTAGATGAGGTACTAAACTGAAAATCTCCCATTGGTTTGCTATGGGACTAAGCAAGCTGCTACATCTCCTTGGACCTCAGCTTCCCTGTTTGTTAAAAGTGAGTTATGAGGACTTTTTAACCCTTCACTTCACGGTGCATGGAGATCTATTGATCATTCAACCAATTTATTGGCATCCTAATTTGTTTTTATACTACCTTTGTGCTTTTATTTATATATTGCTACTCTTTTGAACCTATCTACACCAGACTTCAGTCTCCTGAACTGCATGTAAGCTACAGGTTGATGGAGGGGATGACATTTGTGCCATCTGTGTTAAGTACTGAATACACCTGAATCTCAGAAAAGCTTGAGTCTACATTCATGCTTCAGTGCCCAGTCTCCTTCAAATCTATGTAGACTTAATGTGTTGTTGTCTTTCTAGTGTATTTTCAGCCACTTTATGTGCCTTTGGAAGGCTTCCTGCCTGTTTCCTATCTCTTTGATTTTCTGTTCTGAGCTAGAAGCAGTCCTGCAGTAAATGAAACAGAGTAGACAGTTACTGGGCTAATCTCATTTGTGATCTGAAGAAGGCAATCATCTAGACCTCTTGACCTCAGCCGAGTGCACAAGTTTCTCAAAATTTCAGATTGCATAATGAGACAGACTAATTTCAGTCTTTTGTGGTTTTTAATCTTTTAAAAACTTAACTGGAGGCACAGAAATCTGGATGGGAAAATCATTCAAAGTGTTCTGCCTATAATCGCCTGGAAATTAGAATCAGTGCACTCAGGCTCTATGTCAGGCTGATTTCTGTTTTGGTCCAAATATGAAGCATACCTTTCCGAGAAAACCTTCCCTTAGGAGCAGAGCTCGTAAGCATCCACTACTAAAACAAACTCATTTGCATTCTCATGACACTTCTTACTCCTGGAAGTCTGGATGTAGCTGCACTATTACAACTATGAAGACTGATGTTATTTCTTAATTGTCTCTGTGGGTAGGGTAAGTATTTTAAAAATAGACAAGTACAGTAGCACTAGTATCCCCTTTCAGTTAAACTAACCCTTTTTTTATATAAACTAGAATGGTAGAATAATTTTTAATGCATAAACACAATGACTATATGGTTTCCATGATCTTCAGCATTCAGTTTCTTTATCAGCATTTTCCATATACTTTATAATTACTGCATCATTTTTTAGGATGGCCAGAAAAAAATATTAAAATACAAATGCTCATGCTGCATTCCTCACAGTGAATAATTTTATATTTTGCGGTGCATCAAATTTAAAGCAACTCAGAGTATTCTTGTCACAGTGCATCCCTGCTAGCAAGTCATATCTTTATGACAGTAGAGGTACTGCATTAGACAGTTCATAACTAGATTTGCCCTAGTTGTATGCTTTAGGACAGCAGCTGCTTCACTATCTATCACAGCAATAGCTAATACTACCTAAGCAGTCCAGAAAGGTAAACAGTATGAAATTCGCCAGAATTAATTTCTTTGAAAGCAACATTTTTCAATACCCTCTATAAAGGGTCTTTTATAAGAATGGGAAACAGTAGGAGAACAAAGTGGAGCATTCTCGCTCTGTAATATTTGTGTGAATAAACTTTCTTCTGTAAGCATAGTGAGTGAATGCATGTACATTTCAGAGGAGACAAAATATGATCTTAGAAGTTATTTCTATGCATTTGCAGTAGTAGCTGCAGGCTACCGCTTACCTAAAATGGTTAATGTGCTCTAAACATAACAATTAGATCTCAGTAGTTTGTGAGAGTTCATAATGATCCTGGACATTTAACAGCGTTCGTAACAATCCTGGCCTCAAACAACATTTTCATGAGATGTCTCTGAAACTGCGTGATGTGGGGCAGTGCAGCAAACAGCTATAACAATATGAAGGCATGGTTTGTCACAACTGCAGAAAATGCAGTCTCCTTAGATTTGTATTCAGTCTAAGGTCCTGAAGATTAAAAAGTAGAATTATGTTTGTTAACATGTTCTTTGCAAGAAGTACTTACACTATCTCAGGGATGAAGAGGTATATTTTCTTGATTGCTCAGAGCAAAACTACTGAAAGCAACTTTAAGTTTGCCATTCTAGTGGGCTTGCATTGATTCAAGTAGTATTTGACTCTGTCTTTATTACAGAGAAGTGTAGGGACTTTAATCATATGTTCTGATTACACCCCTAGGTATGATTTTTTTACTTAGTAGTTGGCAACCAAGAAGGAATTGAATGTCGTTCAGCTAGAATACTTTTATAAGATGTATAAGCATGCCTATTCAATTACAGTCTGTGCAAAAATCCTGATTTAGTAAGAGTGACATTAAGATCAGTGTATGCTTATGTAGACATAGTGCATTTTTCCCAGTGGAGTGTCAGCTCTCTGAACTAGCCACAGGGATATTTCGTAGCATGGAGATTTGGGCCAGCCAGTGGCCTGTTGTGTGCTCACAAGCTGTTCCTGAGGTTATTAATGGCAGAAATGAAGAGTTAGTTTTATTGCCTTCTGTGTGCCTCAGTACTTTTTCCTGATTAAATGGTGCTGGTTTTCACTCTCATTGGCAAATACGCGTTTGTTCACCAGATGCAATATTTGGACATAATAAGATCCCTCTCTCATATATATCCCTTCATTTTTCATGTTGTTTAAAGGCTTAGAATTATCAGTAGCTGGCATATTTATGAGTCTTTGTTTAATTACTAGTTATTGAGCTGAAGTCTTTGTTTTACGTGCTTGCCACCTACCAGTTAAACTTAAAGTCAGAAGAGACTTTTAATTTTATTCAGGACAAGCAAAGCCACCTTTTTCTGTAGAACAAACTGTATCCCTGAATCTTTGATTCAATGAAGAGTATGGTTAGAGATTCTTAAAAAGATGTTTAAATTATTTTTATTTACAGAGGTAGGGTATGGGAGAGGTTATGCAGCTGCTGATTCAGACATGCTTCATGGCATAGGGCAGTACACATGACTGTGTCAATTCAGGAATCATGCAAGCTGTGTATGCCTTGCCTCTCCCCATATTACATAAACATAAATTTATTTACCTTCCGTGAAGAGATGGGCTATATCTTGGCATTGTTCTTTGTGTAAAACACCTAAGAAATTAATGGGAACTATTTTCTGAGCATTGTTTTTTTTACTTTCTGGAGTTTTACTTCTTAATCCATAGGTGACAGAGATTGAGCAGCACTATTTTTTAGATGAAAACCTCTTTTTGTAATGCCTTTTATTTCTTCCTAATTGTCGTGTTCCTTCTAACCATTTTAAATTCCTTTCTACATAAATATCTGTGCTATTTGGGTCCCTTTTTCATTCTCCTTTTTCAAAGAAATACAGATTTCTTCTCAGATGTAATATTCATGTCTCATTTTGAGTTTACCTCAGGATACAGTATGGCCCATTGGTATAATGCAATTAGCTTGAACCACCATGCTGAAGTCAACAGAATGCTCATTAAGAGAAATAGGGCTTTAATGTTCGACATTAGGAAATGTCTATGTGGATAGAATTAATAGGGATCCAGAGCACAATACATTTTAAAACTTCCAATTTCTAGTTTAATTTTCCCTGATTTAAAAAAAAATCCTGTACTTTAAATCCATTATTGGGTTTTTGAGGGTATAAGCAATTTCTGCATATGGCAGTTGGAGTTAACAAAGTTGGAGTTACTGGTCTCACTTCGCCAGTGATCCTCGATTCCACTTGTGAAACTCAGAAGAAATTATCTATACTTTGTGGAAGCAGCATTTCAGACTCACTAATGACTGTTTGCTCTAAAGTACAAACAAGAGTTTCCTGCTCACCTTCACATTCAGAGGACAAGAGCTTTAAAAAACTTAGGTCTCCATTCTTAGCAGTAAAAATTCATTGTTTATAGTATTGCATACTGACTATCTTGATGATACACTTCTATGTCAGAAAAAATTGACAGTTCTATTTCTTTTAAAATTCTCATGTTATGCTTTTATTTGAAATCAAGGTTGTCCTTTCTCATCACACTTCATCACGGCAACAGAAAGAGGGGATCGCTGCAGTGAGCATGTGTGCTAGAACGCTAATTTCTCCACTCTGCTTCATGCAGCTCACACCTAACGTTTAATCTCTCTGAAAAGGAAACAACATGGATCCTTTCTGGATTTTTCCTTCATTCTTTCTTTTCTTTCTTTCTTTTCTTTCATTCTTTCTTTCTCTTTCTTTCTTTTTTCTCTCCTCCCCTTTTTTCCTCTCCTTCTTACTCTATTTCTTTCTCTCTTTCTTCTTAGTTAGCTAGAAAGAGCTGAAGCTTTTGCACTTGTCCTATCCCTCTTCTCCATTTTTTGCAGGTTTGAAAAGTGTTGAGTTTTCCCTTTTTTTCCTCGTATAAGGTTGCACAAGCAGAAGGAAGTGTCTGGCTTTTCAGAAAGAATGAAGATTGCTGCTACATGCTGACAGGAACTAAAATGAGTAACAGTAGATTTTTTCTCCTCTCTAATTTCTTTCTCTTCTACTAAACTCTACTAAAATTTCTAGCAAGTTTCAAATAAGGTGGATGTTTTGAGGCAAAAATGTGATAGATAAATTGAATGCCTTTGCTTCTAACAAGTCTAATTTGGTCTAATTTTTGGAGCATCCCTTTCTCAATCATCTCAGGAGTCAGATACAGGCAGCTGCCACCACCCTCTGTTTTCCAAGGGGCTCCTGCTCCAGAGGGGTTATTCCAGACCACAGTACTATCAGTGGATTGTTTGAAATTCACATAAAGAAAATTTCTGTCATATTTAATCCGTTTCATTACACAACATCCTGATGAAGAACCAGACTTATAAGTTGCTCATCAAAATCATACTGTAGTTTGGTAAATGCATGGACTTCTCCATTTCTATGGTTGCCAATTCGTCTGTTTTGTTCTGTCACCACACATTTTTTATCTTCTCTCACATGATGACTTCACTTGGTTGTGGACTGTGACCTTTCCTGACATGTCCCCATCACTGCCTGCCATATGTTTAACTGGGTGTTCTCCCTTGCTTGTTCACTCAAACAGCCACCTGTTAGTGCAGCTCTTTCTTCCTTCTCACTTTCCCACTTGGGGTTCTAGGCAAATGCTGGCCAGGTTGCAGCACTGGGTAGAGTAACATGGACCTTCATGCTCTGAAAGGCCTATGCCCCAAACAACAGTAATCCATGAAATCTACTGGGACTTTTGCTAATGAAAAAAAAATCTCTTTCCTGTTATCTAGTTTCCTTGCCACAATCAAAAAATCTTGGATTTCCCTCTCTGTTTCTGCTGAAGGGGAAATATTCCATTTTCATTTTTGGCTTTTTCTGTTTTCCTTATCCCTTTTACTTATTATTCCTGTTATCATAGTCTTCATACTTGGTTCTCTCTCAATTTAATTTTTGTCTTCTGGTTGTGTAAATTCCACAAATGTTCCTTTTGTTAACTCTGGCAAGGAAGAACAAGAAAATCAGTTTTTGCTTTCTCATATGGGTGATCAAGGATTATCCAAGGCTTCTATCTCCAGTACTAATGGCAGAATCTGCATGTTGCTGTATAGCACCAGATCAGGATTTTTTTTTTAAATAACTATTATGTTTTTTAATAAATATGTGTCCAGACAGTAAGATGCAGTGCAGTGTTTCCAAAAAGTGGGTCCCATCAATATCATAGACAAATCCTTACCTGATGTAAATGAGTATTGCTTCCCTGAAGTCACATTCATGGATGAGATGCTTGCAGTCTGGGCAATCTCTTTTGCTCAGACATGTGGAATGGCCCTTCTCTTCTGCTATCCTTTCCTTTCCCCAGCCTGGGGATCCCAACTTCACAGGAACTGGGAAAGTGAAAATATGGCAGTTTCCCTGTCCATGCAGAATCACTGCCTCCCTTCTATTCTCACAGGCATTTACTCTTTTCACACACTTCTTTTTTTTTCCTGCAATACCTGCCACAGCAAAGTGTGTAATTTGGGGTCTTGCTTTAAATGTTTCAGCCACAGCACAGGACAACAGGAGTCCTTCTGTGTGAAAATCATTACAGCCTATGTCATTTTCATATTGACAGGTTAGACATTGAAAATGTCAATAAACACAACACTCCCTTTTAGCTAACTGCTGAAAGGGTGCAACTGTGTAAGGTCTCCCATCAAAGACAAAACGTGTAGCCACTGTCTCTCAAAGATAGTGTAAATTTTACTGCAAAAACCTGAAAAAAGAATGATGCTACGACTGATAGCAACATTTAGTTGAATGGTACCTATTAAAGAGTCAAATACAGTCTTCCTAGCCCAAGAAATTGATGAGATGTATGTCTGGGAAGTGTTAAACTCGGACTGTTTTCATATACATGTGGGTATATAAGACCTATTGACTCCTTTAAATTTCTCTGAAGAATCAAGGTAAAAGAGGTCTACTTTTGCTTTCTGTTATTTCAACATAAACCTGGAATAATTTTACAGCAGTCTCAGACTGTCCTGCTGTTGAAAAACCAACTCTGATCCTAATTGTATGAGTATTATTAACATTATTATTACTACTAGTATTATTGTTGTTGTTGTTTTTATTAAAGACCATTAAATTATTTCATATATATGGTGGAAAACCAGAATGAATCATATTATAGCTCTAATTGCAGGATTAGATCCAATGATAAAAAAGCTGGTCATTTCTAAGAAGGCTATACAAAAAGGTTGTTCAGGATTGGAAAAGCACTTTTGTATCTTCTCCCCAAACTGCCTATCTTTCTCCATTACATTCTTTCAGTTTTACAGGTTGTTAGTTATAAAGAGCTGCATCGCAGAAATGCTTATCTTAATTTCTACTATTTGTGATAGTATTAAATTGTTCTTTACAGATCTACTACCAAATGTTATGGGAGGTAGTTTTCAACTTCTCTAATTTATTGATTCCTAAGACATTTTCCTGCATGGTGAATTCAAGTCAGCTGGACACAAGCTTAGTTTCCTTAGTTACCTTTCACAAACAGTGAAAACTACCTGTAACAAAAGTGGTCAGTCTATGGACCCCAGTATACTATGGACACAGGCTGAAAACCACTGATTTTAAAAAACATTAGAAAAGATGATGTAATAAAGTGCAATAGCTTGCTACGGCTTGTTTATATTTGAAGTCAGTATTGCAATAGAGTTGTAGCCAACAAAACTCAGTTGAACTTCCAAATATATCGTTCATCTTGAACTGAGGCAGTGAATACACTGGGTTAAGAATATTTTGCCAGAAGTGTATTGAGGATAGTTTCATACAGCTTCTTCACAAATAAAACGTATTTGTTTCAAATATTAGCATTAAGTACTGTTGTTTACGATTTTGATGTTACTTATTTGCTGTTACGAATCTGTGATAGGCAAAGAAATTGATTGTGAATTGAGATTCACCAATTCTAAAAATATTTTTAATGTAAGGGAAAAATTACCTTCTGAATGGTCATATGCTGCTTTGGTTGGTAGGGTTTGGGGATTTAATAGGTGAAATAACATGAAAGTACAAAAATGTGATAAATGGGAACATCTGTCATAATACAACGGTTTAAAACTTAGACACCTGATCTTTTCCCATATCATACTTCACAGACTTTTTTGCAGACTTTTCTGCAGTGAAGATATATTTTGTGAAATAGTTTTTCCCACTGTATAGTTCCCAAATTATTATGTTCTCTATATACACATACTTAAATAGCTCTATATATACATGTATGTACTTCTTATTTTTTCCATCAGAGACAGAGGCTACACTGGCTGGTGCATAATGTCAGAAGAGTGGAAAAATCTGCCCTTCTTTAGAGAGATGACTGTGCTATATTGCCTGTCTGTCATGATTTCAGGTTGGATAGATTCTCTTTCTTCCTTCCATCTACAAAGTGTTGTTGCATGGATCCTTTCCTGTTTCCAGCTCAGCCCAAAATACAGAGCTAATCAGGATAAGTGTCACTTAACAGTGTGTTCAGTGTGTTTGGTGAGTGGATGTTGCACACACTGGTACAGTAAACCTGCTTGATACAAGTAAAATACAGATTTTAAAGAACATAGATTAGGTGGTCACCTCAGCAGGCTCTAGAAGGCTCATGAAACTGCTTTGGACCACAACTGTCCCTGTGGGATGTGCCTAGGGCACTGCTGCAGAAATTGGTACCTAGACCCATGGCCATTTCTAAGCTTGGGACGTGATTTCTCTGCATGCCCTCCTCAGACCCTGAAAGTCAACTCCAATTTTGAGGAAGGAGAGGGCCAGGAGTCTTTCCCACCCTTTTTGAACCCCTGGAAGAAAATGGCCTGCATTTTTCCACCATCCTACACTCATTGCTCTAACATTAGAAACTGTTGTCATCCATCCTTGCTACAAGGGACACTGGGGATCACATGCTTATTTTGACAAGATCCCATTTTTCTCCACTTTAATTTGGCATATTATCTCACTGTGAAAACTCTGAGAGACAATAATTTCCAGAAAGAGATTTTTACCTGTGTTGCTGTTTTACATTCACATGAGGACTGCAAGTGCCTGTCATTTGCCTGTTTGATGGCAAAGTGGAGAAATGAATGGCTTTTGTTCCATTAATTCTCTACAAACGGGCACCATTTGTGTTTCTACCAGTGTGTATTCATTTTTAGATGTATTCAGTCTCCCATGACAGCTTCCAGTAATGATCTTTTTCTTCTGCCAAGGCTATGACAGAAGTCAGGTTAAAACAAAGCAAAGGATTGGCGGAAAAAAAATCTAGGTATTTACACGTTGCTGGGATTTCAGTCTCCTTTAGTTCAGCTATTTCTGGCTGCTTTTTGTAGCTGTCTTTTTTTTTTTTTTTCTTTTCCTTTTCTGAGCTGTAAAACACTAGAAGAAAAATACAAAAGGTGTAATAATAACTGTATTATTTAGGCAAGAGGGTGGCTATTTTTCCTCAGACATGTAGAAGGCATTGTAACAGGATCAGTTCTAAGTTGTCTTTCAGTTTAGCCGAGCCTTTTGGCATGATGATTATAATGGCTTCAGATTCTGATTTCTGCACCAAGCTCCTGAGCCTAAATGCTCAAAACAAATCCATCTTTTTTTAGAGTGTATTAAAACCTAGATGCTTTCTGGTGAGATAACATTCCAGAAAGTACTGAATTCTTGATTTCTGATGGTCACGTGCTTTTGAACTGTGTCAGCCTGAAGAGCTGAACTGCTGTTTGAACTTTTTGTCTAATACTCGCCATCCTCATCTACCTCATGTTCTGTAGATAACAAATCTTAATTTTGCTTTCTTGTTGACAAGTATCATTGTTCTGCGATGAAAGAAGTAGCTTTTCCCCCAGCATGACATCTTTCCATCACACTGAAAGCAGTGGGGTGGAAAACATATGACTCTTAAGTATAATAGTCGAATGCTTAAATTGCTATCATTGTGCCAGGTAACAACATTTTTGTGGCAGAGAGTACCAAGGAAATGGGGGTATGTTTATTGTGTGAAAGAATCTGCATTTGCATTATTAGAACTCCATGCCCCTGCTCTGAGCTATCAGTTTTCCACTTTATGGTCCAACAGAGATTGGCACCACTGCAAAGATATTTTGTTCTAGTCTTTCAGCAGAAACAATACCTGCTGTTACTCCCAAGTAGACAAACTGTCTACTGTGGGCATGTCTTTGAGCAGCAGCACACAGAGCACCTCCCTTTGCTGGGAGGGAAGCACATTGTAGTTTGGGGGCATAGCAAAAAGAAGAAGTTCAAAAGACCAGTTTGGAGGCTCCTGAGAGTTCTTTTACAGTTACCAGGAAGTCATCTATGTCGATGTTTTTCCTTAGCACACCTAAAAACCTGAGGTGTGTAGAGTGGCAGAGAGAGTTTAGTGCCGTGTGAAGATGGCAAGATGTCTGCGCTGGCTGGCCAGTCTGAGAGTCCCTACCAAACAGGCATGTGGTTCTCAATGAACACTGTGGCAAGGCTTCCAGTTACTGTGCAGATCCAGGATAGGGGGGCTGCAGGCATTTTAGCTAGTTTCCTCTGTCATCCCAAGTGTCTTCTCATAGAGCCTGCATGCACTCCTCATACATACTGAGCAGCAGGTTGCTATACCATATAGACTAAGCAGTTTCAGCAGTGGCTTGGGGACATGCAGTCTCTCTCAAGTATTTGAACTGTGGGTGAAGTCTCTTCCTTGATAACACAGATTATGTGACTGCCTGAAGCACCAGAAAGTCTGTGCTGGCACTGTTAGTAGCAAAGCACTGCAGCTGGATTCCCATTGATCCAGCTGACAGAGCACAGGCTCCTATCGACAAAAGAAGCCTGTCTGAGAGAAGGAAGCTTGTACACCCTACAGAAGAGAAGTC
Organism: Buteo buteo; assembly: GCF_964188355.1. NCBI lineage: Eukaryota > Metazoa > Chordata > Aves > Accipitriformes > Accipitridae > Buteo > Buteo buteo. The sequence goes on from NC_134204.1 coordinate 37,932,205, forward strand.
AGAGTGGCAATATCAAGCATGTCATGAAGTCACCAGAGCTAACAAAGGATCACAATCAAATGTAATGTATCACAAGTGCCAATTAAATGCTTCTGCAGTTTAGTGCTTCATAGTCTAGGAGAAGAGAATGGGTCCAAAGGGCAGACATCGTTGAATTTACTTTTAGTTTCTCAAGTACATTGTTCTGAGGAAGCTGAAGGAGAACTGCCTTGATGAGTTTTGACTTATAATGGTCTTTGCAGTCACCTTCTGTTGCAGTAGTTTCATCTTCTACAAAACCTGGCAAATCTTTCCCCTGAAAATGCTAAATTAGCTATCTATCCAGAAAATACGTGCAATTCTTTTGGAGAAAATCAAGCATTTTAATAACAACCTGCTATAGAGCACTGACTAAAAAAGGTTAGGGTTTTTTGTTCTCCTCCATCAAGAAGAGCACAAGCATGCAAGAATAAAGCAGAATCCCATTCTTACTCTGGCAGAATATGGACATGTGAACCAAAATCCAGCCAAAACCAAAGAAAAGTGTGAATGAAATGGATATGTGAATATGAATAATCACAATAATCATAATATTTTCTTTGTTTTGTCATCTGTTTATAAATTCTTGGAACTTAATTCTGTCTAAATGTTGCTGCTTACAGAATGGCAGCCTCTGGATTTCTGTATCATCAGAGAATGAACTACATATGGCTTCGTTTCCACATCTGTGGGCTCTCCTGTGTTGGCCTACAAAATCAATTGGTTGGTTATGTGTGACTGAACCTGAAAAACTCAATCTTCTTTTATGTAGGAATATCCCTTCTAATGAAATTTGCATATAAGGATAGGAGTTGTTTTTCCCACATCCAAGATTTTAATGCCTCTATAAACCCTCATATAGAAGTTGTAGCTTTTAAATTTATTTAATTGCTTCTTTTTAAATCAAAGGTGGTTTCAGAACGAGGTTACATTTATTCTTTTCCCTGAAGGAGACCTGAGAAACAGGAATTTCTCTTCAGTTCCTTCTGCTGCTGGGTGTCTACCATTTGCTTCTAGAGCTTTGGCTGAACCACTGATTGTCAATATATTGCGTCTGACGTGCTGGTTGGGTAAGGGTCCATGAGGGTCTTGGTCTGCATTTAAAAATAGTAATAGCAGAGAAACGTGGCTAGCTGGGAATGCTGGGCTGATACCAAGTAGGATCCGCAAATCACTTCCAGTGGATCAGTGGCAGATAAGGCAACAACACCAAAATCACTGAGCTGGCCAGCCAGACACTTAGTGTGTTGGAAGGTGGATCTCAGTCACTCCACTGGTTATATTTAACAATTTGGCTACTGATCAGTGACTGAAGTTTGTTTACTCTGCCTGAACAGTTGCAAGTTATTTTTGGCTCAAGTGCCAAGCAAGTACATTGATTGCATCTGTCACTGGGCCTACTGTTACTAGCACAGTTACAAATTGCCTTGCCATTGTGAAAATCATCTTACAGCCTTCAGTTATGGTTGCTGATTGTGGTGTGCTTGCACCTGAATTCCTTGGGACATAGGAGAATCCTGCCTGGTACTTGGTGCTGCACACGATTGCCTGTCACAGGATAATGTTGGCAGGCTGTGCCAGAAAAATGCTGAGGCTGCAAACTGTCATCGTAAGGTATCAGTGAACTGAAGGGCAGATATCACTTTGGCAGGGGTTGCAAGTCTCCATATCACAGACACGAGTCCAGTTCCAGTTTGCTGTACAGCCTGGAGCTTGTTCTCTCCACAATAATTTAAAAAGTACAACAACTCTTCATCTTGATTGTAAAACAGGATTTTGGACCCAGTTGAAACAGTGGCTCTGATCCAAAACTTTCTTCAGCTGAGTAGTGACAATCAACCCAAGTCTCAGATTGAGCCCCACATTAGTATCCATGTGAAGGGCAACTTTGTTTTTCTCGGATTCTCAGAACTTCTTGTGTTTGAACTGCAGACATGCCCTTTGAAAAACAGAGAGATTTGTTTATAATTGGCTAGATTTGCAAGCTTGCTTTATTACATTATTTCCTGCCCAAAGTTTCTTAATACTAAATAGAAATTATTATGAAAACTTCTTACTTCAGGGCATTTCTAGGCTAGCAGGGCTGGAGCAGAACCTGTCACTGCTGGTCCGGTTTTATTTCTGGAAAAATCTGCTAAACTGAGCCAGAGTTCAAGTCCACAAGGGGAACACATACACACATAACATTCGTGCACGCACTCAGTGAGTTAGTTCCAACTCCTGTTGTCGGACTTTCAACCTGATGCCTTTAAACTATACATAAGCAGTTGCTCTGCTAACTTGATGAGCATCTGATTTCTTGCAGTGTCCTGTAAAACTTATTTTGCGAATGTATCTCAGAGTCAGGAATATCCCTGTTTTTCTGTTTTGCCAACTCACTGGCTGTCAGTGGAGTAAAAGTGGGAGTTGGGGAGAGAATCAAACTCAGCATGAAGTATGGGACTTCAGCCTAAAATGTAATATGGAATCTTTACCTCTGAGCAGAACTGTGGTATCTCATGCCAGAAAACAATACAGACTCGGCCAGCTAGGGATTAGCTGTTATTATTCTGGGTTTTTGTTGCTAACTTCTTTATGCTAAACCCATAAGAAGATAAAAAATCAACTTCAGAGGTGGTAAAGAGCTGGGTAAGGAGTTGGTACTCACCTGTGATTTCCTCACTCTGGTACTGCATGGCTGACATCTTCCATATCCTGAGAGACCTCCAGAGCTCTGCATAATCTGCCTTTACTGCTCTAAGGGCATTTAACCACAATAGCAATGAGCTTCATAGGAACACCTTTAGAAATATGCAAGAGCTTCATCCAAAGCCTATTGAACTTATAAGTGCATTTTCTTGATTTTAATGGGGTTTGGATTAGATTGTCGGGGAACTTAATGGAGCTGCTTCTGACATTTTGTGCGGTAACAATCTGCAGTTCAAGCCTCTGACCGCACTTCAGCAATTTGAAACTCAAAAGATTTCAATGTGGAAAGTCTGTGCTTCATTACCCTGCTTTAAGGGGAGGAAGCTTAATATGTAATAGAAATGAGTATGAAAACTGCTTACTTCAGAACATTTCCAGGCATAACTTGTTGCAGTAATCCATTTTCATTCCTGGTGGGGGCTTCCTACCCAGCCCTTTATAGACTGAAAAAGGCTTCATCTCCCTAAACCCCCCCAGGATATATTAAGTTCAGGACTAGAATGCATTGGAAAAGGAAGATTCCATCCCACAGAAACTTCAGAATTTCAACATTGGTTCTAGTTTCAAACCAAGACGAGTTGACATTTCAAAGCTTTTCAGAGACTGAAATATTCCCCAGACCTCTGATTCAAAAATGTCAGTATTTTGTTTTGAACTGTATCCACCAAACCATTACTCTGAGCTGTAGATTAGAGGTACAATATCCCTTTTCACTCCTTTGCCTACCATGCTGATCAAGCAGTATCTCCTGTGGTGCTTATTTTCATGACGAGTGCTCAGCCACCCCTAATCAGATGAATATGCCCATAGGTCAGTGTCTCGGCAGGCTTTTCTAGTTCTGCAGCTTAAGTGAATCTATTTCTCCTGGTAGCTGGGTCTTTCCTAGTGTGTTACATCTTTGGCATCCCTGGTAACAGCCATCCCAAAACCTCCCCTCTGTGTTTTGTTCATGTTATGGGTAGATGCTGAAAGAAACAATTCTGCCTTCCTGTTCCTTGCTAACCATCTGCAGATTTCTGGGAGGATGGTGACATATTTTCACCCATACCTTCATCTTTTGCAGTGAGTTCTCTGCAGCCTTGATGGAGAGTGAAAATAATATTACGGAAATGACATATTCTCATCTCAACTCAGCCAAACCTATGTTTCTTCTGCTCATAGAGACAAAAGTTATTATTCTCATGAACTGTGTATTTTTTCAGGAACACTTTAATATTTCTTTGCCTAATCTTTTGCTTTCATAAGAGTCCAACCTATATAATGTTTTCATGTAAGAGCTACTAAAAAGTAATATAAGAGATCTGGAGTAGTGTTTTTCATTTTAAAGCATCAGTGACTCCCTTGCAAACACTACCAACTTTTTACTGAATGTAATTACCTCCAAAAGATGGAAGAAGGTTTTCCCTAGGTAGTGAAGAGGGGAGGGGAAGCAGTGAACTTGGAATATTTTTTATTTCAGGCATTAGTTAATTACTCATAAGGGTTTTCAATGAAAATTTCATACATATTCCCACAGCTCTGGATATCTATTAAAGCAGATAATCTAATGGAGTAAAGCAAAAAGCTCTGCAGAAACCTTGGGGAGCAATAGGAAATTCATTTAATTTCATCAAAATATCTAATAATGTAAAATTATCTGAGAGACTACCAAGTACAGGAAGATTAAAACACATTTTGTACACACCATATCATTTTTGGTGTTCACAAGAGGTCTCTGTTTTGCTCCTACTTCTATCTGAAATACAGCATTTCAGAAAAAGAATTGGTTTTATGCTATGCAATGCTGTCCATCTCAAAAAGAACAATGAACCTCAATATAACTTCCTTTCACACCTGAGAATTTCCTGGCAGTTTCCTCTACATGTTGTGACCTAGCTCCAAATTGCTCAATTTATAAATTAACTTTAATCAGAGTAGAGCCCATGGCAACAAGTGAGCTGATGATTCATGAAATTAAAAAGGCTTTAAAGTAGTAAAGGCTGGTTTTGAAATTGGTTGCCTCCTACCTGGATTTAAGATCCAGCCCTTTTCACATCCAGCCAGTTCACATGTTCTTTTCAAAATAGGTGAAAGCATATAGATTTGGATACCACTCTAGACTGAACCATTGAGTGAATATAAAATATGCTATGAGCAGATATGAGAGGGAATCCTGGCCTTTCCTCTGATATCTGGGTTCCTCAGAAGGACCGTTCTCACTGTGGGTGCTAGTGAGCTGTAATGCGCTTGAAGGAAATTCATCTGCTTTGTAGGCATTATGTCATACAGTTTTCAGATCATGCAAGTGATTTTTTCACATTTGTCTATACAGAGAGGTTCAAGAAAGTTAAAGCAAGTGAATCTGCATATATCAAAGGTGGTTCAGCTCCCTAAATCTTACATGGTATCACTGGTATAATTTATATATCTGTACTTGGAAGCTCTCTATGGAGTAGTCACAGTCAAGATAATCTTAACTTTGCTTCAGCTATCTAACCATTATTTGTCATGGTGTTTCTAATGTGATAAAATGTTCCTTGCAGTCTTGGTATGACTAGGTTTTCAGGGAAAGGTATCATTTATGCATGACTGTTACTCCATTAGCCATCATTAATTCCCCTGGAGACATCATAATATAATGCAGAAGCACAGCAGACTGACCCAGTTCTGACCCAGTAGAAGTGGGTAAAGTCAAAGAAATTTGATGATAGCTTTCATCAAGCCTGAACCTAAACCTATAATGATTTAAATTAAATTATTTATATTATCAATATGACAGATAACTAAGAAAACTGCTATTGTGCAACTAATAAAATAATGATGTTAGGAATTGAATTGTTGATAGTAAATACTGGTTATTAATCAAAGCCTGCATTTTCACAGGCAAGTGAAGAGAAAGTGTCAAACCCAGAAGTATATCTCACCCTAGCAGAGATCTGCAATTCTGCACACATAGATTTGCTTAAATAAGAAATATTAGCCTGAATGCTTAAGAATGTGAGTTACACATGTAGCTTTTATGAGCCTGGATGATAAGTGCCCTATTTGTTCTTATCAGCTTCTAGGACCCAGCTCTCTGATTTAAGTGAGACTCACAGATGCAGGAAAATTTAAAGCTGAAATAAGCACTTTATTTAAAATTCCTTATGTTTTATATATTCTCTGTTTGGCTAAGAGTGTTAACGCAAACTCTTCAGAAGTAGAATTTATACAGAAATATTTTTTCATTGCTTACTTTGCATGCCAGAACGCTAGAAGGCCTTTCATTTTCTAGTATGTATAAAGATAATTATAACACTGTATGGACTTGCTTAATTTCTTGGATTTCAATTATTTGTGTGCAAAATTCATAACTTGAATGCAGAATTCAAAGTTCAAACAAAAAGCTTACATTAGCACTGTGCTAAATAAATTTATATTCCATTTATTTATTTTTAAATGTATTTAATTATACATTTATATTTGATTGTCCTGGGAGCTACAGGTTTTTTGCAAACTGAGAAGCCTAGTTTATATATTAAACTTTTAGAATTTTGAACCAAACAATTTGCATGTAAGCATAAAGCCAGTTTCAGAGCAGTTTCAGAGCATTTCTGACTCTCAGTTCTTTTGTTCTAACCATTCCCTCCTTCTTTATCAGATCTTTAACAATGTCTGAATGCAGGCATTGATAGTGTGGAATGGGATTATTGTTAAACATAATTAAAACCACATGGTTTTCCCAACTGCATAGCAGGTAAAATTTCACTGAGATCTCAAGACATGTTATTATTTATCTGGGCTGCTCTTTTATCTATCTGTCTGCTTCCTAGCTGTCTTCTTATCTATTATTTCAGGCATTTTTCTTTGTGAAACTCTAGAAAGTGTAATTTCTGATAGGACTCTGACCAAGAAATGTTCACAATGCCCTAAACAAACAACCTCCAACAATAGTCTTTTCTTTCTCTGGACTGCAAAAGCCATTGAGTACTAACCTGCTCCACTATCTCACGTCTGAATTCAGTTCAAAATCCCAGCCAGATTTGCGCAGCCTCTCTCATTGTTAAGGTACTTTATGGCCCTCTAGAGATGCTGAGAGAGAAATTTGGCAGTAATTAGTTGCAGAGATGGATCGAGCAGTCAGTCAGTAAGTGCTCACGTTGAACTGCACATCTTTTTTTCTTGCCAGATCGTTGGCTGTGACCGCCAGCTGGGAAGCGCTGTCAAGGAAGATAACTGTGGGGTCTGCAATGGCGACGGGTCCACCTGCCGGCTGGTTCGAGGCCAGTATAAGTCCCAGCTCTCAGCAAATAAATGTAAGCTGTCTCTTCTCGTAAAGTGCCATCTTCCACTCTTGGTGAAATACGTGCGTTTTGGAAGCTAGATTTCACCCCACTCAGGCAGTTGAATGATCGTGGTCAGTCTGGTTGTCCCCACAATTTCTTCCCTCTTGGGTTAAATCAGGCTTGCTCAAAATACAGCTCTGGCTGTGGGAGTGGACAAAGGATTGTGGAAAGTCACCAGTATATTCCCCATCTCCGCTAGCTAGTTGCTTGGGAGAAGAGAGAGAACAAGAAGAGCTGGCTCCAGCCACACTGCTGTTGCTGTATTAGCTGGCTCAGCATAGGACACAGTCCATGCTGCTCTGAACAGAGTGCTTTATGCTGCTGTACAGCAGGGGGGTCCCTTGGGGGTGAGGGGGGGGCAACCTGTCACAGTGCTTCCTCCCAGCCCTACACCTGCAGCATGTCTGCCTGCAGGCTGAGTCCTAGGGTGGACTGAGGCGCCTAAGTCATCAGGAGGTGCCTACATGGATGGGTACAGACAGATGTGGGCTTTCCCGCATACTGTCTGAGCCAGCTTCAACTCATGAGTCGTAAAGTAGCATTAGCATGCCCCAGTGAGAGAGCTCATTTATCCTGGACCCTAGGCAGGCTTTCCAGCCTCGTTACAGCACCATAGATGGAGCTATGAAAGTTTTGGGAGGAGAGATAGCACATGTCTGGTCAGTATGAAGGAAGGGTAAAAAGGTAGGTGTACTTTCATGCCTATGTAGACACACCTGAGGAATCATGTGTGCTAGCCTACAAACCTGCCCCCAGCCATACTCAGTGGCACTAGAGTTTAATCAGACCAGCTCTACCATTCTGGAGCACTCTTCCCAGTATTGAATAGCACATGACCTAAAAGATTCAAATAGCAGTGTAATATCTGCTGAAGACTGTGTGTGTACACTTTGGGATTCCTGTATAGGTAACATTCGGTTTCTGTTAGGAGCAGTGAGAGATGATTTTTACAAAAGCTTCTCTCTGTCAGGGAATAACTGCTTGGGTGTGGAGTGCAGCAAACAGAGCAGTAGCTAGCACAGTGCACCTCTGGGTCTGTGTTTGCTAACTGAGAGGGAGAGAGTAGAAGAAAGAAAAAGAGAAGGATGGAAGGAAGGAAGGAAGATGGGGAGAGAGAGGAGGATGGAAGGAAGGAAGGAAGGAAGGAAGGAAGGAAGGAAGGAAGGAAGGAAGGAAGAAACAAACGAAGGAACAAACCGAGGAACAAAGGGAGAAAGAAAGAAAATGAAGGAAAGGAAGAAAGAAAGAGAGAGAGAGAGAGAACGAAAGAAAGGAAGAAAGAAAAACTGTTTTGTATGAAGGAAGGAAAGGAGTAATCCTCATAAGAGCTCCATTGCTGAGGCAGAACTGCACATTAGAGTGCAAAGGACATAATTCACAAAGATTTAGGAATGGAATTTCACCTCATTGTTACTGTTTCTGCAATGTGCATGAACAAATTCAGAAATCTCCAGGCTACTTGAGACATGATAGTATTTATGAACTTTTTTGGCAAATGTCTTTTCCTGTAGGAATAATTCAATGTTTTTCAGTTGCTTTGTGGTAAAAAGGTGCTCATCTCTTTTCTACTGAGGATAAAGGCACTAATATATTATGCACAGTATGAAAATGTTAATAACATGAAGTCCCTACTCCCAATGGTTTGCTGTTAAATATAAAGAATGCTATACAGGTAGAAGAGCAGATGGCAGAGAGCATAGTCTTTGAGTGAGACAAATGTAAAAAAAAAAGTTAGAGAATGGATTGTTCAGGATGGAGCATGGATGCAAATAATTGTTATACAGGACTGAAGTAGATAATCAGATTTTGTATGCATGCTGTATAAACCATGTGTGATTATTCTCCCCCCTGCTGTAGACATACATGTTGTTATGCAATACAGTGAATTTTGAATGTGTCAATAGTTAGTGCTCCTTTAAATTGGCTTTTTACAATTGTAAAGGCGCACTTACGGATCTTCACATATGAATTAATATGAATTCTTTTTGAGGTTTCCTCCCAAATGATTTATGTACGTGCTGTGAAAATTTGAGATTTTAAATGTTGAAAAGCTTTAAAAAGTCTACTCTGTGTTTATTTTCTGCCTTTATTCTCCTCAGCACTGTTTAAAAACCTGTCACTTTGGCACTATGTTTGTGTCAGCATCTTGTTTATTTGTCACTGTAAACATATCTACATAACCACATCAGGGATCAGGGCCTAATTTATTTGCTGGAATGACTGGATTACTTTTGGCTAGTCAATAGCTTAATTCCAAGTTACCTCTATAAAATAATCCTTGGTTCTCAAGAATAATGTTTATTTTGTCCATGGTATGAACAAGGCATTAAAAGCCTGTGTGAGCCAGACTGCCACACAATGTCAGAAAAAGAAGAGGCATTGTGCAGCAGTGACCAGATATCAGCAGAGGTGTTCTGTGGGCTTACTTGGGATTTTTACTTGCCTAACAGAGCACAGCATTCAATTCTGAGGACTGTGCTAGGGAAATTGGTCAATAACCTTTTTTCCAGTGCTGTGCCAATAGTTTCTAAAGTTGTTTATATCTCAAAACCATGCCAGACACAGTCTTGAGCTCATCATCCTGGATTCATTTTCTCTTGATGCTCATATCCAGTTCCCTTCTCCATGCTGTTTATATCAGGCAGAGGCATAGGAGAAGGATAGTACTAGGAAGAAATTCATAGACCTTTCAAACACTTAGCACTTGCTATGGGAACAGCTTCCTCAGTATTTATAGGGGTAGCATACATCTCCCAGTGGCCTCAGAAACAGAAGCATAGCAGGGCAAGAGGCAATGGGATGTCAAATTCTCTCCTACATTTTATGAAAAAGGAAGCACCTGTGTCTATGCTCTTGTTTCTATTTAAAACAAACAAACAAACACACACACACACACCCCAAAAAAACAAAAACCAAAAAACCCAAACCTACAAAAAACATTGTTCATTCCTTTTCTCCTTGTCCTAAACTTAAGTGGTTCAATCTTTCTAACTCTGCAGAAGGTGAATCTTTCTCTTTCTTATAATACCTCCTTTCGGAAAGAGTGTATGTACCTTCCTATAGAGATAAGCTGTATTTAAGCAGGCTTCTTTGTATTCACCAAGGAGCTGAAGAGTTGATCACAAAAGTGGTGGGTGAGTTCTTCCAATCACCTTGTGCAAAGTTAGTATTTCTCTAAAAAAGGATTGACATCTACTAGTGAAGTAGGTTACTTTTAAAAGAGATTTGCAGAAATTGCTATGCTGAGGCAGGATAGATACTTATCTGATTACTTTTGCCATGGCTGTCAAAAAGAGATGCAGTTCCAGATTTCCATTGAATATCAATAGTAATGGGGAAATAGAAACAGCTCCATTTTTCATCATGAGAACTGACAGTTAGACTATTTGGACAAAATCCAAATTCAAAATCCAAAACCAGAAGAAACTGATCTCTCACAGGAATCTGATGTATGTACCTGACATATAACCTTTGCCTGAAACCTTGCACTTTCTTCACAGCCCTGGGCCACTGTCCTCTCAGTTATCTGGGACTCTCCCTTGCCTCCCTATGCATCTTCTCTGGAGAAAACCAACTGCCTGTTAACACACTTTGCACCTTTTCTTCCAAGTACTCCACACAGCTGCTCCACAATCTTCATCTTTGCTTATTGTTGGAGGGAGCTGTGACTAAATATTACCATGCTTACTTTCACATGTCTCTTCACAGGAAATGTCTCCTTCTTATCACTTTTAACCTCAGGAAATTATCCTTCAGTCCCTACTGCTTCTGCTTTGTGAAAGCAGGAAGCACTGTGATAAGCATAAAACCTACTGAGGTTTGCATTTCACATCAAGTGTGCTAGGATTTCAAATGGACAGCAACGACAAGATCAGGTGAAATATAGACCTAGCAATACCCTGGGGCAGAAGAGACATGCTAAGAATATGTGATATATAAGCTTGTGTGATCTTTAAACTGCCCAATTTATCTGTGACATATCAGTGAGTTGTTAGCTCTCCAGCACAGAGCTCATAACTGAGAGACGGTCAAATATAATAATTACATGGGACTGTCTTTAAGTAAGACTTGTAAAAAGACCATTAATATTTTTTGAAAAATTGAAGGTATTGTTTTCCCAGACTCATTCCAATAAATGTGATATATATACAGCAAAATGGTAAGTCATACTCATGGATTTTCTTCCCCCACATGGATAAAATGTATTTATCCTACTGGGTATCTTGCATATGAGTACCAGAATGGCACCAGTAAAATCAGCGTTAGAATACCAATATTTAATGAATTTTGTAAGACTTGAATATTTGCCTTTTCAAATAGAAAACCTGAATTCTGTGTAGAAATGAAAGCTGTCTATCTTTGCTAATTATTGTGGTATCAGAGATATGTATAAGCAGAATGTGTGTTGAATAGAGTTTAACCCCAGTGTTACAGAAGTCCTAGGAGACACTGAAATTTTTGGATGGGTTGAGGAAACATACCAAATCAGATTTTGAAAATGGAGACAACATTCAGAAGAGCCTGGGCACATAAATAGGCTTTAACTCCATGCAAGTCTCGTGATACTCAGGGATTTATCAGACTGCCTACATTTTTCCCCTCACTTCTGGGATATTAGGAGGCCACAAAGTATGGATATTTCATTCCATAAATCTCTCCAATATAAGAGTGTCAGAAATTCCTATGATGCATGACTGAATTTAAAATTTAAAAGGTCTCTACTTCACATTTTTGATATATTATAGGTTTGGATGAATATGTTTTTTTTAAAGAAGTCCCCATTTCTTGTAGCTTCCTGTCTTTCTGTTGCCTCTTTAATAACTATTTTGCTGGTAACTGAGAATCCTGATTTAGCTAGGCTGGAACAGTTTTCCCAGTTTAGTCTGGTCAGAAACTTAAGGACCCACCTCATATGTTTGGATGAAAGATTATATGCTTTTATGGGCTGAGTTAGCCTTACCTGACAAAGTGACACATTGCTTTGAGACCAGAGCTATAATTCTTGCTAGCAGGCATTATATGACACAGATGTGAACAGTTCTGATGAACAGATAGCGAAAGAGGCTTCGTTCCTGTCATGTCTACCACCTCTCAAAAAACCCCCTCCTGTTAGACATGCATACTTCTTCTTTCCTGACTTCTAGGTATAGGAGAAGGAGGCAGAAAGGACAGGGAAAGGTGAATGAAGAACCTAGGCTTGCTGGTTAGTCCAGCTCAGCATTCTCTGGACACCCACTCCACAACCCTGGCATAGAGTTGGGAGCATTTTCTATCATCTTTCCACACTTTTCCTTCCTGTTTCCCTTCAGGACATTACTGAGGTTGCTGCCTCTTTAGACATGCTTACCTAACTAACTTTCACAGCAGCGTGTAACCTACATGCTAATTCACACCTCAGTTTAAATCCAGTTGGCAAAGCTCCCAAGGGCTGCATAGGTGCAAGATCCTGCTCTAAGACCTGTTTACATGACAGTCTAATGGGCTTCTCTTTTTCCAGGGGCTTTCTGTTAGTGGTGTGGAAAGGGAAGCAGAATTATAGCACTTCTAGTCATTGAAATAAAAGGTGTGAAAAGGAAGGCATGCCTGAGGGCAGTGGGAGATCATCACATAGCATGGGCAGGGTTATGGAGAAGCTGTAGGGTTCCACTGGGAAGGAGCCAAGTGAAGGAATGGGCTATCCTGGATAAACATCAGAATAAGCTTATGCTTGTCTACTTCACCACAAACACCAATTCAAAAGACCTGGAAGAGTTTTAAATGGAGTCGTAGTGAAATAGAAAGCTATTAGCTACTTGTGAAATCCAAAAATGGTTGTGAAGGAGTTGAGAATAAAGAATATCAACAGGTTTGGGTTCTTCTAAGTAGAAGGTTCTTACAACATTCAACAAGTTCTTTTTTCAGATTTTTAATATTATCTCATAATTCATAGGCTTGTTTAATTGGTCCAAAAGCTTTTCTTTTGACTGTCTTGTAAGCACCTATTTCACTGCTTATTTGAAAACAGATTGGAATTTCTTTGCTTATTTACTCCATGCATTTTTGCCTTCCCACAGTGGATGATACAGTGGTTGCTGTTCCCTATGGAAGCAGGCAAGTTCGCCTCGTGCTGAAAGGACCAGATCATTTATGTAAGTAGAAAAAGTTAGTGTACATTTGTTTAAGAAAGCCTTGCTAACCCGCAGTGCTCTGTTTACACTGTGGTGTCTGGTTTCCCTCTCTCAGATCACTGATTTCAACACAGGGATGAGTCCTGCCCTCAGAAGCTCTCCTCAGACCCCACTACATGAGTGGTACATGCTCTTTTCAGGGCAGAGCTTGGCCAACATTGCAGAATCCTTTGCCCCTCCATAATCTTTCAGTCATTTCTGTTTGCTTATCCTTTAGCTGGCTCATTTGGTGCCAAGTGCTTTTGTTTAAAATTAATAAAATAAATCCCACTGAGTGAAAAAATATTGAGGACAGTAAAGTATAAGCTTCCCTACAGCTGAGCTTAGCCGTCAAGCTGCTCATGACTTTAACACATGTTTCTGTTATGATAATCTCTCTCACTCCCATAGATGCACATACAGATGCGCAGGGGCACACACACAAAATCACAGTCTAAAGATCAGAAACAGCATGCACGAGTCAAAACAAGCTCCTTAGTAGTGATACTGCTCCAAGGAATTAAGACCACTGAGTGCTGCTAGCCCATCACTTGGTGGCTATAACACTTCCCTGCTTCATCTGACAGGGATCTGCATATCCCAGCAGCTGTGTATCCCTTCTGTGGGAGAAAAGTCTCAGGATTTGAGAATACTCTGGGAGACCTGAAGGCAAATCCATTTATTTCATGAATAGAAACACCTTGCATCCTTCTCTCTTACCTTCCAGTGCAGTAGCTACTCACAAGATGCTCCTTTTTTCAACAGCAGCAAATGAACACTACAGTGTTGGTAAATGGGATTTACTGTCATAAAAGACACAAACTGTACTTCATTACCTCTCAAAGCACAAATTATTGTAAGATAAGTAGGGCTTCCCTTCTTTTCCAAATGTAATAGGACTTCCCTGCAGCGTGGACCAGTTAGGAGTCCTCTATGCTTGTCAGCGTAAATGCAAACGTTAGTGTCAACAAGGAGGTGAAACACCAAATCATTCCCACTCTCTCCAGATTTCTGTTGCCCAAAGAATTTGTACAGAGTGGCAAAATAAGGGGTGGTTTATCAGTCCTGTTCTGTAGCTCACTGCTTGTGTTGAGAAAGCAGTGGGCATTCCATAACCTTTTAATGGTTCTTTAGATTTAGAGCTGTGAATAAAGACCAGCAAATTACAGGTTATAAACTAAGAAAAAATATATTGTGTTTTTCTTAAAAATTCAAATGCTGCCTATACATGAGTTTTAAGTGGCCCTTTGGGTATTCCTGAGCTGCTCCAGTATGGTTGTTATTACTTTCCCAGTAAATGATTTGCACTTTTCCTTTCTCTCCTGTCTTCTTTCCCAGTATAGATGTTCTCTTCCAAGGCAGAAAAATGTTATACTTCTATTATTTTTTCAGTGAAATTAAGCTATAAGACAGCTTAGAGCAAAATGAGATTTTAGCAGGAGAGATTGATCTAAAGCTGTCTTCATTCAGGCCATATCACATTTCAGGACAAAAAGATTTGAATCAGCAAGGTCTGCCTGAGTCACTGGTTGAGATTTAGATTAACTGCTCTGTATAAACATGAATAAGCCCAAATACATCGCTTTCTTGTTTCAGATGTCTCCATGAATCTTTCTGTTCACCCATTAAAGGATTTTATGTATGTATGAGCTACAACCAGTTGCGGGGGAGGGACTATTTTGCCCTGTGAACTTTGGTAGTGGGAGAAGTCAACAGGAGGCCGATTATATACACACAAGTCTTAAAACTGTATTTATCCCTGATGCATGCAGCCTTCTCCAGAAATAAATATATGGCCGAGTGCATCACAAAGGAAGAGACTAGTCTCACTGAAAACCAAGGAATTCATTAATACAGAGCAAATCTTAGTGTACTGCCTCAGCAACTTCCTTCATGAATTAATTCCCATGACCCATCTTGAAAAGCAGTCTAATTAGTGCAATTATCTTTTTTCCCCTAATTAACAACTTAATACTTGCTAATAAAAACATTTTTCCCATTTACTGTCTCTGAAAATATGGTTCCATCACAGATTAATAGTATATCCCCATCTAATTCAGATATTGCCTTAGCTGCCTCTCTGTGTGGGAGATTTTGTGCATAATTTCACAAATACATGTGAAAGGACTTCAGCTTTGCAATCCTTCATGATGAACTGTGTTGTCACTTTGAAGTAACCACAAGAAACAGTTTTCTGATGAACGTGCTGTAAAGCATAATCTGGAGTTGTTGGGGAGGCTAGCTAGATGATGAAACAGATCTACGTTCTGATTTTTTTTTCCATTTAATAAATGATTTAATATATTTATTATGATTTAACAATCAGAAATACTGCTAACAAACAGTATCTGAATTAGTGCCCACTTTTGGGAGATGTGAATGCAGAGAGAGACAGAGGGAGAGCTCAGGAGGGTTCAGCACTCACCTTCCCTTCCTACTCCACTGGGATGGATCAGACTACTTCTGGAGAGGAGGCAGGACTGCTATCATACTGATCCTTCTTTCCCGGATGTCTTGGTTTCAGTTAATTGTCTGCCACAGCAACATGTGGTTAGTGACCCACCTTTGAACTGAAAGAGTGAACAGCAACTTAACAAAGCCAGCACTCATGGTCGAAGGTCTAAGTCATGCTCCCCATACAAGCGTGACTTACTGAGAGTGAGTTAAATGACAGCAAATATGCCTAACTAGGAATGGATTAATATGTCTGCAAGAGAGTAAAAACATGACCTATGAGTGAGGAGGTGAATGCGGAGCTAGAAATCTAAGGGTTGAACAAAGCCAAAAAGCAGATGGAGGAGAAAAAAAGAAAAGGAAAGTATGGGAATGTGAATAAACTGTGGAAAAGAACAAAAAAGTTTCATTATCACTAATTTAGGAGGCAAATTTGCACCACCATTGTTTTGTGTTGCTTTCCTTTCTGCTCTCACTTACTCTTTAAATTTTAATGCTCTAGTTTCCTGTTAATTTGTTTGTATTTGTCAGATTTGGAAACGAAGACTCTCCAAGGTGTGAAGAGTGAAAATAGCCTCAGCTCCACAGGCTCCTTCCTCGTGGAGAATTCTAGCATCGACTTCCAGAAGTTTCCTGACAAGGAGATATTAAGAATATCAGGGCCTCTCAATGCAGACTTCACTATCAAGGTGAGGGTCATTGGTCATTGACCTCTTAAAGCAACATAAAGTAAGACAAGATGCATTAGAAAGATGAGAGAGATTTTTCTAGGTCTTAATTTTCCTGTAGGCATTTACCACAAAGCCTAGTCCAGGCTAGCTCTTGAACTCTACATGAAATTCTTTATAGTTAATTATCTGATGAAAGCCTCATTGGACTCTCCTCAGAAAAGAGACTGAGTTTATGCCAAGAAAGGCATACCCAAGGTGTGGCCTAAAGAGAAAAGATGAACTCATTACAAGAAAAGGCAGATTACTTTTTGTATGTGCTGCTGAGGTACCTATAAAACAAGGACATGCAGCTTGCTTCGTCTGTGACGAGCAAGAAAAAGAAAGTCTGTATCTTTGGCCCATAATTTGTAGGCTTTATGCTAGCATACTTGCACAGAAGACTGTAAGGGGGTGGAGAATGAGGTCCCCAAGCTCCAAAATAAATGGGATGACTTTGCTTAAGAAGTCATGGTGTCATTTTGAAGTTCTGCTTTGTGTTGCACTGGCAATAAGAATAAAATTGTTTCCTCCCATTAGAGCATTTCTATTCTTCCAGGTAATATAAAACACATTGCTGGAAGCAATGCACACATTCTGTGGGAAAACACACATACAAAAATGAACGTTTGGGAATTACAGTAAAATAAATCCTTTTCCAGTAGGTCCAAGGAACTTGAAGGATTTCAGCTGTAAAACTGTAAAACCTGTATCATGTCCAGGACTACATAAATTTTTCACCATGGGCCCCAAGGGTAGATGACATTTGCTTTAACCTAGAGCTGATGGCAGCTAGAAGTTTGAACAGTGAACCGGAAAATGTGATAAGTGATTGGGTTGGGTTAAGCTGGGCTGGGCTGGAATGGGTTAACTCAGGAAGTAGCAGAGCCCTGTAGACTGTCCCCTACCCATCTTGCTATGTTAACAGCACAAAAAGCAAGCTGCAGTTATCAGGACTGGTTCACAAGGAGAAGCCTGACCTGAAGAATGCATTCCTTTCTCTTTGAAGGTCAGAAAGAAAAACCCTTAATAAAACAGATGCTGGTCAATTCAAAATGCCTAAAACATTACCTGTATTACAGATCATATCCAGATGATGAACATCAGTGCGATGTTAACAGTATTGCTCACTTTGCATTATTTCTGCTGTCTGTGGATTTAAGGCAGCCTGGTTAGTTAGAACAAACCTGTTGGGGACAGGTGGTCATGTAGACCAGTTGCCCTGAAATGGTAACAGGAGGGTTGGACTGTGTTTCTGGTGTTTCCACTGTTATCTTTTATGAGAGGGGAAATTCCTTCATCCCTTGGTGCCTGCATTTCCTTCTCTATCAAAGCAAGGTAAGAAGTGCTAGGTAAGAAGCACTAGTTAAATTAAAGGCAGTACCCTCTTTGTATGATGACTGTCTGTCCAATATGAATGTAGAAGCTGGCTACACACAGGCAGAACAGACACTACTGAGTTGAGATTAAACTATTTTAATAGTTCTGCTATGTGTTTGCGCCTTTTGAAAGTTAGAGTAGCATGGCTCAGCAGGTGTTAATTTATTGACATATCCATTGTCTTAAGTGGATATGGAAGAATGCCCAAACAAAATACCTGTTCACAGTTATAGGATCTTTTCTAAGGTTAGCATTAGATTTTGCCTTGGATCAGGCACTTAAAAATTCCTTGCCTTTGAGTCACATTTAGTTTTTTAATAAACAGCTGTAGAAGATACTTTAGATATTACTTCATGCAACAAGGATATTATTCTATACTGTTTAATTATTTTTCTAACAAAATTTTTTAGCTTCTGGACATTTCATTGGTTAGGTTTTGTTGGATATGGGAGTGTACATACAAATAAGGCTAACACATGAGTACCAAAATGTGTGCATACCTCTCAGTTATGTCAGACTTGGCAACTGCTTTCCATACTTACTGTAGCCATGACTGTTTTGCCTTCAGCTTGTGAAGGTACTTTTTTTTTTAAATCACATGAAAGGTTTCTCTGTGGTATTAGCAAGTTTTTCTTATGAAGTGGGATCTCTTTGGGTGTCAAGATTTACTTTCCCAGGACAAGGCAGTTTTTATGCAAACAGATATAAATGAATTTGTAGATGTAGCAGAACTCTAGTTTTAAGACCATTGTCTCCAGAATGACTGTTATAATCCTTTTCAATTCACCCTGAATGGTCTTATTCAGAGAGGTCATGTTAGACACCTGGATATAATTCAGAAGTAGAAACTCAGTGTCGGAACTGACGTTTAAGTTTCTTTCTTGGTGACATGGAGTGCTTTAAAATTGCAAGAAGAAACCTCATGCTGTTCCTGTAGGAGCTGAATTGTGTAATTGCTAGATTTCTTGACTTTGTAATAGTCAGTAGTACATTCCTTGAGTGCTAAACTCTTGGCAGTCTTTTCACAAGATATGTTAATGTTAAAAATAATTCAGTAGAACAGCGCTCTCTTTAAAAAATAAAGGGTTTATCACAAAATAGAGCTGGAGTTTTTCATGTTCTTATTTCTTATATTCATAGTTTGAGAATTAGAAATCTCCATTATAAACTTTTAATGTTTGAAAGGCAGAAGACCTGGAAAAGATGCCAGCAAATTTAAATTCCACTTGAATTTGGCTTCTAAATTCTGAGGAATTCCTGTTTTGATTTTTTTAACACAAAATTCTGATTCACATGAATAGAAATGCCTTTTTCATAAAAGAAAAAGTTGTCATGTTTGTTAAAATCCTGGTGAGATGAAGGTCAGTTTCCACTTGGAAATCTTTCTGGCTGGCACTGTGGTCTACAGAACAGAGCAGTAATACCACATAGGGGGACTTGTCCTTTATTGGCAGAGCTGCCACTGATCTGCTGTGTTGCCAAGGTCACATATTCACCTGTCTGTGCTAAAAAGTCTCCTCTGTCGATATTGTCCATTTCAGACACAAAATAGAGAAACTTGGAGTGACCATTTCATGTCACACAACTGCACTCCTTTGAGCAGGAAGAATCAATATTGTCAGGTGGGGTCTACAGCTGATAATGTAATGCTAACAGTCATCACTGGTTGACTAAAGCAATCAGCACTGCAAATATGAACCACCTGAGTTATAGGCTTAATGAAACAGCCAGTGGGGAGTGCCAGGGAAGGGTTAGGTTTGGCAAAGTACAGCTTGCTAGGGTTTGTTTTTCAGACTGTGGTTTTTGCATAGCTAGGGCCCTAGCCCTGTGGCTGAGGTGTGAGGCAGCAAAGACCAGCGGGTTTAAAACAATCTCTAATAAAGAGTGTGGTCCAGTCTTCAGCCTGGTTTGGAGGAGAAATCACTGTTGGCCTAGATCTAGATGTGACTAGGTTTATGTTGATTTTCAATCCCTGGTATCAAGATGAAGGTTTGTTGAGAGGACCTGCAGGAACCAACAGCTTTGCATCAGGGGTGTATAGGGTTGGATCATGTAAGTGTTTCCCTGGAGGCTGTCAGAGGTATCTGGATTAGGATTGGATTTGTATTGATGTTGTCTTTTGTAGTGTAGGGCTGACAAGCTTTGGTTAAGGGCTGCTGCCAGAAGAGACTGCCTGGCTATTTTTTTTGTGCTGGTGGCTGGAGGTACTGCTGGCTGATTTAGAAATGGTGCTGACTGGGTTCCATTGAGCAGAGTTACTGCTGAGATTGGGATTTTGGCCAACAATTGTCCAAAAAGTCATAAAATGGAGCTCAAAACTGGACGCTGAGTTATGCAGAGCACTAGAGCTAGCCAGACAATTCTTGTCTCCGTTGTGATCTAGCACTGGCAGAAACTGCAGGTGAGAGAAATGCATTTGATTGGAGTCCAGGTTAACAAAAGAAAGTAAGGTTGATTTCTTGGGACTTGCAAGGGCATGCAGGAGATAATGCATGTACAGGCAGCCAGCTGGCGTAGAGGCTGATGGGCCTTGTCAGTCTAGTGTCAGGATTGTATTAAATAATCACTTTTAAACCAGGAGCATACAGTGATTTACCTTGTGGAATGAAATAAGAAATTACTTCAATACTTGCTTTAGGGCAGAGGCCAAAAGATGGAATCTGCTCTAGCAGCGAGGACCTACTGTTTATGGCTGGCTTATTGTTGGATTTTAGAGATAGGGGAATTGGGGGTGATGACAGTAAGGGTCTTCTGTGTAATTTAATTTTGATGTTGGCAAAGGTTTTCAGAGGAGATTATGCTTCATGTTTGGGAAAAGGCTGCAGGTCAGGCAGGAAGTGGTGAAGGATCTAGTTTTGGAAGCACTGGCAGACCAGGGTTAGGATGGTTCTCCTGGGGGCGGATGAGCTAGAATTAAGGCTGAGCACACAGAAATAGTAAGAGTTAAAGTTTTGTTATGATTGAATCAAGTTTTGTGTTATCAAGGTCAAATGACCAAAACATTTTGCCTAGTTTAGAAGAGACCATTGGAATATAGTCACTTCATCATAAAACAATACTACTTCTTGAGATATGTGTCTTCCTGAGGTCACTTCTGTGGAGTGCAGATTGGACTTAGGTTGAAGCACTTCTGTAACATGGTCTGCACCACTGACTTTTACCAACCTATGTTTGCATTCAATACTTTGGTTTTTAGCAATAGTTATAAAAATTATGCATTCTGATTTCCTAATTTCCAAAAAAAAAAATACAATTGTTGTCATAATTTCTAGGTCAAGCTCACAAGTAATGACCAGCCTGAAAAGAGACCTAATCATTATTTATCTTGACTAGATCTTGTGACAAATTCAGAAAAATCTACCCTTTTTCTCCTATTTTGTCAAATGTGGTAAAAATTATGGAAAGACATGTAGCAGTCTTTTTGAAAACAGTGTACAGATTCTATTTCATATCTACCTTTTTTTGCCTGTTCAATATAAATTATTTCAATTAATAGTTCTTAGAACATGATCATTCTCCTTATCAACACACTCCATCTGTAAGTACTTTAGAACTGCAGTACTAGGTCAAGCAAAATGTCTGCTTCAGTCAGGTTTTGGTTTCACGGAGGAACTGGTTTCAGACATTGAAAGAAAGAGTGCAAGAAACAGATCAAGGTTACCCTCTGCTCATAGACCCTCCTTCTTGACCCTCATGTTGCATTTGGACTATTGTGTCTAATGACTCAAATGAGCCAGTCTTCAGGAATTTCTGTAGGCCCTTTTGTGCTATATTTACCCTTTTGACAACATTTAGCTTGTGGGATGAGTTCCACAATGAACTATGCACTGTGTAAAATAAGGTATACATCTCATTTTTAAAACCTTGGTACAATATTTTCACTGATTCCTTCCGGGTTTCTCACTCTGAGAAACAGAAAATTATTACTGCTGTTTATCTCCTTTCTCCATTACTTCTATATTTGTGATCTCTGTCATTATCATTTGCCTCTTTCCTAGTGTCCTACTCTATTAATCTTTACTTTTATCAAAGATGGCCCATAAAAGGGTTATCCTTATTTCCCTTCTCTGTCCTTCTCCTGTTTCCACTGTGGTTATATTTTCATAATTTTTTATAATAGACATAAATATGTATATTTTGGAAATATCCATTTCCTATAAATAAATGTGTAGTTTAATAAAATTTAATAAAATTGTTTTATATTTATTTAATATAAGTAGATTAATTATATGAGATAAATTATATGTTGAGAAAGAGTGAACTACCCATAATGATCCAGACACAAATGTATTCTACTCGGCTGTGTAATGTTCTCTCCTTTTTCCTTCCTCTCTGTAATAGTCCATTAATCTTTTTAACTGTTGCACACTGAGCTCATATTTTTCAGAGGAATGCCTGTAACAACCCTACCACCATTCTGAATAGTAGTAGCTAATGTGAAGGACATTTTAATGTATAATTAGTATATATAATTAATTGTTTTTTCCCATAGGCATTATTTCTTTTTTACTGAACTTTAATTTCGTCTGCCAAAACTTCGAGTGCTTTCACAGACAGTTTCATTTCTAGCTACCATTCATAATTTTTTTCATAAGTAAACTTGGTCAGCTCATGGTTGACCCTTTATTCTGTTCATCTGGGGGTCTGGCTAAAAAGTCATGCCCAAGCACAAATCCCCAAGGGATTCCACAGGTCCTTCATCCATTGCAAGAACAGGTTATATGACCCTTCTCTGTTACCCAGTCATCAGTCCATGGGAGGATCTTAAGTCATGTGAACTTTGTCTAGGACCTTTGGTGAGTGACCTGGAAGAAAACTGGTACCTAAGCTGCCTTCATCAGTGTCCCTAGTTAATCTTTAGCAAAGCAAATCACAATGCTCAGAAAGCATCACCCTCATAAGGGACCCATCTTTGAGTTCTGTTCTTTTTTTTCATTCTAGCTACTGACTCCATAACAGAGATAGAGATTATTGATCTGCAGTTAAATGCATTACTCATGAAGCCCCTTCTAAAAAATATTGTTACGATTTTCTATTTTCCTGCGGTTTAAACAATAGCTTGTTCATGAAAATAGGCCAAATGTGATCATATGTGATTTGCATTCCTGTGTTCTTCAAAGAGTACATGATTTGAAACTACTGGGAAGATGCTGTTTGAATCTGGAGATATATTATCACTAATCTTACACACTTCTTTAAAATAATGCTGTTCTGGAATCTACTGTCAGGTTTTAATTTGAGGCAATAGAGACAGTTTCTTAGACATGTTGTTTTCTCTTCCTCTAACAAATTGTTCTTTGTAATTTTTCCTTTTCTTTTTCTGTAACTTTTTTCTAGTATCATGTGTAAATTCCCCAAAACTATCTATTTTAAAAATCAGTCTGTTTTAAGTACTATGAAGCTTTGGTGCCAACCTTGTTCAGTTTTCATCATTTTAACAATTTTTTTTTTTTGTGGCAAACATTGTCTTTTATTTTGTTCATTTTATTTTTATACAGTATCTATCACAATAGGTTCCTATTTTTTTACATCAATTTCTTAGGTATTGCCATGATTAAATTAAGGTTGATAAATATTCTGCAGTGGGGATTAAGATGGCTTGCTCAAAGGTGAATTCTCTCACCCTGGGAGCATGTTGGTGGTGATGAAATGGTCTTTCTATAGATGAGTGGAGTGCTATGGGCACTATCCACAGAATAGCAGGGATGATTTTGGTGTATTTGGGGTTGCCCTTAGTCTGTGCAATAATTCTGATCTTCTCATTTGAGAAGCTTCTCCTTTTGTTGCACTTAGTAGTGGATTCTGTACAGATTATCACAGCTATTGCAGCTGATACAGCAGGCTCCATTGCTCCCAGCTATCCTAGTCAGTCCATTGCACTGATTTTGTATTTTGTTCTTCCTTTGTGGAGAATAATTGAATTTCAGAAAAGATTTGAACCTTCTAGCTTTCTGTTTTGGCTTTGTGAGAGATTTAGTCTTAGGGCTTTTTAGCAGTCATCCTAATCATCTAAAGGAACACAGCTTAATCCAAGATTGAGGCATGGTGTGCAAGTTCAGAGATGCTTTGTAAAGCATGTAAATTGGTGATAATGTAATTTCACAGCAAATTCTCTGGCTGATTTAGAGGCTGAATTGAGAAGCATCAGACAGAGCTGCCTTCCATATAAAGACAACCCCAAAACCAAGCTGATCCAACACAGGGCTATCACCATCAAGGGACATGAATGCTGAAGTGGACAGTAGACATGTTCCCTGGAGCTTAAAGGCAGAGGTCCCTTCAGCTTTCCAAGGGAATTAAAAGGCAAGCTCAGAGGAGTGATGGTGTAGTCCTGTGCTAGACAGTATTCTTGAAAGCTTTCAGCATCTCTCATGACTTACATTTTTTTGTACTTTTTATGTTAGTTTAAACAAGCTTGTAAAATTATTTTCCCATGACAATGTCTGGCTTCTATTTCTGCTTCATGAACAAATTATGAACAGCAACAAATCTCTTGCACATCCTCCTTTTTCAGTGTAAGGTATCACTACATACAAACCGGAATATTAAAGCACTCTAAGTAGATAAAGGAAAGCATCATACAAAACCTTTGTTTTTACTAACATGAAAAAAACAAAATTACATATGCCACATGATGATGGTTCTCCACAACCTCATCCCCAGTTTCTTTATATGTTACTTAGAAGACTTCAACATTGAACTTCTCATTAATAAATCATACCTGATGATTTGGGATTTGGCACTTGCAGAAAGCATTTGTAATAATGATGTGGAAAAATCCATTAGAACTTTTTTAATAAGCATGGTGACATGGAGCTAGATCATAATATACCAGATCAAATTTCATAAGACAAAAGATGGTATGCAATAATAATTCCGTCTCCCTGTCCCCAGTTTGGGACACACACACACACAAGAAAGAAATGGTGCCTTTCCTCTTACCCCAATACACACAATTTCATAAAATAAGAACAACTTATTGAATACATTTTTCATGGTTTAACCCTACAATGAACATTGATAATTGCTTGGCTATTACTGCTGGTTATAAGCTGCTGATTAAATTTCACAACCACCCAAGTAAACCTACTGCAGTTTTGTAGACCAGGTCATGTGTTCTTCAGTGAACATAAACAAACAGTTCAGGTATATGCTGCTAAAATCAAGCATGAAAGGGTTGGGCTTTGGGGGACTTTTCTTGCCTGGTTTTATTCATGTAAACTAATCAAAGTTGGGGGATATAGGAATAACAAGATGATACAAAGGTGAAGTCAGATAGTGCCATCTCTTAGTCACGGGACAGATCAGAATAATTCAAAAAGATTATGCTGCTTTCCTATTCAAATTATGATATCTGTTTTTTTCATTCAACTTTCTGTGGATATCCCCAAAATTAATACTTCATTTTATCAATCCCAAACTTCACCTAAGCAACAGCTTGTGCGTCTGTTGCAGCATCCCAGACAGTCATTTACAAAATCAATTAAAAAAAGCAGGGTACAGGAGATGATTTTTTTCCAAGGTCTCTCTACAAGAAAAAATAGGTATCTCTATTGCTAGTGACTGTAGGCTAGACAGTTAATTATTGATGGATGGTTTGAGGACTCAAATTTTAACCATCTTTTTATAAGACTGGTGATATCCTCTTGGGTCTTACAAAGTGGTGAGGGCTGCCCTTGATGTTCAGAATACTCCAAACTCCCTTGAAACCTAACAGAAATAAAGGATGATCTCTAGGGAGTTGCAATGCACAAATGCAGGGCTGAGTGCTCTGCAAGATCCGAGTACTTCTGCTGTCTGCTATTAAAA
Organism: Buteo buteo; assembly: GCF_964188355.1. NCBI lineage: Eukaryota > Metazoa > Chordata > Aves > Accipitriformes > Accipitridae > Buteo > Buteo buteo. The sequence continues at coordinate 37,957,711 of NC_134204.1, forward strand.
AATTTAGGTAGGATTTTATTTGCAAATATAATGAACGATTGCCTTTTTTTTGTTTTGGTGACCTAAGGATGCAAAACTCACTGTTAGAGGACTAACTAAATATTCTCAAGAATTGACCATCTCTTTTTGAAGCTCTCGTATTTCTCATAGCTAGCGGGGTGTTGCAAATACTGCAAGGGTAAAAAATTTCACCATAGTCCAGAGCTGAGTATTTCAATGTGTGGAAGTTGGCCCTGTGCAGCAAACCCACAACATTTCTTAAAGCATTTAGCTATCAAGTCTCACTTTGAGTTTTGCAAGGCTCAAGCAACCACTGACGTTTTCTCCTGGATCAAGATCTTAGCTTTAACAAACTGTCAAACAAAATCAGAAAGAAATTTTTGCTGTGTGGAATCACCATACATTGTTCCTCTTCTGCTCACAGTACTCCTTAAAAAAATAAATGATACTGTGCCTGCTTCTTTCATTTGCTTGTTTTGTATAATTTTAGCTCATGGCTGTGGCTCACTGTAATTCTTTCTCACCTATGTTGTTATCATGGCTGTATGAGTGACTTCCACGTTAGGCTGTAAAAGATGTACATCTGCCTTTTCTCTGTGTCAAAACAGAGCAATAGTTCTGCAGACTTGCAGGAATAGTCTGCAGGGAGAGGAACTCTTCTGTCTTCCTGATTATTTTTTTTTAATGTGAACTGTTTTTCCTCCCCTTCCTTTTATAGAAGGCTCTGTGTGAGCTTTTGGTCTGTTCTTCATGATTCACTGAAGACTGTATTGCTGAGCAGATCTTGTGAGTTTAAGAATCACTGATGATCCTTAAAAAACAAATAGTAAGAGCAGAATTCTCCCCAATGAATGTTTTTTCTGCACATTCAGATCAGAGACCTCCCCGAATGGCTTCCAGCACAATAGAACATTTTTCCCAGGAGTGCATGAGGCTTTTATGAGCCCAGAAAGACCCTTCTGAAGTGTGTGATTAATGCACCATCCCCACACAAGGAATTAGATATCCTGTTCCTGACACACAGACTCAAACGATACTAATCCGTGCAAAAGGCCTCCCATTTGCTGAAGAAGCTGTATTGCTACAGCTGTATTTTTTTTTCCTGTTGGGAATTTACGTCACTGTTTACTCTAATTAGAAAAGGGCAGCTTTAGTCTCAGTGGGCCAGATCGCTTACAGCCATCAACATATTCTGCAGTATTTTTGCCTTCCTCCTTGTCTTCAAGGTATAGTCTGATTTGTAATCATGTTTCTATCCATCTACAGGGGAAAACAAAACAAACAACTGAGATTACGCTGTTCAGCTCAATTTGTCATATTTTTGCTTCTGTTTCACAGTCTACTCCTTGACAATGTCTCTTGGCATTTGGAAAGAGAGAAAAGGAAAGGCAGATTGAAAAATGGTGTTTCCAAAACAGGGCAACTTGTTCAAAACATGGAAAAAGAAAAAGGACAGGGAGGATTGTTGCTGAAAGTAGGAGTACTGACTTGGAGAAGGGTCCATCTTTTCTGGTTGTCATTTGGCAGTTTTCTCTCCTGAGATATCATCATGCACTGGTGCAGAGGTGCCAAAGCAACACCAATACATTATGTTCTAGGACAAATAATCAACTAGGAGTGGCTTTTAAGTTCTTCCCTTGCTAGCTGCTCATGCAAAGGCTTAGAGGTAAGGACAAGGGATGCCCTGCAGAGGTTGTGAAGTCCCCGTAACTGTATTAATCAGCACAGCTATCAAAGAGGAAGGATTTTTTCCTGGGCCAGGTGCAAGTGGTGCTGCCTTAGCAGTGCAAAGGTCTCTTTTCTTAATGCACTCCTTGCACTACAAACTCTTGTTTACAGCACACAAAGTACTGGGAGCATAGTGAAGCTCAGGTGGCTTAAAAGTTGGCAGTACTTGTAGGCTCTAAAGAGTGTTTTCCAAACATGCACTTAGCTCCAGCCAAGAGTCCACACCTACAACTGAAAGGAGCATGTTTTCAGCTAAAATAAAGTAAGCAGAAGGACAGCCTTATAATAATGACAGTACCACAAAGAAGAATGAAAAAGAGACCTCACATCAGAAACAAAAAAATCTTGAATTAAAATTTTTATACTTCTGTATTTCTCACAGCACAGGCTCCCATTTTTTACTCTGAACTATCTAATATAGTATACATGGTCTCAGAAGGTGTTTGGGAAATAGTAAAAATCTGAAATCCATGAAAACATGGCAGGGACAGCAGGTAGTGGTAGGTGGCTTTCTGATGGAGTAAAGATAAGTCCATATCCTCTGTGCCTATAAAATTATTCAGTAGCACTAATCATGCACTTACTGTGCATTCATTATTTCAGAATGCAGTCTCAGAATGGTCAGAAATGCCACTAATTATGCCTGGAAATTATTTGACTGTGTTTTGCAGCTAAGATTTTGCCACCAATCTATGCTCTATTTTGTGTATTTCATTTTCCTATTGCAAAGTATCTCTGGTACTTCATGTAGCTGCAAGATGTCTCAAAGCTGCAAGATGCATGTGACAGAATGCTTCTTCCTGATATTTATGTCAGGTTCACTCTTTGGCTTTACATCTTTTTCAGATCCGTTATGCTGGTGCTGCCGACAGTTCAGTTCAGTTTATCTTCTATCAGCCTATCATTCACCGATGGAGGGAAACTGATTTTTTTCCTTGTTCAGCATCCTGCGGAGGAGGTAATGAATTTCCACTGTATTCCAGAAACAGTCGTCTACATACAGGATCTGTCCCAACTGCTGCACTTAGATTTGGACCATTAAAATGGGCAAAATCTGCAAATTAAATTAGTTACATCTAAATGAAGTGAGGGATGTAGCAACAGTGGTAGTAGTTTGTAGATTTTTTAGCATCATACCAGGCTGTGTACATAAAGTACATTTTTATATCCACATGACTGCATTTAATGCTACAGCTGTCACACATAAGGGCTGAATGAATTTGGGCCAGCTTTAGAGTCAAAAGATGTCCCCATTTGCCCCCATCCCTACCAGCAGCTTTACCCTCTGAACTAAAACTGAGTGTACGAGTCCTGGTGACCAAGAAATCTTGGCCTTTGTTTTTTCTGTTTGCTATAGGCTTCTGAATTTTTATTTGACCATACTGGTTATCTTTTTTCCTACTACATGTGATTTAAGCTGTTGGTTTCAATCTGGTCTGTAAATCAGCAGTTGTTATGTCCAAAAGCGCTGATATTTTCAGTTTGCTTTTTACCAAACCAGAACTTAGATGAAGTTCAGAGAGAGACAAGAAGAACACCACTTCACATATTATTTCTTCCACTGTGTATTGCAGGTTATCAACTGACATCTGCTGAATGTTTTGATCTGAGAAGCAACCGGGTAGTAGCAGATCAATACTGTCACTATTATCCTGAAAATATCAAGCCAAAGCCAAAACTTCAAGAGTGTAATCTGGACCCTTGTCCTGCAAGGTCAGTCAGCTCTAATTTTAAAACAGACTGGGCTCTAAAGAAGTAAAATAAAGTAGGAAAATATTCCTTTGCTATTGCTTACAGTGTAATTTAGCCCATGTAATTCAACCTCTTTCTCATCATGATGATGTACCATGTAGAAAAAGACCTCTGTTTAGCACCTCCACATTGCAAGGATTGATTTGAAATGGTTGTTTCTTCCCCTCAGATTATGTTTTGCCTCATTAAATGTTATAAAGTGTGAGAAAACAAATTGTCCCTTATACCATCCCATGATCAACACATGTCTCTTAAGTGTTAGTAAGATTGAAAAAATTCTCTTGGGGTAAAAATTTTGTTGGAAAATGGTTGTTATCATAATTAGAGGCATTATTTTTATGGCTTTTTACATTTTTCTTCTTAATAAAAAGCTTACTTGCAGTTATGGCAGCTTTTAAGACTGTAACATGGGAATTTCTTCTAATTATCAATACCTTTTGGCCCCATACAAAAGACTCCTCTCTGCTCCCCTGCCAAGCATTCTTCCTCAGAGGACTAACAGTAAAAATAGTAAGATCACTGAGTCAGATTTCCCATGTATAAGAAAAGGTACAAAACCACAAAAAGGACTAGTCCTTTGTTGCACTGATTCCTCTGAACTTCAGTGGAAGTCAGTCTGCAGCTGCTCATAAGCCACCAGCATTTATTTGTGTAATCTAAACCGTTTGGTCCTCTTGTGTGGCTTTGCTAAAAGATGGTTAAGTGCAGCCCAGCAGGCATGCATGCAAGGATGCCCTAAAGCCATTTATTTACCTTCTGCTTTCCCTCTAGACTAGTTTTGTGCCAAGTTTGATAAGGCAAGTTCAAGTAAGTGTCACCTAAAATGTTGCTATGGCCCTTCAGATTGCTGGAGGTTGCCATAGAAAAAAGATATCATAGCCAGGAGAAGGATGCTTTACGGACCTATGGGACTATGTATCCACCTGACTGAGGATGATTGCGTCCTAAGCCAGGTATACCAGCTTTAGACTAGCTAGGCATTATCAGAGCAGAACAAATCACTCCAAGCCCAAGGCAGCTTTTACCTCTTCTAGAAAGTTTTCATTAAAGTTTATTGTCTTTTCATAGCTGGACTTAACACTCGAGTTTCTTCATCACTGAAGACACTTTACCCAGAGTGTATGGCAGTTTATATTCCTTTGTTCTACTAAACACATTTTTAATGGTAATTCTGTTTGTGAATAATTAAAAGCCAGAAATGTTCTTATACAGTTTAAAATCTGAAGTTAAAATCTCTCAGAGTTAAATAGTAGAAATATCAAATCTCAAAATCCAGCATTTATCTCAGCTGTGTTGTACATTCTTTAAGTTACATACTTTATCATGTATTTCATTAGGATGTATTAAGAATATAATATTAAGAATGCAGCTTCACTAGGGCTTTGTGGAAAGTATTTCCTGTTGAGCATGTATTCAGAAGTGATTTTTCAACTTAAAGATTACTTTCCCACAATGCAACAAGACCGTTTTTTTCCTTTAACAATATTCTGTCAAGTTCAGTATCTGGCTTCTCTTGTCCTAGTACCTTCACAAAAAAAATATATATTTAATTTCTCAGGTTACTTAAATATATTAACAGTTGCAACTAGAAATCTTACTATAATAAAGATCTTGTATTTTTTCCTCAGTGATTTTCTCAGATCAAAAAATCTTTCTCTGAATTCTCCTTTGAATTGTTTGAGACAGATGTCAGTAAAGTAGAGGCCAGGTATGATCAGGTAAGAGACCTAAATATGAACATCTTAGAAAAAGGATTGCAGAAAGGTGTGAATTGATATGGAACCTGTCTTTTAGATTCACCTCTCACAGTACCAATGAGAAAGTAATTTTAGGTAGCTGCTTTTTTTTTTTTTAAAAAAAAGCCTAAGCTGTTATTTTTTTAAAAATACAGTCCTGAGTCAAATATGTAATTTGCCTCTGGAATTTATACTATTGATATTTTCCGTACTTTTCCGGATAATTTTAAATGACATTCTCAAATGGTAAGACAGACGACTGCATGGTACATGGGAGGAAAGAGAGAAAAAAAATAACAGCTAGGCAGATGTCAGGAAGCAATTTTTGTTTTATATAAAACATAACAAGGCAAAGTTGTTGATATAAAAACCCTGAGGGGAGGGAGAGTCATTTAGAAGTACAGCTATGCCATCCCAGGGTACAAGCAGTAACAGAGAGGAATTGGCTTTTTGGAAACATCCTCACAGAATGTCAAATTGCAAATGGTTATTTTCAAAAGTATCTTTGTAAAGAATTCAAGAAGCAACAACCCAGACAGAAAACCAGAGGAAATCTGTGGTAACTTCTGGAATCCTGATGCTGTCTTACGGTCAGGAAGAGGGTAGGTGAAGCAGAACGGGGTCAGAAGCATGAGCGAGGAGGGCGTCTTGGCTCTGCAGTGTCTTTGCTGGGTGGCAGCCACTCTGCTCTGCCGATATAAAATGAAGATGTTAATTTTTCCTGGCAAACCCTGTTCTAGTGAGGCATAGCTGATTAGTGGTTGCTGACTGTTCCTATGGTGTGTCAATGAATGCCACAGAAAATAATGTTGGAAGACCACAGTGGCACTGAATAAAGCAACTAAGAGGGGTTACTGTAGGAGAGCTTACATTAAAATTTTGAGCAAAGGGCAGGCTGAAAGAAAAGTTTCAACGAATACCAGGAGTATCATGTGGACCTGCAATTAGTTGCCTCTTATAGGCTTAGTGCATAGAAATGTTTTACTTTATTGTGCTTATTATGGCAATAATTAGCAGTATTGCTGGCATCATAAGTTGCAAAAAAAGCTTAGACTGAACAGACATGGAAAATGAATCAACTTTTCTTTCTGTAAACCCAGTTTCTCACATACTCAGAGGAGAAGCAGTGTGGGGGAAGTTATTTATCAAACACATATAATTTATACATGTACCTTTTCTGGGTTAAGTAAAGGTGGCCCATCCACCTAAGTAAGACTGGTAATAAGTGTCTTCCAGGATAGATGGTGAAGTCCCTTTTTGTCCCTCCATGCTATCAATGCCCTATCCAGCCTCTCTGGCTGGATCTTTGGGATCCAGCTCTCACCTTAGAAAGATAGAAAGAAAAGATCTGTTTATTTACAGTCCATTAAGATTTTACAACAGTCCGTACTTGACTGGCAAATATATGTATAATGTCTCCTGATATAAATAGTACCCAGTTCGATCTAGTCCACTCCCCTTCTATGTGGCAAAATCCAACATTAAGATTCCATGTATTTAATTAATTTCAAATCTTTTAACTATCCACAACTTCACAGACTGGAGGGTTTAGGGGAGGTTTTTTAGCTGTCATCAGTATCTTCCCATCTGGTATCCTCTAATAAAAGGTGAATGGAATTTTTTTCTGCTTTGAGAAAAAGTCTGTTTAGATTTGACTTAACTGGGTGTGCTAAACACTTACTTAGGACAATTCAGAGGTGCCATAAGCTGAAGACACCATTTCTTTCATAATTCAAAAGCATTCCTCCAAAAAGCAAGTTTTACAAATATGAAAAAGGCTTTTACCCCAGTTGTCATTCACCTACTCACCAGGATACTCTCTGGAGCAACATTAGTGCTGCTTCTAGATTCCATCTTCAGCTTGTAAGTGGCATTTCCAGCTGCACTGTTCTGCATTTTTACCAATCACCTCCTCTATTTTTGCCTACCTCTGCTACATGTTAATGTGGGGTTTTCTGAGTCACAAAAGCTCTACTGGTGCTTTTACCAGGACATTTCAATGGTGTATGAGGATTTCTAAGGCCACTTCAGCAAAGATTCTAAATTCATGCATCAACTGTTTCAAAAATGTCATATTAGCAAGCCTCTAACATGATGGCTTCTTTTTATCACTTTGTCTATCAATAATGCCAGTCTGATCTGCACAGGCAAAAATCCTGGAATTTGCCTGGAGCATTATCTGTAAGCCTGCCACCAGAAATACTGTTAGTACCTGTGGAAAGTTTGGGGAAATACCTCTAGTTCAAGCAAGAACACTCAGAGACCTGAAAGAATTCTCAACTATCCACAGTTTATGGAGTCCTCCAGCAAAATTGCAAACTCCTCTTCCTACCCATCAAAGTTTTTCTTTTGGCATTTGCACTTAACAATCCATACTGGGTGGTGGTGGAGGCAGGCATCAACAAAAAGAAACTTTAAATAAAATTGTACTTTTTAGTTGTTAATTTTTAGCTAATCTGACAAGAGCAATGAAGTACAAGTAAAAGCACACAAAAGAATGCTAGGATATTTTGGCCCTTCAGAGTAACGCCAAGTAGTGAGAAGTCCCCAAAATACTTGGTGATGTGAAAGTGTATACAAGTTCCTGGGCAACAGTGTAAGACATGTGCATGATAACTTCAATATGTTTCCTTCAAAAGAAAAAGAGGTAGTAATGAGTAAATGTACATTATTAAAAGGGCAACATAGAGTATTCTTTTAATCAGTAACAGAGGTCTCCTCACTTCATTACAAATTGGCGGCTGAAGCAGGAAAAGGCCAAACGCATACTTATTTGCTTGTTATCAGCTTCCCTAAAGGTATTACAGTAGATAGCAATTATAAGCCAAGTATCACAGCAGTGCAGTGTTCCCATTTTCACTACATTCCTTCTGGAAGATGAATAAAACTGGAGTGCCCATATGTTCCTGAAAAGGCAGGCTGCATTTTCTGATTTACACAGTAGCAGCCATAGATCTGCAGTGATGAGAGGGGTGTGAGACACAATGACTCATTTATTGTTATTGCCCTCAACTGGGACATATGATAGATTTAAACTTTGTTTTGAATACTCTTTCACATAAAATATCCCATAGTTACCACAGACACTGGGCTTTTTGACAACACCCCAGCTTTTTGCATGGATGTGGGACACTGGTCATGACAATGCCCTTTCCTGATCTCTGCCTCAGGCAAATGGTCATTTCTGTGGATTTGCATTTTTACTTAAGTTCTTAATTTGTTACAGGGTGGGGTAAGAAAGCCTTTCTGCCTTCCAGTGCTCTCTGAACTTTGGTTGCCTCTGATTGCTGGGTCTGGTCTCAATTTCCACGGCCAATCATACACATATGAATGATCCTAGAGACAGCAAGAGAGAGCAATTCCAGGGGAAGATGAAACATGAAGGTTTTAGCTGTCAAAGCAGAAGGGAGAACAAACCTCTTCCACCAGCATGGTTGAAGTTGCATGTGCTGGAAAAATGAGACCGGTAGTAGCAAAAAGTACGCTGCCTGCAAATGAGGGAGTATGGTCAACAAACATCAGTCATTCCAGCTATATATTTATGGAGGGTGATTTTTGAACAGTTCAGAATTTACTGAGGAACTACTGAGGTTGCTGGAGAAATTAGCAAAGTGATGCATTATGCCTGAAAAATGTGGGGAGAAGTTTAAGAGGCCAAAAACAATTCAGAGTAGCAGGAAAAGAACCACCAGATAAGTTTTCAGGAAGGCTGAACTGGAAATAGTGGTACATTTGAGCAGAAATGGCAGTACATATGCCTTCATATACAGGAGTTGTAAATGGAGAAGGAGCTGATAGCAACGGCAATGTTCTGGTAGTCATAGTCGGGGTCACCTGAGTTCAAGAGCAGGATAAAGATGAGCTGCAGGTACTCCTAATGCCTAAAAAGGCAATTTTCTTCTCAAGACAAATAGACAAAAACCTTGAATTTTGGGGCAGGGTAAAAGGCATTTAAATTAAGCTAGAAAATTATTTTGTCTGAACAGGCAGGGAGGGCAGGCCAGGAAGCATTTGTCAAATTGTTAAAAGATGTGAATAGCAAAGCAAATTCATCTCTTAGGAGGTAGTTTATATTAAATAAAGAGGAAGAAAGGCAGAAAGGAGCTGTCAGGATGCATCAGATAACAAACTATAAGGTTGGAGAGTAGTTCTTGTACTGCTATAAGCATCAAATGCAGATATCTGTCTGCCCAAGATGAAGTTACAGGAAATGTAGTCTATTTAAGTCCTAGAAGAGACCAAAACTGCAGCAAGTAGTAAGATGGTCATTTACAGAGATTTTCACTGGCTATTCAGTTGTTAACATTTAGTAGTAGAAAATAACAAATTTCCACCTTTGTATCAAAACATTGCTCATCCAAAACACCATAAAATATTTAACTGAATATAAAAGGAAGGATTTTTAGAAGCACTACAGTTGTGCTACAGGAAGGAAGTACTTTTGCTGCTTCCAATTGATAACACCCATTTCAAGCCTGTAAAAAGATTAGTTTTTAGCAGTCTATGGCAATGATAAGTAAACCATATGTGTCTTAGATTTTGAAATCTGTACACCACAAACAAGTCATTTATTATAAAGGTGACATACTGTTGTGCTGAACAGACATACTGTCTAAAGTGTGAGGTTTTTCTGGAGGTTGACACAGAAGGATAGCTTTCTTGGCAGTCCTTTGCATTTTTAAGTGGATTATTTAAGTATCCACTGACATTCCATTTAAAAATATTTAGGTAGGGGACATTGGTTTTTACCAACCCGCAAAGTATTAACACCATATAAAAGGATATGTAAACACAAAATACATGGTAGCTCTTCAAGTTCCACATTGATAGAGTGCAGTGTGATAAGATGATCACAATACTATCTATATCTGAGGATTAGGTACGGTGGTCCAGAAACCAGAAATGTAACTCATACTGGTAGCGTAACTGAGAATTACGATACCACCTGCAAAAGTAGGCATTCAAAAGCCAATGTTGCCTGTACCTGTGGTGTAACCATAGATGTCATCTTCCCCAGCTCTGAATGGAAATAGTGATAGTTTTACAGAGTAACCCATGGGAAACATTAACAGATACTGTCTCTCTGAGAGCCTCAACACCTGTTTCTCAAGGCAGAAAGCGTTCTTGTAGCACAAGGTGATAATGTCACACTGCAGCATCTTCACAGAGCACTCTAAGGGGAGGGTCAGTATCACACACTGCCTTAGGGTCAGGACTTATAGTGTTAAACTGGAGACTTTTTCGCAAGCCTGTTGTCTGTCCAGTGATAATCATGGCTCTCAGGGAGATGTTCAGATCCTAAACTCTTGTCTTTTGTGATGAACTTTTTCAGGTCTTATTAGTATCTTAGGCCTGCTTCGGACCATTGCTTATATGGCATAGTCCCTGCCATGCAGATCATTTACTCTCAAGTCTGACAGATTTCAGCAAAGTTCTAAACCTTCGCTGGGCAAGTCCTCATTAGGAAAGAGGTGTAACAGTTCTAGCCATCCGGGAGTGTGAGCAGCCCTGGGGCTGCAGCACTGCACACAGGAAACCCACAGGAAAAGAGAGTCCGCAGCAGAAGTGAAGGCTGTGAGCCCGAGGCATGCGAGTGTCCTGCAGAGGCTGGGCACTGGCACAGCAGGACGTGGGAGCACCAGCACAGGAGCGTCAGGCACCCCTCCCCACTCCCAGCCTTGGCACATCGTCCCCATGCAGGGTCACACCACCCTGAGGCATCTCCGGGGGAGATGTCCTTTCACTCTGCTGGCTCTTCTCCCAGTTCTAGCCCCCGTGCCCCTGCTCGGCTGAGCAGGTGGCCAACCTGAGAGCAGTGGTCATGCAGGAGAGGGAGGCAGGAAGGGCTGCAACCTTGCTGGAGAGAGAGTCATCAGGGAGCTACAGGAGAGAGGCATTTGCGCCTGTCATTCATGCTAAGAGGGTAGCTTAAGGAGGAAAAGGAGCTACCAGGGAAGATGACACCAAACATGACTTTCAAGGAACGCAGCTGCGGGCACCCATCCCAGGGGAAAGCCGAATGTTTGCAGAGATGGCAGGCCTGGGTGCAGCACACCCACCTCTGGTATGTGCAGCTCCCACTCCAGCTGGACATGTGCCTTGAAAGAGCAACTGTGCTGAAGCTGACAGAACTCAGGAGGAAAGCAAACCAACCTGCAAAGTATATGGCACAACTTGTTGGTCTGAAAGGCATGGGAGATTTCAGACATATGAGACACGACAGCTCTTCAAAATTATTTGCTTTGTGCTCCTGCTCCTGCCAAAGCAGGTTTGCTGTAGGTGTTGTGTGAATGAGTCCTGTTAGCTACTCCCACATCAGCCAGAAATCTCAGTATAGTGGAGGAATTATTACTATTTTCTCTGTTCATTTAGCACACCATCTCCTTTGCTTTGTCTGAGTAATGTAGAGTGAACAAAGCCCATAAACTAGATCTCTTCCATCTTTTTATAGGAGTATCATGGACTGACAGACTTATGGAATTTAAACCACTTTGTCCAGCCAAAAATACAGGATTCACCAAAGTAATCTCTAAGTTGTTTTTTAAATAGTTCATTTAGGCTTGGGGTTTTTTTGTGGAACACACACAAAAAAACCCACACAAGACTAGCTAGGCAAGATGCAGTTGCCATTGATGGTACAATGACCATCTGCTGTTTTGTTGTATCTTCAAGCTGATTTTTAAAGTCATAGATTAAGCCATTGTGTATTATTGGGGGGGGGGTCTTTTTTCCTCACTGTAACCATGGGACTTATGTTGCTGGGGATCATTATCTTGCAGTAACAGAATGAGAGCCTTTCGCAGCCCCTCACATATGCACAAGCACAGTGTCAGTAATTCTGTGGAGCTCTATACCATTTACAGAAATGTAATTTATGTATGCAAAATTCTTTGAGGGTCAAACCTTTCCAATGACAATATTAATCTAGTGCTTTGTAAATGTTATATAGTCTTCATAACAGTGTTTGGATGTGGTACGGTTATTTCCATTGGAATGGCCTTGGTTATCATGCATTCTAATGCATGTAGACCAGGATTATGCATACAGATCATGTTTATTAGAAAGAAAACATTTCTCACTGCAATGAGTGAGAAATGTTTTGAAATCTATTTCTTTCTTAGGCAGCAGATGCTTTTATAGTATAATTATTTCATTTCTGAACTTGGGTTTTCCAAGTTTTTCCAACCACTCCTCAGCAAACTAATGAGCTGGAAGGTGCAAAAGGCTTCAGAGTGGAACTTTAGCAGCAGTGGTAGAAAAGTCAAGAAAACAGCAGAGATTTCCAAAAGCATGAGCAAAAAACCTCAGAAAAAGTCCCCTTCCAACTTCTTAAAATACTAGTACACAATTTGTCAAACTTCTCCAGGCATTTACCCATCAAGCTAAGTCTGAAAAGACTTGTTCATTGGCCATATTCTAAATGACCAATTTGTCTTTTCCAAAGTTTCCCAGTAGCAGAATTGCCTCTCCTAGATTTCTAGATTTTTGTGGAGACAGGCAGCTCTCTGAAGATGCAAATATGCACACTCATGCAGAGGGCTCCTGAGACTGCAGAGGCTGCTAATCTTAGAGGGAGTTGTCTAGTCCCCATCACACATTCCAAGGGCTCCAGCATCTTTGCATGCTTTAGCTGGAAAATTCCAGCATGCTGACCTGGCGCTGACTCCTTGCTGTGAAAACACAATGGGATCCATTCTCCTATCACAGACAAGTTATGCACATAAAAACCCTGTTGACTGAATGGAGAAAAGACCCCTTTAGTCTTAGCATGACAAGGCTCCTTTGAATCCTTACATTCATTTTTCATAGCATTTTTCAGTGAACTGTGTTGAGGATGGAGAATACTTTCTCCCTTCTACCTCCATTGCTCCTTCCCCCTTGCAGAAATCCATAGCAGCATACCTAGCACTTCTTATCTGTATGTGGCTCTCAAAACCCACCTTCATTCTTTTCAGTCAGTTTCGTCTCTCTGTAGCTTGCATAGGGACACACTTTTTATTTTAATGTAAGTGGCATTCACTCTTTGATAGTTCTGCCGACCTGCCCCATCCAAGTCCCCTGTTACACAGTGGCTTCAATTAAACTGATAGATGAGGTGCTCTGGGATCATCTATTTAATGTTAATAGATATACCTGGCAATTGGGAAACAACACGGGTAGAGTTACTCTAAGTCAGAATCCATAAAAAGTGCAGACAAAAGATGAAATTCCAGACTAGCAATTCAGTGAGACCCTGTAGTTGCCAACAAGTCAAGTGACATCTATTTCACACATAACTGGCATGATAATGGTTCAGATAATAACTAATTTTGACCTACACTATTGCCTTCAATAACCTTTAGATGTTATATTATTTAGACACTATACCAATAACACTATAGCAATCCAAGCCAACACCACCAAACCAACCAACCAAAAAACCAACATGACATGTTACTCTTCTCTTCAGCTCCTTCTTTCTTCCAGAAAAACCCAAATAAAGAGACAGGTTCTGAAGCTGAATAATATTGGGCTGATTTCAGGTGGAGAGACAAGAATTACAGATTTTGAATTCTTGCACGGGGATTCCCCAAATTTCTAATCCCAACCCCTGTAAAAGCAGATGTTTTATCCGAAGGGCAGAAACAACCATATAATAGTTTAAAAAAGGGTTTGATCTAGAGTTCTCTGAAGCAGATAGAGGTTCCCCTATTGTCTTCAGTGACTTTGGATCCAAAGTCCAAGAAAGTATTTAGTGTAGAATTATTTTTTTTAATGGCAGATAGTAACCTCATAATTTTAAATAATATTTGGACAACTCATTTGGGGAGTTTGTGGTAATGGATTGCTTCTTAGTCAAACAGTAATATATTCATAAGAATAAAGTAGTAATCAGTGGTTTATTCTTTGAATGACTCAAACAGTAGAATGGGAGCGTAAGTTTTGTTTTAAGTGTGATAGCAACTTTGGTAAAATATCTTGTTTGTTTGGGGTTTTGGGTTTTTTTGTAATATTGTGTAAAAAAAAAAGTTGTATGATGTAACCATTTAGTGTTTATTTTATTATGTGTACCTTCTACTCAGAGGGTTGGCATTATTGTTCCTAACAGTGATGGATACAAGCAGATCATGCCCTATGACCTCTACCATCCCCTTCCTCGGTATGTAAAACAGTCAACCAGATGCTAGGATTAACAAACACATTTACTTCTTTTTTTCATGTCTCTGCATTCGTGCTTTGCTCTCAAACTAAGTTAACAGATGCTGCTTTTCTCTTGCTCTCAACTGCAGATTAACCTAGAGATGTTCAAGTGCTAACCTGTTGTTCTAAATTCTGTTCATGCAGAACTGAAACAACATTCTAGCTGAAGCAGCAATGCAGACTTATTAAGTGTGTGGTCCCTTTCTCTCCCCCCACCCCCCTTTTTTTCTCATACCTTTCTTTTTTCTTCCGTTTACTAATCTCTGAACAGGACTATAACCTGTGGTTTTGTAATGAACCATCACACTTTCTCTCTCTCTCTGGCAGTGCTGCTTCTTGCATGCTTACAAATTCTGAGATTTTGGGTTTAGACAGTATTAGTGTTGTGTTCTGATCCTGCAAACCCATGCTAATGCCTTCCCCAGGGGCATTAATCCATTGGCTTTTCTAAGGAATCAGAGATCAGGGGCAAGAATAGGATAAAGGCCTGATTTGTATTATTAATTATCTCACAATTAAAATGTCCTTAATGTAAGACTTGAGGGTCTCATGGAAATAATCACAAGTAATTACTCTTAAAGCAATGAATAAGACTGGTGCTGATAAAAATGTTTGTTAGCTGAAGGATAATAACCTTTTGGTTTTGAAATACTGTCTGGACATGCAATAGTATTGTGCTGTGTTTCCTTCTTCATTAATTTATTGTGTCATGGAGTATGTAATCACAGAAAGAACCCCATAGGCAACTTGTTAGTCTCATCCTGCTGAGGAAATGACCTCCTTCAAACCATGGGGAGGCCTAATGCAGACAGCTTTCAGCATCAGTGTGCAAGCACAGCGCATTCACCTTCAACAGAGTCTCTGGCCAAGTCATGGACCCACCCCAAACTGTGACTGAGAAGGCAAGGAGGAGAGCAGCTTACCTGCCAAGCATTATGGCTGCCATTCATGCTGACAGCCTTCTGACATGCTGACAGATCAAAGATCTGTGTCATTTGGATTTTCTCTTCCTAGCTAAGCACTTATGGTTATTTACACACAGTCATTATCACCACATATTTGTGAGATATACTTGTAAAATATATCTCTGCATCTAACTCCTTTTTTCTGGAAAACACTTTTCTCTGTTCTTTATTTAAAAAAAAAAACATACATACCTCCTAACCACAAAAATTAAACCTCTGTTAATAAGCAATATAGAAGCTAGAATATTAATACAGGGTTTAACACTCTAGCTTTGAATAAAATGGATTTTATTTCAATTGTGTACAAAGGGCATGTACATTGACAAAAGATGGAGAACAATTTTAATCAGAGGATGATTCAGCAGTACTTAACATTGAAGGGACTGCATTTAAGGAAAAAGCATCCTGAGCTGGCAGCTAGGCAGAGGCTTTTTTACTGCTGAAGAAAATCCAAAATAAAGGATCAAAATGCCCTAAGGTATTTGGCTTTCAGTAACACTGAAAAAAAAAAAAAAAGAAAAAAAAAATCATTCCCTGAAAATGATCAAAAGGCTGAGACTGTTTCTCAAGCTGTTCTGGATTATGGTCTCACCCCATAACAGTCCCTTTACATTCACTCTCCCAGCCGCACTATTCTCCTTTAACCACCCCCCCCCCACCCCCCCCACCCCCCCCCATCGATTGCTCGGGCTGCAGCTGCTGGCTGGGACCTCTCCCCTCCTTTTTCTCTCTGCTGTTTTGCTGCTGCTTTCCCTCTTTTCCGTCTCCCTCACTCCCATATGTGCTCCTATGAGCTCACAAACAGGGGTCAGGTCTTCCTCCCTCCCCCAAGAGGAAGCACACAGCCACATATCTCTTCTCCAAACCTCAGAGGCAGCAGAAACTGAATAGACCACGAGGCTGGCATGAGACAGAGACAAGGCAGGGGGATATACAATGTCTTTCTTCTGAACCTGCAGAGTTTAGGCATCCCCCCCCCCAAAAAAAAAAAAAAAAAAAGAAAAAGAAAAACAACCAAACCAGAGAGGCCCTGGTTGCATTACCTGTCTGAGACTGGTACCTAATACCAGGGACAGAGTAGAGCAACAAAGACTCTGGCAGAAGTGGAGAGCAAATCTGGGAAGGCATCTTTGCAAGATTTCCCTACTGCAAACCCTCAGCCTTGAATTGTATCACAAAGAGGGAAAGGTATGGTTTAGCGGATATAGTGCTCACTTTTAATGCACCACCAATTACTTTCATAAATTCTCTATGTTGCTCCCCTTGTACCTTGAAAGGAGCTGTGACACTGCTTTAAGAGCTGTGCAACAGAGAAACTTCACCTTACATCTTACACTCGTACAAAACCCGAGGACCAAACTGCTTGCCTAGATTTAAGCTGCTTGGTATTACTGAGGTTGCCTAAGGCATCTGGAAACTTGTCCCAAAGACTCCAGGGAATGCCCTGGTGCCATCACTTTTTATGCCTGGGAAAAGCTGGCTCGGGCTGGCTGCAGCAATTCCTGCTGTTCATGAGTTTCAGTCAGAGGCCTCTTCATTTAGATTTGTGATGGTGAGATATCTAAGCTGTATGCTGGGAAACTTGTTCAGTAGTGACACAGGTAACACATTTGAACTAAAAACATTGCTAAAATTAACTGTTTGTGACATATGTGGCTTATGCTGAGCACACAGTGATGGATACGGCATGGTGTAAACATGGTTTCACCACTTCTCAGTGGTAAGTCATAGAATTAATCAGTGGCTTTACCATTCATAAACAGGTATTAACATAAGCCATTTCACATTGAGTTTTATGGCAGTTTCAGCTAGTAGCCCAGTGTGGGTAGTGTTTAAGTGTACTGGAGCTGATGAGAAAAAGATGGGTTGATGTGCTGAAAATCAGAAGGAAAGATAAGCATTTTTCATATTGTTTAACAATCTTGGTGGTCCTGCAATTGTTAATAAAAATAATTCCTTTGTTTTAAGTGGGAGAAAAAATCCTCACCTTTCCCTTTCTTTCCTTCTTGCCTAAAAGAGGAAACAGGTGGAGGTTTTTCCACAAAAATTATTTTTTAAGTAAAAAAAATGAAAATTTATGACCAAAATAATTGTTTCAAACATTATTTCTAATGTCCTTATCAAAAGGATATCAAAAGGACATATATTCATTTCAAAAGAACATTTGTCTTTGAAAAAAAAAAGATTTTGTGAAGTGTTTCCAGGTAGATAGAACATGCACACTTTTATACCATCAGGCATGCACAGGAATAGCCACACTGGATCATGACAACAGTCCCGGGTCCTCTCTGTGACAATGCCTTGAATATAAGAGAGGAAATAGCAGACTATTTTATGTATGTAGAGAGACAGGTACACATATAAAACAATGCCTACAGTACTGTATAAACTATGCCTACATTATTGTATATTCATCACTGTAAAAAAAGGATTATCCTTGTAAGTATGCATAGCTTTTCACATTGTTCTGTGGATTTGTCATTACATTCTCAAGTGGCACCTGTAGAGAAAAGATGGTTTCTCAGTTCCTCTCACTGCCTCAACTGTAAGGAAACAAGACCCATGTGGTTTAACCATCAGAGGCCACATACCCTATTAGTATAGTCACATCTTCTTTTTGGTAATTTCCTCCCATCTTTTTTTTCTTCAACTCAATTGTTTCCCTGGAAAGAAACATTGCTGTTTCCCTGTATGTTCTTGCAAAAGGAGCATCAGCTTCAGAGCACACTAAGCTTCCAGTGATTTGTGACAAAGATTCCTCAGAACATGACAAATTGTGATGATATGGTAATCCCATCAATTAAATAAAAGGAATTAAGTTAAAAGTATTTAGAGTTTCTGTAGTAGTAGTCACTGGGTTAGTGGGAGAGAGGAGATTTCATATTTACTAACCTGTGATTTAGAGACAGGAGCCATGAGAGTGCTTTGCTGTTTTGGCCACTTATGAAAATATATATATGATTAATTTTTACTGACATTAATCAGAAAAAAAACCCTCCTGCAGATAGAAGTTTATGCATTTGGGGGGTGCAGGTGAGGGTGGGGGCAGCAGGGGTTCCTTTTCCTGATGCCTCTCTGTTCTGGGCTTTTTTTTCCCTAGATGGGAAAGTACACCCTGGACTGCCTGTTCCTCATCCTGTGGAGGGGGCATTCAAAGCCGCAGTGTCTCATGTGTGGAAGAAGACATTCAGGGACATATCAGCCCCGTGGAAGAATGGAAATGCATGTATACTCCAAAGATGCCTGTTGTCCAGCCTTGCAATATATTTGACTGCCCAAAGTGGCTTGCTCAGGAATGGTCTCCGGTAATCAGCTTAGCTTTGTTGATTTTGTATTTACAGCACTAAGAATATATCTCATAGTTTAGTGAGCTTGTGGAAGTAGGAACATTCACTACTTTTCTTTCCTTATTACCATGACCTTTGTTCTAAATTACATTATTTGTCTAACTGCAAAGTAAATACTCAGGAATAATGTACTAATAAGATTAACATGGTTAAGGAGAATGATGGAAAAATATATCAGATCTGTAATGTTAATTAGTGAACTTCTACTAATAATAGACTAGGAACAAAAATGAAATATACAAAAGAAAACCAGTAAGCATGTAATGGTATCTCTTTATTACAACTTTTCAGCCATAAACTGAATATAATGAATTGCTGAGAAATTTCCAGAAATACACAAAGCGATAAATTACTCTGCTCTTTGATGCTTGCAGTTGTCTGTTCCTGATTCACCATTCCTTCTTTTTACTTTCAAAAGTAAATGTCTGTGAAATGTCTTTCTACAAAAGTAGAAAAGTATTTCGATTTTGTACATAAAGACTTAATTCTAAATGTAGTTTCTCACCACCCTAGTTTCTTAACAAGTAAAATGGGTTTTAGAAGCTAAGCTAGCTTATCCGCAGTTGAGGTGTTCTTCACTGATTGCTAAGTGTTTAGTGATTTCCAGATGAAAGCTGCTATCCAAAAGCAAAGTAATATTGGTAGTGTCCATAGCCCTCCACACTGGTTGGTAGTTTTGATCCTCTCCTGTACAACCACTTCTGAAACAATCTGTACAGGGGGAAAAATTGTTGTACCTTACCAAATATAAATGAAAAAAATACTAAAGAAAGCGTCTGAGGGAAGAAAGCCCAAATAGTTTCTCATTCTGTTCGGTGCCATGTTCCAAAATAGCTGAGTGTCACCTCTGTTAACCCATAAGCCCCAGTACTTTGTGCAAGCAAAGCAGAGTGGCTCCAGATGAAACTGATGGCGTGTTACTGAGCATATCCAATATGGGACAGATGGCCACAAGCCAAGTAGCCAACTCTGAGAGAGTGATACTGTGAGAGAAATCCAGCAGCAAAATGTCCAAACCAAGTAAATGTACAGAGAAAAAAGGCACAAATTTCTGTCAGTTTTATACCTCATCCATAACTACCAAATATTATGATGAATAACTTATGTTCAGGGCTCGGTGTTTCTGCATCATATTTTGCTCACTGATGTACACATACTTGTATTGCATATTCACCTTTTATTTATCACTCCTGTAACATATCACATGCAACTTCTTTTATCTTTTTTTTTTCCCAGTGCACTGTGACCTGTGGACAAGGACTCAGGTACCGTGTGGTCCTTTGCATTGATCACAGGGGGATGCATACAGGAGGCTGTAGTCCTAAAACAAAGCCACACATAAAAGAAGAATGCATAGTACCCACTCCTTGCTACAAACCCAAAGGTAACACAGCAGAATGGTTCACGTACATTTTTCAGAGCTCTTCCATGTTGAGCAGTTTTGGTTTGTTGCTGGTAGCACTGTTTCCACCTGCACTCAGTTGTGAATTTGCACCTTTAAAGGCCTGCCATTCCTATTCCAGTCTGCCTGCTAACAGCCTGAAGTGAATGCTGGCCCCTTCCTCTTTCTTACAAGCTCCAGGGTTTCCACTGTTAACTTGTGGTACAGCAGACCAAGCAATATAACTGTAAATTTGACCATTGTGTAAGCAGGTTTGACCTCACTGATTGTGTCTGGGCTAAATTTGCCCTGTATTTTAAAAGAAATAAATAAATAACATTTATGGTAGATAAATGTAACCATAATTTTAAAGTGCCTGTTCATAATTTGGAGCTTGAAATAGGTCAGAAGCAAGCATTGTACATCCCAAAATGAAGTTCCTCTTACTAGCAAGGCTGCAAAATTTGGCAGACTGTTAGACTTGAAGTGTCTTATAGCAAGGAGTACTCAGTTTGTATAGAAATGTTTCTTGACCTGGGCCTCAAACAGAGAGTAATACTGGGGTAAATGCCCCACATTTTGTTGAGAGAAGGATAAAACATTTCTGCAGCTGTTTGGACATTCTTTTGGGGTAGGAATGTTAGAAAAAGTCCTGGAGACTGGATTGGATTAGTGGGCAGTGGCCTAGTGCTGCAGACACAGTTATTTGACCATTTCCACAGGTATATGAGTGTACATGTGTTTGTGTGTGTACACAGCTCTATCAATACAACCTCTGTGTCTGTATGCTGACTAACTTACGGACACTTTTGGGCTACAGCACTGCATGTGAACTTAATTTCCCTAAACTGGAGACTTAAACCCCACCATAAGAAGAAATAAATTTCTTTTAAAAAAATGAATTGCCATCCTGATACATATTAAGAGCACTTATTATGAAGCCCTGTGAAATAAGAGTGATCTGTGACCTTGTGCTGGTCCAAGATGGAACAGTGAAATTTGGAATTTTAATTTCTGCACTCAGTGGCCAGTGATGGGCACACTTGCCAAGTTTCAAGATTCCAATTTATCTGGACCATGAGAAATCACTGTGTATGCCAGCCACCAAAATGGCAAAACCCAGGCCACAGGGAGTCTGGAGAGTAGAGTATGTTTGGATTGTATTTTGCTGGCCGACATGAGCTCACTCCGTCCAATTTGCAAGATGAAAAAAAAAAGTCCCTGTGGCTGTGTTAGCATGACTCTGAGCCTGATACAGAGATTCAGTGGGTTTGGGCTCAGTCAGTGAGCTGCTGTTATGGGGCTGTATCTGTTTATGGTGTTCAGAGCACAGGTAAAGCAAGATCCTGTCTGCCTGCAGCATACGTGTAAGCAAAATGCACTAAGACACAAAAAAATCAGGTGTTGCAAACCACCCACAACTGACTTCTGCCTAGGGAACCTGAGAAGGCTGCAGGACCAGCTAGGAAATCTTTCCTTACCTGCATCTCTTCAAGAAATCTCTTCCAGTGGGACTTGCCTGGGAACAAAGTAAATTGCTGTTTGCTGGAAGACCACCCTTGCAACATATTGGCATCTTTACCCTGAATAAACTCTTGTGCTGCCCTTTGCACTACATACATAATTAATTTCTGATTGTAGGTGGTTATTTCTTTCTCCCATTTTTTCCCATGGGATGGAAAGTCCTACAAAAAGCATACTGTTTTGCTTGGGTTTAATTTTACTCCTCATCTTGGTTCTACAACACTCTCACAGTTGTCCCTCCATAATGCAAGTGGTAATGTTTGAAGACCCATGCATCTGAAGGCTGAACCATGCTTTCAGAAGAGAGTTGGACCAGATGATATCCAGAGGCCTATTCCAATCCAAATCTATTTATGTGTTGGAATTTTGTTGTTTCTATTTCACAAATCTAGAGTTTAGAAATTTAGAGCAGTAGAAGTAGCAAAGTACCTCTCCTCTACTGAATGTTTTAATCTTAGCCTGCTTTTTCCTTCTGGAGCTGAATTAATATAAAGCAGAAAAACAATCTTCCTAGATGACTGAAGCAGCAAGACAAAAAATGTGGAATTCCCTCTTCTTTTAACACACTGTGCTAAACAGAAATAGAATGCAAATAGTTCATGTAATTTATTTCATTTTAGTTTATTCAAGCACTTAGGCACTTTATCTTACACCAATAATGGGAAAAAAATAGGATATCCCTGGATTAAGTAATGATTTTCAGTTTTAATAAAGTAGGTGTATTCATCTAATACAACTCTCTGTAAAATATAGGATTTAAGTGTTTTTATTGGAACAGTTTTATAAAAGAAGAGATTTTACTTTAATCTCCAAAGGTAACAGTTCCTCCTTAGCTTATGTTAGGAGTGCTTTTTAGTCTTTCCTTTTTTTTTTTTTTTGTCAAAGCACACTGTACAACATCAACATTTCTAATCCTCTAACAAATTTTACAGTGTAGATGATAATTAACTATACCTCTGAAAAGTTATTTTAAAAGTCACATAACAGACAAACGTACAAAAGAGCTTTTGCTTTTTATAAGCAGTTGCATCCAAGCAAAAAAAAGCACAGAAGTAAGATCTAGCTTTCCAAAACCCATAAAACAAGCTGCAGAACATATAAATAGAAATATCTCCTACATATTTTGGATAACAAATGCAGTAAAATATAGATTAAACTAAGAGCTGTGCTGGCAAATATTCATCCTTAAATAGCACTAATAAATATGTTAAAGTAAGCGCTTGGCCAGCTATTTCTAAGAGAGAGGCATAGTAACTCTATTACTGTCCCTTTTTTCTTCAGTTAATAACTTGCTCCAAGAAAATTTGCTTGACTAAAGTTGCAGTAGCTGTGTAATCAAGTTGTAAGTTGTTATTGCTCTATGATACAACTGACAGGTGGGAAATTTCGTGTGCATATGTGAAAGGCTCACTGTTGTGCGCAACAGAGTCACAGAAAATTCCTGACTATTCTGAATGACATTAATCTGCTCCCGTTGGCAAGTACAAATCCAGGCATTATGTAAACCTGAAAGGCTTAGGTGATTTGTGAGTGGCAAATAGGTCTGGCCCTGGTTCTCCTCAGCAGTCTGAGTGTCACTCCCTTTTATCTGTGTTTTTTCCCCTGATCCTAGCCCAGAAAGTTTTGTTGAAATGCAGAGCTCCTTCTCAAATTATAGTACCAAATTTGTTCTTGCTTTATACCCCTGTGGAGCTAAAACAGTTCCACCACCTTCAGCTCAAATACTCCACTTTGACGCTGCATGAAAGCGGAGTTTGGCTTGTGAAGCAGCATGGCCCTGCACTCCCCAGAGCAGAGCAGCTCATTACACTGTGTGCACATCCTGGAGGGGAAGAAAAGCAGCTCTACTGTTTTCCATCAGAAATGACAGAAAAAGTATCAAGCTCAGTTTTTTAAATCCACATAGCTGATGAACTGATAAACTTAAAGTTGAAAAGTATAGCTGGGCCATGTTATTACAGTTTTTCTGTTTTTCTGTGGTATCTCTCATCAAATGAGGATTTTCCTCCTTTTTGTAACCTATCAAAACCAAGCTTAATGTGTCTTCTAATGTTCTAAAATTTAAGGGTAAACACAGGGATTTTATACATTTTGCCTTTGCAATGTCAATGGAGGCCTGTTACACTTGCAAGACTCCCTCCAAAAAATACTTTCCAAAGGTCCGACTTTTACAGCCCAATTGTATGGTCTGAAAAGTGATTTAATACTCCTTTCTGGCTGTAGAACACCATAGCCCTTCTAGCTGCAACAGTGAACTATCTGGTCCTATAACCTTATAAGCGTTATAGTCCAGGTGACAAAGGAGTTTTGTTCTCTCTCTCCTGCTCGCCTTTCTCTCTCTTTCTTATTTGTGCTCAGCCTCTACATGGATGAAGGCACACGTGAGTCACAGGCATGATCGACAAGAGAGGAGAGGCTGACACATGTAGCAGCATTGCTGAGTGCTTCCTATTTTCACATGCTTGTGCTTGTTCCATAGAGAAACTTCCCGTGGAAGCAAAGTTGCCATGGTATAAGCAGGCTCAAGAGCTGGAGGAAGGAGCAGTGGTGTCTGAAGAACCATCGTAAGTCTTAAAAATTTGCTTACAACAGGTTCTCATGATGTGGGGATCTGGGGCTTGTGCTGAACTAACACTGTCTCTTGAAATTGTAATTTGCTTTCATTGGAGTGTAATGTAAAGGCTAAACCTAATCATGTGGAAATCAATGGGCTTAAGGCTGTATCACACTTAGGTATGAAGAGACAGAATTCAAGAGGGCAAATGAAGATTTAATTTGAGCAAATACATACATGTTGTATTTAAGGTAATTTACAATAATATTATAGTGAAAGTCTATCTACCTACATAGTTATATGTTCCCCACTGCCACTGTATCTCTGCAGCTTAGCACCTTTTTCTAGTCTCACAATACCCCTGTGAAGTAAAAGGTAAAATACAGGGCAGCCAGTGATGATTCTCCCTTACGTCTCCCCCCCAGGAAGAGTGTAGTAACAGCAAATTAAATTAATTCATTTTAGTGGAAAATAAACTAGAAACCTCAGCCCTGTGGTTTGAATTGCCTTATCATCACTTACCTCATCATTTCAGTGATTTTCCCCTTCCTGCTTTTCTAGCCACTTCATGGTCTTTGCCCAGCCACCTTTGCAAGTTGGATCTCAGTCAGCACCTCGTACCTTATTAATAGCCCTTCCTCCTGCTGCTGGCCTTCTTGGATGGCAGGTTGGCCTGTGTGCATACATTGACAGTCCCCTCACATTAGGGCTGCCTGAAATGATGGAAAATGTACATTTTCCTCCTAAATACATGAAATTAACTCATTATGTCCCTTAACTGTAACTTTTTGTTTTTTCTTTTCTGATTCATTTGTCTTTTGTTTTGTGAAAAAAATATCATTGAGTTAGAAAGAGGTAGAGGGCATAAAATATTTACAGGTAATGCTGAAGGAAAAAATATTACAATAAAAAGCTGGAAAAGAACATTTCTACTTAGGGTTGATACCTACCTTTTTAATATATCAGCAAGAAAATCTGACTGTATGAATCTGACCTGGTGTAGCCAGGTTCTTCACATGGTGCTATTGAAAATACAGTTTAGCAGCTTCTGCATGTGCTCAATTTCATTAATAGCAGGACTGCAGAAGAAGTTAGAAATATTTAGT
Organism: Buteo buteo; assembly: GCF_964188355.1. NCBI lineage: Eukaryota > Metazoa > Chordata > Aves > Accipitriformes > Accipitridae > Buteo > Buteo buteo. The sequence continues at coordinate 37,982,984 of NC_134204.1, forward strand.
GGTTTGAAAAAACCCTCAGAATTTCATTCAGAATTGAGTTTTATTGTCATTTATGGATAATTAATCTTCCTTAGCCTAATAAAATTGCAATGAAAAGGAGCTGCAGTAAAACTGGTGTACCACATAAACCTTTAGCAATGAGGTTGAGAAATTAAAAATACTGATAAGATTATGTTTTGGATTTTTTATTCTGGAACTGTGATAAACGCATGCTATAATTGTAACCTCTGTACAAAGCTTTAATCAGTATCCAGTTCCTCATGGCTGAGCACATGGCACTTTTTATTGCAACTGCAGCTGTGTATTAGACCAAAAAACATTGTTCCTTATGCAATATGATTGCAGTTTTTGCATGGTTAAACTGAAGTAATCTGAAAATGAAACATTGAAATAGGGGTAGAGACATACATAATAAAGCCCTTAAAATAAAAGTTACTTTAATCCAGCTGCCATATGTATACATAAATACATGTATATACACACATACATGTGTATACACACACATTTATACACACATATACAAACACACATACTTATATGTGTGTGTGTATATATATCAGTAGTAGCTATCATATGTAATATAATGAGTTGTTCAACTGTTTCCAGAGTTTTATGGACTTTGTAGGCTGATTCATTCTGAGTCCAAGTCTAGTAAATTCAATATTTGTGAATGTACTCATTTTTCATTTGTAAAGTGCAGTTTATTATCTTGTGAGTTTTCTTGTGACTATACTAAACCACTTAGCTAAATGTGCTTTTATCAAACTGTAAATAACCCTTGGAAGCATACATAAAGAAGATGTATTATCAGGAATTTTATCAAAAGGAATCATACTGATATGTGGTCATATCTGGAACAATTTGTTACACTAAGAGTTTTTTTGATAAATTTTGTGAACAATGTTGACAGTACTGTAGAAAAAGAGCATAATTATATATATATATATGAGTATACGTAGCTTTAAATATTAACAAGAAGAGGGCTGTAGAGAACAGGCATAACCAACAGGGAAAGATGAAGAGGCTTTTATTTATCATGACCTGTATTTTAATAAAATATTCTAGAAAACCTTATGGGTATATTACTTGTGATATTAAAACAGACCTTGAGAGATATAAAGGGAAAGGGGTTTAAGAACTTTAAAATATTTTAAGTGCAGCTAGGACACTTCCTTACTTTATAGTTCTCTGCTCTGGGGCAATAAAGGTCCTGTTCTGCAAAGACATTATAATCTTTTTACCCCATCTCATGCAATGCTTCAGTGATACCAGTGGGATAATAACATACCAATACAGTGGGGCACAGTCCAGACTAGGTTCATTCTGCTATGGGGTGAATTTTGTATATTTTTTTCTCCCTGCAAAGCACAGCTCTGGGAGGGTGTATAATCTTTATTTTAGGCTGATGAGAAATCAACCTGACATTAAATTAAATTCAAGTATAGATTTTTATATAACAGCTAAAATAAAGGGCACAAAGTCAGGATCTTTATGCACACTTTCCCAAAGCTCAGAGATCTCTATGCCTCGTGTTTAGTTTGGAATGATTTCTAGTGATAAGGCATGAGACAGAAAGACCAAATAAAAACTTAGAAAACTTGTGCTGAAAGGGCCATCCATGCAATCCCCATCTGTATACTCTAACAGCCATCTGCATATTGTTCCAGAATATCTAGTCTGTTGACAGTGACCTTGAACAGTGAACTTGCACATAAAATTGGTTTTGGTGCCTCACTATTAATAGTGGTTTTCATTAATGTCTAACTTTAAACAGTTATTCGTTTTAGGTCCTGGTTATTAGATCGAAAAACTGTATGTAATGACATAAAAAAGGAGACAAAACATTCAGAACTCACCAAGATACAACCAACAATCAATCAACTCTGATGCCAGTTTTGTAGCATCACTTGTCCTCATTCAGCTGTGTGGGAATTTCAAATACACCAGCTAGTTGAAAAGCAAGGTGTGTTACGTGATAATGCACTTTTTGGCCTATGTTTCTGCAGCTATGCAGAGAAACAATATAATACTCCATGGCCTACCATGCTGACAGATGTCAGCCTATCACTCGCATATTTTGGCTGATGAGTGTAGGTGCATGCTAATTTCAGTGTTGGAATGGTCAAGAGTTGTTAAATGTTGGATCAAGCACTAGCTGGCATAAGACAGCATGTGATTGTGGCCAGCTATTTTGCTGACTGTGAATTCATGTAACTAGAACAAGACCATCAATTTCTTACTGTCTTACTCCTAAGCATGTTGTAGTGTGTTACTTTGCTGTAAATATTTTCAGAAAACATACAAGGGGTTGTAAAAAACGATTTTAATTGCTTGCTTCCCCTTCTCTGAGGAAGCCCTTTTTTTTCTCTGATTCAATAGAGCAGAGCTGGCTGAGCAGGGTTTGAGTGTGGGAGTTGAGCTGGGCAGCCAGGATGGGCTTTCTTTGAGACCCCACTCCTTTGCTCAGCAGCAGGGGAATGATGGGCAGAGGAGAGGCAGCATGGAGGGGAAGGGGAACAGTTGCAGAGCAGGAGGAACAGCAAAAGGCATCCAGGGGCACAGTAAGCCAGGTGCTGAAAAGGCAGTATTGTGTTTCATGAGCATGTTTAGTGAAAGTTGGAGTAATGGAAGTTTCTTCAGACAAGCTGTGCTTATGTGATTTTACTGTTCACTCTGTATTGGTGCATTACCAATTTCATGACTGCACTTAGGCAGATGTCAGTAAGGACTCATTCTTTGCCTACACTTCATCTGAGGCTCTTATTGAGCTTTCTTACACCACCATGTCATTGCCACCATTCTCCTCTACAGATAGGGTTGCTCTTTGTAGCCAGCAGACCATTCTTCCCTGACCACTGTCACCCTTTCTTCCTTATCATTCTTCAGGCAGAGAAAGCAAACCCCATCTATAAGCAGCTATATTGTCCTTTTCAAAGTTTATTTTTGACTGGAAGTTTAAAAACTAAAGCTGGTAATTTTCAGTGGGTTTCTTCTATGCATTGAGTTCTCATATTTGTGACTCTCTGTATTGCTGTCTTGTGACTTTTATGACTTTCTATTGAATACGATTTTTGTTATGAAATTGCATACTATGAGTTATAAAGTTACACATTTTTTTACATTGTCCTTCCGCCTGTGATTTGTGATCATTCTCTAATGCATGCTGCTAGAGCAGCAGATGCCTCATTTTTATTCCATCTGTATGTAGTGCCTTCCATTATTTATTTCTTCAGGAATTTCTAAAGGAAGCACGTCTTAGAGTTTAATTTTGTCTGTATATGTCTATCTGTCAGTTGCCTTCCTCTTCTCTCAGTAATGTCTGAATTTATTCCTATTAACTGAATTTGACAGAGGTATAAAGTCATCACAGAGAATTTTAACCCTCTGTCAAATTTGGTTAATATTCACCATGAAACTCAGTGGTAGTATTTTCCACATTTCACTGAAATAAATGACTAGATAGAAAACTGACACCCTACAATTCCCCAGTTCAAGGAAAGGTTTCTAAAGGGATTCAATCCTTAAGAGATACCAGAGAATCCACTTGGGCATTCAGTCTTCAAATATAAATCCATGTTAAATTGGTCTTCATCAGTTCTGCTGCTCAAAGAATTAATCATAACTAGTTCAGCCACTTGAAGTCTAGAGGGGATAGTTATGTTTTTGTTGTCTGACCTGCTGCACTCCTAGACGGGGGCAATTAAATATTAATTGCTGACAGAACTACTATGAAATACTCTAGGTTTGTAAGAAAGTATTGTAATCTTTGTTAGGACAAATGTTTCAGGTGAGAAGTCCTTGCTGTCCTGTGTTGTCATACATATTGTTCTGCTATTGCTGTCCATCTCTGAAGGGACAATTCACCAGGCTTTGCAAGTATGTTATCTGAGAGAGAAGCCACAGTATCTTTCTGTCTGACCTCTTTCACTGGAGCTCATTACATCAGCACAGCATGGCAGCCAGAGCCAGAAAGAGCAGCAGTCGTGATTAAAAAAGCATGGGTTTTTCTATGTATAATGAGATTGGGTTTATGGGTGGTGAAGGGTTGTTTAAAAGATTTCTGTCTCTAACTCTTGAAAAATGCTCTTGTATGTTAACACCATACCCAGCTTTTAACGTACTGCCATAAATAACCCTGGTGCTAGTCATAAAAAGTGGGGGGGCTAGGGGGAGGAGAGGAAGAGGGCAAACAATAATATCTGGATGCCAGATGGCACCATCATAGTGATGGGGCCAGTTCAGTAAAAAACAAAAGGAAATTCCTGACATGCATCAGGGGGAGGGAGGGGGCCAAAGCCCTCAGGGAAATGGATATGGACAGAGAGGCCAGTGTGGCAGAGTCACCCAATATCTCTTTCTTTCTTTTCAGTAGGTATTTATGTTTCCAAAGACACATAAGCTATTTTATTTTGGTTTTGCCTGTTAAATAGTTTCCATTATGATGTTTGTACCTGATTCACAGGTTAAAAGTAATTCTAAAACATCTTACAAATGTTTTACTTTAAAAATATGTTATATGATTATTGGATTGCCAAAAAAGGTAGTGAGGACATAGACAAATGCTATGAACTGCTAGGCTGTTGCTTGTTCACTTTGGTGTCATGTAGTGAAGAGGAAGAAAGAAGTTCGGGGAAACTTGTCCATATTAAGAACTAATGGCAAAAAAATTAAACTATATATGTTGTCGGTCATAGGGAAGATCAGCAGTGCAGCAGCCTAACATTAGGTAATGATTTCTATCTATTCATTCAAGGACCCCTTTGGAGAGTCACCACTACTTAGGATTTATGTGTAATATCTATACAAGGCAGAAGCAGTTATCTTTCCCTGGGGAGAAAGGCAGCAGTGAATTTATGGAGAGCACCAATGGTATAGAATGATTTGACACAAAGCTGAAGGAAAAGATCATATTCAAACTAAACTGAGGAGAAACTATAGAGGGACAGATTGAAATCACTCGGTTTGGAATTGGACCTATGCAGCTGGCTCTGGTGCCTTTACTCTTACAGATGGAGCCCTGAGATTTTACTGACAAGTGGTCATGACCTCTGTTTCACTTCTCTGAACAATGGCACCAGCAGCTACCCATGCTGTGTGTGAGCATCCTGTGGTGTTATTCACACCTTAAAACCTATGGAAAGGTGGCCTTTCCTGCAGAAAAAGGACAGATTTGCATTTCAGGTCAAGACAAAGAGTCTGGAAGTCTGAGCTCAGCTCCCAGTTCTATCACATAAAATTTCTAAGCCTTTGAACAAGTCACTGAGCATTTTATTTCACTGGTAGTATTAGATGCCTTAATAGACAGGTGTCTGTGCCTTTAAATACTCAGTCTTACTTGTATGTGCCATTCTTAAAACTTCAGACTTTATCTGAACCATAGATCTACCAAATGATGGATTAAAAAAAAGCATTAAGCGATAAAAATTAAGGGCAACATGTAATTAAGTGACAGTGAAGAAAATAAGCTATTTTTCTCCATAGCTCAATGGACATCAGTCTGTACATACACTTTTTTTTTTTTCTTCATAACACACATTGTAGGAACCCAAGTTCTAGACAGAAGAGCTGTGGCTATGCGCATCAAGCGGTCTGGAGATCTTCACAAAACTCAGCAGGGCTCTCCATGGGTCTCACCCTGAACCCGCTATGACTTGCTGTGGAAGGTCTCCCATTATTAAGCATTGACTTTGCCTTTGTGTTTCTCTTCTTCTGATTTCCCCGGTTACATATATGTTGCTATATGGAGGAGAATACATACCAGTCCTTAGCTGTGCCCAGACTTTGAAGGAAAAAATATCATTATACCAAGACTAAGTACTGCCATTGTCATCACTGTTCTCAACTTAAATTTTGGCATCCCTTTTGCTGCCTTTATATGCAAGTGATCATTGCATAGCACATTTTAGTCTGCAAAAGCCAGAGTTTAAAATACCTTCCCTTTACACAATTTAAAGAGAGGAAATTTTTTTTAAAACACTAGACACAATGTTGTCTGAAAGGGGCATTCTCACGTTTGAATGTGAATAATAATATCTACAAATGCAAATCATCCTTGCAAAATTGAGTTAGGCAAGTGGATGAAATTCTGTGGACAGCTGCAGTTCACTTGTATTTGTAGGTCCATTGGATGTGCAGCCTGAAGGCTAGACTGCTGTGCCTTTCACAGTTTGACCAATATTTTGTATTGTGCTTTACATACAAACACGGTAAGTTGGTTTTGCTGTCATATTAAAATTTCTTTAAAATATATTTTCAGTGATTGTAGTACACTACAAAAGCAATGAGCCAAAACCAGCTCAGTACAACATCTGAATGACTCCTGCAGAAGTCCATTGATGTCAATGGCATTGCATTTTTTTTCCTCCATTTCTAGAACATATTATGCAGCCCAGCGTCAGCTAATGTGCACATGACAAATGGTGCAATAGTCCCTTCAGCTGAACACAATCTTGTGCAAATTGTGAAACCTCAACAGCTAACAAAACCCACTGAAAAATACAATGCCTTTTTTAAATCCAGAGCTCACTTTTTTGCAAGGTGTTTGTATAATGGGAAAACTTTCCTGGTCCATCACCATGAAAGTGCCCACAGGTCGAGGAAACAAATATAGACTTTTGTGTATAAGGAACGCCCATTTTTAACTCCCAGTTGTGTTTGGAGTTTTCCACCTTTCATTCCAACCTTTTCCCTTTTCCAGTTTGAGAGCACTGCTGCCCATAGAGATGCCCATTTAGCGGGGAGTGACAGGTGGAGGGAACCTTCCGCTGTCCCACAGCTGCGTGCTGTAATGTAGTCAGCGCTTCAGCAGCTGAGTAGCAGCAGACCCAGTTAAGTCAGTCATAACAAAGCAAGGTCATGATTTTCCCTTCTTCCAGCTTTCACTTCTCCACCTTATAGTGATCTCTCTAACATAGGAGCAAAAGACTCCTCTTTAAAATATTCATTAGAGCTCTCAGAACACACTGCTGTATTTTTCCTTTGAGAAAGAAGCATTGTCATGTCTGTTGTGCAGAGGAATAAGAGACGTTGATCTTTGATGCAATGGCAACATGCTAATCACTGAGAATTATGCTAAGAGCTATGAAATAATGTAATCTCTTTGAGGCAAGAGGCAACTTATTTTTCATTTGTACAGCTATTAGCACAGTTGGGTTCTGGCTGACAGCTACAACTGCTGCATTACTAGAACTAGTTATTGCGATTGTCTTGTGAGGGTTGTTACTATAAGGACTATTATTGCAGTGGGATATAATTAAACAACATGCAATGACAACTGAAATACCTCTATCATTTCCTGCTTTCTAAAAAATCCTACTTCTCAGTAAACCTATTCCACTACTTCCATTTTCAAAGAAGGCTCAGATGGTAGCATACAGAAAAGCACACACTGTGCAGTGGAAGGTACACTATATGCAGAACAAATAACTTTAAACCCATGTAACTGACTGCTTATTATTCACATACTTTTTCTGTTTTATGATCACAATTTGGCAATATTTATCATTAATGACCACACAAAGATATCTGAAAGCCTTTGTAATTTCCTGGGTTTAGGATGATGGAAAATTCAGAACCATTGTATATTTATATTATACATTCACATTACATAAATGTTCAGTATCTAATAACAAGTCCTATTGGGAGATTTTGTTTGCAGGGTTTTCTTGGGTTTTCCCCCCTTTCTGCTTTCAACTCTTTTCATTCTACCAACACCCTCTTTAGCAGCCAACAGTTATATTAGAATTAAATTACACTTCCAAATTTATCACTTAAAATGTAGAAATTGGGTCTAGAAAGCTGAATAAAATATAATTTCCTGAAGGTATTCCAGTGTTTTCATTATGAGTTGCTGACTAAGGTAAAAGAATATAATATGTGGCATTTATAGATCAAGCCTCATTGCAGAAAGGATCCAGTCTGCTTTAATAATGTTCTTACTTGCCTTTTGTGTCCTCTCTGTCTTTTGTTCCTGTGTTTGTATGTGTGATACACATCATGTGTAAATATTCTGAGTATATGAACTATCTCTGTTTTTCTAAATGAGTAATTTTAATACCTGGCAAAATATCATCCCTTTTGGTTTGGAATACAGCAGCTCTTCAACAAAGCAAAGTTACACAACAATTCACAATGTTAAGTAAGACAGCTTCTGATGAAGACCAGTGCCTTTTTTTTGTAACCTAATTAGAATTTCTACCTTTCAGTTTGTCAGATCAAGAAGCTATACATTTAAACTAATCAAAATATCTAAGTCATATTGGCTGACATGGTCTGTTTAATCTGTGACAGGAGATTTTCCACATCAAAATAGTATTGTAGCAGTTGCACAGTCTTAGAAAAAACAAAATGAGTGGCCCACCTGTACTATTAAAGACTATAATTCTTTGAAAATGAAGGATATAATCTTTGAAACTAGACCAGTTTTTTTAAGATAAAATGTCTCCGAATAGGGAATGGAATTACTTTGCATCATTAGTTTCTCAGAGGCTTTGCTCCAGGAAGAAACCTTGTGGTCTTTGTAACAGCATTATAAAATTGGAACATTCAAATGTTCCAATAATATATACAATCCATTTCTTCCCTTTCTATTACTTCAGGTGTATAGTGCTAGCAATGGATATCAGGTTCATAATACAATGCTATAAATACTCACAAAGAGTAGGTAAAGAGATGCACACTCTCTGCTCTAGGAGATGATGCTATTCCAGTCAGGGATCCTGGTACATACACACTGGGGGTGCACCAGGTTCCCTTCTTGGTTTTGGATTCTTTTTTTAACCCCAGAGTGAAGGGAAAGTCTTTTTGTCAACTACAGAAAGGCGGTGGATGAAAGAGAGAAGGGCATAAAAATACTTTCAAAGATGCAGATCACAAAACTAAATTTCCTTTTTCTTCCTATCAGACTGTTCTCAATGTGAGAAATGAGTTTCCTATAGCCCCAAGTAGCCCTAGACCATAGAAGAGACAGAAGTGTGTATTGCCTTCAGCCCTGGGCAAAGCTGTTCAAGTCTGTTGTGGCCTATCTAACTAAATAAAGAGCAAAAGGAGAGGAATACTGTCAGTGGTAGCCTGTTTTCATCAAAAATACATCCCATAAACTCTGATTTATTTGACAAATTTTGCTAATGCCTATGATTAGGTGCTGAAAGACCTAAATTTCTGTCAGGCAGTTGACTATCACACAAAGCTTTCAGTTCATTAGATTAACACTCAAAAATATCAGTAAAGGAAAAAGTGCTGAGTTTGAAGGAGTCGACAGAGCCCAAACACTTATTGTTAATGGGACAGTGTTATCAATAGGGGTTGTTCCTGTGAGGTTCTTAAGGGATCAGTGCCAGATCCAACTACTCACTCTTCTGTTCTAGCCCTTGAAGTATACCAAAACCACTATCTTAGAATTTGCCCATGGCAGCAAGCTTGGCAGAATGGCCAACAGAGAAGACAAGACAGTCAGACAAACTATCTGAACCACACTGTAACCAGGATTCATTACCGCAGTGTTTTAATACCACCACCATCAGGTGCCTAACCATAAGTAACACAGGTCATGGAGTACCCTGGAACCATTGTTTCCAGAAGGACTTAGGAATGAGCATAGATCAACATGAGCCCAGCAAAACAAGGTGTGTTACATTTAAACAAGGTGGTAATGATGTGGTATGGAGTTGAATGTGACCCTTCTGCTTGATGTTAGAGTAAAATGCTAGGCCAATTTCCAGCACTGATTTGTTTTTTAAGAAGTTGAAAAAGTGGTGACAGCACAGAAAAACTGAGAAATTATTCCATTGTTGAGAATAGCAATGGAACACTGTTTTTTTTAATGAGAAGGGAAATTATATGTATGGGGGGGAGGGGGGTAGCAGGGGGGAAAGCTAAAGATATGGCAGGTTCTTTATCTTTTTTTATGGCTTCAAATTATGGCGTAAAAATGGTTACTGCAATACAGCAACAATGATTGAAGTTCTTTTCCCTGTAATACTGCAACTAGCTGATAACAGCAGCCTATTCAATACTTAATAGTGACATAATTGTGGTATCAACTAAGGCAAAGGTGATCTAGGTTGAATACTAGCAAAAAGTAGCTAGTGGGATGATGATGCACATAGGGAGACTGTAGGATGGCTTGCACTGAGATGTTTTAGGATCAAGGCAGGTGCTCTAAGCATGTGTCTTTCTTCCTGGATGTAAAGAGACACTCAACATGAGTACTTGAGAGCCCTTCCACTGTTGCCATTAAGTTGTCGACAATATGTCATGGCTCTTATGGGTATTTCATAATAGCCCTATGATGAGGCAAAGCATTTTTTTCTCATTAAACACAGTTTGGCCTGCACAGGACTATACTTGCTTGCCTGGCTGTTTGTGGACATAACGTGCCTTGCTTTCTTCCTTTCACAGGTTTATTCCTGAGGCTTGGTCCACTTGTAGTGTCACCTGTGGAGTGGGCAGCCAGGTGCGGCTTGTGAAATGTCAAGTGCTCCTCTCTTTCTCTCAGTCTGTGGCTGACTTGCCCATCGATGAATGTGAAGGTCCCAAACCTGTCTCTCAGAGAGCTTGTTACAGTGGTCCCTGCAGTGGGGACGCAGCTGAACATACCCCAGAGGAAACTGAGCTGCTGTATGGCAGCTTACAGGAGTTTGATGAGCTGTATGACTGGGAGTATGAGGGCTTTACGGAGTGTTCAGAGTCCTGTGGAGGAGGTAAGTGCAAAGTGTTTCTGTGATGGATTTGCTTTCGCTCTTGAAATGTGTGCTTTACAGTTAACACCCGTGGACGCACTGCTTTGCTACAGCTATTTAGAAACATAGAATCATTTAGGTTGGAAGATACCTTTAAGATTACAGAGTCCAACCATAAGATCATCAAGTCCAACTGTATTTGAAAAGGCATTGATGAAAACTGTGAAAAAAAAAAACATGCGCACAACATATGTTAGTCTAGGACTTTCAGGCTCCATACTCAGGCTGTCACCAAAAGTAACCAATGTATCACATATTTCTGTTTCCCTGTATCAGCTGATCAGTCAAAAGGCACTCACGCAACGAGGCTGAATGTTAAAGTGGTCTGGTGATACAGGCTAAGAATCGTGTCATTTTTAGTTTTTCTCTCTTGATTTGTACTGTGCAAGTATAAACATGTGGAAGTAAATTGTCCTCCCATAGCAGATGCATTAAATTATTGATATTCTAAGGGCTCAGCCAGTTGCCTAACTCCTATCACTATGAGACATTAGCTCCAATCCCAGTGCAAAATAAAACATATGGTAAAAAGGCATTAATGGTGTGATTGTCTGAAGATAGCAGGCTTGGCACTTGGAGTTTCTCAAAATTAATCAAAGTCTCAGGTTCCACATGTTATAGACTATTAATGCACAGTTCTCTGATATCCTTTTTTCCCATCATTTTGTCTAGCTAGTTCTGGGACATATGTCCACCCCAGTATTTTTTAAATTAAACCTAGACTTCTCCAGCTGCTGTCTTTTTACATTACAAGTTTCAGGCTATTTAAAAAAGGATTACTATACATAAATACAGAATAGATACTGTAGAACTGGAAACCATTCAGCACTTTATGAATAGTTAATAGTGTGATCTGTACAGATTCACCAGTAATCAGTTACAAACTTAAAAAAACACAGTTAGAAAATAATGCAAAGGTTTTCTATGCTTACTTTTAGCTTGCAGATGGTAGTCAGTGTTTAGAGCAGTTCACAGAGAGTTGTCAGACCATTGGCACTATTACTTTGTTTCCTACATAAAAATATGACACTAGTGTATGCTAAGTGGTGATGAACACTGACTTTTCAGCAGTATCTGTCATATATTGAGGCTACTAGCAAGTAGTAACAATTTGTCACACTGTGCATACAGAAACCTGAATAGCTTCTAGAAATATCCTCTTGAAATCAAGGGATTCATATTTTTCTTTGAATATAGTGACTATGTTTGATTTTTCAAATATAACTCAGACTGATATGACAGAGACATTTTTCTTTATAAATTTAATCTCTTTCAATTGTCTGCAAAAATTGTTAGCCAAGATTTCTTTTTGTCTGACATCAACTCCTAATTTCCCAGATTAGCAGATGCTAAGTCAGATATTTTTGTAGCCATAGGTGCAAGACCGGTCAAACTAATTTTATTGTTTTTGGAGTCTCAAGAGAAGAAATTAGATAGATGCAGAAGTAACCTTTCACCTCCCAGAAGTAGCAGCCAGAAGGAATTAGTTAGTCATTTAGTCTGCCGTTAGTGGCTATATTTCCCAGAGCTGTCATCAGATATCATGTAACAATTATTCTATTCTGGTAGATATAAACACAGAAAATCTCATTTGATGGTATTTTGAAAGTGAACTTAAACTGCCTAGATTCATGTCCCACCCTTACACCCTTTTATACTGTGATTTCCTATTGAGAACTGATTTATTTTTTTCAGGGGAAGCAATTTTAAAACAGACAGCTTTTTGTTCTGGTAATATCATGCAGTAAATAGTGTTTAGAATTCAGTTACTTGGCAAATAAATATCCTGAAGTTCATATACTTTCTTTTAATTATCTCTGTTCCGTGGAACTTCTGACGGATAACCAAAAGTCTCTATATTCTGTAAATGTTCAATGATCCATCTTCAATTTAAAGCTTATAACCATTTGCTGAATTGACCTATCAAAAACAGAGAGGCAGATGTTATCAGTATGCTGAGATATACTCAGTGCGAGATTCTAGGATAAGCTGAAGAAAGTGATTCTGAGCACATTTGTTTGCTGCTGGAACAAGTGAGATTTTTTTTTAATTTTTTTTTTTAAGTCACTTAGTATTAGAGCCAGAAACTGTGTCAATACATAGTGTAGCAACCACAGACTTGTTAAATTCAGGCAGGAGCCTTCTACTTCAGTACCCTGACAGCATGTCAGGCAAGATTACTGGTTCTAGCAGTACCTTTAAAAGGTAAAATTTGTAAGGACCTCTGTAAGGAAATTATAATGAGCAGAGTAGAAGGCTGGTGGGATAGACTAAAATTATTGGAAATACAATCAGAGATTACTTAGGTGACAGGAATAAGCATGGGGAATGAACTTATTGGGAGGTTTGGGGCATGTTGAATACTGAAAAGTGAAGAGCAGCAGTATCAGAGCTTAGCTATATGAATTTGATAAAACAAAACCATCAGTCTGAAAAATGGAGAAAAGGCTGAATTCAAGACCTTGCAGTCAATCACTTTTGGATAGTCAGCACTGAAACAGGCAATGCAGAAGTGTTAAAGGTAATTGATAACCATTAGTCAAGAGCTCATTAGTGACATACTTCAGAGCAGAGAAACTGAAGCTGTGGAGCAGTTTACAATATTTTGATCTGAAAAGAAAAACATCCAACATACACAGATGGTAAGTGAGCTGTATCCCTAGCAAACAGAATGATGTCACCAGCATGTGGCAGGACTTGGTGGTTTCTTTCCACAGAGTTAAGAAGAGTACTTTCCTGGTTTCCATACCTGTGGATTAGCAGTCCTTCTCTCCCAGCTTCATCAGATTGGTCTTGCTGTCAGGCCTGCACAAATGATCAATGCAAAGTAGACACCAGTAACTTGAACACAGTGACATTTCCCTTCAGGTGGTGAGCCACCTCTGTTCTGCAGCCAGGAGCAGTCTGTCCTGGGGAATCCATGTGCCTCTGTTTGCTGTACACAATATGATAACATGCTGAACAGAAAAAAGACTGAGCTGGAAAGATACTGAACGTGACCGGATAGAGAACATATTGTTTATGTATAAATATTTAATTGGTTTCCTTTCCTAGAAATAAATCACTACCATTTGTTTTATTCTTTCAATGGGCTATCCTTTTTATAACTTATTTTAAGTCTTTCGGGAGATTACTTGAATAGCAAAATGGCTTGAAAATACAAGGCCACCTTGTAAAGAAGGAAACCCACAACAATGTTGGCTGACTTCAGGGACTTTGGTAATTTCAATGTTGATGTCCACATCCAAAAATGTCAAATTTCTTTCTTCTTTTCAGCACCTTGAGTACAGTGGAGACGCTGCCTATCCTTGAGTCATAGGCATGCCCTGAACTGGCTTGCACACATAAGACCCAATAAATTGCTCAACATGCCACTTTGCTGTGAGCCTCTCCTCAGCCTCTACTGAGAATAAGGGGAATTAATCCATTAATAATTTCAGGAGTACAGGAACTTTGATGAGTTGCAGCACTTTGGTCCTGTTGAATAATGATATTATTGTTTGCCTAACATGTGCTCTGGCATTAGAAACAGTAAAAGGTATTGTCAGTTCTGTTACACTGCTCTTGGAGCTGTTCAAGCTCTTCCAACACTATGCTTTTCTTTAAACACTGCTGTCTTCAAAACATTGTGAGATATTTTGGAAAACTAATTATTGGGTTTGAGAAGATGATGCAATTGTTATGAGTTCAGCTGATCTTTTCCTAACTCAGGAGGTAAGGATGAATGTAAAAAGCATACTTCCACTTTGTTTGAACCACTGTGGATTAGATTTTTAGGAAGTTCACGCCAATTATTATCCTCAGACCCCCTGGGGAAGAAGTAGATCCTCTCTCACCAAGTACTCTTTCCTGTGGCATGTAGTGTTGCAATCCCTGATTTTCTAGCTTTCTAACCTTGTGACCCAAAAAACCTGTAATATTCCTACCTTACTCTTAGGAATAGCAAGGCAAAGTAACTGGTATGCCTAAGAGTACATAAGGAATTTGGTATCACCAAGGATTTTCTGAGTTAAAACATAATCGCCGAATCTTCCGGCTTCTCTCTCAATCCCAACAGCTTCCCTTGTTCTGTCCCAGCTGTCAGATACACCCTGCAGATTTGCATCTTCAGTTTAGGTGCAGGTCTGTGGATGCGGAAGAGTAACTGAGAGCAGCTGAATTGTCTGACCTTGTTTTACTTTACTTTTGCAAGTATAGCAATCATACTGTTGCTTAAAATACAGCATGCTGAAGTCAAGGCCATTTTCACACCTTAGCCTGTTTGACGGGCAAATAAACAGCCTCATTGCACTCATAGTGAAAGGATGAGTCACTAGAGAGCACTGGACAATTTTCTGTCCAGGGAAGGTAAGTGGTGAATGAACCTACGAACTTTTCACTGCAGCTGAGACACATAGTGAGACTGAAAGCAAGGCCAAGTAAAAGCCCAGCATCCCACTCAGTGTTTTGATCAGGCCATCTCGCAGGTGGCTGGGGAACAGAATACAAAAGGTGCAGTAAGCAATATATGACTGTGCCAGGACAGTTGCAAGAGTTACAGATGAAGGCTTTTCCCAGTGGAAGGGAGAAAAGCAACAGCAATTTTCCCTACTCAGTCAGGTACACTGTGCCAAGAGACATCCCCCTTTGGTAGACACTCGTGCCGTACTCCTCAAAGACCATCAGGCAGAACACTTGGATGTGGACAGCAAACACCTCACTGCCGTGCGGGAAGCAACCTCCTCCCTCTCTGCAGCCAGGGTTGCAGCCCCTGAGGTGGCAGCCCTGGGTGTGAGGCTGTGCTTCCCCACATGCTGCAGCCCCAACACAGCCCTGCTGGCCCCGCCGGGTCCATCTCTGCCCTTGGCTGCCCCTCCAGGTACGGAAAGCTGGCTGTGACCATGTGTTGTTGTGTGCAGGTGTCCAGGAGGCTGTGGTGACCTGCCTGAACAAACAAACCAGGGAGACTGCGGACGAGACACTGTGTGTAACCAGCCGCCGTCCTCCACAGCTGCTGAAAGCCTGTAGCCTGGACCCCTGCCCCCCAAGGTAGGCTTCTTATGTCTTACCACCAGGCATATGTTTCTTTCCAGATTTAAGAGAGATGTGATCACTGATGAAGTTGAGAAACTGATCTTCAAGCTGCCCATGAATCTGAGATGTTCAGAGCCAGGGATGCTTGGAACTGGGCATGCTGAAATGACTGCTGAAGTACAGGAGTAAAACATGCAAACAAGAGTATGAGGTGGCTCCCCAGGTTGCAGTACCAGAGACTCAGCTGCCTGGGCGCAGCAGATCTGTGTCACTCCTCCTGGAACTCCTTTTAACTGACGTGAATTGAGCAGAAGTGATGTGCGTGAGTGAAACTCTGCTGCTGCATAAGGTAGCAGATCGGCACAGCCAGGTCAGTGTTGTTATTGCTGGTGAGGATACCTGGGCCAGGGCTCTTTCTTCTTGTCCAGACATCATTTAATGGATTTTGAGAAATCCATGACAAAAGCAAAACAAATTCACAAGTCTGCATGATTGTAGTCCAGTATGTTGCCCAGAGCCATTTAAACAAGACTAGCAGTATGAAGTAAAGGATTTTAAGCAAGTCGTGACTGCAGACTCAATGGCCTTTTGGTCTGGAGGCATGCACTGCCTCACACATGGTCTTTCTCAGCCTGCAGGGGCTAACAGTCTTTTCACACCATATCACAGTCTTATTGACCGGGAAGTGCAAAGTGATGGTAAAACCAAAGGGCAAACTTCAGACTGCTTGCCCACTCAGGTCCTGGAGGCACACAGTTTATGGATTGGCTTAACTTTACCCAGAGTTGTGTAAAGTTTAAGGAGACTTCTCCAACCTCCCACAAAAGGCTTTGCAGAACCTGTTTCTCCCTGGGCTCAGGCAGCTTCCACAATCCTGACCCTAAAAAGACCAGGTATTTGTGTGCAGAAATTCACATCTGTACCCTCCACAACAGAAAATAGCTGTCATGAGGTTCCCATGGTTTATTTAAATAGACCTGGGCCTGTCAGGACTTCAAGATGTATTGCATACATATTGTCTTTATTCCCAGCACCAGAGGTGCATTTAATCTCTTTTGGTAGTGCAGCAGATTTGAAATACATTGATTTATAACTTCGGACTATTTAAAACACTCAGTGCTGTCCGGTTGGTAGATATTCCTTGGAGCATATATAGGTAGGTGTATGTATGCTTTATATGACAGCAGGCTATACAGAGACATATTGTTATGAATATTAGTAGATTTTGGGTACATGAAGAAGTTTCACATTAAAAATCAAATATGGCATCAAATATGGCCAGCAGCCAAGAATCATAAAGACAGAAATAATGGTTTGATTGGATGATCAGGATTTTGAGTCTGTGAGAAGCAGAGCCAAATGACACGTTTCACCAAAGCGTTACAAGAATTGCTTATGAGGATATTGCAACCCTGATTTTGATAAATTGTCTGTATTACTGGCAATAACACACAAATATTATACTAATGCTTGAAAAGAAATTTGTATGTGGAAATCTCACTGTAATTGATAGGTAGCAGCATCACTGGAGCTGAGAGTGCATGGTAGGAAATTGACCACCCATCAATTCTGAGATGGAAAATAAATACTCACTGGTAGAGAAAAAATAAGGCATGCTCATGTAGGCCAGTATTTATGTGAGTTCCATTACAAAAGTGGTCTGAGAAATTGGGTGAATACTTTTTGAATTAGTCTGTGTGATAATCCATACCACTGTGGTAACCTTGCTACTTGAGCAGAGCTAGTTTAAAGCAACCTTGAGCAAGTAGTTCACTCCATGGATTACAAGATGATTGTACTGTAGGTGAGAATCAGGCTGTGAAGCAAAGCTGAAAGGGGAATGAGGCAGCAAGGGGAGATTAAGAAGCTTTCATCCACCGCTAGGTCTGCAACTGAGAAAAGGGGAAATGACTCCCTTCCCTGTATATACCTTTGTCCCTCCAGTCGCCACAGTCTGGAGGAAATTGCCTGTCTGCAGAGTTTTAAGTGGCACAGGATGAAGAACAGCACAAGTTCTGCAAAATGGCTCCTTTGGTAAGAGCAAGGAGGCCTAAAACTGAGGGCTGCAGACAGCAGGCAGCATGGCTAATGGAAAGAGGGGCAGGAAGGAAAGTTGATGTGTCTCCCAGGCAGGCTGTGACAGGATAACTTCTTAATTCCTGCAAGATTCTGAAGTGCTGCATCTACTAATGCCACTGTATTAAACACAATGGTATATTAATTAAACTGATAGTATTTAGTGTATAAAGTTTATTGCTTTATAATCATTAATTCCAACAGTCTTAAGACTTCCAAAGAGAACACATGACCAAAAAAAAAAAAAAAGGAAAAGAAAAAAAAGACTTTAGGGGTTTCTCTTTGTTTTAATTAGAAAATGCTTCAGGATTATAATTCAAGATATCTTGATCCAGGAATCTGATGGAAATTTAGGCTAAAATCCTGTTCCTCTGAATGCTGATGAAGGTACTGCTATTGACTGACAAGTCCAAAACTTGTAATACACTGTGACTGTGAACATACAGAAGTTCCCAAAATGCAATCTGTGAACCATTGATATTTTCCAGAGCTTTCACTGACAGCTTATAGAGAAAGCTGGCTGGTCTCACAGTGTTGGCTCTTCTCTCTGTTTTCCAGCTGCTAAAGTGCATTAAAAGAAGCTAAAAATATAAAAACCACTTTTCTAAAATGTCCTTAATGTGTAAGTGACTGTTGGAGCATGCAGTTGTGGTGGGTAGAGGAGACAGTCTGCTGAAAAGGCAACTGAGACAGTGACAAATGTCTCACTAGACAAGGGAATGTTGTCCACAGCATGAATAAAAAGTTGAGAAGTCTAGCCCAAGAGAAAGAAAATTGCCTCCTAATATATTTAGAGAAATTATTCCAGTGATGTTTCTTGAACCGAAACAGCCCAGCATGCTTAGAATTTAGTGTGTATGTCTAAATTGAATACAGTTCAAGATCTTGTTTAGCTTAAGAGGGAGAACATTTAAAAACTACAACTTCCAAGCTCAGTGTTGCTTCTGCTGCAGGCACTTTTGGTTACATGTAGCATTCTCTGTAGCCTCTCAAAGGGCTAGTCATGTAAGCCTCTCTTGGTCAATAATTGGTTTACCTGGTTTAATACAGATAAACAGAAGCATTGAACCACAGAATCTTGTCAACCTTTCTGGAGGGTCAGAAGGCATACACCTCAGGACAGATACTGTAGAAGTAGTCAGTGAAGAGTAATTTCATTCTGGTTTTGTTTCATCATTCTTTTTGGACACTTAAGAAGAATGATGCTAAAGGGATCTTCACTGTTGCTGTTCTTTTTGCTCCCTGCTGAGAATAAATGTGGATAAACTGGAAGACTTCATTACTCACTTCATGCTTCACCTTGAAATTAGTCTGTGACATCCTCATCCTCTTCTATTCTTCATTGCTGTCGTCTCTCCTGGAACAAAATATAGTAAAAACTAGAATATACTGGCATTCCGATTTATGAAAACACTGAATGATTATGGTGTTTGTATAGCAACTGAGATCTTTATAATTTCCATTGAAATTCTGGCTTAATATCTTAGCACATTACTATTCTGAGTCCATTGAAGAGAGACAGAACTAAACCACAGAAATCTGTCTTCAAATATTCATAGCTCTATGGAGTCAGCAAAATCTCATGCTTAAAATTCTTACAGAAGAAAGAAGAACCAGGAAGACTTGCGCACAAAAATTGGAGGATTTCATCCATATTCAAATCCCAAAGCAGCTGAGTTTCCTGTGGTTTCAGACTTTGTTGAGAGTTTTTTGCTTATCACTTCAAGAACAATAGCAGAAAAAGAGCCCAGTCCCTTTTGTCCGGGAAAACAATATAACAAAAATTCCCATTTTGCACTGAACTAAGAATTAGTGAAATGCTGTGGAGCTGATTGCTAATTTGGGAGATAATAACTGATTTGCAGCACAGTAGGTACAGAGTAAAATTTCATATCATTAACTTGGTATGCCCTTGTTTGGTATTTCTATGAAAAGGATATAGCCTGTTTTAATGTACTGGGAGACCCAACATGCTTTCTCCAGGAAAGAGAGGAATGAAGACTATGACAATTTTAATTCAGTCATTCAGTTACTTAATTTGTGTCAATCAAGTTATACCACTTCCAAAATTACATAGCAGTACTTCAGCAGAGCACAGCCTTTCCAGAAGTAAATGCAGAATGTTCAATGTCTAGAATTTTCTTCTCTAAGGTCAAAAAATGAAAGGGAAGATCACTCAGATTTGCTAATTGCTATGTTTGTATACTAAATTACTCCAGCAACAATCAGAAAAACCTAGTTTTAATGTCGGCTTTACTGTTTTCAACAACAAAATGACTTGCATCCAAAATGTGTCTTTTCCTCAGCCTCCCCAACCCAAAATACAGCGGCAGTCATCATCTAATCAGATATAATTGCTCTTGTTTATAACAGCAACAGCGTGAGCACCTCGTGGTCAGCCAACAGACTCTACCAAATGGGTGAAAGAGAATGTTGTAACTGTGTTATTAATTATAACTGCTCAATAGCTGGGTCAATGCGTGTTGAAAAAATTTGGTAAACATGTATGAAGGACTGGAGAGAAAAGCAAAGCAATGAAAGCCAGATGGCTGAAAATGGAGGAAATTCCAGGCAATTTCTGCAGCTTTGTTCTTGTGTATTTTCAAAACTGAACTTTTATTCCTGCAGAACAAAGAACAGCTGAATGCTACAAACCCTCAAAAAACAGTGAGGAAAAAGCAGACGGTTCTAGGAATAGCATAGGATTTCACCCTAACATTCTCCCTTTACTCCTTCAAGCCTCTGTTATTAGCAAGAAAAGATAGGAAACAGTCATCCTGATACCTGACTGAAGGGTCAAGATAGCCTGAGTTAGGCTAGGATCTAGCTCATTGCACAGTATCTTCTTTTTCTTGTCCTTTTCTTCTTTCTTTTCTCCTGCATCTGCTTGGTTTGTGTTTATGCAATAAATTATACATTATTATTTGAATGTTAATTTGGTGAATGCAGTATTGTCTATCTGTTTTGCTCTGTTTCATTTCCCAGATGAAGTCAAACTATAAAGGAGAAAAAAAAAATCAACATGTTTTTTGATGCATTTGGAGACGTGAGGCATTAGGTTGCTGGTAGGTCAGACTTAGTGTATGATGTGCTCCCATCAGCAATCTGAAATGAATTGAATGTGTGTGGAAAGGCCAGAGCTTTCCCTAATCCATTAAAGGTGACCTCTGTGTGTGGGAGGGTGTCAATGCATATGCATTTTGCATTGCTCAGGTGAAATATTAGAGCATCTGTCTAGCTCATGAAAAAGGTTAAAAGATTTGCAAGTCTACAGATCCTGCCAGTAAGGCTGTACTGCAGTAGATATCAGTTCTTGATTTGTTGCAGTCTTTTCTCAGAAGTGTAAGTTAGAATTAGCATTAATGAGGCAATGATGGTTTTACTGTCTCTTTGTGCCACAGAAAGATTTTCAACACCTCACAAACCTCAGAATTTCTTTAAGTGGGATGTATTTCAGTCTATTTGGAACTGAAGTGCATGGAGAATATCTTTGACAGCCTCTTAAGATGTAGCCCACAGAGCCTCCTAGGATCACGGGCCACAGCTTGAACCATTAATGGAGTAGGTTGGAGAATCAGACATTAGAAGGAATATGCTGTCAGACAAGGTAAATTCACCCTTATTTGAAGCCTTCAGGTTGAGACACAGCTAAAACAGGAGTCATGGGCTCAGTGAGAGAATCATAATCCTATTTTTTGTCTAGGTTTACTTTGCTAAAGATGGGACTGTTCAAAGACATCTTAATAGGCTGCTGTCCCTAGGCAGCTCAGTTATGCCATACCTGGACTACCTGCATGCCTACCCTGCAGTACTGTAGTAACACCCTGGCCTTAAAATGTATTAATCTGTGACCTAAAACATTTATCTTTCTCTCCCCTTTTTTATAATGTAATCTCCCCCTTTGTACCCTCTCCAGTTGTTAACAGATTGTCCAAGATGTGTCTGACAGCCCACTCTTCCACTTTCTCACTGGATGCATTGCCTGTGGTGGAGCAGTAACTGCATGCTCCTTGGTATCTCTTACTCAACAGCAGTTACATTGAAGTCACCAAGGGGACCCACAGGGAGTGGTCCTTTTCAGCCATGTGTGTCACATCTAAATGTGAAGCAAAGCAACTTGCAAGTTACCAGGGTCAGTGGAGCAGCTCTGGAGTCTCCATCACATACTGCCTCCAGCTCTTCTAGTTTAAAATTTCAGACCTCTTCCCCAGCCATTTTGCTTTTTAAATAATATGATGCTTCCTTCATTAGATAGGATTTCACTCATAGACATTTTCCTCCATTTCAGCTTATATTCTGTTGGGACTATTATGTTCATAAAATATTAGATTGCAATTATAAATACTGTTTTTGATAACGTACACCATATTTCCTTCTTACTTCAAAGAACGGTAGATCGCACTTCTTATACAGAATCCTATATACTTAGATACTTTATTTTCCTCTACACAAATCTCCAGGTCACAAGTTTCGCCAAGTTAGTACACCATGGTGTTGAAAAAATCTCACCATACCCTACCACAGTTTTTTTATAGTTTGGCTTGTGATGAATATGAGCTTAAAGTCACGGTAGGGACTTAGTGAGTCCCTCTGCAGAGGTCAATTTCTCTTTTTTTTTTTTTTCCTGGCACTGTTAGTTTTCCAGTTTTAGTCACCTTAATACAGTCCACTTCTCTCCACCCCTCTCTAATGCCTGTGATAACCAGAACTTTATATTCACTACCACTTGATATTTTTCAGTATTTTAAACAAATATGCTCTCACTTCAGCATTTCTTATGTTAACTTCTAATTCTTTTTTTTCTCTAAATGTATTCTCAATTTTCTTGAGTATTAATTTACTATGTCAACAGCAGGATTTCACTCCCAAAGGAGAGCTTTCCCAACAGTGACAATAAAGAGCATGTCTTTGCTCTTGTGCCAGCTATGAAGTTAAGTCAAATATTTTGTAGCATAATGGCCAGGATTAACATTTTCACTGCAGCATTAACCTGTGAAATAAGCTACAGGGTCTTATAAATGGTTGATTTTACTATGTGTCATCACTTCCTTTAAAAAGGGGTGAAACTCAGAGCACCATTATATCTTCCATTTACAGTACTGTTGAAGTAACTTATTACAGCAGTAGTCTGAGGAATACCCAATACTTTCAAACCAATAAACCTTTACAGATGAAAGGGTAAAGTATGTAAAAGGAGAATAAAAATATGGCCCTAACTGCTGAAAATGTACTGTACAGTTCTGTGCCATACTTAAACGAGAAAGATTCACACATGAAATAAATGGAGGAGGCACCTTCCTTTCCATTCAATTTGGAGTGAATTAAGTACCTATAGAAGGAGACAGACTGATTAAACAAAGAGTTCTGTATCTGTCAAGTTGGTCTGTCACATCTGTAGAAGCACAGCAAACCCTCCTGTTTTGTGTCCATGAAAGTTTCTATTTTCAATTATGTAATCTCCATTCCTCTGGCCTCTCTGCTAACACTGTTAACCATTGAAGGTCTCACTGATGGACTAGAGTTTGTGCTGTGCAGTTACCCATTAGAAATATGACTAAGATGACGTATTCCACACTGTAACCAGCTGCTAGTAGATCTTAGTCATTCACAGCCTTGAGAAAGACTTTAATTGCTCACACAGAGGTGAACAGCAATGCATTTAATTACGACCCAGTGGATACACAGATTTGTATTGTTATAACTATATTGGATGGAAGTTTGGGGTTGGTTTGTTGGGTTTTTTTTAATTATAATAGTTACATTATTGTGGTTCCTGATCTCAACAAAGGTGTTCAGATACGTCAGACAAGTTCATTCCCCTTCCCACGAGGAAGCAATCTGTACTATCTGAAGTAATTTTCTCCAAGATCCAAGAAGCCAGTTTCTCACTCGGGAAAAGTTAGAGGAGAAGTGTATTAATGTCCTGGTTTCAGCTGGGATAGAGTTAATTGTCTTCCTAGTAGCTGGTGCAGTGCTATGTTTTGAGTTCAGTATGTGAAGAATGTTGATAACACTGATGTTTTCAGTTGTTGCTCAGCAGTGTTTAGACTATAGTCAAGGATTTTTCAGCTTCTCATGCCCAGCCAGGGCACCTGACCCAAACTGGCCAACGGTGTATTCCATACCATGGGACGTCCCATCTAGTTTAGGAACTGGGAAGGGGAGGCAGGGAATCGCCACTCGGGGACTGGCTGGGTGTCGGTCGGCGGGTGGTGAGCAATTGCCCTGTGCATCATTTGTACATTTCAATCCTTTTATTACTACTGTTGTCATTTTATTAGTGTTATCATTATCATTATTAGTTTCTTCTTTTCTGTTCTATTAAACTGTTCTTATCTCAACCCACGAGTTTTACTTCTTTTCCTCAGTCTCTCCCCCCATCCCACTGGGTCGGGGGGGAGTGAGTGAGCGGCTGCGTGGTGCTTAGTTGCTGGCTGGGGTTAAGCTACGACAATTAAGTTACCATTCTGTAGTCTGTGGATTCTGCACTCAAACCTATATTGATATAACTATTAGGGTGGAGATATGAAATGGTTTAGTACAAGTTTGCCTATATACATAGTAACTTTTCTGACATCATCACTTTGAATGTAATAACTTTTCCTTTTTTGAGTCAGAATCAGATCTTGGTTGATACTTCCATGAATCTGAGTATCTTACCATGCTTGTTTTGGTTATTTATGGGTGTAACATGAGTTTAGAGCCTCCTCACTCTGTGTCAAGAGCCTCTGCATGTTTGGATCTCTGTATGTCAATGTGAGAAAAAACATCTTTTGTTGCAGAAGAGTGAATAAGTTACTAAATAGATTATCAGTCAAAGTTTCAGCATCTCAAAGGGGAAAGTAAAAAGGAAATATTGGTACTGGATGTGCCCTTGGAACAAAATTCTTGCACTACCTTAGGGAACTCAAACATAAGCAGGCATTGGGAATTTCCCAATTTCAGTCACAGCACCATATAGATATATATAGCTAAGTTCAATTGCTCTCCCCTTACTCTACTTAAAAACTGGAGAGAAACCTTGTATGCCTGATTTTGAGAGACAAACTGTTTGTACCTTCTGCACTGGTGAAATAGTTCAGGAACAGTTCATCCTAGTGAAAATATTATCCCTACAATGCTGCCAGCCAGGTCAGCAAGAAGCTCATGTTATCTGCTGGTTTTGTGGCAGTACTGCTCATAAAACTTGGACTTGCTAGAGAATTACTTAAGCCCACTCACTGTTATCTGAACACTGTTTCATTCATTATTCTGCTTTCTTTGTCCTTTCAATCCAGTGACGACACCTTTAGCTCTTTTCTGCACTGATCATTTCAGCAAAGGCATCCTTAAATTTTAGGGGAGTCTTGTTACTCTGTGGGACAAAACCACATGTTCATGAATTTTGATCTTACAGGCTATGAAGTCAGGTTTCTTATATATTCTTTCCGTGCTATCTAAATGCATTTTCAACTGTCTCATTTTTTAAATGTTTCATTTTAGATGGTACTTCAGATTACAAATAGTCAGTTCATTGCACATTTTTCTCACCTGCTGAACTTCTTTTGTTTGTTTGTCTTCTGGTGCCTGTAAGCTTGTTGATTTCTCCTTCAGGAACATCTGTTTTTTAACTTTTTCCATATAGCATAAAGTTAGACCCAAGAAAAGGTGTTGGCTTATGAGCCAGTCCAGCACGGAGAGCACTAGTGTGAAAAGAGTCAGAGACTATTCAAAATAAAGCAGCTCTGTCACGGGCAGCAGGGAGTTAAACTGTCTCTCTGCTTCTTTGCAGAAGAACTGTATGAGAGTGCTTCATAGACTTATGTGCACAATTTATTTCATAAATTAGCTTTCTTATGTTTTTGCATTACTTCGATGTGGGTTTAGGGCAAGGGGTATTAACCTGCTCTGCTGTAGCTCCCAATCTGTGAGTTCCTTCCTGCACTACTCATTCAGTTTCTGCCATCTACCATTACAAGTGCAATTTGTGCAATTTCTGTCCTATTCCTCAAACTGCTCTATATTGCTTCTTCACCACCTTTCCACCTTTACATTAATTCACTCTGTTCCTCAACTGTTTCTTTTCTTAATTTTTGAAAGGGGCTACCAAGGACCTATTTTCATTGTATCTCACATAAAATATTGAGCAACCTCCTTGTTAGAAGTGCTGTTTTAAGCATGAGCCCAAATCTAAACTTGGGACAAAAACTGGTACTCATTTGTCTATCAAGCCTAATCTGATCTGTGTAGCTATATCAAAGACAGCCATTGCTATCATTTATCTCAGTGCCACAGTTATCATACAGAGTAAAAGTCTCTTGTGAGGTACTTTTCAGTAGCCAGTATGTCTGCTAATCATTCAAACGAATTCTCTGCCAAACCAGTTCACTTACCTGAAGTTGTCTTTTCATGTTCCTCTATGGTTTAAGCATTCTGCATCTGCAGTAGTCCCCCAAAAGACCCACTAGACAACCTCACACTGTTCAAAGGGTTGGCAGAAAAACACAAAGGCTCTTTTCTGGCCTGCCCTAATTGATGATGTCCACTGCCTTCAACTCAAGGGACATCAAGACATTTTACTGTAAGGAATCTTATATTTATTGCTTGAAGCATGTCAGAAGGTTACTCCAGCAACCAAAATTGCCATTTGTAGAGTTGTTGCACACTCCATTTACCCTCTGTTCTTCTCTGACTTTTGAGTTCCTCCTCTGTTTTCCTCTATTTGGCTCTGTTACATAAATATTGGCTCCCATCACATTCAGCTATAATGAGCTGCAATATTAATTGATACCGATAAGTCTACAGAGTGAATGCAGGCCACTTCTGTCAGCTCCCAGAGCATTCTCACTGAGCCTTTGATCTGCTTGCATGTGTTGGCTGCATAGACATCTCTTTAATGGACTCCCTTCACTTGCAAGGAAGATGCTTTTTGAAGAAAAGTACCTCAATCTCCCTTGTGCACAGCAATCTGCTGAAACCTTCCCTGCCTGTTCAGCTCTCTTGTCACGTTGGTGATACTGAGCAACAGATTTTGACAGGCTAGCACTGAACAATAACTAAGCATGAATTATTTTTCCGTTGCTGCTGCTGCTGCTAATTTAGAAGTACTTTGCCTTTTCAGTTTTATTTCTTAATCAAGCATTAACTTTTTCAAAGTGTAGTTAAATCTCAGCTTTCCTCTGAGGTGTGTGTGTACTGTATGTATATTTGTAATGTTCTCTCTAAGACGAACTGAACCCTAGCAGTAGGAAGATCACTTCCTAGAGACTCAGGTCCATGTTTAAACACCTAAGTGGAGATCTTAGCTCTCACACTTCATTTCAAAGGAGCAGTCTGATTTTACTGTGAGTGATTTAACAGCTGAATGAAAAATCAGTTGTAGTTAAATTCTTAGATTTTATGCCCCTTTCTTTGAGATTAGTTTGACTATAAAGCCAGGAACTGACCTGGGAGTCCTCATCTCAATCCTGTAGCTTCACTGCAAGAAAGTATGCTACCCAAACAGGATTGATAGTAACTCTCTCTGCTGCCCAATGTTTAAGATCACATTCTGGATGGTATTTAAGACCTGACACTGGGGATACTGACTCAACCCAAAATAAATCTGCTAAAGGAGTCTCAAGAAAGCCTTTCACACCTATGAAACAGGAAGATTTGCCACAAACTTAGCTCCAGATCAATATCAGAAAATGAAGGGAGTTGTATGGGCTCCAAGTAGACTTAGTCTGCAGAGTCCAATGGAGGACACACAGGTTGACAGAGGACAAGAGGTAGCCAGTATTGACATAGTATGTGATTTACTTAGTCTGTTGCATGCACATATACACAGCTGCCACCCAGCCCTTGTGCATTCAGGGACGTCTCTATGCAGGCAGGTGTCAGATGTTAAGCAAGATGATTCCAGGCAAACCTCTCTCCACACTGATGAATGTTTATTTTAGAAATAAGAAGAGTTCTTTTGTATCACTTTCATATGGTTTAACCACAGAAATATGACAATAATTTCATTTTTTTAGAACTAGTTTGGGAGGTCTTTGTGTAGAAGGGTGTTTACTTTTCCTGTACAGTGTTCAATTTTCTTGGCAGTGCTTGAAGGGATTCTGTCAGGATGAAATCATATATGTCTAGAAAATTTTCTTTACTTGTAACACCTAACAGCTTAGAAGGCTTCAGGTTTTACCATATATACTGTGCATATAGGGACTGATCCAAAGCTGTTGGCTCCATAGTGCTTTGGCTACAGACTA
The DNA here is from genome assembly GCF_964188355.1 of Buteo buteo. NCBI lineage: Eukaryota > Metazoa > Chordata > Aves > Accipitriformes > Accipitridae > Buteo > Buteo buteo. The sequence continues at coordinate 38,011,038 of NC_134204.1, forward strand.
TACATTTTTCAAGTTCTACCTACATCATTTACTTTTCCCCAGACTGAGTATGGGGGTGCTAGAGTGCTTTGTTCTGAAGGGTGGGGGCTCCGCTGGGACAACAACTCTTAATTCTAGAAACTTCTCCTGCCATGAGTAGCTGCTTACTAGCTGGTGCTACTATCTGGTCTGTCTAGCTAGCAGAATTATTACATGGGCTCCAGTTCTTGTAGCAATGAGAGGGACATATCAAAACTGAGGCAACAGTGCATTGTTGTCCCTGTTGTTATTCATAACACATTGATGCTTAGAGGCTCCTGTCAAGCTGAGAGTCCCATTGTGCTAGATAGTAGATAAAGACAAAGTAAGAGATCATCCCTGCTGTAGGACCACAACCTAAGCAGACAACATGAACGAAGCTCAAGAGAAAAAAAAGTATTGTTACAATTTTGCAGATGTGAAGTTGAGACACACATGGGAGAAGAGTGTGATCCAGCCCAGGTCTTGAGTCTTCCCATTGGACTCAAAGGGTCTATTCACATACTCACAGGCTAGCCCAAGTTTCAGCAGTTCTGGTCTCAATCACCTCTGGATTTCAGCGAAGAGCCAGGAGCAAGGTCCTGCTCACTTGATCCTTCAGTTCTTCACTTGAACTGCTTGGGCAAAATATGACATTGATACTTTTTGTCCTGTCACAAGAAACAAGGAAGGTTCATTTCTAATTAAAATTAAATGTGTATAGGAGTTCATGCTCGTGTTAGGTTTTTTTCTTTTCCTTTTAAACAACTTGATCACAAATGTCCAGGCTATATGCTAATTAAGTATATGGGCCCTTACAAAACTTAAAATTCATTAAAGTATAACATAATAAAGTTTAACTTAGGTTTCGCAGGCAAGATTTTTATTAACTGTGTCAAGATAATTTCCCTTATTAGAAAAGGCATGGTTAAGCTGTTTTTTGAGGGCATCTGTAACATTTTTAGACTTATACTAATGATTCAGAATAATTGTGCTGTGATAGAAATCAATATTTTCAGATTATTGGGCCTTTTTTGGCAACTGGAGCTTCACAATTGTTCTCTTTCTTTTATTCATGGGAGCTGCAAATATTCACGTTTTAAAACATACTGACAATGATTAACTGTGGAAACTGCTTGTCTACCTGAAGTTAAGCACGTGCATAAACACTGCTTAGTCAAGCCTAATTTATTTAATGAGAATGTTCCAGAAAATTGCAGTTTCTCATTGACCCTTTAGAAAATAGAATTTTAATTCCTAAAATTAATAGTTTATTACAGATTATTAGTCTAATTCATAATATGAACTGACAGATTTCCTAACTGGTGTTTTTCTGTTCATAAATATCCATCCATTACTAATTCACTTTGTTAGTTTATAGTTCCTGGAAGTGCAAGAAATTTAGTGCTCTGATTGGTTAGTCTTTTCATGAATTTATGTCCAGTTTTAGACCACACCCTTAGCACGGTGTATAAGAAAACCTAAAGGAAAAGCATTGCCTTGAGCAGTCAGATCAGGTTCACTGCTTAGTTTGCCTATCTTCATGTGCATCGTGTGTCTCCATATATTTCACCAACTCCAAAAAAACCCTACTAAAGCATCACAACATTCCATTGGAAGCAAGAGATTGTTCATTTGGAAAGTGAAAAGTTTCTGTGATCAGTTTTGTATTTTGGATTTGTGATGATACTTGAAATAAGCTATATTTTGGGACCATCCTCTGCTCCCTATACATTTGCAGTGGAAACTTGTTTTCATTTATGTTCATTTGAAAAACATGCATATATGTGTATTATAATACATGTATCACTAATACACACATATCTATTTGAACACACCCAGCCCTATGAACTGCCTTTTCCCCATTACATTCCTCTCTGTTAGCCATCTTTAAATGTCTCTGTAGTTTTGTATTAATATAGTTTTCCTTCAATCAGTTCAAATATTCAACGTATTGTATGTATGTCAGCCTCTGCAGAGGCTGAAAAGCTTTTGAATTCTGTTTTTTATGAAGTACAGTAGTTGAAATATTTTAAAAGTCTAGTTTGTGCTTAAATACATAACCACAACCTAGGTATTTAGGAGACGGAGACAGACAACTGATGAACTGATAGATCTAGAGTTAGGACAAGCCAGGGGTTTAGGGGCACAGATGTGCCAAAGCCCTGCTGTAAAAAAGACATTGTTTCCTTGTTGCTACATATTAGTATAGCTTTGGGCACTAGTAGAGGAGGAAGAAGGAGGGATAAAAATGTTTCAGATGAAAACCATGCAATCTCTTCACTGGGCTCTGAGAAGCAATACAGGAAGTACCAAACCGATGACTTTCAGCTGGGCTATAAACTAGCAAGTATGCAGATTTCTCCTGAAGTCTGTACCTTACCAACAACCACAGTCAGCTCACAAAGATGCCAGTTCCACTTGCACAAGGTTCGCTTAGCTTGATCCTGTAACTACTGTATTCACTTTTTAAAGTATAGGATTATTTCCTACTTGAATTTTAATTCTGGTAGTGTGAGATGCATGCAGGACATGATGGCATTATTCTTTTTTGTATGCCATACACATTGGAAGAGTCAGTTCAGTATGGCCAAAACACCCAAAAGAAAAAAGAGACAGAGGAATGCACAGATAAGGACCATATGAAATAAGACAGGAATTATTTCAATTAGCATCACATAACCCTCTACAGTAAGGGTAAAACTGTGTTACTACAGAAAAGCGGTATTTTTTTTATAAAAGGGATTATTATCTCCAACAGTACAAGTAGTTTAAATTGTAAACTTAGTAGGATAATATTAGTTCAAAGTTTTGCAAACACCCTTAGCTATTATAAAATAATTCTACAGCCCTGTGATTCTATTCTACAAGATTATCATTGGTCTTCTCTGTGTTTTTTAGGACTTTGGAATTCTGCCAATCATATAATTTATGGTTTTGGTTACTTGCACATGCCTACTCCACTTTGCATGTCTCTGCTCTACTCTACATTCTTTACTTTGTATCTATGAAAGCCCATAAAAGTCACTGGGGACTATGAAAGTACAAGGGTAAGAGAGAATTTGACCTCATATTTCCTGAGCACCTCTAAGGAATCTCCTGTTTAAAGCAGCTGGAAAGAATCGTGAACAAACTGATGTTATGGATAAGGCAACAGATGCAACCTGCAACAGAAATTTCAAACACTGGAAAAACAAATCCTTTCTCTTTACTGAAACAGCATTTCTTTCTGGAAGAAGAAACAGACACCCTCTTCGGCAGAAGCCAAGATGTCCAAAGAGTTTATGTGGCCTGCTAGCCACCAAGATGTGAACTGCCAACAGAAACATTGTGCAGTTATACCAGTAACAAACAATGAGCTGCTGGAGGCAACAGCTATTACCATCTCTTGAACAAAAGAAACTCTGGCAGCTAACCATGTATCAAAATAGATTCTGAAATAAGAAAATACCTTCTTTTCAGCACCTACTCAAATATCTTATTTTAGATTGTGCCAAAACTGAAGGGTGGCTGATATCCACATTAATTCTGACTGACAATTTTATGGGAAAATCTGGGAAGACCTCTCCCCCAGGATCATTCATATGGAGAACATACTCCAGATTAGTTTAACTGGCTGCCAGATGTCACTCCTATTCCACTGCTAAATAGCTCCCGGTACATGTATTAGGCTTTAGTGGCCTTCAGTGTATTACAGCCTGGAAAGTGACCATGGCAACTTCTACCTCGGTATGCAAGATGTGTTCCTTGTTAGAAAGGGTTAAACAGATTTTTGTCATTGCTACTAGCAGAACCAAGGCTGTTGTCTAAAAGCAAATAACAGTATTGTTAGTTCTTATGGTGATGCTCAGGACATATCCTGTCCTGTTATAAAATCAGAGAATGTCATCAGCAGATGAACGGCAGAAGGGGACCAATGTGGCTTTTTGGTCCATCAGCATTATCATCTAGGGAGGAAAAAATATTTCTTACCTACTAGCTGTTTCAATTTGTTATGGGTGTTACGGTGAAAGAGAGGGAACAAATGCTCAAAACAACTTTATAAAATAAATAGAGAAGTTAGAATTTTTCTGTGACTGTAGGATGGCACAACCTTGAATGATTATTTCCATAATGTGTTTACTAACATGATGCATTTTAAACGTGCTAGGCAGATTCCATTGACTGCTGATCTCAGAATGTCGGTGTTTTTCCTCTGCTTCTTCCACAAATTCTGCTTCATGCTGCTGACATGTTTCATAACTTTTCTTCATTGTCTGCCTCCATCCTGCTTGGAGCCTGAGGGTGTCTTTCTTCATAATCAGTCTTTTTAGTTTCTGCCTGGCTTTGCTTTCTTCAAGGGCAGTTCTCTGAGCCTTCCTTGTCCTGAATGTTTAATTTACTCCCCCAGCAATCAGTTTCAATAACGACATGCAGGAAAGGAAACTATTCTTCAGGATTGGAAAAAGTGGCAGTATCTGGCTATCATACTTTCATTTTGGATGTGGGAGTATGTCCAGGTCAGTGTAGTGTTTTGCGTAAAGTTGATGGGGAGGCTATTTTCTTATATTCTCATTCTGAATATAGGACTTTTTTGTGTACACAATTCTGCATATCTCTGAAGTATCTCCTAGTAGATTAGTATTTTAAGCAATTTTCTGTGTATGGGTGACAGAATTAGGGGTTGTATTCAGTACAGCTCAAACAGCAGAAATCTGTTTTTAATGTGAGAAACACTGAAATTCAGTCGTCAACAATCCTGTTGATGCCAGATTTACACAGCTAGTGCAGAGAAGGGCTGGCTTAGTGACAGGCGTTCACCCAGGGGTTGAAGAGGATCTCCCTGCTCTCCCATTGCATCTCTCAAGGCCTTAGCACTTCCTACCTCCACAACAAGGAAAAGTCAGTCAGGAACACCACAACCGGAACTTCTGGAAGAAATTCCTGCTCAGCAATTCACTGATAAATTCCTTTGATGGACTTTGTTAATATCTTCATTTTTTTTGTTAAAGACAGAAAAAAAACCAGCTAATTAAATCCATTCAGTCTTGAAATACAGTGGTCAGGCTCCTGCACACCAAAACCTTTCTATTTAAGATGCAAAACTGTTCCTGTGATACTGCAGGACTCCCAAAGACTTCAAGTCCAAGAGCTTTTGGCAAGAACTGAAAATGCAGAGGAGCAGTAAATATTCTTCTTAGCCTCATCCTGTGGCTACAAGAAGGGTAACAGTGACCAGAGAAGGAGAATTCCCTTTCATTTACCGATTCTTCACTCCATCTGTCATTATAAAAAGAGAAAAATTAAGGTGACTTTATTCTGTGCTTAAGGTTTTCTCTCCTGACCCCTTCACAGATGGGAGATTGGGAAATGGAGCACCTGCAGTCTTACCTGTGGGGTTGGATTGCAGACACGAGATGTCTTCTGTTCTCATCTACTATCAAGAGAGACTAATGAGACTGTGATTTTGGCAGATGAATTGTGCTATAAACCTAAACCATCCCTCGTGCAAGCCTGTAATCGCTTTGACTGCCCACCCTCCTGGTATCCTACAGAATGGCAAGAGGTAAGAATGTATGTGTAATCTCATTTTACGACTGCTAAAACTAGTCATTACATGCATTATTGATGCATCATTTTGCTTTAGCCCGTCAAGAGGATTCATTAATAATTCTGACAAGCAATTAAAAAACTGGAAAAGTATGTCTTTTTGCTCTTTAAAAAAAAATGCATCAACATTTTCAGAGGTAAATAATGACTATAGCTACTTCTAATACAAAGTTACTGGATACTCTTAACAGCTGGCTATGGATGCCAGACAAAAATATCTGGAATATGATGGTCAGCTGCAGTAAGTGGATTTGGGTTAGCGATGCCAAGGTTTCTAGGAATACAAAGGATCAAGGAGGAGAGAATCTCTAAAAGTTCTCTCTTTGCTCTAAAGCATGTTGGGTATTCCATATATTCTCAAATAATAATTTAGATTAGGACAAGAAACACTCCTCATTCTTCAGTCACAAATGAGTGTCAGGCACTTCCTTGTGGAAGATGGATGCCTTATTACACTAACACTGAAAACTGCTGTCTACACAATGGTTTTCTGTCTTTGGAAAGCAACCTGAAATAAGTTTCTTTGCTGCCATCTGGTTGCAAATTAAAACATTCGTAAAATTCAAAAGACTTAAAGATGCTTCTGTTGGATATAACACTGCACAGGAAGAAAGAATCCTGCCCTGTTGTCAAAAGTAAATGAAAAATTTGCAATGTGGTAGAGGTGCAAGCAAAAGGTCTGTTTAAATCTTCACTTCTGCTGGGTGCAAGGATTGATTCCATCCTATGAGAAAATTATGAGCACTTGGCACGGTGCTTACATATGCCTACCCTGTCTCCATCTATAAAATCTGCTCTTTACTTAACAGCCAGGGCGATTTTAATGTACTCACCTAAGGAAGTTGATAAGTCTGTGAAGCTGTACTTCATGGGAGAGCTCTGGGTTTGGGCAACCATCCCAGTAACAAAAATTTATGCCAGCCTGATGTTCAGTCAAAACTAGATTACTAGCCTATGGCATTAGTGCTATGTTTAAAGCAATTCAGTGATATCTCGTGCATTAATTTGTCTACTGATACTCACACACCTCCATTTGCTTAGTTGTACTTTTGAATATTTCTAGGCTGTAGTCATACATAAATGCTATGTTTGTAAATAGCAAACAGTATTCTACTACTACATAATGTAATAAAGTCAAGCATTTCGAAGTTAGGATATGCTAGAAGGAGTGCCTGTGCTTGTTAAAATCCTATAACTGGCCACAGTCCTTACAGAAAGCAATTTTCTTTAAGTTTATTTGAACAGCCAGAAGAGACATACATTACAGCATGCTGAAAAATTTACTTTCTGCTAACAATGGCCATTAGCTATAGGCCATCCTAGAATGGTGCTGAAATAGCTTCTGCCAGAGCAATTTCCAAACAGTTTTCTTTCAAGTTTTGAACATCTTCCTCAACAGTGTAAACAGTGTATTTCTGCTTGTCTAATATTTTAGCCATTTTTTTACCTGCTCAGGGGCTCTCAAATATGCTGTCTTTTTGAAAGGTGTAGCAGATCTCAGGGAGGAGGTAGCTCGAGTAAGTATAAAGGCTTTAACAAGCATATTAATCAGGAATGAAATCAAACTGCTCAGTTCACACCTTTTGTGTTAGCTGCTGCATTCTCTGGGCTCGGTGGAGAGAGAGAACCTGTGCTGCAATTCATTGCTGCAGCTTAATGAAGGTCACATTATAGCTCTCCTGCGCTTACTTCCACAGGCTTTGCGGGCTGACCAGCTGTGTGCGTAGCTCCTCACTACATGAATGCTAAATATTGTCTGTGCTTACCTTCCACCAGGAGAAAACAGCACAAAATTGTACTTTTCTACCTAGTGTCTTCTGCCTCTGTTTAGATGAGTATAGTGCAAGAAAAACAAGACTAATCCATCAAAATTAATCTCCATTCTCTCATTTTTTGAAGATCTCTGTCTTCCTGCTTTGCACCACCAACCTCTGTATGACTATTTACACCCTGTAGGAAAGCTAGGCCTCGCAGTTCAGTCTCACACAGGTTTTCCGTGGATGACCTCCATGTGAAAACCTGCACCATCAGGCCTGTGCACTGCTCTTAGGGATTATTACAGTTGTTGGCTCCTGGGATGTGTGAGGGAAAAGACCATGTGGACAGGACACGAGTGGCTGAGACTTCTGCAAGTGAGCTCCAGCCATGCAGCAGAGCTGCCATGGAGCCTCTCCAGCAGAAGAAATCCTGCAGAAGGGTTTCTTTCCTTGCATTAAGGGAGCCACAACACCTCCCCTCCCCCCAAATCCCTGAGAGGGTTCCCCACATACGGGGAGATGGAGGGCCCTGCAGGAAGGTGCCTTCCTCACCCTAAGGAAGGTCCTTTAAAGCTTCACCAACACTAGAGGGTAACATCTGTCCTCCACACAGCCTGGTTTGAAGCCACTTCTTTGGTCTCATCTGTGCAGTTCATCGTGCTTTCAGAGCACTCCCTCACAAAGTTTCAAGCAAACAAACAAACAAAAGATTTAAACTGCAATGAGCAATATTTTCTTTCCTAAGACCTTTTACGCTTGTTAAGGAAGGGTTGTCTGAATTAAATGCTGTTAGAAGCCCCAACGTTCCTGGCAGATAAACACACGATAATTATCAGTGTTGCAACATTCCAAGAGATTTTTAAACTATCTCTTTACAGATTCATGACTATTTATTTTTAAATAGTTCTGCTTCTTAGCTAAATCCATTAGGATGTTTATTTTTTTTTCAGTAGTGTGCTTCTGGAGGAAAGTGGATATGAGCTTTCATTTTTACAAGGCCCTATAAATATCTACTCTGCAGACCTCAAGTAGGAGACATCCATTAGTAAATCTTCATTCTCCTTTGTTTTTTACTGAATAAGTGCTATATTCTTAGTCCCAGCATTCTTTTTTAGCTGCTCAGTGCTATCTTTGCTCCAAAGATAATTAGAACAACAGCTTGACAAAAGAATCAGCATTGGAAAACTGGTAACATTTTCAGATATTTCCCTAGCTATATTTTCACCATATTGTGAAGAGTCCTTTCTAAATCTTCAGGTGTCAGGCCTTAGAAAGCAACTGAAAGACCTGCTGAGAGCAAAATGTTTGCTCCCTTTGCAGATGTTTTATCTTACTGTAGAGTCAGCAGATAATTCATTTTTGAGAGTAAGGCCAAAACTTGTACTGCTGTAGTCTCACCACCTTGAGCAGAGGGCAGTGCAAAATTAAACCACCTGGGAGAGCTGAGGGGTAGGACAACCCCTTCCTCAACTGTCCCTGTAAGCAGGATTGACCATAAAAATGACATCCTTTCAAACATTCAGCTACCACCTCAAACCAGTAACAGTTATGATGCTGAGCAACAATTTCCTAGCCCTTAATTTTTCATTAATAACTGCCTTTCTTCCACAAGTTTGAGAAAAGACCAGCTTCCCTGCCACCCAAGCAATGGAAATGGTGGTTTTGCCTGAATCCTGTGCATTGTGTGCATGTACGTAGATTCTCATAGGCATGTGCTAAGGCAGAGACGCGGCCGCTTTCCCTCTCTGCTTTCAATGGTGACCATCAATTCTGTGTGTTAATTATCATTTACAGATTGTTGTATGAGCAGAACTGATACCAAAGCAATGACTGTTGTGAGAAAGGCCAAGGCCACCATTCCACCAGCAGTTTAGGATGACATATGCCAGCACTTCTACCAAAGGAGAAAATAGCTGCTGAGGGGATCTCTTTCCTGCACTTACAGCACCCCCTTCCTTGTATCTCCAGAACTGCTGTGCAATCACACAAAGGTCCTGGTTAAAGCTAGCCAGAAATATCATTATCTTTGGCCTAGATTAATTTTCCACTCTGGTTCACTATGCTTACACCACCAGCATATGGGGAAAGGCAGCACAAATCCAGGAATGATTGTCTGGCAGAATTGGGTATATAGGTTTTCTCCTTTGGTGTCAGCCTTGCCTCATGTTTGCTTAAGCTAATCATTAAACTAGGCATAATCAGCCAACAATGTGGGGAGATGCCACTTTGGAAGTTGGTACCTTGGCAAAGTGCCAGATCCCCTGTAAAGGAATGTCAGGGGATATTGGGCTTGGCTCTGCTCAGAAGCTGTGAGGAGCAGGAATATCAGGAGACATAGTTCAAACAGCCACGCTTTACCTACTTGGGTGGGTGAGGTGAAACCACCCTGTGATACAAGCACCTTTATCTTTTGTAATTGTGCTGTGAGATCTTTCTGAACAGCAGAAAGAGATTGCACATTATTCAGATGGGATATGTCTGAATGAGGTTCCTCTGAATACTACCGTTTCATATTGCCTGTAAATACAAGCAGATGTTGCTGTCATTGATTACCCCTTTTCTTGGAAAAATGTGGGGGCTGGAACCTTCCACTAGGGAAAAATCATCAAAACCCCCAGGGTAGTGAAGGCTCCAGAGATGAAATACAGGTACAGGCACAGCTCCAGTGCAGTAATCCAGGACTGTTCTAAGAGAGCATTCCTGTGGACAAGGACAAACCTCATTACTGTGTTTGGCTCTCTCTGACACTTAGCAATAGACTTTGGTGTTGAGTAGCAAGTTATTGTTTATGGAACAAAGCTATGTAAGTGACTGAAGGGCAAGAAGCAAGCGAAGATCTCTGTTGTCTTATTCTTTTATCTGGTAGTGATGGAAGGGCAGGGAGACTTCCTGGGATTTGACTGATTGACAGAAGGGACATGCTTTTGTTGTATTCATACAGTGCCTAACCCATTTTGGCCCTGGTATACAATGACAGTCCTTAGGCAATCTTGAAATAATACTTTTAATCATATTTTTCTAGATTTACTCTCTCCTTAAGAATGAATTGTCCTTGGATGAAAGGTCAATAAATATTTTCTTTTGTTGAAAACTAAAGTATTGGTTTAGTTGTTTAATTTTTTGGAAGCTTTTGAGCTTTGTAGCATTCTAAATAAGTAGGACAAGAGCTATTTTTACTCATCAGAGAGCAAACCAAACTGAATACAAATATGTCCTTCTGTACTTCCTTTCTGTCTTTCAGGGAAAATGTATATCCTAAATAATCAGGCTAGCATTAAAGTTTATGCAGCTCTCTCTAGCTAAGAGAGAAGGGCCTTTCACTACTACAAGCTTTTCTAAACCAGTTCCTCTTTAACTGCTTGAGTATAAGTTTTAATACTTCTTCATATGGTTTTCTGCTTCTCAGGCACAATTCCCATTTGCAAGCTATAAGCAACTCCTGGTCATGTCAGCGTAGTGCAAGCTCCCCCTTCTTCACTGCTGGGAGGAGGGACAAAAGGAGTTGAGCTGGCTCAGCTGAGCAGAAGAACTGGGAGCCTGTTACCAACCTCAGGATAAAGATCCTCAGGAAAAAGGGCTCAGCAACCAAGTTTACAAAAAAGATTTAGGAAAGCTATTAAATCTGCTTGATCATAATTTCCTGCCCTGCCTGGTTAGAAAATGGATACAGAGAGAGATATTTACATTGAAGAGGGAGGGGAGGTGCGTTCTCTGGATATTAATCATCCCAATTTACTATGACTCAAATAAAACTTCCTCCTTGCCTTCTAGAAAGAGTACACACTGCTGTCATGACAGTCATAAATATAAAAGGGCTGCATGGATATTTAATGGTTTATTATATTAACCTTATAAACCAATTACTGAGACTAACAGCAGATTGCAGCTGATATACAGCTTTCGCAGGACTTAAAAATCAGAGAAATGCAATAATGCAAGAAGTCTTCAAGGACAGGAACTCTGGGCTGGACAGTTAAGTTTTGAGCTGCACTATCATTAGTCCTCATTCAGGTCAAAAATGAGAAATGAGAAAATTACAAAAGGAAGAAAAAGCAAAGTGATAAACTGGGGAAATTTTTATCACGCTTTCAAATTTCCATTTGTTTTTTCTTGCTAATACAAATTTTTTTAAAACAAGTTAAATTTGACTATTTAGTTCAAGCTAACTATTTAGTTCATAGCTACTGTTATCTATTATGTATAATCAAATCCTGGAAATGAAGGTCTTGAATCATCTACTACAGGAGAAGACTTTTCCACTCTCTCTGGCACTGTCACTAGCACAGTCAGAGCTCAGGCAGAGACATTAGGATGTAGATCCTCCACATCATGTGCAAATGCCTCATTTTCCAGTTGGTGGTTACAGGAAAGGACAACTTTTCACCTCCATACTGCAATTCTGACCCGTTTTTTCCTTGTATTTTGTAGAAACACCTGAAAACAGAACATTTCAGGAATACTGAAGCAGTTTTTCTAAATAGTAGCAAAATAAGCTGCTTTGACTTTCCAAAATATTTTTGACATTTTTAAAAGAAGTCTGCTTTGACATCTCTGAAATTTTTTTTATATTTTCTGTGTGGCCAAAACTGAGTGTTGATTTCTACCCAAATTCACAAGTAATTTTTGCTGCAAGTTGCCATGTTGCAAGTGTGATGTGAGGTGGCTGACTCTCATCTCCCACAGTGTTCACAGACATGTGGCAGCGGTTTCCAGAAGCGAGATACACTTTGTAAGCAGCGCCTGGCAGATGGAAGCTTGTTAGAGCTGCCAGAAACCTTCTGCTCCATTCCAAGGCCAGTTACCCAACAAGTCTGCAAAAATGAGGATTGTCCCAATGAGTGGCTTCTCTCTGACTGGACACAGGTATGCTAATTGTATGCATGAGTATTGTGCTGGTCTTGGTGATAAAGTTCCTCAGTCACTTGGGATAGACGACCCAAATATGCTCAGACTGCACAAAGCGTGTTATGCCCAGTTTTGTCCTGTAATCTGTCCTTATCACCCTGGTAGGGGATGTGATCACTAGCTCAGTGTTCCTCTTTGGAGATTGCCTCCACAGACGTGGTTTAGCCATCCAGCCAAACAATTAAGACCTCCCTTCTGGCATAAACACAAGCCATGCTCAAAACAATAAATCCCTGCCTCTCTCCATGCCTATGCTTATGTTCATTCAAGGTCTCAGTGAAGAGTAATCTTTACTCCCCGAAGCTAAATGCTTTTTCTTCCCAAAACCTGGCTGTTCTGATGTCAATAGTCTTTTCCTCTTGAGGCCACTCCAACCTTTCCCTATGATGCAGAGAAGAGAAGGGAGGAATTTCTGCAGTCTGCTATAGGCACATTATTACAGACACCAAGCCTCTTTTGTTCTAGGACACTGTTTTTACAATGTTAGCTAGCTACTTCCTTCCTTTCATTTAGGGATAGCAAAACAAACTCACTCTACTAAAGTCTCTTGCACATCCCCAGGCTCCCTTTCTGGCCCCATATGGCTTAAGGAAAATTCCCTTTGTATTTATGACAGCATAACTGAAAATACAATTTGACCTTTTAATGCTAGTAAGCATGAAAATCATTCCTCATCTTGCAATCTCTGCCACCACTCTCCCAATTTCCTTTCCTGGAAGGCGGAAATTGGCTTAATTGTGAAAGAAACACTGGTCACCTCACAGAGCTGTCCCACCTGTACCCTTCATTTGTTGATCTATCTTGACATTTTACTCAAATAAGTGGATGTTCTCATGAAGTCTGCTGCCAGAAGACACATAGCTGTTCTGGCAGTGAAGATGGTAATTCTATTCCCAATCTGTCCTACTTCACCGGAAGTTACTACATGGTTTATGTTGACATCCATACAACTCACATTTCTGCGATTGGCACTTACTAAAATCAAATCTGACTTCACTCACTCCTTCCCATTTCACTTGAAGGCTGCTATGTTTTTGCTCTTCTTACCCTTAGTGGGTTTTCTCCCCCTCACTTCATCTCCAATTCCCATTACCACATCTGTGCACCTACATGTAAAAGAAGTGCATGTTTATCTTTGTGCTACCAACTTTACAGCACTCAACCACTTTCCAGCACCTTTACAGACTGCTGCATGGGTCCCAGTGCAATGGCACCGCCTGTATTCTCACTTTCTGTGTTGCTGTATACATAAATATGAAAAAAAATAGTCACGCTGGATTCCATCAAACAATGCCCAGCTCTGCATCGAGCACCACAGTACAGTATTAGATGGTTTATACTCTTTTGTGTAAGCCATGTGTGATAACTACCAGGCTGAACTTACTCACTGGTATCTGAAACACTCATCCATTTATTATTTCCAATAGAGCTGCAACAATAAAGCTCAATCGTTAAGTTTAGGCCAGATTTTAGCAGAACAGGATTTATCTGTGAAGTACAACTCCATGTGGTCTGCTTATGGCTATGAGCAGGAATTTTTCCAGCCAGCAGACACAGACACATGGAAACAAAGTGCAAAGACTAGCTTTGTATACTGTAGCACAGTATCATTAAAACAAGGGACACCATCTGAGAGAAAAATGTGCTAAAGGAAGCATGGGAAGATTCAAAGCCTCAAAGGACATAACATACCTGATACATCACCTCCCTACTGTGCCTGCACGGCTTGTAACTGAATGGCCAGGTGCTGCTCTGCTTTATTCCACTGCAATATTTTGAAAGCTGTAACTGATCGTACCATGGTATGAGTATGCAATGTGGGAGGTGAGCGAGTGTGTGATAAGGAACACCCTTTTGCTTTTAATACAACTTGTTTCTAATGTTTCTTACTCTGTTCCTAGTGTTCAGTGAGCTGTGGAGAGGGCACGCAGAGTCGAAATGCCATTTGCAGAAAGGTGCTGAAAACTGGTGGTTTTGTCATCATCAATTCCTCACTGTGCCCACCTTTGCCATTCTCATCCTTGATCAGGCCCTGTGCATTAGACACTTGTGCAAGTAAGTGGAAAAGATGCTTGGGAGTGTCTGGGGAAAGGGGGCTTGGATGTCCATCACTAAGAAAACCATGCTCTCACCTGTTCCATGACCTTCTCTTGTGCTGGTATTACTCGGTCCTGCAGAGTGGCTGCTGCTGCTGAGTTTTTCTGTCTGTGAACAAGTATGCTTTGTTTAGCAATAAGGCAAGTCAGTGGATGAGACCTATAAATTTTACTGTTGGAGCTGTGTCTGAGCCAATGTGCTGGAAGGGAGCTACTGTTTTCTGAAAGAACTGGCTCAAAACTCTGACCTAAATCTAGGTCTAAATTTCACAACTGGAATGTAGGGGCTCAGAGATACAGCAGTGCAGTCTGAGGGCAGCTGCAAATAAACTCTCTGCTAGAACAGCTGCAAAGAAAATGGTTGGTAAGGGATTTTGTTGAAGATCATTTAAAAACATATTATTTCATTATGTCATCCAGAACCCTCTATAACCTGGGATTTCTAACGAACCATGCAACATAAGTTAGATGTATTTTATGTTGGTATTTCACGCATTTGTTGTTGCCCTTCACAAGAGCAGTAGTCTCCCTGTACGTCCTTCCCTGGCTTGCAGTAAGCCAACTGGATATGCAAAAGTTCAAAAGTCAGCCTAGCTTCAGCTTAAAGCTGACTGTGAACTCTGAAACTGCTAAATGTTGGGTATGTCAGGGAGAAAAGAAGATCTGATATTCAGAACCAAAGCTGGGACAACATGTTACATGGTATTTACTAAAAATATAACTCTGGTGCTTTATTTAGTGCTTCATAACAAAGATGTCTGTCACAGAGATCTGGAAACTGGAAGGGAACACTGAACTAGTGCACTTTAACAGTATTTACCATGTTTTTAAGCCTAGTCCAGACAGTTTAGTTCTGTTCAACATTAATTCCTGAGGTAGCAGCACTTTCACTCTTCCTTACCACTGTGAGTTGCAAGAGTATGTTGCCTTTGAGGGTCTGGATGGTGAACACTTGTCTTTTCCATGTATTTATTAAGCAACTATCTTAATTTAAATACTTTAACAAGAACTACATTTCCACTCAAGTTTTCTCCCTTCCATAAAGCTTTTGTCCCTGGCTCTTTGGTTTCTGCATGTACCCTGTGCGGGACTACTTTTGCATTCCTGAAGTGCACCTCGTTATTCCTTTTATTTTGATTGCTCCAACTTAATGTTCAGCAGCTGGTGGCTGGTTTCTAACATTACTGTCCAATGGGTTGAATGCTGCCAGCACCAAAGTAAACTGCTTGTTTTGTTTAATGGTATCACATACTAATAGTATTAATGATATTTCAGGGCACAACAGGCCAGCTCATAAGCAAAGCCCCCATATTATGGCCGTAAAGAAAGTTTACATCCAGACGAGGAAGCAGAAGAAGCTACACTTTATTGTGGGTGGGTATGCCTACCTGCTACCCAAAAGCTCTGTTATTCTCCGATGCCCCACAAGGAGGTTCCGGAAATCAATGATCACTTGGGAGAAGGACAACAAAAGGCTCGTCAGCTCAGCTCACATCACCATTGCACCCTACGGGTACATGAAAATCCATCGTTTGAAGCCTTCAGACACGGGGACATACACCTGCACAGCAGGCCCA
The DNA here is from genome assembly GCF_964188355.1 of Buteo buteo. NCBI lineage: Eukaryota > Metazoa > Chordata > Aves > Accipitriformes > Accipitridae > Buteo > Buteo buteo. The sequence goes on from NC_134204.1 coordinate 38,026,959, forward strand.
GCTCTGGAGCATTTTGTAATTAAACTAATTGGAAACAAGAAGATCATTGCTGGGCAGCCAACTGGTATTAGGGAGGAAGAGGCCACGAGAAAGGTCAGCTTAAATCAAGCCCTGCGAACTGAGGAGAAACATATCAATGGGATTCTCTTCAATGGGAGCAAGGCTGAAAAGCGAGGGCACCTTGCTGACCCCAGCAGGTGGTATGACTATATTGTCTCAAGGGTGCTACAGCACAGGGGCTGGCCAGGGGAAAATCTGGAGTCCTGGGAAGCCCAGGAGTCCACGGAGAGAAACACATCCTCAGAGGAGGACCAGAGCCAGGAGTATAGCCTGCCATTTACTATGGTCACAGAGCAGGAACGCTTGGATGATATCATAAGGAATTTGTCTCAACAGCCTGAGGAGCTTAAAGATGTCTACACTGAGCAGCTTATTGTGCAGCTGGCTCGTGAGGTTTTCAAGAGCCACTGGGAGCACCAGGAATCTGTCCTCAAAGCATCAAGGCAAAGAGTAGATTCAACCTCGGTGGAATACCCTCTCCACAGACATGTTTCTGGATTAACCAGCTCCCTGAGGACATCATCTGCTGAAGCATTTCTTCCCACCTCTGTAGACCTGGCAAATGGCTTGCGCAGACCTCATCAAAAGCCTGCCATCCTCCGAAAGATTTCAGCAGCACAACAGCTTTCTGCTTCAGAGGTTGTTACCCACTTAGGACAGACAGTGGTCCTAGCCAGTGGCACACTGAGTGTGCTGCTTCACTGTGAAGCAGTAGGAAACCCAAAGCCCACCATCAGCTGGGCTAAGAATGGAGAGGAGGTGAAATACAATGATAGGTAAAACATATGATTTAACTTTTAAGAAAAGAATTGATATTTTGACTCTTTATTTTCCATGTTTTACTGCCTGTCAGTCCATGGACAAAACCATATTTTGCTGTAGTCTGATTTCATAGCAGAAAGAAGGGCTAACACATGTGAAGTGGTAAACAGGATACTGTAACTCTTCAGCAAGTTCTAGATGCTGGGTCAGTCTGGTGTGGCAAACAGGAGCTTTACTTCTGTTTCAGTAAGTAAAAAGAAGAGTTTGGAAAGTACTTAAGTAGGTAAGTGCATAATGCAGTCAACAGAGCACTCCATGTTGGGAGGCTGGGAGGCTTAGTGTATTTTCCCACTGAAGGTGGAGACTTCTGCTATGAAGACTGGTTTTGAGATCCAAAAATTGATTATTGATTATTACTGTTACTATTATCTTCTGTTGGAGATATGAATTGCATTTCTCACAGTGCTCCAGCAGGGTCTGTCTGACATGACTGTGGTAACAGAAGATGGAGGAAGTGAAGCTTCTGCCTTCCACATATGTATCTGTGTGTAAAACTGCCCGAGGATAAACCCCAGGGGGCATTACAATCACCATGCCCTGTGTATGTTCTGATAGAGGCTGTAAACTATGGAACCTTACTTCATGGCTATTTGCAGCTATGCTGTCATCTCAACACACTGTTCCCTAAACGCTAGTCTTCTGATGTGAGTTGGTATATCCTCATCTGTTCAAACTCCAGGGTGCTGGTCCCAGGTATAGACTGAAAACTTGAGTAGCAAAATGCTTTTATCAGCATACCACAGAAATTATGCTGGTTTTCCTTCAGGTAGCCTTTACCTGCCTATCACTCCATGTTATTCATTTGTGTGCAAGAGCACACAAAAAGAGACTATTTTCAATGTTAATTATATGCTTAACTGTGTTGATAGCACACATTTTTCTCATGTGTATACTTGAGATTTTATATTTTGGTTCTGTTCTGTGAGAAAGTGGTATATAAGGATAGGCAGTAAGAGCGTAAGAGGCAGTTATATTAACCAATATGGTACAACAAAGCAGTCCAGAGATCTGCTAGCAGCTCTTTCTGCACAAGATACTGACCTCAGGTAAGACATCTGAATTTAGTCATAAGGTTAGGTTGGGAAAAAAGAAAAGATGGAGTCAAGGCTAAAATTTATTTCCAGTGTGATGCCTGCAGATCATCCAGAAAAGTGTTGATTTAGGAACAACTGCTACTTATACATAGTTACACAACTAGTTTATTAGCTCCTTTCTCACTTTGACAGCTGAATCACTCCAAAATCATTTTCTCTAATGTAGTGAATTTACTGGTTCTTGTCTCTCTTTCTGTGTCTGAAGGCTAGTAAGTATATTAGGTTTCACACAAAACATGGTAACTTTTTCAGGGGGAGGGGACACTAAGAGCAAAAATGTGAAAATCACATGCACTCTTAATCAAGACTTGGGCCTATAGTATCCCTTTATTTGGCCATATTCCTGTGAAAATATCTTCATGGCCCCCCAAAAAGTTTCATATACAGATTTTCATTACCAGTGGTTACATCCTGTTGGAATTGTGCCATTAAAGGATTCTTTTTTCTCTACTTGAAGTGACTGTGATTTCTGTGGTATGCTTGAAAGGGAATAGAGGTTACATAAAGTCCACATGTGGTTAATGCTGGCCACTACACTCATGAGAAAATTACAAGTTTGTCTCACATTATATAAGCAGCCATGGTGTAGCAACAGGCAGATTAATTTAGCTGACAATAAAACAGTCTTACAATTTCTGAAATTTTAGTTTGGATTTTTTTTTTTTAATTTTACAATGCCTTTCTATGGTTTTTTTTTTCCATCCAGTTTGGCTGAAATAGCGTTAAATGCTGTGTTGTATTTCTGAATTATCAGGCAACTATATGTGCTCAAAATTTCTATCAGAAAGACTCAGGGAAGTACAGTTTATTTGCCAGTTAGTAGCATTATTCACTGACAACTCTTCTTTAAAGTTTGAGGCAGTTTCCACTTTACGAAATTCATTCTGTACTCATCACTTACAGTTCCTTCAGGTTGGTGGGGAAGGAAATGAGCAGTGCTCTGGGCTTCAGAGATACTCAGCATCTGCAACTTTGGAGTTAATGGAAGTTTAGAAATCATGGTGCATATAAAAATTGGGTTGTGGATGTTTTGCTCTGTTCTTAGCAGCAGTATTCTGGTTTTGGCTCAGAATGCTCTTGCTGGCTGCCAATCAACTGTGTAAATGAAAGCCGCAGTTTAAGCAGTCTCACGGTATACTGCTGTAAACTGCAAGGCCAATCTGCATGCAGTAGTGTTTGGTATGCTTGAGCTGTCTTTCAGCTCTGCAGCTTGTCTTCTTCATACTTTGCCAGCCACTGAATGGAGAAGAGAAACCAGTTTTTCCAGCCCACCTCTGTCCTAATGAGAATAAGAAAATTAATATAGATGGGCCTTCCTGTAGCAGTATCAAAGAGAGATACTTTTGGTGAGGAAGGTCAGAGAGTTGTGCTGAAGTCCCTCAGTTCGTGCCCTACTGACTGTACTGAGATTCTGGTTATATCTGGTTTGTTTTGTGTTTTTTAGAGTGTAGGCTGCTGGTTTTAGGTTAGGTGATCGCTATCTGTATTGTGTATTACCAATTACTGAGATAAAGGCACTCACTTTTATGCATTGTGGCCATGGATTTTGTCTGGACCAGTGATGTAGCAATGAATGGCTCTGTTCCTACTGCCTCCTTCCATGAGCTGTTCCATCTGCCTAAAAGTATTTATGACTCCTACTACACAGCTCCACTTACAAAAATTAATTTCTTTAGCTTTAGTCTAGGTACTGTCACAAAAAGATATAACACAGGCCCCAAAAAAGTTTTGGTTTTCAGTTACTCAACAGAATGAAAACATATTACACAAAAAGCTGCAGCAGTTGAAAATATCTGTGTGGTTCCAGTACAAGATCCTTGACTTGAGTCTACATATTCAGCCTGAGTGCATATTTAACGTGAGTGTCCATACTCTGTCCTAAGGTTAAAGTGTCAGGTTAACAGCAGCATGGCTTCTGAGTGCAGTTTCAGAGCCTGCTAGTATCTATACCAAAGTCTGGAGACTTCTGTAAATGATGGAAAATGTTTTGTTTCAAAGAAAATTCAGATTAACTTCCTTAGGAATCAATTTTAAAAGTGAAAAATCTTCAAGGGATTTATGCATTGTTTAGTAAGCCTTCCAAGTATGCTGTAATTTCCATCAGTGGGAACCCATTGGTACTTGATAATTCAACTTTTCTAAAACAGAAATGTATTTTATAAATGGACATGAAGCTGAATGTAAACAGTAGGTTATACAGAGTTAGGTGTTTGCGAGGTGCCATCTGAATTAGTCACTGATACGGGTCCTGTAAAATACATTTTTGTCTTGGAGATAATGCAGTGTGGACCAACTGAGATGAGACTGACTAAATATTAAGCTGTATTATTTTAAGTCCATAAACAAGATTCTGAAGACATGCTGCTGACAGATAGAATTGTTAGAGCCAGTATTTTTTTCACCAGTGACAAGCAACCCAATACCTAACAAAAATAGCAATCTACAGATAGGGAATCCAGCCAAAATCATTCTATACAAAGAGGGATAATAAAAGATCTGCTTTCAAGAAAAGCAGCTATGCCAAATTGAGACACACAACTAACAGAAAGAATTATTGAAAAGAAGTGGACATTAGCTTTGTTTCTAGAGAAGGACATTAAAACTAGGTAGATGGAGGTGTGTTGGAGGGGTTTTTTTAAAGGCAGGTAGCTACATGGCCTATTTCTATTTCTAAAAATATTTGTACTGGATCTTGAGATGACTTAAACTGACAAACAGACATTTACATCAGCAGAGTTGATTAACAACAAACAAATTATGATCCCTTGTGTCTACAAGGTGCAATATTAAACAAGCTCTTTCCTCAACCTGAAGGTGACAGAAACATTTATAAAAATTTTTTTAGGGTATTGTAGGTGTTAGTTTGATGGAGGACTGACTGATTAGCCTAGATGCTATATTTGCACACATGCAGGAAGAAGACACACAACTTTTAACTTTTACATGCTAGTCTAATTTGGGACAAATTCTGAAGCTGGAATGGATTCCATGTAGAGATTGAACCAGTCAGTGTTAAAAAAATTTACATGTGAGATATTGATGCATGCTAACACTAGTTTTGTGAGTAAAGAAATTTGTTAGTTGCTGGCACTGTTAGCAGTGCCTAACTAGAAGTCTGCCCTGTTTATGACTAAGTGGTAAGAAAGAAAAGATCCTTGAAAGCAGAAGTGGGGAGGGAATTTTTTCAACCACTGGGGTTTTTTTGCTGTTCAAAAGGAGATGCAATTTTAAATGATTAATGTTTGTTTTGCAAATGTGCATTTTTCTAGGCACTTGCAAAACTTGGTTGACAAAAGGCAGCTCTTTCCTTTTATTAATAATAATTATGATTATTGTTACTCAAAAAAGGGTCAAAAGATAATTTTAACTCTGGATTTTTTCCTATGATAGATTTTGATGGGTGGCCCTAATCTGGTTTGGTTTAGAGATCTACCACCCACAGCGTTGTGCAAAATCAAGTATTTGCTGCTTTTTGGTCCATGAGACAACAGTTTTCATTGCGGGGCTGGGAATGGCAAGAAACTCATCAATTCCAGGATCTGTGAGCAGACTTTTATTGCATGTGTTTTATACGCGTATCCCTCCCCCAGTTTCACCCTTGTCACTGTCAATCACAGCCTCAACTAAGAGTTTACATACAACAGCTGCTGAAAGTTGCTGATGAGAAAAGTAATTTGTCATTAGGTTTTATCCACAGTTTCACCTAAAATATTAAGAGAAAGGAACAATAATCATGAAATACACTGTGCTGAAAATAAGAGTACATAAGCATTGACAAGAGCCCATGGACTGAATTCTTGCTTAAACTGGTATACGTCCGACCCTGAGGCAGTTACACCACTGCAAAAGCAGACTGTGAAAAGAAGCAGTTCATATGAGCTCTAAGGCCATATTCATCCCATTTAACCACTGGCAGTATGCTGAGATCATGGTAGGCTCCTCTTACTGGCAGAGGAAAGAAACAGTTGGTTCAGCCCAAGGAGGAGCTGAGTATTCCTCTCTGTCTTCACTGACTATTCGGACAGCAACAAGGCTGTTGAGTTTGTACAAACTGCCCAGCAATTAAAGAATTTGGACCTTATTTCAGGCTTTGACACTGAGCCTGTGGTTCACTTCACTTCTTTCTGCCTAGCTTTAGCAGGTTTCATGATTTTTCCCCGTGCAATAATTAGGCTTTTTCTTTACTACTGCTACTCCTGTTTTGCAGGACTGGGAGACAGGGAGGCTAGGCAACTCCTTCAACATCATACAGGAAGTGATAGAGCAGAGGAGGAGGTTTCACAAACCATGGGCAGATGTCCTCAGTACTCAGCAATTTTTCTCTAATACACGTTATTAGCAGTAGAAGAACTGGGAATGAGACCAAAATTTAATTTAAGTGATCACAGCTCACAGTCTCAGTATAAGACTTTAAATTTCTTAATAGATATTTAAACATAACCTAGAGGCCTGAACTGTAAAAAAATTACCAAAGCCTGAAAAAAAACCCAGTAAATATATTCATGCTCACACAAATTAAGAGACTATTACATCTTTCTTTCTGCTTTATTCCAGGATGCTGCTTCAGCCTGACGACTCCTTGCAGATTCTAGCGCCTGTGGAAGCTGATGTGGGTTTCTATGCTTGCAATGCATCCAATGCCCTGGGATCTGACTCTGTCTCCATTGCTGTCACTTTAGCAGGTAATAGTTCACTCTCTGTGATTGCAGGATAGTCCCTGCCACTTGTGTGATTCTGGACAGAAATTATTTGTGGGGGAACAGATGGCTTTGAATGCTGGGTGGGCAAGGTGAGTCAACAGAGGTACACTGGTGAAAACATAGTGTGTGAACTCTAGAAAATCCTGAGGCATAGTCCAGCTTTCACAGACAGTTCATGAGATTTGTGGATTTCTGCAAGAGATCAATGCCTTTTCTCCCTTGCTACATCTGACGTCCTCTCAAGACAGTGCTCATCCTGATTATTCACAGCCTATATGGGCAGAACAGTGCAAGCCTCCCAACTCATATGCTTCATTTTAAACCTAACACTGAGCTCTTCAAGTCTAACAGACTGATTGAAGGACTTATTCAGATGTACATTAGGCAGGTCTGAGAAACACCAGAGCTGAAGAGCTAGCCCCCTGCAGGATCAAGCCCTGTATCATATTCAACCCTTTGTGGCACAAGCATGGCTGACACTCTTTTAATTGCTGGCAAAGAGAAGCTCACAAAAAATTAACTTCTGTGTTTATATTTCTCTACCAACAGTTGAGTTCTAAAGCAGACTAAATATCCTTTGTTAGTTTAGATTTCAGTTTTAAAGAGAACTCACCCAAATAAAAGCCAAGGAAAATGGGAGGTAGTACACGAATCCAGCTTATTCAAGGTTTGTTGGCAGGCAGTGTCAGCAGGCTTACAACCATGTCAGGACTAGTAGAAGGACAGAGCAGCAAGCATGAATAAGTGGCTGTGGGGTAAAGTGAAGGGACAGAAAAGACAGCTAAGGACTGTGATGAGGCAGAGAGGTCTTAGAGAAGGAGGATCCTATTTATCGCAAAAGCAAAAGGAAACACATTAGGAATGCTAGAAAGCTTACTGACTTTTCAGACCTCTCCATTTCACTGCTCCAGAATGTGGAAGCATTTGGAGGCCTCCAGTGTGCAGGCAGTGACCATCAGCTGACAATATGTCCATGTATGGTTAGAGGAAGGAGTAGTTGTTGATGAGCTTAAGTTTTTTACACCAAACATGGAGAAAATTTCAGGTGAGAGGAGCATAAAGAAAACCTAAGAATGCAGCAATGGCCAGCAGTGAAGCTCTGATGATCAGTAAACTAACTGGAAAGAGACCCTGTCTGTCCCTTAGAAGGAGAAGATCTGAAGCCCCCAGAGTGGAAAAGGAAGATCTGCATCAGAGCTACATATTACATGTAGGCAAAAACACTGATCCTTTTTACACTGCTGTAGATCAGGAATATCTTTGCTGAATCCTGAGCCACATGACAGTGGTGCTGCTGCTGAGACAGTATATTGTTTTATAAGGAGCAACTCCACAGTAAACTTCTTGTGTTCCACCAGCAAGAAGCTGAACATGAGGTTAAAAAATCATCAGTCAGAACTGCTATTCTGTTCATATTGCTCCAGTGAGTTTAAAAGCCGTAGTCTTTGTAGAACATAATTTGTGGAGACAATTTTGTGTGAAGCTATAGAAAAACAAACTGATCATTAGGTATGCATGTGGCACAGGAAGGCTATTAGTTGTTTTTTTTTAAATTAATTGTCAAGGCTCTAGTTCAACCTTTGTAGATAAATTAACATTCATGAATCCCAGACTCAAGCTGAACTCTGCTTAGAAACTGGTATACATTTCCATCTTGCATCCAAGGCAAAGAGCTGCACATCTTATGAAATGTGTTTGGAACAAAGCAACAACTTCTTGGCATAATGGAATTACTTTCTCCAAAAAAAAACCTGAAAGATCAGACCGTCTTTAGAGGGATCAGGAGTAGGGCAGAAAGCTTATTTCATTGAAGAATTTTCTGATTAGTTTAACATATGCATGGAAAAAAAGGCAGTGGAATATGCTTCCATTTTTCTCAATGGTTTGCTACTTGTTTATGGGTTGAACAGCAAACAGATTTTTGATCTTTTGATGAGATTGTGGAAACCAATCAGGAAAACAAAAGGCTGATGGATAGCTGAAGAACTTTTCTGTCTTTTCTTTAGTCTTTGCCACAAAGCTTGAAAACTTTTGGAGATATTTCAACAATCAAATGTAATATTTTACTTTGCTATTCTTAGGCATTAAAAGCACCAAAATAAAAATTAAAAAAATACCACCACCACCACTACCCCAAACTGATATGACAAGAATTCCAGATGAAAGGCACCTTTTAAAAGCCCTGAAATACAGCTATATGGAGCAATATTTAGTTAGGGCTAAATTAAATTTTCAGGACTCTCCATGAGCTCAATGAAACCAAATTCTTCTTCTCACTTCTATCTTTTCTTCCTTGGTCACCTCCAGATTAACACACAAATGAAGCCAGTGGTAGACATTAGCCTAAAACTGCAGCTTCTGGAGGCAATTGATGATGTTTGAACCTGGTTTGTATCTGACTATTTAAAGGGGAAAAAAATGTGTTTATAGATTTGGGGGTAAAGATGAGTTTGAAAACACAACACTGAGTCAAAAGCACCTAAGTCCCATACTCTTTAAAGCAGTTTTGTCATGTTCTGCCCCTCGTGCCAATATCCTGACTGCAGAGCATTTTGGCTGGGACAGGGGCTGCCTTAACCCAGCTTTGTCAGCTCTGCTGCTTCACTCCCCTCTCTCAGAGCTAAGCCCGAGTATCTCTGAACTGTGTGGTGTCATGTAGGCATGCCTTTGCAGTGCCCGTACAAAAGGAGTTGCAGAAGGCTCCTCAAGCCCCCAGGGGTGGATTACTCCATAGCTAATCCCACATAGACAGGCACAACAGCAGGGCAGCACCTTGACCCACTTGCTCGCTGTCACCAATGTTGGAAGCACACTGAGAACAATTTGAAAATCTTGTTGGAGGCAAAGCAGTTATCTTTGTTAGAGATAAACAGTGTTAATGCATAATGCTGTTACTACAGGCTTTAGATAAAACAAAACAGTTTATCTGACCAAAAGGAGCTTGTTTATGTCCCTCATCTTCTTACACTAGCCATTACAAGAAAACTTTCTGGTTATGGTCTGGTCTTCCCAATCCCAGTGTTTCCACTATAGGTTAAAGAAAACCTGATTAATGTGTAGAAACAGCTTGTGTGTTGCTCTAAACCTCCTGCACTATTAATGTGCCTGTAGCCATCACTCAGCCTTTGGCAAAGGATGGTATTTTGGTTGCAGTACCATGCAAACATCTTGCTGCAGCTGCAATGTACTGGTAGTTATTGATTCAGCTGGTACATGTAGCTTTAATGCTATTCTGCCTCTGCTGTAAGTATGCTTTTTCTTTTTTCCAAGACAGCTTTTCCCGTGGAATTCTGCAACACTGTAATATTATAAAGAACAGGTGGCCTTATACTCCAGCATTTTCCCTTGTCCACCTGTTCTGTGTAGGTACTCGCACCGAGTGTCCTAGGCCATCTGTCCCATGCGAGTCCAGTGTGCTTGGTCTGATAAACTGTGGTGCTTCTTTTATACAGGAAAGCCACTGATAAAGGCATCAAGAGCTACTGTGATCAATACTGAATCGCCTGCTGTCACTGTTGATATTGGAAGCACAGTGAAAACAATCCAGAGAGCAAATGTTACCATTAGCTGCCAGGTCGCAGGTGAGAAATTACTTAGTCTCCGATGGAGGTACCTTTGGCTATAAATTTATGTGGGGTTCTTTCCTAAATTGGTGTCTCCAGGTGCAGCTGAGTGAAACTGCAAGGATTCCTAGGACTCAGGCAAACTTCATAGCTTCCATTAATTCTTAGCATAGAAGTTGTCTTCTTTTTATCAATAGCAACAAGAAAAGTGTAGTGGCTTAAGAAAATTGGCCTGGAACAATACGACAGGCATCTTTGTGAGAGATACACTCTATGATGTGGGTACAACAAAACTGATACACATTCCTACCTGTGGGGGATTCAGCATGGACTGACTCATTTCCTCATTGATGGGGTTTTCAAAGTCCCCTCCGGTTAGTTCCTTCTCTTCCTGCCAAACTCTGCTCTTTCAAATGAAGAGCATGTTAGCACAGTCTTTTTCTGATTTTTCTTTTTTCATCTTGGGAGTGCAGGAATTCAGAGGAATTCTGCTGAAACAGGGTTCTCCCTGAAACTGTTCTCCAGCCAGAGACTGAATATCCCTCAGCCTTACAACGGCAGTTTGCCTCTTTGCATGGTAACCAAAAGAGGTTGACCTTATCTGCATGTTGCAGTCTTGCAGCTGTTGATGGGAATGGTGTTGGTATGGGGAGAAGGGATGGGGGAAGAGAGCGAGCTTGGAAATCCCTAAAGACCCAGGGCCAGACCTTTGATTCATTACACTTCCATGCATAGTATGAGGAGGAATTGGAGGGGAAGGGAGCAGCTTATAAAACACAAAGTGAGCCATGCTGAGTGTTACACAAATATCTCCAGTGGAGACTTGTATGAAGTCCCTTAGACCCTTGCTTTAGCTTCTTGTCGCTAGCAGCTACTTCAGATGACTCTAAATAAGCATCTGCACTGCAAATATAAAAATGTCCTGCTTTTTTTACACTTCCTGCTCACTTTAAGCACTTAGCAGTTGTCAGTTTTCTTTCTTCAAGTGCTGCCAACCACACCCCTGTGCAAATTCTTACATGAAAAGAGTATTTGGCTCAAGTTTCACTATTTGTTCATCTGTCCTTTAGCAAAGTATGCACAATAGCTGTGAAAACACTAGGTTGGGATCCCAATTTATTAATTATTCTCAGTGGGATTAATGAAAGAAAAATACAGCAACTTTTCTCCTGGTGGTTCATGAAGGAGTAAATTCAGTAATTCTGTTGCCCTCTCAATATAGACATTAGATGCTGTCTAGCAATCAGACTGATGTCCAGTATCTTTCAAGGAAGGAGATGAAAGCTGTACTCTTTTTCCCCAAGCCCCTGCATGGCCACCTGCACTGACAGTGTGTGAATGAGACTAAAAATTATATGAACGTAAATTACTTTGAATTTCTCTCTCTGGGTTCTCTCAGCTGCAGATGGGGAGGTCCCACAGATGTAGACAGTGCTGATTTAAGAAGTGCAGCCATTTCCCTTCATTATAAAGACATCATGAAAAGAACAGGACATAGCTGAGCAAAGTCGTCACAGTTCTCATGGCATCAGAAAAATAAAGGAGAGGAGCACAGCATGGCCAGGGACACAGATTCAGTGCCTTTTCTGAGAGGAAAATTATCTCTAGCAATTTTATGAAGCCTACCTACTATGACAATGTATGTCCACAATGGAAAATTTTAGCAGTGCCACTGCAGAATCACTGTGTTCTCTCCCAGAAGAAGCCTTTTTGCTATCTGGTAGAATTACTATATATTGGTTTCTTCTATGATACAGAATAAATTCGCTTAAACCATAATTTTTCTTCATGGGTGTTTATCCTCTGCTACTGCTTCAGCAGAAAATGTCAGCTATGTTTGACACCAGAGATTAATACTGTTGAAATTATGATAAAGTCATAGACCACAAGCTGTGATGTTACACAGGGAATAAGAGAGTGAGTAATGAGGGCAGAAATATTTTACAGGCACTAGAATCCTATGTTCATACAAGTAGTGTTAATAATTCAACAGCAATTAAAAAAAGCTACATATGCAAAGAGATCCAGGAACAGAGTGATTTGTCAGCTATCTCACCAATGCCTGGAAAATATACCTGGTAAAGAACATGACAATAAATATAATTTTCCTTCCAATGTAAGCACTATTTTTTTGTTTTAGCATCAAGGTTGTGATTATCCAAACTTCTAATATATTTTTCATCATTCTACTTAGAACAATCAATTCTAAGGAGAAGAGTAACAGGGCAGTATTGCTTCAGTCAACAAACATGGTGTATCCTAGTGACTTCTTCAGAGTAGATGAACTTTACAGCTATGTAGTTTGCCAAAGTTCTTCAGAAGCCATTAACAATGAAATGGCCATCAAATCATAGCAAGTTCATGAACATAATTAGAAAGCAAACAAACATATCCAGAAAATATGTGAAGACTTATCTAGATGAAAATACTCTTCACACAGCTTTGTAAAGCTATAGCCTTTTTCCTTCTAGTACTTTCTCACTGGTCATTTCAGGATGCCCTGAGTCAGCACAGCAACTGAGAGTTGTTCCAGATCAGAATTTGGTGCCTGTTAATCTCATCATTATAAGCTGTGTTGCATTCATTGTGCTGAATAGTCTGTAGTATAGGACCATGCATGTAATTGATCTTGATGTCTGGGCTCATATAAGGACACATCTTTACTGAGAGTCAGCAGGACAGCAGAATAAATATTTATGAGAAATATTAAGTATAAGGATCAGTTCTGACATTTTCTAAAGCTGCTCTTGCTGTCAAGAGACAGAAGTATACACTTGCTGCTGACAGGTGTTGATAAGCCTGGAGAAGGTTTCTTAAGAGATATTGAAAGAGAACATTACCAGAGCCTAGGGAGTAGTTTTATATTGCTCTTTAACTTCTTTTGAAGGGCATAAGCACTGTCAAAATCTGTGTTCAGAGCTGGAATCTATAGATATTAGCTGTAAAAGAAGGAAAACCAAAATAATTCTGGATGCATTAGAGTTTAATTGGCCCCTGACATGAATTATGTCAGGCTGAAACTCTGTTTCGGTCATACCACAAAGATGGTTGTGTAGTTTTGTTCAAGCTTGAAGATCAGCCTTATTTCACTTGACATAACTTTGCCACTTTGTTTGTAGAGGCGAAAAAATATTTTTTAAACATAGGTGATTGTGGTCAATCCCAGACATCTCCAAAACTAATCCTAAGGGAACTCCCACCCAAAAGTCACTCAGGAATCTTGCAGATGCCTGTGACTTCCAGCTGGAGGATTTTCTCCAAGCTTCAGAAAGCCAGCAGCATTTCTGGTGTGGGAAATTTGATTGCTGTGGGCAATTTCACTTCCAAATGGAATGTGGGAGTAATTTGGATTACATCAGTGTCACTAGGAAGCTTTCTGTTGACTTCAACACTTAAATTGTGCAGATACTTCTTCAGATACCAGAAGCCTCAATCGATCTGGTCCAAGCTGTTACTGAAAATACAGTTGCATATGAAAGGAGGAACCAATTTTAAAAATCTAGTTCTTAGGGCATTTCTCCGTGGTATCCTTCAGGCCATAAGACTTTTAACAGAGGCACCCCCACCTGCCAAGCATCATGTACAATTGGTCACTGCTGAGTCAGAACAGAGTTGGAAGAGTGACTTAAATATATTACCATCCTGCACTGTATATCCTTCTCTCTCTGATGTTTCAGCCTGCAGCTTTTTCAACTCTCCTAAACATTCCTTTCCTCTGTATTTCATCTATATGCTGGAGGTTATATTTTTCTAGTTCTTACCTTGCTTTATGACCCATATTTGTTCATCAGCTATACCAGATTCTGACATGCAAGTCACTATTTCAGGAATATTATGTCACTGGAAACAAGTTACCATTGATAGATCTTTGTATTGTTATGCTTCCTTTCCCCAGAAGCGCCTGGTTTAGCAAAATTATCTTGATTGGCATGCGTAGCTCTGCTTGCTACATATCCCAGGTAGCCTTTTTTGTGCTGGATACATGCACAGTGATGGAGGGGAAAGCTGAAGAAGAATAGGGTTGCGTAACTATTCACCACCTAAAGTCCTGCCTGCCCAGCAAAGTGAGTTTTGTTTCCAGCTGGCACTTCTCAGACTTTAAGTCTCTGTGATTGTTTCTACAAGGCAAACACACTCAGCCCTCTGTCATTCACCATTACCCAACAAGACTGATTTAAATGCTCTTGCTACACCTTGTGGCAATGCTGTGCAATGATGTGTTTGCTCATCCCTGTGCTGGCTGTCTCCGGTTCCTGTCTTGAGGCTTGTATATGTCACTAAAGGTGGAAGCGCAAAGGAAAATGAAGCTGCTCAGTGACACATACTGCTTACCTGCCCTAAACCAAACTGTAGGAACAGCTGTACAGGTTGGTTTCAAAAAGTCTCCTGTTAGTGTGGAAACTTCACATCAAAGACAGAGGAAGAACGCACTTTGTAGAGTAGCAGTCAGAAGAAGGTTTTTGTAGAGCTGCTGGACATTTTGTAGGTACAGTGCACCTTTCCTAGACTCAACAGTAATACCTCAACAGTAAGGGGTCTCACCTTTAACCCCTGGTTGCTTCTTCTACTAGTGAAGTGTATACAAGAGGAATCTGCCTTTCTGGACTAAGACTACCTGAGCAGCTGTCTGCAAGAAGCTAATTAGTTCTGCGTGACTTTCTGTATTTATTTATTTATTTTATTTGACTCCCTGCTCTTGAGGACTGTGGTCATATGAAATCCTTATTGTCCCTTTCCCTTCTTCTTTACCCTTCACAGCACTCCTCATCCCTTCCTGTTCTCCCACTATTTGCACTTGTCTTCCTTCATATTCAAGAAAAACTTGAAAGCTTTACCCAATTTTAATCTTCAAAGTTGGAATTGGAGAAAGCTTTATAATTTTATGAGCTTGTGATTGTTTATTTCTGCGGTACATTTCTTGGTACTTTCATGCCTAAGTTCGGCAATAACCATAATGTGAAAACCTGTGCACTGTAAGTAGGTTAGACTGCAAGAGAGAGTGGATCCCTTCACTAGGGTGGCATTGGGAGGACAAGTGCTGGGATGTGAGTGTTTATCCATTTCAGGGACTGCAGAACTGGAAGAGTCTTCTTTGCTCTCCAGAGCTCACCTCTCAAACTTCCTTTCCCCGCAATGGAAATACAATAAACACAGAGGCTTGAATAAACTCAAGGGTTGGGGTTGTTTGCTATCCAGCGGTTGTCTGAACTCCCCTGAGGACTCTGCCTGGATGCTCTGGAAAAAATCAGAGTGAGGTTTTAAGTGGTGGTCTGCCCACCCATGCCACATAGGTCAAAGAGTAGCAGCCAGATGGAGAGCTGTGTACTGGTCCTATCCCAGTTGTGAGGTAGGGGGTCAGAAACAGGCCAACAGCCCATCCTTTTAAAAAAGCTGAGTTGTAGCAACTCAAATAAGGGTAAGCCTTTGGAAAACAGTATCATAGACAAGAATGATTAGTTCTCTGGTATGCCATGAAGGATCCAGATTAGCATATGCTATTTACCCTCAGACAAAGGTGAGAAAAACCCTGCAGTCTCTTACAGCCTGCTTCCTGCTGCTTTCTGAATGTGGATGAGACCCTCTGCCCTTACAGGGCTTCAGCTTTCATTCCTAGCTGCCAAGATCAGACATACTCATCCCAGATGTCTTGGCAAAATCACCAGGTGACTCTGGGAGAGGTGGAAAAAAGGCCACAATTCTTTGATGTGGAAGAACAGGGAAAATCTCCCTTTCCCACTTCCATCTGCATATGCTTAGTGAGGCACCTGTATTCAGGCAGCCACTATGAATACAGACAAATAGCTGGTCGTGCTCAGTGAGCACAGCCCAGAGGAGGTATTTCTGATGCCAGGGCCACAGAATTGATGGGGGGGGGGGGTGGTGACATGGAGGGACAACCAGAAAGGTACTGGCAATGCGCAGGGGAACATACTGCTGTGACATAAGGCAGGGAAGGATTTAGGTGGGCAGCAGATACTTAAGAATAACTGCCTGTATGCATGCCCTTAATCTACAGTAGACACAAGGAAACTGCACGTTCATGTGAAAGAGATTAACTGCCTCTCACATACAGAGGGTATCGCAAATGGGACAGCGTGCACTCCGGCAGTTACCAGGATTACTGATCTGCTACTCTTTACAGCCATGGGTCCACACAGTACCATTTCCTCCCAGACACAGCTCCATAGGTCTATCCCATCTATTGAGACTTCCAATACCAGTTCACATAAAGCAATTTTTTAGTAGTCAGTGACACTAAATTACCTGATCTGGTATGCATTTAAGTTGAGGTAGAAATCTCTATGCCAAGGAAATATTACCTAATGGAAAACCAGAGGTATTGCCAGCTACACATCAGAACACATTCCTACAAGGGGGTACCCAACAGAGATAGCTAGACCTTAGGTCCAAGCACGCAAATGGAGGCAATTCTTCCTATAGTGGGTTATGAATCTGTAACAATATGTTGTCTGAAGACTCCTGGTGAGGCCAGTGAAACTGCTTTCCTGAAGATGTTAACAATGCTAATTGTTTGCATAATTTCAAAAAGGAAGATTGGATGAATTAATAGAAGACAAGTCCATGGAGGGCTCCTGACTGCACAAAAAATAATTCTGGCTCAGAAAGTTCCTGAGCTGAAACTAGTGGGAGGCTGGGAGAGGCACCAGCTTATGGCTTCTTCCAGAGACAGGATACTAGGCTAGATTAACCTTTGTTCTGATCCAGTTTTAAGAGTGATGAGTTCAGAGTTCACTTATACAGTCTGGGACACTAAAGGGGAAGCCTTCAATTCTGTTTTAACTGTTCTGCCCTGTCTCATTGTTCTATCTTAACAATTTTGCCTGTAGCAACCATAGCATTGTTTAGCAGCCACTATATCTTTCTTGTGTTATGTTTTGTCAATGTTTTTTCAGGTGTTCCTGAAGCAGAAGTTACTTGGTTTAAGAACAAGGTCAAGCTGTCCTCTGCTCACCATCTGCATGATGGTTTGCTGCTAATTGCAAATGTTTCTCTGACAGATCAGGGGTTGTACTCCTGCAAGGCAGCCAATCTTCGTGGGGAGGTAACTGAAAGCTCCCAGCTGTTGGTTCTTGGTAAGTCCAGGGTATTTTGCACTTACAGCAATAGTAATGTGGCTGCTGGCATGTCTAGCCTACAGATCTAGTCAGAGGATGTGGAAAGAGGGAAGGACATACAGTCAGCCATCTTCTAAGAAAAGAATCAGTCTGCATTTGTTCTCTTGACAGCATTACCTGAAATAAGGTGGTGATAAAAGGAAGGTGGATAAGGAGAAAATGTCTCAGCACAATGACTGCACCTCCCAGTCCTGAGAGATTCAGTTTCACTTTTTCAGACTTGCTAGTTAAGAAAAGCATTTATTAACCATTTCTTAAAGTGACTCTCTTGAAATCAGAATGATGCCACTTTTTCCCTGTGAAGTGCTCTGCCGCTGCTGAGCAGCCTTTCTGTACATGGCTGTGTGATACTGACCCATTTCACCCCTAACAGGTGCATAAACCCAGTGCACTTTTAAAAAGCACTTCTCAAGTTCAGTGAAGGGCAAAGTTTACTTTTTCTTGGGTTTCTAAACAACAGAGAGAAAGTCCAGCTGGGTGATTTGAAAAGACAATGTCAGCTGTGAAGCATGGGTGGCAGTGTTACCTTGTGGTAATTGGATGTGTGGGAAAGGGTTTCCCTTTCCTAGTAACTCATCTTCTATCAGTTCTCCATGCCTGGCAGATAAATGATCCAGCCAGACTTTGTAAGTGCTTCTATACATTTGATAGTGAAGTGTCAAATTTTGAAACCTAGTCCCTGCTATTGGTGCAACACCATTAAAGTATCCATTACAGCTCTCATCTTTTATAACTAGAGTGAGCATGGGTCCCATGGATGTTGCAGCTTCCAAAGGAAGTTTTAAAGTGAGATTTCTCAGTTTCACAGACAACACTAAAACCCCTTTATGAATGTTCACATGACTTCCCTGTGAATCCAGACTGGCTCTAGAAACTCAGTCTAAAAAACTCTGGGGAAAAAAAAAAATCAGCTGGGTTTCAGCCTATAAATAAACTCCTACATGATCTTTAAGTCCTTTTCTGATCTTTATAAATGCTTAGTTTTTAAAGATGCAACGTTACTGTGAGTTATGCAAGCTGCTTATGTTTTTAGGCAAATGACATTTTTAATTCCTTGATGGAAAGAAACAGTTCAAGCATCCATGACTCGTACTTCTGGTGCTGAATGTGATCAGCAATAGAAAACTTGCTTAGTGTGTGCCGTGATCTGTTTGGAAGGGGATGAAGCCACCATTCACTTAAATCAAATATCCCATCATTTCCGTGACAAACAGAATTGGGAATGATAGGCAAGGCAATTGATTTTTAAAATAGCTTTATGGTTGGTAAAGAACTAAGTCTTGCAGTTCTCAGTGTAGACTGATCCTCTTGAGCTCTGAACTCTTAGTGCTTTGGAGCTCTGCCTAAGTATGCCACAGGATTTGGCAGGGTTATAACCATATTTAGTCAGTGCTTGATCTGGGTTGTAGTGGACATTGAAAAGTTTTCCACTGACTGCCATGGACATTTGATTCAGCTTCTATGCTGTATAGATTTGGTCTTTCATATCTCCTGATATCATGTATCTTCGTCACATATTAAGAGGGTCAACCAGAATGCCATGGTAGTCTTCAGAGAGAATTTCTTTCATTTTGTGGTCATAATGATACAGATGTTATTTTAATAACTTCTCTAGTGCCTTAACTAACATGAGGCAAAGCACACCTTTAGTAGTTTCCCAAAGTTGCTTTGACTGCCCTTGTAAAATGCAGCAAGGCAAATAATGCAGCAATAACTGGTGGTGGGTTTTTTGATGTCCGTGAGATGTTTTCTGCTATAATGTTGCTCATCTCTTCAGTCTCCCAATCTGTTGTTAACAGAGCCTCCACAACCTCTTCCTTACCTAGAAGAATTGACAGCAGTGCTCTCCAGTTCTGGGACCAGCACTCATTCAGTGCTGACCTCTCCCTCAGGAACAAAAATGACCATCAGTCCAGGGAGTTCTGTTCTTATAGGTAAGTCAAGTGCTTTAAGATTTTTTTAGATTAAAAAGGGTTTAGGGTTTAGATTATAGTTATGCATCCAGTTATCCATTACAGTTAAGCATCCAGTTATCCAGCCATGGAGCACTGGGACAAAAGACATCAAACCAACAGCAGATTGTCAGTCATAATCACTGCCAAATTGTTCTCAGAACTCAGAAACTCATTTGAAAAGAGGAGGTCCTCTTATTAGGGTAGTGCCCCAAAGCTGCATGCAGTATAAGGGCTCCATTGTGCCACACTTTATAACACCCTGTAAGAAGCAGTACCTGCTCTGAGGGGCTGGCAATCTCATTCAAAGCAAGACATGGCAAACTGGTGTGCCAGTTGATCTAAAAGAAGAAACGCTTGTGCTTCTGTTTTTCTTTTTCTTCTGCGTTTGTGTACTAGTCTTTCCATATGTCTGCTATTCAGATTGTATATCTTTCTTCTTCAGAGCCTTTTCTAGAGTTTTGCCTATCCCTTTAGACATGTTTTTCTCTTGCAAGCTCTCTGTTTCATTCTGTTCATTTTATTCCTCTCTATCACACAACCAATGTCTGTACAAAACCATATAAGTAAATAATCCCCAATGAAATTCTTTTTTTTTTTCTTTTCATCCTTTTCTGCCTTCCATATAGCTTTCTCCTCTTTACACTGCAAGTTCTGTTACATGCTGTAAACTCCTTTCAGATCTGTGGGCATGATTTGTTTGCAAAGAGAATCTCATCCTTTTCTAAAGTTTGGGGTATGTTTATTTTAAAATTTCATTTCTCGTGCTGATCTTAAGCCTCTACTAACTGTCAGGCTCAGATAGGTGAACAGCTTCTCTAATGGCCTTGTTACTGCATATAATGAAATCTTGTCAAGTCCTGCAGTTTTAGATCAATCTTTTGTCTTTTTAGGGATAGGGATCTGAAACTTTTAGCAAAGAGTCTGTAGGTGGTTTGAGTATTTATAGCTCTGGTCTCTGTACCTTCCAAAACATTCTTTGCTTACATTTAGTAGCAATTTTAAGATTTTATTTTCACAGTGGAAGCTTTTTATTTATGTTTTTAGTTTTGTATGGTTTACTTTTCCCCAGTGCTGTCATCTGCATATATTTGCAATGGCTTTTAGCGTGCAGCTCCGTATTACATTTCTGCTTGCACAAAAACTTCACTGCAATAGTCCTTGATGGGGGAAATATCTGAAGGTATTTAGTAGCATTGAATAAATCATTTTGAGTATAGTTTTATTGTACTCACTGTTGTAAGACTGGGTCACACTCCTGTTTCATCCATTTCCTCTCAGGTTTCCAAAAAGAGGTCTTTAGTAGTTGTAGGGATTTTTTATTGTTTGAAAGCAGTAATTGAACCACAAAGGGTGTTCTGCACTGCCTGTATATAACCACGTCTAAATTAATTTCATTTGGCCTAGTTGCCCTGTGCCCTGCCATTCCACTTCAGGGGCAAGGAAACTCCATGAATTTTAATAGCAAAGTAGCAAGCCAGTTTCATTCTTGAGGCAATTCCCTCAACTTCACTGGACTTTTACTGACCTGAAATTGAGGCCTATTATTATTAAAATCTAAGGAAACCTCCTGAGAGATTTTTTATAATGAAAAATCAGCATGGAACGGGCTACCCAATCAATTAGAAAGCTACAGTCCAGTGTGCTGCATCATGTTGTATCACTGAAACAAACACACAAAGCATTCAGCTTCTATGTATGTTACTTAAATACGTTGTCTGTAGTCATACCAAAGAATTTGGATTCATCCACAGTGATGATAACCATTACTGCAAAAAAAAAGGACTCATCTCTTAGATTTTTTTTTTAAAATCTACATCTAATTTACTCTGTACACTAATATCAGTATGGATTACAATCAAAGACTCTATTTTTACTCCCAAATTTAGTCTTCTCACAGTCTTCCAGTGCAGTGGCTAAATTTATCATGGACTACTGTGATACCTTCATAGCCTCACTGTATCCTGATGAAATGTTCACATTTTGGCAAAAAAAAATTGCAGCAATTTTTTTGCTCAAAAGAGGAGATGCCATCATTATGTAAATTCTTGCCCTTTATTCTGTTTTTATTCTTTGGATGACATGAACGCAATGCAAATCCTGGAGCATAATGGTTATTCTAGGGAATCTGAAGATATGCGTGAACCTGTGGGGAAAATCCTAGGCAATTATTTGGAATCTGGTTCCCATCCCTTTTATCTCTTGGATTACGTATTCTCCAGTTTGTTCACTGGGAATCCTCTGTCACCCACAGCTTAGGACTCTGAATTTTCACTTTTCCAGGCTACACTATCTCTATCCAATTTTTTGTATTTAGCAAAAAAAAGTCCCTATTTGTAGGAGATACTGAAAATAACTGTAAAGTTAGATGGTAAAGTGAACTTTTCCATGACCAGAAAAAGTACAGTCAATTGTAAAAAAAGGAAGTACTGCTGCTCCATATTTATTGTGCTGTCCCTGCAGACTTCCATATCAAATTTACTCACTCCACAAATCAGAACATGATTTTACTGAGTGCCAGCACTGCAAACACAGTCCTAGAAAGCAGATTTCTTTCTGTTTTTATACATTATCCCCAATGACCACAGAGTTAGAGCAGCTTAGCTGCCAATTTCACTGCTGCTTCAGAAGATGAAGAGCTGGACTACAAATTCCTGGTCTGCAAACACCAATGTTATTTAGTGATGAAGCTGTTTTTAAAACAAAGTAATAACAAAAACCTTTCACTTAAAAGATGCAAAGGATTGCCCTTACCAAAACTAGTATTTCCTCTCATTTTTCTTTTACTGGCAATAGTATATCCCCCTCATTTTCTAGTAAGAGTCACTTAGATGCTCAGAAGTCCCAGAAAGCGGAATGGAAAACTATAATTATGATAGCCACCTTGCTTGCAATGGCCAGCCTTTTGAGTATCAATAAATTACTTATTCTGAGAGGGCCAACTGCATTAGAGCCAAGGCCCAAATTTCAGGAGGGTTTTCAGTCTTTTTTGTTTGTTTGTTTGTTTTTTTCCCCCCAGAGGGGACCACTTCAAGTCTGTGGCTAGTATTTGCCTACCTGCAGATTTAAGGGTTATCTAGATGTGGCACTGAACAGAAAAATTAACCTAGAACTTTTTGAATGTTCTGCAGTGCATTATAGTGAGTCAAATGCTGTACCATTGAGTACTTTAGGAGAAGAAACAGATCATACAGATAGACTGATGCCATGATCAGGCCCAAACTCTTTCAGCAGAGCCAGAGAAGATAGTGCTGCTATTCCTTGCTATGTATCTTGCTTTTGAGCCATAACGTCTGTAAACATGGGTCTAATACTTGTTCAAAATCAGTGTAAAAAGCAATAAAAGATCCAGATGAATACAGCTGATCTTACCAGTACAAATTTCTTGCAAAGTTTGGTGATATACTCAAGAGCAAAAGTATATGTTCTTGAAACATAAGTTTTCCTTTATTCCCTTTTGCTCTTCCCCTCTCTACCATAAGCCGGCTCTACATTTTCCTAGGTTTTGGGAATTACTGCTGCATTAAAATGGAAGCAGAAATGCAATATACAAAATAATTTACAATCTGCACAGAGTCAGCAAAGAGAAAACTCATGAGTAATTATGATTAAACCAGTGTCTGTGGTCCCCTAAGGAAAAAGACAGCTGCAGAAGTTGTGCAGTAGGAGTCTGGTAAAATTATGACTGTCTGATAAGTTATTTTGCACAACATCATTGTTTTCCTCTTCACCGTCTGTAATAAATTGGCATCACATTTGAGTAGTTCTAATGCTAAAGAATATTTTTTTAGCAACTTTATTTTACACTAATAATAATTCCACTGTGATGAGGATAAAGCACCAGGTACATTCATGGGATAATCTGTCCTGTGAATTGTGTTTTCCATTCCCTTCCATTTTTGTCTCAGTGAAAACTCTGCCTTGTCACACTATTTAGGAGAATTCCCAGGTAAGTGATATTTCTATAAAGATGAGAATTAAAATGGATATCAAAAGTATGCCATTATCATTGCAATTAATTCCTCAGACTCTATCACATTGATTACATTCTAAATACTGTATAAAGTTCATACGGTGCTGCAGTATCTTCCTTCTACCTCAGACTACAGGGCAGCATTTCATTGAAATGTGTGGCTTTTCATTTGCATATGCGTACTGTGTACATTTCAGTATATACAGTACGTGATGATATCTCTGTTTGGTTGAACATTTTGACCACACTGATATGGTGTTTGGTTTTCAGACAATCAGACACTAGTCCTGCTGCTGCCAGGCTCTGAAAGCAGAGTCAAAAGAGCAAGGTCCTCTAGGCAATCTGCTCCGTTGGTTTTTTTCCTGCCTGCTGTTTGGTGCCATGAATTAGTTAATCTGAAAACCAGTGATCTACAGCAGTGGTCCAGAATGCTGCCACATAAAATAGTATCACTGACCTCTGGGGCAACATCTGTTTAATTTGGGGGTTGTGGTAAGAGTTGCAGCCCTTGAACTTGTGTCTCAAAGCTTTTCCAGAATCACTGACCTAGATTCTGTTCTAACATAGATACAAATGATGCAGAGCTCCACCAAGGCAAGTTCTGGTAAAAAACTAGGAGTGTCAGGCTTGCTGCAGGTATCCCAGTCTGGAGACCTGTCATTTGGCCAGCTCCTTCACATAAAAGATCTTTTAGCCTCTTGCACAACTTAAGCTTTGCTCTAGAGTAGCGTTAAGGGAGTTTTCAAACACTGTGGGATTTCTGACCTGTTGACTAAAGGACTTACCCATTCTAAATTTTGAAGCACCCTCTCCCTCTGTGTTGTTTCTCAAAACCTCTCCCAAAAGGCTAAAGCACGTTGTTCATAGGACAGAAGTAACAGCCTCCCTGGAGTGAGCAGCACTGGCTTTCCTGCACCTATCTGCCCTCCACCTCCTCTGCTCTCTGCGTTTGTTATTTTTCTTGTGCCACAGGAAGTTTCCTGAGCTTCTGATGTTTTAGGATGTTATCAGCTTAAGAAATACAGAAAGGCTTCTACAGCAGCACGTGACCTTCACAGCTTGGGCTGGTCATTACATTATGTGCTAGCTCTTGCTCTGCCTTTTGTCGAACTCCTTGTGCTGTACTGTTGTTCAGTGCTTGCTCCACGTGCCTCTTTTGAGTGTTATTTTTCTCCTATAAATGTACTTGTACAGTTAACCTGGAACTGTAGGAATGGTGGGGCAGAAGGGTATTCCTTTTCCATTTTTGTCATGCACTGAATAAACCCATCAGAGCTAGCTCAGGAGGTCATTTCAGCATACTATATCCATTCTAGTAGGCTTTGGTTTCATGATTTGCCATTGGTGATTGTTTTCAGCCCAGTCCTTATTAATACAAGATTCTCGGTGTGTAGGATTCCTGTTGTCAGAGTCATTTTTAGAAGACAGTATTACTGCCACAGCTTGAAAATCTCCTTGCTTTTTTACTGGCCCAACCATGTGGCATATATTTGGGAACTTCTTTTACAGCCTCTGTGGGGCAGGGAATGGGCCTAACTCAATTTTGCTGAA
The DNA here is from genome assembly GCF_964188355.1 of Buteo buteo. NCBI lineage: Eukaryota > Metazoa > Chordata > Aves > Accipitriformes > Accipitridae > Buteo > Buteo buteo. The sequence continues at coordinate 38,051,810 of NC_134204.1, forward strand.
TATGGTGTAAATTTACAATGCTATGTAAATGATATCTAATAACAACAACATGTGTGGCATTGGGTAACCAGTTTAGGTGTTTTGAGAACTGTTTAAAAACCATGTCATATGTTTGGTATAATAAGTTTCAACTGCTCCTTTGGAGCCATAAATAGTAATTTAGAATACGTTCTTTTTTTAAAATGCTACTGTCATCAGCTGAATTGGCCTATTTCAAGAATTCTAAATACATGGCTTTTCTTGTCTAGCATAAGTTTATGTTCATTTGACCTCCTTTAAACTATTAAAAATAAAGGTTGTACTTACATTAACATTAATTCTTTCTTTTGGGGATTTTCAGGATCACATTCCCTTTTCTAAGTTTTATTTCATTCAGTGTATGAAAGCACTGAGAATTAATTTGCATAACAAAAACAAGTTAAGTGTCTGTTTAAATTTCCACTTTGTACTATATTGAAAAATCTTTCCCCATAAGACAAACTATAAAGACTTGCCTCTTAGTTTTGCCACTTCAGCAAAACAGGTTTTACTTACATATGACTTTCAGACATGATCTTACCTATCTTCATTTGGTTTTATAGCATTTTTAAAAGTTGAATACATGCTGTGAAATTTTCTTCCTTATGTTAGATACAGGACTGAATTAAATTTAAGTCAGTTAGGCTTAACATACATTTCTCATTTCAGTCGCTTAAGGAGAAAATCAGGTATGACAGAAAATTGGCTAAGTATTTCTCTGTGCCAGTCTGATCCCACCTGCGTAGTGTGAACACAGTAGTACAGTGTGAACTACAACGTAGTAGCTCAGCATCAAGCTTATATCTATTTACACTGATCTGTGGCTTCTCTACATTTTGTTCCAAGCATTTTTTCTTCATTTCATCCTTAATCTTGTTTCTATTTTGAAAGTATACTTTAATTCTTTGAATATAGAGATTAGGGTGGAATGCTGTCATATTTCAAATCCTGTAGCTGCATTATATTTATCACTTTAACACAGTGTATTATGGTCTACCACACGTTTGTGAGTTCAGTAAAATATATGCAGAATCACAGATATTTTTTTTTTTTTTAGCTTGCTTTGTTTCCATTTTAATATAGTTAATAATTCTGCTGCCAAATCCCTTCTTTCCTCCTTTGCCAGGCATTTCAGACAGTAGCTGGCAATCAACTTTCATCTCCCAATTTTATGTTTGGATAGGTACATATGTGTGACTTCCAGAGGCAGGGTCATAGGCCTTCTGGGTTTTAAGTCTAGCTGAAATTTTCTGTGGACTTTCTGTGCTACATTTATTGTACCTTGTGATTTATTGTACTTTGTACATTTATTGTACTTTGTGATGTCCTGAAACATGCAGTCCCTAAGAAACTGGGATGCTTACTCTTTTTCAAATTCAGTCTTTTTTTTTGTTGATTCAAAGTATTTTGAACTAACACAGCACAAACATTTGCTTAGTTTGCAAGGAGTGTGATCACTGATGAATAGCGATGGTGTAAAACTGCACTTTAAGGTTCAAGAAGGTAGTTGAATATTAATACCAATGGATCCAAACTGCATACTACAGTTTATATCCAGGCTATGCTATCCAGACTGATCTCTTAAATAGGAAATAATTTTCAAAGATGAAAGTGTTGGCCTGAGACTAAGAAAACAAGAGTTTGATTTCCAGCTCTATTGCTGGCATATGGCTTGGCCTCAGGTAAGACAGCATGCACCTCCATGTGCCTTGGTTAGCTACTGGGATAATGGAAAAGCTGAGCTTAACTCCCATGGCACAGCAGCTTCAGGGCTGCAGTCGGAAAGCTAAGTAGTTTGTTGAGCTCAGACTGCAGAACTATTTTGTTTAAAGACATTTCAAAGTAACTGCCTCATCTTGACCTGAAGTCTTCATTCAGATTCCATCTTTAATAACTATTAGACATACTGCCTGGGATTAATCAGCAGGTCAGTAGCAAGTTACAGAGCTATTTGTTAGACAGATATGAATGCATGAAAATAATCTATATCTTAAGAATAGATATCTTTTTTAAAGGCAATGCTGTTTTGATTTTTTTTGTTTGTACTACAAACTGTATTTAGTACTTGGAAAATTTGTTTGATGTTTTCACCGTTGCTTTCCATGCAGTTCTGCTGATTTAAGGTATCAGGCTGCTAAAAAAAAGAATCTAAAATCAATAGCCTTTGCATTTGTTTTTTTCTGTCGTTCAAGTCTGCAAGTGAAAGAGTGATGCATGCTTCATATTTTGTTGTCTTAGCATTAGCACAGTAGCACGAAGTCTTTCTGCAGCTACAGTCATACAGGAAGTGTTAGAGAGGTATAATGAGGAGCTGAATTTGGCCTGTGCTCTGCATTTATTATTTTCTCTCAAGAAATTATTAGCATTGTTGTGAAACATTGGTCTTCCCTTTCCAAATATCCGCTTGTTACCCTTGAAATACTAACATTTTCCCTACTAGAAGATGTAATTTTTATTAGATTTTTGTTTGTATCTCCAGCTTTTGCCCATCTGTGACTCATCCTGGCTTTGAATGAATTCAGAGTCACAGTAGACTTTGGAAGGGAGGCTGAAGGCAATATTTTCTTTCTCTACTTAAGGACTGAAGGAGAAGGGCCCTTTCATGCCAGAACTTTCACTGCTCAGAAATAGACCCCAGAAAATGTTCCTTCCTTGCCTTCCCAAGGGTTCTGATGCACTAAAGCTCTGCAATAGCTGTGCTGTCTGGAAACAAAGCCAGTTTTTCTTTCTCAGGTGTTAAACGGACAGGTATTGAGATTTAGAATGATAAAGCAGTCAAAGTCCACTGGGATTGGAGGAAAGAGAGAATAGGTGTTGGTAATCTGCATTAAAAGGTATTAAAATTATTGCTGGGAGATGAGAAGGGGATATTAATGGAACATGGTTTTTTATTGTACTCTGGTTCTCACTGAATATGCACAAAACATTATCCCACAGCTTATGCATCCATACACATGGGAAACGTATAGGAAATATCACTTGTGAAATGTGATTGATGCTTGTTCTGCATACACAAATGGGGAGTATCCATTACATATGAGTCTCATAGGTGTTAGTAAAGTTTTATTGTTAAGTGTTAAAAAAAGTAATAATTACTCAGTGGTAGAATGTATCCAGGGAATAGAGTTCAGGTTTTTTCCTCCATATTATTGATTACTGGCTGTTCCTTTAGCTAATATTTTATATATACATTTTGGAAGAAGAAATAATATACAAGGCAAGTAAAATAGTCAGTACTAGGAAGACTATATTGTATGCCTGATAATAAAATTTTTAAAGAAAAACAGGCACAAACTAGGACCATTTGCACACTGAAGTCCATTTCAGTTCCTCTGTGTTTAACATCAAACTGACCTTTCTGCTTTGTTCATTTATCCTGTGCAGACTGTTTGCAATGCAAACAGTATAACTGAGCTCACAGCATGTCTTTGTCAGTTGTCATGGCTATATGCTGACCTGTGGAAACCCCTGCAATTATCTTAAAAGACAAGCAAACTATAAAAAATTAGAATACTGTAGGCAAAACTCATACAGCCACTTATTGTTAAGTTTGTCCATTTCCTGTACATTCCTTTGTTTTCCATTGGTTTTAACCTAGGCAGCCTTAAACCTATGAGGCTTAAAACTTTCACATTACTCATTTACTTGAGAATGAGTATCTTGGAAATTGAATGAGTTGTTTTTCAGCTCAAGAGTAGGAAAAGACATATTAGTACTTCAGGACTAAAGGAATAATGCAAAATGAAGCACAGCAGGAATAAATAGAGAGCTTACAGAAATAGGAAAAAGGACTGAGCAGCAAAGCAAGCTGTGCCTCTGTGGTCAGGAAGTGAGCACTGGGGAGAGAACTGCCATGGGTAAAACTGCATTAGATCTTGCCAAGGAAATTAAAACAAATAGCAAAGACTCTTCACCCTTATAAATAAAAGTGAGGAAAGGGAAAAGGGGAGACCACTGTGAGCAGTGTGCACACTCTTATTCTGCTTTTTTCTTCCCTTTTTCCTTCTTTTTTAATACTTAGCTGCATTAACTAGTTCCTTGCCAGTGAAACATCGGCACTACAACTGCAGAGCCTACTGTGTACGTCACTCGCCTTCTGCCAGGGAGCCCTTGCTGTCTGTAATACCTATTTCTCACAGAGTGAACCAGCCCCAAAGGGCAGCTTTATCCAGCCCACACCCTTCCCCACTGTGGATGCAGGCAGGGCTTGCCAGCAACAGGGGACACAGAAAGACCCATGTAGCCACTGCACCAGTGAGTGAGAAGTCCAGTATTTATCCTCCGGCACGGCAGATGGGGTCTTCCCTGTGCCTGGATCTACCTCTCAGCATGAAAAATGGCTGGGATGTGCCACGGTTCACCACTGGCTTTTTCCACTGGCTTTTTCCACTGGCTTTTTCCATCTTGTATGAGTTCTGCTTTGTATGAGCAAGAAAGCTTCAAATATTGTGGGCAAGGCAGCATCTTCTGCCATAGGAATAATATAATTGGAGATATGGTTAGCGGCTAAAGGCAGATGAGTAAAGACTACAGCAGCCCAGTCCCTAGTGTTAGTTTAGGGGTGTGACCAAGGTCAAAAGAAGGGTAGCAAGAGTTCCTAAACCAAGTAATGTGCTCCTCAAGTCTCAAGGCTTTGGTCTTGATGATGGTTGGAAATCAAACTGTTCAGCCTTCCTGGGCAGATTAATGAAAATGGTGTTTTTATTCTTGCAGTGATAAGCACCTCAGTAAGGTGTAGATAAGTTCTTAAGGAAAAAATGTATATTTAACTAAAATCTTGTGCAGCAACTATAAATCATCTTACCTGTCTTGTAGGAACAGTACTTGCTCAGTATATGTTGGTTGAGGTACTCCTCAAGTGGACGGGCAAGAATGAAAGGAAGAACAGTAACAAAAATGTCACATTCCAGTGTCTCTTCACTGTGTAATGCAGCTACAAAGGCATTATATTCATCTTCCTTATTTGTTTCAGTGAATAATAAATAATAATCAAATAACATGGAGATGACAATGCAGAAATATCAGCTGATAGAATTATTCCTTAATCTTAGAACAGTGTTCCATCTTTTAGTATTTTAAATTTGTACTCTTCCTTTTTTTACCCCATTCTTTTTGAACAGTGCTAGTGTGAATGTTCATGTATACATGTTATGGTTTTTTATACAGTACACTTCTTTCAGAAGGGATTTTGTATACGGTAAAGTCATTCATTACACATACATACTAATATAGACAAAACAGTGTAAAGTTGCAGTATAACAAACTAACAACCAGTATTGATTGCATTCACAGAAACTTAGCCAGAATTTTCATGTATCAGTGAGACTCATGGAAGTGCAGGACTAGCCTAACCCACAAGCAGTCCAAGTAATATATGCCACTCCTTGCACTTGACTTTTCTGGGTCCCCACCCCTGGAATTGGTGTGGATGGCTGCACCACAGAAATTGCCTAGTTCTTTCTTTGTCCCCAGGAAATACATAAGGCAACTTAGCTATCTTTCCCAGGCTATGCAAGTCTCACAAATCTTCTACAATTCATCATGAGACTGGCAAAGTTTTCAGATGGTATGAGGACCACAGGAAATAGTATCTTACAGATACTCTCCCTCAGCTCAACAGGCAAAGAACTCACTGTGAAACTAAACCTCATCAGCTGTGATGATGATCCATAAGCATACCTGTACAGTGCTTCAGAACAGCAGGGGTTTTTCAGTTGCTGGTTTTGGTTGGTTGTTGCTTGGAGAATTGTCCATTGCTCTTGCAAAAAACCTCTAAAAGGTTGATTTTATCGCTTTGTTTTTTCAACAGTTTTTTGTGTAACAAATATTTTGTGTAAACTTCTGCGTAACAAGAACTTCTGATTTTTAATGTAAAAAACAAGAGAGGAAGGAGGCCCTGTGATTTAAATAGGAGGTTTGGAGACCAAGTTCTGTTTGTATTGCTTGTTCAAGCGTGCTCCTTGAGCTTATGCTAGGTGTGTAACCTCCCTATCCCACTTTCCTCAATACTAAAATTATTATGATCCAAAATAATGGAAACTTTAGAAGGCTTGATATAAATATTTCCAAGCTGATCTGAGATTTTCATGGCTGATTAACTGGCTTTTTAGATAAATTTTTTTTCAGATGATGAGAAGGTATTTATTACCACAGTATTCCTATTCTTCATTAGGAGAAAATCCAATGGAATTGACTTTTTCCCATAATTTTGACCACTTCAGAGCATGTAATTTTGCAGCAAGTTCAGTACTCAGCAGGTTTCTTTCATGTCCCTGGTTTTTAGGTTGTGCTGTGGATGGTCATCCAACCCCGAACATCACCTGGCTTTACTCTGGTAAGCCTCTCAGTGTGCGGCATCACCTCCTGGCAGCAGGACGGATTCTTCAGATACTCAACATCAGTGATGCTCCTGGTGGTGAATTCAGCTGCCTTGCTCAGAATGAGGCTGGCTCACTCACGCAAAAAACATCCCTGGCTATACAAGGTAACTTTCCAGTTTCAGTCCTGCTGCCCTGTGAAGCTCTTGCCATGGACTCCCCTGCACTGCCTTTCTCATCCTGGATTTCTCTTCTCTGAAGCCAGGGCTGCCATGTGCAGCCAGAAATAGATGTTTTGATGGTTTACTGCCATGGATATAGATTTGCAGGACTACCAGGTACCTTATAGTGTCTTAGGTTTCACTTTACCAAAATGACACCTGATATTTCTGGCCTGCTGAGCATAAAACACACCTTACTAATTCAAACTATACTTATGCTTGTTGAGTCTAGACAATTTTCTTGTCCAGAAATTCAAGACAGTGTCACAGTTTGAACCCCTAAAATTAGAAGCCCCTCTGTTAATTTGCTAAAGTCAGTGTTTCACAGTCTCTTCTTGCTTGAAAACCTTTCACTTGTGAAAATGCCGCAGCTGTTATATTTACCCTAGAAATAAGCTGAAGGTGATAAAGCCACAGAACAGAGCAGTGCAGATGGGTTGGAACAGAAAATGCAGCTTTCGTTGCTCCATTTGTCAGGGATGGAGTGGAGAAGAATTTGACTTCTTAAATTTTGCCATAAAATTTTAAGTGTGTTGGAACTCACCTATTCATCTTCAGGAATGGTGATCTGTGTGATCTACCCAGTGAGAAACACACTGTTGTATGATCATAGAATTGTAGATACAGCTGGCAACTGCAGTTAACCAGATCTTCACTAAATCACATCCCTTTAAAAATATAGATGAAATGTCCTTCAACACTGGCATCTGGTTTCACTTAACTGCTCTACCTTGTCATTCACTTTGCATGCCTGATGCTTCTAAGCACCAAAAAATGGGGTTTGTTACATCAAGGACGGTCAGTGGCTTACATCAGCTGGAATCATGTTCCTTCTTTGTTCATTGCCTGGTGCCTTGTAGGAGTAGGCAGCTTCCCTTCACATGAGACTCCGAGTCCAAGTATTTCATCCTGGAAAACATCTCTGACTCCTTCTTTTCTAAGGGTCTCTTGCTGGCAGGTTTTGAGTGTTAACATGTCTCTCCTATGCTTTTTGGCAGAATACCGATGGTCAGTGGACAAGCTGGTGGCTTGTTCAGCTTCCTGCGGCCACAAAGGGGTGCAGCTGCCCCAGCTGAGGTGCTTACTGGATGGGGCTGAAGTCAACACATCCCACTGCAAAGAGAAGCCCAAGCCAGCCCTGCAGCCCATCGCATGCAACAGGAGAGACTGCCCTTCACGGTTCGTCTGTCTCATTTAAAATGTCATACATGCTTTTAAAAGGTGCTTGAAGAGTTCTTTGCACTGGACATCATGCCATTGCAGACTCTCTGGTGCCTATCTGAAGAAAAGTCATGGTTAAAAGGGAATTTATGAATGCTTAACCTAGACAGTTGGGAATTTATAGCAAGATTTGTGGAAAACATTGACAGTATGTGGTAGAAAGACAGTTTATTACTTCAGTAATTAGGTCAGAAAATAATAGAGAGGCTATTGTCTACTCTTTATTAGCAAAGCTCACAGCTTGAGTTGTCTCGGGTTTTTCCAGCCTCACCCTACGTTGGATGTAAATGTTATGCCTGTTCTGAGCTCTGTACATATGGGAGTTCTATCACCGAAGAACCTTTTTTGTGTTCCACATAGTTTCATTCCAGTTTATGCCAACAATCTAATAGACAAAAAGCTAGGTTTAGCAGCTATTTGGGGGTTTTATTCTGAGTTCCTGTGTAGCCTGAATGAACATCAATATGGGTAGGACGGTAGCTGCAGCTGCGAAGAACTCCCTTAGCAGAGTGGAAATGTCTTTTGTAAAATGGGCACATCCCATCAGTTCTAGTGGGTGTGAAGGGGGGGTCAGACTGAGTTCTGCCTCCTTTTGCAGATTGCTGGCTTGTGGTTTCCTTGGGATTGTAACTCTGCTCCTGTAATCCCCTGTTTTTCACTTACTGTTAAACAAAATGGAACCAGGACAATTTGAAGGACTTCTGACTACACTTAGGTCTTCCTCTGCTGCTTCCTCCCCACGCAAAACACTTTCTTTCTTTGACAACCTTTGGTGCAAAGAATATATCCTGAGTGCCTATCCAGAGAGTGGGTGTAGTGTTATACTCTCTCCATGTTAAAAATGTCCTACTTCTGTAATTCAGTGCCTCCTTAGCTGAGATGTGTAAATGTGTTTTTCCATATTTTTCTGGGGTTTTACTCCCTCCTCTCCCTTATTTCCACTGTGGATATGGTGTGTTTTAGTAAACAAGCACTTAAAAGTAGTCAGGATCTCAAGAGAGATTTAGTACAACTTCTCTGATTCAATGGTCATTTGGGACTTGTATTAAAAAAGAGACTCTAAGCTGAGGCAATGAGAGGTGTTAAGCAACCCAATGAGAAGTAAGCGGCCAGAGTTACCACTCTTGCTGTGTCTTGGGTATATGGCAAGGTTCTGTTTAATTACCTTTTAAAATATATTCCTACCCCTCTTTGCAGGGAAATGTTTTCTGAGTTGCCAGCTGAGTCATAAGAAGGAAACCAAAAGAGATTTGGCGAAATATGAAACACGCTCATTAGCAGCAGTTTTCCTTGGTGATGGCAGTAAACTACATGGGAATGGTTTATGTCTTTTTATACCTTCCCTGAACTGTAACACAACCCACAATCCTCCCTCAGCTCCCAAAAAGCTGCTGAGGTGTAAGCTCGGAAATAAAAGTTGATTGAAATGCAGAGGAGAGCTTTACGAGGGGTGTGGAAACTTCAGATTCAACCTCACCAAACTGCATGAAAAAAAGTAACAGTGTTTTTGTTTTCCGTGTTGGGACTGTGTTTGTCTATATACATGTTTCTGTGACCACAGGAGTTAATCACCCACAGAAGACTGAGTAATAACAATGGATGCCTCTCCATGGGACTGGAGAACGCCTATTGCCTATTTTGTAAAGTAATCATAAACACTGCTGGTGTGGGATGTGATAGGCACTATTTTCCTCCCAATAACACACAAATCCTGCCAAGTATCCTGAAAATTAATGAAGCAAACTGCTGACTTGACCATAAAACTCTTCAGGAAACTAGCAATCAGTTACATCCTTCCCGTTCCTACCTACCTCCCTACCAAAACCAACTGTACAAGTGTTTCACTTAATGATCCTTAAAGAGACAAAATGTATCATTCGTCTTGGTAAGAGTTTGGACCTGGACTATTATTTGCTGTTGCTACAGGCTTTTTACTAGTTAGACTGGATTTCTTAAACTGTAGCCCATAGGGGTTCAGAGCCTCAGCCTCAGCTGGTGAATGCATGGTCTGAGCTCAGGAGGAAAGAAGAAAGGTGTCTTTGTCCCTGGGCTGACTGTGCACCGGCCGCATCCCCGAGCAACCTTCAGGCTTTTCTGGATTATCCCCGCTGTCAGGGGCATAACAAAGCAGGCAGACACCAGCAGGACCTAGCAGGCTTTTGGCTATTCTGTCAGTAGCAAGTTCAAAGTGGCCTGTGAGCTTTTGGCTATTCTGTCAGTAGCAAGTTCAAAGTGGCCTGTGAGGTACTCCAGCAACTTTACAGAGATAGTTTTCCCTATTAAGGGGTGTAAATGGGCTAGTCATTGCTGGTGTTGTGACTGTAGTCTGTGACCAAGGCCTCCATGGCCCAGTGGTGTAAGAGAAGCCATGCCCAACCCCCTGTGCCTGGCCTAGAAATATTTACTGAGCCTTTAAAAACAGCCTTAAGGGCTAGAAAAATGAATTCTGGGCTCAAAGAGCCTTGAGAAAGATAATTTGATGAAAAATGTGCTCTTTTCTCATCTTTCATCCTCTAAGCAGTTTTCAGTGACTACTATGAGAGGCAGAGGCACTCAGCACCTTCCAGAATCACACGCTAAATGAACCAAACCATTGTTGCCTTTCTTTGGTCCAATACATAAAGACCCGTTGACACCAGTGATCCTGCAAATGGTGGTGGCACATACCTACTCCCTGACCTGTTTGTCTTTCTCTCACAGATGGATGGTAACATCATGGTCTCCTTGCACACGGAGCTGCGGTGGAGGCATCCAGATGCGGCGAGTGACATGTCAGCGCCTGACAGCGAAAGGCAGCTCTGTCCCAATGTCAAATGAGGCTTGTGCCCAGGTGTCCAAGCACCCTGTGGACACACAGAACTGTAACAGACAGCCCTGTGTTGAGTGGGTGGCCTCCTCCTGGAGCCAGGTAAGGAAGAAGCCAGCAGTCCAAGGACAGCCTCATAGTGTGGGCTAGAAAAAAGTGGCAGAAAATGAGAGGAGTGATTTTGCACCCTGGTATCTTTAGGTTAGGGTCTGCCGGCTTTTGAGGAGGCAACTAAGTTACTCAGCTCTTTCAACTCTGTATTTGATGCACTGCATGCTTGGATTTCTGTAGCTTCCTGCGATCCCTAGAAATGCTGCTTGTGAGCAGGACTTTTACTGCAGACCCCTGTATCATCCCCAGTGGAAAGTTCTGCAGCTCCTCTTTGTAGTGACAGGTAACACATCTGGGAAATAGCATTCTCCAAATCTTAATTCCCCTTACCACCCAGTGAGTGTGTTTCAGTTTTGGCTGGCAGGAGTCAGGACTGATGATTGTGATAGGTTTGAGGCAGTGGGGTTGTACAATAACCCAGTTTTACGAAGTTGCTGATGCTTCCTGAGAACACCAAGAAGTGGGAGCTTTCCTGATTTGCTTCATGTCGAAAAACAGAACGGAGGGCTAAAAGTGTTTTCAGACTACTTCATGCTGTTTTGTAGATCTTCAAATTCTCTCCTTGCAGCTTCATGCAATGATTGGATGTTAAAAAGCTTCACTCCATAGATACCCAATGTTCAAAGTATTTAGAGTTAAATCGCTTTATTGTGGGAATCCACAGAACAGTTTGTCTTTCTGTGAGCTATGAGATTTCCTGAAAAGACACTTGTCAATATGTAGTCAATTGTAACCTGGGGCCAGTCATCACTATGTGCTTTCCTTCCTTTTCTCCCCATTCACATTGGCTGAGCCATATGTGAAGGTTGATGAGTCCACTACAGTCCAGACTTAGGGGTAGAAATTCACAGATTTTAGCCCAAAGGTCTCCAGAGTGGCAATTCGCATGGGGATACAGCATTCCAGGGTGAATGAGAGACAGTGTTAAAACCACAAAAGGCAATTTTGCTAGAGGTTAAAGCCAGATACCGATACTACTTTGACATCACTTTTGGTGAAATGAACATTTTCAATGGGAAAAAGAAAAAGCAGTCTGATAAAATCGAAGTAGTCATACATCTAATTGAAATGATAAGTCAGGTAAAGGTATAGAAGTGAGGCTTCTTACCATTCAAAAAGAGGCTAAGAAAATAATTACCCAGAGTAATAACTATCAGTCTTGACATATAGTGAGCTATCATGAAATATTTTGCCTCCTTTTCTAATTAGCATGTGGTAAGTCAGTTTGAAAACAACAGCAAATGCTATCTCATTGTATTAGAGGTTAGAGTAATATGATAGTTTATTATTAATAACAACATGCATTCTGTATTTGCTTGGGGTAATATGCACCACACATTGCGCTGCATCAGGTTTTATTATGGTCTTGGTAGTAAAAAACATCTTCAGCTACTAGAACTTGTTATTGTTCACTACTTGAAAACAACTTCATTTAACTCTTGCCTGTGTATTTTGGAAATCTCTCTCATGAAAGGTGATTGAGTTATTGTATTATGAGTAAAGCTTGGAATTATCCTTCGATATGAACGAAGCAAATTTTCACTCCCTGTGGAATTCCAGGTGAAGACTGGATTATCCTTGCAAAAAACCAATTACCTCATCCTTATTTTGTAGATCTTTATGGGCTATATTGTTCCTCATGACATCATACTCAGCTGAGACAATCAAAGAGGTGTGAATTAATTTGTTAGACCTAACCTCTGTGCATTATAATATAATATTTCTTCTATCTAAGTTTAAAAAAAAAAAAATCAAGTCCCACATCATTCTATACAGCTCAGTCTCCAAGCCAGAAGACTGTTATCTAATTACAGTTAGAAACATACCACTGGCTCAGTGGCTCAATGGATCAATGACCTTCTTGGTGATATCATGGGGTATCAGGTCCATGTTGCCCACACGTAGTGACCAACTTTCTGAACTCACAGAGAAAATAAACAGACTACCTACCCTGACCCCACCTCTAGAATGAATTCCTTTCCTTCATTTAATGTTAGTGGCATTTTAAGCTCCACTGTGTAATCCCATAGTGTTTTAAAACTAGTGACTCAGACTTGCTGGGCGTGAGGACTGCTAGCCTCTGCAAATATCGCAGAAATGCTCCACATACTCCAACCAACGACATTTCCATCCACCTTACTCAATGAGGGGGTTAACTGGGAGCAACTGGAAAACTGGCAGTCACTGCTTCTCTCTCCCAATTGTCAGGGAGGGAAGAAATAGCAGTGGGAGGGGAGTATTATGTGAGGAGTGCATGGTAGTGTGGAATAGGACTTCTACTGATGAGGGGGTGGAGGGGGCAGAGGGATCGGTCAGCAGCCCCTCCCTGGCAAAAATTCCTCCCTCACACTAAGGTCCCTTTCTTCAACCCTCAGTTTTTCTTGACTATAATTTCCAGATACTTAGAAAAACAAACTGTTTCCTAACAGTTGATATAATTTTAAAAGAACACAAATACATACTTCATACCTATAGCTAATTATGATTTAATTGCAGCAGGGGATTAGAAGGGTTAAACAGTAAGTATGTGATTGCTAACCTTGAATAGGTTAGGATAACCTCCATATTGGAGCAAGCTTGCAGATCTACTGTGTTCGTCATGTTTGCTGCATTTGTTTATTGTCCTGCAATGCTTTTAAATTTTTAAATTGAGTGGAATATGTTCTTGGTTCAATGCATTCTTGGTTATTAACTATTTGTCCATAAATTGTGATAGTACAAGCTGCAAAATGCACAGTAAAAGGAATGTATTCCTGTACGGTTCACAGGCTCTTGGCTAATGACATGAGAGTACTTTATTTGCCCTAACAGATATATATTTAAAATTGAACTATTGAAGAGGAGAGGTAATGAATCTACAGAGCAGATATAGAAATGCAGTTTTAATGATGCTGGAGGGGAGTGAGGTAGGGCAGAAGGTGACTGCATGCTCAGCCTTCAAAGCCTGCAGAGCTGCAGGAAGTGCTCAAAAGCTCAACAGTCACTGCACAGCAGTATGCACTTTATTTCACCAGCAGTCTTATGGAAGGGGAACATGTCCTGCCTTAAGTGATTTTTCTGTGTTCACAGTGTAACGGGCCTTGCATTGGGCCACGACTGGCTGTACAGCACAGGCAGGTATTTTGCCAGACCAAAGATGGGACTTCTGTGTCACCTGATCAATGCAGTGCCTTACCAAGGTAGGACAGGAATCCCTTATGTCTGAAACCACTACCCTTTGCAGAGATGTTGAATGGTGACTTAACTGACAACTTTTGGGTTTCCCCTGTGTAACAAAGAGGTCATGCTGCAACCTATACATTTGCGTGGTACAAATCTCACCAAGCTTAAGCCCAGGCTACACTATTTCTTCCTGTGAGCCCCAGAAAAAAACACTAGTTGGCCAACAACTGGAAAGTCTTCTAGGCATGCCAATTGTGACTGAAAGGCTGTGCTATATGTTCTTAAGCTGCCAGTCTTCTTCTCTCTTATTTAAACACAAGCTCTAATGGGAAAAAAAGGGACTCCACAGCTTTTGTTTTCCTGCAGATAAACTCCACTGTCAACATTGTAAAGACATACTTACTTTACATGAGACTTAGGTATGTAAATCATGCCTGATCATGACTGAAAATTAATATAATTGGCTTTTTGGCTCCCACTTGTGTTTTCATTATCTGTGTGACAAATAGGTGGGAACCAAGTGTGCCGATGGATCTTGTGTTAGAATGCATTGAAGGGAAAAGGAGGGTTTCAAAGAATTGGTTTTGTTCCCACTGGCTGCAAAGCCATAAAAACTTATAAAGCCCTGCTGGGTCACCACTTCACTCATTACATCTTTTCAGTGGACCTCTGGTTTGGCACTTCATGGAAAGGCCATTTTGGTCAAATCCTCAAATATTTCAAATGGTCATTTAGCTCCAGTAGTGCTATACCAGTGTGTGCCCAGTGAGTGTCTGGTCCTTGAGTGCAGTTACAAACTGCCTTTCAGTGCAGTGCAGTTTCCTCACCTTGCACCCATTGAAGACCTGACCCATACGGTTCTCTGATCAAACTATGTTTGGGAAATGCAAGGCTTGCTGTCCCCAGAGCTTGCATGACACCCGGAGCGGTGTGCGGTGCTCGCTGGGCAACATGATGACAGGTCATGCCTCCCTCCCTCCTGCCCACAGGCCACTGAGCACCCAGAACTGCTGGAGTGACATCTGCGGTGTGCACTGGAGGGTCAGCCTGTGGACCATTTGCACGGCTACGTGCGGAAACTACGGCTTCCAGTCCCGGCGTGTGGACTGCGTGCATGTCCGCACCAACAAGCCTGTGCTGGAACATCACTGCTCCTGGAGGCCACGGCCAGCAAACTGGCAACGCTGCAACATCACACCCTGTGAAAACGGTACTTTACTGAGAGGAGGGGCAGCAGTGCAGCAGCGGGCGGAGGGAATAAGGCAGAGCCATCTCTCAAAAATGTAGCAGTGGACCTTGCTGCTAGGCATACTGGGGAATCTCCAGCCCAAACATGTGCAAAACGCAATGTCCAAAACTCAGCGCCCCAGTGGGGAATGATGCCCATTGTGGTTTGGTGGCAACGGTGTTAGTGCTGGGATTGTGTCCCCTTGCTAATAGCGTGTGAAAAGGCTGATGCAGTCTTAACTTTCCATTGATGGTACAGACAGAAAGAAAAACGCGAATCACAGACTGCTGGCTATAGTTAAAATACAGTAAGTCTAAATCCAGTGGGTAGGTTGATGATGGGAATTCCTGGACTGGAGGCTGCTTCCTTTCAGGTGACAAGCAACTAATTTGGCTTGCCAAAGGACTAGAAAAGTTGCAAATATTAAAAAAAACAAACAAACAAACAAAAAAGAACAGATGATGTGTCTCTTTGGAAAAAATGCCCTGCTATGGCAATGTCCACTTGGGAAACACGAGGCAGCACAAGTTTAAATCACTATCTTTTTATTTGCCCTGGCTCCCACTTCATGTGCTGATTTTGATGGGCAGATCCCATCCTCTAGCATGCAAGCCCGTTGCTGTGCAATCGTCATAGAAGCAGCAGAAGAACCCACTTGCGCTTGCCTACAGCTGTGCCAACTCTGACGCTCCCTCCTAGTGGAGGCAAAGCAGACTCCATAGGTCCAAACCCATGAGCTGAGTTTGGGGTACCCTAATGGAAGTGGAAGGGTTGAGGGAGCTTACAGGTACCAAGCAAGACTTTTGCTGTCACTCTAGCTTCTTCCTGCTGCACAGAAATGTCCCACATCTAGACAACCGTGGAGTTATCTGGCACAGACAGTACTAGAAGGGGTTGTACAACTGCCCTGTGATGATCCCCCTCTCCAGCCCTAGCATGGGAAGTGGGACTCCCTTGGGCAACAACACACCCCCAAGGTTTTGCAGGGATATGGGACAATTTTCCAATCTGGAGCTCAAAAGCAGGAGGCTGCAAGCCTCAAAAACTGTCCAAATGATGCCAGGAGGACCAAATAAGTCCTAGGGAAGTTCAAAAAGTGTCTTAACATCTTCAACCTGGGCTGTGTTTTGCAACACATGTGCAAAAAACTCAACACAACACTTGGTGAGCTGGGGTGACACTCCCACACACTGTCTTTTCAAATGCAGAAGGTTGGCCAAAGTGCCAAACTTATTCTGTTAAAATAAGTTTCCGGTTTTATTTGCTACTTCATCTTTGGTTTAACAACTGTTCTGAAACTCCTCGAGTCTCCCTAAAATGCTGGTAGATGGCAAACTGACAGTGGTGGAGCAGCCTCAGAAGCCCTCTCTCCAGGCTCTGAAAGCAAAGGCTGCCCACCAAGTTATCCCTTGAGCCTTCGGCTGATTGAAGTTCCCATTCAGTCTTTGCAGCCAGTCAAGCTCATGATCATAGTGAGACCTCACAACACAAAGCTGTTTTGGTCCCCTTCTCAACCACTCCAGGAAATGTTCTCAGGTAAGAAATCCTTTTCTCATTGCTATATCACCATTTCTCCTTTTTGTTTTCCCTTCGGCAGCAGAGTGCAGAGACACCACAAGGTACTGTGAGAAAGTGAAGCAGCTCAAACTCTGCCAGCTCACCCAGTTCAAGTCACGCTGCTGTGGGACTTGTGGAAAATCTTGAAGACAAAAGCAATGAAAACGGAGAAACAAGGGGATCACAGCCTTTGCTTCACTGGGGCAAGGACTGTTACAGAAAATATAAATGGAATGGAATTCTTTTTTTCATTTTATTTATTTATTTCCCTTTAAAAAAAAAAGAAAACCTTTTACCGAATCATTGTTGTAAAGGGACTTGACAAGTTTTCTTTGCTATGAATATGGGAGACAGAATACAACAAAACACAGTCATGAGGGTAGACCACAAAGAGTTAGAGAGCCCCACACCACCAGCAATGGGCCTGAGAGGAGTGGGGCTGCCCCATAATCCATGTACATGTCTGAGGATACACCAATAGACAAACGGGGAAGCAGATCAGATTAAAATCCTAGCATCACATTGGATCACCACAATATGAAACAAGTAATCAAACAGCTTGGCAGGTCATGGGGTACTGGAGGGAAAAAAATAACCTAACCTAAACATTCAGCTATGCAATATACAGTTACTTCAGCTATCTTAGGCTACTTTGAGAATATAAGCATATGATTTTGCTTTATTCCTTTTTTTCTTTCTAAACCCCTCTCTTCTTCTCATGCCAGGCCTTCAGATGATTTCAGTGGGAGATCCTCATGATCCTTGAGGATCTGGTGTCTGGGGAAGTTGAACAATGGTGTGTAAAATTAGTGAGTCTAAGGCACACCTGAAAAAGTTCCCAGATTGTGCTTGTGAGGGAGGATTGGGGATAGGAGCGTTGCCCTCAGCACAGAGGTGAGGTGATGATGTTAGTTATTATTCAGGAGAAGGAGAGACAGTATGAACTGCTGTTGACAGACTGTAGTACAAATATGCAAATGCTGTCCTGTAGTGAGCCCAGGCAGGAAAGATAGAAATTGTCTGTGGTAACAGGAGCTACTTTGCATACTGCATCCTACTAACAATTATCTGGAAAAGACAGGAGTACAAGTTCCCAGAGTTCAGGTGCTTTCAGACCTGGGGTTTTGGAAAGGAACTTGAGGAAGTGGGTTTTCCTGTCCTGCTAATGGGAAATTTCTCTCTCCTGGCAGCCAAACCTTTTGGACAAGTTGTATAAAAGAGCTATATTCTGATTTCTTGTGGTTTTTCCTACTCAGTAGAAACAGAATGGATTCAGCATCTATCCCAGAGGACTACTGCCAATAATTTTTAACAAACTTGCTCCTCTCTTGCTGCCTCCCACAACAAAACAGGTGCTATAAAGCAGCACATTTTTAAGCCCATGTATAACACCCTGAAGATGCAATCTAAAAAGTGAGGCTCAAACATCACACCCACAGCATGACTTTGCATGCTGTCTGTGAGTCTCTTCCCCTGGCCAGCTGCAGTGGTTATTCAGCCAGTGAGGTGCTTCATTGTTTTAGTTCCTGGGCACTCTCTCAGCTCTGCTCAGAATAGAACCCTAAAATTAGAGGAAATCTGCAAAGTAGGGTGTTTGAGCATCATGAAACTTTAAAGGAGAGCTATCTGGATCTGAGGCTTTGGCTCAAGACCATCTCTAAACTAAAGGCTTGGCTGCGCCTCTCCTGTCACCCCCAGTAGGGCTCATGCCTTGTCGTACGTTAATGAAATGCTGTTGAAGTACTACTGTGTTACAGCTTCCATGACACGTGGGTTTTTCAGCAAAACTGGGAGTCCACTTTTGAGGTCAGTGCCAGGTTCATGACATTAAACTGTCTCAAGCTGGCTTACTTCAAAACACATCTGGCAGTGAAGCCTCTTACTACAAATGGGTCTTCAAGAAATAGTGTTGCTAAGCATCAATGTAACTTTTTATTTAAAAAAAAAAAAGAATGTCTTTCTATGTATGTAAATGTATATCTTTTCTGTATATTTATTAGGATTTCTTGTATAAAAAGTGCAATATTAATAATTGTACATTATTTTGTCCAGATAAAACTATTTGGGGTTTTTTTTTTAACTCTCCCCATAATTTTGTTCCTCTAAAATCATCAGTAATAGTGTATTTCTCTTAATTTTAATAGCACTTGCATTTAATTGGGGATCTGCTTCACTGTGCACAGAGTGCTTTATAAACTATGACATGAGGGAGGGATGACATTTTTAACTTGTGAAATGATAGTTATGCATGGAATGAAGGACAATTCCTTAATAACAATAATAATAATAATAATGATGATGATGATGATGACGACGACAATGTGGTGGATATTTCTAGTACAGTAGTTAACAAAAAGCAGTATGGGGAAGTATTTTCATTTGTTTAATAGCAAAACATATTCAGACAATTACATGTTGAATAGTAGCTGTGTAACTGTGCACAGGATAAACATGAAAGATCAGATTTGGAGGGTCCACTGTGTTGTCTCTGCACAGTGTGGATTTAATTTCACATGTCTGTCCTCTGAATTGTGACTTGGCAGCATCTCAGTAAGATAAGGATTGCTGGATATTTTATGAAATGATGCTTTCCTTCTCTAAAAAGAAAACAAAACAGCAAACTTGTATTTATATAACTTTTTGTACAAGTAATGCAGGTTACTTATTTAACTACTGCTGTCTGATGTGTTGTTTATTAATCTTAAAAGCAAAAGTCAAACAAAGTAGCAAAGCTGTTGGAGTACTCTGTCCTTATTCTGTGTTATGGTAGCAGCACGCAGCTGTTACACAAAGTACACACGATCTGCCTGCCTTGGGGAAAGAGGATGTCTTAACTTGTTTTTAAATGTCTCCAGCCATTAAGATTCTGCACCTTGTCTTGGAGATCGATTTTAATTCTTAATTTATCTTGCTTTATTTTTTGCTAATATCTTGCATCTGTTGCTCTTGCAGAAGTATAAAGCCATCACTGCTGGTCCTAGGATCATGGAAATCAGTAAAAGTACTCCTTTTTTCCATGCAGCAATGTTTAAAGACATCTTGTAACTCTCCTTAGCAACCTAAGGCATGAAGCAACCCCTATTACTTCAGTTTTTCCTTATAGGTTGCTGCTGCCTTCAGTAATGGAGCTTCCAACTCCTTGAAGCATCAAGTGTATACATAGAGGGAATCCTGGTAATGGTCAGAATTACAAGGAGGAGAGGAAAGAAGAAAAAAAATTAAGAAAGCTAAAGCATTTTCTCTTAAGAAAGACAAAATCAAGTTTTGAAAACTAAGCTGGTTCTGCTGTTGCCCTTTTCAAACAAATGATACGATGTCTCTTCCAAAAAGGAACAGTGATTTTGCTCTGATTTACTGACAGTTTCCCTAGTATGATGTTCCTGCATATGCTTTTTAGATACCTACACTGCAGGTAAATAACACCTCACACATACATAAACAGACACAGAGATGCAAGCCAAAGAGCAGACCTAAGACTTCTAAGCAACAGCGCCTAAGGCAATGGGAATTCGGTTATTCATTTTGAGTAAAACAATTATAGAAGCTGGTGCTGATGTAAAATGAACAGCAGGCCAGCTTAGGTTCTCAAGAGAATAATTATTCTCTTTTTATGCATATGGCTCTAGTTACCAGTCAAGTCAAAAAGCCTTCAAAACCTTCAAAGCAAGCTTCCAGTTTTGTTCTCCCTACTAATTTTCCTCAAGGAAGAAAAACAGTTCTGCAACAAGAAGAAAAAAGCAGTGCTGAAAGGTTTCCCACAGGAGACCCACTCCCACCCCCAAAGTGGGACAAGGTAAGAACAGCTAAACTACTCCAGGCATGTACATCTGCATACATACTCTTAAAACCACAGAAGCCATAGGCAGAGTTTTCCAAAGTAGCCTTTAGCTGGAAATTTTTTTTCTACTATCTCGCTGCAATCATATGGACTGCAATTGAAGGTCTTTTTAAGTTATGTTCCTTTTTGCAAATTACCCTGTCAAACAGAAACTAATGATCACCTTACTGTCTGTTTGTATTACCTCTATTTGTAGAAAAAGGTGAACAAAAAGCTTACTTTCTTCCAGATTTTCAGGACCGCAGAAGTCCTCATAAGTTCTTGATGGCAGTTGTCAGTGAGTCACTGATCATTTCAGCTAGTAGTTGAATGAATTAACTTCATTCTTTCAGTTATCTAATTTTTAACACAGAAGCTTTCAAACTGTTTTAAATGCCAGATTTTCTTGGAGTCTGCCAGTGTAAACAGATGGGAAGCTCAGAACTGCATTTATGGCTTTCAATATTAGCTGCAGACCACAGTTTGGGAATCACTGATTTAACCATTCCCTTCATCCTCTTGTTTAAAGGTATACATATATTTGTCACTAATGTTATGTATTAACTGTCACACTCAGCTTTTATTTGTGGACACTAAACCAAAGAAGATGTCAAATACTTTAGTTTGCACAAAATTGAGGGAGAGGACAATCAGACACCTTTTTTCTACTGATCTTACACATTTCTCACACTAAAAGTATATTGATTAATCATCGTTTTCACCTACATTGCTTTTCATCATTTCCACCCAACATCTCCCCTCCAGTCAATCAGAATTAAATCTAAAATCTGATCATATATGTAAGTCATTTTAATAAAATTTTGATATAAAGTTCTCACTAAAGCATTTCATTAATATGCAACCCAACAAGTTATTTATTCAGATTTATAAAGCAAAAAGCCATGCCTCAGCATCTCTTCTGATTAAAATACCTACTTCTATCCTCCCCTGCCTTTTCACTGAGATACAATACTTGCTCCCATTCTCAACTTCATATGTGAAGACATGAACACAATAATGCCTCTTATTCTCCACCTGTCCCTCTGAGAAGCAAATATGGTGCTCAGCCTCATCTTTTCTTCAGTGATCACTGATGAAGACTGAGACTAGAAAGTCCATGAGATCACAGACTCCAGCCCTTCTTTTTTGCCAGAATGGTCACAAAACCTGGAGCAGCCTCTACTGAGCCATCCAGTGCATTTTGGGTGGCTGAGGCAGCAAAGCTGAGAGTTCACAAGTACCTTCACATTACAGGAGTATCACAGAAGGGTCCATGTGGAAGAGTTTTTTCAATTTAAAAAAAAAAAAAGAAACTGACAAAACAGAGCACAAAGTAGTTTGTTTGTGAAATGTATTTAAAACAGGATCATCAGCAGTGGCTCCTCACTGATCTGAGCTTGCATATCAGCTCATGCTCATATGAAGAAGGCTTTACACAGGGAGAAACAAAGTTAGCACAGCAAAAAGTGGCTTCTGACCAATAAAAAAAACAAAGATGAAACAAAATCAGTTTGTAAGTACTATTGCTAGAGATACTGAGGGTAAAGCATATACCCTGTCACTGACATGGAAAGTAGCTGACAGCATAAGGTTATAAATAAAAGTGTTAAAGTTGAAATATTTGCTGCCAGTATCACCAGGTATAACCACAGTCAGATGCAATTAATTCTCCTGAGAATCTTGCCAGTGCTTTTTGTTTTGCTTTTAATACAGGAAGCCCACTGGATGTGCTTTGCCCTTTATGCATGCCAGCTTTACATTGGTGCCTGCTTTGCCACTGTGACTAATGAGCACACGTGTTGGGAGACCTGCACACGCTTACTTCACACAGAAACAGGGGGTTGCATGGGAATGTTTTTAATGCCCTTCTCTGAGTCTGTATCATGTGCAAGTTCTACTGCCTCAGGCTGCTCTGAATTGCACATGTTGAAGTGTGGCAGATGGGAAGGAGTGATGCAGCATCGCATCACCCATTGCACACCCACGTCTCCTTGGGACCTCACTATCCCAGTGACAAGAGCCCAGAGCCACTGCTCCACCCTTCACTTGCTTACATAGGTCCAAAGAGCTCTGTAGGTCTTTTTGATGCTAACAGCTGATGTATTTACTAAACATTACTTCTTTCCAAGAAGAGACTCCATCCTACCATGCTCCTTCCACACTCCCTTCAAAACTACAGCTTCTGTCAGCCAGAGCAACGGCTTTTGAGGAAGATGGGCACCACGTTTCTAAAGGCCAGAGTCCTCTGCACAGCATCTTGGTGAAGCTACTGCAGCATCATCACTAAGCTCACACAACAAAAGCAACCCTGGTACCACAAAATGCTTATCCTTCACCAGAGGCAGTTTTCTTGTCTTGCAGGGCACCTCCACACTTGCACAGATACACAAATTTCCCAGGTACCAGCTGAAAGACCAGGCATTTGGCTAGGTCCCTGAGTCTACAGGAGGGCTGCAGCACAGCAGGCAGGGCTGCACCAGCCAAGTCCCCAGCTGAGCAGAGCCTGGGCAGGAGAGTCCTCTCTGCAGGCAGAGCAAGAGCTCTGCAACCAGCGACGAGCAGGGAGGCACCTCAGCTGGCTTGAGCAAGGGATAGGGTTTAAGAAACTCTGATAACTAGGGCTTTTAAGTGAAAACAATGAACAAATAGTGTGCTGCTTGTTTGGGTTGCAGTTCTCCATCCTTCCTGCTAACACCCTGCTTACCTCTTAGAAGAGGGAAAAAAGGGAAAAAACAAGAGTGTTGCCTAAGCCTTTAAGCCCTTTGCAAAGAAAAGCTTTATATTTGTGTAGATAAAATAAAAGTAGGCAGCTTCATGTGGCTAAAAGGGAAGGGGACACCAGAGGATTGTACTCTGGCTACATATAAATACTGTTTATTTAAGCAGTGGCAGGATGTGAACAATTGCATAGTAAGCATATAGCTATCCACACATGCTTAGGATGACACAGGCATGGGGAATCACTCTGTACTACTACCCTCTTTAATACTACAGTGTAGCCTGCTGCTTCTAGGTCTCGCATGAGGTCTGAGCCTACTTAATTTACAAACTCCCTAGGGCCAGTGGCAAAGCACAATAATAAAACCCGAACCAGAAGGATCACACCAGACAGGGCATCAACAGCTTGCTGTCGAAGTGATGAGCCAGGACGGTTTTCTTTTCTCTTAAGGAAGTGCTTAATGGTTGGGCTGAGGAGTAATTTGGTATGGGCTATATGGAGACTTCCCCCCACTCTTTTCAACATGCTGCTTTTTTTAAAAGCATAAATTATTGGTTTAAATAAATAGCCCATGAGGTTGGTGGATGCTTGTTAAAACACTTCACCTACTGAACCACTGATGGAGTCAGTTTTCAACTAACAGCATACAACCTAGTGATTTTATTACCAAAAAAGAAGAATCTCACTGTTAACCCACTACACAAATCACAGCAAATCAAATCCAGCTGTGCCAGGAGGATCCCACAGGCACTTTTCTTTTTTAGCAGAGAGCAAAGCAGAGCAGGGCCTTGCTCACCCAGCAAAACAGCACCCTTGAGCCCACGTGATGGCACTCAGCTGTGCTGCATGAACCCTTCCGCCTGTCTGGGGTCAGCTCATATCAGCAAGCACAGCGCTAGTGAGCTGGTGGAAACAAGGAATATAGAGCCAAACACTCCACTGCCTCTTTAAGAGTTACCCTATTCCTTCCCTGCTGAATGCAGCCTAAAACATCTGTGCGACAGACCTGTAGCCAGACGGAGAAGTGAAGATCAGGTTGCCCCAAAGAAGTATTTCCCCAGAAAAACAAGGAGAGAGGCACAACTCATCAAACTGCTTCCAATGTGGGAAAGAGGCAGAGAGACAGAGACACACTAATACAGTAGGGGGAAGAGGGATTTGTAACAGTATCAGCCAAAAGCAAACTCTGCTCAGAAAATTCATTACGGAAGTTTCCCATCCCAGCAAACCCAGACTGCAGCTCTCTGCCCAAATGCCTCTTTCCAACTGAGATGACATGGCTCCCTCAGAGAGATCCTGTCCATGCCCCAGCAAAGTCTTTTTTTTGTCTTGCTGTCATGACCCAGACCGGACAGACCAGGGAGTCCTGTTTAATTCGAAATTCCCTTGGGCTAAATTAAGGTAAAATGACACCAAACTATCAGTTAAAGATTTTGTTCATGACAGAAGCAAACTGAACTGGGGAGGCGTGGTACTAGGTGGCAGGGTTTCTCACAACAGGAATTGGCATAAAACTACTTCCGTAAACCGTGTAACGCAGGGTAACCATATACATCGATTCAGGGAATAAGGAGATCCCTCCTTATTCAGGAGGTTCAGAGCAGACCCCCTTGCTTTCCAGACTCCTCCTCAGAGAAGGGCCCGGGGTGGCTGGATCCACTCTTAATCTCCGACTTGGTCAATGGTTTTATGCCTTAAAGGGATGAGGTGTAGGGATTGTGGAAAACAAAAAGGAAAGAGAGAAGAAGACACAGAGGGAAAAAGGAAGAGAGAAAGATTTCACCAATCCTAGGTGCAGCGTTGGTTCAGTCAGCCCAGGAGTCCCATTCCAGTGGGCTTGCGAGCCCGCGGCTTCAGTTTGTGTCCTTTTATCATCCTTGCCCTTCTTTCAGGCCGGCACCCAAACTCGTCAGGTTAATGAGCAGTGTGTGAGCCTTTGGGCTTGGGGGTCTTTTGCGGAGTAACTTCTCCTTCCCTGCAGATGTGCCCATTGTTTGATCTTTGTATCAGAACAGCGCACTGTGAACCCTCCAGCACGCCCTCCCCCTCCTGTTGCTGATGTCTGAGCTGATGGGCTTTTCACCTATGTTCCTTGCTGTGCAGGGTTTGTCTTGAAGCAGAACTTGCCCCACCACAATGTTTGAGACATTAATTCTTTCAGTCTCTCACACTTGCAAAGAAAGTGTTTGCTTTTTTGTACATTAAGTTCAGCTGCCTCCTGTCTCCAGAGTATCATGCTCAGGATCAATATTGCTTCCCTCTGTGACATGAACATCCTCAGTCCTTACTGAAGTATACCACTTATAGTTCAACACTTTCTTCATAGCTCTGAAACACTCAAGGTGCTGACAATTTGCTCTCTCTAGCAATCCATAGCATTGGTGAAGCCCTTTTTAAGGTTTGTAGTGGTAAACTTTTCACAAATTTGCTGCCTGTTCATATTTCTAGACCATAAGTATCTAACTTACTGGGGGTTTTGACCTCTTGTGTATTGCCAACTGCAAAACTTCTCCAGATGGAATGACTGTCTCCTGCAGATGTGAGGCACCGGGGGTTTGCAGTCTTTGCAGGCACAGGTGATTGAAAGGCTGATATCATGCAAGTCAAAACTGAACTGATTAGTTACCTATCTGCCCCATTATTCCATATAACCTGGTTTCTTTGGGGGTTGTTTTATTTTGTTTCCAGCTGAAGACAGGGGAATTAAGTAGTTTTGCTCAGCCTTTCCACTGGCAAGAACTGCAGTCCTGCCGGCCTCCTGGCTGAGCAGACATTCAGGACCTTCCAGGAAGATGCAACCCTTGTAACATTTAGTTTGGACATGTCTCCTTAATTCAGGTTTCATGCTTAAGACTTGCCTAACAGATTGTGCTTTGCCCTGGAGATCAGTAGTACTGGAGAGTTCTCCTCTTCTGTGTTTTCAGGGACACAGGAAGAAGCTATGCCTTCAAATAGGCTCTGCAGTGTATGTACAAGGAACTGTTCCTGTACACAGCTAACGTCTATTGGCAATGATTACAGTAATTGATACCAGTGTAGTAACCTGCTCTGACAGTGACAGTTTTCATCTACTATTGCTTAGCACAATTATCCTTGGGGTTTTTTTGCATGCTTCACAGTACAACTGTCCTGCATGCTGTTTTCAACCCTGCCAAGGAAAAAGCCCCTTGATTTCATGCTTGCATTTTGGCTTTTGAAACACTTTTCAATAGTAGCCTTTGTACTTAGGTCAGTGTTTAGGTATTCATTACATTGTCCATTCTTTAAAAGTACCAGTGAATGAAGTAAAAGGGGTTGATTACAGCTGAATTCCCTCTTTCTACCCATTTGTTCACAGAGTGAGAAGTGTTGTCTTGTGCTACATCATGAGTACAAGTTTCATGAGCTCCTCAAGGCTGCTCCCAACACTGGAAGCTGGGCTAAAGGCAGGTAGTCTTTTTTTCACCCATTATTGTCCCACAAAACAGACAAGATCACTCTAGAGCAGCTGAGAGGTTTCCGAACAAGTGCTAGTTCATCTAGCCCTAGCATCTAGTTCTGCCATGCACACAAGTTTAGTTTCATTTTCCTCCTCCTGTAAGTAACTTCAAAAACAATTACACAAACCTGTGGTGCAGTTCAGTGACCTTTTAAGCTCTTTTTCAGGCTTCTAACTTGTAATTCCTTCTTTCTGAGATTGTGACCACTCTAAGAAGAAGTTAAATCTAATTGGCACAAACATAAGGTAAAATTAACTTCTGCTCATCTTTATCCATAAATTCATTCTGCATGAAAACAGTAACCAAATCCTGTGTAATGCAGTGCAGTCCATCTTTATTTTCTGTGTTAAAGACCTCAATTCTCCCCCAAATTATAATTTTCTCTTATGCCAATTTTCTCATGACACTGCCATTTTAATCAAAATTAAACTGCAGGCTAGGAAGATGTTGCTTTAACTCCGTTACAGAGCAAAGGGAGGACTGCTGCCCGCACAGGAGGCCAGGAGGAGCAGAAGCACAGCCCTGTCCATGTAGTGGACAGGGGAAGAAGAGGAGGCTGGCAGAGACAGGATTAAGCAAATGCCTCCTCCAGGGGAGGTCAGGAAGCACACGAAGGTTTTGCTTCAGGGGCACACTGAATTAGGAGGCATTGAACAACTTGTTTGGGAAGGGGAGATGCTCTTCCACAGCAGTTCCAGCCAAGCCACGTCTGGGCTACCCGAGTCATGTGTTTCTTTCTGCGCTGACCTCCTGCACCTAAGTTGGCAACTGTGCAACTGAGTGGTGCATCGATTCAGGGAAATGAAGTAAATGGGTCTTAACCTTACTAAAACACTGATTTGCCTTCAGCCGGATCAGTGTCCTGATCTAGTCCATCAGGCACTCAGACAGCACTAATGTTGTTACCAGAAAGAGAGAGAATGGGGGAAATATGCAGGTGCATGCAGACAGAAAGGTGAGACCACAGCAGCCCAAGATTTAATCAGCTTTAATTTCTGTGGAACCACACCTTTAGTCACTCAAGTGAACTCACATTGTTCCTTAGTGCTATCATATAATGATATTAATAAGTTTTTTATATATTTAGGTGTAAGCCAGGAAAAAAACCCAAACCTGTGTCTCATGTGGTGAAAGTGTTGGCATTAAACCAGTCATGTCTGCTTGATGCTTCTGTGAGTTGATCCACTGTTTGCAAAATCAAGATTCCTGCTGTTTATGTTCAAAATCCAGCAATTACTAATGCTAAGCAGCATATTGCATTGCTATCCATTTTGATAAGCCTAACTTTCACCCAGCAAAAAACCCACAAAGCTGTAATAAAGATAGATTTACACACTAGACTCTGATGTCTAGATAGATTTACACCCTGGCTTTGCATTCATTTCCAGTCTTACATCAAAGAGTTGAAGGAACAGTCAGGGAGCTTTCCTGCATAAAAGAACAATCTCTTCCGCAGCCACAGACCCCAGCTGTTTCTTTCAGATAAACACTGTTTCAAAATTGACAGAATTACAGGCTGATAAATAAAAATCAGAAAAATAAGTGAATAAAAAGAGATGGGGAAGAAAAAGTATTTTCCTGTCAAAGCTCAACATTAAAGACATGAAGGTTCAAGAAGGTTGGTAAGATAGCATGAGGTGGCAAAAATGTCATACATACTCTAGGTCAATACCTCACTACAGGTGAGTGAATAGTTTACAGATTCCTGTATTTCTGAAAGCTGTGTGGAACCATCAATGAGTACATAGTTTGGCCCTTTTTTATAGTGTAGTCTGTAGAGATTTGCCTAGTTTTTCACGCTGCAAGCACATAATTTTTCAATGACCTAGAGCATATGTTTAGAAAAGGCCTCTAGGACTGATTTAAGGACTTCAAGTGATGCAGAGCCACTGTGCTTCTAGGGTGAATGTTCCATTAGCTTCCCTCCCTCAGGGTTAGGCATTCATGTTTTCAGAAAGAATGTGTTCGGCTTTAGCTTGCAAGCACTTATGGAAGACTTCTATCCCAACAAGTTTCAAAGCTTTTCAAAAGTTTTAAAACACATTTATACCGAAAATTGTCTTCCACTTCCTCCTTAAATGCAGCCACTTTGATGGTGAGACCCAAGCCTTTCCTCCAGCATGCAACAGCTCTACCTAGCACTTGAGCTAAATACT
This sequence comes from Buteo buteo, assembly GCF_964188355.1. NCBI lineage: Eukaryota > Metazoa > Chordata > Aves > Accipitriformes > Accipitridae > Buteo > Buteo buteo. Next base: position 38,080,622 of record NC_134204.1, read on the forward strand.
CAGGAAACAGCGAGAGCAGCCAGGAGTAAGGGAGAGGAGGGTTTAGGAAAGTAGAATGCACTTAAGAAGCCAATAAGTTTCATAGTGCTAATTTAACACTCGTAAACCTACAGAAAGCACCTTGGACACAGAAATGAACAGTTCTGATCAGGAGCTTAATACTGGCCTTATCCAAAAAATAATACAAATGCAGCTGCTGGCCGAACTGTAGCAACACAGGACAATTTCAACCCTTTGATGTTTCCGGTACCCTCACTGCAGTGAAAAGCTTTTACTGAAAAGCTTCCCTTGGAAGTTGTCAGCAAGGGTGGTATCTTTGGCATGACAACCTCACATCTGATAGACCAGGTCTGAGCAGCACAGTGGCACAATGAAGGCACAATCTTCAATAATATTTATCCAGTAATTGTACCTTTTGTATGTGTCTTTGATGTGAGTGACTAGTAAAGCCAGATCTCAGACTTTGTTATCCAGCCATGACTTCTAAGTGTGACTTCCAGCATGTAATTCATCTGAAGAGGCTGTTCTACTGCTGTCATCACGGATGCCGCTGACCCCATGTTACAATAATAATTATGTTACTATGAGATCTCTCTTTTAGTGACTCAGGAGGAGGATATCTCAATTAAAGAGCAAGAGTTAGGTGGGAAAAAGAAAAAAAATACAGAGAAACAAGGATCAGTGTGTCTTTTCCCTGGATTTTATGTTTTTCATTTGTGCAAATGATCCAGAAAAAGCCAATGCCTGGGAATTAAGTTTATTTTAGGAGCTCTCCAAACATGAAATCAATAATTGGTTTGAAAGGTTACGAACAAAATCAAGCTGTCATTTGTAGCTCACTGAGGCCCTGCTTTTTTAATCCATTTCCAAGAAGGTTGCATCCACTCTTTTCTTCTTTCAGTGTCCACCTTGTAGGCACTCACTCTTGGAAGCAGGCAGATAAAGTTTGTGACCATCAGCATCAGTTCCCTCAAAGATGTAACCTGGTGGGTCTTTGTAAGATGCCAAGCATCTAACAGGGCCCTTTGGTGTGTAGCTGGTGGCATAGGTCGTTTTAGCATCTAGCAGAGTGTGATGATTTGGGCCTGACCAGCCAGGTTTATAGCTCTTCACAACTGTGAGTGGATGAGGCACATAATGGGTCTGAAAGGTAGTCAAGCAATCCATTGGTTTTGCTGGGAAGGTCAGCTCCGGAGCATGAATGACAGGTTTTAGTCTCTTGCACAGCCAAGGCTTATAGTCTTCCTTCATTACAGAAGAGCTATTGAATGGCTCAGTACTTTTTTTAAGGTGGGCCAAAGATTGACACATCTTGGCTGGCTTGCCATTTGTGTGCTTGTAATGTACCTGAGTAGTGGTGTGAAGGTCCATTTTCTCCAGAGGCGGAAGATATACGTCAGGTTTTTTGGTGAATACGGGATGCCGTGGCCAAGCTTGGTATTTTTCTTGAAACTCAGTTGTAGAGGAAAATGGAAGATCAGGGAGAAGCTTCAGCTGGTACGGTTTTACAAGCTTGGCTGGCTCACCAACCATCCCCTTGTAAGAAGCTTTGTGGGTAGTGAGGCCATCAAATGGGACCTCATTGACCTTGTATTTCTCTTTTTTATGGACATAACATTTCTGCAGAGGATGTGGCACATAATTCATTCTATAATTGGTTACAGTCTCAATGGGACCCTCAGTTTTCTGGACCAGATTCAGAGGTTTGCAGCTTTGAGTGGCAACTGGCCCCCTGTAGAGATAGTCATCCTGGACAATGGTTCTGTGGTCAAATTTTTCTTCTGATGGATGAAATCTGTCGTTTGGTCTGATCGGCTCTGTCTTTGGTTCATTCCATAACACATAGTCATCTGAAACGTAAGAGGAATCCTTTCTAAGTGCTCAGCTGAAGTTCCTTGGTGAGTTTAGGCATATACCATATTATGTTTTGATTATTACATTTTCTAATGTAAAAAATATTTGTTGATGTTGTATTGATTGACAAACCCTATTAGAAGACCTGCTGTAGAACACATACACTAGTGTGCTAACCCCTGGAAATGCTTAGCATTTACACAGAATATAGAATGAAAATAGTCCAGTACCCACCCATACCTACAAAGATGGTGAAATACAATGTGGGAAGATTAAATTACATTCTCAGTCTTGCAGAGACATTTTCTGCAGGTGACTGAGTGGCTGTTGTCCTCATGCTCAGTCAACCAGAAATCATGAAAGTGGAGTACCATGGCACTGACTTCAACCCCGTTCATTTACCCTCCTGCAGCTATGTTGTGGCTGGCTCAGAGCACAGGCAGAGTATGCCTATGTCTGCAGAAGGCAGTTCAGGTGTCTCCCACAGTAAGTCTGTGGCAAGGAGAACCAAATGTCCACCATTCTACTCTAAAGGCCAAGTTGTAGAGCTATGCATCGTTTTTATACCTTCTCATTTGGGGACGACCTGATTTCTCAACTGCATAGATGTGATGCTGCCTACTATCTGCTGAGTTCAGGGTTCTGCAGCTCATTTGGTGTCAGCAAGCTGTGCTGTGTGGCATCTCCTTGGCTCTTGGCTTTGCTTGCTGTGATACTCTTGCTGTCAGTACAAGCAGGAACCGAGGAGGAGCTTGTAACTCTGTCTCCAATTCTTCCTTATTAGAGGAACTGTGCCAGAATTTACAGACTAAGCCTACACTGATCTGAAGCATTGAATCATACCACAGAGACGGTCCATTTTAGAGACATTCATATCTTCCTTCCTCGGCAGGATACCAGGGGAAAAAATGAGGCACTGAGACTTGGAAAGATTTGCACTCAGTCACACTAGAAAGCTATTGCAAAGCTGCCTAGCTCTCCAACCAGTGCTGCAGCCAGAAGACCATCATTTTTTCCCTTCCTAGCAATCTTGTGCAACTTCCCCTAGAGAGCATTATGGTTACTGGTAGGAAGTTGAAATGAAATAGTCTTGGAGCTAACCCAAGTCTTTTTTTTATTTAATTTTCCCTCCTTTTAAACCACATTCAGAGTCATGAGGCAAATAAGCTTCCAGCTGACTCTGCACAGGAAGGAAGTCTAGATTTCAAAGTACTAGAAAGTAAATGATGCAATTATATATCAGGATATTTAAACTCTCCAATCCAGAGTTATTCCTATTGAATGGCAGTGGCTATGGTACTGCACAAACACAATTATACAAAGGATGTGTTCATTACAATGTGAAGTTGACCAAAAAAAAAAGTAACTTTTTGTCCCAATTAGATGTCTATTTAAGTCCTTCTGGTTCATAGCAAGTTGCTCTGCCCTGTCACAAGGGAGGAAGCAGCAGCCACAGGTGCCATGCTGCTCCCAGGAAGCACCCCAGCCCTTGGGTACAGAGCTGCCCTCATGCCACTAATTAGTGTAGTCAGTGGAGAATATGGCCCTGCCTGTGTGCACTGGCATAGACATTCATTTGCCACTGTCGGTGCCACTGAAGTGCAGGCTGAGTGCCCTGCTAGTCAGGGTGTTTAAATGCCCCAGGTCCTCCTGTTTCTCTGGGCGAATAGGAGATGTCCAGGCACCACCATGCTCATGGGATGCTGACCTTGTACTCATGCCTAGGGTACATAAATTTCCTGGAGAGATGGTCCAGCAGGGTGAACCATGAGCACATATGGACATGTGTCATTACAGGGGATGTATTAATAAAGTGTTAAAAAGTGAGAAGCTAATGAGCTTCTCAAAGCAAGGGGTCATTCAGAGATCTGACATTTCAGACACCAACCAAGAGTTACCAAAAAACTTTTTATGTTCTCCCATCATCTTTGCTAGAAAACAGTCTGTGCATTTTGGATGTAACCACAGCTTTTGCAAAATATTCAAAATATGACAAGGAAGTCCATCTGTCTCCAATTTTAAAAATTTACAAGCTCTACGCATTTGGAGACCTCATAGGCATTATGAATTTATTTTACTTAGTGTAAGCCAGCAGTGCTACTATTCCTTCAAAATATGTTACAATTTTATTGTAACTCTAATTCTTCTCCCATAGATATTAATAGTTTCCCATGTAGCACAATCTTGAAAACATTAGGGGGTACAGGAGGGAACAGAGGATATGAACCATATGTTATTGGAGGGTTAGGCACATCTCACTGTAACAAAGCAAGACAAAACTAAAATTAGATTGTGTACCTGCAGATGGATAGAAACAGCTATGTGCATATCTTGGAGGAGATGAAAATTTTGAAACCTTGAGTTGCAAAGTAATCTGACATTAATTGTGATATGCAATAGCATCATCTTAAACCTACAGTGTCATTTGGGATATCGTGTGTTTAGTGGGAAGGAGTATGACACTACAGTAGGAAAGGTAATTTAATACCAATGCAGCACTGTTTTATATGCTGCTTAAATATTTGAATTATGACAATTAATTGAATAGCATGTTTCAAAATTTCACACTTGAGTAGTGATCAGTAAAACCTAGCAATGCTTAGAGAATAGCCCAAAGAAAACTTGTATTTTTTGTGAACCTGGGCCTTTAAAAGGGAATTTATTCAGTATGCAACTTGATCTTTGAGGGGGTTTGGACAAAGATTTCTATTTGCAGTGTTTTGAAAAATACAGAAATTATAACCAAATGTAGCTGTGATACATTTAGTAGAGCTCTAGAGTAACAGTTAAGGTGCTGACCTAAACACTGGTAAAGATATACATCTGGTTCAGATACAGAGAAGTTAGGGATATCTAAACACAGAAGGAACGATCCTCTGCTTGTGCAAAGCAGCCTTTTTTTATTGGCTTCACTGAAGCTATTCCAATGAATACTATCTGGTGACATTGCCTATGCAAAACAAAGTGTTCAAAATTTTAAACGTGGGCATTTTGCACCTGCAGGTCATGGTCTTCACGACTCAAGTCATTCTAAATGTACAGTATTTCCTGTGTGCTTAATGTAGAAATTTCAGTTTATGCCATTGCAAACATGCAGCTGCACTAAAGTCTGACTTTCAGTCATTTCAGCTGGATAATCTTAACACTGCATTCACATAGCTTTTATTTGCTTACTTCCATTATCATTTCAAGTTTTAAGAAAAAAATTGTTTCTTTACATTGGGACAAATATCAATGCCAGCACCAATCATAAGCTTTTATATTTGCATAGCATAATAATAAAATAAAACAAAACAAAATAAAATAAAATAAAATAAAATAAAATAAAATAAAATAATTAAAAATTATTTTAAGAAATACACAAAAGCTAGCTATCTGCCTAGCAATGTTAGCTAGCTGAAAGGTGTGCAGAGGGGAGGCAAAATCCTCTGATTTTCTACTTATGACTTACTACCAAAACTAGTACCATTGCTGTAAATATGTAACTGAAAGATTTTGCCCAGTGCATGCAGAAGAGATTTCATGCTGTTGGAGAGGAAGGGACAAAGTCCCCACAAACACAAACGACCTACACTAGGTTACTGCTACTGAGACACAAGGGCATAATTAGATGCACAGTTCACCTGTTTTACCAGGAGTAGAACTTGAGTGCTTTGGAAATTTGTGTGGAACTTCTGCGTGTCCATAATTCCCATATATGCCTCTTGCACATTGACAGATTAACTCTGCAGCACACAGAAAAAGGGTCCCATGCTTCATGACCTGCTCAGATGCAGCAAACTCTACGTGTTTTAGGTGTGTCTGATCCACTGAATGTGTGGACCAATCCTTCAGTATACCAAGAATATTTTCAATATATCCTAAAGTTGATGATGATGGACCCATTTTCAGGAGTTCACAAGGCCTTACTTCTACCTAGGATGTCTCTAGGCCTGTCAGACATGCAAAGGAGGTGAATTCGGAGAGATCCCAGTACTACCATTAATGCGGGGCTGTATTCCCAACAATTTGTGTCTGTGTGGTTCCTGCACAACTTGCTGGCATACATAAACAGAAGAAATAACAACTGCACACTGTTTTGATCTGTCTTCTTCAAAAATGAAGCTACTGGTGAAGTCCTGAAAGAAGCTGCAAGAGCACATACCTTCATAAGTGGTTCTTGTATCCATCTTGGTGCTGGGGATGTGTCTCGTCACACACGGGAGGCATGGAGGTACTTGAAAGATAGGGTAGGAGTTATAATCTTGTTTATAAGTGGAGGTCAAATCCATACTCTTATCACTCTTGTCATGCTTTTCAGGTGGTTTAAGTTTCTGTGGCAACACTTCATGCACTATGTAATCTCTCCTGTGAAGAATAATTTCATTATGTCTTTTGTCTTAAGGAAAAAATTATGTTCATTTTTCTGGACACACAAAGAAATTAATACTTTCCCCTACCTCCACAGCCTAGGAAAGCCTGGATAGGATACAAGTAGTTAATGAGACACACAAGCCTTTCACATTTGGAAACCTGGACTCTGAAAAAGGAACTGAGGCAGCTCTGGACAACCTCAGGCAGGCCAGGTTCCCCCTTTTCTCCACCCAGTGAGGTTAATGGCCTTACACAAAGATATCTCTGTTCTACAGTGGAGTTACAGCAGAAAGCATAACTCCTTTTAAAAGCCCAATAATTATAGCAGGCTATCTAGTACGTATGGGAAACATATGAGAGGCAACAATAGCCTTCCCAGACAATACACTGTACAGCAGTCCAGCCCGGGATGGGGAGATAAAAACAAAACAGTTTTACAGTAAAACACCAGCTGAGGAAAGAAACATCAGCATGGTCAGACAGTCAGCTTTTTCTCAGGTACCACTGTAAAGGAGCTATTTTAAGATACTGGAGTACTGTCACTTAACTCCAACAAAACATTACAGAAACAAGATGGAGAAGAAAATAATATCACCGTCCAACATTCACTAACCTGAACCTATTTCACTGCCCACATCCTTTGGTACAGGGCAGAGAGCTGCTACTTGGCACCAGTGAATTTATTCTCTAATGTCAGAGTACTTTTCCACTGGTGTGCAGATCTGTTTACACCACAGGCAGCTAGCCAGAATAAATGGTCAGTACAGGAGCTATTCTAATATTTATATTGTGCTTTGCATCTGGAGTGGTGCTGTGTGAGAAAGAGCCTGAGTCTCTGAATATACTGTATTTGTTAGCAAATAAACAAGATTCTCAAAATTCTGTGTGTAGCAGAAGGGAAGAGAATTCACATTGCAAATTATTACTTATAGGGGTAAAAACAGAAATGCAAACATAAAAAAAAATTCAAGAGCATCAAGAGGTACTTATGTAGATGTTACACATGTTGTAGACCCTTGGCGTACTTCCATCAGCAATTTAAAGCTAATGTGTTTTTTAAGAGGAGCTAAGAAAAGACAAGCAGGAATACAACAGGCATGCAGCATCCTCAGTAGCAAGGAGGGCTCAGTAACAGAAAGGGTCTTTCCCAAGCCACTCACAGTACACTGCACAGTCCCATGTTTGAAACAGGTGAGCCTGTACCAGAGGCAAGTAACAGATCACAGACAGGCAATTCTTCACGAGTGTGATTAAGGGTTTTCTGGCAGTGAGCATATCTTTTCCCTCTCTGACTATTGCAATACAACAGAACCTGCAGTGGAGAGGAAGAGGAAGAGTTGATCTGCTGATAAATCGGTGGCAACCTGCATCCAAGATGCCATGAAAAATGGTACTGCCTGCAACTCCCAGACTTTATCAAGGGGGCTTGCTCTTGCAATATGACACCTAACACTCAGTGGAGTGTTATTAGAGAAGACTGGTGACAACTCAATGTTTGCTTGCTGGCCTCACAGTCCCTGCAGCTGTTCTCATACACTCCATCCATTTGTTCTCTCTGAGTTCAGCCACACAGAACCAGAGCTTTTAGCAGCCCTCTAATAGGTGGTGGCACTTTTCCACTAGGCCTTGGTACTTTCATGCTGGCTGGATTTTCTTACCAGTGTTGCCCAGAGGACAGCAAGACTTGCAATCCAATGGCTAACTGTTCAGGCTCTGTGTTTTCTCCTCTCACAAGGGCGGGCAAGTTTTACATATTTGGTAGAGTGCACGCTCTGAAGAAGCAAATGTAAGTAGTTTCTGCCCTTTCTTACTAGTTTGCTTTTCAGGAGTTGTACTAAACTCCAAAAGTAACAGTTACTGTGGGAATCACTAGCATTGTCTGAGCAAGGATAGTTTTGCTGGTTGAACCAAAGTTTATAAGGACTCCTTGACAGACCCCACATGGTGGCTGCCCCTCCTCGCCTGCCTTAAGAGGACACCAGTGAGCCCAGGATTTAGTTATAGGCAGACACAAAGATGTCTAGCTGCTTCGGCTCATGCTGGAGATGGAAGGCCTATACAGAAGTGAAGTCTGCTCTTTGAAACCCTCTGATCCTCTCTGTTGTTGCTGAAAACTCCCATGGAGGCAGAGGCATCCCAAATGTAAGTCAGGCATTTCAGACTCCATCAGCCACATCTGTGGTTTAAATTCACAACTCTTAAAAAGGCATAGTTAGGGGAAGGAGTTGGTAGAGCTTCTACGTCCGGATAGGGAAAAATAGGTGGTGTTAGCTGTTAAGACCTCTATTACCAGCCTTTGGCATCTCTTAGGTGTCTAATTCAGTTCAGCAAAGGCAAGAGTGATGTTGCTTGTGACTGTGCCTGTGATGATGTCCTGGGTTCAGCTGGGATAGAGTTAATTTTTACAGGAACCTGGGAGGTGGGGGGCATAGCCGGGGCAGCTGACCTGAACTAGCCAAGGAGCTATTCCATACCATGTGACATCATGCTCAGTATATATATAGGGAGCGGGCCAGGGGGTGGATCCTTCTTTCGGTGGGGGAAGTGGCGGAACGTCGGGTCCCGGGTGATGAGCAGTTGCACTGTGCATCACTCTTTTTGTATACTCGTTCATTAGTACTGTTGTTGTTGTTGTAATTCCTTTGTGTTGTCCCAGTAAACTGCCTTTATCTCGACCCTCGAGGTTCCAGGTTGTTTTTTTCTTTTCTCTCCTCCGTCTTCCCCCCATCCCACCGGAGGGGGGCGGGAGGAGTGAGCGAGCGGCCGCGTGGTTCTTTGTTACCGGCTGGGCTAAAACCACGACAGATGAGAAAGGAAGTAAACATCAAGATCAGGCAGCAGCCACTGTTTGAGGAACGGGAAGCTCTCAGATTCATATTAAAGGATCAGATTCCTATTTTTTATGAGTTTCTTCTGTGGGCAGGTGCTTGGCACATCACTCTGCCAGCAGCAGGGAAGAGCCTCAGCAGTTACTTCCATCAGGGAAATGGGCATAGTGCAAGAGCAGGGGCTTCTGCCAAACACCAGCACTGAGCAACAACATACCTGAGGAGCAGAAACAGCCCAGCAATCCACAGTGAGTGCCTTGAGAAGAACACCCAGACCCCCTTTCCAATCATCAAGCCCTACCATATTCACAACTCCTTGGAAACCAGTCATGCATGTTACAGTGTACAAAGTGCCACACAACACACAGAACAAAAGAGAAATACTCCTCCAGTATCACCAATACTTGCCCAGACAACACTTCTGCTGGTTTCCCAGAAACCTTGCCAAAACAGAAAGAGAGCAAAAGCCAAGACCATGACTGTGTTTCTATGGCCCATGTATTCTCTGATCAGATCACATCTCAGCCTCCAGGAAGCACAAGAAGAATAGCTGCTCGCCTCTGCTACAACAACTGGCCTCTGACGGACCTTCGTCCCTCCTTCACAGAGCCCACAACATTGTTCTGTTCAGGCTCCCCTTGTGAAAACCAATCATTTTTCTTTTCTCTGTTACCCATCTCTCACACACACGTTATCCAAGTCACAGCTCTCACTCTTTTTCAGTGTTTTTCATACTTTGTAGTCGAGATGCCTTCCATGGGTATCTGTGCCATCTTGTATGCTTCCTTTGGCTTAAATGAGCCTCTGGGAACAGTGATGGAGTAAAGGGGATATTGCTCCATGTACTCTGTCAGCATGCATGGCTTCTCATTCTTCTTATAGGGCCTCGTGGGCAGGTGTGGACAACGGTGACATCTGCAAGGGAAAAAAACCAGCACAGCAGTTAGTGACTCACAGGTAGCTGATTAACAATACCTCATTGTGTAAGTTGGATGCAGGTTGCAACTACAAAATAGGGGATGAGTGACCATTGTAATGACTGCTGCAGCCTTGATTATTTAAAGTGCAAAACCATAACCTACCCAAAGAGAGGGCCACGTCTCTTTGCTACTATAGCCTGTGGTAAAAAAGTCTGTGAAGCCAACAAAAACAGCCTAAGAAACACAAGTTCACCTAGATGAACTAAAAAGCAAGTTAACCTGAGATACTACCAAGTGCACCATATTGTGCTGGACTAGAAAGTCTATTTAATGTCCCTTTTGTTCCATTTCTCATCAGTTTATTACCCTACTTTGTCCACATATTGACTTCACTGGTGTAGACAAGTGAGCAAAAGGGTAACAGTTTGGGAGTCTCTATTTACTCACAGTTGGGCAGCGCTGCTCTGCCCATCTCTCTTTCTGAAAGCAATTCAGTCTGGGTGCTGCAAGACCTCTCCATAATGCGCACCAAAATGAGGGCAGTGAGAACAAACTGATTTTCTGAGGAAGCTCCCTCCTGACTGAAACTAAAACACCACCATGGATCATCCATCACTGGTGGCCTCCTTCCTTCCACACTGGGACCAGGACAGAGCAGGGTGGCCAAGGCTCATCCTGTCAAAAAGAGGTTTGGGATCCCACCCTCAGATTTCTTCACAGAGACATTAACAGTTTATGTCCCTTTCTGGTTTGAGGCAAACCCGCTAGAGTCAATGCGAAGGTTGCTGATTAAGGACTTCATGAACCACCCCACAGGAATTACAGTGAGAAGAGGCAGCCTCTGGTTTTATGTCTCATGCATCATTCCTGCCAAAGACTGAGTGTTCCCAGCTGGATGTATATTTTCCAGTGCTACGTCTAGTCCAGATATGAATTACTTGTTTGAAAGGGCTTCTATACTTAACAGAGTCCCTCTTTCATTAAACGTTGAGCAATCTAGGATCAGTAGATGTCTGATTACCTAAATTCATACAGATAACCTCTGGTCTACATTCAAGGGTACACCTTCATATACTTAATCACTTTCCAAACTAGCACAAGAGGGGAAGAAGGGCTCTGAGGGCTCAAATAAAATTCAGCATCTTTTTGACAAGCCGGTTTCTCACTTAGATTACAACTCCTTCTTTGAAGTCATAAATCAGAGGAGTCCTAGTGGAGTCATTTTTGCCTTAGAGAAGTTTTGAGTTTGGACCCAAAGGGAGTCCTTACAGCAAGTAAGGCAGACTATCCCTCGCAGTTAAAATATTGGAAGAAAAGACTTCAGGGTAGAAATTAAAAAAAAAAAAAGAAAAGAAAAAAAAGAGAGAGATGCCCCACTCTGAGGAACCTTATAAAATTGCAGCTTTCACATAACTGGTAGAGAGGCAAACAGGAAAATGAAAAAAAAGACTAATACGCTCACTCTTGCTGGTCCATGTCACCTTGCTGGAATGGATTTTGTGACAAAAGCCTTCCAAAATCAGGCTGCACTGACACTTTCTGTACACACTTGTGGTCTTCCAGCATTCCTAGGAATTATTCCTCACTCTCCAAGGGAAAATGATCTGCCTATTCTTTCTGCTTCAAATCTGCTGGCTTCACGTCACCCCTAAGTGCACTTTCATCCTCCTACTCTCTTGAAGTCTATGATGCAACAAGCTGGTTCTCAGCTTGGCTCTGAGGTGTGTTGATGAGGCCTTTATGTTAACCTTTTATGGTAAAACTGCACTCAGACCTGAGTTGGGGAAATAGCTATACGACCTAGCTCATCGTGGCTCTGCATACAGTGGAGACACAGGCCAGGAGTAGCATTTTGCCAGTGAAGAATGGCTATTCAGGAGCAAATTAATGACACTTCACTAATACCATCAGTTAGTTTCCCATTACAGATAAGCTGCACGCATAAGGTTTGGAGGGGCTCGCTTGTGACACCAGGTTTCCCAAGCGGTCCAGAGTGGAGGTGCAGCTCGCTGCCCGTACCCAGGCAGGCTCTCTGCTGCAGACAGGTTATCCTGCACCCTGATGGACATTTGTGAGACAGAGCCCTGTACCTGCCTAGTAGCACTGCTGGCACTGGGGATGGTGAGGGGTCCTGCGGATCAGCAGGACAAGGGTGGGTAATGCAGGTACCCCTCTGAAGACCCCACAGGAGCAGGCAAGGAACAACAGCTTATGAAACCTACGTTTTTCCCCTTGCAGACATCGCTAGCAGCATGAATGCTGGGGGACTTGTCAACAGCCCAGCATGGGAAAAAGTCCAGCATCTCCTGCAGATGGCAGCAGCCCCAGGCTGCCAAGCTCTTTGCCCTGGGATGAAGTTAAGCTTCCAGTGTGATCTGGCAACACAGGTGGCTTTACACCGCAACTATTCACCCACTCTTTATGCGTACAGTTCTACTTTCTTTGTTGAACTTCAGAGCACGCAACAACAACGGAATGAGATATTTCAGAGTTAGCTCTTGGGAAAAGCACTTTCCCACAAATAAATCCTTCCTGACAGGGCAGAGAAGTAAACCCGAATGTTTTGTCTTCTATTATTTTGCACTACATTGTGATGTATGCCCACGGATTTTACAGTAGCACTCTATTACAAACTATGAGCAGAAAATGATCATCAGTGATAATTCACCACCAATATATGATACTATAAAAGCTTTGCTTCTTCATCCAGAGAGATATTCCTGAAAGTATTTTTTGCTGGAGACTAATGTAAATAACAGAGCAAGACTCTTAACAACAAGGTGTGGAACAATGCTAGACTTCAAGGTTTGCTACACTTTACTACTCCTTCCGGCACGATAAATATTTAAAAAATAAACTACATGATTCTTCATTACTGAAGTCACTGCTATGTGACTGCAGTAAGTCAGCACATTAATGTCAGAGCCAAACAGGTGAAATATTACTGTATGAATGTTTTGATATTGCAGTTGTCAGACCATACTCTGTTTTCTAAAAACTGATGAGAACTAAATTTTGACATTTGTTATGCTTGCCTGCTTAGATATTGTGGGGGTGGGGTGGGGTTGGCTAATTCTACTCTGACTTTCACTTGTGCAAATTAAGCTTTACTTGACTGAGGTCTATCAAGTTAGCCTGGCCAATATTAGTAATAAAATATAACCACAAAGAAGCACATAGGGTTTTTTGTTTATGAAGAGTTATGGAAGAATATGCAGATTTTTTGAGGGTAAAAAGGAAGCAGGTCCCCTGCCTTCAAAGGAGTTGGGTTCATCTAGACAGAAGCTGAGGTGAAACACATGAACAATTTATCAGCTTACATTAAATACTTGTTTAAACCAGGAAAGACAACCTGGAGCCACAGCTCAAGACTGGAATTCAGGATGTTTGAATTCAATTTCTGCATTCACCACAGTCTGCCTGACCAGTACAGCTCTCTGCCAACTAAAGATAAAATATAGCCTTCTCCAGAGGAGAAGGAGAAGGAATCCTGTAAGATTTATGGATTTCTCAAGATAAGGCTCTCAGACTTATCTGATTTTTTTAAATGTGTATGATTAATAATAAAAGATTATCACAGTGGGCTTAAAATGCAGGTGGAATAGTGAGAATGTTGTACTATTAGAATCCTAATTTATGCTGGTTATGTGGCTTACTACTGCTAATTACTGCCCATAGAGGTCACAGATGTCATGGTATTACTGCTTGAGAGAAAAAACATGAGGCTCAGAAATGGCTGAACTGTCATTCAGGAGAATTTAGCTTTCCCTTGTAAAAAACACTGGTCCTCAGACCAACCCTCACAGGGAAAAGCAACATCCCCTTGACCACATAATCTGCTTCTTGTATCATCTCTAATTTCCATGAGTGGTCAGATCAAGTCAGTATTATAGAAATCTCTAGTTCAGATGGAATGATGATGCTGTCCAAAGAAAGATAGGGATTTAAAATGTGCCAAAGAACTGGGGCAGGCTCTAATAGCAGGAACTGATTGCCAATAGTCAGGCTGCAAAGAAAATCACTGAAGGTGAGCCTTTATTTGTGCAAATCTCTTCTCTTCCAAGCAATGGAGATGCAATCAGAGGCCCAGCTACCTGATTGAGTTACAGAAGGATGGATGACAGATTAGATGTTTGTGAAAGCAAAAAAGCATCCATGTGCAAAGTATCAAAGTGTATCACAAATAAATATTGAACACTGTAATAATATCAGTAAAATGAAAACACATTGTGGACAGGGGCATAGGGAAAGTACAAGGTTCTGCTTTTAGATTCTGAATGGTTTTGAAACAAAAAGTGAATGCACAACAACATCAAGAGATCCCTTGAGAGAAGTTTGAATTCCTTGTGATCATAACAGTACAAAAAATATTAATTCGAAGCCTTTGAAAGATTAACTGTAATTGCCACACAGCTCAGGAGCTTTTTCCTCTGTGTCATATCAGAACGCTGAACTCTGGATGCCAAACTTCACTTTTTCCCCAACACGCTCACCAAATGTTAGAACAGATGAATCAGTAATCACCTCAAAATGAGTAAAAGTGACAGTGGAGAAAGAGGTTTGACACATTTGCATGCACACAGTCTTCACTGTGATTTCGGGCAAAAGTTTAACAAAAAAGAATGTTGTGGTTTAACCCCAGCTAGCAACTAAGCACTGCGCAGCTGCTCACTCACTTCCTTCCCCCACCCAGTGGGACAGGGGAGAGAATTGGGGAAAAATAAAGCAAAACTCATGACTTGAGATAAGAACAGTTTAACAGGACAGAAAGAAGAAAATAATAATAATAATACCAATAATAATAATAAGATTTGGAATATACAAAACAAGTGATGCACAGTGCAATTGCTCACCATTCACCAGCTGATGCCCAGTTAGTTCTCGAGCAGCGATCCGCCCCCTCAGCCAACTCCCCCCAGTTTATATACTAGATGCGATGTCACACGGTATGGAATACCCCTTTGGCCAGTTTGGGTCAGCTGTCCTGGCTGTGTCCACTCCCAACTTCTTGTGCCCTTCCAGCCGCCTTGCCGGCTGGGCATGAGAAGCTGAAAAATCCTTGACTTAGTCTAAACACAACTTAACAGCAACTGAAAACTTCAGTGTGTTAGCAACTTTATTCTCATACTAAATCCAAAGCATGAGACTATACCAGCTACTAGAAAGAAAATTAACTCTATCCCAGCCAAAGACAGGACAGAGAAACACATATTTGTAGATGTACAGTGCTCATCAGTGCCAAAAGAATGAAGTATATGATTGCTCGGTCTTCCAAATTCACCCTCGCTAGAATGCTGCCACTGGGAACGCAGGGCAGCTGGAAGGAGAACATTACCCTGGAAGAGGATAAAATGCTGGGGGTTCGCTATTACATGCTGTTGTGGTTGTGTCCTCCTCAAAAGCTGCAAGAAGTCATCATGGTCACCCTTTTTAGTGACCTAGTGAACTTTGAGCAAGGGTCTGTATTAAGCTCACTATACTCCTCATGGCTACCCTTGCCTTTATTCACACTTTTTATCTTGCTTTCCATATGTGCAACCAAGAAAAGATAATCTTGTATACAGTCTTCCTACTAATCTCGTCTCAAATAACCCTCAATGAACAAGAAATGTACTGTTTCTTCACATTGTCATTAATATGATTTTTAGGCGCTACCAACACAGTTTAGAGGGCTTTGCTGACTTATCCGTACTTCAGTACCTGAAGGTTCACAAGAAATAATTTGCAGAAATAAATATATCTTCCCACCTCTTTCATACACATTGTCTTTGAAATAAGGTAAGCAAAGATTAATATTAAATTGTTTAAAACAGAAAGTATAGCAAGTAGAAAGGGAGTCTTAAAGATCCTGACTGTCATTAACCCAAACAACAACGGTGCAACACCAGGCAATCATGCAGGTTGAGTAACTCTTTTATGTTGGCAGAGTTCACTCAACCTAGCTACATGCAGCAAACAATGGAGAAACCAATGCCAAAACTCAGTTTCAGGGCTCCCCAGAGCAGTCATGGCAAGAGCACACACTAAATGTTTGTAGCTGCATTACTTTTGGCAGCTGACCCAAGACATTAGCAAAACAAAGGTCCAAACAGTCTGATAACTTTAGTAGGTGATTTGTGGAAACAGTTTCCTTTGAAATTGGAATATGCTCTTGACAGGAAACAGGTAGATATCTATGTCCAGGGTTATTAATTGTGGGTGGTAATGGGTTTAACTTTCACAAAATTAATACAGCGATTTATCTGTGCCCTCCAACTGAGAACAAAGTTTCATACTACTCTCCCCGAAGAGAGTGGTCAAAGTGTTACTAGTCCTTTCATGAAATACTATAATGTCATCCTCACTGTAAGCCTGAGAGCTCTCAGATTTCAGCACATCAACACAATCACTGCAGATCACAATTTACATAAGCTCATTGTGATGGATTTTGTGACTTACTAAAGCAAGGCCTAGTGAGGTCTGTCCTTTTGCATGCATACCCACTGTACCTAACCAGCAATGATGGAGCAAATACCAGTTTCTTATACGTCTTATCTTGTATAGCACTACCATAGAGTAGAGAGAGGTGCACACTTGATATTTAGCTGAGATGAGACAGGAATCCAGAAAGGTATTTCAGGTAAAATATAAAAAATTAAGAGATTTACATATCAGAGAATTCATCTGCAAGCCACAAAGATTAATCAGTTTGAGTAGACAATGTTGTTTCTGCATGTGAAACAAGGAGTTTGAATGTTTAATGTCATAATGTTACTACAGACAGATGCCAGCGAGGATGCAGACAAGGTCAGTAAAGCCTGACTGGGATAAAGCGGGCACAGACAACACAGTGACAACTTACCTGCTCTAGTGCTGTACAGCTCAACTGCATTAAAGGCTTGCAGGGCTATTAAGGACTCGAAAACAACACCTTTAGAGGAATGATATTCCATAGGGGGGCATCGAATGAAGGCAACATCCCTTCTAGACTGATGACTATCAAAAGTTGATTGTATGGATGACAGGCACCACTAGATGTTATGTTTTCTGCTTGCACATTTACACTATACAGGAGCAAACTTCACGCAAATAACTACATTAGAGGTTTGCAGAGATTCAGAAAAACTTGTTCGTTTAGATACTGCCTAGGTTGCCAGACTGGTGCCCAAAAGGAAGACTGCAATTAAGGGCATCAGAGAAAGGAATGAGGGAATGAATGAGTCCTGAAGACATCATGGTACATCTGGTGTGCCTGCTGAAATGCTAGGGTATGGATTACATAGATTAATCATGCCATCCTTCCTCACTCTGAAATATACTGACCACATAGTATGTCAGGTGTCAGTAATATAGTACATCTGGAGTAAAGAATGATTTAGTGTAAAACAATCATCAGGTTCTTCTGGACAGATGGCTACCAGTCCTTGCAGAGAGGATGGAGGGTTAGAAAAATCAAGTACACCCACACACATTGAAGTCAGGAATGGCAAATAGCTACACACATCTGAGTGAATTAATTGCCTTCTGGCTGCAGACAAGAAACAAAGGTAGGCACCCATTCCCCTACACTGCCCATTCCTTGTTTGTTCAAAAGTCCAGGATATGGCAGTGCTGTGCCAAAAAATGGCAAACATGCATCCTCATGAAGGAGCTGTTGAACCAAAGTTTATTCTGTGTCAGTACTCATAAACATGTGAGATCTTAAACGAAGAGATTGTTCTTTTATGAATGTGAAGTAAAAGTAAATCCCTCAATACAAGCTCCCCAGTTGTGAACTCCCCTGGACTTTCACTTTGGCTACAGATGTCACTTTCAGCCTCTACGTAATAGGGAGCTGAGGCAAACTCTGGGCTAGCTAAGCATCACAAAGACTTAAGAAAATTTAGATTTAATTCAAATGTTGATGACTTTAGTTCTAAATAGAAAAAATCTGTTAGACTTTTATTGATCGCTCCTATTCCAGCTAATAGTTTGCTATATATACTCAGATGAAGGAAACTAGAGTCCAGCTGAGTGATGCGGAGAAAAAAGAGGTAGAGAGATAAAGGAGAGAGCTGAAACTTCCATGAAAACTGAAAGGAACCTAAGCTGTCTTACAAAGTGCACAAGTTTCTCAATAACGAGGTCCAAAGTTGCTCTCCTTCACACCGTTGCAAAGCGTGGGTAAGTCCAGAAAGCCAACTGAGGCATGATAGCAGCATAGAAACTATCATAAACTAGGTGTAAATTAGTCCAACTGAAATAGATATACAAGTACTCAGGAAAATGAACAGAGAAGGGTTTGCGAGTAACATTGAATGCTTAAATAATCAGCTTTTTAATAACTTCTGAGATGTGAGATTGTCACCGATTTTAAACAGAAAAATTTTCCCATGGTTTTGTGCTAAATTAACAGCTGTTGCCTTTACCTCCACTGAGACAGAGCATGCTGGAAAATGAGAACAGAAGGTGTTACTCAGAGCTGCAATGGTATGCCTCCCATTTGATCTTGAGAAGCTCCTGTGTATCTAGTGCAAGCTGCTCAACAAGGTTCCTCTTGAGGAAAAAACTGAAAATACTGTATCTCTGCTCACAGGTTTTCCACCAGTGAATCTCACTTAACTTACAACCCCACTCCCCCTGGCCCCCTCAAGAAAAGAATTAGCATTGTCTTAGTTCTACAAGCGGAGGCAAAAACAATGACTAAGTGACTCCGCGGAGGCTGCCAAAGGAGACTATATGGCTGCAGAATTCTGGCTCCATCGGTATCTGGGCCATGTGCCCTGCAGGCTGTGCTTCCTGACCTGGCACTACACCAGAAGAGCACAGCAATACAGACTTTTTACCCATAACAGAGTACAGTAAGAGGGACCCAAAAGAAGGAGCCAAGCTCAGTTACCATTTGTTCAGTAGGCAAAGGACACTGATGTGAATGACAGCAAGCTCATGTTGTCTTAGCCTCTGCTGCCAAACTGGCTAAAGAAGAGCTGTGCTCTCCTTCCAATCGGAAGGAGTGAGAGTCCAGTCATAAAAATGATGTGGCCATTGCTACTTGAAAGACACACAGGTCTAAACCAGAAATCATGCTGTATAACCATGCTTTAATGGCAGGTATCTCCCTCAAAGGTTAGAGCCGGGAGAGAAACCTCAGTAAAATGAGAGGCAGGATTCTCAGACAGGATATTCTATGAAAGCTTATGTCCTTGTGCTCACTTTGAATTGGGGCTACTTTACCCTGTTCCATGACACGGAGAAGGAAGAAATCTTTTCTGAGCAGAAGACTGAATTTCCCATGTCTGAAGTAATAGGATGTCTGCATTGAACTGTATCTTCAAGTGTTTCTTTACCACACATACAAGAAGAAAACTCATGCTACACATGGACACTTCTTTGATACCTATATTAAAGCCTTTCAAGCTCAGTGTGGGAAACTACTGTTTTATAAAAGACTGTCAGCTGCTGCCACACCAAATAGGATATAACAGACAATCAACAGCCTTTGAAAACCTTTCATCTGAAGATACGTATTGATAGAAATCACTGTGAACTGCAGTCTTGGACTAGAACTGCCAGAACTGACCTCAGAATCTGTGCAGAAGTTTATTTCTACATACCCAACACTTCAACTCCATTAAAACCACCAAAAATTATGACCTGGCCTGGATGCTGCAGAAAATCCCAGCACTAAAGCAAAAGCAAATGTCCAATTTTTCAAGACGGGTAGGAAGGAAGACCCTGGTAATTACAGGCCTGTCAGTCTCACTTCAGTGTCTGCTAAAATTATGGAGAAGGTTATTCTGGGAGTTATTGAAAAACACTTGGGAGACAATGCAGTCATTGGTTGTAGCCAGCATGGGTTCACATGGGGAAAGTCCTATTTAACTAACTTAATTTCCTTTTATGACAAGGTCACCCAACTAGCTGAACAAGGGAAGCCAGCAAATACGGATTTTTTTTGGCTCTTAGCAAAGCTTTTGATACTGTGTAGTAAGTGGGGTTACATCAGGCTGGCAGCCCATCACCAGCGGGGTACCCCAGGGCTCAATTTTAGGGCTAGTGCTCTTTAATGTTTTTATAAATCATCTGGACACAGGAATCAAATGTACATTAAGTAAGTTCACTGATAATACTTAATTAGGAGAAGCTGTGGATGACCTCGAGGGTAGAGAGGCCTTACAGAGAGATCTAGATAGACTAGAGAGCTGGGCAATCACCAACCATGTGAAATTTAACAAGAGCAAGTGCTGGCTTCTCCACCTGGGATGGGGTAATCCTGGTTATATGTACAAACTGGGGGACAAGAGGTTGGAGAGCAGCCCTGCAGAAAGAGATCTGGGGGTTTGGGTTGATGGCAAGTTGAATATGAGTCAACAGTGTGCCCTGGCAGCCAAAAGGGCCAACCGTGTCCTGGGGTGCATCAAGCACAGCATCGCTAGCCCGTCGAGGGAGGTGATTGTCCCACTCTACCCTGCACTGGTGCGGCCCCACCTTGAGTACTGTGGGCAGTTGTGGGCGCCTCAGTATAAGAAGGACATCAGACTACTACAGTGTGTGCAGAGGGGGGCAACCAAGATGGTGAAAGGCCTCGAGGGCAAGACTTGAGGAACAGCCGAGGGCATCAGTTTGCTCAGCTTGGAGGAGAGAAGGCTGAGGGGTGACCTCCTCGCAGCCTACAGCTTCGTCACGGGGGGCAATGGAGGGGGAGCTGCTGATGTCCTCTCTCTGGTGGCCAGTGATAAAGCACAAGGGAATGGAATGAAGCTGTATCAGGGGAAGTCCAGGTTGGACGTTAAGAAAAGGTTCTTCACTGAGAGGGTGGTCGGTCACTGGAACAGGCTGTCTAGGGAAGTGGTCATGGCACCAAGCCTGTCAGAGTTCAAGGAGTGCCTGGATGAGGCTCTCAGTCATAAGGTTTAGTTTTAGGTAGTCCTGTGGGGAGCAGGGATTTGGACTCCATGATCCTCATGGGTCTCTTCCAACTTGAGATATTCTATAATCCTATGACTCCATGGAGTTCCTCTACATCATGGTGGTAGCCTGAGTCCCTTCCCTCTGCCCACACATGCCACTCTCTCCTCTCTCCCAGTGACATTGCTCTGTAGAAAGGAGAAATTCTCTGCCCAGCAATCTCTGATTCCTCCCAGAATCTCACCTGTTTTTTCAAGTCTTGCCTCAAAACCTGCAGGCCATGTGCACTTCCACAAACCTGGCCTGGAGCTGGTGGAAATCCCTAAGGCAGTTGGAGTGGAGATCCAACCCCACAGTTTGCTCACTCTGCCTATGCCCTTGTATTTCCTTCAGATTTGTTACTGTTCTGGCATATTCTGTAAGCTTGGATGATCCACCTGACACAGCAGTGGGATGCTCTGCAATCTCTAAACATACAGACCACAGCCCAGCGTCCTCAAATTCAAGTCAGACTTAGAATATTTATTTTTTGTAAAATAACACCACCAATTAATTTCTGTGTTTTAAAAAAACGGGAATGGATTTCCATTGATTTTAGGGCAAAACAGTAATTTTGTTTGAGACAGCTGAAGAGGACTTTTAAAATGGCTATTCAGAGAACCTGGAGCAATACCTTCGACAGGTAATTTCATTTTACACCAGGGAAAGGAGGAGCTGTTCCTCTGCAGCCAGTAAATTTCAACTAGTGTACAACAGGTGTACCTGAGAGAGAAATAAGGTGCTGTGTTCTTTGAACAGGACCTGAGTCTGGTGCCATAGCAAAAATGAAGGCTTCTGCAAAACAATTTCCAAACCCATGTTTTCACCAACTGCTCCAGCTTTCAGGAAGCATAAGTGCTGGTAAAACCTTGACAGAAAGTCTCCAACATCTGTTTTGTGTGGTCTATGTCATTTCTAACACACTCTGCATAATGTAAGCCAAAAAAGGAAAGGGCCGGGGAAGAGATTTACAAACAACTCCCTCACTCCTATACTAAATTTGTCCTTCCTCATGCAAAAGAAAAGTCAGTTTTCCACTGCTTCTACTTTTGTATTAAATTTACAACCTGAAGTACTATGGAAAAGTCTGGTTAGCAACATGGCAATACAGTCTGACAATATAAACAGCATGGAAAGATCATAAGCTGCTCTAGGAGTCCATTTAGCTTAGAGAATTGCAGGCAAGTTTTGGCTATTGCAAGAGAGTCACCTTGCTTTGCCAGCATGGAAGTCCTTAAGCCACAGAAAACCTTTTGATAGGAAAAAAAGTCAAATGGAGTAAGTTATACATCAGGAAAAATTTAAGTTTCCTGGTGAACTCTTCCCTGTATAAAAGAATTCCAGCCACAAGGAAGCTGCCAGAAATCCTGAAATTCTTAACAGCTTTCCATTTCTGGAAATGGAAAAATGGACAATCAGTCATCTTTCACTGCTGATAGGTGATGGGCTTCCATATTTCCAGAGTTGTAAAATAAGAACACAACCAGCCCTTTTGGGGAGAGATTAATTTCCTAGTCCATCCCTCCCTGTGGTAAAATGCCTTACGTATTTTCATCTGTTTTATCAGACTTTAACCAGTAGTAAGTTTGAACCGGATCCTGAGTAACCAACAGCTTTTCTTGGTCAACATTGTCTGATCACAAGAACAATAACTTACAATAACTACCATGTCTATAACTCGGATGGGTTCTGTTAATTTAACTGTGGAAAAAGCACACATTTCTGGTGAAAACTTTGAGCAGGCTTACTTTCTGCAAGCAGATACACATATTGAACATCAAAGCAAACTTATTAATAGCGTGTTCATCGTAGGGCCTCTAAGCAACAGCCAAAGAATACTGCAGCTACCATCTCCTTTTTTTTCTTTATTGACTTGATTTTTTTCGAAGTGTGTGAATGGCAAGAGAAAAAAGAGGCAGGTGAACTTTGCATTTAAGTATATGACTTTGTTTCTACCACGATGCTTGCAGTGGCTATCCATATTACTGTTGCATGTACCTATTTACTCTCTAGCGCTAAAAGCACACAACAATGACAGTTGGTAGTCACTGTTGCTATGCTCTTTCTCATGAACATTTCTATAAACCTCCCTGAGATCTCTTTTTAAATGTTAATCAACTATTAGAATATATGTTTCATGAGGCACAACGAACAACCAGAACTTTAGAAATTTTTTGCATGTCTCTCATCAAGCAAACATGGATATGGAATTTAAGAAAAATTATTTCTTTTGGTAAGATATTTAGCTAGCATACAAGTTACCATTTTATCCCTTCTTAGAAAAGGAGAGCAGCAAGTTTAGAACTCACAAAATACATTAAGACTATGAGTACTTCTTCAGTTACAAAACAATATTTTTAATGCAGGTACCGCACAAAAGCCCATACATTATGAAAGAGGTCACAGTAGGTAATTGTGTGTCCTTCTAGGCTTGAAACTTATTTTCAAAGCCACTTAAGCAATGTAGATACATATCTTCCCTTTGAAACCTGTTACCACAGATTATTTGCCTTCAATATTTAGAAGCTTTTTAAAAGAGAGTGTATTTCTTGGGGACATGCCAGTGTCCTAGCATTACATCCTAGCATTACAACCTAGTACTACTTTACTGCCGTTCATTCACAAGGGACACCAGCCTCCAGAGTATGGTCCCTTCACCTTGTCCCAGCACTAGCAGTACTATTCTTTCTGCCAACCTCTACTGGGCTGCAGCATGTCAAACTATTCAGTTACAAACTGATTGTTTGAGCACTTAAATAAAGAGTAGTAAAAATTATGGAAGTATCAGTGACATTCCACACATAAAATTTGCTTGAAATACTTTCTCTTGTAGCCAAAATTTTACTAAAGAGCCATGTACTTAGTTAAAAGTTTCTGGTTCTGCCTTCAGCCAGCTCTGTCTCGGTATGGTGTGATGCCTATATTTTGCAAACCTGGGTGCTGGAATTTAAGGACTTTTGCTCATCTTGCTTTCCCAAAAGCTTTAGAGAAACCTAAGATACTTCCAGATTACACAACTTCAAATGAGGGTACATATGCACAGAGTGAATTTCAGATACTTATCGACAGCCATCTGTAACAATCTGAATGCTAGAGCCCTTTTGGCAGAAAGAAATTGAGGCCTTCAGGGTGTGTAAACTAGGAATTTGTAAGAATAAAGAATAGAATTCAACTCTCAAAAGCTTTAGGTACATTTTTAAATACCAGTTTTTACTACAGTCAGATAACTAAATCAGCAAGCACTGTTAGCTTTTAGAGGGAAAAAATACGTTATTTTAATTAAAACTGCCACAATATTTTCTATGTTTTCTTTCCTGAAGCCTGCAACTTGTGTACTTCTTACGAGGCATTAACTTGTGAAGCTTTTTCTTTAGGAAACTATGTACACATAAGCACAATACAGCTAGAACAGAAGCCAAAGCATACAAGGCAGAGCACCTGGCACCAAGTGGCTAAGTCAGAGCAGCCAGAGCATCACCTTGCACTGCATTCAGTTGTGGACAGAATAGTTAGCAAAAGCCCCACTGCAGAGAAAGTTGAAAACACAGGTGCAGCAGCAGCACCTATGAGAAAGTCACAGCTATTGGTGACTTGTGATTATCCACGGCCACTGGCAGCATGACAGACAATCCAATACAGAAGGTAACACATGGTGAAGAGAACAACCCCTCGAGAAGCAGTAAAACGTCACATCCATGGATGTCCCATGTTGTGCACAAGGCCACCGTCCAGGGCTCAAATTCATCAGGAGATCAGAATGAGTGACCTCTGCCCTGAGGTCTGTGCTTGTCATTCTGCACTGGGCTGGAGGGGTGGGCTCCTTGGATACAGTACAAAGCACGCCTGTGTCAGGCAAGAGAAATCTCAGAAACCAGTATCCACCTGCTATGCCTATCCTACATGGTAAAGAAGTTCTAGATGATGTATCGTTGAGCAGTGTGGTTCTGTCCTGGCAGCCAACCCACCCAGTTGTCCCATGACTGCTGCCTTTACCAAAAATTACCAATGTGTTTTACTTAAAACTGGTGGGTTGGCTGGCTTGTGCCTACCCAGGTGGAGCCACACTCACTGCCCTTTCGTTTTCTCTTGACAGACAGATTGCCTGGCTTTCTGAAATGCATGAGGTCATGTTAAAATGGTCATACAGTTTTGTGTTCCTTCTTATTTCTACATGCATCTGTCAAACTTTGCAAATTGCTGGCATACCCTACTGATGGGAATTTTAATTGCTCCATTTTCCTTTTCCCTAGTCTGTACAATTGCTTCCCATATGATCACTTCCATGTAGAAAAATGCAAATTATTCTGGAAATTTAATTCAGGAAGTCTAATATAATCACCGATGTCTTAGTGCAGTTTATATGCATTCCTGATCAAATCCCTAGGCTGACTCCAGAGTGTAGGATAACACCTTTTTGTTGACACAAGGCTTTATACACAGTGTTCCTAAACACTGTAATTGACAAAGCACACCAATATATTCAAAGCAGTTTCTGCAAACGATAGGAAACATGAAGAGGCTCTTCTCCAGGATTTTTCTGTTTTGAAGAAGCAGGCTGTGAACACAAAAATAATTTGTGAGCACAGTAAACACCTCCTCCAGCCCTTCTGACAGCCAACTAGGATCTCAGAGGCTGTACCTTGTTCATTCACGTTGAAAACACAGCTCCTGCAGGTTTCCCATCAGAAAAGTCTCTGCAGTAGTCAGCTATGTGGAGGGAAACAAGCTGTAAGCTGAGAGCAGATGCTCTCAGATGTATAAAGAGATGTGAGAAAGATGCTGGGGGCCAGAAGCAGCAAAGAGGAACACCTGAAACTAGAAGGAGGAAATGTGCCTAGAGGGAGGCTGAGGAGAAACCACGCAGGAAGACAATAAAGGCGCTGTCTGGCCTTAGACAATAGGACAGACAGTGTAGAGGGATATCCGTGGATTGGAGGGAATTACGGAAAGGAAGAGGATACCCAGGGCTTAAGTGGGAAGGAAGAAGCATGGGAGAAAGGAGAAGTGGTGTCAAAGTGCCAGGAAGAACAGCCCCTTTGGAAATTCGGATTTTGCTTTTAGCTATCAATTTAATTCAATAACTACACAACTTGCACTAGTTGTAGAACAACCTGGCAAAATATACGCTGTGTCTCTGCATGCTAAAGCCCCCTGATACTTCTCTATTAACTTGCCGGTACATGAACTCATAATAGCTCACTAGCCAGAGGTAACCAGTCCCTTTAAAAACCAAATATAGCAGATTGAAAGTACATCTGTGTGTGACCTTTTCACACTAAGTAATGTGCATAATAAGATTTATAATAAAAATATACGCGAATGTTTGAAATCTGACATCCTTCATTCCTGGCTTTTGGCTTGTGCAAAGCTGGCCATCAGACAGACGTGAAAGCCTGACCAGTGGTGTTTACTGGGAATGCAAGTGCAAATCTTAAGCTAACCAAATGTCACAAATGAATGAACTTCTGCCATCTTGCATACTGAAAGAACTATTTTGGTAATGACCTTGTGATTACTTTTCCATAAATATGCCTGGAAAGGCTGCTCTCAAATTGTGGAGTTTGAAGTTTTCTGATGTAATATTCCTCTCAAGCACTACACATAATACTTAGATCCTTTAACAGTGAACCAAAGGTGCAAAATGAAGCATTCAAAAGCAAGGAAACACTGGAATTACCATTGCCTGTAGCAGATCAGTCCAGCCCTGTTGCTGATGTGGAGTATGGTGTAGTTTAACTTAAAGAATCAAACACCAAAATTTCCACAGGTAAAGACTCACTTGAGAGCCACAGTTTCAAAGAATCCAGATCTTTTACTTTTCCTTGTTTGTTTTGGAACTGTCGGCAAGTTTTGCTGCAAACAGGTCATTAAAAACAGCTGCAGGCACATCACGGTTACTGATGTGGATAAGGAACCAGCATGTGGGAATAAGTGGCAATAGCACACAATATTTGGACTGCAGCATCTTGGACTCAGTCTGTAGTTTGTCTCTGTGAGCTAACAACCAAGCCTCGGCAAGCCCAAGTGACCTTAGGCCAGGTAACCTCTTCTTGTGTGTCTGCCCATATTGAACACCTCAAGGGAGCTGAGCCTCAGGCACATGGGGAAATCTGGAGGTTTAACATTAAGTTTTATCAAGCCATGGTGGAATGGATCACACTGGCTGGATTTGTTTTACTTCTCATCAAAGAAAACACCTGCATTTTCCTCTCCTTACATTCTTCAGAAAGAGGTTTTTGCCAGTGGTGAAGTTACTCTGCAATATTTGAATGCACTGAAAATAGAAAATTCATAAACGTATCTAGCACTGACATTTTGTGCTTGTTAACATGCTAAACATCTACTATGGTGAAGATTAATTTATGGCTACAGGGTAAAAACCATCTTTGTTTCTCTGGCTAGCACAGCTTATTTTCCATTAAAGATACCACAAAACATCTGCAAGAGCTGCTGAACTCCACATTTTTTGGTCAATATTTACATAGGCTTTTCACTGAAAACAAGAATTCTTTCTGCATTGTGCAGTATCAGTTCCAGTCCTTTCTTCGCTTTTGCTGCCTCTGTCACAGAAAACATGCATTCACATTTAACTGAAGTTTGTTGGCAGGAAAAGTAATTCTAGGAACAGAATGAAACATTTGCCTGAACTGAAAGGCAATATGTAACAAATGCAAACTCCTTTAAGCAACAGCTCTACCTGCTTCAATTTTTCTTCCAAAACAAATGGTCTTGAAAGACTGTCAAAGGAAAGTACATCACTGAACAATGGCCAGGACTTACAGAGGACTTGCAGGTCAGCAGCCAACCAGACCTACCAAGCCACAAAACTGCTTTACATGCAATGCTTTGCAATGCCTGCTTTCTCACTGTGAGCTGTGGTAAACGATTCCGTTCAAAGTATGGAGCCCAGTATCTCACATTTATCCAACAGTAAGCAGTAGAAGTATTGGTGACTAACATCGGCCTGCTGCCATCTTCTGGTGAAAAGTTCAGGACATTAAACAACCGCAAATACAATCAATTCTGGCTTGCTCCCTTTATCCTGGGCTTTTATCTCACAGTAAGGCAATGAGCTATTACCTGTGCAGTAATATTACTTAGAAAGAAACAATCAGGTTAGTCATCTCACAGGAGTAAGGAACCTTTCCACAAATCCCCTTTCACGGACCCTTTACCACACCTGCAAGAATCTGGATAGTGACTGTGAGAGGAACAAAGTGGCTTCAGCATTAAGTAGTAGCTATGATTTTACTTGGAAAAATACACCAGTCCAACAACAATAAAATATACTTCAGAAGCAATCTATTTGTAGGCACTGTAAATAGGAGAGACAATGCACAAATGAAGTCAGAAAAGGCAGAATTTGACTCTAAATGGGCAAAACAAGGTTACGTTAACCAAGCCAGAAATGCGAGAGTATAAAACAGATGCCACCCCACTCACTTCTACCAGTTAGTCTGGACTCTCACCTGTTCTTTGCACTAGGCATGCACAGCTGGGAAATGTTCCTCACAGACTGACACAACGCAGGACATGACAAACCAGCACGTGATGGTTCCAAGGGGAGATACAGGATTCACATGCCCAAGTAATTTCTTCCCATATTTGCAAAGAAGAGTGGCAAATCCTTCACCGCAATGTGTCCAAACTAATGGTGAGCATAAGAAACACAGATGAGAAAATTATCTTCAGTCCACTGTGGTGTTAATGTTGATGTTTATAATACTCAGCAGAAAGATGACACCAATTTGCAATCCTATAGTCCATTTAAATCCAACCATAACTAGCTCTTGATGAACTGAGGCTGACTCACATAAAAAAAATATTACTGAGAGAGCCACTATTTCAAACATTTAGATGAACATGCTCACAGTAAGATTACTTGGAAGGCAATGCTGCCATAGTTCTACTGAGTGTCAAACATTGCTAGGGGTACAACATGAACATGCAGGTCTGCAAATTACTCTGGCAGACCAAGCAACAAAAAGTCAGATGCACAATTTGCAGAATGCTTCACAAAGCTGAAAAAAAAAAAATAAAAAATACAGTACTCATATGCAGTACAGTTGTTCCTTTCCTTAGGGAACAGGAAATACAGACCTCCTGGTGCACTCAAAAATAAGCTTCCCCACAGCCTGAAAAGCAAAGACTCTAGGAAGAAAACTGAAAATGGATTGAAGGTCACAAGTTCCCAGCTGACTTCAGAAACCAAACATCTCTACCAGTAGCTATCTTCAAAACCCTGCCAAGAGCAACTATTTGTGCCACCGTAACAACAATCCAAAGTTGTAATAGAAAGAGACAGAGAAGGTACTGATGGAAATAATCCATGAAAATAGGTTGATTTTTAGATGCGCTTTCCTGTTAACCTGTCTTCAAACTTCCCCTTTTTAATAGTTTAAGGTTTTAATGTTTTATTTGATGTTCCAGCATTTTATGCTCCTACAATGCCATGTTAATACCTCTGAAACAAGTAACACCAGAACATCTGGTATCACAAAAACTCCCTTCTCAATCCACTTGCATTACAATTCAGTTAATAGA
The DNA here is from genome assembly GCF_964188355.1 of Buteo buteo. Lineage (NCBI taxonomy): Eukaryota > Metazoa > Chordata > Aves > Accipitriformes > Accipitridae > Buteo > Buteo buteo. Next base: position 38,110,026 of record NC_134204.1, read on the forward strand.
AATTTTGAAATAATGTGTAAAAAAGGTTGATTTTGTACTCCTACCTATGCAATAATGAAAGAAAATACCGCCAAAGCATTAAACTGTAAGTCCTCGATGAAGTCAGGCTTTTCTAACCATTAACACTCCCCAGTATTTGAGAAACAGTGGTTGCAAGAAACATTAACTGATGATTAATACTGATTTCCAAATCTAAACTTGCTAAGCAGCAGGGAGAGGCCTTAGAGACAAATGCTGAGTAAAGCTTACTCTCCTGACCAGCATTACCACAGAGATTGTTCCTCCTACTGCAGAAAATCTTCCTGAAAAAGCCAGCCCAGCTGGCCAAGCCCCAGGAAATCATTCTTGGCTCACACCAATGGTTTGCCTCTTTCTTCAAGCTCAACAGCTTTGATTTGCAAGAACCAGCTGTTCATGCTCCCTAAGCACCTAATTATATTGAAGAGTGAGGGTGTGACCTCTGAATCTTAGTCTCAGCCCTGGCCTTTACTGGTGTGACCAGCTTTCAGCAATCCCAGGTCCCTGAGATCAGTCAGAAAGCGTGGGACAAGGCAGACTTACCCTTGGTGGAGGAGGAGCAGGTTAGGAAACAGAAACGGCATACTCGGGTCCATGGAGCGCCCACAAGCACTGAGGGAGTTGGCCCATGTCACTGTGAGGCCATTCTCTTTATCACTGAAAGGTTATGACAGTTGGGGGGAGGTTCCTTAGGGCTGGGAGGAAGTAAATGTCACTCCTGTATTCAAGAAAGGCAAGAAGGATCTAGGGAACTACAGGCCAGTCAGCCTTAGTCCCTGGAAGATGACAGAGCAAATAATCCTGGAAAACCAACTCCAAACACTGGCATCAAAAGGGCTGGAGGAGGTCATCTGGAGTCATCAACATGGATTTATGAAGGGGAAATAATTCTTAAGCCAAACTGAAAGGCCCTCTACAATGAGAACACTGGCATGGTAGACGAGAGGAGAAAAGTACATGTTGCTTAGCTTGACTTTGGTAAGACTTTTGACACTGTCTCCCATAACATCCTCATCGACAAACTGATGGAAGTATGGGCTAGAGAAGCAGACAGTGAGGTGGACTAAATAATGCATGAGCTGCTGGATTCAGAGGGTTGTGATCAGTGGCACAAAGTCCAGCCAGAAGCCAGTCACCAGTGGTGTGCCCCAGGGCTGGATAATGGGGCAAATGTTATTAAATATCTTTATGAATGACCTGGATAATGGGGCAGATGGCACCACCAGCAGGTTTGCAAATGATACAAAACTGGAAGAAGCGGTTGATAGACCCACTGTGTGCATTGCCATTGAGAGGGGCCTCAACAGGGTGAAGAAACGGGACAATGTGAATGTCACAAAATTCAACAAAGGGAAATGCAAAGTCCTGCAATTTGGAGAGGAATAACCCCAGGCAGCAGACAGTCTGGTGTCCAAGCAGCTGGAGAGCAGTTTGTCAGAACAGGCCGTGGTGGTCCTGGGAGACAAGTTGGCCAAGAGCCAGCAACGTGCCCTTGCGGTAAAGGCCAGCAGCACTCTGGATTGCATTGAAGGGAGCATTGCCAAGGGAAGCGGTACCTCCTCTACTCCACACTGAGGAAGAGGCATCTGAACGCTGTGTCCAGGTCTGGACTCCCCAGTATGAGACATGGACATACTGGAGCAAGGGGCCACAAAGACACTAAAGGACTGGAACATCTCTCTTACAAGGAGAGACTGAGAAAGCTTGGAGGAGAGAAGGCCCAGAGAGATCTTGTCAAGATGTATAAATACCTCGTGGGGCTAGGCACAGAGGGAGTAAAGCTGCTCTTAGTGGTGCCCAGTGACAGGATGGGTATGCCATCCACAGAAGCAGGTAAGAAGTAATTCAAAACAACCCTTGCCACACCACCACCCAAGAAAAATATAGGCAGTATCTATGCCCCCATCCTCCACAGTGACTTCTTTCTTCTACATATTAATTCCTTTTACAGCACTTTTTTATTATATTGATACAAAAACATGAGTTAAGCAGGACTGGGAAGTTACCCATAAGGAATGACAATACACGTATTTCTGTATCCCTCCATACATGCATATATACTCACAGATCCATAAATGTCACTTAGCAGTTAGCACTTGTGTGGTAAACATCCATACTGAGAATTACTGAGTACTGAGCATCCTGGAATCATTACAAAATTTGTGGCTCTCACACGGGACCCATAGGCCGGTAGCCTGGTCACTGTTGCTTGTAGTGTGTTAGCTAGACCAGCTAGGGCAGAAGAGTCTCTCCCTAACATCTCAAAGTTGTGATGGAACAGGTCATCTTAATTTCAAAAATTATGTATTTCATAGCCTCTACTTCTTCTGCCTCTCACAGCTGATGATAGTCTTTTCTCAATCCACACCATTATAGACCGTACAGAATGCATGAATGACACATTAAAACTGTATCTTTCTGCCTTTATGGAGAATAAACATATGTTTTCTATTCACGGTCATTCCTAGCACAAAGCAGAAATCTTCTCTCTCAGCTAGTGCTACCACTGGCCACAATGAACAATTCTAAAAGCAGCAGTTACACAACTAACAAATGGGACTTGCTGTTCATTAAGTCTTCTAATTGAGATATTTTCTCCCATTATTTGCAGAAATCCACTGACAGAACTGTATTTGCATTTGTCAATGCTCAGTGAACTACTAAGTCAATTGTATGTCGTTTAGCTTGACTTTTCAATAAAAATAGCCTGAAGTATGTTCAGTACAGACAGAACATATCCAGAGCAGACTGCAAAGTTACCTGTTATCCTGCAAAAGTTATAGCAATCTATATTTTGTTATAGCTACACATCATTTGATATGCTACTACCAAACATTATACCATTTGATATTATACTTGGAGCAAAGATACTCCAGACACTTCATCATACCTTTACAAGCAACGTGTATATGCTTTGGTAAGAAGAGAACGTTAGTATAATCTTCCAAAGTAGAAAAAAAAAAAGACCAAAGAGTATAGTTTGTAAACCTGTCCTTTTGGAACTCACCTGGTAAGGATGGGCACACCTAAACCATGAAATATTGACTGCTCTGCAGCGTTGCACTAAATTACAGCATACTCTCTTTTGGAGACGAAAGTGAGGTATTTGCACTGTGTACTTCACCTAATGATAATCCAGTTCACCTAACTTCAGAAGCCCAAATCCCTTTTTCTTAGGAAGTTAAATGGAGAAGTCTTCTGATTAGGAAGTTAAGGAGAAAATTAATTTCCCAAGCTTAATGGGCAAGTACTTCTGAAGGGTATTTCAGGATAGGTATCTTAGACACTTAATGCTGTACATTTATGAATACTGTATTCTTCTTCAGCAAATACCATTTCAAAGAAGTCACAGAAACGTATACAAAGTTGTATTCGTAACTGCTGATAATACCCTGCTGTTCTCCCAACTCCCCCTCACTAATCAGTAAATCACTGCTCTACAAGAGGATTTGATCCCAAAGTACAACACAATTATGATGTCTAACCAAAATTTCCTAAGTATCTGCCACAAACTACTTATAACACAAAACCCATAGTGTTGCACTTAACACGCAAGCAGTAAAGATCCCTAAGGTGCACAGGTAAGTCATTTCTGCTTTTATATTTATCACTCACAATCTGAGGCCAGGTCTTCACGGGAAACTCAAAATTCTTGGCTGTCACTTCTTAGTCCAGGACTGTCAATGTAGTAGCAACGCAAAATCCCGTTCAATTTTTCTTAAGACAGGCCATGATCAAGGTATTATCCACATCCTTACATCTAGTCACCATACTAGCTCATCCAGCATCTGAAACATTACTGCAAGCCTCAAAGAGAGACCTATACTTTAGTACATTACTTGGTTAGACACAGAGAATCCTTCTCAATCCACATCTCCATGCTACACGTTTAGGTCCTTGATAGCACAGTCCTCTAACACAATAATCAAATCACTGTTACTTCTCTCTATAACACATTTCCCAAAGTCAAACATAAATACTGATGAAGAAAAAAAAAGGAATGATACATACAGAATGAGGAATGGAGGGAGCAGAATCACCTTACAAATAAGAGTTTGATAAAAGTCATCAAAAATATAGTTTGTAATCTGCTTGGTATCAACATTTCTATTGGTTTTCTTTTTGGAGTACATGTGCTTGTTAATTACGACAAATACCAACAATGCATACCAGCCCAATACAAACTCTGGTGGGAATTTTGTACCTTTAAACCCTCTTTGTATTTAGTACCTTTAAAACAAACTAAGGCATGTAATCTGAATGGGTCGTTGATTTTTTTTTCCCCCAATAATGACTTTATTCTTAACCTGCAAATATGGGAGAATGGATGTAAGGCTGAAGAGCCTAAAGCTAATCATTGCTTTCAAGAAAAGAGTTTATGTGCATGTGCAAGACGGACACTAATAAAACTGCTAATGAATTCTGGTATTTTCAGCTGTCTCTTCCATTTGTAAAGTTCTACCCCTGTATCTTTTCCAGAATTCACATGTTCACAAAGGAAGTATCACTTTGTATTACATTAAAACACAGATTTAAAGCCAGTAACATCCAATCGAAAGCAAGTTTGTGGCCAAAAAGTGGAAAGCTCTCCTCTTAGAGATGTAATCCACTGTGGGAAAATAATGGAATACTGGTGAGGAGGACTGTCAACACACCCAAGTGACTTGCCGCTAGGGTGTTGAAAAGCACATATATCATACTAATTATTCTTTAGTCTTGTATGCTTCACAAGTAGAACATCCATTATAACATAGGCCTGTGATAGACTCCGAGGCACCCTAACTATCGTACATGCTCAAGATTCCTGCCCTGCTGTGGAAAAGAACAAAGCACAGTGGTAAACTACACCTGCACAAATCCCTGAAAAACAGGCAAAACCAGCAGGTTCAGAGAACCTCTAGCAAGGACTGAGCTCCGCAATGCCTGCATTCCCGCTTGCGTGCTGCTGCTGGGGTGCTGCTTTGAGGATCCCCCAGTTCTCGAGGTAACGAAAATAAAGTTACTCTTTGCATTTCATCTGTGGTTCTGTGGTTGTTCCTGCAGCCTACCTGTGTCAGCTCACACATCCACCTACACAAGAAAAACGGGAAGCCTCCCATTTGTTTATTCCTATGACAAAAATAAGAACCACGTGGTTCAAGAGACAGAATGGGGGAAAAATACTTCCTGTTTTAAAGCTTTAAAAAATGCTCTAAGATACCGTTACTTATAATTTGTCAGATGCAACTTACAGCAGTAAATAACAGTGCAGCCTGCCAGCCAAGTAACCACTACTCCAAGTTCCTTCCCCCAGCCTCTTTTACATACCCACAGGTGCACAGCTGACAGATGCACTTCTTCAAGGATGGAACTACATGCAAAGGCACAGGTGATATAGGAGGCATTTGGCAAGACCTCCCCTCCCCCCCTCAAAAAAAAAAACCAACACAAAAACAAACAACCACCCCACTCTTCAGCAGCAGTCCTGGAAGACAGGTCAGCAGATGACCTAGGAGCCTCCAAAAGCAGGGACAGAGCACACAACACTGGTACAGACTGCACCACACATCCCAGCTGACCAGCTCCTTTCCTGGGGCAACATGCCCAGGTTCCTCTGGTGGTGTCCCAACCAGAGCTCTGCGGTCCTGCTTTCAAGCCTCTTCTGCCCAGGGCATGAAAGCCTTGACAGTCACTTGGGGAACCTTTGTGAAGTCACCAGCACCAAGCTCTACAGCCAAGTCTGGAAGGAACACGGCTGGGCTTGCTCCACGCAGCAATAGCCAAGGGCAGAGCTTCCAATTCTCTAGCTGTTTGACCATGATTAGATCAATATCTAAATGGACTGTTAAGAAGCACTTCCCTCTTAGCTGTTTAACATGTTAGCAGCCATATTCCAGCTTCCACAACCAGCCACATAAAAGACTTTCCCTAAAGCTTGTAAAATTCTGCTTTATAAGGAAGATGTCAAATACAGGTGGAGATTCTTCTTAAAACCTATTCGCAACTGTTTGGGAAGAAAGAAGGAGAAAGACATACCAGAACAGAGGAACAACTTTAGCAATGCTTCAAAACTCTGTAAACACATCAGGTTAGGGGTCAATACTTTTACAGTGAGATGTTCATCTGCTGTAACCTCAACTTTCACATTCCCACCCCATCAGTTACATCACAACGCCAGAAACGTATATCAACTATTTGAAAATAAAGTGGTATTAACACTACCACAAGTCATAAATTTTTACAACTTTAGGCATATTACTGCACAAATGTTCTACACTAAAAAAAATTACACACTTCAGTGGAAGTCTACAAAAAGAGAGCAGCCTCTATCAACAGGTAGAACTGATGGCAATATCAACCAGAATTCTCAATGAGACAGGAGAACCCAATGAACGTAGAGCACCAAGTAAAATTTGGGGGCGGGAGGAGGCGGGGAATTAGGGGCAAGATAGAGACACCAAGGATTTCACTATTTCTCATTTGAGACTGTTTTTCTAACATCTGCTATTTTAAAGTCATCTACTCAACATTTATTTTAAGAAATATGCTTAAAAACAAATATAGAGTTCTGTACATAAATGATGGGCTGTACATAGAACACCACTATGGATGACATGAAATTGGAAGAACCGGAGCAGGCAACTGACACTCTTAAACAAGGAGACTGGAATACAGTCTCCACAAAAAATAGAAAGGAGTGCAACTTCTCCATATAGGCAGTGCCTGGAGAAGATGCTACACGCCCAAGTGAACTGCAATTGCGCTGCTATGGTTATGCTTCTGCTGCACAAATTCTATCCTGACGATGGTTCCTCAGTGCCCGACTTCTCATTCGACCCTTCTTTCTCTGGAAGAAAAAGTGTATTAGTCAGCACTCTATAATATTCAATTAATTGACAGAACTAGTGCTCGAAAAGTGTTTGGCATGTATTAAAAAAAAGCATATACAAAATGGTACTTCCAATTTTGGTAAGTGTTCCAAGTAAGGTACAATCATCTGCTATCAGTACAGCCACAATTTTAAGCAAAAGCTAAACTGAAGCAAGCCTTTGCACAAAGCTTAAATTTCACTATTCCTTAAGACTAGCTTGTTGTGTTAAATTCCTAGTACTCCATTAAATACCCTCTGTTTTGGTGAAAGTCTTCTGTATAACCGTCACCACCTTATTTTTACTAATCCATTTCAAACTAGCTTTGTGAATTCTCAAAATTCAACTTCAGATTACTCCATTGCTAATGCACCTTAAGGCTTTGGTTTTTTCTTTAGTAGCTGCAGATTACCTCAAAAAGTCAGATGAGCACCTTTCCTCCTACTTGCAAGATCTTAATACAACAAAAGGAAGCATGTTTCCTTCGCTTTTATGTCTCATCTTCCATAAGGAATAAGCATGCAAATAATCCATATCCCTACACTTCCACAGCAGGGTTCAGCTACTCAGAGCAGGTTATTTATAGTAGTATACCCAGTGGCAGAGTGGACAAAAGCTTGTTGCTACAGTACATAGACACTTACGCTTCAATTTTTCCATTAGGTCTAATGGGATTTCATGTATCCTTGATGCCATCTCCTGCAGATGTTGACACGATGCCAGCAACAGGGAGTATTTTCTTTCATCAAGAGGACTTGGCGATGATGTCCTGGTAAATTCTTCATCCAGTTTGAAGAGTTCTAGAGGACTGCACAATCCATCTCTTCCTCTTTCTTCTGGTGCAAGGCTTTGGTCTGATCTACCACTTACAGTTTCATCTCCATTATGTGTTTGATGCAGCTCCTCTTCACTTCCAGAGGCAGTCTTTTTCAGCTCTTTATGCATGTTTAAGAGGGACTGTAGATCTAGCTTTGATTTTTGAATATCGTCCTTATTTTCTGAACCACCTGTTACACTTGCGCTGTCTACTACATCAAAATCAGACTCTGAGCTTACAGATTTGTCGAGATCGGTGAGATCAAGAGATTTTGGCAGTGTCTCATCCAATATCCCCACGTAGCCAGTTTCAGAACTAACAGAACTTAAGAATGGAAATAAATTTGAGTGAAGCATCCTATCCACTAAGGAACCCTGAAAGTGGTCTGAAGGCAGAACATTTGTTACATTATTGTTTTCTGAACAAGTATCTGGAGTATTCATGCTCTTATTTACATATTGAAAAGTCTCTTCTTCTGGATCTTCTAGAGCACTTTTGTTCAAAACAATACATTTTAATTCCTGTGCTTCGGTTGTCTCACTCTCTTGCTTTCCAGATGTTTCTGAAACTGGAGATTCAATGATATGACTTATGCTCATCTGCTCTTGAGGTCTAAATTCTGTAGAACTTACTTGGGACTTCCTGTCTGACAAGGGAGGATCACAGTCAGGTACAGGAGATGCAGGGATGGAGCACATGTATCTAGAGTCTGCAGGCTTCTGCATTATAGGTCTAGCATCCATTGGAGCTTCTTCTAGCATTACCTCAGTTGGGGCCAGCTCTGTGTCTGATGAGCCCTCAGTTTCAACAGCTTTTGTCCATGAGCTTGAAATTTCAGTAGCTAAATGGAACAAACCACGGTAAAATTTTAGTCTTTCAAACTCTCAGTCAATCTGTTCTTCCTCTGTCCCTTCAGTAACAGAAGCGTCATGGTTTAACCCCAGCCAGCAACTAAGTATCATGTAGCCGCTCGCTCACTTCTCCTCCTGCCCACCGCAGTGGGATGGGGGAGAGAATTGGGGAAAAGAAAAACTTGTGGGTTGAGATAGGAACAGTTTAACAGGACAGAAAGGACGACAAGGACAGAAAGGACGACAAGGACAGAAAGGACGACAAGGACAGAAAGGACGACAAGGACAGAAAGGACGACAAGGACAGAAAGGACGACAAGGACAGAAAGGACAATAATAATAGAATTGGAATATACAACACAAGTGATGCACAGTGCAGTTGCTCACGACTGGCTGACCAATGCCCAGTCAGTTCCCAAGCAGCGATCCACCCCCGCCATCTCTCCCTACTTTATATACTGGGCGTGACATCACATGTTATGGACTATCCTTTTGGCCAGTTTGGGTCAGCTGTCCTGGCTGTGTCCCCTGTCAACTTCTTGTGCTCCTCCAGCCTTCTTGCTGGCTAGGCATGAGAAGCTGAAAAATCCTTAACTTAGTAGAATTATTCTCATACTGAAGTCAAAACATAACACTATACCAGCTACTGTTAAGAAAATTAACTCTATGCCAGCCAAAACCAGCAAAACAAGCAATCCAAGAAGGAAGATGTATAGCTGCTTCATATTGTTTACGCTTAGTTTTTTTCCTCAACACAAAGGGGATTCTACACAGGAAAAAAAAAAGTTTAATCAAATTCACAGTATTCACATTGTGTTAGGCCTACATCTTACTGGCCTACTATGCTGTATTACAGAGTGAGCCATTATGGTAACTTGCAGCTGCACTGAAATAATTATCTTTTTCTTCCTGTGTGACGTGCGCAAGGTCAATGAACTAATTGCATTTCCCATCAATGAGTATTATAAAAACAAGTGGTTTAGACTTACGCAGATTTTCTGGAGTTCGGGGAATTGTTTTCCTTACTAAAAATGGGTTAAAAGACAGTGAGCTTATGAGATCTTCTAATGCCATGCCTTTTCCTTCACCATTCTGAGGCGACTCAGATACCACCGACTTTGCAACCTGTAGGATGTTAGAGAAGGGTAAATCCTGAGAAAGCAAGGTTACAACCCCTTTATTTCTGTCACTTACAGCTCAAAATAAATCCCATTCTCCAAATGATCAGAAGAGTTTGGAATCTCCTGACTACTCTTCTGCCATTTACTACATAGGTTCACAATGACCACAGTGTCCTACAAACACAAAATGAAGATAGGGGACTGAAATCAGAATTCAGTTCTAAGTTCCCTCATCATCTACGAATCCAACTTTAAAATAAGAAAATGTGCTCAGATAAATAAAATGTATTTAAGACACTAGTCAAGAACTGCATAAGCATGAAGACTAGAGCTACATTTACACAAGTAAAACAGTTTAGCAGATAAAAAGTAACTGTACCATTTCAGTGAAAGATGCAACCTACTTTCCAAATCAAGCTGCGGCACATTTTACAGTAACTCTTGTGAAGGAATTTCTCAGTTAAATCTTAAATAAAATACTCAGAAGAGGAAATACTTAAACTCCTGCTTAAAATTCTCAAGCCCCTCTTAAATATTTAACCTTCATAACTTCAGAAACAAAAAGCACTACTGACTTCTTCAAATATGCAGTGGCTCATAAATTAAGGTATGAGAGGTGACAAAAATCATACCATGATTCTACTGAAAGTGCTATTCACTTCACCGTCATTTTAAGTATGACAGCTGCACAAGCGCCATACTTTCAGGGTGTACTTACTTGGGCAGTCACCCCTAAAACTCAGTGACGCAGATTACTATCCAGCAGAAAAAAGTAACTTTTCACATATGCAGATTACAAGAGGCATTTAATGATATAAGGAGTAATTTGTTGTCCGAACTTAATGACCATTTATTTAAATACAAACAAACAAACAAATTTTTCCTAACCTCTTCTGCCAGTTCATCTCTGGCTTTCTGAAGAAGGTCTTCTTTTTTAACAGGAGACTCTGTCGGGAGAACACAATCACCTGCACTCTCCAACACTTCTGAAATGGCTGACTCATTCTTTCCATTTTTTAAGATATTTGGAGGCTCAGGCTTTTCTTCCCCCTCACACATTTCACTGTGCAAGTTCTAGAAGAATACACAGGAATTATTAGAAGTTTTAAACTCAAGTGTCAAAAAATTAGCATGAAGAAGCTGCTGTACCAGTTCTGAACAGCAATGGCCTTAGCATTTAGTCAATAAAAATACTTCAGTCTCAAATTCTAAACACAAAATAGTTTTACAATCATATTTAAAGTAGGAGACAAGTAGTGGCTAGGATAGAGTGTTGCATAGAACACAGGTGACTCATCCATAACTACCTTGAACGCACTACAGTGAACAATTGTGCATTGGCCAACTGTACATCCAAGTTGCTTTTAGGCCACATTGTAACCCTTAAGTTCAAACACAACTTAAAGAAACATCAAAATCTGACCACTGCTCACACCAAAAAAGACTGTTTCAGCAAGCAGGGTATCAGTGACACACTGTATGTTGTACTGGAAGTCAGGTGCAAGTGCACCTACTTCCTAGTGTCCTTGCCTAAAGCTTAATAAAGTCCCTGACAGATAGCTCTAACAGTTTTACAGGACTGACTCAGATTTGTAAAAGCACCACTTTAAAAAACTAAACCAACAACAAAAAAACACCCCCCACCCCCCCAAATACTAAGTCTAGCTTTCGATCAATGTGAAAAGCAAATATCCTAAGTTTAACTTATTTGACAGGGAGGAAATTACTGAAGAATAACCTTTTCAATTAACACATCTCTGTTTTCAGATGCTTTTGACAACTCCAAAGGCACTGAAGAGATCCTTGGCGCAGTGGTGGAGATGAAGGGTGATTTAAAAAAAAAAAAAAAAAGAAAATTTAGAGACAAATAAAACAAGTGGCATGCAAATCTTAGTAGCAAGCCATTACATATTGTGTGCCCCGTATCTGTCCGTTACGATTTCCCTCAATTCGTCCCGGTCATCAGAAGGCAATTTTACTATAGGGAGAACCTGTGACAACTAGAGCAGATGTAGCCCCAGTTGTGTATCAGCCTCCCAAAATTAATAAATTACAAAACTTCTCTCTTGATCACCAAATAGAAAAAGAAGGGATTTTATGACACATTTTGTAAACAAGTCTTCTGTATTCTGCAATCAAAGATAACTGGAAAGTCTCCTGTGGACTTGACAATGTTCTTTTCCTTAGATATTCTTCCTCTGAACAGCCTCTGGCATCCACAGGTCTTTTCCTATATGAACTTACTGATATTTAACAATCACCTAGCTACTGAAAGCTTCAGTCTTATCACTTCTGACGAGTGTAGTGCTAATTGCATAGCTCTCTAAAGTGTAAGGTACATTCCATGCTTCTTGGGGAGAACATGCCTTAAAACATTAGTATTTGCTATTGTCTGTCTTCAGAATCAGAAGCAGATAAAAATCCATGATGCATGAAGTCACTGAGAGAAATCTGGGCTTTAATTGTCAACTACTTGGGCAACCTTTGAGACTTGCATGCAACTACATCTACTGACGTCTAAGTATAGGGCAGCCTTCCTTTGCGAATTCCCTTTCTCTCCTAGTAGGTAACTTTCAAGTATCTGTAGGAGTCCTATTATGAAATACAGGGTTATTCAAAAGGTCATGAAGCCTTCCTGAACTAAGTAAATGACAAACAGGCCAAAACTTTTTGGAATACCATTGTTTTGTGTTCTGTCCTTTGCTGGAACTGCAGTTAGAGAAGTTACAGAACAAAGTGATTTCAGAAGATTCAGGAGAAAAACCTTGTCAGGAAGGTTTAGCTAGCACAGTAATTCTGCTTGGCAGTCAGGGGTTTTTGTTTTGGTTCAGTTTTAGTTGTTGGGGTTTTTTTAAACACAAAAGAAGGGCTCCTGTGAACGTCTGTTCTTTTATTCTCAGGCTATACTGAACATACATGCCCATCTCAACCCAGAATTCTCCATTTTCTCCACCCACCTCTTAAAGCTTGAAATAACATAATTAAAAAATGAGATAAAAACCTTGCAGCTTGGCTGCTGCACATCCTATTCAGCAGCAACCAGCTGATCTATCAGTCACCAGCTGGAGAAAGTGGCAGTTACTTTAGGACTATCTTACTCAATCAGGTGGGTGTGACATGTAAGCAGTGGGCTACTGAATTATTCCACTAAGGATCAAGAGATGCAATATATTCAACTCCAATAAGTAAATTTCTATCTTTTCCACTGCTTTTTTATCAATTTCTCATTAGCATCATACCATCCTGGTGGTGGTTCTGACTCATCTGTCATAGTTTCCAATGCCTCAGCATCCTCCTGGTAAGGTACTTCATGAACAGAGTCAAAAACATCTAGAAAAGCAAGTCAGGAGTTTTATTATTGCTTCCAGTTTTTTTGCTTCACCTTCCCAGGTGACACAAGATTCAGACCACTTCTATATTCAGGGGATGGACTTTACGAACACTTGAAGAAAAGTAAATTAATACATAAGCAGGGCAGTGGAATCAATCCTTTTGCTCAGGTACCACCTGCAGCCACAGATGCCACTAGCAGCCAGCACCTATTTGTGTTGTTCCTGAACACATGTTTGAGAGGCATGATGCTACCTGCTGCCCTGCACATATCAATCATTCGTTCCACCTTCATCCAAACTGCAATCCCAGCCACTTGTCATCATTATACCCTCCCTCTCCACACACGCATCAATTGTGTGGCACGTCAGTTCCACAAAGCAAAATCCCACCCACATTTTCCCCACCATCTCCACCTGCATTTATCAATAAATCTCTCTGTGGACGTACTCATCCCTCTGATCAACACTGTCAGTCCAAGCAAGGCAAGGCACACTATAAGGAAATGTTTTGCACATTATCAGAGGTCTGCATACCTCAGCTCAGGACTCTCTAGAACAAAAAAATACCAATTTTGGTACATCATTCGAATAAACAGCCAAAGTCTAATATCAGTAGTTCTCTACTAACCCTAAAATTCAGCTTGCACAGCACAAATGGCACTTCCTTTTGTATTCAACGCAACACTACCTCCAAAATCCAAGCTCACTTCAAGAAGTTCAGTGACGTTAACTTTTTTTTTTTAAGGCTTACTATGTTAACAGGCAGAAAGTTAGTTTTCTTAGCAGCTGGTTTCGCAGATCAAGCCTCTTAACCACAGAGCAGAGAGAATGCCACAGACATCAGTTTGTCTCAAGCTTTCTAGTATTACCAGAAGCTCAGAGCATTATTGCACAGTGCTTCAATCTTTGAAATTTTTAAGGCACATAACCTTCCATTTGCAATTCTGTAGCCTTTCCTTTATGGCTTCTAGACTTAAACCCATATACCCTCAGACTGCTATAGCAGTGCTTTCACCTTTGTAACTGTCCTGGGTTCAGCTGGGACAGAGTTAATTTTTACAGGAACCTGGGAGGTGGGGGGCATAGCCGGGGCAGCTGACCTGAACTAGCCAAGGAGCTATTCCATACCATGTGACATCATGCTCAGTATATAAATGGGGAGCAGGCCAGGGCGGGGGGGGGGGCTGGTCTTGGCTTTCGAGGGGGGGAAGTGGTGGAGCGTCGGGTCCGGGTGGTGAGCAGTTGCACTGTGCATCACTCTTTTTGTATACTCTTTCATTAGTACCGTTGTTGCTGTTGTAATTTCTTTGTGTTGTCCCAGCAAACTACCTTTATCTCAAACCTCGAGGTTCCAGGTTTTTTTTTCTTTTCTCTCCCCTGTCTCCTCCCGATCCCACCGGAGGGGGGCGGGAGGAGTGAGCAAGCGGCTGCGTGGTCCTTTGTTACCGGCTGGGCTGAAACCATGACAGTAACCAAAAGGATCTTCTCCCTGTTGCTTTGCACCTTGAAGTTCCTACTTCCTACACACTTCTGCTATGTCTTTCTTCCTAAAAGGGACTGCAAATGACATATGATTCAAGCTGTCTTCCCCCTCCTTTTCCACCCTTGCTTTGTAGCTTCTAATTTATAACTCTATACTAGGGACAGTCAACACCTGGCCAACAAGCACTACCCAGTAAAATACAATCAGCTCACCAGCTGATTAGCATGTGCAACATACACGTCTGATCAAAGTGACCTCTGATCAGCCCTATTAAGCTAATGACTGAAAGCAATCAACACAGAGATCAAGTAAGGTCCTGATCAAATAGCACAGTTACTGTAGAATAAGTATTTCAGAATGCACCAGGGAAAGATGTTTACCTGGGAGGACACGTTCAATTTCTTTTCCCAGCTGGCCAATGGGAAAAGTTTTAGCTTCTTTCTCTCCTTCGTATTACACCTCCAACCTGAAGCAACTTTTACTGTTAGAGTGAATGTATTCTCTACAACCCATGAGTGAACCTTTGTACACAGAAATCTGTCTCAACATGCTTCATGCAACAACAACAAAATACCAAACAGCTCCAGTGCTGGTTTTTTTGCCATATCAAAAGCTTCAGAGAATCTTTGAGATACCACAAGGTTGAAAAATGTAAGGCAAATGTAGCAAGGGGTCATGCAGAACCAGATTATCAGAGACTGTCAAAGATACTTGCAAACTCAAGCAGGGAGTCTTTTCAACTCCAAGTGACTTTTAACAATTGGGGCGGGGGGGAAGGCAGGGGAAGGGAAAGAAGCTTCTCCTGTTCACCAACCTGAAAGTGATACTTGATACTGACAAAAGATGTTATCCTCATCATCTTCTTCTGCAAGATTAGAAGAATGGGGTGACAAAGCCTCTAAAAAATCCTGAAGTTCCTTTCAAAAGAAAACAAACAGTTACGGAAGCAGGCTGAAAAAAATCCGCATATCAACAGCAATTAACAGACAATTATTTACAACAGCTGTTCTGCAAACCAGCTGTCAGACTCAACACAAAATTTTTCCCCTCTCTGCTGGGTAGCTAGGCAAGGGTATAACCTCAGATCCCTGTACCAATGTGAGTGTCAGAATGGAAATGATTGTTCATTCATCTAGCCGATCACTTTAAAAGGGAAAAACAGAACTCAGCAGATGTTCAGACTGACGGCACACAAGAGCTCAATTTCCACAAGGGGACGGACATGGACAAAACCAAAGCCAATCAGCTCGCTCTTATGCTGATCTACTGTCTTGACAAGATGGTTCCATACCCCATCTCAAATGAAGACACCAGCTGTCATTAAGTCACACATATCTTCTTTAAGACAGACTACGTCATAAAGCAATTTCTGCTATACTGTGCTATCTGATTCCCTAACCTTACATACAAAGCTTAAGTGTTGCAATAGAACACACCAGCGTAGGTGTATATGCTCTCTCACCTTCACCCTTTCTCTTTCCCAGAATCAGATAAATTGAAAACTACTTACTGGATCCTGAGCCAAGGCTAAATCAAAAGGACATAGGCCAAGAAAGCTCTTCCACCTCTCTTCCCAGCCTTCCTGTTCTTTAGAAATCGACCCACTCACTGACATACAATGCTGTTGCTCTGCTTTTAGCCTGTAACATAAGAGCACGGAAAACAAACACAACACATCTGTTGGTGGAGACAATTCTGCATAAAGACGGAGAGTATTATGAGTTCCCCTCATCCTGCAAAATCTTTGATATGTATCAACTTATTCATGCACTTTTACATGCACCAAGAACTAACTGAAACAACCTAAAAAGCAGCTGCTAGGTAGTCTTCACGTTTCTTATACTAGAATTGGAGGAACTATACTAAAATACATAACAGACAATGAGATACAGACTTAAACTTTCCCTAAGCCAGTTGCAGATAATGTTCTAAAATCCCATGAACATAACAAGAAAAAAAAACATAAAAATCAGATCAGCTAGCAAACAAGGTCCCCACAAACAAAGCCTGAAGTGTTAACGAAGCAAGGGCATCGTGGTTTAACCCCCGCCAGCAACTAAGCACCACTCAGCCACTCACTTGCTCCCCCCCCCCCCTCCCAGTGGGATGGGGGAGAAAACCAGGAAAAGAAGTAAAACTCATGGGTTGAGATAAGAATGGTTTAATAGAACAGAAAAGAAGAAACTAATAAAATGACAACAGCAATAATAAAAGGATTGGAATATACAAACAATGCACAGTGCAATTGCTCACCACCTGCTGACTGATGCCACCCGTTAGTCCCCGAGTGGCGATTCCCCCCACCCCTCACTCCCCCCAGTCTCTATACTAGATGTGACATCACATGGTATGGAATACCCCTTTGACCAGTTTGGGTCAGGTGCTCTGGCTGTGTCCTGTGCCAACTTCTTGTGCCCCTCCAGCCTTCTTGCTGTCTGAGCACGAGAAGCTGAAAAATCCTTGACTTAGTCTAAACACTACTTAGTAGCAACTGAAAACATCAGTGTGTTAGCAACATTCTTCTCATACCTAACTCAAAAAACATAGGACTCTACCAGCTACCAGGAAGACAATTACCTCTAACCCAGCTGAAACCAGGACAAAGGGCAAAAAGCTTAAGTTACCTAGAGAAGAATCCCAGTTAAAAGTTATATAGACAATCAAGACAAATGTGAATTTCCCAGAGGCAAAGGAAAGATTGAACCAACATGTTCTCACTATAAATTATATTATTTTAGAAAAGACTTCAAGGCAGGAAGACATGATCCTTAGACAGAAGAACAGGGAACCAGAGAAAATTTCCAGGCAATTACCTCACTGCTGCCAAACACTGTAGTACTTTATTGCAGAGCACACTCCTATCTTCAATGGCCTGAAGTTGTTTTAAATCACATTGACAATGTTCATCTCTCAACGTCCTCAGGGCTTCATTTAATAACTGAATGACTGTTAAGAAATTCAGTTTTTCAGCTTCATACACGCTTCCTGTACACAACTTGAAGTATAGCAAGCAAGAAAAAAAGAATTAGTGAACAGCATCAATATCAGAAAGTTTTGTCTTCCATAGTCAGAGCAAGGATACAAAGTTCCACTTTGTATTTTGATTAAGTTCCCAACTGTTTCATTTTTCAAAAAAAATGCTCTCTAGATTTAGACCTCAGGTTTGTTTTCTAGAATCAGCTGCTTGAAAACAGCCTATAAAGCAATACAAACTAAGAAAACTTCAACTAATGAGGTATTCTGTTGAACCACTGCCCCAAAAGATGTGGCAGGCCTGAACAGCACCATATACTACACACTGGAAACAAAAGCCCATTAGTTAAAGCAAGAGTTAAACTTGTCAACATAGTTTTAAATGTCTAAACAACAAAAAAATCAGGCACTAATTAGGCAGACTTATGAATGCAGTTATCAAACTTAAAAATGGTTGAAACATAACCATACAAACCAGCAACATAATCACAACAAACTTTCACATACAAATTAGACATATTTTCTCTATCCTTGAGCAACCACCTCCTATCATCCGTGAAGTACTTTTTTTAAAGGTATCTAATTACAACCCTGGGGACTGAAAAAAACAAACCAGAGTTTAGCAAGAGGGACAAAAATTACTTACTTGCTGTATGTCACTTTCAACTCTGTGAGCCAACAGCTGTGGAACACTGAAAGCAACCTTAGTTCCATCTAAAATGCACTGACCAGCACAATCTTCAAGTACAGAATCCACAGCTTCCTTTTCCTTTTTCAGAGATGTAAGCATTTCCATTATAAGTGTCCACATACTGCGGACCTTAACAGGCAAGACAGACAAAAACGCTACGTTAAAATGTTTGCCATAATATCTATAATGACGGAGTACCAAAACAGCGTAAAGGCAGATGAAGGGACCTGCATAATCGCAGGCAGGCAAGTGGTAATAACAGTATCTGAGAGTAAGTGTTGCAGAAATGTAAGAAGAAATACAGTACGCTGCCACAGCAGAAAAAAAATGCTCACCTTTTGAATTCTCTCAGTTCTGTCATTTTTAGTTTGGTCATTTTGTTTCATCCTATATGCACATGCAAAACAAAAGTTCAGGTGGACTACAGTGAAATTATAGTTCGTATTTCATAAAACTGAGTAAGAAATCAATTTTAGATATGCTTAGTTACAAGGAGGAACACTTACTTCTGAGACTGTGTCTGCAAGACTGCATATTCAGACTTCACCTCTTCCATTTCTTTCATTAAAAGCCTAGCAAAAAAGTTAACAGTTAGCACAGATTTTTTAAAAATCCAAGTTTCTACTCTGCTGTTCTCAGAATTCCTTGCAATGACTAGCCAATCACACTCACTCTTTCCAAATCGGCATACTGAGGCAGTTTTGGAACAATGCAATAAAAACGCATCCTTGACTTCCTTGCCATGACTTTGTGCAGAAAGACAAGCCAGGAAAGCCACCAAGATATTTATAAATTAAGCAATTAAGATTGTTGCTTATTCTACTGCAAAGGAACAGCTTTTATTAGACCCAAGAACAATACTGAAGTTACTAGAAACGCACCTATCAATATACACCACCAAATATATTCAGCAATTGTACAGTCCCCAAATCCTTCAGTTTCAAAAAAATACAGAACAGAATACTGGAGTACAAACAGCTGGACCACCAAAGTCCTTTTCCCAAAGCCAAAGTGCTTTTATTAAATTTTTAAGGATGTTAAAAACACAGAGGCCTGATTTTCAGAAACACCGGGTGCCTGAATCTTGTTGAATGCATTGATCTTCTGATGCTTTGTTGAGAATGAAAAAACTAAAGAATTACGTTCTTGAAGAGTACCACTCACAAGGTAAGTAAGACCACTAACACTTCCCAAGCAGGGTGAGAGGGGATGCAGAATTACAGAGATCAGAGAAGCTTAGGAGATTTTGACCTCTGGAAATTATACTGTTGAGCGTTCCATTGAAAGCAGAGCCTTCAATTATATTACTCATGGCCCTGTCAAGCCAAGTCTTGAACATTTCTAGCAAGGGAGATTCCACCACTTACCTGGGCAACCTATTCCAGTGTCTAATTGTTCTCACATGAGATTTTTTATTTTTTTTTAAATCCAGGTGGAGTTTTCCTTTGGGCCTGTTGCCTCCTGTCCTGTCACCATACATCCTTGTGAAGAGAGTACCTCCATCTTCTCTACAACTACTTTTGAGACACTGGAAGACTGTGATTAAACCCCCTAAGCTTTGTCTTCCTCAGGCTAAACAAACCCAATTTCTACATCTTTTACTCGTATGTGTCAAGTTCTCCCATCTTCTAACCATTATGGTCCTCTGCAACACTCTCCTACCTTTCAATCTCTCTCCTCAACTGGGGGGACCAAAACTGAACACAGTATCCCAGCTGTGGCCTTAGAATTGCCAGGTAGAGTGAAATACATCTTGATCTGCTGGCTGTCCTCCTTTTCATGCAGCCTAGGAGGCTGTTGGACTTCTTGGCTACCAGGGCACACTGCTGACTCATGCTCAGCCTGTGGCCCAACACTACTCTCACCTCTAGTTCTTCTTAGCAGAGCTGCTTCCCAGCCAAGAATCCACAAGCCTGTGCTGCTGTTGGGGATTATTCCTCCCCAGGCGTAGGACTTCACACCGATCTTTGTTAAAGCTCACATAATTCTTGCTGGGCAAGTCTCCAAACCCAGCAAGGTCTCCTCATTCTGTGCAATAGCTCTTCATGCCAGTATATCTACCTTTCCTCACAGTTTGTGATCATCTGCAAGTTTGGTTCATTTGCATTCAATACTGTCATCCATATCCCTTATGAAGACAAGAAATAGTTTAAGACACAGTATCAACCTCAAAAGAATTCCACTCATGATCACCTACCAGTTAAGACTTTGAGGCACTACCACGCTTTGGGCTCACCCCTTTAGCTAGCCTTCTACCTTTCCAAAGGTGACACAGCAATTCTGTTAAGTCTCTCTGCACCCTTGGATGCATTCCATCAGGTAGCAAAGGTTTGTCTATGTCCAGTTTATACACATGAACCACCGCTCTACCCTCTTCTGCTATCAGTAGTTTGTTGCTTCCTTCATCATTGCTTCTTGGCACAGAGACTGGGCTACTGACCTTATCCCTGAAGACAGAGGCAAAGAAGACACTGGGTGTTTCAGCCTGTGACACTTGTAACTGAACTTACCATTTCATTCAGAAGCAGACCTAAATCCTTCCACTTCCTAACAACATACCTATGGAAGCCTTTTCTCAGGCTCTTGCCACGCTCTTGGACCTTTAGCTGAACTTTGGCCTTCATAACTACATCACTGCACACCTGAGAAATATTTCTGTACTTAGGTCTGGGAGTCAGTCCCCTCTTCCATATTCCATATGCTGCTGCTTTGGTTTCTGAGCTCTATCACTAGCTTACTGTTTTAATCAGGCTGGTTTCTTGTTATGCCTGTTTCTTTTCCCACTTAAGGGGAAGGGCCATGCTTGAGCTTCAGCAAGGATCTCTGAAAATATCCTAGCACTCCTGAGCCCTTCTGCTTTCCACAAGATACCTCCTGGCAGTTCCCTGTGCAACTGGAAATATGCTCTTTTAAGTCCAGTGTCACTACTCTTCCACTTGTCTTCCTCATGTCCCTCAGGATCTTAAGTTCCACAGTCTTGGCTGTGGTGACTATAAGGCTCCTGTTGGCAGTTATATCTCCAGAAAAGGTTCTCTTACTTGTAAGCAGCAAGTTCAAAAGAGTGCCACTCCTACTCAGCCCACCCAGTGATTGCATTGCAAAATCATCCTCAGTGCACTCCAGTTCCCCGGATTGCTAATGCACCACCATGCTGCTTTCCCAGCAAATACCAGGGTAAGCTGAAATCCTGTGTAGGAATCAAGGCCTGCAGGTCAGAGGTGCATTTGATTGGTCTGAAGAAGGCCTCATATACCTTCCCTTGTGTAGAGGGAGAGGTGTAGAGCAGAAATCCACCATGAGGTCTCCCTTGATGCTAAACCCTCTGATCTTCATCCAAAGGCATGAAACACATCGGTCCTCTCACACAGAGCTATGCTACATGCACTGAAACCGCTCTTTTACCTACAGTGCAATCCCCCTCCTTTTCTGCCATTTACTGAACAGCTTGCAACTGTCCATGACAGTGATCCAGTCATGTAAACTATCCCTCCCCAACTCTGTAAATTCCACTAATACATAAGTCTGTGCCTGCACAGAAAGTTCCAGTTACTCTTGTTTCTCAAACGGGGGATGTCTTCCATACACAAGAATAAAGAACAGCATAATTCTGGTGAAGTAATTAAGGATTATGTAAATAAAATGTGTCCCACGGTAATTAACCAAAGACCAAATGTTTCATCCTAAGACAGTTATATTCTAAGACACGGCCCTTCAAACATTAAGAAATCATAGTGCTGTACATGCAGAATTCCCTGATCATTTTTAATGCCCAAGCAACCTTATCTTCCAAACTATAGCATCTCCTAACTGAAGAACTCATTTCTTTAGACTGCTATGCTTCACAAAAGATGCAACAAACAGTAGAACTTTCAATTAAAGGAGGTAAAGGGGAAAAAAATGGGGAGAAGCTCAACAGAACTCATGATGTAAAGCAGATGCAGCCTCCTCAAATCCTTTTAATAACACACACACAAAAGCCAGTTTTTATGGAAAGACTCCAGTTCTTTAAAAGCATTACTTACTGCGCTTTTTTCTCATATTCTTGAATAACAAAAGCTTCCTTTTGAAAAATTTGCAGAAGTTTATTGTATGCAACTCTACACCTTGCATCTGCCAGGTACATATCCTCAGGTCCCAACTTCACAGCTTCAGCAAAAGGTATATCAGTGCCTAAATGGAAGTTAATGTTTGGATTACATCATTCGCTTTTAGCAAATAAGCAGGTTCCTAATCTACATAGTTTGAATTGAAAGAATCACAAATCACAATGCCCATTTTACCTGGGCTGAAACAGAGTATGCAGTGTGCTGTCTTTTTTTGCCAGTTCTTTCTGTTGTATATTTTCACTCCCTCACTCTCGCTCCCTTTCCCTATTCTTTAGGTCAACAGAACAATACGAGATACCTAGAATAGACAGTTCTGATCCTTCAGAATTCCTCAAGTTGTGAGAAAGAATACAGTATAGCGGTCCAATACTTGTGGACCAAACCATTGCTTGTGTGGGTAATGGTGTACAGCATCACACAAATGAACCTTGGAGCAAAACTCATAAAGCAATACAAAGCAAAACAATCTGTATTCTTCTATCAGCAGTGGGTCTACGCAAGAGCACAGAACCCTGTGAAAGATTTTGAAGTGAGCAGCCAGCTCAGAGATGCTTAAAGCTCTTGGCGTATATTAAAGACTTGACAGATTCACTGTCAAGCATGACAAATGAAGCATTTTTATTGTTCCATTACAGCTTACCTGCGGAGTTCCTTTTCAGGTCCTCAACCAGTACATATCTTGCAAACCGATAAACCAGGTGAATAAATTTAGGACCAACAACAGTAAGTGAAGAACGTGTAACTTGTGGAAGACCGCTTTGTTTTTCCTTCTAGAAAAGTTAAATTGGTTTTAAACACAAAACTAATGTAAGAAATAAAGCCGAAACAGCCATCAAACATTTAGCCGAGTACCAAAACACTGCAGCCTACTCGCTAGCAAGCCTGATGCAGAGCTAAACTACTTTGCCACCACAGTTGACAGCTACTCTAGTCAGCAGAAGAGACTAAAACTGTTTGAATGTTCCGCCCCACCATCCCTATTTCCGTACACGAAAGACAGTTTAAATGCAAAGACTGAAATCAGTGTTGGGTCGATGTTAGAAATCTCTGCCCTTCTCAGTCACAACTGGTAATCCCTACCTTTGAAAAAACAGTCAAGTTGTCTTTCATAGTTTCTACTTAAGTCCTTAATCAGTGTACTCTGTCCTGCTTTTACCTTACTCAAAGATATTGCGTTGTTGGCTTTCACCTTGCCCTTTATTACTTAAAAATAATAGCATTCCAGTACATACAGACCTGATTTATAGAACCATCGTTAAAAGAAAGGCAGCATGAGAACTTAATAACCAATGACTGCTGAAGGAATTGACTTTGGTTTGTCTCTTCCATCAGAAAGCTCACCTTAAACTTTAGTCCCTCTCTCCACACATAAGGAAAGACTAATGTTAAAAAACGTTTTTCAAGCATGTGAAACCACTTTCACAATAATAAACACCTTCCCAGGCAATGTAAGCAAACACCTCTTAAGTTGAAGAAAGTTATTCTCACTCAGAGCTGAGGAACCCTCTAGACTTCTGTTTAAGCAAATACCACTACCCAGAAGAAAGCCTCAGCAGTTTTAAGACCTAAGATTAAGCTTCTGGCATTTAAATTTCACCATGCCACAATTTTTTGTCAAGCAAGTCTAAGATAAACTGTATGAAGTAAGACACAAGGTAAAACTGAATTTTTTGGTAAAGCAACATTACTTAAAACTCCTGTTTAAAAGCACTATATATTCTCTCAAAAAAAAAGACTGAGGCCACAGAAACCAGAAGAACATCGATTTCCACTCTTCATAATACTCACTGCAATCTCTTGTAGCCACATAAAGCACTGCCTCCTAAATTGATGGTCTGCGATCTTTCCTGATGGCGCGTAACAGCATCTTTCCATTTAAAAGGAATGGGGGAAAAAGAAGAAAAAAAAAAGAAAAAGAAAATAGCAATTTCAAAACACGTTTGAATAGTCAGTTACCTCATTAACCATTATAAGAACAAGACTAAGACAAAGATTTCTTAGTGATGCCTCCTAGACGAGCCAGAAAATGAGGGGATATAGCCTAGACCAAGAATAGCTAAAAGTTTGTTAAATGACAAGGTTTTCTTGCCATAATAAGTTAATTACAGACCATTTCAGAGACACATTCGTCTGCAGCTCTTTTTTACTCAGGAGAAGGGAAGAAGAAAAAAAAAAAAAAAAGGAGGTCAAAATGCCGACAATTTTCATGCCACTGGTCTTCCTCCAGCCACTTCTTTAAGGTGTAAGCTAAAATAGCTCAGCTGTACGAGGAAAAACATTAAAGAAGATGAGGTTCTTGCCACGTTGAAGATCCTGGCAGCAATTTGTAACTGGGAAATGTTACTCGCTGCTTGGTCACAGAAATGAATGGGAAAAGTGGATTACTATGCAACCATGAAAGTTTTTACCAAACTTTTCAAGTGACAGATACTGTAAGAAACAACTTTAATTAAGGCAAGGTTTCTGATACGTTACAGAGTTGTGACCAAAAGGAAACAAATTCTCTGACCGCATGTTCTTCTTCCACAGCGTTCCCCAACAGGCCACTTCCCCCACCCCCCCTTCACCCCCTCAGCAACTGCATAAACCATATTCTTGATTATGTCCACAGCGGTAAGCTCACAAGGCAAACACTTACCTGAAAACTTTTGCTGTGCGGGACCTGTCCAGCTTAGCAAACAAGAAGTAGGCAATGAGATGAAACATACTGTTCCTCGGGTTACCAAAGGCGTTCCTAATACGCAGATAAACAGCCACATCAGAAGTAGTTAGGAAGCCGACTGACCTCTGCATTTTAACTGGACGCTTACAATTACACAATACGACTTTATTGTAAAGCATCACAAGCAATACCCTGAACGCTTTCTTTTCTGCATAGTGAAAAATACACATCCTCCAGCCTACCTGACGAAGCTGAAGTAATTTCGGTGAGAGCGTTTTCTCTCAAAGAAGTTTTAAAACCAAGAGGTACGGAGCCAGCCAGCTCACTCTCTCCAGCTGACCGCCCGGGATGCATCTAGTCGGCGAGCAAGAGTTAGTACTCTTTCTGGGTTTCCATTTCTTCAGACACAGCCAACACCGGCCACTACAGCAATTCGGACATTTCCTCTGCGTCACGTATCGCCAAGGGCACCAGGCCCCCTCGGCGGCGGCGGCGGCGGCGGCGCTGACCCTCCTCTCGCGGCGTGCGCTCCTGGGTGAATCCCGCGCTGCACAAGGGCCTCCCTCCCTCCCTCTTTCTCCTCCTCCTCCTCCTCCTCCTCCCCCTCCCCCGGCTCTCCCCCGCACTCACCCTTGCGGTAACACAACGCTGTCCTGAGACTTCGGGTCGAAGCCCATGGCCAGCATGTAGAGCCAGAAATGGTCCCTCTCCCGCCTGGAGTTCATAGTGCCAAGCAGCTGACGGAGCACCCGCCGACGACCCCAGGCAGACACCGGCCGCCGCCGCCGCCGCCGCCGCCCTGCCCGGCCCGGCCCGGCCCGCCAAAAGAGCGAGCCCGCCCACACCAGCCCCTCACACCGCGAGATCTCCCGCCCGCCCCCTCGGGCCACTCAACGCAGGCGCGCAAGGCGAGCCGGGGCTTGGCGCCAGCGGGGCGCGCTGCCTCCCGGGAGGCGTAGTCCGAGGAGGCCTGGCGCCTGCGCGCCGCGGGGGTCGCCGAGCGCAAGGGCCGCCCGCCGCTTCGGTGCGGGCAGCGGGGTGGCGGCGGCTGCCGCCTCGCTGCTGCCGCCGCCGCCGCCGCGCCGAGGGGCCCCTGAAGAGGCCGAGCGGCGGCGGCGGTTACCGGCCCGGCCCGGCGCTCGAAACCCCGCCCCGAGGCGGCCCGGAGCAGCGTGAGGTGATGGTAGAGGGCATCGCGCTTCGGGCAGCGCTGGTGGCAGGCGGCCTCCGGGGGGCCCTCGCAGTGCAGCTAGCTTCCTCGGTAATCGGATTACAAAATTGAACACGAAAACGCAGTAAAACTCGCACCGGCAGCAGGCTGAGAGGTTCAGACTTTTATTCCAAGGCATTTCAGTGACTAGACTTCAAAGCTTTCACAACAACCGAGTGTGACGTGACGAGAGAGCAGGGCCGCCCGCCTGGCGGCTGTCCCCGCTGCCGAGCGGTGTTTCCGCGGCTGGACAGAAGGAGCACCGGGCAACAGCTCCAGACTTGCTGCGGTCACCCGGGCGACACCGAGGCGATCTCTGCGGGAGGAGTTCGTCTGACCCTCGGCCAGGAAGGCGGCACGCCTGCCTCCCTGCAGTCCCGTTCCCACTCACCCCTGCACCTACAGAAGCCGCTGTCTGCAAGCAAATGCGGATTCGGCATGCCTTAGCAAATACTTGATTGAGGTTTAAACACAGAAGGATCATCGCTGTCACCGGAACCATCCCCACCTTCAATTCCCTTTTTTTTTTTTTCCGCAATTTTCTTTTGTCCCGCGTCTGCTTGTTCTCTTTGCCCTCCGTTTGTCCTTACTTTTTACACTCTCTTCCCCTTTCTTTTTTTTAACTGTCATCCATATTCCTGGAAAACTCCTTTTTAAGCATTTATTCTCTTCTAGTCTCAGGCCTCACAACTGATAGCATCAGGATGGCTGAAATTTTTGCACGCTAAAGGCATGTAGAGAGAAAGGGAGCCTCTTTCTGTGTGCATAAAGCACTCTTGCCAAAGGGAAGCTCTAAGCTTCAAAGCTCTGTAGGTACAGAGCCTAACAAAAAGAACCTGAGAGAGTCTGAGACAACGTCTCTTATCCCTTCCAGCAGCAAAGAGGTAGATGCAGAAGTACTTTCCGTGTGGACTGAAAGGGGAAATTTCGTGGGCAAATCCTCATCAACTCCTTATGTTGGCAGCCCTTTATGCAAAGCACTGGAGTGTTCTCATGGCTGCTGCCAGCAGGAGAACGAATCATTAACAAAGATTAGAGCAGTTGGATACCCTGGTTAGGCTATACCTGGCTTGTAGAATGGGAGCTTGACACCCATGCTAATGAATCAAGGTAGCATGCATTCCTTAGGTAAAAAAAAAAAAAAACAAAAAACAACAAAAACAGAATTTTGATGCAGCTAAGTGAAAGAATAGTGATTAAAAAAAAAATATCCCCAAAATCCCTAAACTAGGCAGGTTCATCTTCAAAAAGGAGAAATCTAAGTTAAACATGGCAAAAGTACATTGTATCAAAAAGACATTTTTACGCTTCTCTTCATTCAGCTCTTTGCCCTGTAGTATAAGGGCCATTTGTGCGTGAAAAGTCTTGTTGGTCATCTTCATCCAAATCCAAAATGTCTGGGATATCATCTGACTCTGAAGACAGGTCTGTAATAGTGAAATCTGGAACCTGCATAGGAATGAAATTTCAATCAATTTAAAAGTAAAACTAAATAAATTTGTGCAGTACTCCTCACTGAAGTCAGGAGACAAAGATGCCCATCATTTCTAGAAATCAGACCCAAAATACTGAATACAGAGTGAAATATGCTCAGTCACATATGAAACACAGCATTAAGACAGACCAAATACTATCCAAGATGTAGATCAGTTGCTTGGGAGACAGGATTTTATAGTAGAGATAGAACAGAGCTGAAGTTACTGGAGTGTATTTAGTGAAACTGGTGAGTGGAAAATTAAGAAAGGAAGTTTTTAAACTTACTTTGCCTTTCTTCTTTCCTTGGGAGCAATGGGCTATATACAAAGGAACCTGCCCTGAGGAGCTTGGTATGGATTGCTCTGCACTGCTCTGCCTGCCTACCACATCAAACCTTTCCTGAGAAAACAAATATCTGGAATTTGGCCTCTGTTTTAGCTGCATGTATAATATTCTGTACTGTTAGGCAGCGACAGAGACATTAGTGGATACATGGACATTACTTCTAAAAATGTTGGCTAAGACACTTAGGAGCTTAAGTCCCAACCCTTAAGTCCCCTTAGTAGGACTTAGATTACTTAGGCACATCTGAAAAATGGGATATACTTGAGCAATTTACTCATAACAAGAAGATTTTTGCCCCAAGTGAAAATTACTTATATCTATAGTTTGACTCATGGTTAACTTAAATGTTGGTGATGTGACATACTTGGAGCCAGGCACAGTACCAGCACATAACACTGGCTGCATGCTGACAGGACTTTGGTTCTGCACGTACAAAGAAGCAGCAACTTGAAGACACTTCTAGGAATTTGTGTCACTTAAGCTCAGTGCTCACTGGAGAAGCAGTTTTAATCCATTCCCTAACTGCAAAACACTTTGCTTATTACTTACTTTTATGAAAGATAGTATGCAAGACAAATCTATGCTTTGCCTGCTATGAAAACATGTCAGAAGAACAGAGAACACATCAAAGGATAAAGGGATTACTGTTTCAGCTACTGGGTTGTAGACAGCACTGAAGCACTGAACATGAATCACTCAGTTCCTTAGACAGTAGGTAGTCATAGGGCACCAGGAACTTAGAAATATTAATTAAAATATTACTTAAAACTGAGCTTCAGAAGAATTTAAGCAGCATGTCACCTATCAGGCACTAGTGTGAATACAATGAAATGCATGGACCACTTTTGAGAAGGTAAGCTTGAACAACGTGAGATCAGTAATCTTTGTCTCCTAAAAAATCAAAAGGCACTAGGAATGGGCAAAACACATCTTTCTACCAGCAACAACTATCTTACATCTTTCTGCTTATGGCAGTTTACCTAAAAATTTAATTACCACACTTGGAGAAATCAACAAGTTTTCCCATTATCAGCACATGACCCTGTATTTCATACTGCACTATAAACGGGGATGTCTTAACAAGACTTAAGGCCAATTAGTCCATATGCAAATTCATTTTAAAATGTGCTCAAACACATGGTTTAAACAAGTTGTTTTATTCTTTTTCTACACTGAGCAGGACACTTGCCTATGTTCAGTAACCATGTCTGACCAGTGATCATTTTCACTATATCCTAGGTTTAAGACACTTTCATTACTTATATCCATGTTGTTCTTACCGACAACAGGATAGTGACTTTAAGTTTGTGGTTTCTTCATCTCCCTCATGCACACATTATAAGCAGCTGACTCCTTTAATGTACTAGTAAGATGTTCATAGCCATGAAAGAATTTCAAATTCGAGCATATCTGTCAGCATCAAACAGGGTTGATGTCAACATGATTTATCTCAGTTTTGAACATGCTAAATTTTATTAGAACAGCATATTCTGACATCTGCACCAGTCTTACTAAATATGCAAAACCCTTGGTGTTATGGGCTTACTTAGGTAAAGGACCTTCACTTCCATATCACTTTTCACAGTTGATAGGAAGTTGAAACAAACAGCAAGTCCATTCTTGCAACAAAGAATGAGGCCAGATAGGACTCTTCTTGATGCCATTTCTCTGCAAGATGCAATTAGATCATTTATACAAAATACTGCAAAACTTGCAGAATCCTTGCATGGAATAGCGCAAGACATACTTCAGTGTTTTGCTGTCTTCATATACGATATACAGGGTCATATACATATACAAATGTTAATGTCAATACTAGCTTGACTTTAAATTTATCCATTTTTTCTTGCTTCATGTATTTTTAGAACTGAGCCACTAGCAATTCGAGAGATCGTTCTTATTTTGTGCACTTTCAGAACAAGCACTTATTTTTAGTCATTGAGACTGTATCATCCAAAAGAAATAAAATTTCCATCTTAATATGGAAAGAAATACATTTGACAAAACACTGTGCACAATACCTCTGGCAAGCTGTTGCATGTAAGACTTTCGATCACGCAAATGACCAACAGATCATGCTTAAAAAATAAGTTAGATTCCATTTTCTCTTTTTAATTAGATGGCTTGGGTAAGTTTTTGGATGGGTTTTGGTTGGTCGTTTTGTTTTGGTTTTTTTTTTAATCAGTTGTTTGCAAATCTTTTCACCTATTTTACTAGCTATATAGTATTACTGTTAAGTTGCAGTTTGGAAAAGATTATTGCAAAAAAAAGTCAATCTCAAGGAATGGGAGAGATTCCAAAAGCTTTCCACCTTTCTTTCGTTTGAGGCAAACTAGCTATATCCCTGCAACTCCAGTCCTTATACAAAGCTTGTAATTTGGATTTGACCAATGTCTATGCCGCTATATGATGTTTGTGAAACTTTTGTACCACATGGAACTATTTACGAATGCTTATATTTAAAACTTTTGTAGCAAAGTATTATCAGCAACGATAGAATAATAGTTCTCTGTTAAATGAGCCTGGAAAGGGAAATTTCAACCAGCATGAATGATTTTTGAGTGATGTCTTAAAGAGAAACAGGAATTTTCTGAATTCTAAATAGAACCTAAATAACCTTACCAGTGATAATTACATTAGTATTCTAACCTTTACCATCCCAATTTTTGTGTGACTAGCAGCCTTTGACACTTTGTTCCATTTCATCTACTTTATCTGCCTTGCTGCAAATAGGATCAACTATTGCCTATAATTTTCAACATACCTGGTCTTACCTTTTTTAAGATGTTCCAGAGAGACTTCACAGCTTTCTAGCCCAAGCTACATCCTCAAAAGTGTTTTTGGACTAAAACCAAGCAACTTCCTGTGCAGTATAGCTGAGCTGTTTGTTACAGGCAATTACAGAGAAACAGGTAAGATAGCAGGAAAAATTTATGAGCAGGCTCTGCTCTGTTCATATCTTGGGTTTTCCTCCTTCTATTTGAGAGTCTTTAGCAGTTATTAGCATGCCCTTCAGCTTCAGTGCACTGTGCCAAAAAACCCCAATGATGGCTTTGGAAGGTGTCCACATCATTCTTGCCTCCAGCAGGCATTTTAATAGTCACTCTAACTGTGCTAGAGAAAAATACGAAGTTTTGTCTGTAGACCTGTAATTAAAATAGAGTCTAGGGATATGCTGTACTAAATTACCAGCCAGAAGATACCCATGCAAGCTACAGTTGCAATTCAGTTTAAACATTCAGTTTATAACAAACCAGGAACATACTGATTTGCTCTTATTCAGCCCTCTTTTCCTCCAAATGAGGGTTCCTAATTCTATTGGGGGGGGGGGGGGGGGTGTGTGTAGAAACTTACACACTTTCAGGGAGGGGGCAGGATCTAAAGAAATGATGACACCACAATAGCTTGATACAGGAACCCACATACAGCATTTTGGTACAACAGGCTATTAGCCCAACCATTAGGTAAGCATTTAACCAGATATTCCTCTGTCTGCAGCCACCAGTTGTAGGTCAGCTGTCAGAAGTCAAAGTAACTTTTACACAGAAGTCACCCAAGAGTCCATGGTGAGGGAGAAATGATTTGAAGGTCTATGCTGGTAACATTTTTCCTTGCTTTCTACTTCATCTGCTTGCTGACATTTAGTAAAGCTATCTAAGGGAGTACAAAACAGTAGTGCAGCTTAAGGAAGGAGAGAGATGTATTCTCTTGCATTAATACTAAATGGTGCTGTTTATTTCTCAGCCCTCAAAAGACAATGGACAGTTTGAGTATCTTATTTAATTCATCACCTCAGAATGAAGGCGCACAGCCTTCAGATCTTAAAATACATAAGAATGGGAGTTCCCTTCTTTCAACTGTCAGCTGCTCCCAGAGCCAATTAGTCCCACTGTGTTCCTGAGCACCTCTACAACAGTGGATGCACTCTACACTTTGATTACAAATGGAGATAAAAAAGATATTCTCTGGCTAGACTCATTCAATACTTAAAGTAAACAGAATTAATTGCTGAAAGAATTCCAGAAGTCTTAACTCAGGTCCTTGCTGGAAAGGAGTATCTCGCCATCTCATGTTAATTTCATGTTAAACAGCCCCCTTACAAAAAGCAAGTATTTAAAGCTGGAAGTTACAGAATCTTTCTCTGTAATCCTCATTACAATTGTGTTTAATATTGTGCTTAAAACAGTCTTCCTAACACTTCTAGACCAACCCTGACTTAACAGCTAAGCAAGCCCTGTCACATTAGGATAGATGACATGTAATTTGCTTTCATGCCCACATTGTACCAAGTGGAGGTATTGTTACACGTAGCAACACGTCACTAGGTGACAAGCTTCCTCTGAACTCCATTTTTGCTTCACACTATTTGGTGACCTCTTTGAAAATGATGGCCAGCATTGCTACACTAAATGATTGCAACTCAAAGATGCACAGGGTATGCATTAACAACACAGACACAACTTACCTGGACAGCCTTAAACCAAGAAAGCTTATTTCTTAGTGACTGCAATTCTCTTCCAGGGGAGGGGTTCACAAGATTTATTGAGGAACAATTCCACCCAAGTAGCTGAGTGTTAATGTACATTAGTCACTCAAGTTCAAAAGAAGGTAAATAAATAGGTTTAAAACTGGTGTTTGCAGCTGAGGAGTGCATACTGTTTATAGGGAGCCAGCAGCCAAAACAGGTAGCCAGCAGTCTCATGCACAGAACACCTACTGCAAAGGCAGGACAGGATTTTTTTTATCCATATCCTTCTCTTCTCAATATTAGAACATCCATCAGGTCACAGCTTAGGTCATCATTTAAGGTAGGCAACAGCAAGCACCAAAAAAGCAGCAATAAAGCTAAGACTGAATGGAAGGATGCACAGGAACCCAAAGGGAGGAAGGAAATGCTGCAGCCATACTTTACCTATCTATACATACACACAAATACATTATCAATGTGGTCTACTTCATTTGCATTTTAAGCTTGCTTTCTGCTGGACCCAGTTTGAAGGAGTCACAGAAGAGCAAGTTACATTTGTTTTAAACAGCACTGAAATGGAGACAGACTTTGGCTACTGAAGCATTTATTACTAACATACAAAATGAATTACAAAAAGATGGCTACAAAAAAAACACCACCACACACAACAGCAGGCACCTGGGTACAAACAGCATGAATCTTGTATTTATACTGCATATTAAAAACATGTATTGATAACAATTTGGTCGGTCACTGGAACAGGCTCTCCAGGGAATTGGTCACAGCCTCAAGCCTGTCAGAGTTCAAGGAGCATCTGGACGATGCTCTTAGTCATATGGTTTAGTTTTAGGTAGTCCTGCGAGGAGCAGGGAGTTGGACTCGATGATCCTTATGGGTCCCTTCCAACTTGAGACATTCTACGATTCTCTGGTCAGGTTACTATGTTATACAATAGTAAAGCTTATATAGTTAACACTGTCACAGCATTTAAGTAACTCCAGCTGACCTGTTCAGAAACCCCACTTTTAGCTTCGGATTTCTGCACTTGCAGAACTTTTGTCATGAATTGTGTAGCAGTAGAATTTGAGACAGTCAGATCCATAATAATCAAACACATGATTTGCACCAAACAAGGAATTTAGCATACTTAGCTAGACTGCAGAGCTTTTAAAGGCATTTCATAGTAGGTAAGGCTTTTATGTCATTCTGGTACAGATTAAGCTACAAATCAGATGCTTTTAGCTATGGCAGTTTTCATTTAGACTAATGGTATTAATACCATTAATAAGCATGGTGAGGTTTCTTAACTTGACAGACAAACAAGGCATCTTGACAACAGTAAGCTGCTAATATTTAGGCACTCAAGACAGTTTGAGTTTTTAGAGTGTCTTAACTACACAGGACAATACAGCTCATGTGTAAGCATGTCCTTTCTCTGTATCATTCCCCTACTCATATGTTTATGGATTTTTCTCCAAGGCTGTTTTGACAGTTACACTTGGTAAGGCCACTTGTTTGGTCAGTCAGCAGAGTACATGCATGCTATGCAGTTTATTCAATAGTGTGTTCAGGCTGTTTGTCTTTCTGGCTGGAAATTTTCTCCCCTTCACCTTTGCTCTCAGCATGCTGAATGCCAGGCAGTTGTGGGTAAAAGGGACCTACCAGCCAGTTGAGCGGCGTGTTGTTAACAAGATAATCCATCACATCATCCAGAGACTCCTTCATTTTCTTCAGCTGCCCTTTGCTAGTGGTAAGAAAGCTGTCTGATAATTCTTGGAGGGAGGATGCTGACCAAAAGCTCTGGTAGACATCACCTGCCATTGACCCAACACTGTAAACCTGATCCTGCACATTCTGTGGCAGCCCCTGTAGGCTTGAGACCAGTGTGAGGCAGGTGGTCTGAAGTTGCTGAGTGAGGCTCCGTGCAATAGCTAGAGTTCTTGACTCAATATGCTGGAAACAAAAAGCATAACAGCACATTAGTATCTCTTTATGACTGTAGCAGCTTTATGTTGCTTAAGATACATAAAGCAGCAAAGTACAGAGGGTGTAAGCAAAATAAAGCTATAGCAGATAGTAAAGCAGGTCTTAAGTCTGAAGACTCAGAGACTTGAAAGTACTCGTTATTTCTTCAATGCTCAAGTACTTTGTGGAATAGAAACATTGGTAGCTTCTACCCAGCGACAGATAAACAAGCTCTTGTTTCAACTCTGGATAACAAATCACAGCAGGTAAGTATATTCTAATCAATGAATCACTGTTTAAAGCTACATATAAGACTCAGTGAGTCTGTGTCTAAGACTGCTTTATGCTGACAAACTGTTATTTCTGGTCTGGCCACATAAGGTAAGTGAGTCCTAACTGATCCAGATATGGATATCCCAACACAGGTTCACATGCTAAACAGGATAAGCACTCTCTTGAAGGGAGAACAAACCCCAGAGTGTTTGCAGGAAGTAGCCTCTTAAGAGTTTGGGTGTCCCCTACTTTTCATAGCAGTCACTAGTCAGCTGCCCTGAGCTTTAGCATTCAGATTTCACATTTGCACATAAGCTTCTGTGCTGTTAGGATGCTGCACACTTTGGGGACTGTTAGTTTGCCATTACCTGTGCAGTATACAATCCATTTATTTCTGGTTTACATTTACATCTATTTACCTCAGCGCTATGCGGTTCACCACCATCATTTTGGCCTGTATTTTTCTTCCATTCTACCCAGGATTGATAAAGCTTTTCCTGAGCATCAAGAAGTTTCTGATTGGCACTATTCATGTTCTTTCTGGCATACTCGATCTGAAATAACAGCCAAATAAGGAAGTAAAGCAAAGAGTCCAAACAGTTCCATTAGAGCTATGCTACCTTACCTGCTCTGTAATCTCCTTTTTAAATACTTTTAAAGTTCAGTATAAAAGACTTTTGGGAATATAAGAGTGTGTTTCTTCTCCTCAAAGAAGAGAAAACTGGAAACAGTTTTGAGATGTTTTGTAGTTTATACCTCTGCCTCAGCTTTTTCCCTCTTCCCCACTAGCATCCTACACAAGGATTTGAAAGTGTATAGAAGGCCGTGACTCTCTATGCACAGTTTGTCCTGTACATAGACATACATTGTTAGGATAAGACTACTGAAGTACACAGGAACAGAGATACCCACAGCAAGAAGAGCAAGCCCATAAAGAATCTGACATTTTATTAACAAAAAGGACTTAAAGGACTGAAGTGTTTCTACATTGCAAGACACTTTCTTCACTGAATGAAGTCTCTATCAAATCAGCACTCTAAAACAGGAATAGCATTTTAAAAATGTCACTTCTGTTTCTGCAGTGCTTAAAATTACAAGCAATTGCTGGTTAGTTTACAACTCAGCCTGATTTAGGACCTCTCCTGAATGGTGGTGGAAAGCTCTGAATGGGAAGTGCTTTATATCTAGAAAATGCATTTAGTCCAAGAGCACAATTCCAGTTTTCCTATTCCTCTTTTGGCTGTTTTCTGCACTCCAAAACTATGCTAATACTTGCTTTTTGTACCTCAAGTGAAAGCTTAAACTTACCAGACTAACAGTGTGGTGGAGCTGCAAGATTGTCTCCTGGCTTTTCTGTTTAGCATCTCTAACTTTGTTTAAGGCTTGTTGGTAGGCACGTGTGCGGACCTTTGAAGACAGGGATCCCAGTCTAACGTAGTAGCTTGGCTTCTGAACTCCAACTTCAAAACCTTCAACTCTTGCAGCTTCTTTCTCTAGATATGTAGAAAGGAAGCAATTTGACCACTGGAAGAAAACTTAAGAGGTATGAGGCAGTTTTATTTGCTTCATAACTGCTGAATACTAGACATGTTTAGTAGTCCTTTAGCACCAGGGTAGGCTGATAGACCACCATTCTTGGAAACCCTTATTTTCACTCTGCTTCCCTGCAAAGAAGATGCTATTACAACCAGCAAGCCAAAAGGCAGTTTGGGAAGCATGTGCTGCCTCCCCAATATGAGTAAGTAATAGATGAATGATTGCTTGCTTCTCTCCAATATGAGCATTCCAACAAAATCAAACCTTGAATTGGTCTTACCTAGTTCTGCTTCTGTAAGTGGGAGATACTGGTCTACAAGGGTCTCCGATTTAGTGAGAGCACTGTCCACTCCACTGCTCACCATTTGCACCACACGACTTCCCAGGACAGTGTTAATGCTGCCATTGACAACTGACTTGGTCATTTCTACGCTGTCTTGCATTGCTTCTTTAGTCTTGCCCACAACTCCAGTGATTGTGTGAGCAACAGTTTCCTTGGCACCAGTCACAGTGGTTGTTACAGCTTCTCTGGCTCCAACAACTACATCCTTGGCATTGGCGACAACCTGCCATAGGAAACATGTTGATTCACTAAATATTTTCTAGTGAGAGCTGCATAATCCAGGAAATATAAATATATGCTAAAGATTGTACAACTATCAGTTACCTAGGAGAAATTCTGCCCTGAAAACATATGTACAAGACAAAACATAATATGACTACCATGCAGCCTTCAGCTCAAAACACTTCAGTGAATGTAATCCAGGCACTATTTGCTTCACACTGAGCAGGAAAGAGACAAGAACTCAAATTTAAAAAAAAAAAAGACAAAAAAAATGCCACCGGTGAACAGCAGCTATAGATAGATGTGTTAAATGGTGGGCAAATTTTAAAAAAAATAACAAAAAGAAAAAAAGAGGCTTAATGGCCTCCCAAAGGCAACAAACAATTCTACAGAAACACCTTTCACTTCCTTATTGCTTCTGAGCTGTGCTTTAGACATGGCTTATTGAAATCTGTCTCCCTGTATTTTTAGTGGTAATAGAGAAGAGGAAGGGTGTATAGTTCTTCTGCTTAGTCTATGTACATGGAAGGAACTTACCTTGTCAGTGGGTTGATTCAGTATAGGCAGTCTCTCTTCAATTTTGTCTAGACCTATACACGCATAGTTGTTGGCAACTACAACTATAAAAGAAATTACAATAGTTGATTTTAATTTGGGTTGGTTTTTTCCTTAGTATAACTCCTGTTGAGAATTTCTCTTGTAACAGAGCTCATGCAACAACGCTCTTGAAGTAGTTTCCTCCACTTTTCAGGGAGATTTGAGGCAGCAAAGCCCAAGAACAGGGCAGGTTTACAGTGCCAGAAAAAAAAGCTCACTTGCAGGCAGAGAAAATCCATTTGATACTTTACAAGTAACTGTTAGAACAAGCTGAAGCACCTGGCCTTCTGCCACTTCATGAAACCAGGCTTCTGGTTACAACAGCCTTGTGACACTGCTGCCAGATTTAACCACAAGTTGTTCTCAGCAAGAGAAAGTAAAAAACGTAGCATTTTAAACCAGGTGAAAGGTGAGGAAGGTGTTGAGCAAGAGACTACGCAACCATCTCGCATATCAAGAGGAGTCAGTTTAGTATTACGAAAGCTGGAAACTACTTTGGCTCTGGATTTTTTTTGTTGTTAAATCATACCCATCTGTAATCAGTTACTCAACAAGCCAGGCAACAGGTTCAGTCAGCTACCTGAAACAGCACTCCAGACCAGCACGACCATGCTAAACTGTAAGCGCATCTGGATATACAAAGCAATCGGTTGAATTAAAGTTAACAACTCCATCTTTGCCTTACTTTGTGGTTCCAGTTTCTGGATGATAGGCATAGCACTTGTCATGGCTACTGAAGTAATCGTCTTCACTCCTTTCTCTGCTATCTCACATACTGACTTCAGATAAGGATGGTTATCCTTTGTGGTAATGTAAGCTGTGGACACCATATCATAGGTGGAGCTCACCAAGGGAAGGTTGACA
Source organism: Buteo buteo (assembly GCF_964188355.1). Taxonomy (NCBI): domain Eukaryota; kingdom Metazoa; phylum Chordata; class Aves; order Accipitriformes; family Accipitridae; genus Buteo; species Buteo buteo. The sequence continues at coordinate 38,148,227 of NC_134204.1, forward strand.
ACCCTTGATACAATGTTCTGTTTAAAAGAGAAACAGGTTAGTTGACTCCTATTTTTCTGAAGTAGACATAAAAAACTCTGGGGCTAACTCAGATGTACCTGCTGTGGATCAATTGCTGCCAATGCCATTTTTCAGGTCTTGAATCTTACACAGCCTGTGAAAGAAACATATCTGAGTTACAGCATCCTCACATCCACTCCGCCTAATCACCAGACTTTGAAACCAACAACCCTTTTGTAATCAACCCCATTGATCAAAGGGATTAGGATGTTCATTCTTGCATACAGGAATTACATTTTATTGTAACAATTTATAAATCCAAAACTTTGTTTCCCAATTACTTTGTTTGGTTTAGGCAACACAAGTAGGGCACATGCAAGAAACAGGCTCTGAGGTACAGCAGTTCATTGCAGAATTACCAAAGAGTTACCAACTGATGGATTAATTTGTTTTTCTAGAGGAAAGAGACACACTTGGGCTTATCTGTTGAGCCAGGACAAAAACCACTAGCCAACAAGTCACTAAAATTCTAGTTTAGGATGTCCAAGTCAGATGAAGAATCCACCGCCAATATCTTTAATCAGATTAGATCTTCTGTTAGCATAAGGGAGTCAAGTTTGACATTTGAGTCATCACTGCTGTCCAAATCTCAAAAACACATGGCAGACTGAAGTACTCACTTCAGTGACCTCAGCTCAATTCTTACAAGTCATTCCACTAAACTCAGAGTTTATTATCTCTAATGCCATGCCTGATGCCCATGTAAGGCATTTAGCATTCCTCTAACACAGAGCACAGGACTTTTCCACTGCAGAAAGTAACTCTCCTTTAAGCCAATTTAGACTTACTTATTACCCATCCCATGCTGAAACAGGCTGCAGGCACCAGTCATTCAACAAGACTACGCTACACAATTATTTTCTAACATGTATTCCCATGGAGAAAAAGCTAGCAGCTCTCCCCCTATGAACCCTATAAAAAGAGAGGGGCATTGCAGTACCACATAAGGAGAACACACAGAAGTGCACTGTCATCCTATGCATGCAGGCGGAACTAGATCTGCAAGAAGCACTTTTTGCATTGATGGTTTCATGTGACCCTTAAGTTCCAGAAAAACCTGCATAAATGAAAGCACAGAAAGGCAAGCCAGAAGTCAGCCCTCAAAAGGACTGTGGTTTTCAAGGCCTTCTGCTATGTTTCTTAAAAAGCCAACAGCTGCTTTCTTTCTCATATGTATGAGAGTATCAGGAGTGTGTTAATATTCTGCCTGGGGTCAAGTAAAACCTTTCCCCATTACATAATGGGGAACAAGGACAAAGGCATGCTGTTAACATTTTACAGGCATATTTGCACATATTAACACACATGTGCCATAAGGTAATGCCTGTAATGAGATTAACCACTGTACATGGAACATACAAGCAGGTAACAGACAAGGGTTACAACAGTAACAGAGAAATTTTCCTTCCACCTATCAAGTATTGACATACCCCCAGAAACACGTCATGTTTCTCACATAGCATTACAAGTCAGATTACTTAAGAGTACAACTTAATTTCACTCTGAACCTCAAAGCATACTGTAGAACAGGAGAAGAGGCTAACCCTGCAGAATCTGGCCTCTGAAGGAAGAAGGGCCCTTTATAAGGATTATTCAGTATTTGCAAAGTGTCCCACAAGATCCAGCCACACACTGCATGGGTTTGAATTTTAGTCACTAAAATAAGAGTTAAGTCTGTGAAATTATTCCTGCTCGTCAAGACAGGGAAGATCGCTAGGATCTTGTGGAGTTTCAGAGATCCCTTGAATAGTTGCAGCTCTGGCAAAAGCGAGATCCACTTCACTGGAGCCAGTAAGCGAGATGCCCGAATCAAAGCCCACAGTACAAAAGCGTTTCGGAGACAGCAAAAGAGCCTCAAGAGGAAAGCGAATAAACTAAGCCACGAATTTGTTTTCTACTTTCCCCCCCCCCCGCTAGGGAAAGAAGTTAAAGACCAGAAAGCAGCACCAAGAGCGACGCAGAGGAGTCAAGGAGCTTGCCCCGGCTGACCGCGGTGCCCAAGGGAGGAAGCCGCCCCAGTTTTCAGGTGCCACCACGGACCTCGTCAGGGCTGGGGCAGCCCAATGCCGCTCCCGGGGCCGGACAAGCATCTCGGGACTCTCTGGTCCCGGCACCGCCCCGAGCGGCCTACCGAAATACACCGGGATTTGGGCCGGGGGGACCGCAGGGGCGATGACGGAGGCAGCGGGGGCGGCCACGCGGCGAGCCGCAGACGGAGCCGGAGCCCCCGCCCGCTCCGCCGGCAGGCTCCACCATATTGCGGAGTCAGCCCCGCGGGGCGAGCGGGCGGCGAGCGCTCCCGCCGCCGCCCACCGCGGCCGACGAGAGCCGGCCCGGAGCGCCGCGGAGCGGCCGTACTCACCCGGGAGGAAAGGAGGGAGAGAGACACGGAACGCGAACCGGAACCGCCGCCGACTAGCGAGGCCCGGCCTCGCCCCGCTATTTATAAGGAGCGCCCGCCGCCGGCCGCCCGCCGCCCGCTCTCTCGCGAGAGGAGGGAGCGTCACCGCCGCCGTACGTCACCGCCGGGCGCGGCCGGGCGGGGCGTGACTGGGCCGGGCCGGGCCGGGGAGCCGGAAGGTGGCGTCTGCCATTCCCGTCCGGCCGCTGGGCAGGAGGGGAGAGCGTCAGCCAAGAAAAGGAGTCTTAGTGAAGGGAACTCTCGTTCCACTGATCCTTCAGAAGACCAGTTCTAAGTACTTTAATGCAAACTCGAGGGCCAGGAAGAGTGGCTGGTGCAGGCTTTCAGGTGAGGCACGCAGGCCCGCCAGTGGCCTAGCCAGGAACAGACAGGTTACATACATAATGCTGGCTCCCTTCTCTCATGAAATTCTTTCAGCTTATCTAGTTGGGAGGAAGACGAGGCAAGAGATTTGGCTGTGTTGGTCTTAAATTAATCACCTCTCTTCCTTCGCCCAGCACCTCCTAACCAGGACTTGTCCCACGTGGGGCTGGAACACGGGGTGAACTGAAACCGGGGCCAGCCGACTCTGAGAGTGCCACGCGGCCGCCCGTCCCAAAGTGACCTTCCTGCTCAGAAAGGCAGACGAGCCTCCAGTCTTCTCCAGTGCTACAGGTTCAGTTCAGCATGCTCCCAGATAATTGCCTCAGCACATTTAAACATGCATTTCATATGCTGTAACTTTCATAATTCCAAAGGCACACTTCACTTTTAACCTATAAACAAATGAGATGCACATCACAGTTAAGGATATCAAAATGGCAGGGAAAAATAGTTGTGGACAAAGGTCCTGTTGTGATTTAACCCCAGCCAGCAACTAAGCACCACGCAGCCGCTCACTCACTGCCCCCCACCCAGTGGGATGGGGGAGAGAATTGGGGGGAGGGGGGGAAGTAAAACGCATGGGTTGAGATAAGAACAGTTTAATAGGACGGAAAGGAAGAAAATAATAACAATAATAAAATGACAATAATAATAATAATAGAAGAATTGGAATATACGAAACAAGTGATGCACGATGCAACTGCTCACCATTCACCGACTGATGCCCAGTTAGTTCCTGAGCCGCAAACCCCTCCCAGGCCAGCTCCCCCCAGTTTATATACTGGGCATGACGTCACATGGTATGGACTATCCTTTTGGCCAGTTTGGGTCAGCTGTCCTGGCTGTGTCCCCTCCCAACTTCTTCTGCCCCTCCAGCCTTCTTGCCAGCTGGGCATGAGAAGCTGAAAAATCCTTGACTTTACAGTAAATGCTACTTAGCAGCAACTGAAAACATCAGTGTGTTATCAACATTATTCTCACCCTAATTCCAAAACGTAACCCTATACCAGCTACCAGAAAGAAAATTAACTCTATCCCAGCTGAAAACAGGACACAACCTACCTATCCTTAACTTCAGAAAAAAAAATTAAAAGGTGTGAAATTATGGATCCTCTCGTGTGTCTCTTTTAATCTCATTATAATATCCTCCATGACAGGGAATAGCTCAGGTTTCAGCCTCACAAGCTTTGTAACATATCTCTGCCAGAGATAGCAGCAATAGATAGAATTCAGGTCCTCCAGCTTTTCTTACGGCCTCAGTACATCAAAGAGGAAGAGCTGTGCTCCTCTTGCTACCGTGTCAGGGCCCAGTGTGGGCTGATGGCTTCCTGGCAGCTGGGAGCTATGGGGGCTACCTGTGGGGGCAGCAGGGCTGGGCAGGGGTCCCAACACACCAGCCAGGAGCAGGGCAGCCAGAATGGGGGGGTGGGCAGCTGGGGGCAGCCCGAGCCCTGGGGATCAGGAACCTGGTGGGGATCAGGAACCTGGTGGGGACCAGGATGGGCCGAGGCCAGGCTGGGACATCAGCCTGGAGCCCGGCAGGACTGAAGGGAGCTGGAAACTGGCCCTGCTGTGGTGTCGCTGGGGCAGGGGCTGACAGCCCAGGGGGGCTGATATGGCAGGATAGGGGAGGCCCTGGCGGTGGCTGGGCAGGGCTGGTAAGCCCTGTCAGTGCTGTCAGAGCCCTGACAGACAGTTCCAGTTGGCTGGAGGTACTTTCCCTTCAGCTATGAACCTCATGAGACTGGGGTATCAGCTGTTCACTAACAAGGTGACAGAAAGGCCAAAGGGGAGAGCAGTGAAAGGCCAAAGGGGAGAGCAGTGAAAGGCCAAAGGGGAGAGCAGTGATAACATCTGTAAGGACCTGCCTGGGCTGATACTATTCCTTTAGGAACAGGTACAGTCTAATACACTGAGCCAGAGCCAACTGACAGCTAGAGCACTAGTGTATTGGCAAGATCTGATACAAGGATCTTCAACTGGCCTCACAGCCAGTGGATGGAGGGATATCCTGGGCACTCAAAGTGGGGGAGTGAAAGCTACAGGGAAAGAAAAAAGCTACTTTTATTTAAAAGTAGGCATGCTTCCACATCAAGATGGCTAACCAGAGTCTTTACTTAGTCTTTAGGATGACTGTTCAAAGCAGTGAAATAGTGAGATACTCTTAACCACGTCAGGAGAAACTATCCGTGCTCTTGTCCTGCAAAACAGGGAGCACAAAAGGGTGGCCCTTTGGAGTCAAGAAAGCACATCCAGTCACAGCCTTAGGAAGCTGGCAGGCTTTAAAGGACTGCCTCCAACCACAGTTTGAGGCTGTCTGGAGTGAGCTAGAAGCACAAGAAAACTTGTGACATGCCTTCTGTGCCTCAAGTTCTTATCAGTAGCACCAGCGCTGCAGTAGTTCTCAGCAGTCAGGATTGCCGTAGGGACACAAAGAAAAAGGTGATCAGAGCTATGAAAGATAGATGGTTCAGGGTCCATAACATAAATAATTGAGTCAATTGATTATAACGGCTCCTATGGCCTTAAAGATTTCTAATATTCAAAGCACATTTTTCTTTTCTGTGTTTATAAAAGTTGCTTCTTCATGTGAGATACAAGTGATTCTTTTGAACTGGGAATCAACGTGCTTGTGTTGGACACCCTGAGACTGTTATGTGTGAAACAACACAACTGTCAAGGCTATCTTCCCTCAGCTCTCTCACTTTACCCCTTTCTTTCCAATCCCACAGTAATCCATTTCTAGGCTTTGTAATCCTGCCTTGCACTCTTCTGTCTTCGGACTTGCAACTAACTCCTTATCCACTTAGGCTGTCTATCTACCTTGCTCCTTGGTTTGGGGGTTAAGCCTTTTGTATGTTTCCCCTGATCTTGCTTAATCGTGTCAATAGTTTCCCTGCTATGACTCACTTGTTTTTTCCTTCTCCAGGAGAGGATATCAGATTTGTGAGGCATGATCCTCCTTTTGTGAGTCCACACTAATTGTTTTCACAAAGAATAGCATTCTTATTCTGCTTTGCCCAAAAGTAAAGCACTCCCACCTTTTGTTTCTGAGCAGCATGATCTGCAGGTTTTCTCTATAACCTGCTCCATTTCCTCTGGAATGTACTTATCTTCTGAAGTGTCTTATCTTTTGTTAGCTGTCCAAAGATCATTACCTCTGACCTCTTCAGCTGCAACTGAGTTAATCCGACATCTGATTCAAAAGAGACGAATTGGGTAAAAGGTAATTCTCCTCTGAACACTTGTAGAAAGGCAAAGACAAGTAAAAGTACTATCAGTTACAGGCAGACAGGTACTATTGCCCAGCTAGTGAGTATGAACCACCCCCACAACGGATGTGATGTTTAATTAAGACAGAAGAAGAGGGAAAGGGACTGACTCATGCTGGCTTGAGAGGGACAGGGAGTCAATTACACCTACCTACATACTGTACAGGAAATTTTTATTCATTCGGCTACTGTTGGCTGTAACCCTGCCAGATGTCCTCAGAAGGCTAGTCAGCAATGTGTTTTTATGATAACATGCAGCACCTTCAGAAAGATCACAGCAGGCCTTCATGTCTCATGTAACATATGTTATTACTCCCACCAGCCCACATATAGACCTGTAGTTTTCAGGCTTTACATAGTCAAACACACTAGATGAGGCCAGGACTGAAGTTATCAATAAGGCAGTCTGTTTTAAAAGACATAATGACATACCAGCTGTGACGGATGCACTCAACCCTTTAACCAAACTAGCAGTAGTTCGGTACAGGCCCCAAAGGAGGTAAAGGCCTGAGTTGTAGCTGGGCCAAGAACTCTAGAAAATCCACAGAGGAGCAGAGTGACACAGTGAGCATCGATGCATACGAGCTTGGATCACCAATCATGCGATTAACACATGAATAGCGGGTGGGTTTTCCAAGACTTATTTATCAAGGAACAAAGAAAATTGTGGGTACAAGGAGTCTCGTGCATACCACTACCATTGTATGCAATTTGACTACGAGCCAACCTCTTTATTCCACAAATATGACAGCCTAAGTGAGCCTTCTCTGAGCTCTCCCTGCTAGGCAGTGTGGCTGCATGGCTGTGATCTCCCCTTGAGCTGGGACGTCTCTCAAGTTGCTCCTCAAGGCTGAGAGAACTTTTACCAACAACGGATGGTTGGATGAGCCTAATTTGTGTTCTCCCTGAATTGCAACTGGACTGCATGCCAGGCAGCTCTCCTCTCAAGCAGGTACACCTCTCAAGGTTTGAGATTCCTTACCAGAGACTAAGACATCCTTCCTCACCCAGGGCAGAGAGACCCCTTATTCATGACAGATCCTCATTAACTGACTGATAGCACGTTGAATTAATACTAATGAAATCCATGTGTCTAATTCCATTAGACACAAACCATTGACCAAGTCTGGGGCTAAGTCTGGATCCCGCTGCACCTAGAGTCCTCTCTGAGAAGAATTTTAGAAAGCAAGGGGGTACATTCTGAACCTTGTGACTCAACAGGAGGTTTTCCTTACACGTTGTATTAATACCATTAGACATAAACCATTGACCAAGTCTGAGACTAAGTTTGGACCTAGCCACACCTAAGTTCCATCAGGGCTTTAAGAAAGCAAGGGTGTCCACTCTGAATCTCATGACTCAACAGGAGGGTCTCCCTTAGCCTTTTGTGTCTCCGGTCTCTGTGTGAGTCATTCTAACTCAATTCTAACTCAATTTTCCTTTGTATGTTTCTTTCAAGCAGTAATTAAGAGTGAACCTTGCCATCGAACCTTGTTAAGTCACACATTTACAACATCATATTAAAATCACTTCTGCTAATACTTTTGATGGTCATTCTAAATCACTCATCTGCAACACCAGCAGAAAGAAAAATGAATATCCTAGGTTATTTGGCACTTATCTAGGTACCATCAGTTAAACAATACAGCAAGTTTTGTATTGATGTTAACATGACCCTGTAATTGTTTAATTGTATTGCATTAACACCCAGGAGATGAACTTATGCGTGAGGATTTTGTTATCGTAGACACAACACAAACATAGGACAAAAATATCCAGGCCCTGTTCTAGAACTAAGGAATAGATCTATTACTGCTAGGGGATAAAGGACAGCAAATTACAAGGATTTAAAATATGGCAATATCATATTCAATGCAACCGAGAGCAGAGACATGTAACCATAAGCCACCAACTGAGGTGTCTGTGGGGACATATCTGAAGTCATAATTTATAGCTGCCTAAAAGCTGCAAGAGAAACCGTTCTGCTAAACAGAGGCCAGAGAATTTTGTTCTTAAGCACTTCTGACAAGGACATGCCTTCTTCACATGCAGCACACGTGCTTAGAAGATGGCATACAGCAAAGGAATGAAGGTTAGTACTGTTAAGTCTGTGCTACTGAAAAAATCCCAGCTGTCAGTTATGACTGCTTTGCACTTTTCTTAAGAAATCAGCATTCCAAAAATGTTTCTGTGTATTTCTATAAAGTTACAGCTTATTCCTGTCCTGGTTTCAGCTGGGATAGAGTTAATTGTCTTCCTAGCAGCTGGTACAGTGCTATGTTTTGAGTTCAGTATGCAAAGAATGTTGATAACACACTGATGTTTTCAGTTGTTACTAAGTAGTGTTTAGTCTAAAGTCAAGGATTTTTCAGCTTCTCAAGCCCAGCCAGCGAGAAAGCTGGAGGGGCACAAGAAGTTGGCACAGGACACAGCCAGGGCAGCTGACCCAAACTGGCCAAAGGGGTATTCCATACCATGGGACGTCACATCTAGTATAGGAACTGGGGGGAGTGGGGGGGGGGAATTGCCACTCGGGGACTAACTGGGCATCAATTAGCAGGTGGTGAGCAATTGCACTGTGCATCATTTGTATATTCCAATTCTTTTATTATTAATGCTGTCATTTTATTAGTGTTACCATTATTAATTTCTTCTTTTCCGTTCTATTAAACTGTTCTTGTCTCAACCCACAAGTTTTACTTCTTTTCCTGATTTTCTCCCCTATCCCACTGCGGGGGGGGGGGCTGTGAGTGAGCATCTGCATGGTGTTTAGTTTCTGGCTGGGTTAAACCATGACAATTCCTCCTCAAGAATATAATGCTGTTCCGTCAACATTACTTAGTGCTGTTGCAGTTCATACTTATCATCAGTGGTAACAGTGACATTCAGGAATTCTCAACACGATGCATATAGAGTCCCTTGAAGACAGTTCTTTCAGTACTAGCCTGGTGAGTTTCATGTGATTACATTTTCAAGGAATTTAGTCAGGGTTTTTTTATTTATAACAGTAGACCTAAACCACAGACTCCTTCCTAGACAATAAAATTGTGATATATTTACTAAGCTGCATAGAATAATAGTTACCATTTGCATTTAACTGATGCCATAGGAGCACTGGGTACAACACATTAAATGGACTGTGCTGTGATTACATTATCAGTATTAAGCTGCTCCAATACCCTCACTCATTTCTACTTCATCACAATGCCTTTGTTTTACTCTGTATGCTATGCCCACGAATACCATCATTGCCTATATGTAAGGTGATCTTCTCAGTAAACTTTGTAACATAACCAGAGAATACTCTATTGGTTGTTTTCAAGGCATTCTAATGCAGACATTATTTTTAAGAGTGCACTGCCATTTCAGTAGACATCTGTGAGTTTGGGAAGGATAAGGGGATGAAGAATAATATTGGCAATTGCTCTGCTAGAGATGTGTTCTTATACTAAAGATTAGTACATTCTAGACAACAGATAAGAAAAATCTGTTTCAGTGGTTTACTTGTCAACTGTTGGTCTGACAAAACACTGGTATAATAGCAGAACACAAGTAACATTCAAAAACTTTCATATTTGCTCAAGAAGTTGCACAAAACCCCTCATGTTGTTGAAGCCTGTATTATCTAAAAGCAACACTGAGAAATTTGAATAAATCAGAACAATATTTTATTAAGTGTGGTTGCTCATCTATTGAATTTCGTTTTGGTATTGGTAGGAATTAGTCTGGTGGAGAATTAGGGTATGTCTGAAGGCAATGGCTTTAAGTGTCAGGGATCAAAAAGAGTCAGACTGCTCTTTAAGGGAAAAAAACCCATGAGTCAAGGGTGATCCTAGCACAGGCCATGCCCTCCATGACAGGGTACAGTCCCAGAGGGTCTGTCTGAACAGGGTACCCAAGCAGGGTCAGGTTCGGGTTGGTGATAATAACAGGTCCCATCAACCGTCTAGTAATCATCAGATAAGGCAAAGTAATGAATCAGGTTCTAGGTGAAGTCAGGAAATCCAAACAACTCAGGAGCAACAGAAGACAGGAATGGAGAAAGGTACACGTACAACACAGCTCAGGCCAGGACAGGATGCTCAGGTCTGGACTTAAATGGGACTCCTGGGCCATGGGCAGAGGGTGCATGTGTGGTGGTCCCTGGTGAGACCAGTTAAGGCAATTAAAGCTTATAAGTGCACTCACGGCCCTGCCATAAAGTTGCAGTTTGCACCCTTAAGAAGTCCTGTGGAGAGATTTGTATATTTTCCTCTACACACTTTCTAGATGATGATAATGACTCTAGATCAGCTGATGGGATGACAGCTATCCTAGAAAGAGAGGCTTAGAAGACAAATTAATAGATCATTATTTCATGCCCCTGTCTGAAAGGAAGAGCAGTAGTATCTGTCATTTCTGACAGAAATCTGCTCAACCTGTTTTTAAGACCCTCTGATAATGAAAGTTTCACATGACACACAGGCAATCTGTGTCCTACCATTTATAAGGTTTCCCTAAGGTTTATGTTGAGTCTTTCCCAATGCATTTCAAGCACATTGGTGGCTCTTCTGTCCTCTGCAAAGATAGAGACCAAGTACCCTCTTCTCTTCTTTAGGTTGAAGAACTTATTTCATCCCACCCTTCTTTGTTCACATTTGTTAGCCTGATGATACTCATTCTCATCAATTATCTCAGCTCTTTCTCAAGTTTCTCACTGTGCTGGAACTGAAACCCTCCTAATCAATCCATATTACCAGGTTCTCACTACAATATTGGCCTCTGTCCTAGTATTAAAGCAATGTTGATACCATACAGCTAGCCTGCAATCTGTTATAATTCTCAGTCTTCCTTGAAGAAAACCTGCCTGACATATTGTTCACTGTCCAGTGCTTGTGCAGGTATTTCAACATCAGACAAAATCCTGCATTCAGCTTTAGTAAATTTCATGCCATCTTTTTATTTGGACAGTATCTTCAATATCTCCAATAAGCCAAGTTCATTTTGAAATCTGATGCTTTCCTTCTTATTTCAAGTTATTTATAGTGCAGTATATTTCCTTGTTTCAAGAGGACAACTGTCAATGTAACATAATACTTCCAACAGAGTAACATTCAGATGCCCTTCATAAGTGTGCAGTGAGTTACTGGGGTTTTCCATAAGACCTTGTTACTATTATTCATATAACTCCTGACCTTTGCAACATGACAAGGTGTGACTGAGATTACTCATTACATTATCTAATCTATTTCTTAAAAGAAAATAAAACTTTTTTGTTGTTTAGTAGCACTGCAAGTACCTAACTATTCTCTAGGACCACAGCGCTTAAACAAGGTGCAAAGCTATGTAACGCACATACAGTTGGGCAGGATGCAGGAATGAAAGAGGTTATTATTTACAAGGAATACGGAAAGTAGAAGTTACTTATTTGAACTCATACAGCAGGCCACTAGAAAGGAGAACCGAATTCCACCAAAACCCACATTGCTTCACTGAGCAGTAAAACATTTAATAGTGTCAACTTGACAAGAAGTACCCAAGCCTTCACTAATGGAAACACTTCCATACTTTGAAATCATACCAATGAGTCAGCTACCTTGAAATTGAAAAATAATAGGAAGGTCTTTGTTTCTGTGCCTTCTGTGCCTTCTTCTGCAACCTCCGCAAGTTCAACAAAAGACTGAACACATTCAAGGAGAATGCCTTCACTGATTTAATCCTCTCTACTGCCCGTAGGAGTTTATATTACATGCTAACAGAAATTTTCAGAGAGCATTTCAGATCACCTTTTTTTTTTTAAAGAAATACTAAAATTCACCACAAAAAGTAGTCTGTATGAGTGCTGCATATTTACTTAGCTTTCTACAAAACATATACCATGCAGCACACGGGAATAAGCTTCTCACAGGCAGTCCTAAAAAAGTTAAATTAATCTCTCTGGCTGTAGCATAGGAGACCCTATCCTTTTAGTTTGATTTTCCTTATTTATCACCACTGTACAGTCTGGGGTTTAAGTTATGATGAGAAGCTTTTGTTATAGTCAGATCCAGGTCCCATTATTGCTATGCTGAATCCTGACTGTGGGTTCCAAAGCAAATGATGAAGCAAGACTAGGTACTCTGTCTTGATATTGACATAGATGGGATTCAGCAACTTTGGTCTCGTTCACTTGCAAGCCTCATGCACTTGTAAAGGAAAGACCTGTAAGGAAGGATGGATTGATTGTTGGCTGATACCATATGTGAAAAGTATTTTCTTTTCTCAGCTTTTTGTTTTCCCTCAATAACGAAGAATACTATTCTGTCCTGTTTTCCTTATGACAGAAGAAAATTGCCAGAGGTCTGTAATGCATAAAGGATTAAATCCTAAATAAAACATTAACTGGCTGAAGATGGTAATTTTAAGAAAAGGCTTAAACAATCTCTCAAGATCATAGGAGAAAGGTGTTCCATAGAAACCCAATCAGCCACTTTTCCTCCAAGATAAAGGTAGCTTCTTTACCAGAGCATTCCCATTTAGAGCAGTACTTTTCCCTCTTCTCCCATAGGCTCTCATATAAGACTTTCCCACCACAAAAACCAAGATACCTCCTGTAATTCTCCACCTAAACAACATCTTTTTTTTTCTTTTAGAAACCAGCTACTTATTAGCAACTAACTATTCCTTTTTCATCTGGGTCAGAGAATTTCCTTTATTAAGCTCAAAGAGGTTCCTTACTGGCAGGGTATTTATTCTTACATGTTACATAGAAATCTAAGAGGTGTGCACTACAAAATACTCAAGCTTTCTCTATTTACATTTCTTTTTACTTGACAGAGAAAGAGAAAACAAGGCCAGACAGAGAGCTACCGTAAATCATTTTAGCATTACTGACTTCAGGGGTTCTATGCTGACTTAGCTGCAAAAGACCTCACTGCAAAAGCCTTTGGAGACAGAATCAAGTCTTACATCTGACAATATAGGAAATGTTCTTTTGGAACCCAAGGAGACTTCCACTGCAGCCTTGATCTTGCTCCTTCACATATGTACTTCCTTGCTACTCTGAGGCTTCCACAAGCTCCCGACCTTTGTGGCTTCTTTCTTAAAGAAGGCTAAAGGGGTTTCTCTTAGAAGGATGTTAATCTCCCTGGGGAGCACTGGACAGTATCCTTTTCACAAGATACTGGCTGTGAAGATGAGCTACTGGTATGCCACTAGTGCATGGAAATGTTAACAAACGTGGGTTAAACTCCACTTGGCTGCTTTGCCACAATCTATAAAAATGACTCATCTTTTACTGTAGTACAGAGTTCACCAACCTGCTAAATCAAACACTACTGTTAAAATGGGCTATTAGGTGCTTGCTGAACTGTACTGTGCAGAGCTGGCATAAGATGCCCGCATTATTCCCCAAGTACACAAGATGATGTATTCTGGTCAGTGATGCAGTGGAGTGAGAATCAGCAGATCAAAGTTCAAAATCCACTGGTAATGCAGAGGGCCTCCCCTAGACTTCATACTGGCTAAACACAAAACTGGTGATCCAGAAGTTTTTATCACTATGTTAGCATGCCATTCCTCTCAAACTCATCAGCTCCACTGAGAGGTAGAGCATTGAGAGGCAGAGCTTAGGCATCTCACTTCATTAACAGTGTTAAATGGCTTCCAGACTGCAGATGCTTTGTCTCCCAGTCAGTCTGGAGCATAAGGCTGTGGCACTGGAGTCCATCTATGTTGACCTACCCTAACTTACAGAATTTGAAACTAGTTACTTCATTTCTCCATATCGTCTCTAAAAATGCTTCACAGGGATGCTATGAGGTTTAATTGGTTGTTTATTTTTGAGTGCTTTTCTCATATTCAGAAACAGAGCCCTCACCCACAGTGCTCAAAACCAGCAGTAAAGTCAACTTAATAAACCAATAATGCTAATGTAACTGTTTTTAGATTAATATCCTACTGTGCTTTATAATGTAGTGTTGTCCTTTTTCAAATTGTAAAGTCTGGGCAGGTAGCTAACATGACTGCACAAGGGCAAACTTTTCTTCAGCTCTAACTGGAGTTCCCAGATACTCAGTGCCTCAGAAAGGCATGCCCAAGTCAGACATTCAGTATCAGGCTGCCTTAGAAGCTGAGTTCTAGCTCTTAGTGCTTTAATTTTCCCAACTGTAAAATAAAAATGTTGCGTTCACTTTGTTATTAATATGAGATACCCTTAGTGACCTTCAGTCTCTGGGGAAGTTTTGATCTACAGTCCTACATAGATATGTCTGTCCAAAAAATTTGTAGCAGAGGCTCAGGAACATCAAGAAGCCAAAGAAGAAAAGACTTTATAAACCAGATTCATGTCTTTGATAGCATCTCAGATGGAAGACGAGTGACTGAAAAGAGGAGGGGGAGTAAGGGATAACTGGACAACTGAGAGCCAGGAGGGCTGAACCTTAGGCTTACCAACCACAGGCAACTTGTCAATGAGTTCTCCTGACTGGAGAAACAAGATTCATCCAAGAGTGACTCACATTTATTGTAAACTGATCTGTTTAAGCACTGTGAGGTTCATCCATGTTGATTCCCTTTTCTCCCATGGAATTTCCTGGCTATGTGCATTAGGAGTAATAGGTCTGCGTAAAGAACAGAGCACACAGGCTGCCAAGGGATAGAACAGTGCAGCTGGAGTACAAACTTACAGCTGCCTGAGATATCTGTCACAGGAATACTGGACTTCCTGTAATCTGCTTGTTAAAAACTGTTTTTCTCAAGTCATCTGGTTTGTTAAGGGACAGTAAACAACAGCTGTTTTGGCGATGATTTTAAATTCCACTTTGATATTTTAATACAGGATTTAATAGTCCCCAAGTCCTAAATTTCTCTTTGATTGAAGTCTCACCCACAGAATACAATTCAAACATCTGCCGTGCTCTTGTGGGGTTGAAAAGGGCTAGTGAATTGCAGAACTATTTCAGAGTGGCTGTTCAAGTACTTCAAAATGCTTGTGAATGATGCTGCCACAGTCATTGTATCACACACAAAGCTTCCATGTGCGAAGACATCCATGGATAGCCTTCAGGCAGACTGAACGGTACCTGTGTATGCTCCGAAATTTTGCTATTCTAGGCATTAGAACTGTATTGATTCTGTCATTAAGGACTTCTGTATTGGTGGGTGGTGAGTTACAGACCTTTGCACATAAAATTGATTTTTGACCTATTGGTCATTCCTGAGTTTACATTTTTGTTTCTAAACATTTCACAAGAGGCCTTATTTCATCCACAGCAAACATCTGAATAACTCTGTGCTTAGGAGGCGAATCAATGCCTACTGAAATCAGTGGAAAAGCTTCTACTAGTTTAGAGGCATCTGTATCTAACTCTTAATAGCTTTGTCTCTGCTACAGGAGGGGGAAAAGTTTTCTTAATCTGAGCAAGAAAGTATTCTTCATCTGAACTAAAAATGATTCCTAATGAAGGAGAAGAGCTTTTAGGTTTCATATCAGTGGGAGAGTATGGGAAGCCTGGTACTTAATCTGTTAGCTTGTATGAAACCTATACCTTCACTGATTGTACATTCAGTAGGCTAATTTAAGAATACTCTTTTTTTTTTTTTTTAAGAGAAGACTAAGAGACTTTAGCCAGCATCTTCTCTTCCAGATCCACCTTTGCAAGTGGAAGAGGTTATTTTCCCAAGATATTTGCCTTACTTTTGCTGTATGAAGTTACTTTTTCCTTAGATTTATTGGCAAATGACTTCCTGGGAGCGTTCCTTAATTTACTTCCGTCAAGATCAGCTAAGCTCACTTAAGATTCAAGGCAGACAACAACCAACTTGCATTAGGCTGTGGGAGGATGCTTCTCCATGTTCTGTCTCCTGAAGTTCAAGGAAAGCTAGTAAAACAGAGAGGTTGAAGGTTGTTCCTTGCCACCTCCTCTTTCCACTTAAAAGAACAGGAGTACAGACATCAGCAAGTCTGTGACAGTCCAAGCCTGTAACAGCAACTGAAATGGAGCCCAGAAGGAGAAGAAAATGCACTTACAACAGAATAAAAAGTAGCATCTCCATAAGCTTAGTTGAATTTCTGCAAGTGGAAGAAGTTCAGCTCTTATGCTGTATTTTGTTAAGTGTATTCTGAAGGTTTGAAGAAACTGGTCTTCCTTCCCACATGCCTTGCTATTATTCCATCATCTAGGCAGTTTATACCACCAGGGCAGGATTCCATCAGTCATGAACCTTCACAATTTTTTTGATAGCTCAGTGATTACCCATCTTAATGCATCCACTTGTATTAAGTTCACACATAACTAATGGATCAACTATATTAATTCTTCATTTGTTATGGAGGGGCGCAACCATGTTTGTTTCAGGATATTATGACCCAGTATTCTGAAACCTGTACAAAATTTACTGAAGAGGAGCTGAAAGGCATTTTAGTCAATGAAACTATCAAGTTCATATTTCCCTGATGCCCCTGCAAGCAGATTAAATGCAAAGACAAAATGATACAAAGAAATGGAGAAGCAATTGCTACCCTAACCTGTTTGCAGCTCTCTACTGTTCCATGCCATGTCAGATGTCAATGCCCTCTCAGATCTGCCAAATGAGACAATTGTTTAATACCCCCCAATCTTTGTCCATCAAAATAAACTTGACTATTTCAGATGGCTTAAATAGCACTGTTATCTCACATTGCCTCACATGGGTTAATGAACGAGTAATTCACACAGGCAGCTCAACTGCTAGATCTGATACTCTAGTAACCCTTAGTAAAGGATAACAATCTGTTCCATCAGCATTGGTGAAATGACAAGAAGTTGTGTCTCCCCTGCACAACACTGTAATCATGCAGTAAGATCATCACAGAACAAAACTTGGTAGAATTACATTCTTGCCAAAGTAAATTTTCATATGCGAGTAGTCTTTCCTAAGATTTCGCTTTGAAATAGTTTGAATGAGGGCCTGGCATAGTACCCTGATATTCTATTTGTAAAGCCCTGTTCTGCAACCAAATGAACAATAGGTGTTGAGCCCATGAAAAACTCTACAGTAAGCCAGTGAAACTCTGCTCATGAGAGGTTTCAGGTCAAAGGTAAAACCAAGTTGAATGACATGTACAGAAGAAGAACAAAGCTCATTTGTTGGAACTGCATATTCCAGTCATACAATAGATCACAGAAGGAACAGAGCAGCTTGACTAAAAAAGGGAAAGATGTAATGGAATGCTTAAGGCCATCAGTCTCTGTTGTGGAATGCATCAACACCAGCTGAAGCTGCAATGGGATTTTGTTTGTAGATTTTCTTCAGATATACTCCTGGAAGGCAAATGCATCATGTGTACCTGTTACAGACTGGTGTAGTTCCCCTTTTTGGTCAGCAGTTTTCTATAAGCAGACTTAATTCTGGCTTGTAAGCTCCTAATTTCCTGGGTCTGGACAGTCACTGTTCATTCTTCTGACTCTGTTAGGCATGTACACAGGTGTAATTTTCTCCCAGGAAACCTAGCAGTATGACTGCTTCAAACACCTAAATAAATGCCAAACCTTTATGCATGTATGTATACCAATATATACAAAATAAGTGAGAACTCTGTTTAATCCTTTATCCTGTAAAGCGAGATAGCAGAAGAGTATTATCCCTTAGTAAATGTAAGTACTGTGAGTGCATCCCTCCTCCCAGATTTGGCTATCTGGGCTGAGGACTCAGGTAGACCTGAACTGTCACTGTGCAGCACAGGCTGGCTGCTCCCTAAGGGAGGGGAGCTGGGAGCTGAGGGAGACCCCAAAATCTTGCCAGCCACAGACTTGCCTTACAGCTTCTGAGCAAGATGAATAGGACCTGCTCAGGTGTACTGGCTTTGGCTGGGATAGAATTAATTTTCTTCATAGCAGCTCTATGTTGCTATGTCTTGGATTTGTGACCAAAACAGCATTGATAGCACACCAAGTTTTAGTTATTGCTGAGCAGTGCTTATACAGCATCAAGGCCTTTTCTGTTTCTCACACTGCCCCACCAGCAAGTACACTGGCAGTGGGCAAGAAGTTAGGAGGGGACACAGCTGGGACAGCTGACCCCAACTGACCAAAAGGATATTCCATACCATATGACATCACGATCAGCAATAAAAGCTGGGGGAAGAGGGGAAAAAGGGTGAACTTCTGGAGTTACGGTGTTTTGTCTTCCCACATAACTATCATGTGTGATGAAGCCCTGCTTTCCTGGAAATGGCTGCCTGCCCACAAGAAGTAATTAATTAATACCTTATTTTTTCTTTGCTTTCATGCGCAGCTTTTGCTTTAAACTGCCTTTATCTGAACCCACAGGTTTCCTCACTTTTACCCTTCTAATTCTTTCCCTCATGCCACTGGAGGGGAGTAAGCAAACAGCTGTGTGGGGCTGAGATGCTTGATGGGATTAAGCCACAACACCAGAAACAGCAGCCAGAGTCAGCCCAGAGCCCAGGACATCAGGCAAGCTCAAGGTGATGACACAGGGTCAAGGTGAATCCAGGAATGCAAGTCAGCAATTCAGAGTTAGGATCCGGCCCTGTGAGGGTAACAAGTGATTGCGAGGCAGGCCCGTAGTGATAAGGAAGGTCCAAGGTCAGGCTGGGATGTCATCCTGTGGGTCAGGGTCTGGGCTCAGATTAGCAGGCCAATGGCCAGACATAGGCAGGGTTGCGATGCAGTGGCAGCTATAGCTGAGGTGGGATCCAAGCACTACAGCAGCACCTTAGATCAGTTCCCACAGAAAGCTGAGGACTTCCTGCAGTGCTGTCTGGGAGGGATGTCTCTGGGAGGGACCTCTCCAAGGTCACTGGAAGGAGGGGACAGTCCTCAGCTATATTAAATTGGCCCTGAGCACAAGCAGCCAAACCTCCAGGAGGAGGGATGGTCTCAGGGCCCTTAAAGCAAGTGTATTTCATAGCCCCAGTAACCAACAGCTGCTGAGAGGACAATAAAACTCATGCAAGACCTGCAAACCCTTCTCATGCACTGCCAAACCAATTTATTGCTCCTTCCAGCCTTCTTTGGCTCTTTTCTTCTTCTGCCAGATACTTAAGGTTTCTATACTTGAGCTTAAAAGCAGAAGGATGATTCAAAAGGGAAACAGAAGGGAATGCTCTAAGTTACCTCATGATAGCTGAAAAGAGGTAGCAGTATGTGTCTTCTTTTCCTTAAAGAAGTTAGGCCAATAGATTCAGAAATTTAACCCATTTTAGCTGCTTGGTAAGTAAATAGCATTAAGATTGTGACCGGTCTTTCAAACAAGAATTAAGGTAGATGTCCAGTAACAATTATTTAATTAATGAAATTGCTGATAACATCATGTAAGAATGAACACCCAGAATCTTCTGCAAGTGAATTTTTACCTAAATCCTAGCAAGCAGGCACTGAGCCCACAGGTGCACATAGATCCATTCAAATATCCATGTCCTTCCTACGCCAGTAAGGGAAGGATGCAGAAGGCTTACTTTCTGAAGACCTGTTTTCTGAACATCTGCAAAGTACTATCTGGGAGGCATCTCCCCTTAGTATCTTAAGCAGGTGGAACCTAACTTCACCATTACTTGTATCACTAGTCTTTCTTCCTGACCCCTAACAAAAGCCTGGGCTTCCTCAGCTTTTCTTATTTTTGTCACAAACAGGTTTTATTGCAGGTATGCTTTTAGCTCAGTCAATATTCCTGGTCTACCTAAAGTGACATTAAAAAAATAAAATAAAATTGCATATCATGTAAAGTTAAAACCCATTCCTTTACTACTGCTTACACTTAAAAACTCAGGGTTTTTTCCTTGACTTTCCTCAGAATTATGCAGCTAATTCTGAAGCCTCCTCTCCTGTGGAACCACTTTTTCTGGCTGTGAAGTGATAGTGAGTCAGTGAGTCAGGAGACAACAAGCTTCCTGAGTGAAGTCAGCAGACTGTATTTCCCCTCTATTCTGTAATATGGTAGGATGTGTCAGACAAACACTGCCAGACTGCTATATATATTTACCAGCATCACTTCAGACTTCATCTTTGACCTTTCCCCTAGTTTCTCTTTTTTTCTTTTTGTACTTTCCTACTCTTTTGTATCAAAATCAACACCCTTGATTTAAAAAATAAGGAAAGGAAACATTAAAAAATTAGGGTATCTTCTCCCTCATCCTTTTTTACTTGATCTTAATCAACTCTCTGAACAGTAACTAATTTACACAAATATTAAGGGCAGAACTAGTCAGGCAGCAAATACAATAATTTAATCCACTAAATAATTAATGTCAGTACCTCATTTTTTGCTAAATCCCTGCAGTGGGACCTACTTATAAAGCTCTCTTTCTGATAAAGCTGCAAGATTATGGACCTTCTGGCAGAAAACAAAAATCATGGCTTCCTTTACAGGCATGTAATGTTTCTCAGAACAGCTGCAACTAAGAAAAGCAAAGCAAAAAAAACCAGCTCTGTGCTATTGTTTCATAAGAATTTTCCCATTTTGGAACCACTAACAGTGACATCTGTAAATGTCATTCCTGAGAAAAAATAGTAACTTTCCAAAACTACAGGGGTCTTCTCAAAATGTAGTGTACACTGTTAGGAGCACCAAAAATCCTCATGGAAGTTATGCTAATAACACTAAGTAATAACTATATTCAGAATGATTTTGCACCAATAATTGATAAAGGATGTAAGTACCTAATTAGGACTGGAAGATCATTTTTTCTTAAACAGCCACTCCAATTCTGACAGTCCTAATTCTCAAACTTAAAAAGTACATTTAAAACTTGTTCTTGTCAAAGTTCTTAACTTCACTTAATTTTGGATTATACTCCAAGTATAATCCAAGTATCTGTCTAACATCCCTCAAGGAGCAGGCAGAGATGCTGACAGGTATTGCATTAATCTCTCAGGATTTGGAAGCCACTCTTCTATGACAGTTATTCTGAGCAAAAAGGTTGTGTTTTCTTAGGTTATTGGCAGCTAATGGTTCATTTAGATCTGAATCAAAACATAAAAATAAAGCATTGTGCTGTAAAATGGCTGGTATTCGTAGGCTGAGACACCATATTAAACCATGAAAGTACATATAATTTAATACTTTTGATGCAAAGGCTCTGTTCCCCCAGGTGAAACAGCCTCACAGTCTTGTATTGGCTGTTGTAGAATGACTTAACTTTTATGCCCACTTTCACTCTTTCAAAAGCCAACCCTTATGAACGTAAATTGCTTGAGTCTGTTGGCTGCCAGGCAAATTCTAGCGTAGCCTGTGTTTGAATAAAAAATTAGTAGACATGGCCTATGGACTGTTACAGTGAATAAATATATACAATTCACTACTAATCTTCCATCTTAGCAACTATGGCTTTAGCAGCTTTTCAGCATTTTTCTTCCAATACACTCAACCCAGCACTGATTTTCCTAGCTTTTCTCAAAAACCTTCAGTTAAAGTACATAAATAACCTAAAATGAGTAAATATCTGTTCTTGCTCCTTAATGTAGATTATTGGGTGGGAATCCACTTTAATTGTTTCATAACAGCATCAAAGTTTTAGCTCCACCTGTGTGGTACTAACATTCTTTGCATATCCACATATTGCTTATCAGTATCAGTGAAGTGTGGAAACTTTTGTAGCTGTATCAGGACTAGACCACATTTAATACTCCACAGTGAAATGAACCATTCATAAAATAACTAACTATTCAAAAATCTTGAAATGTTTTACAAAGCTAATGTTTCTTTTTATGTAAGAAGAAGTACAATATCATGAATGGCAATTGATTTTCAGATCGTATCACCTACTTCTTAGAATTATAGGTACCTCATACAATATGCTCATACATATGCTGTACATGCTTACAAGCTCTTATTTCTTTAAACTTTTGTGTAAAAGTTACTTCTGCACAGCTGTATGATTTTAAGAATAATTTCAGTTATTTATTTAGGAAAACCCATTTCCTATTTCTCTTTACTGACATCTTAGATATAGAGAGTAAAAACTAATCTTCTGGTAGTTTCCAGATACCATTTTGATATCACCTTGTAAATCCTACATGATTTTGTAACAACATTAATATATTTTGATCATGTGGACTTACTGATGTTTTCTCTCCTTTTCCAGCAACTATGGAAGTTACAAGAAATTATGAATTTTTTTTGGTTCATTACAGCTCCCAATATCAATAAAAAGTTTACTGCAGATATCAATTAGAGTAAGTCTTCTGAGGAAAAAAATGAATGAAAACAAGGTAGTGAAAATGCACCCAGCCTTCTTTGTAATATTTGTATGTTGATTACTAAATGAAAACTCATTGTGAATACCTCATTTGTTTCCTCTTACATTAGTAAGTTGTATAGCACATTATCTCACTTGAAAACAGTACTGCACATTCTAGTCATGCCTATTCTGCAAGATATACATAAATAACAGTAAGAAATATAATAGGCAATATGATTTTTGTGACAATACTAATTACTATGAGTACCTAATGATTTGTTTCCATCCACCATGCAGTCCACTTCATAGAATCACAGAAGCACTGAGGCTGGAAGACACCTTGGGAGGTCTCTAGTCCCACTACATGCTCAGAGCAGGAGTGTCAGCTACAACAAGTTGCCAAGGACTGTATCCAACTGAGTTCTGAATCTCTTCTGGGCAACCTGATCCAGTGTTTGACCAGCATCACAATAAAAAAAGATTTTACTGTGTTTAAGTGGAATTTCCTGTATTTCAGACGGTGCTCATTGTCTTACATTATCTACTTGCATCCCTCATCAGGTGTTTATATTTATGTCTAGCCTTCTCTTTTAAGGCTAAATAGTCCCAGCTTTCTCAGCCTCCCCTTATATGACAGATGCTCCAAGCCCTTCATCATCTTTTTGGTTCTTTGCTGGACTCACTCCAGGACGTCCATGCCTCTTTTGTACCAGGGAGCCTGGTACAAGCCAGACTTGGACAGAGAACCCAGGCATATTGCACCAGCACTGAGTAGAGGGGAAGGATCATCTCCTTCAACCTGCTGTCAATACCCTGCCTAGTGCACACCATGACACCATTGGCTTGCTCTGCTTCAAGGGCACAGTGCTGGCTCATGGTCAGCTTGGTGTTTACCTAGACCCCCAGGGCTTTTTCTGCCAAGCTGCCCTTCAGCTGGTCAGTCCCCAGCATGGGATGGTGCATAGGGTTATTCCCAGGCACAGAGCCTGGCACTTCCCTTTCTTGAACTTCATGACATTCTTACCAGCCCATTTCTCCAGCCTGTTAAGATCTTTATATACAGCACAGCCTTGATGTGCACATTTAAGAGCATGCACCCTGGCGTTCTGAAAGTAAACAAAAATTATCTGAGTTGGCATGTCCATTAAAAGAGATGGTCCTGCCTTCTCCCTGCCATTGACATTTTGTTCCTGTCTCTACTTCTGCACTAGCCTGCTCTTTTACACTGGCAAAACAGCCTGGACAGCTGCTTGGTTAATTCATTTGCAGACTTAATTATCATGTTTCTAAATTAAACATTACTGTCAGGTTAAAGTCATCATGACCTATATGAAGACCTGTGTTGACACTAAGGATCAAGGCAGTTGGGACAGAAGGAAGCTGCACGGAACAAAAATAGTGGTATCCACCTTCTTCTGTGGCAGTACTAGCCTGACTCAGCTTAGAGCACTCATAGAATTTCAGCAATAATGCTTGCTTTTAAAATTTTAAGATAACAAATTAAACAAGCTCCAACAAGCCTGCGGATCCAGTGTAGCAAAGCTTTTGGGAAGGCAAGATCATAACTTATACATCAAATGAAGTGCAATTTTTGGGTCTACATAAAAAAGACACATTACACACAAGAAGAATGTCAGTACTGTACACAGAGTTACATAACAGGGGCAATGATTTCAGTATGCTGCAATTATTTGTTGGTTAGTGGCAAGACTCATATACATGCTTATGAAACACGTTTATACATCAGGAACCTGAGTACAATAACAGACTTTAATTGCACTGACCAGCCCTGTAACCATTGTTCTCTGTGTTTTTCTTCTGAAACTCTTTCCCAAGTGAACTAGGGGTTTAGCTCTCTTTGTTCAAGATCTGGTCTAACTGATGCAACTGTGCAACCTTGGATGAGACTACTGTGACAACAGCTGTTGGGAGAAAGAGCTGTATGAAGCATCACCTGGGGCCTCCACCCATTCACCATCTGTCCATTGGCTCAGGAACTGGATTTAAACTCAATCTCTTGCTTTTGATCCTTACCTAATCAAGGCATGATATAAGTGTGTTCTGCCTGGATTTGCACCTGACTGATACTGAACCTGCCTTGCAAAATAAAATTCATAGAATCATAGAATCATTTAGGTTGGAAAAGACCCTTAAGAAGATCATTGAGTCAAACTGTAAACCTAACACTGCCAAGTCCACCACTAAACCATGTCCCTAAGCACCACATCTACACAGCTTTTAAACATCTCCAGGGATGGTCAATCCACCACTTCCCTGGGCAGCCTGTACCAATGCTTGACAACCCTTTCAATGAAAATTTATTTTCTTAATATCCAATCTAAACCTCCTCTGCTGCAACTTGAGGCCATTTCCTCTTGTCCTATCACCAGCCACCTGACAGAAAAGTCCAACACCCACCTCGCTACAACCTCCTTTCAGGTAGCTGTAGAGAGAGACAAGGTCTCCCCTCAGCCTCCCCTTCTTCAGACTAAATAACCCCAGTTCTGTCAGCTGCTCCTCATAAGACTTGTTCTCTAGACCCTTCACCAGATTCGTTGCTCTGCTTTGGACGTCCTCCAGCACCTCAATGCCTTTCCTGTAGTAAGGGGCCCAAAACTGAACACAGCATTCAAGATGTGACCTCACCAGTGCCAAGTACAGGGGGATGATCACTTTCCTAATGCTGCTGGCCAGGGAATGTTTTCAGAAGCTGAGCAATAAAAACAAGCCAGGATGCTATTGGCCTTCTTGGCCACCTGGGCACACTGCCAGCTCATATTCAGGCAGCTGTCATGTTTGTGTTCATTTAAGCTACTGTATTCAGAAATTATTGGGTAGCCCATCCAACACTAATGACACAAACTAAAACTGAAGAGTCAACATTGCCTTCAAAATTCTAGAAAGAATGCTGTTGCAGACAGCAGTGCTTAAAAATTCCTTTGCAGACTGAGTAAATAATACAGAATCCACATGGTTGCAGTGGTATCCTTTACATTTTTCTAAGAATGGGTATATATTCCTATCTTTCTTTAATTGTAATTCTAAGGGAATTTTTGATTGAAAAATGCTTTCCTAGACCTCTCCTGGTGTTATGCTGTGACACAGCTGGCATTACCAGTAATTCTAGTACATTATCCTTTGGTTAAAGTCTACAGAAGATACACAGCATAAAACCTGTCACTACCACAAGTCTGATCAAAGTCTCATATGAAAGTCACAGTTCTGTTGTGCAATTCCACATATATCAGCATAAAAACTATCTGTACAAGAGTGAAACAATGGTTCAAGAAGAAATTATTCAGAAGTAAGTATACCATGTTGCGTTAAGACATATATGAAACCTCTAACCATATTAGCATGATAAAAGTGCTGCCCAGTTCAGCACACAAATAATGGTTGAAGGGAAAATTCCCATTACGTTAATATTGATATGGATGTGCTGAGCACTAAGATTAACTATACTAATTCTAAAAAACTTCTGTCCCTCCCTGGGTACCTATTTGCTTGTTCTCCTCTAAGAATCTTTGTTATTCCTAGTCACATGGCTACTGTGACACCCCATTCTTAGAGGGCAAGCAACGTCAACCCAAATCACATTAAATTCCTCCTGACCTTTCAAGACTTCTCAAACAGACTAGATTTCACTGTGCCAAGGGGCAGGAAGAGACTCTTTTATAGAGGGTAAGAGCCTTCAATGGACTGAGACAACTAATCAGGACAGTTTCACTTCAGGAGAAAATACTCTTTGAATCAGACTCCAAAACAGTGACAACCAGTGGAGGTGGTAATTATCATCTCAGTGAAAAGAGTATTAGGCTCTACTATAGCAAATGATGGTTACAATTTCTGTCACTCAAATACCAGAGAATACTGGTTTTTCCTAAAGTACAGTTTTCTCCTCAATAAAACCAGTTAGAAGATT
Source organism: Buteo buteo (assembly GCF_964188355.1). Classification (NCBI taxonomy): domain Eukaryota; kingdom Metazoa; phylum Chordata; class Aves; order Accipitriformes; family Accipitridae; genus Buteo; species Buteo buteo. The sequence goes on from NC_134204.1 coordinate 38,174,407, forward strand.
TGTTTCTGCCTTGCAGGTGTCATTTAGCCAATTCAACAGTATTTTATAGCTCACAGTTCACAGGCTTTTTTAAACAAAAGACATGAATTAAACATATTAAAAGAATGCTGGCTTCTACATTTGTATGTCACATATGAAATGAAGCATGTGTCACAACAGAAAGGAAAGTTTAGACAATTAAACACAATTTTAAATACCTTATGAATGCTGCACACATCACTAAAAAAGTTGCAGAATCTTTACAAAAGGCTATAGTATGATGGATGGTGGGAGGGAACAGCCAAGAACTCTTCAAATTATCTCCATGGAATATGAACTTAACAGAAACTTGAACAGCAGCTTTGTCTATGTATAATAACCACAAACATATTTAAGGAGTTTTGGAAGGAGTAGCTATAATTTGAAATATATTCAATTTTTCTACAAAAATTACACTATTGCTAACACATTTAGAACCTGTTGTGCTTCCTCCCACCACCACATGGAAGAATAAATCCTACAACCTGCAAATTGTCCCCTTCCTCCCCTGCCTCAGTACAGTTGTATATTCTGTGAATTACAAATAAAACTAGGACATTGGCATTTCAAATTACAGCCTGCTGTTGTATCTGTATCTGTGTGCAATAACACTCTGCCTATGCAAAGCCAATGTAACATCAATGGGACAGAACACATTTAAACTCATTTGAAGTGTGAAGACCTCCTAGATCATCAATTTTAGCCTGTTTTCACAATTAAAAAATCTACACCAGATATGTAGATAGGTATTAAGGTCCATGTGATAAGCAGGTTTCTCAACAGATATTTTACTGCAGCAATCCAGACACAAGGAATACATAAGAGCCAATCCAGTAAAGTGCTTAAACATTCATTTAACTTAAATAATATAGATAAATACATTGATTTGGGGGATTTCACTACTGTACCAACATGCTTAAATCCTCTCTGCCCCTGTGTTACACTCCTTTTAGAAAACATGATGGTTGTAAGGATTCAGTAAGGATTAGCACAAAGTATTAAAACACTGTGATACACATTTCTTGTCCTGTAGAAAATACAGCTTGACAACATCCATAATTAAAGAAGCCTTCACACTTACGATTTTATCACTCAGCTTCTGAAAACATTTTCAGCTTTTTTGGTAACACATAAACCGATTTGTGTCTGAAGTTTCCTGACAGCAGCTTATACAAAAAGGCTACACTCTATCAGGGAAAACTGAAAGCACATCAAAACCGAATAGAAGCTGGGATAACTTGATGGAAAGAAATGGAATCAACTTTTTAATTTACAGGATATTTAGCTCCACCTAATGGTCAGAAAGGAAAAGATTTTCCTGTCAGCCTCCTACTTGCTATTTGAAGACACAACTAGGGTGCATCAAAGCAATAGACATCATTATATCAAAATAACATTACAAGTCGGACTTACAGCAACAATAACCAAGAAACACCAGCAACTTTACCTCATACAATGAACAGCTGATGGACATTTGCTATCCTTGGAGCTATACCAACATTTAGCATGGCAGTTCCCAAAGAACAGGGCATGCTGACTGTTATTGCATTTGAATGTTAAATAATAGGAAATTCCTTACTGGGTGAAGATTGATAGGACTTGAGGGAACTACATGAACTTAAAGATCCGGTCATTATGTTCTGCTTTATTTGCCAAAGCTTTGTTCCATATTATACCAGTTAGTTGTGTAACATGCATTCTCTGGATAAAAACAAAGAAGTCCTTCACGCATGCCACTCAAGAGATCTATGTACTAATTCATTAGGTACTTGCAGGTGGTTTTTTTCATCAGGCATGAACTTAGAGCATAGACCATCAGGCCAAGTCAGTGACATGCTGTGCATCTTTTTTTATGTAGATATACATAAATTCTGTATATACTCCAATGCATGTAATGGAAAACACCTTTCTTCTAAGTTTTGAGAAAAAAATGGGAAGGTACCAAGGGATGCATAAGCTGGATTCTTATCGTAAATAATTCAGTTTGAATATTCTTGTGAACACTGCAATATGTAAGCTAAAAATATTCTCTCAAAGTGCCATAAATTACTAAGGAAGGTTTGAAATACTTTGTCCTTTCCAAAAAAATAATGCTGTTCTCACATATATAATATCTGAATACATATGTACTGTATCTTTACTAAGATGTATAGAATACCTTCAGTAGTGGTATATCTGTATGGAAAACCTTTTAGTATTACAGTAGTTTCCATCTTGTAATGTGGCTCTGGCTCTAGATACTAAGTCACCAAGAATGGGCAGATTTGGGCTTAGTTACAAATTTTCTATGAAGGACCTAAATACAGCTGAAATGTGATCGGACTTGTTTAGTCATTAGCTCCAGGGAGGGGTAATTCTGTCCCAAACTGTATGCAAAAGCAGATAACCTTTCCATGTTTCCCTACTTAGTAATTTGATGGCAGATGACTGTAGGTGACACTATTAAGAGTGCTCTTGCTCTGCTATCTAATAAGAGCATATCGAGAAAAACTAATAACATAACATAACCACACCACAAGATACTTCAAAAAGCATTTTATACTCTATTCTGTTAAATAGGATTATGGCTTAATGTTCATTCTAGCTGCAAATACCACTACTTTCTTTCCTTGGGAATTTATATGCACCTTCTATTTAAAAACAGAAAACCAGCATTAGATAGGCAAAAGGAACGAGAAGACCCTAGAAACAGATCAACATGTGGTAACAGAAATACTTCTAATAAGCCAGAAAAATATAGAAAATAATGTTTTAAAAACTCTTAAGTTTGGTCAGAATTGAGAAGAAAGCTTGCCGTACCTAAATCATAGCTACTCCAACTAGATTTTTATTAGAATGCATTGTCCTTAATATTGCTTTAAAGATAGGCTGTTCTGCAAAATTTCATAGGTGTTTAAAAGAAAACCAGTAAACTCATAATGGAAATATGTGAAAGTATGGAATATACAATACCAGTTTCTCATTAAGATACTTGGTGATCCAGATTCTAATCACACTAAAGCTTGTTCATGTCTTTTTTAACAGTATAAGGAACCTTTCTATTTCTAGAGTTTTGCAAATAGGACAAATTATTACTTTGGAAATACATGTATTTTAGTGTACAAATAAGTAAGTTTAGACTTCAAGCTACAGTACAGAGCTATTCTGAAATTAGTATTACTCTACATGTATTAAACTGTACCTATATGCTCGTAATATAAAACACCAAAGGAACAGGTTCTGCTGGTGTACAACAGTATCCAATTATGAACCTATAAAGCTCTTTATAAATATTAGTCACACCATCATTTTAAATATAATCAAAATAACAAAAATGAATGTACTATTAATGGTTTATATCTTTCATGTTTTGGAAGTGCCAAAGAATACTAGATTTATATAAAGTTTGAGCTCTCATCATAGATACATTAAAAAGAACATGAGTTATCACTGTACTGCAGTAAGTACCTTAGAAGTTATATACCCACACAATGTCATAGAGCATGTGACATCAGTCCATGCTTTCAGTTAAATTTAGTTACTCTAAGCCTGTTGCGCTTGGGCGTGTGGTGGTGCATTTCTTCCCCTTTTCTGTGCTGATCTACAAACTCAGGAAGTCTCACTAGGCCTTAACATTTGTGTAAGGAGTTGGGCAGTTAAGTGTCCCTTGATCATACCAGGAACTCTTGCGTGGAGCTGCACTGACCGTAGCAAGGACTCCTGTTGCCTGATGGAGGCTGGGGACAGGAGTAGGGGTAATTAGTCATTTCCTGACAATCTTGGGACATATCTCAGTCCTCTCCTGACCGTCTTGGATCATCTCGTATCTGAATCTTAAGTCATTCTCTGACAGCCTTGGAGCCTTCCTTATCTGAATCATAACTCATGTGAAACAGTACCAGTGCTACTGGAATCCCAGTAATTTGCTCATGACTAAAGCCAATCAACTCCTGAACCCATAAAGAGTGGTACTAAGTGAGACCCTTTGGGCTCTCCTGGGCTGCAGCAGGCTGCGGCCAGCATCTCCCTCTGAGTGGGACACCTCTCGAGTGGGACGCCTCTCAGAGCTCACAAACTTTTCATTTTGCAATGATCGCACGTCTGTCGCCAAAAGCCAACGAGGAGACTTGGGCTGATACTCTTCACTCCTTGAGGCTCAACCCTTTGCCCATTGAGAAAGATGCCGAAGCATTTGACATGAATAGTTTCACTGAACTCAAGGGGAATTTTTAACAGATACACCTCTTTTACTTGCTTATATGTATTTCCCTCAGTGTCTTTGTGCATGTGTGTGTGTACTAACCTGAATATTCTATAGCAAGTATATTACAAATATTGCTTTTCAAATCTATACTCAGAGTCACTGTCGTGAACTTTATTCAACTGTGAATGAGTCTCAGGCTGCTATTATACTCATAATCCCTGTAGATATAAACCATTGACCAAGTCTGAGACTAGGAGTTGACCCAGCCGCACCTAAACTCTTAACAGGAGTTTAGAAAGCAAGGGGGTCTCCTCTGAACCTCGTGACTCAACACGAGGGTCTCCCCTACCTTTTTACGTTCTGGATCTCTGTACAAACCACAAGAAATCAATTCTAACTCGATTTTTCTTTTTATGTTTCTCTTTTACCCTATTGCATCTTTGGTCTCTGTATACATAATTTTCGTTTGATCCTGACTTAATTTTCCTGTATATGTTTCATCCATGTATTAAGTAATAGACTGAACCTTGCTATGAAATTCAGTGAAGTCGTGCTTTTATACAAACTCCTATTAAATAATTTTTTTACTAACACCATTGGAGGTGATTCTTTAAGCGGTCCAAAGCACTCCTTTTCATGACAGGGCAACACATAAGCAAGGCTGACTACCTTACCATCAACTATCAGGCAACTATTTCTGAACTAATTCATATCAGTGTATTTCACCCAGTGCTAACCATACATTTTTTCCTGCTATTACTCATTTTATTTATAAAATAACATTTGCTTTCGGACAATTCAAGGAAAATCTGTTGTTTGTATGTGTTTGGATTGTCTGAGATTGAAACAAAGTCTTCACAGAGGTTTGCAATGTTTCATGTGTAAACCCATACAACAGTTAAATGAAGTCTGAAGACACTATTTTAGCAGGGATATATTTTTCTATTTTAGTCCTAAGTTTTCTAGTTAGTCAATAGTAACATAAAATTTTAACAATACTTTGCATTTTTTATGTGGTTTTATCTTGCTATCTCACAATGTTACAGAACATATTATTTATACAAGATTATGATTAGAATAGAGAGATTAAGGAATTTATACAAGCTAGTTTAAAAGCCCAGGAGAAGGAGTAGAAATACAGTGGCTGTGTGTATTTCTTGTGCCTTTTTGTTATGCTCTGCCTATTAGATTTTGCTGTTTCCTGAAAATTAACATTCCATGTAAATGAACAGCATGTATCTGGAACATATCTGCACATTTTGCTGCCAAACAGCACCAAGATGATCATATACCTAGGATGTCTCTTAGTTATGTGACACGTAACAAAATCAGGAAAGAAGTGGAGAACTGTAGCAAAGATTCAGTGAAAAAGCACAATGAGCAGTTTCTCTTCAGAAAACAGCAAAGAAATGCATGGAGCAAAGAGAACACAACCTTCTAAGGTCATGACTGAAACCACCACCCATGGTAAACTGCAGAGAACTCTATTTATTTACTTCAGAAAGGTGAAAGGCTGAGTCACTCCTGAGCCAATGACATAAACCCTGGGTAGGGACATATCCTACCTCATTCCTCACTCATCTGACGCCAGAAATATGTTACAAGATCCTTCTCCCCAGCTTTTTTAAGCAGGTGATAAATAACTTGAACAGAGAGGCCTCTGGGAATGCTGCAGTCTTTTATGTTCAAATGAAAACACCATTACCTGAGAAAACAAAAGGGCTAGGCAGCATTCATCTAGCTGTTTACCTGTGGAGTCCTGAAAGAATCACTTCTGTACTCTAGGACTCTCCAACAGAATCAAATATTCTTTCTACACACAAACCAGCCTCTGTACCCAGTCTATTCTCACAGCTGACTTCACACCCTTTTCCCTGTAAAGCACTTTGTGAATGAAAAAGGAACTATGAAAGGAAAAAAAAAAACCAAACACATACATACACATTTGCTGTATTTACATATGCTCTGGAACATGGGACCAAACTCCATTATTCACATTGAATGATATTTTTTCCCCTTGAGGGAAGGGTCTCAGGTAGGTGCTTCAAGGATTAAAAGCATAACAGTGGACTTAGCTTCTAAGTCCACTTAGCCCAAATGTAAATCGTTAATTTTTTTTGTAGAAACCTGAATTGTCTGTATGAGGCAGCTCTACCTGCTGTCCCACACCTCCAAGAGTACTTATCTGCTTCCACAGTAATGAGACCTGCTATGAGTAAGCAATTGCTTTTCAGAGGTACTTTCTGAAGGACTCCTTAAGCTGACTTACTAGCTTGGGAAAGGAATCCCTTTGCTGACACCTTTCTTTTGCTAGCAAAAGCATTTGAAAGCCACAAGAAAACTAAACCTGTGGGTTTGGGTTTTTTTTTTTTTATTACATTAGTTGCCTAGCTTTATTCACTCCACAAGAACATGAGCTGTCTTGCCAGCATAAAAGAGGTGAGAAGAGAACCAAGAACTAGGCACTGGGATGTGATGGAGGCATCCCCCATTGGCTTGAAGTGTTTGTGGAACCACAACCTGAGTTAACAGGTCTCAGATTGCATTAAGACGTCTGTCCCTGCAGACATGCTAAACACAGTCTTCATTAGTATGTAACCAAAGATCCTAGCATGAGAACTGCTTAATAGAAAGCTTTCCCCCTCATATGTATCCTCACACAGTAGGATGGCTGAGGACACGTGGCTGTCACTGAGATTAGACAATGGGCAGTAACAGGGAAGAAGTGTCTAGAGGAGGGGTAGAGTCAGAGGACAGAAAAGTAGTGAGAAATCTGCAGTCAAGCAGCAGTGGCCTGTGGTTAACTCTCAGGGAGAAACCCCCCCACTCCCAGTGAGGAGTAACTGATGCCATGCAGCTCCCAGATGCCTGGGTTCATAGTCAAAGACTCTCACAATAGCTTTAGTCCCCAGCCACCTCCCCGCTCCCTTCTCAGATGGCATTTTGCACTTCCCTCGTGTAAGAATTGTTGCTCCTTTAATTCTTAAATGAAAACAGCAATATAATGATAATGTTTATGTTTACTTGCCTCCATTTCCTTTTCTGTTTTTTTCAGTTTTCTAGGAGCATGTCCATTTCCAACAGTATCTGTGAGACTTAAAAAGAAACATACTATTAATATGGGCAAAGCTTTCCACATCTACCTTTTATCTTTCTGTTAAGGATAGATAAAATAACAAATTAATTTTACTCAGTGTTAGGCACTTCCAATCAGTCCTCACAGGACCAACAGAAAGCCAGTTGGGTAGGCTCTATTTTTTTAAATAAATGAGCTAAATGTTGTAGTTAATCATGAATGTTGAAGCCAAGAAAAATCATTACCTCATATCGTCTTCTTCAGACTACACAGGAGTAAACAATGCTTCCCAGAAAAGGAGCCAGAATTTAAGTATCTACCATCTATCAGTTATTATTACATGGTAAGGAACCATGTCTTATTTCACATCTGAGTTTGTATGGCATTATATTCCAGCTGTTATTTCTTGTTGCTTTTCTCTAAATTAAGAAGTCCTATTTACCCTTTGTGAAGGTACTTATTTATTCTAATCAAGTCAACCCAAATCTTTCGATAAACTGAGCAAGTTAATGATCTTTTAGTCTCTTTGTAAGACATCTCCTCCAGATATTTTCAATATATTCAGCTGAAATAATAGCATCTCTAAACTAAACTATATATCTGTTTTCTCTAACACTGCCCTTTTCAGTGTAAAATACTAATAGATATCTTGGCAACACAGTATTCCCCAAGGACAGATAACCATTTCTGCCCCAGACTATCAACATCATCTGTTTAATATGAATCACTTGGATATTCTCCTTACCTCGACTGTTATTTTATGTATCTGTTACACACATTATATAATGTGATTACAAGTGAAAGAGAAACCAAATAAAGTTCACAGTCACTTTGCTGTCCTCATTGTATTCCAAAAGTCTAAATGGAACAAAAGTAGTTATCCGTGATGACTATTATGACGAAAACAGTGAAGACTTAAGATATTGAGAATTTCAGGGTCTATGGTACTGAACTGGATACAAGAAATGCGTTTTCTTGGAAAGTAAAAATGAGGTTATGTTACCAAAACAGCCAGTAAGATCTAGGTAAATACCTACAGGTCATCAGTCAGGTTAGATAGGCGAGGGACAGAGTGAGTCAGCATAAACTGATCTGAACTTTAAAAAAAAAATCATGTTCAGAAATATTCAAATTAGGATAGGATCAATTATCTCATCAATTACAGGTAGATCAAAAAATCACACACATCACAAATCTGACTGCACTTACAAAACAACTGTCTTTGTGCATTTTCACTCATGTGGGCTGGCTGGTCAGGTTCGACATGCAGCAGCATATGGAACATTCAGTTGAGTAGAGAGAAGTGGCTGTTCAGTAACAGCAAACCCAGGAACCTGCTAACAAATACAAAGCAAAAGCTAACAGCGAAGACCAGACAATGCAGAGCCCTAGCAGAAACAAACATTGGAAGAATCTTGTGCTTATTTAAAACCCCATTTTCTATAGGTCGCCCAAACCAAGAGGTACCACGCTCCATCCTTTTTAGCAGGAGTAACCTCTGTTTTTTGACTGCTGGGGACTCATATAAGAAATAACACTCAAGGGAATCATAAGCATTTTGAAAACAATTCTAAGACCCGTTATCTTCCAAGATGGACACAGACAGACTGTAACTGAAAGCTTTTAAAGGGAAAGGGAACATGTTTCCAGAAAAATAAACACAGAAAGCCTTAAGAAGATAAATATTTCAAAAAATCCTGCCACGTTTTATGCAGAGCAGATTGAGATAACTTGATTTTTTAAATTAATAACTTCAAAGTATTCCTGAATTCAGGCCAGTATTTTAAGCAGCATGTGTTAATTCGTCAAAGATGACTGTAAAGAAAGGGATCCCTCTGCTCACCTGCTGGTAATTACAAAGACCTTTCCAGCAAGAAGGGCCTGTCTAACTTGGGTTTTGATCTCATAACACAGTGACAACTAGAGAAAATTTCCAAGACTGGACTGAAATTCTAACACTTTCAGACAAAATGGTGTTTTTCAGATAAATGTGTCTGCTGAAATAGCATTGTCAATTACAATTACATTTTTAATTAATCAGATACATGTTTTAACCTGAAGCTATGTATGAAAATGACTGTGTGCTTACCCCATCCCTGTATGTCACTGATTAAATTATTAAAGCCAGAAAGAGCTTGTGAATCTTCAACTTCCAGCCCATATCATACAGTCTGAGTGAATAAATTGTGAAATCATAACCAGCTGTACAGTAAGATGAAACACTTGGACTCAGAGCTTTCTATCTTATACAGCTATTCAAAAGTAAACAATGATCAGGATCTTCCACATACTACACTGACAGCATTACTTCAAGCAATTTTTAACAGACTGCAATTAGCAGAACTCCTTGGAACAGCAGGCAACCACCCCTTTGTTCATTTTCATTATCCCCTTTCTGGACAAAACTCCTACTCCGAATGTCAGTTCCAAAAGCCAGAGAAGATGAAGTGGTCTCTGATGTCATGTCCCTAATTCATATGACTCTGGAGGCAACTACAGGATTAAGGAATGAAATCTTCCAGCAGTTATGAAGAAATTATCAAGTGCTCAGTCAGGAATCTGTAAAGGGAAGCTCTTTTTATTCCCAAGGACTCAACATAAGCTTATCACAGACTCAATCTGCATAAATCCTTACCTATGTGTGTCAGAGGCACCCAGAGTAAACAAATTATTTGCTCCAATGAGGCTAAAGGATCAGGCCCTCCTGGAGCTGTAGATCTGACAACTGGTGACAAATCAAAGTCAAGACAATTCTTGAATACTCTCCAAACCAACCTTGAATAGGATTTTTTGTGCTACTCAGATGGAAATGAAATGGAATGATTTGCTATAACGTAAAATTCTTAAATTAGAGGTTTTCAGCATCAGTCACAAGCTGCCTGGCACATGCATGCTACTGAGTGTTATTTTTTAACAACAAAAAAATTATTTTTAAATTATCTGCTCCTCTTAAAAGATAATAAGGGCAGGATGGATCATGAAACTCACGATATTCCAGAAAAAACTATTATTTTAGGTGCAAGGATCAGAGCTAACCTCTCTGGGCCAGAGAGGTACAAAAAGACATAAATTAGCTGCCTTTCTCTTAGCCTCATTCTCTCCTTTGGGTAGATGGAATTTAATGATGGCATGAGCAATGTAGTGACACACGTCTGGGGTTACAGCAACGCCACTGCCCGCTCCATCTCTTGTCTTGTGCTTGACATTGGTGTTTCACGCCAGTCACCGAGGCCTCGGCCGTGTCTTCCCAGGGCCCCGTCAGTTTGCTCTGGCCGTGGCAGATGTCTCCAGGCACACAGAGCAAGGGGTCTTCCCTCATGCCCTTCTGGTAAACTGGAATAACGTTGGCTAGCTTCCAGTCGGTCAGCAGGGACCTCCCCAGACTCCCCAGACCTCTGGTACATGACTGAGAGGTGTCCTGCTGTAACATCTGCTCCCTCCTCCAGCACTCTGGGATGAATCCCCTCAGGCCCCATGGAGTTACAGACATTCAGCTGACACAACTGCTCCCTTAAAACTTCAATGAAATGCACTCCTGGCCTCCCCAGGGCCCAGGCGTGCCCCCTGAACTTGTCTCTACTGCTACGGCTTGCCACCTGAACAGAAAATGCACCGAGCACCGATCGGGTAATGAGAATCCCCTACAAAGCGAGCAGCCTTGTCCGGGCTGACGGCTGAAAGGACCCACCGAAGCCCCTTTCTGACATTTTCTTTTGTGGTGCAAACCACCACCTGAGAGAAGCCCCAGCCGGGGCGCAGCCCGGCGCCAACCGGGGACGGCACCCCACGGATCCTTAACCCTCACCCCGCTGCCTGGCTAGCGGGGTCCCCCGGGCTGGCCCCCTCTGCCTCACGCACACCCTCTGCCTCCCCGCCGCGGGGCCCAGGCAGGCAGGCAGGCAGGCAGGCAGGTGCCCGGGCCGAGGCGGCGCAGGCGGCCGAGCGCCGCGCTCTCCCTGTCGCAGCACGCCGGCCCCCGCCGTCCGCCGCCCGCGGGCGCCCCCAGGCCGCAGCAGCGACTCCGGGCGCGCTGCGCGCCCGCTCGCCTGCCCCGCCACCGCCTCCTTTCGGGGCGGGCCCTGGACCCGCCTGTAGGCGTTTGCGGGGGAGAAAGTAACATGGTGGCCGCGTCGTCCCCAGACAGGAGCGGCGGCGGGTCCGGTGGCTCCTGAGGAGGCGGCGGGCGCGGAGAAAAGCTCCAGGCCGGGAGCGCCGCCACCCTTGGGGCGGACGAGGGGCGCCCGGTGGCGGCTGTTGGCGGGGCGAGCCGGCGGCAGGTGAGCGGCCGCGGGAGGGAAGGGAGGCAGGGAGGGCGCCTGACAGGCGGGGAGCGGGCGCTGGACCTGGCGCCTCGTCCGCCTTCCACCGCCCCCTCCTCGGGGCGCGGCAGGAAGCCGGCACTCCGGCGGGGGGGACCCCTCTCCTCCCCCGGCCCCTTCCCTCTCCCACCTCGGGAGGAAACCTCCCTCCTCGCCGGAGAGGGAAGGACGCTCGGCGCGTTCCCCTGGTGCCCAGTCGGTCCCCGGGAAGGGCTCCTTCCTGCCCTGCCCTGCCCTACCCTGCCCTGCCCTGCCCCGGCAGAGCTTCCGCGCTGGGGCTAGCCCTTACCCGGCACCGCGCGGGGCCGGCAGGGCGGAGGCGGTTTCTGGGCTTTTTTAGTTTTAGTTATTATCGTGATCGTTGTTAAATTCCCTGCTCCTGTCCTCCGCGGCCATTCCTCGGGGAGCGCTGGGCTCTCCGGGCGGCGCTCGGCCTGCCGCGGCCGGAGAGGGGCGGCGCAGGTGGCAGGCGCTGCAGGTGAGTCCCCGGGCAGCTCCCTCCTTGATTTCTCCATTTTTCTCTCCCTTTCTGTGCCCCGGCTCCTCCCCTAGGCTGCGGCGTCAGCGGCTTTAACCCTTGCGGGGGACGGAGGCGAGGCGAGGCGAGGCGAGCTCCTGGGCAGCGCTCGGGCGGCGCCGAGCGCCCCGGGCGCCTCGTGCGCTGTGCCCGCAGTGAAGCGTTAGCGCTTCTGGGCTGTCGGGGCTTACTGTGTGTCGAAACGGAGACGGTGGACGAGGGCGTCGTGGCTGTTGGAAGGATGTTTGAATAGCAGGGGTCGTCCCTCCCCTCCCTGCCCCGCAGCCCTGTGATAAAGGCACCATTCGCAATAGTCATGCTACGTTTTGGAAGCTGATTGGATCAGTAGGATGTTATAAAACTTGAAGTTTAGTCCTGCACATTTTAAAAAAAGAGGGAAAAACTAGAGCCATAACTTTTAATCAGCCTGCACTATCATCCAGGGATGTCTGATGTGTCTTTGCTGCATGACCGGATAATCTGTGTAGCAACAGGATCTGGTGATATGCTGGGGCCTTCATATGTCAAATAGGGAAAAAATATTTACAGAAGCTGTCACAAGCTTTAAATGTGATGTAAGCTGATTAGCTGTGCTGTTAATGCCAAACACGATTGATCTCCTGAAGTGTCCAAGCACAACTTAACATACTGTTCACGCTGCAATCTCAGAAAGGATGCAAAACTGAACAAAATTCTTTACATCTAAATTAAATGCCTGTTCTATACCAGTCTTTTTAATGCAATTTTCTCTTTTGCTGTTAAGATCCAGCATGTTGCAAACACAGACTTGTGCTGATTTCAAACTTAATGCCTGTGGCTAAACTTTTAGACCTGCATGAGGGCTCAGCTTGTAAACAAACAGGACATTTGATCTTCTTTCTTTTTTTTCTGTAGGCTGTGTTAGTGTGAATTCTGGTGACTTCTGTAGTATTTTCTTGGCTTATTGTTTTGTATTTAACAAAGCTAAATCTTAGCCTGCACGTGGACATGTTAGTAAAAAGAAAATTATTTGCTCTTGGTTGCTTTTGTTGGCTATTTTTTTTGTGTAGACTAAAGACAAAGTTAGTAAAAGTTTTTGCTTCACTCTTTTTAAGGTAGCATGTTGGAAGTTAAGGCAGCAAACGTTCTCTGTGTTCTTGGGGAAAAAAATAATGATAGACTGCAAATTACTTCATACCTGTTTGGAAAATGAAAGGATTTTTATTTGTATTTTTTTGTGAAAAGCAGTTATGACCAAACTTAAGTGACTTACCAGACTAGCATATATATTTCAAATGCTTGGCGCAAAGGACGCAAGCTAAAAAAAATCAAACCTGTTAGATAGCTTGAGAATGCCTTTATTATAAATGTGACTCTAAGTCTTTTTTGAGAATTTTTTAAAATAATTGGCTGAAAGGCTGCTTTTTACAATTCCAGTGGATATGAAATGCTAATAATGCATTCTGTCTTGAGTGGTGCAATTAAAGAGTTCAGCAGAAACCAGAAATGTAAGTATTGGCTTGCCTACATGACTTCGGACTTCTGTGTTAAAACGAGTACTAGCACACATAGAAACTTATTATTCCTAAATTCTCAAAAATTGGATTAAGAAAGAATTCTTATAAATTAAGGTGCGCATTTTCTTAAATACTTATGGATAACTATGTCCTGATTCTGTCTGGGATATTGTTAATTTTCTTTCTAGTAGCTGGTATAGTCATGTTTTGGATTTAGGATGAGAAAAATGTTGATAACACACTGATGTTTTCAGTTGTTGCAAGCAGTGTTTATACTACGTCAAGGATTTTTCAGCTTCTCATGCCCAGCCAGCAAGAAGGCTGGAGGGGCACAAGAAATTGGGAGGGGACACAGCCAGGGCAGCTGACCCAAACTGGCCAAAGGGATATTCTGTATGATGTGATGTCATGTCCAGTATATAAACTGGAGGGACCTGGCCTTGGGGGCGGATTGCTCCTCAGGAACTGACTGGGCATTGGTCGGTGAGTGGTGAGCAATTGTATTGTGCATCGCTTGTTTTGTATATTACATTTCTATTATTATTATTGTTGTTGTCATTTTATTATTGTTGTTATTATCATTATGATTATTATTTTCTTCGTTTCTGTCCTATTAAACTATTCTTATCTCAACCCATGAGTTTTACTTTTTTTTTCCCCAATTCTTTCCCCCTATCCCACTGGGTAGGGGGGAGTGAGCGATTGGCTGTGTGGTGCTTAGTTGCTGGCTGGGGTTAAACCACGACAAAGTATAATGTTACATTTGGCTGTTCCTTCTTAGGTTAAGGTTGGGCTCTCTATTATAGCCCAAAGTAAACGTAATGAGAACTTCTCGGACCATGTCTTACATGTTTGTTTTCTTGTTTGAAGATTGTGGGGGGGATTTCTTTCCGATCAACTTTTGTATTGTTTTGAATGAAAACCATCTAACTTAAGCAAATTTGGCATATCCAAATGGTGGTATGGATAACATCCCTCTTACTCAACATGTATGAATTCTCATTTGGAGTAGCAGTGCTACATATTGTTGAAATGTAGTGCTTGAAATGGTATCTTTTTAAGCTTTGTTCTTTCTTAAGTCTGCCTTCGACCAGCAGAGAATTTAATTTGGAATTCAACCTCGATATGCTTTAAGGACAAATAAGTTCCAGTGTTAGCCTTGATGCATGTGTTTGGGTTTGTTTAAAAATACAGTAGGAAAAAAGTTTCGGCAGAATGAGGTAGGTAAGGTGTATTGCCAAAGCTGTAAGAGGAAGATAAGATAGTCTTTCGACTGTTATGTAAGATCAGATGTCTTATTTGTTAAGCTTTCAGATAAATTTTAATGGCAGCCATAGGCATAGAGCAGTATGTGTAAAGACTAGCATCTTTGGTGGTCTTCTTACTGCTTTCATGTAGCAGTGTCTCCTTTCCTGACTGACTTCGCTTTCTGGCTGAAATAACAACAAAAAGCACCTGTAGCCTCTAAATGTGGCATCTTTTTGTTTAAAGGTAGCTTGCACTGTAGAAATCAATGTGGTGGAACCTTTTTTTTTCCTGTGCTTGCTGGTCGTGCCAAGGTATGGATTACCCACCTTCAACATGCTGCTTTCTTGAGTAATATTCAAGATACTGAAGATCTTGGTGTAGGTGACCTCTAAAATAGTTCGTGGCAATCATAGTCATAGTTATTAAATGGCTTCCCATGTGACTTGCCAGATAGTTGTCCATTACCGCTTATTCAAATCTGTAAAATGAGAATCAGTTTGCTGTACTGTGCAGCATGAGACCTGCTGTCCTCCTGTAGGGCTTCAGACTATAAACTGAAGTCTTTCGAACTTTTTATCTACTTTTGAGCTTCTGTCTTACTACAAAAATCATCCCTCTGCCAAAATTGTTGCCCTCATTTATGTAGAAATTCTGCTGCTTCTTTCCCACTGGATGAAAAAGTAGTGTTATTGGAAATACTCCACCCCCATGATGATAATGAGAGTGCTTTCTTTTTGCAGATTTGTGGAGATAAAGGCTCACAACTCTGCAAATGATTGTTAGAAGCGAAGTGAGTTTCTGGACTACAACATAGGTTCTGGTAGAGTGTGGCGGTTTCGTGTTCAGTTATTCTTGTGACAGCATCTGTCACAAAATGTGTGCATACAGACTTATTTATGCTAACGTTTCAGGAATATGGTTACATTGTGCTATGCATTCCAAGCTGGAATAGAGCAGAAAGTTTTATCTTGGTTTATACCTCACTCTAGTCCTTTCTTTCTGCTTACAGGCTCTCCAAGGCTATAAATGTGGTCCTGATGCTTACTGTTTGCTTTGGCAGACAGGAAACTTGAAAGCAGTTTTCAGAATAGCAAAGATTATAATGATGTTCTGTTTATGCATGTGACTCTTTGTTCTAACTTTTTTTTTTTTTTTTGAAGAGCAGCAAACTCAAGACTGTTGATGCAGGGAACAGTAAAAATGTACCCATGACTTCTTGCCTAAAAGGTTGGCTTGCATGTCATTAAACATCCCATTTGCTTTGTTTCAGTTAAGTGCAGTGAGCCAGTTTTGCCTTATTCTGCTTTCATCTTCACATTTTGTGACACTTCAGTTCCTTTCCTTTACTTTCAAAAACCTCTCTAAAGAGACTTGATGCTTTTCAAGCATCAACCAAGAGCCTGTGTTTTTCTGTCTAAAAGATGTTAAAAATAGTGTAAATCAGGGATTGACTTGCAAATTAAGTTGTTCAGTTCTGGCAGCAAAAGCTAAGTTTACAATTACAAGTCTCCAAAGTAGTAGAAGCTTTCTTCCTGTTGAAATGAAAGTGTTTTCCAGTGGTGAATGGGTTGCAGCTCCACTACAAAACTTAGCCATTTTTCACCAGACTGGCAAAGAGCCCCATGTTTTTGCTTTTTCTCTGAACCTACACATTTCAGTGATAGATTTTGCCTTTATAATTAATTAATTACAGCCTTTGATCAGTAATGCTTGAAGTGAAGTCTAACCACTGATGCATTCTTCAGTGCTCCTCTTCTCCTTTGCAAGTCTTTCATGTTGAGGCATTGTGTGGCTAGTGAAAGCAAGACTTTTTTTTTTTTTTCTTTTTTTTTTTTTTCCTTACCCCTGTTGGGCAACCCAGTGTTGCTATTCCTGGTGTCACATAACAGGGCTCCAGCCTTCTTTGTTATTCTCTGGGGAAGAAACTGTACTCTCACCCAGATAAGAAACCTGACGTAGGTAGATGTCTTGTGAGTAAGATATCCTGCAGCCATGTCTATATAATGTGTAAACTATATCTTTCTGCTTTAAGAAGGGATAAAAGTGGGGCCGAAGTTGGGAGAAAGAGAACCACAACTAGAGAGCAGCTACCTAGGAGCAGCACATGAAGAAAAAGAAGTTCAAGCACTTAATATTTCAGGAAAAGCAAGAAATCAAGGCAGCTATAGCTATATAGTTAAGCCCTGAAGCTTCTACAGGATATCTATCTTGGTCTAAGAGAAAGTTATAGAAAGGAAAAATAAGATAAACTGCTGTGTCACAGCAACAGGTTATTCACTTGGTTACTGTAACCATTGAATGGGTCTATTGCAAAATATGAAAACCGGTGTGGCCAGTTCTCAACAGTTAATCAGCCAACCACCCTTGGAAGTAATAGAAGCAGCTCGCCTAGACGAGGGAGTCTTTTGTACCTATGCTTTCATTGTTTTCTTGACACTTGAGTTTTCCCAGTAACATTTTAAGTAATGAATGAGCCAACCCTAATGAGAATGTAAACTGCTGGGTATCTAGATGTAAGTGGCAGAAAATTGTTGTGTTTGAAGGTAATATGAACTTAAGTACACCGAGGTTTGTTTTTTGTTGAAGGCATAGGCAATATTTTTTGCAGGTTGCCTTAAAACAAATCGTAAAAAATAAGCTGTGTGTTTGCCAGAGGAAATACTTTCAAGGAGGTGTATAGCCTGAGAAGTGTTTGTTGTATGTAAAATGTGTGTCTTGTACCTGTTAAGCTTCTGAAACCACCAGAGATGTGACTGAAGAGGGATATTGACAGAAACTAAGTTTAGCCTGGGGAGACCCATCTTTCTCAGCTCCCTTCTTCCCCTGTTATCCACCACTTACTTTTTAGGGGGAATTCTCAATGAAAGCCTGACTTCAGGTGCTCTCAGTTATCATTTGAAGCTTCTCTTCCACTTCCTATAGAAGGAACCTGGGAAAGCTAACCATGTGAGGTTAAGTTTAGTTTTCTGAATAGGTCTCACAAATATCTATGAGCAAAATTTGGATTTGGTAGGAGGAGGAAGAGTACAAGTCGTTTTCTTATAGGGTAAGTCATGAACCACTGTGATGTATGGATGTGGTTTGTTAATGAATGGGAGCAGTATGCCTCTTATTGGTCACATCCAGGTTTGTTTTCAGTTCTGACTATTAAAGGGTAAGCAGGACATAAAAGAGAAAACTTTCTAACTGCATAAACATGTTACTGTTTTCTCAAAGCTGTGATGAAACCAGAAAAAATCAAGTCTACATGTCTCCTGTACAATGTTTACTTGACTCAAAGTGAATTCTTGCAGTTAGAATCATCAGTGAAAGACTTGAGTTTCTTCTGACCTTAAATTCTTGCATAACCTTGGGGATGCATCTTACTTAGCTTTTTTTTTTTTTTTTTTTTAGTTATGCCTCAGGCTTTAAGTAGTAATTCTCCCTGTCTAGGACTGTTTATGTTTTGTTACCTGTATAAAGTATAAGTGTATCACTAAAGTTTTCCAATACTAATAAACTATGTAGGAAAACTTGCAGTTGTAGTAGTATAAGAAAATCACGAGTCATAAATAGAATAGACTTTGCAAATGAAAAATTGCTTTTGCTGGTGGTGGTGTATTTACACAGTGGCGTATGCCAGAATACCTGTATGTCTCTGAAGAGCAGCGTTCTTTTGTGCACTCCTGGCTGTGCTGGTAAAGTTCTAGGAATAAACCAAACCTACATTATGCATAATAAAAGAAGGAGTATGTTGTTCAAGATTGGGTAGAACATATGTAGAAAGTTTGCCTTTGAAAAAAGGCACAGTATGTGACCCATGCTTTCTTAAAAAGGCAGTGTCATTTCAGACTCTGATGTATATACTTTGTTGCATTTCTGCTTTGAACGTTTTTTTGTTTTGTAGGCATCTTCTTGGTAAGATAATTACATGTGAAAGCCTTAAGTTCCTTTGGGTTATGATGACTCATACACCGTGAATGTAATGACTAATGTGACATTTCAGTTTATTTAAAAAAAAACAGAACAAATCTTGCACAAAGACATTTACAGCTTTTTCATCTTCGTTCTGTGAGATTCAGATGTACAGTGTATGCACTGTTAATCTCAAAACCTCTCCTTCTTAGTCTCTTTGATCTAACTGATTCTGCTAGGGAAAAAAAATCCTATTAAATAAGTCACTCCTCTAATTTTAAACTGTTTTCCTAGCTGTATTAATAGCCAGATGATGCACAAATCTGAGAAGGGAAACTGCTTTGAGCCTCAAGTGCGTAATTGTCTCTTGCACCTTTTTAAAAATCTTATCTTTAACTGGCATGCTTGCTGGATTGAACATCTGCATTGAAATACTTTGCATTTGAGTTATCCAGGTTGGTAAGTGCAAAACTATCTTATATCACTCCGTTTGTATCCCTACTCTTTTTGTCTGTATGGAGTATTGATGCTGCCCTAGACCTGTGAAAAAATGACAGAGGATGAAGAAAAAAAAAAAAAAGTAAAGATTTAAAATTGTATGGTATAGGGCTGTGTAATGCCTTTTCTTTTGAGCAGGGGCTGAAATGCTGGTAGCCCACCTCTCAGATAAATCCTCTGACTATGTAACTGTGGTCTCACCTGCCTCTTCCCAGAGCCAGTAGTGTGTTAAAAGATCACAGTGGAGCAGTGTCAGTAGAGGAGAATGAGGATGTTCCACTACTGTATACTTGGGAGCAGATTGTGAGGGCTGGCTTTTTTTTTTTTTTTTTTTTTTTTTTTTTTTTTTTTTCCAAAGGAAGAAATTGTGAATTCCACTCTACCCTGTGCAGAGAAATTAATGTAGGGGTCTCAAATGTTTTGTGCTTGCCACAGAGACTGAGCATTGAGTAGAGTGATGGGACTGTGTTGTTGTGTAAGACGAATGGGAACAAATCTTGGGAAAGGATGTCTGAATTTCCAAACAGTTTGGAAAAAGCTGAGATCAGCCCTCTAAGAAAAATTGAATTAATCTGTTCCTAGACAGTTAAATTAGAAATAGAAATGCTAACAGTTGTGAATTATATCCACAAAAGTCATAGCCTGCTTTAGGAAACCGGATTTTTCATTTCTACTGATATTACTAAATGAATAAAAACATTATGTATCAAAATATTTGTATCAAAAAATACATAAAAACAGGCATGAAGAGTATTTTAAATAGAAGGACAAGTGTGTGTGTTAAATTATGACAGAAACGGATGTTGCAAATAATAAAAGGGTAATAACAATAACATGAAGGGCAGAACAATATGAAACAGTAAATCAACATTGCTTTATGCATTGCTTTCTTTTTGCACAAGAGAAAATATGACTGTATACTTAAATTTGCTTTCAGAATCTGTCCTGGTTTCAGCTGGGATAGAGTTAATTTTCTTTCTAGTAGCTGTTATAGTGTTATGTTTTAGGTTCAGTATGAGAAAAATGTTCATAACACACTGATGTTTTCAGTTGTTGCTAAGTAGTGTTTATACTAAGTCAAGGATTTTTCAGCTTCTCATGCCCAGCCGGCAAGAAGGCTGGAGGAGCACAAGAAGTTGGGAGGGGACACAGCCAGGACAGCTGACCCCAACTGGCCAAAGGGGTATTCCATACCGTGTGACACCATGTCCAGTATAGAAACGGGGGAGTTGGCCTGGGGGGCGGATTGATGCTCAGGAACTAACTGGACATCGTTTGGCGAGTGGTGAGCAATTGCATTGTGCATGATTTGTTTTCTGTATTACAATTCTTTTATTACTATTATTGTCATTTTATTATTGTTGTTATTATCTTCTTCCTTTCTGTCCTATTAACTCAACCCATGCATTTTACTTTTTTTTGTTTTTCCCCAATTCCCTCCCCTATCCCACTGAGGAGGGGGAGGGGGGGTGAGCAAGCAGCTACATGGTGCTTAGCTGCTGGCTGGGGTTAAACCATGACAGAATCCTACCATAGCTAAGTTTTAGGCTCTCTGAAGGGATATTTCTCCAGATTTTTAGGCAAGTGTGTTGGAGGCTGCTAGTAATATTGGCTGAAATTTTACAAAAGATAACCTTTCTTACCTTCTCTCTTGTTTTTATTTTAAGTAAGCAGGTATACTCTGGGCAATGATCTGGCTTAAGCACTTCTTTTACTGTTTAAAATCTGTATAGTTCATCCCAGAAAAACAAGTTTCCTGTAAGAGTTTTGTCTGAGAACTCCACCAGTGTGTTGAGTAATACAGTATAGATATTTTGAGTGTTAGATGATAGTATTATGAGAAGGATCAAAGTATGTGTAATGTCAGACTTCACATTTACTTGCCATCTGGTGAGTGATAAGGCTTCACGACAGAGAATCTCAGGCTTGCTATCCTTTGACAGCTTTTTTTAGTGTTGGGGGAAAGTATTGATACATTTGTCTGTGTAAGTAGTACCTTTCTAGTATGTTATCTTTTGTGATTATTTTCTTCAGAAGTTCATATAATACACATGATTTTAATATTGTAATGATCTCATATTTGACGTACATTCAGAAGACTGAAATACAGGCTTAGATGGATGCAGATACTCAGTTCTCCTGAATATGTATATTCAGGAATACAAGTGAGCACAGCAGGAAGCAAATGTTGATAACCAAGGGCTTTTAAGGGGTGCAAACATAGTTTCTTTACACTTACTGCAGAATTCAGAGGTGTCATGGCTTAACCTAAGCCTGCAGCTGAGCCCCATGCAGCTGCTTGCTCCCTTCCCCCCAGTGGGATGGGGAGAGAATCAGAGGAGTAAAAATGAGAAAACTGGTGGGCTGAGATACAAGACAGGGTTGAATCTGTGTAAGCACTGCTTAGCAGTAACAAAAACATCCCTGAATTATGAACACTGTTGCCAGCACAAATCCAAAACATATCCTCCTACCAGCTACTGTGAAGAAAATTAACTCTATTGCAGCCAAAACCAGCACAAGAGGAAAGAAAGATTTCTTGGTTTTGTGATGAGTTTCTGTGTAAAAATCAGATGTTCTGATTGTCTTAGAAGTGATTGAAAATTTTAATAGAAAAGAAACAAGAAAATACAAGTTAGATTTCCACAGGATGACAACATTTTCTTGTCTGTGGATAAAAATTAACTTTGTCAGTACAAACTTAAGCAATATTTTAATGTTTATTCTGGAGCAAGAGTTGTAGTCATAATGAAGAGTTTGAATCACTTTACCTGTATGCTTTCGCAGATACACAGTCCATTTGATGACTTTTATTTGTGAATGCTTTTTGATTTCTGTACTTTAAATGTTGAGATAGCTTTGCTATCCTTTAGGTGGCTTTGGTCCATTTTGTCCTGGCTTTTGGAGTTGTGACTGGACTGGAGTGTGGTTGCATGGGTCCTCTTGTGAATATTCCCTAAAATAAATTAGAAGAGACATGGGAGGCAATCATTGATAGTTACTGCACTTTCTTAGATTGCTATGATCCATTTCTCGATTAGCCTTTATCTAGGATTTAGATCCTAAGCAAAGAGCTTGTCTTTAGAAAGTTTTGCTAAAACATTTGACAATACAGAAAACCCTTAGGAAAGTCGAGGGCATAAATTTTCAGGAACCATACTCCTGCTTAAGCTTATTACACATGATTTATGTTTGTGGTAACTTCATTGCGAGGTGACCTGCAGAGTGAGTGGTGTAGAGAGGCTACTTGGAGCCCCTATGGGTTAGCCTACACTCTTTCTGCATTTGCTGCAGATGTGCTAACGCAAACCCTCACTGCAAAAATGTGCTGCAAATCAAGATCGTGGTATGCCTGGTGCAGCATAAAGAGCAAAAAGACAGTTCTTCCTGTAAGATTCTCACTGCCACAGCATAAGACCAAAAGCATGAATATTCTAACCGCTGTCAAGCGTGTGGTTTGGAGTTTTTTAAGCCATCTTGGCAAAAGAGAGTTTCTTAATGAGGAGCTGGCAAGAGGATTAAAAGACAGGCTTCTGAAGTGTTAATAAGCTCCTGCCAAGCTTGAAAAACAGCCGAGAAGGAATGAAAATGCTGACATGAAACCAAGTGATTTGAGGCTGGTGTCGTAGGACAACCAGAAATGGGAGTCATCTTCTTGATAGCCAGGAAAGGTGTTCAGTGGGGTGGGGATAGGCTGTGAGGCTCTGAAAGTGTTGATAGAGTAGCCTGTGTTTGATGTGATAAAGCTGTCAATGGAGAGACCTACAGAGAAGAAAGACATCGTCCTGCAGTGTTTTTTTTTCGTGAAAGATAAAAATGAGTAAAATCATGTTCCTCAAAACCAGTGAATGTGTTTTCCACTCGGGATTTGTGGAGCCCTTAGGAGACGTTTTCAAGTGGCATATGGCCGATTGTATTGTAGGCAGCTAAGAAAAATGAAATCAAAGCATGATTGTGTGATCTGGCAAATCTCTGTCCCTGGGGATTCTGGCAAAATAATTTCAAAGCTAATACTTAACTATTTCAATGCTTTGTAGAGAGAGCAACAAGAAAGAGAATGTCTCAAACTCTTAAAGCTTACTTTGAGTAACCTCTTAGGTGGATTTGGAACAGAACATCTTTTCTTCTCTCCTTGGACCTCTCAAAACCAAAACATAGTCTGGCCTTACCCCACCAAGAATGGGCACCAAAAAAACTACAAAAAGCAATCTAGGAGAGTTGGGCTCCCAGAAGGCACTTAACCACTAGACTATTGTCTCCTGACTTTTTCTTCACTGTTTTATTTTTGTTTCAGGCTACTATATTTGGTTCTGTTCCAACAGAGTTTCCAATTACAGAAAGAGTTCTCTAACAAAGAATGTTTCCAGGGCTGCAGATGTTTCACTCATTACATAATACTGAGCATGGCTAACCTTTAAAGCTTGCAACTGGGGCAGTAAGTGCCTTTTATAAAGTACTTCCCTTGCTCTGAGAACTATTATTATTATTATTTTAATTTTTCTCTCTTGGACTGTTTTGTTTGCAGCATCTGGAGTAGTTGCCATCTTCTGTTATGTGAAAAAACAATCTGGGTACAACACTGATAAAACAAGATTAAACTGGCTTAATAAATGAGTATAGCTGGACTGCTTGCTGATTATCATTCTTCCCATCTCACATCTTTTCCATTTCTGTTTTCTGTCCTTGGCAATAGAACTTAATTTACTGGTACCAAACTTGCATTCATTGATTCCAGCTGCTTTTCCTCAAGACTCTGGAGGTCACTTCAGAATTTGTTTTTTGGCCTCAGATGTCTGTAACCACTCCAATTTTTATACCATTGAACAACTTGAAATTACTGTACAAAAGGAAAACTTGAACTGGTGAACATGGCAGAGATAGTCTGGATAGCCTAGAGTTTGGTTTTTTCTCTTTTTCTTTTTTTCTTCACTTAGAATTTTTCTGAGGGGCATTTTCATACTCCTGAGCATCCTGGATTACAGGGCCCATTAACCTAGTGATATTTTCAGTCATTTAGAATTTGTAAGTAGCTGCCACAAAACTTTGCTTCTGAAAGCTTTGTTATGTTTGATACAAGCATTTATATCATAACATCATTGCCCCACTGTTTTGTAGCAATGGTAACTGGTTTTGCTGAGAATCAGAAAAAAATCAGACTAAAAGCACAGTTCTGCTTCCTAAGACAAAATCTTAAATTGTTAGTAGTTTGCTTTTGTGTCTTCTTTGAATAATTGCAATTTATTAAATATAAAGCTGTAAATTTGTTACTAGTTTCCTCCCTTCCTTTGATAATTTTTGCTCCAGCAATCCAAGGCATCACATGCAGGACAGGAAAACATAGAAAATGCAAGGAAAATTCAGGGTAATGGAGAATAATAATATATTTTGTTTAAGGGCAAAAATTATTTTAAAATGTTCTCCATTTGTTTCTAAAACAGGTCTGAAAAGCTGTAAGACTTGTCAGTAACAAAATTGATGCTGAAGTGGCAAACTGTATATGCCTTACAAAACCAGAGAGTTATTGCTATGTAATTATCACTTATTATGATACTGGATTTGCAAAAGTCAGTTCATTTCCTCACCACCCCTTCTTCATATGAAGCACACTATTGCATTGTTTGAAAGCCCACAGTTTGAAATTGAAAAGGAAAACTAAGTTGGAAGAATACAGACACCTGTTTCCCATTATATCAATTATGTATTTGTTAGTGGCTCTCATGAAAATGTCAGTTACACATCCCCAAAGAGAGATACCAAGTATCTGTCTTAGTCAAGTTTTAAAGAATTATGGATGTCTTTAGCCATCATAGAAGTTATAGTTAAAATTGTGAAAAAGATCTTTTCATTTCCCATCTGTGGTGTTTTAGCCCTTGGTCTTTGATTTTTAAATATGACTGCTAATGTGATGTTGAGATTTTTTTATTTACTCAATTTATAAAATACAGTTTGTTTTTCAGCATTAACTGTAGAGCTGTGTTTGATATTTCAGGAGCTTAAAGCAGAAGTGATTTTGTTCTCAAAACATTCATAGTTTGCAGAACTCTGGTGCTCTGAAAACTGTTTTTTGTATAGTGGGGGAAAAAAAAGCAACTGTTTCATCAAATTGTTTCTATGCTTGGTGCCTTTGCTTCTGTAGGAGTTTCTTACCTGAGGTGATTTGATGAGATATTTCTTCTCCTTTCCTACTGTAGTGCCCTGATCTGTTTGGAAGGCTTTAGGAAACTTTCCCACCAAGCTGATTACATTCATTTTATGCGTGATTTTTGTGTTCAGGTGCTGTCAGAAAATGATCTGGTACACAAACAGCTAGTACAGAGTCAATGTATTTTTCTTTGAGTATGTGCAAATTTGCAACAATTTAGCTATATGACACAAAAAGCCAGTTTAGATTATTTGCAGTACTGGACCTTGATAGAACTTGTTTTCTGGATGAAGTTCAACTAACTGATAAAAGCCATCCTATAGGAATACTTCATTAAGTGTAATTGGCAAGCCTTTTATCTTTCACCTCGTCCTTATTTTTCACAATGTTACAGACTTCTTCACGATAATCAGCTTGTAGCTTGTAACCTGTTTCAGTTGTGCAACCATTACATTCTCAAATGTTTGCTTGAAAACTGCTATGAAGGAATGGCCCTGTATTTGCATAGGTGCATGTTCAGACCCAGGCGTGGGTGACATCCAGCCATTCTTGTTCCACAGCTGGTTGTGTTAAGACAGGTAGAAGGTGGGCATTGCGTGTCTGCAAAGTTATTTTTGCAACTCTAGTTTTTCTAGTACTTGTGTGATTTAGTCAAGTGACTGTAACTGTTATTTCATGTCATAATTTATGACAATGTGATATGCATTCTGAAAAAGAAAGCCTTTAAACGTGTGTCTAGGGATTCTTTTCCTCTTGTTACTGACTGACTGTGACTAATAATCTGTGGACTACTTTTATTTCTGTTTTAATGTTGTTCAGTGCTAATGGTATGCTTGAAGTAATATTGCCTTACATTGTCTTTTGTTGTGGTGTGTGTATATATATGTGTATGTATGCATTCATAGTACATTCTTACACATAGTAAAATGTGCTTTGTAGAACTCATATATAGACACATCCACGTAACTTCCCTATGTGTTGCTAATGTCATCTTAAGTGTTTGACAACCTCCTTGGTTCATCTGAACTTGTTTAACATTGTTGAATAGTCTAGTTTATAATGTTCCATTCTGTAATAATTTTAAATCATCTGTGATGCATATGCAAGGTCTGATTTCTGTTGTCCCGCATGCACTGAACTGAAATGCATAAACTGGAGTTGCACACTTAACTGAGTAGAAATGGGGTTGCTTAAAAGTGACTATGGTACAGACAGGCAGACTGCTGTGAGTAATTAATAGTGAAGATATGCTAGAATGGACAAGCAAGTGGAGTGCAAGCTCTTTGGGAACCCTGTGTGTGTACTCCAGTATGTTCTGGTTATTAAATAGTAACATTGGTGACTGTGTATGCTGCTTACAATTAAGCCCGTGTGGGTATGTATGTGTGCTGCTTACAATTAAGCCCGTGTGGGTATGTATGTATGCTAGAATCATATCTGTATTTTATGTTTAAAAAGAACAGTCTAAAGTTTCAGTTGCCAAGTATAGTCTATGATTGCATGGATTGCATTGCTCATTGCTTTTCAAAGTGTTCAAAGCTTTTCAAAGCTTCCATGTCTTGAAATCCAGTTAAACAAAGACAAAATTTGAGACAATTAGAACAAAAGCAATCATTCTGATGTATTGAATACAGTTAACATTGAGAACCACCTTCACTGTGTTCTTTCTGTTGGTATGGAATACAACTAGGAAATAGTTTAAAAAAAAAAAAAAGCTGAAGAAAGCACTGTTGTTGATGCATTTCCACGAATGGGAAGTTTGAAAAAACAGTATTCTTAGTATTAGTACTTACCATTATATCCAACAGTAGTTTCAATCATTTAGCATTTGTATTTAGATTTGGGTTTTACAAACAGTACTAGAGACAAAACTTGAGTGTCCAGATCCTCACTGCTGGTCAAACTTGCTAAGTTGAGGCCTTCAGGTTCTACGTTCTCCTATCCCAAGTGACTAAACTTTATTGTTCTGATTTAAGATAACCAGTTTCTGAAAAAAAATGTCTTTTTTAATCAGTGTCATCAGTTTCTTCACACCAGCTTTGCCATGCGTTTATCTTCACACTGTTGCAAAATACTGTGTAAAGATTTTTTTACCAAGGCCTGTAGTGACACGATAAGGGGCAACAGTTTTAAACTGAAAGAGGGTAGGTTTAGATTGGACATAAATAAGGAAGACATTATGATGAGGGTGGTGGGGCACTGCGACAGGTTGCCCAGGGAAGTTGTGGGTGTCTCATCCCTGAAAGTGTTCAAGGCCAGGTGGGACAGGGTTTTGAGCAACCTGATTTAGTGGAAGATGGCCCTACGCATGGCAAGGGGGTTGGACTAGATGATCTTTAAAAGTCTCTTCCAATCCAAACCCTTCTGTGATTCTGGTATTTGAAATGTGTGCAGAAAGCAGGGGGGCAAGCTGAAGGCTTAATGCAACATAGCTGTATCTCTTCGCTGTGTATGACAGTGATTTAGCTTCTTCAAACATGTCTTTAAAGGCATTTACAAATTTGTTTTATTTTCTTTCCATTTTCAGTTTTAAGGAATAGCTGATACTGCTTTACCTGAAGAAGTATGCTGTTTTGCTGGTTACCTTTTAACTATCTAGCATGTGTGCTTGTTAGGTAATGCTTTTAATGTGAATTGGGGACATTTCCAAAGTCACTCATTGAAAGACATTCTGCACTGGTTGCTGTGGTATAAAATTAAGATATAACAAGCATCAGTGAAGATTCTTTTATACAAGGGGGAAACAAATTGTTCTTTCTGTCCTTTCACCAATAAAGTTATTTAAACTCAGCAGAAGATAAAAGAATGGTCTGTGTGAATAAAGAATCAGATCTCTCCTTTCTCTACCACAGCAAGGAATGTTTCTTTCTGAATTTTCAGAAAGGTAGACAAACTTTGCCTACCCTTTCTCTCTTCTCATTAGTTCATTGGAAATAATACAGAAGTTGTATGTATAAAGACTCGGTCGCATAGCTTATAAGTTCAGCACTGGGGATTGAGGTGCCTGTGGTAGTCTTTGTGTTGTCTGTGAAGTTTTGCCTAGTGCAGTGGTTGAAAAACATAGTAATACTTCTCTCTTACTCAGACTGTAGCCAGTAAATTTTCCAAGTGTTGCAGATGACCTCCTGACACGCTGTCTCGTATCCATCCAGTAGAGTCTTTGTCTTTTAGTTTAGCAAATCCAATGTCTTCCCCTATCTTTAGGCCAGTTTATTTTAGGAATAAATTTCAGAGCAGAACGCATATACATTTTTCTTTTAATTCCTTTACTGCCAATAGCCAAGTATAATTCACTTGCAAAACTAAGCATTTGTGTACAAGTCCTGAGTTGTATTTGACATCTACCTTGCTTAAAAATCCTAACTGTGCAGGCTGTTTACAAAATAGATGTTTCAGCCACAGCGCACAGGAACTGCTGAAGTTATTCTTCAGTCTGGAATAAAACTTATTTCCTATGCAGTCTGGTTACAAAAACATTTTCAGTTATGAGGAAAGTATCCCATCTTGTCTAAGTTCTTCAATCGTCTGTGTATGCATGCTGTAGGCGTCACACAGCAAGTACTTTGTAAGTTGTAGTTTCCACATGTAGTTTTTGGGCACTCTCAGTATCTGGAGGAAGATGCAAGTGAGTTGAATAAATAGCAATTTCTGTGTTAGCCATTAATCACTTGCAAAAATACCTTTATAATTTCTGTTCTTTGACCATCAGTTAACCAGTATTTTCAGTTAAATAGATTTCTGGACTATGATTACATTGAAAATAGGCTAAAAAAGCTTTTTACAGCTTTATTTGTGATTCCTGGTCAAGAATATCTCAGTTCTTAATCTTCATGTGGGTAGTGAAGGAAAAGGTCGCTGATTGTAAAAAAGAGTTCGTCTTTCTTATAAAGTCTTGTTAAAAAGCCATCTGCTTTTTCAAGTGAGCATTGTATAAGATAATACAGTTACTTCACTGCTACTTACTGGAGTGTACATTTCTTCAGTTGCAGGGAGGTTGTGTTTTGTCTATAAAACTGACTGCCATCTCTCTGATGTTAGGCTTTTACTGATCTGATTTCATTTCTTTCTAATGGACACTTGCTTAGGGCAGAATTTTGAAACTAGTGAGATTTTTGTAAACAAAGTTCAAGTCTATTTCAGACTTTTGCTATGTAAAAAAAACTTGAGAAGAACTTTTTACATTCAATTTGTGTATAGTATGTCATGAGTTTTCTTTGCAGGTAGTAGAGTGCTCAGTGATGAGGAAAGAAGATGCTTTTAAGACTTTACCGGGTAAAGTTATGCTAGTTGGCCTCCTGAGCTTTATGCTGATTTTTTCTTGCGAAGATGTAAGATCAGCACTCCAGTTAGGAGTGAAACGAAAAAACCTTTGATATCCACACACGCTCTTGACATAAATTTATTTTATTCTTTGTGTGCATTGAGATACCAGTACTTGTACCTCTTCTTTCCAGAAGTTGAAAGGAACAAGCAATTACTCAAGGATTTGCCTGCACATAAGCCTTAAAAACAACTACCTCTGAACCCATTCTGTGGGTGGTTATTCTTCCTCTGGAGTTAGCATGTACACACAGGTTTCCAAGAATACCTTCTCCTTAGTAGTGTCAGATGTAATTATGGCATTTGTATGTAAGTTATCAGATTGGCATTTGTGACAAACCCTTCCCCTTGGTTGCTGCTGTATGCAGGTTTTATGTTTTCTTTAAGTCCCCTTGCGAAAAACTGCATTTACCTGTACCATGTGTTTCTAGAATTAGGCTGGCTTTCCAATCCAATTTTAGAGGATAATTCAACACTTGACATATTTTTAAGATTAGGACAGACCTGTACTTAGAATTCTAGACTTGCATAATTTTATCACAGGTTCAAAGGGAGATGGCATAAATTATGCCATGACTTTTTAGGAATGAAAGACTTTAATTAAAAGCTCTTCTGTGAAAATGGTCTTTTGTCTCTACTAGGATGACAGTTCCTGGAAAGTGGAGGACAATGTTTTATTTTCTCCACTACTACTTTTTGAGGAGGTCTAAACTGTGCCTTAGAGGTTGGTTCAGAAGTGCCCCAGTTTCTTTGATTCAACATGGTAGGCCCATGTGGTATTGGGACAGCATTGTATAGTGATGGCAGTTTGGTCCAGAAAAAAAGATGGCTGCAAAAGTTCTGTTGATAGGCCAGAAAGGGGACTGTAGTTGGAATAGTGTGCTAGACTTAAATGGCTCTGTTGCTTGTGGTTTCTGACTTGGTGCTATATCTGCTCTGCACAACATTATTTGGCAAATTAGTTATGCTGATGTCCAAAGTGTGTTTAAAATGCTTTCTGAAATACTTGAAAACTTTTAAGACTATACGCGCTGCCTGCCAGATCATCTTCCTAGTGTCCTTTCCAAGAGCCTTTTTCAGAAATGAAGGAGGTGGCCTAAACATTTGACAAGGTTAATGGATCTTGCATCTCAGATGCTATTTTCAGACCAGATTTTTCTTTCAGTGAATACTATCTTCAACTGAAACACTGAAATGAAAGGCTGAAATCATACTCTCTGACTTTCTAAAAAGACAAAAAAAAATTGCACATCATGCATGTTTTCTCCTAGCAACTTTCTAACATTTAGTAGTATTAGAAAATAAATGAAAATTCCTAGGATATTAAAGTTTTAGCATACTAATTGTGCTGGTATTCCTTTTTGCTGCATCTATGTCTTTACTTTAGATGAGCAGACAAGCACTTTTCTGTAATTCCACCCTTGGGAAATGAAGTAGTGCTCACCGTACTTACATTGTGAATTCTAAGCAAATGTTATTTTCACTACAAACAACTGGTGCAGTGGTAAAGCAAATGATGTCATTAATGAATTTAAATGGAGGAGTCTTGGGAAAAGAGTTGTGGATCTAACAATGTTAAGATAAATATTTTCTATTACTCAGAGTATGACAGGTAGCTGAAGCAGATTTCCACAAATGAGTATGTGTTAGAGAAGTCGTCTTCTTCTGTGTTTTGCAGGTAATGCAGGAGAAGACTTTTTTATATCTAAAGAATAGGAGTTCTCAGCTGTCGCAATCTCTGTAAATGAAGACTGAGAACTTCAAATTAGTGATTGCCATTTTGGAATTTAAAAGCTTTTAACTGTTATAAAAGCAACATAGCTATGAAATAAAATACAAATACAATACTTATTTACATTGTCACTTTTACTTCGTTGTACCTGATTATAACTTGCTCACATATTTTTGTATCTTTGCAAGAACAACTCTTGTTGTGGTTCAGCTAACTGTAAATAGAGGAAATAGCAGTCTAGCTATATTGAAAGAAAAATCTAACTGGTGTTTTAGACAGCAGCCAATAAACTACAGTGATTTCTAATAACGTATTTTTTTAATAATTGTTCAAAAATCATAGAAGAGATCTTTAGAATGGAAAACTTTTCCCCAAGGCACTTTCACTAGAAAATCTCTCCTTAAGAAAGGGCTATGGCCTAATAGGAAGCTAATAGTTGAGTTGCTATATTTTTGATAGAACATTATGGAAGAATTGTAAAATTATATTTTGGTTGTGAGAAAGGCTGTTGTCTTTTTAGAGAGGTCAACCTTAAATGGACTGTGGGAGAGGAGAATACTTTGCTGTATTTCTGGCACTTAGCAGTGAAAAGAATTTATTTCGTTTGCTCCTGTGTATTTTTGCTAAATGGATCTCTTGACTTAGACTAGTCGTACTAAGTGTGTTTAAGTGTTGCCTGTGCAGGCTGGTTTTGTTTTTCATCTACAAAGCTAATTGCTTCTAGTGGGAATTCCTTTTAGAAAAGCATGGGGATTTTAAAAGTACATCTTTTATTCTGAAGACTTTTTTTGGTTTTTTTTTAATTTAAAAAATAATTTTGGTCCTAAACTGCTCATAGCAAACTTTCCTATTGTGACCTATGAGTGAATTGGAAAACTAACTTCACTTAAGTAATTTCTCCATAGTCCTTATGGATCTGTATGGACTTGGAGGTTTGTAATTCCTCAAAGAGTATTGCTCATGTTCTTAAAACAGAATTCCCAATTTTTGTTTTCAGTTTGACTGTAACTGAAGTATCTTTGTAGACTTAAAAAAAAAAAATCTTCCATGAGACTTGTATGTTGGGTTTTTTTCAATATATCCTGCATTTTCATCATCCAACACCAAGGTGACAGTTTTTATTTTTAGAATTTTTTTTGTATTTGGGTTTTGTCCTGCAAGGGAATGGGGTGTTACAATAAAAATCCCAATGTTGAGTTTTCCTATTAGTCTTGTGAAGTACAGAAACCTACTCATAGGAAACTGACAGAGGAGGGTATCTCTTGAAATTATGGTGGGGAAAACTTGCCATGATAAAACTTACAATAGAAGGTCTCTTAGAAGAATGTTTGTTCTCTTTTCTTGTTGTTCCCACCAAGAGCAGAGGTGTGCATACTTATTCCTGTGTGACGTATCACAAAATAGTGGAAAATGGCAGTGGATTCATCTTGTTCCTCCACAAATCATGTTTATTTTTTTCTTGCAGTTCAGAAGGCAAAGTATCCTTGGACTAACTGAATTTGCTGTTTCCTTGTGTTTTGGTGTCTATCTGCAAATTTATAGTTTAGTGTCTATTTGTATTTATAAAGCTATTGCATTAAAGAAGATAACAATGGCTTAATTAAGAGCTATTACTTTAAGGTCTCTTTTGAGAGATCATGTTGCTTTAAATCTTTCTGAAATTGGAGAATAAATTCTTGAAGAGCTGAGTTGTACTGCTTAGTTGAAACCTTACTTCTCTTATCCTTGTGGAAAAGGAAGGGAACTGTTTTGAGAGGCTCGGAACATTTTGAAAAACTCGCTAAACGTTGTGCTGACATAGGAGGCTTGTGTGCCAAGTTTCTCAGCTGAATTGTCTGGTGACTCTGACTTTTGCCTGCCACATATTACAGGGTTTCTGTGAAATAAAACATAGCCATGGCTAAGAGAAAAATATATAATCATAGATATAAGTGTATGCTCCGTAGCAACCAATTGCTACAGTTTTATTGATCCCTACTTGTAAAAATTTGGGAATGGATTATCT
The DNA here is from genome assembly GCF_964188355.1 of Buteo buteo. NCBI lineage: Eukaryota > Metazoa > Chordata > Aves > Accipitriformes > Accipitridae > Buteo > Buteo buteo. The sequence goes on from NC_134204.1 coordinate 38,207,855, forward strand.
TCTTTTGTATTCTAACCTTCAAAATCTTACTATTCAAGTTTTCAGGTCTTTTTAATTTTTTTCTCCCTCCATTTACCCAGGAAACCTAAATTTTCACTTTAAAACACATTCAAGGATAACATTAGTGGAATTCCAGGAACTACAGCTGTGATTAAAAGTACAAACTGTTGTGAGGTTTCTGACATTGTATGCTGTTATTGTTACTGTTTTATTTCCTGCTCAGTGTGCTAAAACTAAATGTGGGCAACGATTTTAATGTTACGTTGAGAGAACATGATTTTGAGCTGTGTGAACATGTAGCAGGTAATAAAAGGCTGGATCATTTAACAAAGGTTTTGTTTTTTAAAGGAAACATCTATATGATGCCAACCGTTTTGCTGTTTTCAGCAGCTTGTTCCAGTAATTTGGTTTCATGTATGTGAAGTGCAAACAGCACTTTCCAGATTACATGATGTTCTGGCTCAGGACTTTCCTTTAAGGGGAGCAGGGAGAGGTTTGTTTATTTGTTTATTTATTAATTTATTTTTATAATTCTGTGAACAAGTCCAAGCATCTGCAAGGCAAACTGAAACATCTTAGACTTAACAATTTTATGATTAATCCAGTCCAAGTCAGTGCTGCTGCTGAAAGGGGTGTACTGCTGCTGCTTTTATGCTGACACAGTGAATCATTGGAGAACTGCTCTGGTTGAACACTCAACAGACTCTGCCAGGTTAGCGTTCAGCCAGAGCAATTCCTTGTTCTAGTTCACTACATGGTTGCACAAACTATAGTTCTGGACAAAAGTGAAGGTGGGAATGAGCAGTGGCAGTATGAGGAGGGACCTTTTAACGGAAGCACCAATTTATATAAGATTAAGTTGAAGCCATTACTCCTGCATTTCATATTGACTTGCTTATCTGTAAAGGGCTTTATGACCAATTTCATGTTGTTTATGACAGCAAGAAGGGTAAACTGCTGCAAGTTCTGTAGCTGACAGTGATTCAGAAGCTTCACAAGTAGCTACGGCTTTGGAGTAATTTTGTTACTCTTCAGGAGACCTAGGCATCAAACCCTGACAAATTGAATAAATCTTTTATTGTTCCTGTTGATATGGCATCCATATATTTTAGGCCTGAAAACTCAGTCATGTGAGTAGCTGTCCCATGGCTTTGCCTTTTCAGGGGAGCCAAACACTTCTCTGTCTCTTCCCAGGATCTCTGTTTATGGATTGCCCTACAAGAGCTGTTAGCCAAAGTGTTTAGAGAACCCTGAAGTGATGTTGTGAAAAGCATTGTGGAAAAATATTGCAGAAGAGAAGAGTCTTTTAAAGGTTATAGGCACTCTTCTTTCAGGTTTGAAAGGATTTGAAAAGTTGTCATTTCGGTGTTAGAAAATAAAAATTGAGTTAGTTGGAGTGTAGAGGTACTACAAATTTGCATGAAGTTACCTCCCCTCCCCTCCCTACTTTAATCTCATGCTGCAGTGCCTTGCAATATAGTGGTTGGCACCTAAGTTGCATAAAGTTATGCTAAGATTTCTTAGTAAGCATGTAGCATGAATAACTGATTCTTCCTTCAGCTGAGTACTCAGAACGCTTTTGATGACAAGTTTTAGAAGTTTTTGTGAAGTGTGAAGATGGAAAATACCTTTTCAGTATCATTTCAGTAAGAAAGAGCAGGATAAGAACAGGAGGAGAAACTAGGTTGCAGGGAACAGGATTATACTGTCTCTGCCAAACCACCTTTCTGTTAGCAGAGGCCAATATTTTTGCAGTTATCAGACTAGGACATTCTAAATGCAAGAAACTTTTCAATTTTGGTGCACTTACTATTTGGTACTACCCATGGATCACTACTCCTTGGTAGGTGGGACCTTAGCAATTGTAGCAGTCTTGTTTTCAAAGATGGGAACCAGACTTCCATTCTTGGTTAGCTTTCTAGATGGGATCCCCAGAGATCTGGTGATGGAAACACAGGGATCTAAAAGAAGGTGGTCCCTAGCTCCCTGAAGCGGTATAACAGTATTCAGGTTTATTGCTTTGCAACTAATGTTTAAATAACACTAAACTTTTAAAAAGATTGGTATTTCATGAGATCACGTACTTGAAATTGTACTTGTGATATTTGAGCATAGTCTGTCAGCTAGTTTTGTTCTTAATAGAACCTTGGGTTTCACAGCTTTAAAATCATACACTTAGTGAACATCGCTGGTGTTGGAAGAACAACTCTTTCCAGATCTGGAATGTGCAGTGAAGCAGTGATGTGTACTGCCTGATCAGCTGATGAAATGTGGGTTTGGATGTGTGATTTTTGTAAACGACTTCCAGATGTTACAGTTGCCAGCCGAATGTCTCAAGACTGCACTGTTAGGTCTTGATTATGAAACAAAATGGATGAAATGTGCAGAAGATAAACTAGTGAGCCTGTACTTCGAATTGTTCTCTCTCAAAAACCCCAAAAACGCAGCACAATTCTGCAGTCAAATTACTCACTAAGCAATGGCAGAAAAATACAGATGCTTTTAGTGCATTAATTTATAGCCTGTGAAGAGCTTCAGTGGTCTGATAGCTAATGCCAAGCAATTTTCTGTGTAGCTGCTGTGTTAGGAGCTCCGAGTTCTTATTTCTCACTTAAACTTCCTTGTGCTAAAACATGACTGTTACGGTGCTAGAACTGAAATCCAGTTACTGACAATACTACCTTTTTGAGCCGCAGAAATCAAAGTTTGTTTTGGAGTTTCCCTAGAATTTTCATGAAATATCTATATAGGAGGTATATTTTTTATTTGCAAAAATTTCTTTAAAGGTTTTAAATCCTCATACTTGTTGAGGGAAGGGGTTTAGCTTGAAAGCAGAGTGTTTGATTTCTCTCTCTTTATTTTCCCCAGGAAGTACTGACATAACCATGATAGAAGACAAAGGTCCACGAGTGGCTGACTATTTTGTAGTGGCAGGGCTCACTGATACAGATACTGCAACCCTCCTGGACCAAGAAATAAGCCGACAGGAAACAAAGTCAACTGGGCCAAAGGCTCCAATTACTGATATTGCTGTGATAATTAAATCAGCTGGTGAAACTGTCCCAGAGGGATACACCTGTGTTGAAGCCACCCCTACAGCCCTTCAAGCCAACTTAAACTATGGAAGTCTAAAAAGTCCTGAACTTTTTCTTTGCTACAAGAGAGGCCGGGACAAACCACCTCTTACTGACATCGGGTGAGATTTCTATGACAGTTCAGTTCCTCCTCCAAAAATGATCAAATCTTACTCTTCATAGATGATGATGAAAAGAGATGTGAGAGAACTTTTGAAAGCATATTGTCTTTGAATCTATATTGCTTATTGTGTGTGTCTGTATAGTGTTTTCTTTCTGAAATAAGTTGAAAAAAGTGTCAGTCTTCAGTGAACTTGTCTTTTTAAAATGAATGATAATGTTTTACTTAAAAAGATATGATATATAGAGAGATGGAACAAATAAAATATGAGAAATGGAAGTTCTCTGCTGCAGTTTTATGAATGGTGAGAGAATAGTACAAAATTAATATACAGAAATGGTATAGTGCAAATCAAAAAATATGACATGCTTACTCTGAAAGTGATGATTTCAGAAGACAAAAATTATCACTTTGTGGAATTCACTGAAATACTTAAGGTAAAAGATACCACTTAAAAATGGTAGGGCACTGAAACAAAGGTCTTAAAATTATCCACCCATCTAGAATCTTGTAGCCTACCTTACTGTCAGATCGGAGTATTTGTGAGGTTGCTTACAAGTTCTGAAATGATTGGCTGCAAACACTGGATTATGTAGTCTCTTGGTAACTCTAATGACACTTATATTTCAAAAACCATGCTTTTTGATGTCTGAGGTGTAACAGTTGTTAATACTGTGTTTGAAAACCTTAGATATAGTCAATGCTTTAAGTTCAGTGCTTAATAAATACAGGGGGCAACCTGGCAGGGAAGCTCTGAACCAATTTTGTTACTTACAGGATACTGAGTTTATGTTAGTATTCAGGACCAAGATCACAAAATCCCCCAAGATCTTGAGGTGTTATCTTATCTTGAGGAGGTATTATAGTCTGTGCCACGAGCATATTGAGGTAATGCTGAATCTGTAATAACTCATGCAGCACTACAGTATTGTCTAAATTGCTCTATATAGTACTTCTACTTCTCTGGTTTGGGTAAGGACATTGTAGCATTACCGAGGTTGTAATGAGAAAGACAAAATGGAGTGGGGGGGGAGGGGGGCTGTTAATGGTGGCAAAATAAGGAATGTGTGTGGTTTTCCCCATTTAGTTATTAAATAAATAGTATAAAGTAAAAAAGTAAAAAACATGTGTCTATATGTAAGCTATAATAAATTTTGTTAATTTCATTTGCAAGTTTAAGCACATCAGGGCACAATGCCTACATAGCCTGCTTCTGACCTACAGTTTGAGTGCCAATTGACAAGTAGATTCCAGTCAGGATAGTGTGTCATGGTTTAAGCCCAGCTGGCAGCAAAGCCCCAGGAAGCCACTTGCTCACTCCTCCCCCCTCCCGGTGGGATGGGGAGGATCAAAAATAACGAAAAGCTCATGGGTTGAGGCAAGGACAGGGCGGGATCACTCACCGCTTATGGTCACGGGCAAAAGACAGACTCGACTTGGGGAAGAAACAAAATTGATTTAATTTACTACCAATCAAATCAAAACAAGGATAGTGAGAAGTAAAAACCAAATCTTGGAACACCTTCCCCCCACCCCTCCCTCCTTACCGGCTCAACTCTACTCCCAGTTTTCTCTATGGTCTCCCCCCTGCAGAACAGAGGGACAGGGAATGGGGGCTGGGGTCAGTTCATCACACCTTGTCTCTGCTGCTCCTTCCTCCTCAGGGGGAGGACTCCTCACTCGTTCCCTGCTCCAGCATGGGGTGCCTCCTGTGGAGGAGACAGCCCTCCACAAACTGCTCCATCATGGGCTCCTTTCTCCCCGGGCTGCAGGTGGGCCTCCGCTCCCCCGCTCCCCTCCGTGGGCTGGGGGACACAGCCTGCCGTCTCACCGCGGGCTGCAGGGGCATCCCCTCCTCCCCCGCTCCTCCTCCCCTCCTGCCGCACTGACCTCGGTGTCTGCAGAGGGGTTCCTCTCACATCCCGATCCCCCCACTCACGGCAGGTTCCCCTTCTTAAATCTGTTCTCCCAGAGGCGCTACCACCGTCGCTGATGGGCTCGGCCTGGGCAGAGGTGGGTCTGACCTGGAGCCGGGGAAGCTTCCAGCAGCTTCTCACAGGAACCATCCCTGCAGCCCTTCCCAGCTACCAAAACCCCACCACACAAACCCAAAACAGTGAAATCTTAGTAATGAAATTAGCTACATTGCAAGATCTCTGCTCTAAGGATTATAATTCAAGTTGTATAATTAACCTGGTAGAGTCCAATTTTAGTTCATCTCAATCATCTCTAATCTTCAGTGAAACTGTGATTTTTAAAATAGTCTTTTCCCATGTGTGTGACTGATGCTGCGAGATGAGATAACTGTTACAAAGGAATTTGTGTAGAACTCCGTATGAGATTATTCTTTGAATGATATGTCAAACTTCAGTAGGTTTTAGCAGAAGGAAGAATTTTTAGAGGGAGTGATTCCTCAAAGGGATTCTTAAACCATTGGTCTTCAGCATGTGCCTTTATGGAAGTGACTTTGCTAGCACAGTTTATTTTGATGTCTCCCACAACTTCAGGAACTTGAATGCTTGGGTAGATTTCATAGGGAATATCTGATAAGCAGAACAGGCAAATAGTTGGCTGACTAAGGGCTTCCCTAACAGAGATACTTTTTAAAACTGTTGGTGGAAAACTGTGGTATTTGGCAAGTAGCAGTTATTCTGGTGTGGGGTTTTGGGGGGGGGGGGTTGTTTGTTTGTTTGTTTTTTGTTTGGTTTTTTTTTTTTTACACAGATCTAGTTCGGGTGTCACACCTAACAAATCATGGCAGGCTTTTCTCTCTGACCAATGATGCATATGAATGTTTTCCCCCTGCCATTCCTGCTGTTTTGCAACTATGTGCAAGAGATAGTTAGAGCAAGCTTGCTTTTTTTTTATTTCAGTGTGTTCAAATGAAAGTGGAGTTTGCACATGAGATGTATGTACAGTCTGAAGGCTAATTTATGCTGTTCTCTACTCTTTTAATTAACGAAACAAGTGTGAAAGAATATTTTCTCTTTGAGCCTTAAATATCAATTAAGTCAGCTGACATGCTGAGTGGACTTAGTAGGTAGAGTATAACCCTTGAAAGGGTCAAATACATAGTCTGGTGTCAAGGTAGTTAATATATATATATTTAAAGTTGAGTTATCTTGTAGTCAAAGCATTCAGATGATTCTTGATAAATATGTGTGTTTGTGTGTGTGTGTTTCTTTCAGGGCTATTTTTAGGGAAACTAATTAAACAAATGCTGTTTGGAAGAAGGAGGAGATAGGGGTACGCTCTACTGATTCTCTGCCATTGTCCTTGTGTTCTATATTTCTGTGCCCTCCATTCTCTTTCCTTCCTATTCTTCCACTGGTTCTTAAGTTGAAGTGTCTGTAAGCTGCTAGAGTGACTTCCTGCTGCAGGTGCTCACTTGCATATAGTTAGGCCACCTGCCATGCCTCTAGATGTTGCATTTGCTGTGGCTGTTTTTAGTTGGAAGAATAAAGGTTTGATCCTAGGACAAGAGATCTCTAAGGTCCTTCTCCTACATACAGCTGTAAAATTTAGTATCTTAAGCTTATATTTCTATAAGTAATTCAGCTACTAGTCATTCTGTTGCTTTCCTAACCAGTATTTTTGGTGATGTTCCAGAAGTAGACAAGAAACAAGATTTGAGATTTGTTTGGGTTTAGGTGCAGTGAGACTTTGAAACAAGATCTCAACTCTCTTTTTGTTTTACACTTGATTTAGGAATATGGGAGAGCTCCAGCACTACTTTTTTAAATGGAAGAAAAGATGTCAGAAAAATGTTTTTTAAGTGTAAGTGGTAATTTGTAACACTTAACTGTAGAAAGGACCAAAGAAAGAATATCAGACTTTTTGTCTGAAGCAGAGGTTCTTGTATTACTGAGTAATGCAAAGGTAACTTGCATTGTGTAAGTAAAGGAATAGTCATTGGTTTTGGTTTTTTTTAAACTAGTCTGGGAAGCTTTAATTTGGTTAGTGATTCTGTGCCAAGGGCCCATTTCATTCTGCATACCTGGTTTCTGAAAATATCTGCAAGAGTATCAATTGAACAAATATTTTTCTTTACTTAGGGATGTATTTAAAAAGTGAAAGTGAACTCAAACTTGAAGAAGCATAATAGAAACTGGAAGATGTTTGTAACAGCCAGCATCTTCCATTGTTTTGTATATCCCACTAGTGTGACAACTGCAGTTGGGTGTTTGGAACAGCTTAGGGTAATAATGATGAAACTAATCACTTGTATGTTTAGACAAATAACAATAGAGGTGCAGTAGAAATAAAAGATAAGTCAATCTTTTCCCTCTGCTTCACCCAACACTTCTCTGACCCTCCTACTGCCATAGTATATTTATTTTAGTGCCTTTATTATTCAATGCTTGCATACTGCCTTCTCTTAAATGAGACAGGAAGAGTTATTGTAAAAACTTATTTTGCATAAGGACTGTGAGAGGCAGAAATGTGGTTGGACCTAGAGGAGAAGTCAAGCTGGAGAGCAGCCCCACACAATGCAATTTGTAACAGTCTGCCTATTTTGAAATGGTTTTCCAGAAGCAAAATTTTCAGTGGTTTAAGGTTTTTAACTCGACAGCTGCAAGGAGGTAGTATTTATCTTTTCTAAACTCTTTTAACTGATGTATTGAAGTATACCTTTGAATCAGTAAAACTCGTCATGAGAGAACTTCCATGTGTGACATGAAACAGCCTTATGAATAGATAACAAGATTTTTTTGCTTTTATTACGAAGACAGGACCTAACATCTAGAGGAAACTGTAGGCTACATTTTGCTTGAAATTAAACTTTATTGAAGTTGATAGAAAAATGTAGCAAATAAGGTATACTTAGCATCCAGGCCAAAGTATAAGCTCACAGAAGCAGGAAACAAGTCTTAACCCTGATCAGTACTAATAATCGAAGGCAGACACTGGAAGTTGGAATAAGTAAGAGTAAACTTACTCTCTCAGGGAGGACTTTGTATATACAGGGTGTCATGTTAAATATTTCATGCATCACTTCTGAATGTTTTTGTCTGAATCATTAAAATAATTGTTTAATGTGAGTGATCCATGGGTGGTGGTTTTCTTCTGTTTGCTTGTTTTCTTAAATTCAATACTATGCATGAGATCAGGAAATGGTGTAGTTTTAATAATACTTCTGCTGTTATATATGTAAAAGGGTAAGAGTTGCTTTCATTTTCTTTTTGCTTTTGGTGGGAGGTGACCCCACTGTTACAATCTTGAGTACTGGTCAGCCCCTTACCTCTTAGAAGTATTTGCACAACTGAGAAATTGTTCAGTCTTTAAGTATCTTTCTGAGAATCCTTGTAGACCTATTAAATTGAACTGCTGGAACTGTCTGATTAATATGGTTTTCCTTCTCAAAAGCTGTCAGCTGACAAATGTTTCTGGAATAGCTTTATATTCATGGATTTTATTTAAAATACATGAAATTGAAATAAAACTGAACTGAAACTTCCATTGGAGACTGCTCTGTTAATATTCTCTTCTGATTAATGTAAGGCAGTGATGTGAAGAGTTCATGTGAACTTTTTATGCACAGTGAAGGTGGCCTGAGACCAGCTGCCATTGTGGTTGTTGGTTTTGTTTGGTTTTTTGTTTGTTTTTTTTTCAACTTCATGAAGTAGGTAACCCAATAAAAAGAGCAAAATACATGTTCTTCCAGAAGATTATTTAGTTTAGAAGTAATTGGAATAGCATGTACTTTCTCTATACATATCTTGAACCAGTAGGTAGTATATTAAAACTAAAGTTGCAACTTGGAAATACTGGTATTAGGCTGGTTTTGAATCTGAGTTTACACATTGTTTTAAACGTAGAAAAAGTGTGATGATCAGACTCTTTACAACTGAAACCATTATTGAAGGCAAGTATATTGTCCTCCATGAACTAGCTGAATGAATTTATATGGCAGCCTGGTAGTTAAATCAATATACTCCCAACTCGTGTGATTTCTTTGCTTTATTAAAGTATTCTAGGACTGTAGTTCACATATGTCCTCAATACTGTAACAAGATACGCATTTGTTCTGTGGAATCAGAATAAACAGTAATATTTGAATATTCCAGTTTAAAGATGGATGGTAGCATTTAAGTAATTTGGGAAGTTTAATGATATGTGGTTTTTTTGAAAGTTCTGAGAATTGTTGGATCTGGAAAAGTTGGGGTTTTTTCCTAGATTATTCACATGACCTTTTGAAGTTTTCAAATATATACTTACTAGTAGTTTGTCAAACATTTAACCAAGGGTATTTTGGGACAGTAAAAGATACACTGCCTGGTTATTTTTTATTTTAAAGTTGTGGTGGACTACATGTGGGAAGCTGCAGGTCACAAAATACAAAGTTTTAATGTGTTACCTTTATCTTAAATCTTGCCAAGTATTGTAAAGATGAAAACTCATTTGAAGGTGGCAAGTACTCTGTACATACTGCAGAGAATCAAGCAAATGGAACCATTGCTTATTTGGTTGTGGAATGAGAGATAAAGCATGCCCTATCATAGCATTTATGCATTAAATATATGGCAGTGATAAATGGTTTGCCTTCCACATTTCTTCTCATGGTCACTTCCTACTAGCTTTATGTTTGGGAAAGATCAGAATATAAAGTTTTAGTTCATTGAGCTGCTGTGAAGCTGTGAAGGATCTTTTTTATTTGCTAAGAATGTGGTGATCTACGAGTGAACTGGCTATGTGAGTGTTGCTGTATGGCCTTGTAAGATATATTCCGCTTTCTAGGAGTACAGCCAATTGTAGTTATTATTTCTTCCTTTTCTGTGGAATGGAGTATTAGTTTGTCTTTCCCCCAGCTTCCATTAAGGAATGTTATTCAAACTATGAATGTAAATCATTACTGGGTTTGGTTTTTTTTTTTTCCTGTAAAAATTCATCTAGGAAGCAGACTTCTGTCTTCTGTTGTTCTTTTCCAATAACATTCCTTAAAAGGAAGAAAAAAGGCAAGCTTGAAATGACTTTCCAGACGTTTTAGTGATGGAAATATTTCTAAGAAGTTATCAGGTATCATGTGTGCAAACAAACTAAAGCTTCCTTTATATTTAATTTTCATTGATAGTGCAGCATTCCTACTAATTCTTTAACTAAATCTTTTTCAGTGTGGCTTGATTTTATTTTTCCATAACTGTGATGTGTTCCCACAGTGATTTCTTATAATAATTAAAAGTTTGTCAACAGTTTCTTTGCCTCAAATCGTGCACAACAAGAGACAATATATAAAATGCATATTAGAATGTTGCAGTTATGACATAGGGTGCTAACAGATGGGCAGTTTCTGTGAATTTGTCCAAGTAACTTCATATATATTTGAATGCACATAATATTTTGTTTCCTTCCTGTCTGCAGAGTTCTATATGAGGGGAAGGAACGCATCATTTCAGGCTGCGAGGTGATTCAAGCTACTCCTTATGGTCGTTGTGCTAATGTTAACAACAGTTCAGCTTCTTCTCAACGGATCTTTATCACATATCGAAGGGCTCCTCTAGTACGACCTCAAAATTCATTGGCAGTGACCGATATCTGTGTTATTGTTACCAGCAAAGGAGAAACTCCTCCTCATACATTCTGCAAAGTAGATAAGAATTTAAATTGTGGTATGGTGAGTATTTAAAAGCTTGAGTGTCTCTCTCTCTTTTTTTGTTTTTTTTTTTTTTGACACCCAACAAACCAACCCAAAGGAGTAGCTCTTCGAACTTTTCTTAGCACTGTTATAACTGTGTTCTATCACTACATCGTAATTCCTTCATTCTATATACCATGTGTGAGACTTCACTTTTGTAGGTTTTCTTGCTCTGATTTCCTTTTGTGTTAGGAATTACTTCTTCATACTGATTACTCACTACTTCAGTTTGCATATTCATGTCTAGGTGCTATTTAGGAGTAGTGTGATGGATTTTTTTTTTTTTTCTTTAATCTTGTTCCTGCCCCCTCTTTGGTGATGCTGACACTCGGGATGAATCATGAACACTTTTTTCTTAGTTATTAATAATGCCTATGTTACTAAGACATGCAAGAATGATAATTACTGCTTACAGTTCTTCTTGTACTTTTTTTTCCAATCAGTTCGCTTTTATTTAGTCTGTTTTGCATTTAGTTGACTCAGACTGAAATAAGTGATTTTTTTCAAATGGCAAAGTCTATTTAGACAAACTGCAAAACTACTATGTAAATAACCAGTTTATGGAAGTATGATAAATCTTCAGCTGATGATGTTTAGAATTTCACTTCCATGGGTGAGGTTCCCATAAAAATCTCCTTCTAATTAAACAAGAAAATGTGAAGCTGCAAGTGATCTGCTTCACTTTTCCCTGTTCTTCTGTTGGAATAAGTCAGAGTAGTGTGGTGGTGTGATTATTTTAAGTAAATCCTGTAATCTCTAAAAAATATGAGAAGGGTGAATTCCTGATTTCATGATTAACATGCACTCAGCAGCCAACCAGTCATTTTATTCTGTAAAGCTTTTTATTTAAATGTTTGCTCTGTTTGTAATATTAGGAGTATATTCAAATGCTTATACTTGATTCCTCTGCTGCCTGTTGTCATCTTTACTGGTTCTACGATGAAACTTGTGTCTTTCAGTGGGGTTCCAGTGTGTACCTTTGTTACAAGAAGTCTGTGCCAGCTTCTAACTCCTTAGCATATAAAGCTGGTAAGTAATGTTAGAAGCACTGTCTAAACATGCTAACAGAAGGATTCGAATGCCTTGCTGAAATTGAATAATAATTTTAAAAGCTTAAGTGCTGTCTGTCAGTATTCTGTTCCTAGAGCATGTCAGTTGAAATCAACTCCTATAATGCCTCTTTGCAATCCTCACTTTGTCCCAGGCAAAAAAAAAAAAAAAAAAAAAAAGCCTAAATAGGAATGGCATTGCTCTTTATTAATTTAGCTCTAATCATGGCCGGTTTGGTAGATTAGGACCTTTAGCGGAAAGCTTAGCAAGCATTTCAGGTGTAACAAAAGACTTCATATTTCTTGTGTTGGTGCTGATGGAGAAGGAGTAATTAAAAATTCTATTCAACCTTACTTATATCTCTTTCTATGTCTCACAGCTAATGCAACATCTTTCATTTAATTTGAAAATTAAATGTGTTTCTTCCCTTCAGTTCCACAACTATTCACTTGTTTCTTATTTGAGGAGAGTGAAAAATATTCTGAACAATAAATGACAAAAAGTATTTTCTTTTAAATCTGGCTTTTGTAAGTTTTTTTAATGCATTGCTACAGATTATTATTTTTTTTCTGAAGTCAAAACTTTCAAAAGAATTTCTACTGAGCACTACATGCACCAAATTCCTTTGAAAGGAGTAAACTACCAAGTAGAAGTGGTAAGCATAGATGATTAAGTCAGTGTACCATAAAATAAGCTAGATGAACAGCAATAATAAACCAATGCTTGTGTGCCTATTTTCTACCAGCAAGAGTTAGATACATTTATGAAAACTGAACAAGCTATTTGTTTAAATTGAACATAAGGAGTGATTAGCAGAAAATGTGGACAGTTAGCTAGTTCATCCTATTTTCAGTGGAGGTATTGCTGCTGTTTTTACAGTAGATAAATAACCACTTTCTTCATAGGAATTTCTTTGTAATAAAATCCATTCCAAAGGCACATTTAAATAGCACAGGTAATTCCCAACTGCTTTAAGGTAAAAATCTTCACTAATTAGTTTTTACTAAGTACTGTTTTTCGAGCACTTACCAAAAGAGAGTGCTTCAGTATTCATACACAATTTCTAGATGTTTATTACTTGGATGACTTAGTCTTACTGTCAAATGTGAGAGTTTCTTCTTCTGCAGATGTAATATTCGGTTATAAGGTCCAGATGACCAACAGACTTTGCTGTATGTTGTGGAAAATATATTGCTTACATTGCTGAGCAAATGTGCTTACTTTTCCTTCTCCCATTCTGAAGGCTTAATTTTCAGATATCCTCAAGAGAACTATGAGTCATTCCCACTATCGGAATCTGTACCTCTCTTCTGCCTTCCTATGGGAGCTACTATTGAGTGCTGGGACCCACAAACCAAATATCCACTACCAGTGTTCTCAACATTTGTACTGACCTGCTCTTCTGCAGAAAAGGTATGGCTCCACACTGTGACTAGATTTTGCTTTTAGTTCAAATGGCTGCTGTGAAGATAAATTGGCATTTTTTTCTTCTGTGTTTGAGAAATACTACAAAATAAATTGTTAAATACTTCCCTTATAAAATTGTATTTCTTAAGCCTTCATGTAAGACGGAAGTAAGCCAAAACAGGACATAGCTGGAAGAGTATGTGCTGTTTAGTCCCATGTAAGCTGAACCATACACTTACAAAACCAAAACTCACAGCACATGGATTTCCCTGTTCTTTCAAGTAAGAAGTTTCTGGGAAATGTAGCCTACATATTAAAGAGATGTTCACTTACCACATGTGTTAGCAATGTTTAAGTTGTTATGGTTTTCCTATGGTTACTTTAAAAGCCACTTCTGTGTGAATTTGTGTAATTTGGCTCTGTAGGTATCTATGTACTTGAATAGGAAAATAGTTACCAGAAAACAGCAGGGCAGGGAGAGGAAGAGTATGTGCTGAGAGGTAGCATGTGAGAGGCTCTGACGAACTGATGAGCTCCTGAGACCCGTGATCCTGTTGAATTTACATGAAGTGATGCATTTGGAACACCAGCCATCTGCCAAATCTGTATAAGGCCACCAGCACACACAGGCACCAAAAAATGTGTTGCATGACTCAGCCCACATGTGATAAGGCAGTGTCTGCTATACACAGACAGAGACTACAGGGTTATAGGTACACCTGATGAAGGAAGGGAGCCCTTGTTTGGGGTTGGTCTCCCAGGTGTTGCTTCACCTTGCCAGCTGTGTCTGTGTGTGTGAACTGCATGAGGGAATAAGTGATTGTAATGTGTGATTAGCTCTCTGACTAATAAACAGCAGTTTGGCTGTATTAGTGTTAACAGGTCATCTTCCACTCTGCCTGAGTCCCCTGTCAGGAAAATGTATATACTTCTACATTTCCAAACAACAGAAAAAGTCTTTCTCCAATATATTAATAGTTCTTTTGCAAAGAGGAATGCAGTACCTGCCAGTATTTTTCTCAGAGAGAATGTATACTGTGGTATCCATCTTTCCCTGTTCTCTTATTGCTAAGCTTACCAGAACAATTCAGTAAATTATGAAACTCTGACAAATAGGGAAGGAATATTAGAAAAGATTGGTAGCTGTTTAGCTTGATAAAATGAGTGAAGTCAAAGCTAAAATTATTTTATTGTTTAGTGTGTTAATGATAGAGGAATTTACTGAGCACAAGCATTTCATGAGAGGGTTTTGTTTGGTTTTTTTTTTACTATAATGGTTAACGGATAGGGTTTTGTCACAGCATGCAGTTTGGTTCCTTCCCTTTCAATTTACTGAGTATGAATACTTTGTTCAGTAAAGTGGAATGAAAAGAGGGAGAGAGGCACAAGCATCCAAAGCATTTCATTTATAAGGATACTTGTGTATGTTTACATAAATGAAAAGGCATTTCACAAGCTACCCGCAAAAGCACTGTAGTTTGTGTGCAAACACCAAAGACTTAAGGATGCTTCGAAAGTTCTGATCCAATCTCCTGTTAAATACTGGGTCTGCTCAGCTGTTTTTCTTCACCTTTTAGGTTTATGGTGCTGCTATTCAGTTTTATGAGCCTTATCCCCGGGAGCTGCTAACAGAAAAACAGCAATTGCAGCTGGGTCTCCTGACAGCTGTAGAGAGGAAAGTGGTTACTTCCAAGTCCATCAATTCCAACAAATGCATCTGCCTTCTCTCACACTGGCCTTTCTTTGAAGCATTTCGAAAATTTCTTATGTTCATCTACAAACTCTCTGTCTCTGGACCTCATCCTCTTCCCATTGAAAAGTATGTAAAATATTTTTCGAGTTAATGTGGGAAGGTAGTTATATCGGCTCAAGGAGTCATGTGATTTATACATGTCACACTTACTTAGTTGGTATATTTGCTCCATCCTCTTGCTTGAACTGTGTAATATATGTTATACTGATAGAAATTACTGCTGCTTCTGTTTAATAGTAGTGGCTTTTGCAGTGCCAGGAAAGTGAACTGGATTTTAGTGTGGCTTTCTGTTAGAACGTGTCAAGCCTGTTTACCTTTCTCTTAATGACATCAAACACAGAAGATGGCTGAGCTATAAGATACACGCTAACGTTTGCAGTCCTGCATTTTAGGTTAATAAATACAAGCTCAGGGACTGTGTGCACTAGCAATGAATATCTGTGTCTGTTTCCAAGCACTGCAACTAATGCATAGCATGGGGGGAGAGAGACAGAGAGAATGTGCGTGCCTGCGTATGTGTGTGCATAAACTCTGTAGAGGATGCTTTTCATGGTCCTAAAAGTTGCTGAAATATGATGTTACCTTCAAAATTGTATTGGACATCTGGCAGTGAAGTATATAGTTTCTCTTAGCTAAGCCTCATTAGAAGCTCTGTAGAATGAGGTTAGGCTGCCTGGAATTTTAAATGGCTTGCCTAAATGCCAGTGTGTTCTTATCTTTTGCATATGTATCTGAAGATGCCAGTATTAATTTTCATGCATTAAATGTGAGTGAACGGAGCTTCTTTGTTTCTGTTTGCATAAATAGGCTCTTAAACTTATCAAACCAGTAAATAAATCTTAACGGCCTTTCTAAAACTTGGTACCATAGTAATTCCGAAATGTGATTAACATTGTTTTTCCCCCCTGATGAGTCCCTGGTGCTGGTTTTCTAACAGCTTGACTTCTTTTCAGGCACATATCCCATTTTATGCACAATATACCTTTCCCTTCACCACAAAGGCCAAGAATTCTGGTGCAGGTAAGTAAAACATTTGCTTCCATTTTTAGTTACAATAATGGCAAACCTTCTTTCTTGCTTTTGAAAGCCTGGTTTCTTCCTTTAGGCTTTTTACTCAGCTTTGAATACCCATCTGCTGGAAGGGAGAGAGGAGGAGATGGATGGGTTGGCCTTCTCTTTCATTGGTATAAACCTGGGGTAACTTAGCAAAGGAGACTATTTCAGACTTCAGGTGGTGTGGGTGGCAGCAGCTTCCTATTTGCGCTTTTGAAATTTCTGGCATATATTATCCTTTCATTTTATAGGCACCATTTGCATTACCTCAGTGGGGGGGTTGTTTGTTTTCTGTCTTTCTCTCACTTGTCCACCCACTACTATGGGTCAAAGGTTAGTCCCCTGAGGCACTGTCTCTTGTGCTTCTCTGTTTAATCACCTAGCAGCAGTCACATATTCAACACTGAGTCACAGACAATTTCCTGTAACTTCTGAGAATCGTTTCAGTGACTAATACAAGCTCTGTTGACCTAGGGAACACAAGTAGCAAAGATTGTCTCTGATTTGCGTCTCTTACATGACATTGTGACTCTGTCTGCCAGACAGTTTATGAGACTATGGATATACATTTATATTGGAATATTATAGTGTATTAACTTTGGAGTTGTCCATATCAATCACATACTACTTTATGTGTTTCAGCTTTCTGCCCATGATGCATTAATATTGTCTCAGCCAGTTTCTACACCATTGCCATTAAGGTATCATTATTAATGCTTTAAATGTATGCTACTTGAAAAATTCAGATGCAAATGGGAATGAGTCATAGAAGGAAACCAAACATTACTGCAACATTAGGTTTTATAAAGAGAAAACTCAATACACATTTATTATATTATACAGTTTTGTCTTTTTGACATAGACCTGTCCCTTGTGGAAGAATAATATCACTCATTATCCTGAAGTAAAGATGAATTATGAGATTATTGTAGGAACTCGAAAGAAAGAAGAAGCAGGCTGTGATGAAAAAAACTCCATGTATTTAAATATCTTGTATTTTCAGAACCTGTGTAGTATGCAAAACTTTTTTCTAATAGCATACATAGACTGTTGGGTTTTTTTCCATTTTCGGATCCAAGAGAGACATTTATGTCAAGCAGTTATGTGAAATCAGTCAATGCATGAGTGTGCAAACATTTCAGAAATTCAGAAGCATACCTAAAAATTTATATTTGTGCTTGAAAGTTGATGCAGTCTCTGTGGATACTGCCTGCATCTTCTGGGCTGGATGTCCATATGATTTTGAGATGGGGTTTTGTTTGGATGGCTTTGTTGATTTTGGGTTTGTTTTTAAGTTAAAAACCAAAATATTATTCTTTTTTTTTTTTTTTAATTTCTTCTCGCCCCTTAAACATTATAATGTAATATTCTGTATGGAGAAGAATCCCATGTTTAATCATATCTGTTACACAGCCTCTTAAGTGAAAAATTGCAGCCAGCCACCAAACTGCAAAGTAACATGGAAGCACTTTTCTAAGGACAGATTTTACACCCCTGTGCTCTTACAGATGTCGTTACAATTCCTAAATGTGTACAATCAAAACAAATGAAATGGAGTCTAAACTGTAGAAACTACATGCATGTTGATATCAGAATGATGGATTGATTTTGCTTGACTAGTATTAGAATTTGATACTGTGATTCTAAGATCAAATGGATACTCTAGTTCACAATTTTTGCCTGAGGTAATCCATCCTATGAAACTACTGGTGTTATATGTGCTTGGATTAGTTGTTAACCAGTTAGATCTGTTTTACTGTTATGAAGAAAAGATGCCAGTGCATATATGAGAGAGATTGCCATAAACAATGCAAACTCAGCAGTAGCATGATATAGCATATGTTTCTTTAGCAATAGAGTTTGAATTTAGGTTTCTTTGTGGCAGTACAAGTCTCATACTGAGGTGATAGCTATTAAATAGATAGGTAGATATTTGATGTGTGGTATTATTAGCAGCACTCAACTAGTTAATCGCAAACAGTTGTCGGAAGTTTGATAGCAGTGACTTTTTTTTTTTTTTTTTTTTTTTTTAAATAACATCCTGTAACATTCTTATTCTATTCCCCCTTCCCACCCACCCCTTAGTGGAGCAAACTTTAGCACTCTGCTCATGAATCTTGGACCGGAAAACTGTGCCACTCTGTTGCTCTTTGTATTACTAGAAGGCAAGATCCTCCTCCATTCTCTTAGACCAGCTGTGTTGACAGGAGTTGCTGAAGCTGTAGTAGCTGTAAGTACAAAGTGTTCTGTACAGCAGAGAGAGAAATCGGTTCAAACTCCACAATTGTTGCAAGGCTTTTTTAGGTTAAAATGATTGATGCACTAAATGATCATTTTTCCCAGCAATAACATTTAGTTAAAGTGCCCTAGCATGTCTTATATTATAACTATTAGAATAATCAACATTTTTGCATAGGTAACCAAGAGATGTGCCATAAGTAAGTAGTCAAACTTGAAGACTCTTTTCAGACAGTGTTACAATGCTTCTAGCAATTTCAATTTGCTGCATGTAACTTCTTAGGTTTTATTGTACAGTATCTGTTGTCTTGTTTTAATGCATTGATTTCATTTAATTTTTCCTTCAGATGATATTTCCATTTCAGTGGCAATGTCCATATATCCCTCTCTGTCCTTTGTCTCTGGCCACCGTACTCAGTGCACCTGTTCCATTTATTGTTGGAGTTGATTCACGATACTTTGATCTGTATGATCCACCACAGGATATTGTGTGCATTGACTTAGACACAAACATGGTGTACATGTAAGTTCTATGGAGTTTTTACATTTATCTGTAGATAGAGAGATTGCTGAAATGCTCGGGAGATGGTTCATTTCTTACTGTCCTCTCTTCTTTTCTCATTTCTGATGCTTCATAGCAAATTAAAACTTACTAAGTCAAGGGTCAACACTTGCCACTGCTTTTAAAAATGTGATGCAGATGTTACTATAAATTTAGTAACAATGGTAATGTGTTCTGGTTTATTTTTCTACTTAGAGTACTGCTGATTAGAGAAATGGGATAAAAGCTAGAAAAGAGGAAGAAAAATTGTTTGGTTTTTTTTAATGCCCCACCATTTCTTTCATTTTCACCTTGACCTGCCACTTTTGAATTTGGTTTGCCTGTGTTCAGTGACTATTGGTATGAACATGAGTTCTTCAGGACCCTTCATGACAGCATTTGATGCTGTCTTGCACTCAGGGCGCTTTATGTTTCTGTAATAAAGAAATTTTTCTGAAGTTACAAGAGCCAAATTTCTGGTGAGAACAGTCAAGCAAAATTTGGTGTCTTGACTACAGTCAATCTCAAATATTGTCACTTAATTACTACGTTTCTAATGCTTTTCTTAAAGTGTAGGTGTTGCATGAACAGTTTCTTCACACCTTGAGGAGACCCTAATTCAGAGTAACTCTTCTGTTTTTCTGTAATGTATCTAAATCAGAGTACAAATAACTGAATTGAAAATTCAGTTGTTTCAGGTGTTTAATTTAGTAACTTTATGAATAACCTTTCCATTTTAAATTAATTAGATCATAAATAGAAAGAGGCATCTAAGCTAGTTCAGGATGAGGCTGAACATCACTAAATAAAGTGGACATCTTTTCTCTGTGAAAATATAGTTTTACTTCATCTCATGTCACTTTTTAACTCTTGACTTTTGTTTTTACTAACTTCAGTTAGAATTAGTAATTTGATTTATGGGTCAGTTGAGTGCTTTCTTGATTTTCATTGTGTCAAAAGGACCCTTCCTCTACTGAAGCAATGTTTCCTTTACATTACTGAAATGCTTTGTTTTATTAGTAGCATCAAAGGAAATAGTAAACAATGGAGCAGACTGTGTTTATTTTTTGGGTTTTTTTCTCCCTCCCCTAGGTCCCCATTAAAAACACTGCAAAATGCATTTTCGTCACTGTATATCAAAGTATTATGCCACCAAAACAATAATTATAATAGGTGTTGTGAAAGAAGAATGTATTGAAGAAACTCAAGGAAGATAACTTGTTTATATGAAGATATTTGCAGTGAGAAATACCTGAATATTTTTGTTCATAAGTAGAATGGAAGTTGAAGACTGGGTTGCAGAAAAATGAAGGAGATAGAAACAGGGGATTTAGTAAGGTGATAAGGATGTCAAGATTCTGTTGGGATGACTGCTAGAAAGACGAAGTACCAACTTTACTCGGATTGGTTACTGAATGAAAAACCTACCAGTGGCTGACCTTTTATGAGGCACTCAACTGGAAGGATTTTTGCGCCTTCTCTTTTACTGTCTTACAAGTCCATTTCTCTTCCAATAGTCAACTGATCTTTTTTGCTGCCCATTTTACATGTATCTCATCTGTACCACTTATTTGACTATAACATTTGACTTAGGTAAATGTGAGGTGTTGGTACCTAAATTATAAAACTTTTTAAACCTGGAAATGAGGATATTTTTCAGTCTTGGAGATGTGTAGGTAAAATGAAATGAAGCCCTTTGTGTTGTGGTATTTTAGAATTCTGTATGATCTTCGTTATTAGTGAGTAAAGGTTGATATTCCATTTTATTTTATCCACATCTGTTTCTGCCTCTCTTTATTTCTGTGGCAGTGCTCTTTTTTAAAAGCATTTAACAGCACTGTTGCTTACTTTGACAGACTGTGTACTAGAAGCATAACATTTGAAAAATTCAGTATTTTCTAATATATCAGTCTGTCTGTCTAGTGTCTTTTTAGAGCAAGTTTGCTGCTATCTTCCTTATGATAGACTGGAGATTTATTTACTGCCAAAAAATACTGAAGGCCTTTTATTCATTCAGCAGCTTCCTTAATGCCTTTTTTTGGATGTTTTCAACTATCTCTGTGAAAGTAACACTGAAAGCTGGTTAAGGAAAGTAGCCTTTTTAGGGCAAAGATTTGAGAGTTTGTTTTATTTTTATAGCAACATTTTTTTCCTTGCATTTTTGGAACAGTACTGCTTATATTGTTTATAGGCATGCCATTATGGTGGGGAAAAAAATGGGCAAAGGCATACATATGAGTGCATCTTTTCTTTAACTCCTGAAACTTTGGCTTCCTTTCTAAGATAGTTCTGTGTCGGTGCCAGTTAGGCAAATAATAACTGAACAAACATTTCACTGTGATGCAAAGTGCAAAACAGGCATTGACAGCATCAACTCGGATAGTAATAACTGATTAGATCTTTTGGCCACAAGGTTTGCTGTACTCTCTGTTATGGCAATTGTCCCCCACCTTCTGCCTTCCAGAAAGAGGCATAGGAGTTCTCAGGATTTACTCCCTACTCTCTCTCTTTATATCTAACTGCTTAAACAAGGTCTGGCATTGTACCCATTGTCCTTCTAACAAAGATGAACATCCCTTTAGGCCAATTTACCCCATTGCTTAATCAGCCACGTAATTTCCAAACTGTGAACTGAACTGCCGATCTTCCTAGTCCCTGCTAGCCTGTGGTTGAAGCTGGAACTGTGTTGCCATAGACATGTTACAGTGTACCAAATGACCATAAAGCTAACAGACTGGTCTTCCAACATTTTGCTGGAACAAGTTCATGTTGTATTCTGAACTGCCTTTATTTGTATCCGTAGCAGTATGGCAGGTTTCAGGTAGTGTAGGCTTTGCATAGTAATCACATACAGATTAGTGTGCTTAAATTATATTAGCAAGACTGATAAAATTCTGAAAGGGACATCAGCTAAGTGAAACTTCAACTGAAAGTGAAACTTCAACTAAAAAGTCTAAATCAAATCTTAATGCAGATCCTTCTTACAGACTGGAGAAAATTCTACTTGTAACTGAAGAAAAGAAATTCTGAGTTATGTCACTCCCATTTTTTTATTTCGACAAATATGGACAGTAACAAGATTTCTTTCTATTCAAAACAATTTCTTTTTTTTAGTTACTACATTCTGAAAATGAAGCAACTTAGGGCTGTGGAAGCTATTCTTTTTTATATGGTCTGTATTTTATATATCCTTTTTTCTCTCCCCTGTGTTTTAGATCAGATGATAAGAAGAGCACCAACTGGAAGCAGTTTCCTAAGAAGCCTTGTAAAAGTTTGCTCAGCACCTTAAAGAAACTGCACCCACAGCTGGCAGCAGGTGAAATATATAAAATAAAATGGGAAGGGGTAAGAACAAAAACTGCCTAAAGCAGGGAAAGTAAATATTCAAAGAAAACTACTTTTCTGATACACACCTAAGAGTCTTAAATTATAGTTAGTATATAAATGTAAGGACTTAATTCTATCATATGTAGTGTGAATTATTTTTTTAGACTTTTATTTTCTTTGGTGTGACTTTTTCTCAAAATTTAGGCTTTTTTTTAGTGTTTACTCATGATTAAATTATATTTAAACAAAGATTCAGCTAAAACACGTTTGGATCTCAACCTAGAACAATATTCACAGTTCTGATCAAAAATAATAGAGGAAACGGGGATATGAGTAAAATAATGTTGAATATCTTAGCTATTGTGCCGATACTGCGGAATATTTCAGATAATTACTATTCTACAAAAATAATCAACTAACTATATTTTGACAAAGTATTTTGTCAAAAGAAAAAGAAAAACTGACCATCTTCAGCCTAATGACTTAGGTAAGAGCAAAGTTGTAGCTGACCTAACAGTTCTCAGGTATTGCTTCTTTCTGACTGTAGACAGGGTCTTTCAGGTAAGCTGTTTCAGAGTTTGTTAGGTTGCATCATTATGGAGAAGGAGACAATGATAGCCTCATAGGTATACAAGATACATAAAATTTGTAAGTTACCAAAACAGAAAAGTGCATTAATTAACAGGTAGATTTTCTTGCCTCAATTTTCTATAATTTGTTTGCAGATAGTCTTTACTTCATATGCTAGAAATCTTCAACTTTTCTTTTGGTTTTATCAGCAGGGAATGTCATGCAGTCTACCTGGTACAGAACTACTGCCTAGTTTTAACTTGACCAGAACTAGTGATCTTTGATAGATACATAGTTTTTCTATTTTGGCAATACTGTAATAGATATGTTATTTATTTATATTTATATAGAAATATTTATATTACAATAATTGATATTTTTGTTATAATGAAAACTGTGGAACTATAATTTCCAGCAGTACCTGCTACTGTTTTTTCAAGAGTGCAAGAGTAAACTCTGAATGTCATCTACTTGTTTCTACCCTTTGGTGTATTAAAATGTTAGAATTTTTATTAGAAAAGTAGTTTTAGGCCCTTTCTTTCTAGATGTACAATCTTCAGAACAGGGAAAACATGCTCCTTTGTGTTGATATATTACTGAAAGACTACATTCAGTTGGGTATGTGGTAACATTAACTCAACTGAGATCCTCCTCATTAGTTCATGTCCCAGAGGACTGGATGAGTTAGAAAAACACATAATCAACTCCTGAGGTAACCTGTCTTTTATATGGGCCACATCAATTGGAAAACAATCATAGGATTTCTAGCGTTTGTCACTTCTGAATATGGGCAAGTAGAAAAAAGAAAAATCCATCATCAGCATCTTGCAAAAGTTACTTGTTTGAATGCACTGACTTTTAATATAGGATTGTATATGTTGCTCATTGCTAGTTCACAGGAAAACTCAAGAAGGCTCTGCAGTGGAGATGACTCCTATTGAGGCAGATTTTTCCTGGCAGAAGAAGATGATAGAACTTGAGATGGAGATCCAGGAAGCTTTTCTCCGTTTCATGGCATCTATTTTAAAGGGTTACAGAACATTCCTCAAGCCAATCACGCAAGCACCTTCAAATAAAGCAACTGCTGCTGATTCCTTGTTTGATCATCAAGGTGAGGGTGAGGCAAACCAGCTGCTGATAGCATTGGCAGTGTTACAACTTTAGAGTTGAGGAGTTGCTTAACTTTAAAAAGTCAAAGTTCCCTTTGGTTTTACAATTCTTGGCAATATTTAAAATTGCAATTGTATGAAGTTAAACTATTCAAAGTTGATTAGAACACTGATATATGCACTAAGAACTGCAATTTTGCAATGGCTCTGGTATTAGAAAGGCTGTCTTTCAGTAGCATGATGTAGTCTCTGCATGGTGTATTCCATAAGGGCAGCTCTTGGGAATGAAAGAATATTTCTCAATTTGTACAGAGCAAAAATGCCAGAAGCCCAGTAATGAAGAACAAAGTAATGTTCTTGATATAAATGGGAAGATAATAGAGAACAGGGCAGAGATTAGAAACATAACAAGACAATAGTCAGCAAAGGTCATTTTGTTTTCCTCATGTTATCACCTTAACTTTTCAGATCTGTTCATGGGCTGAATGCTAGATAAAATGTCACAGGTATTTTGTTTTATATGTGGTGGTGATGTTTTGGGTTTTTTTTTTTTGGTTGGGGTTGGGTTTTTTTAGTCACTGGCAGAGAGATTTGATTAGAGATTTTTTAGTCAAAGGTTTGGAAAGTCTTAAATATTTTCAGGCCCATCACCTCTTAGGATAACAAACGTATTTTTTACTTTTGTATTGTTTTAACTGTTAGATATTTCTGCTTTTATATGAGGTCATCATCTTTTTCTTGCACAAAAAGTCAACAAACACAGTGAGTGGATTACATAGGGATGATTGCTTGCCAAGCATTGTTAACTATGGTGAAAAATAATTATTTTAAAAAAAGCTGTCATTTTAATCTTCCAAATGCAAGTAGTGATAAATAGTTGTTTTTTCATTGATGAAGCCAATACTTTATGTAATAGCACTTTAAATATTTTGACACTTCATGTGTTAACTTCTTATGGAAATCATAACTGGTATTTAGTTGTGTGTTCCTTTTTATAACCAGGATTTTTAAAAAGCAGAGACCGTGCCTATACAAAGTTCTACACACATCTCACCAAAACGCAGATATTCAGCCGCTTTATTGAAGAGTGCAGTTTTGTGAGTGACAAGGATACTGGCTTGGCATTTTTTGATGACTGCATAGAAAAGGTGAAAAATATGTAGCAGTACTATTATATTATATGCTTCTGTTCATTTTGTGTTATTGTCCTGGTTTTTAGTTTAAAGGTAGGTACTCTCTGCAGCAAGTGTTTTGAGGGTTTGGCATTCTTGGTGGTTATTTCTGAGTCATTTTCTTCCTTCATCTTCTTGCATGGTCATCATTGTCTGTGTTGATGGAGGAAACTTTTATTAAAGCCTTGTAGGATGTCAAGCTATAAGATAATGTGAGAAATAACAGTAGCTGACACTTTAGCACAATGCCATCCATGTCTTCCCTTTAAATGTTAATCACCATCCCTCTAATGTGGAATTACCTACCAGTGCTCATCGGCATTGTTGCTCTTTTTCACACAATTTAAACTTAAAACACAAAAACATGCCTAGTGCTCCACTTGTGGTCAGATCTCATTTATGTAGATAAGATCCCCTTTCATTGCATGTATTTTATATGAGAAAGATTGCTGTAACCCCTTCTTGTTTTTTGAAGCAAAGTCTCTTCAGCATGGTTCTAGTCTAGATGGGTTATTGAGCTTATAGCTTCATCTGTAAAATGCCAAGTTCACAGTATAAAAACTAGGAGCTAAAGAATTATATGGGGGTTTTTTGAGGTGTATATATATGATTTGTTCTGGACAGAACCTTCATTTTCATACCAAGTTCTTATAGATTGAGTCTTTGATTCAGTATTGATTCCAATCAAATTAACACTTGTAAACAGACCACAAAATAAGTGTTTAAAAGTTTTTTTGCCATTATTTTTCCTTCTGCTGAGGATGGGGGGTATGCATCTACAGTATGCATCTAGAGTATTCTTTGTTTAATATTGTTAATTTGATATTATTGCAGGTTATTAATGTGTTGCATACTTAAATTGTCAGAATTTTGCAGAAAATATGTGCAAAACAGCAATTTCTTTCAATTAAACTAAATGAAAGCACTTTCCTTTGATAGATTTAGGATTTTGTATTTAGTAGCTAATGTCAACAGGTTGAAAGCATGCCGATTACTGCATTTTCTTACTTTCAGCAAAGGAAGTATTTGAAGAAAAGATTAATTGCTTCTACAGTAGTATGAAAATTTAGTGTTTGCTATTAAATATTACAGTAAATGACACAGCTTTAATAGAATTATTTAGGAATTTTTTTTTAGTTGAGAAGGAACTAATTTTTTTTTTCTCTTTTCCCAGCTTTTTCCAGATAAAGGAACAGAAAAAGGAGAAAAGGTACATTGTCCATCAAAATGTTTAGGGATATCTGATCCTGAAATAAAAATGGAAAGACAAGTCTGTGGGCCTGATATTTGAGTAATTAGAACAAAGTTAATTTATTTTATATATTATATATATAATCAAATGCAGTACATAGTAAGTATATTTTTACATATACTAAAATAATTAATGTTAAAAAGGACATTTTATCCCAAAGCCAAACTCTGTACTTAGAGTAAAAACTCTGTTTTCAGGTTGATGTAGATTCTGTTGAAGATGCACGGTTGATTGAGCTTGATGAGTCACAAAAAAGTGAACACACAGTGTTCATAATGCCACCAGAACCTCCCGCTGATGACGGACAGGAGCGAGTGCCAAAATACAGGTACAAGTTAAACAGCCACATGTAATGAAACTAGAATGCTTATGATGTTAAGCAGGGCAGATGTTCCATCTTGGTGCAAGACTTGCCTTAATATAATGTTCAGAAGAATCTTTATAAAGATATGAACTGCCTGGATTCTGGTAAGTTTCTGAAGCTCTAGAAGTCAGTGGTTTTTGTGTGTGTATGTTTGAGGGCTTGAGGATTTTGGTTTCAATTTTTCAGTAACTTCTTGCCAACTTTATAGTAATACTTTTTTCTTCATGTATTCAGTTTCTTTCTTCCTGTTTGAGCCACTTATGTGTATTTTGTTTCATAGTGGGAATGACAGGGGGTGGGTAATGGATCTGCCCAGTACTATTGATCTGCAGCTGATGAACCAAAAGAACAAAATACCCACTCCACTTTTCAGACTTCTTTCATTCAGTGTTTTTCAACCCTGTGCAGGAAGAGTGGAGTTTCAGACACTCTGGGTATGACTTTTTTCTTCCTGTCTCTCTTGGAGGTCACAAAGGTTCTGTTTCCAACTGTTGTCCTTGTTAATTATCATCTGTGCTTCCCTGACCTTCATGACATGGATGGCAGTCTGGTTCTTGTTTCCATTGTCTATGGAGATTTAATGTCCAAGGCATCTTCTTGTGATACCTGTGTGAATAGGACTAAAAGGATCTCGCTATCTTCTTTCCTTTTTTTTAATTTTTTTTCCCCCCTGGTTCTTTATTCTCCTGTTTGTCAGTTCCTTGCACGCAAGTTGTCTTTGTATGGCTTTCCTGCTATGAGCAGGTATGTGAAATCTTTTATTTTCTGTTTTTTTTAATCATCTATATAGCTATAAAAACTTCCCACGACTAGATTTCAAGCTCTTTGACAGGCCACAGGAGCTTAAGCTCTCCTTCAGCAGACACCCAGCTGGAAGCAGCATTTCAAATAGTCCAGCACTCATGGCAAAGAGGACAAAACAGGTCAGATGAGTCTTACATAATCACTATGTGAACACTGAAAGATATGAAGTTTTTTGGTAAAATTGCCACTATCTATTTATTCTGTAAGTTAATGTTGTTAGAGGTTCAGTCTTTGTAACTACTGAGATCAACACTTGCAAAAGAAAGTAGGCAACAAATAAATTAGCACCTGAGATTACAGTTTACTGGCAAACCCATTTTTAAGCTTTAGAGTGTAATATAGAACAAAAGGAAATTAAAATTAATACTTGAATGGGGGAGAAAAAACAAGAGGATTAATTGTGATGCTAGTTTTTGCTTGCAGAGAGCCTTAATAAGAGAGTGGTAAGAAGGGAGCTTCAGCTGAATGTTGTCTGTTATTATTAAATGCTTACTTTTAAGAAGCCTGTATCTGAGTTAGTAATGGCTTCTAGATTCAGGATGTTACATCTTTTTTCTGCTTTTTTGTTTTGTTTCACCCTTACAGGAGATAAAAACAGCTCATAAATTAGCCAAGAAGTATTATGTAAGCCCCCCACAATGGGCTAAGTGTCTCTTCAGTCATAGTTACAGCCTATGGTTTATTTGTCTGCCAGCCTACATCAGAGTTGCACATCCCAAGGTCAAAGCACTGCAACAGGCATACGATGTTCTAATTAAAATGAGGAAAACTGATGTGGAACCACTAGATGAGGCAAGTGAGAATAAAAAAACATTACCATGAACATGGAATAGAAGACAAGGTCCAAATATAGTGTGTTTCACCGCCACCACCAGGTTAAGCATACTTACAGTTTCACCTGTTTTGAAGCCACCTTGACATGATCTTAAAGAAGTCTGCTTAGCTAGGGCAACTGGAAATTAATTTCCTTTTTTGTCACCAGTGTAGTGTCAGCTGGGTCAAGTACTACAACTTAGTGTTGCTAGACTTCTCCCAGACTTCTTCAAGCAGGAAGTTCTTGAATATCCCTATTTTTCAAATGCACTTTGAATTAGTGCTTTGCAGTTACTGAACAGAAGGAATAATGGGTTTGTGTGCAGCATGCCATTCTTCCAGTAGTATCCACAGGCACACAGCAGCAAGTTATCCTGCTTTTTGTGTGGGCGTTTCCTTCCCTTGTTTATTTCGCAAACAGAAGAGCCAAGTGGAAAAAAATTCAGCGTTCTCAACAATGTGACTGCTGATGTTATTTCAGCTCGTGTGATTTCCTGTTTAATTTTTGCTCCCTCTTCTGGCTGTTGAGTGTTAGGAGCTGAATAGCTGCTCTTACATGGCCTCCCTTTTACATGTGTAAAAGTTGAAAATCGGGGAAGAGCTGAAGCTGTTTCAAAATCCTTGTCATCAGTCCATTTATGCATTTCTGTATCTTGTCAGGTCTGCTACAGAGTTGTAATGCAGCTCTGTGGACTGTGGGGTCAGCCTGTTCAGGCCGTGCGAGTCCTCTTTGAAATGAAAAATGCTGGAATACAGCCAAATGCCATCACCTATGGTTATTACAATAAGGTAAGAGAAGTGTTGACAAGGGATACTGGACCAATGTCTGTCTTGCTGTTGTCACTCCTGTTGTCCTGTAGCATGTTTTGAAGATTGTTTCTTCCAGCTCTTCACTTGGATTTGCTGATTCTGTTGGGCAAGCAATCATTTTGGACATGCTTATGGTTCACTGGATCTACGCTGTATGGTTGTACACTGTTAAGTGTACGTTCCTGTGCTGTTTGGCTAACCAAAAATTCTGTTGAAATACACATTTATAGTGTTTCCGTTTCCAGGTTTTGGAACCTGTCTAGTGGGGAAGAGTGGCTGGAAAGCTGCCTGGCAGAGAAAGACCTGGGTGTGCTGCTTGACAGCTGGCTGAATATGAGCCAGCAGTGTGCCCAGGTGGCCAAGAAGGCCAACAGCATCCTGGCTTGTATGAGAAACAGTGTGGCCAGCAGGAGCAGGGAGGTGATTGTTCCCCTGTACTCGGCACTGGTGAGGCCGCACCTCAAGTGCTGTGTTCAGTTTTGGGCCCCTCACTACAGGAAAGACATTTTGGTGCTGCAGCGTGTTCAGAGGAGGGCAACCAAGTTGGTGAGGGGCCTGGAGTACAAGTCTTATGAGGAGCGGCTGAGGGAACTGGGGTTGTTTAGTCTAGAGAAGAGGAGGCTGAGGGGAGACCTTATTGCTCTCTACAACTGCCTGAAAGGAGGCTGTAGTGAGGTGGGTGCTGGTCTCTTCTGTCAGGTGGCTGGAGATGGGACAAGAGGAAATGGCCTCAAGTTGAGGCAAGGGAGATTTAGGTTAGGTTTTAGGAAAAATTTTTTTACTGAGGTGGTTGTCAAACATTGGAATGGGCTGCCTAGGGAAGTGGTTGAGTCACCATCCCTGGAGATATTAAAAAAGCGAGTGGACAGAGTACTTCAGGACATGGTTTAGTGGGCATGGTTAATGGTTGGACTCGATGATCTTGAAGGTCTTTTCCAACCTAAATGATTCTATTATTCTATGATTCTAGTGCTTCCATGTCAAAACTGTCTGTTCCTAGGTGTATCCTTTAAGGTAGCAGGATTCTTCGGATGGGTGAAGACTGGAATTAGGCTAGTTGAAATAGCCGCCCCCTCTTTTCCTTGCTTCCAAGTTCCTGTATTATGTTGATGAAACTTCTTAGTAAAGTAAACTATGTAATGTAATAGGAAAAGAGGTGCTACTATGGTCTTTTGTTGCTACTGAAGTATATAAATAAGAATAAAACCCACCTTGTTTACTTAAAGAAATCTTGATCCAGTGTTTGTTGTTACTCAGCTATTGTATCCAGAACTGTGGGATAAAAGGGAACAGCTCATAAAAACTCAAATATTTGTCCTTCTTCCCATGGTTGACAGGAAATGCCTTTTTTTGAGTATGGAAGCAAAAGCTCCTCACTGTTCTGTGTTTCTTTGTGTAACTTTCTTACTGTTTTTATTATTGCAATATCTCTTTCTGTAGGCAGTATTAGAGTCTCCTTGGCCTAGCAGTAACCGCAGTGGCATATTCCTGTGGACAAAGGTACGAAATGTAGTTCGTGGCACAGCACAATTTAGGCAGTGCTTAAAGAAATCGACGCAGAGCCTACAAGTACCTGTGATATCAGGTAATAAGTTAGTTGAAATGGATTTATTTCTGCTGAAGAAGAGCATGACATGCTTTCTGAGGGATTGCAGCTAACATTGTGGCTTTTACAAGTGGAAAATCTTTCCTTAAGTGTATAAAAATTGATAATTGCCAACTTGATGCTTGAAACAGTCTTAGAATGTCTTTCGCACGCTGAAGAATTAATTGTCTGAATTCTCTTGCTAGAATTTCGTATCCTTATTTTATATGTGCAAGCAAAAGTATTTACTGTTGTCTGAAGATATTACATTTGATTAAAAACCTGAAAAGTTAAATCCTCTCTTACTAACCAGCTCTTGTTCATGTCTTTAGCTCTGCGGAGTACCACGGGTGGAAGTGATGGGGACATGGTGAGCCATGGTAGCGTGGATAGTTCTAATGATGCTAACAGTGGGGAGCACACTGTCTTCGTCAGTGACTTAGTCAGGCTTGATTCCATTGATAATCACTCTAGCACAGGTACTAGATTCTGCTGGGTTTCACTACTAACAGTCCCCCAAAAGGCTAAATTTTCTAGTCTCCTGTTGATTTCTCCTTCACAACCACCACCTTCCCCTCTTGAGGCTGTAGAGAATGAAGCATGGAGTTAAACTACATAAAGACAAAGAAATACACTGTTGTTGAATATTACTCCTTCACCGCCGATCATGCTACTTCTTTAGTTTAGAGTGAACCGTAGCAGAAGTACTGTTATGTTAAAATAAATGTCTTGCTGTGGTCTCATGAACCTTGCTTTTTGTGCTAATCTTCAGAAAGGTATGACAGCTCTGACATATGAGTTTGTTCAATTTTTGCATATTGTAATTTTTTATAGAAATGACTGTGAGTAAAACCTTTCTCTGCATTAAAGGAAAGGAGTGAAAGTTGCTGAGATGATTAGAAGTTAACACTTTAGAATGTTGCTCCTTGATGGTAATCCGGAAAGGCCTAATCAGCATTCCTGGAATTAATATGTTATGTTTGGTTATAGTAAACTATGCTTTTAAAGGCCCTATTGAAGCTTCTTCATAGTAGTTTCTACACTTGGAAATAAATATAGACATTATCAGAACCTTGTTGTAGCCTTTATGAGACATGCTGGGAATGGAAAGACAGATGAAAAGCTGGAGAAAAACTCTGCTTTAAACTCGGTGTGCACTCTTCCAGACAAACTGGAGTAAAAAGAGTGCACAGAAGTTAATCACTTGAGATGGCAAGACAAAATTCATGGCTCTTCATATCTGCTATAGTACTGATTACATCCTACCTTTGCACAGTCTCAACTAAACTTCATTTCTGTGTGTACTTTAAAACTTAATGTACAGATGGTTCTTGCACACTCTTCATGTTTTTAATGTCTTGAGGCCTTCTGTAAAGAGAACTTTGAGTCTGATTCCTTTGCTTCATCTGATATGCCTGCCTAGATTACTGAACTTCCCTTCTCTCTGCTCTTTGTTGCTCTGCTTTTTGCTCTTTGCTGTCTCTTGGGTGCCGCATTTGTCCTTGGCTATCATGGTGTGGGGTGCAGACTTATATGGTGTGAAGCCTTGGATGCACGTGTGCATTATTTCTACCCTTGAATGTTACTTCTGCAGGTAATTCACCCGTTTATTGATAGGGTGTTTTCACTTCTGTGCAAAGCAGGGATACTAACATTGTTGAAATGATGATAGGGAGAAAATAAGGACTGAAGAATGTCAGAACTTACTTTTCTGTATAAAAGGTTTTTCATATAGTAGGCAAATGTAATAATTGATGGCTGCTCAAACTTCTAAATTTAAACCTTTTTTACATGTTTCCTCTTTGCTGGTAAAATAAACAGCAGTCATATGTATATGACATTGTAGATAAATTATGTCTGTCACTCAAGTTTTATGGAGCTTCCTAAAACCTTTCACACTCAGTAACTTACTTACACTTTGATCTTTTTAAATACTGTCATGTATTCTAACAGGTACTCTGAGGCATATAAATAATCCTGTTTAACATGTCACTGTGTGATGTGTCCCATATAGTATTTTTGTACTTTTGCATATGCAGCAGCACTTCAGGTAAAAATAACAAAGAAAAGAGTGTCTTTCTGGATTGTTTCCTATAGCAGACTTTTTGGACTACTATAAACTGTTTAGTTTGGGTTTTGGTTTGGGTTTGTTTTTTGTTTTTTTTTAAGAATGAGTTACAGCTGTCAAGTTTAACTGGTATCGTGGAGGAACAAGACTCTTTAAAAATGTCCAGATTTTTACTTTTTTTTCTATTAAATTTTATACTATGCACTATAGCACGAAGATGTAGCACAGTTTACGGTACAGTTCTTTTCAGGGATGTGTTCATTGTTAGAAGCTTGCTCAGTTACTGTTGCACTTGTCTAAATTTCTTTTGTAGATGCATTTGAGAATTTAACTTGCCCAGCAATGAAACATTTCATGCTAACGAGAAGGGAAAGGAATGAAAGGAGATAGATTGCGTTAAAAGTAGTTAATCACTGTAGTGTTCCTTGGGGAATAATTTGTATTTAATATAATAATTAGAAAAGTAAATTTGGATTGTACAGCCTAATTGTCTCACCAAGTAGATCTGTGCACAGATTAGGCATTTTTTTGATCTTACTATAAACTTCACAAACAAAATGTGAAACAAATTAATTTCAGTTCTTTTATTTTCTTATTGAAAAATTAATTTAGGAAAGAAAACCAAATCTGAGGCATGTGTTTATATTCCTTTGAACAGGTGGTCAGTCAGACCAGGGCTACGGGTCAAAGGATGAACTTTTAAGAGATGATGGAGATAGTCTTCATGCAACTGAAACACAAGTAGAGAAAGATATTTCTTCTAAAGCTGAAGACCTAATAGGAGGTTAAGTATGCGTGTTTACATCGATGAAGGCTTTTTGTAATAAATCTGCTTCATGCATTAGACTACTACAAATAACTTGATGTATTGAACTCATAATGTTGCCAAGGTCAAAATATGAGTGTGTGAAATCTGGTGGACTACTTCTGTGCCCTAGATAATAGCAGTGGAATATGTATGGGTAGAAATAGCCCTTTATTAGACTAATTAATATAGATGGAAAAATTGGACAAGTGCTGTGGCACACAGTATTTTGTATTCCATTCCTCTAATTTGTTTATTTGAAAACGTGGCCATTTTTTTAGCTGTACCAGTTGACCTAATAAAAGGCACTACTTTTTCCTACAAACTCTTCCCAGCTGTAGAAAATGTGGTCATCTCCTGTATTCTGTCCAGATTTTGCCCTTAGTTTCTCTGTATTTTGTCCTTCTCACTACTGAATCTGTTTCATGTCTGTGTTACTAGATCCTTAATGGGAGTTAGGACTTCTAAAACTGTCATTAGACAAATAGCCCTGCATGAAAATCTTAGAACTGCTGTTCCTGCTTTACTTTTGTTAGTTGAAAAAATAGCAAGGGAAGAAGTTGGCATATGCTCTAAACTTGTGAACGGCTAAGTGCTCTGCATAATACTGTCTACTGTCATCTGTCTAGATATTATTTCCAGGAAATGCTCAGTACCTAGTAAGGACTGATCCTTTAGGTTGTAATTACCTAAGGGAACAGTATTTGAGTTTATATTTTCCATAACAGTGTAAATGAAATTATTTAATTAAATTAACTCAAGTTCTCATTCTTTTTCTTGTAGAGGTTTGTACTGAGAAATCTGATGAAAAGCAACAGCTGAATATAGAAACACATAGTCCAACAGACCCACCTTCTTGGGGTAACAGCATTGTTAAAGTTCCATCTGGCATTTTTGATAGCAGTGGAAGGAAAAGCAGTGGTGGTGAGTCATTGGGTGAAGCAGAGCTTGCTGAAGTCCTGATCTTATTGTGCTGTAGTGTTTTGCAATCTTTTTCATGCTTTGAAAAGAAACAAAACTTCTATTTGAGGTGCAAATAATCTCACACATTTGCTTTCTACCATTATCCTTTGAAGATGGCTTAGAAGCAACCTGTGGATTCTAAGGTTGACAGTCAGTGTTGATTAGATTGAAATGAAGATTTTCCCTTTCCCGCACTGAGACTCTTTCAGTAATGTATTAGAAACTCAAGAAAATTAGGGTCTCTAGTCTTGATTTTGTCACCTAAACCCTGCTGACCTTGGACAAGTCTCTATTCCTGTGGCTTACATTGCCAATGTATAACCTGGGAACAATGCATGTTGTCTTTGTGCCATACAAAATTTGTTTACATATCTGGAGCTTGAGGAAGACTTATGGATATATAAAAGCCAAATCTTGGGGCTTACTGGTTTTTCTGCCTTTGTGCCTGTCCTTGGCTGTCCTCTGTTGGGATCCTAATATAGTAGAATTCTCATACTTATGGAGGTTTTTGCCTCGCTAACAAAGCTTTCTAGGCAATAAATATTCCCAATTCCCCCAAGGAATGGGAATATTTGTAAGATTAGTTTATATCTTCCACATGCTAAATTTAATCAGCTTTCTCTAAATATGACTGTGTCATAAACAAAGTAATGCTTCTGTGTTGTTCAGGCACACATGGTAGGTTTTTTTCAGAACCAGAAAGAATTACGGAGTTTGATGTATAGATCTGTGAATATAGCTCTGGAAAAAAAAATAGAGCAATCTTTACTTATAATTCTACTTTCCTTTAGTTCATGGATGTAGTACCTACTCTCTCCTAGTATTAGCACAGGGAAAGGAGGTAGAAGCCATAAAAGGCTTTGACTTCAAGGAGTAAAAGAGTAGATAGTAGATACCTTTTGATCTGCAGGATACCTTTGCAGCCAGTAAAATAACTTGTTAATACTAGTGTAATTCTTAATGGATAACTTGAGATTGTGGTGCTCCCAGTCTTCTCACTGACGAGATAAGGAGATTTCACATGATTTCCGGAAATAAACATTTTTGGTGTCTATGGGTACCATATTAATGCCTTTTCTCTTTTAGAAGCAGGTTCCAGCCCACTGTTCATAACTCAGGATTCAGTTGAAGATGTAGTCTTTGGTGATGTTTCTCCTAAGAAAACAAGTGAAAAAGGACAGAAGAGGCAGAAACTGTTTTCAGAGAGAAGCTGCAGTTTCAGCAGTGAAAGCAGAGCAGGAATGCTGCTGAAAAAAGGCAGCTTGGACTTGCATTCTAAAGAAATAGCAATAATGATGGGAGCAGATGCCAAGATTCTAACAGCAGCTTTATCTGGGTCCAAAACTTCACCCTGTCATTTGAATAAATCCCACAGCTTTGAAAGTATTGTTGACCAGCAGGTTTCTGGCGTAAGTGGCACTTGGAGTTGTGTGACTGAGAGTGATTGGGAATTGGAGCATAGGTCTTCACCGGTGCTGGAAGAACCTGGGGAAGGGCAGGAACATCTTGAGAATGGAAGAGATGAAAACATGACCACCGTGGAAGACATGAACCTTGAACAGTCAGCTGAGTCAAAAAAATGGAAACCAGAATCCAAAGATGCAACTACTAAAAGGAATAGCTTTTATGGAGTGGTTAAGCCTATTGAAAGGGAAGATGTTGAAGTAGGCTTGGATCCTTTATCTTTGCTGGCTACTGACAGCATGCAACCAAGGCATCCAGAACCTGAGGAAAAGTTGGTGTCACCAGTTGCAGCACGTAATTTGGCAGATGAAATAGAGAGCTATATGAATCTGAAGAACCCATTGGGTAGTAAGTTTCCCAGCATGGAACTGCACAAGCCAGAGAGGGAAACAGAAGCCTCTGGTACACTTGGTCACTCCCAAGAAAGGA
The DNA here is from genome assembly GCF_964188355.1 of Buteo buteo. Taxonomy (NCBI): domain Eukaryota; kingdom Metazoa; phylum Chordata; class Aves; order Accipitriformes; family Accipitridae; genus Buteo; species Buteo buteo. The sequence continues at coordinate 38,244,260 of NC_134204.1, forward strand.
GGTCAAGCCTGCCTTTGGATCCCGTCCTGCCATCCCCCAAGTCTTACGAAAATCGGAGAAGTCCATCTGTCTCCAGATCCAAAACATTCACTGGACGACCAAAGCAACAAACCCATCCACGAGTTCAAAAGGAGCGGTCTTCATCTTTGACGGGACTGGGTCGTTCTTCTCCACATGGCTCATTAGGATCTGTTGTAACAACTTTATCCAATCTGAAGTTAGACAATATACTGTCTGGACCAAAAATGGATGTTCTGAAATCAGGCATGAAGCAGGCTGCCAATGTGGCCAGTAAGATGTGGGGAGTTGTAACTTCAGCATATAGTTATTCAGATGATGAGGCAAGTGTTTTTCAATACGAAAAATTTTGGGAGACAAACTTAGAGGGGTAACTTCTGTGTTCAGAAGATTGTATTTTATGTGTGGTGGAGTTTTCCTCTGTCATTAAAAGCCACTTTTCAGACAGAAGCAAATTTAAATGGTCTTGGTGCAGTAAATTTAAACTTTGACTTTGTGTTCTCAACATTCCCTCCCATTTATTTATTTATCTATTTATTTATGTTTAAAGAAACTGCACCAAGAAACTCTACTAAACAAAATTATGTCATCTTAAATGATATCATACTGCCTGTCCTATTTTAAAAAAATTAAGAAAAGGTTGTAAAAACAAATCACAAACCTAAGAAGTTGGGTTGGTGAGGATTAAAGTTGAAATTAGTAAAGGACAGCCTTAGATCTAGTAAATTCACTCATCAGGAGTTTGGAAACTAAATGTTATGGTTCTAGTGTGAGCACACTTGATTAACAAAGTCTTTTTCAGAGTAAAACATTTCAGAGTATAATGGCATGAATGAACGAGGAGATGGAGGGATGAGTATTATAACTTCCCCCTTTCTATATATGTCTTTTTATTGTGCCTCCACATAGTTTTCTCTCTTAGAAAGGCCTCTGCTTGATCCAGTTAACCCCTTGATCTGGTGTTTGGCTTTAAGGATCTTTTGTCTCCTCTCTTCAGGCTGTTAAGATAGCTTCTTGTTTCCTTTTTCAAATTATCCCTCCTTTCCCCAACCTCCATAAAAGGTGGGAAAGGGGAAGATAGCTGTCTGGCTTTATTTCTACATGAAACAAATTTAACTGATGTTACTAATAGGGTCCTTCCTATTAAATAAAAAAAAAAAGGGTTTGTTTTTTTTTTTTAAACCAGATTTTGCCTATGACAGTGAAAACTCACTGATTTGCTTTCTTTCCTGAGTTTTTTTGCTGTGACCTAGGTTTTCCTGTGTGCCTTTCTAGTATACTGATCTATTCTGTAGATTTTTGTTTAATGGCACATCATAATCTCCTTAATGGGACTTATTTTCATTTCCTTCAAGGATCTTTTCATTCTCTCCTCTTTAATTTCTGCAACTTCCCTTTTTTAATATCCTAATAATGATACTTTGTCACATCCTGTGTCTTAGTGATTGTGTTATTGCTACATTATTTCAGCTGGTATGTTTCATTCCTGTCTTCAATTCTGAAAATATGACTTCAACTTGGTCCTTTTTTCTCATAATTCCTTCATTTTGTGTAATGACTGCCAGATCACAATTACTTGCATCATTTTTCCTCTTTCTCCTGTAGTGAAGAAGTTTACATCCCTGTTGCTTTGTCACTCAGTATGATCCTCAGCTAAGTATTTTCACTGCTAAAGCCTTTCATTTTTCCCCTATCCTCCAGGCTTGTCTAATAGCTGCTCTTTTGGGGGTTATCTAATAAATTTTTACAACAGGATTTCATCTTAATCTGCTACTATTTATTTATTAGGATAAAGATGGAGGTCAAGTAATGAATCTGGGAGTACTCAAACATACTAATTTTTTTCTTCTTGTATTAAAGGAAGAAAACAATCGAGCTGACTTTAACTTCCCTGCTGGTTTTGAAGATAATATTTTAGGAGATAATCTGTCATCAAGAACTGGTGTCCCGGGGCTAATTACAAATGAGCTTGCACAAAGCACTACTAGTTTAGGCAGTAGCAGTAGCAGTGGAGATGCAGGAAGACAACATTACAGTGCAGGTGAGATTTTTTTGTTTGTTTCCCCCTCATAACTTGTTTATAATATAAAAACCAAACAACTATGTGTGAAATAATTCACAACAGTGGAAGCTGTGGTAATCTGAAATTACTTCAAGCCCTTAAGATAAGTACAAGCAAATTTGTACTTGTATTCTATACTCTTCTTTTGCAGTAACAAATAGGTAATTCTCCTCTCTGTTGAATATATAAAAAGTTGATACAAAATACAGGGATTTAATTGTAAAAATACTTCCTCTGTGTACGTGATAGGAAGGTTCCTAACTAGTTATAGCCAGGAACACCTGCTCATTCATGTAAAGTCATAATACCCTGAAAGTTCTTGAAATATTAGTACAGAAAAGCAGAGTGGTGTTCAAAAACTGCAAATAGTTGCATAACTAACAGAGGCAGATCTTTTGGCGGGGGGGGGGACCAAACTGAAAACAAACAAATGAAACCAACCCCCCAGCCCCAAACCCACAAAAAACCCAAAGCAACACACAAAAAAAATGCATCAGCTTTACTGTGGAATAGGAGGTATTGGATGCATACTTGATTTGAAGCTGTGGAGGTAAATAATTGATGAATATATGCCTATTGCTAAATTGTCCTTCTCCCCTCACCCCAGTTCTAAAACTAGATGAAGTAAATCTAATCATTTTGAGTTCAGATTTGATTCAGTTAGATTTGATTCTTATTTTGAAAAAAAGATGTGTTGCTGATCCAGCTGGAGGTTTGGTTTAGCTCTCTTTGCAGTACTTTAATGATGCAAATATCATAAAGCCATCTGCATCAAGAGAAGAAGAGCTACCTTGCAGACTGAACATAAGCTGGCCCTGTCTAGCAAAATCTTGATGAGATACCTCCTAGTTCCAGTTAGGAGGGTTATAAGAACTAACTATAAAGAGTGGCAGCCATCAACAGGATAGGTAAAATTTGTTCACAAACATAAACTTTAGCTGAAGAAGCAGAGGAGTCTTCTTTATGTTGAGGGCACGGTGGTAGTGATTTTTTGCATAGGGAAGTTTGACTGGGCTTGTCAGAGGAAGTAACGCTGATAGTTTTGCTTCCTAAAACTGATTCTAACCATTTCCTTCTGGAAAATACATTCGAAGTCCTTTCCCCTTCTTCTGGGCAAAGCTTATAACCCTAAAACCCAGCCTTACCAAAGAAAGATGATTTGTTTTACTCCAGTATTAGCCAGGGAAAACTTAAGCACTGTAATGGCATATTTGGTCTCATGTGTCTCACCTGGTACTATCCTTCTGTTTGCTATTTACATATGGATGTATCATTCAAGAAATCTTGAACAACTTTTTAGAATATATATATATTGGCAATCTTACTGTGCTTTGCCTTTCTTTATTCTTTCTTTGTATCTTCAGATTTTATTCACTGATGCTTTTTTTCTTTTACCAGTCTGTGATATATTGGGCTAGACAAAAATAACTTTGAAATGGTAATCACAAAAATGCTATTTATCTATATTTTAATTATAATATCAGTGAAGTTACAGAGCTACACATATCTTTAGCGATGTCCTGGTACAATTCTTGTCTTCGTCGAACAGAAATTACTTTCTTTGGGAATGGATGAATTGCTCTGTCCTTGAATACAAGACCCAAACAACTTTTTCTGTACAGGTGAAGTTTCATTCCCAAGAAGTATGAAAGTTCTAGATTCTGAGAAGTCAGAGCACAGCTCTTCACATAATACTAGTTTATCCAGCATTTTCCAGAACTATGCGATGGAGGTAAGATTAATAAACTCACAGATGAAAGATACAATTATTCAATATTACTGTATGCATTTAATTACCTCTTTAGTTGGATTGTGGTTGGATTTTTCAAAACAATTTTTTTTCATGTTTCTACTGCAAAGATGCTTGATACTTTTAGCCCAGGGTGTGACAGTAGCTTAAAAAAAACCAAGTGTGTTAAATTCTTTAATGCATCTCTCATATATAGAGAGAAGAGACAATTGAGGGAAGAGTCAAAACTTGAAGTGGGACAGAAATTAGAGAGGAAACAAGTTGGGTTTTTTTTTTCCTTTCAAGCTTTTTTTTTTTCCCCCCTTTATGAAAATTATGTGTTGTCACTAAGTAATTGTGGTGGGTTGACCACAGCCAGCAGCTAAGCCTTCACCCAAGCCTTCACGCAGGCACTTGCTTACTCCCCCCTCATCAGGATGGGGGAGAGAATCAGAAGGGCAGAAGTGAGAAAAAAGCTTGAAGGTCAAGATGAAGACAGTTTAAGTGAATTGGGGGGAAAAAAAACAAAACAGGAGGGGGGACAACAAAAAACAAGTGATGCAAAGGCAATCAGTCAGCACCATGACACGCCAAGCAACAGCTACCTTGCAAAAAACTCCTCCCTACACACCTAGTTTTATTGCTGAGCGTGACATTATATAGTATCTCTTTGGTCAGCTGAGGTCAGCTGTCCTGGCTGTGTCCCCTCCCAAACTCTTGTGCACCCCCAGCCTCCTTGCTGTGTTGAGGACAGAATGAGAGAGAAAAGGCCATGATCATGTGTGTAAGGCATGTTCAGGAATAGTTAGAACATTGGTGTGTTACCAACATGGAGTTGGTCACCATTCTAAAACACACCACCATAAAGACTGCTATGAAGAAAACTAACTCTATCCCACCCAAACCCAGAACAATAATGATTTAGTATGCCTCTCTGTTTCAGTTATCACTTGTAGATCCTTTCAGACTTCAGATACGTAGGCAATGGTCACTGCATTTGCCTTGGTTGCTTTTCTTTCAGCTGTAGTGTTATTTTGCTAGGTCCCATGTAATTTTCTTTTACATTTGATTTTCTGGAGATCTATGCTTGTCAAACTTCTGCACTCCATTATATAAGGGGCATAGCATAATAAAAGAAAAATGTTGCCGTTGGGCATATATCTAAAATACGTTAGATCTAAAATATATTATATGCTGTGTTTGGTGGTGGTTTTTTGGTTTTGTTTCCTGTGAGAGTGAACCAATGAAGAAAGAGGAAGTGTAAGAAGTAAGGATTATAGACCATTCTTCAGCTGGTACAGGATTATCTTTTACCATCTTTTCTCCAGTTCTCAGTTTAGTTTAGTGATAAGACTGTCACTAGGTAAAAACCAACTTTCTGGGTTTTCCATTTGTATTGAGTTTGAATGGAAAGCTTTTGGTAGCAGTGGGGGTTGCAGGGCTGGCTTCTGTGAGAAGCTGCTAGAAGCTTCCCCCATGTCCAACAGAGCCAATGCCAGCTGGCTCCAAGACAGACTCATTGCTGACCAAGGCGGAGCCCATCAGTGACAGCGGTAGCACCTCTGTGATAACATATTTACAAAGGAGAAAAAAAAAAGCTGCACAACAGCAGCCAGAGAGAGGAATGAGAACATGTGAAAGAAACAGGCCTGCAGACCCCAAAGGTTGGTGAAGAGGAGGGAGAGGAGGTGCTCTCCAGGTGCCAGAGCAGAGATTCCCCTGCAGCCCATGGGGAAGACCATGGTGAGGCAGGCTGTCCCCATGCAGCCCGTGGAGGTCCGCAATGGAGCAGATATACACCTGCAGCCTGTGGAGGACCCATGCTGGAGCAAGTGGATGCTCCCAAAGGAAGCTGTGACCCTGTGGAGAGGAGCCCATGCTGGAGCAGGTTTTCTGGCAGGACTTGTGACCCTGAGGGGGACCCACGCTGGAGCAGTCTGTTCCTGAAGGACTGCACCCCATGGAAAGGACCCACTCTGGAGCAGTTTGTGAAGAGCTGCGGCCTGTGGGAAGGACTCACATTTGAGAAGTTCATGGAGGACTCTCTCCCGTGGGTTGAACCCCACGCTGGAGCAGGGAAAGAGAGTGAGGAGGAAGGAATGGCAGAGACAATGTGTGATGAACTGACTGCAACCACTCCCATCTCCCTGCACCACTTGGGGGTGATGATGTAGAAAAGTTGGGAGTGAAGTTGAGCCCAGGAAGAAGGGAGACACTGGGGGGAAGGTGTTTTAAGATTTAGTTTTTATTTCTCATTACCCTACTTTGACTTTTTATTGGCAATAAATTAAGTTAATTTCCCCTAGTCGAGTCTATTCTGCCCTTGACAGTAATTGCTGAGTGATCTCCTTTATCTTGACAAACATGCCTTTCGTCATATTTTTCTCCCCCTGTCCAGCTAAGGAGAGGGAGTGATAGAGCAGCTTGGTGGGCATCTGGTATCCAGCCAAGGTCAACCCACCACACCACTATAATAGTTGCTTTTGTGTTTGGTTGGTTTGGTTTTTGGTTTTTTTTTCTTTTTTGAAGAAGCAGACATGCACTTATTTATAAAATTCAAAACAATTGGTATATGCTGAAGGCTTCATAGGAGCAAGCAATTGCAAATGCTAAATTAGTAGCATTTCAGGGTACTGCTTCTTCCAGGTCTCAAAATACCTAAGAAAAATACATTATTAGTATTTGCATTTCATAGGTAAATGTTATGTGGACAAGATAACTCTGGGTATACTGATGAACTCATGCCTCCCACCTGGCATTCTGATACCTGTTAAACTCCTGTGCATACTAAGCCTATAAAGCCAATTATAGAAGAACCCTGAAACAAGACTGGTAATACTCATTCTTTGCTGTTCTAGGTATTGATGTCAAGCTGCTCTCAATGTAGAGCTTGTGATGCTTTGGTTTATGATGAAGAAATTATGGCTGGATGGACAGCAGATGATTCAAACTTGAACACCACCTGTCCTTTCTGTAAAAGTACCTTCCTACCTTTACTTAATGTTGAATTTAAAGACCTACGTGGCTCTGCAAGGTTAGTGGGTTTTGTAGATACTCTCCTTCTGCCTCTGCATTTGTACATGGTTATATCTTTTCATGGAAGGATCTTAGTTATATCTCCCAGTATTTTTGTCTAGATGTTTGCAAGAATGCCACTGCCTGTTTGACAGTCGTGATTGTACTGAAGGAAATTTTAAGTCATGTAAACTATTGACTTTCATTGTAAAACAGCCAAAAAGCAAAGAACTGGTTGCCTTTTTACCACTTACTCTTTTCATATTTTCTTTGCAAGCATAACTGTACAGAAGGTATAAGTCTGTTTTCATTTTGTTTAGCTTCAGAAACAAAGCTAATGGATCATGAACTTTCTAAAAGCATATGAAGCAGTTTTGAAATCTGTCAGCAAAGAATTTCTCCCAAATTAAATCTACTAACAGCTTGTAGTTACAGATGCTCCAGCTTATTCTTTCTCCAGTAGTTCTCCAGTTTAAGCTTCTCTGCTGAGTATTTTTACGGCTTACTATTTTTACCTCTTAATTGCACTGTGAAGGCTGGAACTTATTTTAAGGTAATTTAAAATGGATTCTCACTGTAGTGGTTATTGCTGTGAAACAGAGCTTCCATTAGTGTTCTCTAATGCTGAAACTGAACATCTGTAGAGTGTGTACTTTAAAAAGCTTAGCAAAGCAAGACACATTCCTGTTATCTTGTCTCTATAATGGTGTATGGTCTTCTAGTCTGTAATGTCCCATTACAATAACAAGCAGTTTCAGGGATGTGTCAGCTATTGCTGTATTGTTGCTGACTGGGAACCATGACAAACTAAGGTCACTTGTAATGACTTATGTCCAGCATAGAATTTCTTATTTTGCAGATCAAATCTCTGTATATGTTCATTTACTCTGCCTATATAAGTTACAGTGGAGAGAGTAGGATGAAGTTTGTGGCTGTTGTCAAAGGTTTTAATTTTGTGTTTCCTCATTTTTGCTACTTTTTGAAAGTAAATGTAGAAAATAACTTTTTAATTATTTTATTCTTACATCTTAACCTTTATATTTCTCTCCCCTCTCATTCATGTTGTAACTTAGCTTTTTCCTGAAGCAAAGTACCTCAGGAGATAGTTTACAGAGTGGTACCCTTCCATTAACCATGGATCCCCTGGAGCAGAAACTGTCATCCAGCCCAGCTGTTGCTGACTTGATCAGTTTTTCAGATCACGCGCAGTCCAGCCACACCATAGCTGAAGAAACTAGCTCTGCAGCTGAGCAGAGGTAGGTAAAACAGGGTTGTTAGTTCTGTCAGAAATGTATCAACACTTACTGTACTTCTCCCCCACTTCTAAAGTGAAGGTTGGCTCATGTACCAAATATGGTGGAGAAGCACAATTGTAACTTGACGATCACCTGTTTCCTCTCATTCTTTTTGCATGTTTTAAGTGTGCTTTTATCAATTTGAAGTAAGCTGGTTCCACTAAATGAGTGAGTTTTAGGGATAAAATTATAGAAATAAATCTTCAGGTCCATTGGCTATTGAGCAATTGGTAAAAATTCTACTCTGTATTGTTAGAACACACTCACCTTTTAATGACACACAGAAATTTAAGAATTACTTCTCCTTTCCATGTGTTTAGAATTTAACAAGAAGGACACTACATTGTGGGGAAAAATAAGTCAATTTGCTGGAACACTTTTTTTTGAAAGAAAGCTCTCAGAGCACTCAACGCTTGTACCAAGCATCCATTCTATGACCAATAATACTGATGTAAACCTGAAACTCAGATAATCTAACAATACCACTTTTGAAACAGTTTGAGAAAAAGAAGCATTAAGGAGAAGGTGTCATGTTGGAAGAGAGAAGAACTGAAATAGTGCTGCTATGAATTGTGACTTTTTTTCTGGGATTTGTTTACAATTTGATGTAAAAAGTGTTTTTTTTTTTTAAATCCTTATTCCGTTTGGAATTCTTGAGTATCAATGCCTGTGAGCTAATGAGCTAATGCCTGTGTCAGAGTTTTAAAACTTAAATCAATGTGATAGTAGTTAGTCTTAAAAAATGTGAGGTGGTATTGCTTGTATTAATCTCTTAACCTTGATGTTATATATTTTTAACTAAAGTCAAAGTTGGGAGGGAAAGTCACCCCTAAATTAATCTCTCTCTTAGCAGATTATTTGGAAGCAGACACTTTCTGTTTCACTAGGTGTTTTTTCTTGTGTATTGTAGTTGAATTGTTTTTATCCATTGTTTCAGTTATAAGGGGCACAAAATGAATATTCCCAGATCTGCAAGTGGCTTGATTGTATGGGTTAAATTTGACAAGCCTGTAACAGACGTTTGCTTAAATTATCTTGTTGGATGAGTTTGACACAATTTTATTTTTTCAGTTATTTTGGCATGCAACTTATAAATTGTTTTCTATAATATTTTTTCTCTGCTTATGACATTTAGAGAAAGTAAACATAAAGGGAAGAGGAAATACAAATGAGCATAGTCACAACAAGATAATCTTTGTGTGTTCACAAAACTGCACATGGCTGTTTTTCTACGCAAGATAAAGATGTACCAGGGCAATGGTACCTATACAGACCTGCAATGCTTTCAGATTCATGTCTTAGTTTTTACTTAGCTGCTTTTCTGGGGGGATGATTATACTGTTCTGAGAGGCATTTTATTTTGTTTTCCCTGAACTGTGGAGCTAACTGGGTAAATATGATTCCTTATTAATAGAGAAACTTGCTTTGGGATACTTACTTGGCAGCCTTTCTCTGCTTTCTTCCTATTGCCGTAGGAATGCTGAATAGTTTCATATTAGCATATTCTCTTCTAAAATCCAAACAGTGATGTGGCAGAAGATCAGAGTAAAGATCCCAGAACCATGAAGACATCTGCCAATAATCCACCAAAAAGAGGAGTGTCCTTGACTCGGAGCCACAGTGTTGGAGGTCCACTGCAAAACATTGATCTTTCTCAGAGACCATCTCATGGCATTTCAACAGTTAGTCTTCCAAATAGTTTGCAAGAAGTTGTGGTAAGTCTAGAAGCTGCACATTCAGTTGACAGCAAAATATTGAATGCAATGAACTTACAGTCAATGTTCTACTACTAGCATTCTTGTTCATTTGGGGAATGGGAATGGCCAAGCATATTTTCATGTTCTTATGACAAAAAAAATCTTGGTTCAGTTAATCTAAAATTGTTTTTCAGTACATTGTACAAATGGTGCTGCTTGATTTGAAATGTTCCCTCTAGCAGAATGAAGCTAGTCTTTGTCTTTCTGAAACTGGAAGTTTGATTTAAAAATAACCCACCTTCTACAGCAGACTAAACACAGTAGCGCAAGCAACACACTGTTACAAGAGTGAAAGTTTGTTCCTTTTCCACACATTTACTTACACTCCTCCTTTATGTTCTGTTAGGCTTACCTGTTGAGTGGATGGGAGAAGGTAAGAGGCAGTATTGAGGCTATTACATGATTGTTGCATGTGAAACAAAGTGTTTCTCCTCTCTCCTGGTGCTTTTTATTGGCAAGAAGCTGTCTTAACATGTGAACTCATGGTTCAGTTCTAGAGCTGATGTAATTACTGACATTTTTCTGCAATCTCCATCACCGCTGGCTTAGTACCAGCTCACATAGCTTGAAACTGCATAATGAAGAACAAGTTACAACAAATTAGCTTTTTCTCTTTTTCACATAATAGAGAGAGCTTAAGTGATTGTTCTTTAAAGTTAAGAAACACCTCAACAGTCAAAACTGCTGATGCTATTAAAGTTATTGTGTGTTCAGTACTTCCAGAGGCTTCTTCCAAATATCAAAAGAAACTGTACAATGGGGGATTTTCAGGGCAAGTAATCCTGAAGACTATTTCTGGAAGAAAAATCTTTAACTTTTTACAAAGACCAATTTTTCTTTTGTGTGTATTATTTTGTTTTTAGGATCCTTTAAGAAAAAGACCTAACCCTCTTGCTGTATCTGTACCCTACTTGAGTCCTTTGGTACTGCGTAAGGAGCTTGAATCACTGTTGGAAAATGAGGGAGAGCAAGTAATTCATACACCCAAATTCATCAATCAGCACCCCATAATTTTCTGGAACCTAGTTTGGTATTTCCGACGGTTGGATCTACCTAGCAACTTACCTGGACTCATTCTAACATCTGAACACTGTAATGATGGAGTGCAGGTAAGTGCCTTCATCATATTAGAACTGCAGATACTAGAGTAAGCTAAACTTGAGAGTTTGGTTCAAAAAAAGTAGCTAAATAAAAGTATCTTGGATCAACATTCCTGGTTTTTATAATACAAGTAGATAGATTTGTTTTCCTCAAGGAATCTTGAAGGAAGATGAGTGAAAAGAGCATTCACATTCTAGTCCATCTGTTAACTTTTAAAAGGCCAGAGAGTAAGATTCATTAAACAGAAGGCTAATATACAGAAAGAAACAAGATGTGTCTGTGGAGAACTCACAACTTGCAATACATTTTAATCCACAAAGTGTTTAGTATATAGACCTTTTAAGTTATTCGTCCATATTTTTTGTTCTTTTCACAAATAGTTTTTGCTATTCAAACTCCACTGAGTTTCATTACTATACAAATAGAACAAAAGAACACAGAGTGAATGCTATCTTTTGAGTATTTTGCATTTTAAGGAGCAAATGTTTTTCTGAAGCTGATACAATTTGTGTATGTAAGTATCAAATTCAATAGTATTTTTATATGATGCATGTGAAAAGGTAGTATTTTCCTATCTACTTGTATGCACTTTAATTTTAAAATTCTCTCCCTTGATTTTCCAAAAAACCCCCACATAGAACCAAGAACAATTTTCTGAGTAATGTAGTTGAAGACCAATGATAACGAAATCTGAAGCATACTGGGAAAATACAATGCATTAGCAGGGAAGACCACAATATGGGACATAATATCTCATAATTACTACTTTAAATTGACACACTAGTGGTAAGCTTTTCTTGCCCACTAATTCTTATTGTATTAGTGATTCCAGAGGCACTTAATTTTATAAAATAATTATGGAACAATTGTTTTGAGCGCCATATATTTTTAATGGAAAGATATGTTTCATATCTGTATGCAAATACAGATTCTTTCTGCTTGTTGGGAAGACCAATACATAGATATGCATACCAAATCTTAATCAGGTCAGGAAATACTAAGGTATGGCATGATAAGTAGTACAAATCAAGTAACGTGTTTGGTGCAGAAAAAATATTTTCAGATACATACTCACAAATATTTTCTTCAGATGTCTGTAGAAAACTGAATGGTCTTCATATATTAAGTGAAACTAGAAAAGGCAATTAAATGTTGCAGTATTTATGACTTCGCTCTGGTTGAGTGAAGTTTCCTCTAGAAGACATCAACTGTTCCTGTTTGTTGGATTCAAGATAAATAAAGTAAACATTTTTTGTTTGCAAAATGAGTAAAAGAGCAGTTTTTTAAATAATAAGACTGTACTGATGTTTGTAAAACTTCTTCCTTTTCTCATTTTTTTTTAGCTTCCTTTGACATCTCTTGCTCAAGACAGCAAGCTAGTCTACATCCATCTTCTGTGGGACAATATCAACCTCCATCAAGAGCCAGGGGAGCCCCTTTACATATCTTGGAGGAATCTCAGTAAGTAAAACCAATGTTACAAAAAGCAGAGGGAGCAGAGGCTATGGAAAGAAGCAGTTGTTCTGTAGCGTCTGAAGTGTACACAGCCCATCAAGTTGGAAAGCTTTTTTAGTGTGTGAAGCATCTGCAATCCCTTAGGTACTTAACACAGTCTTGGTGTCAAATTATTTGTGAAGATACCTTACTGATCTGTGTGAAAAGGTATGTTATCTGTTCTTTATATGTCATACACTTATAAACAGGGTGGGAGGATTTGCTCTAGATGTTGTGGTAAATAAGCTTCACCTGATCTGAATGTTTCACTGCATTATCTGGTTATATCTATGCAGGGATGAAAAAGAAGACTGTATTACAAAGAAGTATTTTGTGTTTCTGTAGATGAATGAAAGGTCACAAGTCCCATTAATATGTACATTAGGCAGCCTACTTGACTGTCAAAAAGTAATATCCAAGAAAAACCTTTGTCTACCATAACTTGATTTGGAAGGAATAAAAACCAGGCAGACTGGTTATGAGAACTTTGGGATTTTATTACTTCTGATCAGCAGAAAACCTGTCATTGACGTGAACTTCTCAGTCTGTGTTTTAACTTTTAAAAAATATGCTAAAAACTGTGTAGTATGCATGCTAATTCTGGTTCTAAGGAAGAAAAAAGGGTTTATGAAAAAGTGTCCTAAAAATAAACAGACTGATCAGAAAATTACAGTCAAGAGCACAGAATAAGATGTGGTGTTTCCCTCAGCTTCTACAAAAGCATATTGATTTGAGCATAATATATGAAGAGCATTCAGACATGAATGAAGATGCATAAATATATGTATTTATGTAAATAAAGGAGCAAAAGGCCTGTTTTACTGTAGTATTGTAGATAAACTCTACAGCAGTGTCAGAAAGTATTTGGAAAACAGAAAATTACATTTGTAAACCATCGAATATGTCAATTTTATGAAAACCTTAAACTGGTGTGATTGTTATTATTAGCCTCACTCTACATTTCATTTACACACAATGTGCTTGCTGCCTAATCTATAGCCTCATATTTTTGCCTGTAAATGGACTTACTATTCCCTCATGAGTTACTGTTTTCCAACAAATAATAGTTTAGTGTATTCTGGAAGTGGCAATGGAAGCAACAAATCGTGATGGTAAATGTCTTGATAATTTTCTGTCTTGTTTGACACAACTGTGTATTATCTATTTAAATATGTAGCCCAAAGTTATCAATGAATTGTACGTGGCTTTTAAGAAGGGCTTTGATAAGAAAAGTTTCTTTGATAAGAAACACGACAGTGTTTTGTTTTGTTTTATTTCTTTTCCTTTGTGTAAAAAGAACCTTCTTGGAGTCAACTTAAGTACAGCAATAAATCTGACCTAACAAACCATACAGGCAACATCTGATACTGGATACTCTTCAGTCTCTTGTATTTCTCTGTCATGTGGGAGTTCTTGCACATGGATACTTGTTGCATCCTGTAACTTTAATGGTGGAGTAAAGACTATAAGCAGACAAAGCCTTTCCATTGTCAGAAGTTTGTGTAGATTGAGTAGAGGTTCTGTATATGTATATCTCACTTTCTGAAATATCTTCTGCTTATTAAAGTGAAAGAAAAATCTTTACAGTTTTAATAATCTATACTGTTGGATTTCCCAGATTCTTCTGAAAAGATACCCGCCACAGTGGCAGAAGATCAGCAGGCAACAAAGGCTTTGTTGGAGAACATCAAACTAAGTATTCAACACAATAATGTTGTTAAACCAATCAACCTCCTTCTACAGAAAGTTAAGCCAGATGTGAAACGACAGAGGTAAACGGGTAATCTCTTCTTACTTTCTCCCCACTCAAAGTTAAACAAGATCAGACTGTATACACTTCATAATAATAGTTCCATAAGGGCCTCTCGGGAACATTCAGTTTCATTTGTGTCCACCAAACACTTAATTTGTTTATGCCTATGTTTACAAACAGATGCATTCTGTAGCCAGATGCATTAATTCATGCAAATCAAATGGATAAATGTAATTCTTTAATCAAAACGGACATTTTACAGATGAATAAGAAAAACACTATGCAGATTTTGGTGTTGTTCCAGATGTAGCAAATTGATAAATACAAGTGTGCAGCGTCCTGTTGCAGTATCTGGAATAGTCTCCAAACTACCTAGTTATACCTATCGAAATTCTGCCAACCTCAAGTACTGGCTAAGAAAAGTGGATACAGCATGATCCACAAACAAAGTGAGACGTGTAAATAACACTTGTACGGTACATTTTGCCATCTGCGCTACAGTTCAAAGAGGGCTTTATACAAAAGCACAGCCTCTGAAGTAACTTACAGCAGATACAAGATGTGTTTGAAATCTATCATGCTAAGTCATCTTTGCTTTTGTGGTTTCTAGTTACTAAAAAGAAACAAGAGCTAATCTGCCTAGAGAAGAATCTTTATGAGTTCCACAAGGGAAAAAGAATAAGTATCTAATTCTTTAGTGATATCAAGTTCTGAGATAGATCATGACATTCTGAAACAAAAAACAAAGTATGGGTGATCTGAAATAAGCCTGGTCCCTGTACTTCACCCACAGGAAGGAATGAGTTAATAAATAAGTGGTCCTTAATTTTATATTTCTTGTTTTTATGGAGTTTTTATGGCATGTTTGGCAGAGGGATTTTTCATAGAAAATGTAACTGCTGGGATTTGGCGATAATATGACTGCATGCATTAAGGAAAAATATTCAGGCATGAGAAAACCTTAAGCTAGTAATCATGTAGATTGGTCACTTTCCTCACAATCAAGATTAACAGAACAGTTGCAGAAACTACATAATGCAAGATTAACATCTTCAGCATTGACTTTCTAAGCTTAGGATAGTTGGTGCTTTCATTAACTTGCCCTTCAAAATGTTTCCTAGGAGTTTTTACAGAGAAATTCTTTTCCTGTCACTTGTGTCTCTTGGAAGAGAGAACATTGACATTGGTGAGTAAAAAATACTGTGAAATGGATAGTGCCTGTGTGTGAAGTATATGAATACTTTATATGAAAACTAGTGTATAAAATCAACTTTTCATCCATGAGTTTCTAAGTAACTTTTCACTAAAACACACCAATTGAAAAGTACTGTGCTGTCACTCTTCAAGCAGATGTTGCTTTTGTGAAAGTGTAATTCAAATGGGGCCGTTAGTTTTGACTTTGTCTGAAACCAGTAATCAGTTATTTTAAACAAAGTTTATTAGCTTGAAGCTTTAATTCCTCATCTCTGAAAACTTGTTCTCAGTCTTGTCCGTCTTTCTCCAATCCACATATTAGACCTTTGTCATGTAGCCACCTGATTGCCCACCCCTTCCTGATCTCCTCTGCCTTGACTTGTTTGGCACTATGCAAACAAAGGGACTCCCTTATGGGTTGTGACAGGGGAAATACCGTGGGAACAGGCAAACTGAACTATGATAGAAGTAACGGGCATCCACTGTGATGCATTGTGATGCTCCAGCGTGAAAATGATTTTCAGGTTCTCTGAGAGGATGCATTTTAAAAAAACAGCGGCTAGTTAATTTAATTATTTTGTTATATAAAAACCACCAAAAGTATTTTATAGAAACAGTAGTGTGCACTAACTTCAACTATGCTTTTTCTATTTCAGAGGTCTTTGATAGTGAATACAGGCTTGCACATAAAAATCTACCAAAGGATGTTCTTGAAAAGATGCAAAAGATAGATGCTCCACCAAGCAGCAGGGTTGAGTGCTGTCGGAAGTGCTTTGGAGCACCTTTAATATAAAAATGAGAAAGACACACGCTAAACTTCAGTGAGACAAAAGCAGAGGTGAATAAACCAGGAGCATCGTGAGATATACACTTTGAATCCCAAAAGGTGATAATTAAGCAATTTGTCAAAGCAATTTCATTGAGCTACAACATATATTCTTGTCTTTCATCTCATGAGACACAGAGTAAAGCACGTTAAAATGTTTTAAAACTATATTAATAGGGTGAGTTGGTTTCAGTGATTGATCTGCTTTTTTTCCTTGTATATACTTCTCCTTTTCCATCCTCAAATCTTTCCCCTACAATATCAAGTTGTTCAAAAAGGCTGATCAACAGCAGCCTGTAGTTGGTGACTTTCTTAAGAGCCACCAATATTGGTGTATTTTAATGAACTCACTTTCCTGCCACAGAAAACATAAGATCCTTCACTACTTCTTTAAAATGACCTTTACCTAAAGAGGAATCTTTTACTGGTGTGCAGTATGTATGCAAGAATGTAAAAATTTGAGTCCTTAGATTGGAAGTTGCAACAATGCAGTTGCTTTTGTCAGATCACAGTACCTAAAATTGCTACCCTTCTCCTTGACCCAATCAGTATTCTAAATTATCTTTGGCTGACCTTTTCATAATGTATGTCTATAGTTGTAAAAACCAGAAACTTAGACTCAGTTTTCCTGTATTCTTTGACAAATTAAAGATCTTACGAACGTTGCCGCTTTCTCCAGAAGAATGATAGGCTTCTACAGTAAGCAGCTCAGAAATGGGTGGCTTTCTAAGAATGAGATAAGAAGCTTAAATGGCATTAGGATACATAAAACATTCATCAAACAGATACTGTCTGAAAAAATCATGCTTTATACTGTATGCATGTGTGCTTAAAAAGTGTCTTTTCCTTGAATTCTTTATCACTTTTTCCTATGGTTTCATGCTAGCCTGTGGGTTAATTATTTTGCACTGATAGTTCAAATTCAATATTTCAATTAAAATGTATTTATAAATGTGGTCTTCAAGGTGTATATTAGCACAAATGAAGTGCTTGAGTGTATGATCTGAAAAGATGAATCCATCTTTTGGATTGCTTCTAGTAGATAAGACACTTCCTCACCTTACATGTCTCATTGACTACAGTAGTCATAGTCTTTGCAAGAAGAGCCTGGATACTGGTCAACAGGTTAAATGTTTCTGGTACTTGAGGAATATGATAAGATTGATTCCAGGTTTTTTGCTGAAATTTAGTGGTGTGGCTTTTCTGATGGAATTATTCTTAAAGAAAAAAAAAAGTTAAGATTTGTAGCATGTTAAAGGAGCATAGCTAAAACTATAATCACATTTGAGTATGAATGTATTTACTTCGTACTACTCTCTTTCTTAAAAATTTTCATTCTTGAAAATGATGAGGGATGAAGATCTGTCTGGAACAGCTTCTACATGAAACAACAAAACCAACTTTTGTTTTTTCATGAGGCTAAAGCAAAGGATTTGCACTATTTGTGAGAAAATACATTTGCATCATAGACTGATTCCTTGTGTTTTGTCTAAAAGTGCTGATCCTAAGTTAATATGGGGATATTGCCTGGACAGATTCTCTCCTGATGAAAATATTGTGCTTGCTCAACAATTAAAAGCAAGAAAGCACACACTGGCTTTTTTTCTTCATTCTTTATTCTTTGAGTTTATGCACGGTTGGTTGCAGATATCTGACCTACATCACAATGGAAGAGTAGAGCTTGATTCTTCACATTTTCCTCTCTTCTCCTATTACATAATTGACATACGCCGTTCCATCCTTTTAAAGTAAAAGTCTTGCTGAAGCATTTGTCCAAACAAATTAATACTTCTACAAATCAAAATGGCAAAATTTTCTGTATAAATCTATACTGATCTTAACACTCAAAAATTATCTTTGTATAGCTGTATGTTTAAATGGACAAACATATGATTATGTAACGCAACTTGCAAGGAATCAAGTTTTCATTACCTGTAAATTCTCCCAGCTCATTAAATTGCAAAGAAAATCTATCCAGCAAGTGCTGTTTTAGAGAACTGATGACATCCAAATTGTTTTAAACCATTGTAAATGAAATTATTATGAACTAAATTCTGTAAGCAGATCACCTTCTTTTCAAAACAACCTGCCCATCTGTTGCTTAAAATACAGATTAATCAGGCAGTAGTGTTGTAGAAACAGCAAAGCAGATTGTGTCACAGCATCTAGTGCTAAATGTTAGGCTTTCCCCAGGTATATACACTAAACAAGAAAAACCCTAAAGCCTGAGGGGAAAAGGACAGCTACAGGATTGAACTTGCTTTGATTTGCTTCTGTATATTGGCATTTCTGTACACTACAAATTAACTTCTATTCCTGTTGTATGTACCTGGACTTCAGAGTGGTAGAAGTTCTTCATGCAATTACTTGAAATCTTGAATCTGCCTATTGAAATTAATTCTTTAATATAGAATGACAAAAGTAAGCGCTCACTCTTTTTAATGTTGGGCTTTTTTTAATGGCTAGTTTTTAATGGCTAACTAATCAGCTGGTTCTTGAATGAAATCTGTAGTTAAATGCAAAGAGAGATTTCTGAAAGTGATTTGTTTATTAAGGTTTCATCTAAGAGGATGCTTTTTTTGGGGAAAAAAAAGAGTTCACAAAAATTGGAAAGGAATTAAGAACTGAGTGGTTTTTTCCTGGTTGCTTTCTCTCCTTTCAAATGCATGATGGCACTTCCTGTTCTTCCTTTGACTTTTAGGTCTCCTCCTACAAACAGGTAGAGACTGCAGTTTTTTCCTACACAAACTTTCTGAGATGTAGGCTTCCCTAATTTGAATGCTGAAAGAACTAGTGAGCATGCCTAAGAGAAGGGCACGGCATAAAACAGTTCAGCATGGCTCAATACTCATATGGTTGAATATCTGGCCAAAAATAAACAGGGAAAAGTCTTCAAAAATTTTTTGTGAGTGCATTGCAAACACTTTTGTCTTTCTGAAAATTGGGCACTAAAGGGGTAATAAGTTCTTCTCTGCAAGTTAGTAGTAACAGCATGAACTTTTTAGGCTGCATGGAAGTTACTTAGTCACCTACAAATGCTTCTAATTTGTTTGACACCCCACTCCTAGTAATCCAAATTTACCTGAATCCATAATGCATGAATGAGCTGGACAAAGAGTTGTGAAGGAGGAGTGTGGATAAGCTTGATCTTTGTTCTGTTTTCCTTTCAGTGTAAGCAGAAAAAGTATTATTTTGCTCACTTACAAAACTCTTCCTTCCAAATACTCCTTTTAGTAGCTCAACAGCCAGTGTTCAGGAGATGGCTCTTCTGTGTGTATTTTGGAATTCTCATGTATAAATGTGAAGAAAATGGCTGCAGAGCAGTATTAACTTCAAAACCTGCAGTGTGTGCACAAGGTGAGGGTATAAACCAAACTGATTACATACATGGATGCAAACTGTTAATGAACTTCTGGTAAGCCCAAGAACTTTGAAAGTTTGTGTTGGAATAATAATTATCACACAGAAGCTTCCTTGAATTGTTGCCCTAAGGATGTTGAACTGCAGTCAGTTATGCTGAGGAGATACTATCTTGCACCTTTCACCAGCTATAAAACAGTTACATACAGCTTGTGTGCTTACATCAAAATAGCTATTTTTTGTAGAATTAAAACAACAAATGGGGTCTTAAAGGTTTAAAATCAGGATTCTTAAGTGACAAAGTTTTTCTCTATGAATTATAAATATATTCTAGCACACAACAACTTCCAAAACCCCATAGTTATAGGAGACTGTTGTGGCTGCAGTATTGGCACAGTAATAGGTACCAGCTTTTACATGTTACTAGATGCATCTGTATGTTACATATAGTCATATCCTGTCTTCACATTTTATATAACTCAAGTTTAGACAATACAATTTTAATGGAAAATATTTTATTTAGTATACATGTTTCAAACTAAATTCATTTTTTTGCAAGTAACTTAGTCTTGTTCCTAGTGAAATTTCACAGTGGTTAAGCTCAAGCTACATTGCACTTGTGAATGAGTAATTTTATTCCATTTTAACTGTGAATTAATGGCTTTTGTATTGCTGCAGCTAGAAGAATATACCTTTCATTGAGTTTACTGCTTTCCTTGAATAACTGCAACATAGGGGATATTTTCAAAATGTATATTAAATTAGATCATAGAAATTATATTTTTAAAACAAATTGTTAAAATGTAAGTAACTGAAGAATTCACTCAGTAGTTTTCTCTTTTTAAAACTCTTAATTCAACAATTGTTTCAATGCAGATAACTTTATTTCACTAAATAAAGGTCGTCTTATTCATATAATTGTATGTTTTCAACAAAGGTTTTTTTCTTTCAACTAATAAAAGCCTTAAGGTGCCTTCTGTATATCAGCTTTTCATTATGGACCTTTTTAAAAAAACAAAACACACACCCTTGTGACTTTCAAGTCTTGAAACTAAATGGTTGAATTGGACTCTAGTTCTATGTTCTACTGTGCTGTATATTGTGATGCATACAAGGAGAGAAACGGATGGGATTTTTATTTGTTCTTTCAGTCTGCATCAATCAATGGTGCAAATAAAAGGGATTGTTTGCTGTTTTTAGAAGCACATTAAACTCCTTTTAGGAGCTTAAAATAAACTATTGTAATGAGGATGAAAGGATGTAGTGTGAATAAATTATGAATTTATTAAGTGAGCTGGGAAGTTTTCTTTAATGCAATAAAATTTGCACTGGTTTAGAGACTGTTTTGAACTGTTGAAAAATGGCATCCATTTACTGTGCTTTGATTAACAAGTGTTTCTCTGTAATGTTTTTGTACATTTGACAAATGTTTCTTGAGTTTAAAAGGGCACTCTGCATATTCTGAATTATGTATAGATATCCTAGACTAGGAAACAATTTTTAATGTATTTCCCAAAATAAAACATGTATGCATCCTGTGTAAAAATTTCAAATGTTCAGCTTTTTTGCCATTGGAACTTACCTGCTTGACAGAATTTAATCTTAAATGCAAATTCGGCCTATTGTTGGGCAAAAGCAGAGACTTTGATTGCCTTTTTCTGGAATTGTTTCATAGTACCTCAGTGACTTCTGAATGGTGGGAAGCAGCGGGAGCAGTTGAGGCAGGGGGAGAGGAAGAGAAGAGATGGGATTCAGTTGTGGAGATTGGTTCATGAGAGGATGGCTCCATGGCAGCTTAAGCACGACATGGGTTGGTGGCTGTACTTGGCAGAATACTTCCTAGGAGTTCTTGTTTCTCAGTGGCTATGTAATGGCAGCACAGAGTGATGCTTTCAGTGATGCATCCTAGCTTGCAAGAGACACTGGTGGACCTCCTGCCTCATAACATACTTGCAGGTTTACATGCAGTTTCCAGACTTTTTTTTTTTTTTTCCCAAAGGGGTGGGGAGAGGGGAGTGGAGTGAGGATGGAGTGAAATTTAAGCAGTAGAAACTACCAGTTACTGTCAAGTGCTTCAGGCCTTCACAACAGTGTCTTTCAAAATCCCTTACGTTTGGCAGTCAGTTCATCAATCTGTTCGCAAAAATAAGAATACCAGACCCTAAAGACCTTTCTCTCTGAAGAAACTGAAACGCATAGCACAAACTGGTAGCTCATGGAGAAGATTCATAATAAACTCATCTTTTCAGGCCTGTTTTTAGGTAGGGCTCTCAGGAACAGTCTTTTGGACTTTCCTTTTATAATCTTGTCAGCATCACAATGACTGCACTTGTTTTTCTCTGACTGCTTTTGTCACTGCTGTCTTTTTAATAATGCTGCCTGCTAAAAATTTTACAACTGCCTTCCTAATATGGTACCCTTAATGTGGCCTGTTGAGAGATGAGGCTGAAGCAGGAGGGCATAACAGACAGGAACAAAAACTTGCATTGGAGGAATCCCCAAAGAAGCAGGAACACAGGATTTGGGTTTGAAGCTGTAGGGAAGAGGGAACTGCTGTCTCCTGTGCCAAAATCAGGTGGGAAGCTTGAGGCAGTGTGATGGTAGAAGGTGATCAATAGCAGAAGGACCTGGCTTAAGGAAGCTCTGATCCTTCATGTATTCAGAGCTACCATCAGAACACTCATTAGTGGTAGTTCCCCCCAGCTCTGTAGAGACAAACTTCGACTGCCTACAGAGAGGAGTAAAGGAAGAGTCACTAACTTGCCAAGCTGGAGAAAATCTGATGGGGTCCAAAACGGAACACAAAGTGTTAAAGAATTTTCAAACGTGTGTTTCTCTAGGTTTGTTTTATTAAAAACTCAGAGTTGGGCCACCACCACAGTGAATGGCAACCTTCCAAAAATTTGCCAGTCTTATATACCTTTTTACCACCCATTGTCCCAGTCCAAAGACTTTGTGATTTTCCAGTTGATCTCGCTTCCCATGTCACTATCATTCGTCAATTTATCTCATCAATTCTCGTGTCACGGTTCTTCTGAAGTTAGTGGTCGTAGGCAGAAGGTCTTGGGTCACCACGATCTCTTGTCTTCTTACGCACCAATGATTACCTTTGAATTTCTGAAAATCATTCAGGCTATTCTATTAATTTACCTTGTTCTAAAGTTAATCACTTACTCCCATGTCTTAGGTCCTAAGATGTATGATCCTTCTTCTATTGATTCAGCTTGACTGGGTTTCAAGCCAGCCATGGAAGGGGAGACACATAGGACAAATAAGCAGCTTATGCATATTGTTTTATAAGCACCTGCATTCTATTAATCATATCTAAACCAATTTCTAATCATTAGTTATATGTCTAATATGAATAGTCTTAAAAACAATAAGGCTTGAGGCCTGGTTCCTTTTACAATTCCCCCCTTTTGTTTTTTATTGTACTCCTGCAGTCTTATTGATAACTCCACATTTGTCTATCTTCTGTATTATCCTAGAGCTACAACCTACACAGCACTGAAACAAAACAATCACACATATTACTGTGATTATAACAACAAAGACTATTACAATTAGGTTTTTTCACCCAAGTAGTCAAATTTGGAAACCAAGACATTAACCAAGAGAATGTGTCAGAAAATCCCTAAGATGTGTCATCTCTTTGAATTTGTTGCATTGTGGCACTAACTTCCCAAATTTTCTGGACATCTGCCATTAATTTTCCCAATCAATCAGTATACATACAGCAGCTGGTATTTAGGACGGTACAAACTCCACCTTGTGAAGCCAGAAAGATGTCTAAGGCCATTCAGTTTTGAATAGTCATTTCTAAAAGTTCAGTTACCTCTTTCTGGAGAGTGGAAAGTCCATGAGCAGTTGAATTTGCTAATTTTTCAATTTCTCCAGAGACATTTAAGACTGCTTTCTCCAATTCACTCCTAGAGCCGGAATCAACAATCTAACAAATGAATGGAATCCTGTTGGTCTTTCAATCAAGGGATTTAAAGTTCTCTGAATTCAAGTTAAAAAGGTTCTATGCCATGTTGCACTTGAGACAGTTTTTGGGTGAATTTCTAAATCTGTAGACATTGCTCCTAAGGTATAAATACCTCCCCAATCTGGAGGCAAAGCTTTATAAGCTTTGTTCCCACATCACCAAAAAAATACGTAAGTCCTCAGGTGCTCGCCAACTTAAACGCAATCCTGAGTTGATAGTAGTTGTGTTTTGGCATTGAGTCCAATTTCTTACAAATGAATGATTTTTGCGTAAATATTGATTATCAGCACTTGGGGGGATAACATCTTTGTACACAGTGGACTTGAGAATAGTCTCCTGAATTTGATAGTTTAATTTCCCAATTTTGTTCTTCATAAGATTCAGAAAAAGTAGTATTAAACCAGTATTTTTTTCCAATTTGCATTTTTAGGAATTGGTATTCCTACTAATTGAATCCTTGATTTACTGTCTTTGGTAGAGCAACACAAATTCAACATTCACTTAGATTTAGATTATCAGTAAAAGATTTCATCAATGACACATGCATATTGTTGGTCCAGGTATTTTCTACTTGGTGAACATCTCTAGGTTTCCGTATCAATTGTTTTAACACATTCAGAGGTGGCATGTTATGCTATGAGTGAAGATAATCTGTATGACGGTGCCAAAAATTTCACTCAAGATTAGGTCCCCATTTGATTATTATAATCCTAAATTTGAAAGTAAAACGACTGCTCGATAGATAGAATCTATGACAGCACCAGTCTCCATTTCCATAAATTCCTCACATTTGATGGTCAAAGCACCATGTCTCAGTTCCCCATGTTGGTTCTTGAAGGTGAATATAATATACAGGATAGGTTCTTGGAATGCTATATCCCCACTACCATTTAGAAAAGCCATGACTGTCGGGCCAAGTTTCCCACAAATCGTCAAGTCTACTTCTAACATTAGCACAGAATTCGAGAAAATTAAAAAGCGGGTAAGTAGGGTCTCTCTGTCTGGTCTTTGGTTAACTAGCAAAAAAACCGACCTCTCCATGCTTTTCCTGTAGGCCCGTAATTTGGCCTGAAAGTTGAAAAGAACAATCATTGTATATAACAGTTCTATTGGTACAGGCATCTCGATAGCGCAATGCAAATTTTGTCCACAAGGTGTCACTCCAGGGTAAAATACAAACAAGTACAAAAAGGAGTAATACTTTTGTCCATTACGGTTCAGATTCTTTGCGGGTATGTGAATGATGAATCCAATTTTCTCTCCCAGATACCTTAATGGCATAAAAAGAAGTTAGTAAAACAGTATAAGGTCTTTCCCATTTTTGGTTTAAATCTGTTCTTTCTTTTGAAATTCTTTATATAAACTTTGTCCTCTGGCTGTATATCATGAACTTGGATTTCATGGCTTATTCCCTGATACCAATAGGTATGGTTACGTATTTGGAAAAAATAATTTTGTAGATACAAAAGCTATTGTGTTACCTGTTTATCTTCATCCAGGAGGCTAGTCTTTGTTGGGACAAACGTACCTGGAACAGTAAGTATTCTTCCAAAAAGGATTTCAGCCAGAGAAACTCCAATTGGTTGCCTCAGAGTATTCCTGATATTCCACAAAACTAAATTTAGGGCCTCAGGCCATTTCAAACCAGTCTGTTTACAAACTTTTACTAATTTCTCCTTTAATGTCCTATTAATTGGTTCTACCTGACCGGATGATTTGCGGTGATATGGAATATAAAATTTATTAAAAATCCCCAAAGAATTATAAATCTGAATTAGGATAGCAGCTGTGAAATTACTCCCTTGATCTGAGTCAATTACTTCGGGAACCCCATACCTTGGAATTATTTCTTTCAATAAAGCTTTTCCTACTGCCTGCCTTAGAATCATTTTTCCTAGTTGGGAAAGCTTCCACCCATCCTGATAACTGATCAACAGTCACTAACATCTGAGAGTACCCCATTGTTTTTGGCATGTTTGTATAAACGATTTGGAGTTTTTGAAAAGGAAAGGTAGCTGGACATCTTTTCCCACCGGGAGGTTTAATTTGCACTGAGGCATATTGTCTGCAAAGCTTACATCCTTCACAAATTCTTTTTGCTGCTGCATAAATTCTTGGGGCTGCCCAGAGTCTCTGGATTCAGAGGGCTAGGCTCTCCGGTTCCCCATGGGTCCTCTCATGGTGTCACCACGTTATCGGCAATAAATATCTTTTTGGAAGGAGAGATTTGTTATTCAGAATCCACTGCCCTTCTCACCACTGGGCTCCCAACTGAGCCCATTGTTGTTTTTCTTCTTCAGGGAGGTCTTCATACAGCTTATTCACATCTGGGAGCTCAAATGTTATTTCATGTTGTAACAGAGACATAACGGATGCGACCTGTCATGCTGTTGCTCTAGCGGTTTGGTCAGCTAGAGAATTTTCCTTTGTGATCATGTCTTGTCTCTGTGTGTGTGTCTTTATATAGATCACAGATATTTCAGAGGGCAACTGGATCACTTCTAAGAGGTCTTTGCATATGTCCGTGGGCAACAGTTTTTCCTATCAAAGTCAGAAAACTCCTTTCCTTCCATAAAGTCCCTGTAGCATGACATACACTAAAGGCATATTTAGAGTCTGTATAAATGTTAACTCTGACTCCAATTGCATATTTAGCAGCTTCAGTAAGAACAACTATTTCTGCTCTTTGTGCACCTAAAAGTGTAGGCAAAGATCCAGCCAACAGTACGTGTATTTCTGTGGTGACTGCGAAACTGGTACATCTTCGACCTTCTTCATAGTAAGATGAGCCATCTGTGAAGAGGTTCAAATCAGGTTTATCTAAAGGTTGATCTCTCAGGTCATCAAGATAAACACAATTGTGGCTATCTTTTTCTCCATCAGAGGGTAAAGGTATTAAAGTTACAGGGTTTAAAGTGTTGCACCTTTCCAGTTTCAAATTATTAGCCAATAAAAGAATTATTTCATATCTGTGTGTTCATCGTGGAGATAAAGCTTTCTCCACATATTGCTTTAACAAAATTTCTACCTCGTGGGGTACACAAACAGTTAGTGGATGACTTAACCATTTCAGCTGCAGCTGCTATTGCTCTGATACAAAAAGTAATTCCTTTAGTCACTGGATCCAATGTAGAAGAAAAATAAACAACAGGTTTCTCATGCAGTCCTAAAGTTTGTACTAACGCTCCCTTTGCAACCCGTTTTGCTTCATCACAATATAATTTTAAAGGTCTTGAAAGGAAGTCATTGCGCTGGGGCAGATAAGAGTGCAGTCTTTAAAGTATGAAAGGCTTTCTCCTTCTCAGTGCCCCAAGCGATTGGTTCTATTTCCTTGTTTTGGGTTGCTTCATGCAGAAGTTTACCTATTTCACTGAATCCTGGGATCCAAGGACAGCAAAATCCTACCTGTCCTAAAAATCCTCTCAACTGGTTTTTTATCACTGGTCTTGGTATTTCTTGAATTGCTTGAAATCTTTCAGGATGTACTTCCTGTACTCTGGGTTTTAATGTAAATCCCAAAAATTTTACTTGCTGTTTGCAAAACTGCAATTCAGATGGAGGTCTATGGTGTCCCTTTTTAACAAGTTGGATACAGAGATATTCAGCATCTCAAATAAAATAATTCTCAGTTTTACTTGCCAATAATAAATCATCAACATATTGTACCAGGACAGATTTGCTTGAAAAAACTAAATCTTGTAAATCATTCTTCAAAATCTGAGAAAAAATCGTTGGTGAGCTGGTAAAACCTTGTGGTAGCCTGGTCCAAGTAAGTTGTTTCCCTTGCCAAGTAAAGGCAAAAATTGATTGGCTTTCTTCAGCAATTGGAATAGTAAAGAAAGCTCTGGTAAGGTGAAGCACTGTGAAATATTGTGCCCAGACTGGAATCTGGGTTAAAATCAGACTAGGATCTGGCACCACAGGGTGTGGAGCAATTACATGGTCATTCACTGCTCGTAAATCTTGAATAAATCTATATTCAGGATCTCCATCCTTATCTGTCATATGTTTACTCGCTGGCAAAATTGGGGTATTATAGGGACTACGGCATTCTTTCAAAATCCCCTTTTCTAAAAAATGTACAATTTGTTTTTCAGTGCTAGGAATTATTTCATTTATAATTGGATATTGCTGAATTGAAGGAGGAGTCCCTCCTTTTGTTTTTATCACAACTGGTTCAGCAGATTTTAATAATCCTACTTCATCTCCTGATGTACTCCAAAGTTCTCCAGGAAGTCCAGATAATTCGGGTGGTATTTTTGAATCACTATGTTTTTGTTCCTTAAGTTGGATTACTTCAGAACCTATTACAATTAATCGGATCCCTGTAGGTATCAAAGAGATAAACGTGCCAATTTTTTGTAAAAGGTGTCATCCCAGAAGGGAAATGGGAGAGTCTGGAGAAATTACAAATGTTCTCCAGAATAATTTTCCATTCAAAACTACTGGCAGAGGAGTAGACAAATATTTTATCTATTCTCTTATGACCCCCGTATTATCACAGTTTCATTTGACATCTGGGGGACTTCAAACTTTAACAAAGACAATGTCGCTCCCATATCTACTAGGAAAGTAACAAGAACACCGCTTACCTTTGCAGAAGTCTGACCGCACTCATCTACCTTGATTCCAACAAGTTCCATCGCTCTTTTAGTTTCCAGAGAAGAGGAGTACCATTCTTTACTGCAAATGAGGTCGTGGGGGTTGCGCAGGTGGAAGTCCTCCTTGGGTTGTGACAGGTCTCAGTGGGCACTCTCTTTGCATATGTGCTAAATTTCCACAATAAAAACACTTTAAAGAGTTAGCATGTTGGGAAACAGGGGGCACTCTATTTTGCCCCCCTCTTCCCCTAAATCTCTTCTGAGAAAATCCCCAACCTCTCATTCTTGGGTTAAAATTCTGAGTAGTTGCTGCAGCTAACAGTCCAATTTCTCTCTCCTTCTCTTTTCGCTCTCACTTTCTTTCAATTTTTAATTTCTCTTCTTCCTGTTTTTGTCTTTCTTCAGCTCTTCCATCAAAAACAAAGGCAGCAATACTTAGAATTTTAGCTAATGTCTCACCCTGCCAGCCTTGTGTATGTTTCTTAAAATATTTACTTATGTCTGGAGCTGATCTACAAAAACACTGATAGCTAAAGGCTCCTGGAAATTGTCACAGGTCATGCCTCTATATTTCAGTAAAGTTGCCTTCAATCATCCCCAGTAATCACTGGCATGTTCATCAGGTCTCTGCTTACTTTCTAAAACCTTTGTTCAATTAGTTACTCTCTCACCAGCTTGGTGAACTGCTTCTATTAATTGTTGAATGGCAGCTCGGTGAGCTCTTGTTCCTTCTGTGGTTGCGAGATTCCATTCCAGATCTTGTTCAGGTCATGGATTTAACCCCTGACCTCTCTGAGCAATTTCTCTATCCTTTTGAAAAAATCTTTTCTCTTTCCTCTGACTGAAATAATTCTCGCAGCAGAGTCCTCATATCATTCCAATTAGGGGAATAATCAGTGACAATTCCTGATAACAATTGAGCACACTTTTCAGTATCATCACGCAGCTGAGGCATTTTTGACTGCCAGGCTACTAAATCACCTTGCTTTCAAGGTTCATGCTTCATTATTGCAGTTACTGCAGGAACTTCAGTAGGTGCACCCGGTTCTGTTTTCAGGTTTGTGATGTAGTCCAAACGCATTGGGTACCTGCCAACACCCTTAGAGAAAAGCTCAGTTTCCTCAGCCTCAAGAGCTGAGGGAAGTAAACTTTTCTTCATTTTTAACAAGGGAGTTTTTCTCCTTTGTTGTGCCCAATTATACCAAATATACCAATAATCAATATCTTGACTTCTGGAGTCTTCCAAAATCATTCTAAAAAATTTTTGCTAATGGGTTTTAAGTGTTACCTTAGGAGGCCACTCATCCATTGGCCCTCCTCCTCTATTTCTCATCAGGAATGGCCATTCCTCTTGACACAATATTATCAATTTCCTTTTTTGCAGTGCCTGTGCCAAGGGTATCTTCTTCCAATTTTCTAAAGCCTCAGCAAGGGGCATCCCCCTTTCAACGCTGGGTACTGACACCATCTTTCTTAATATATTTTTGCAAGTTTAAACACAAGAGTTTCCCAGGATAATTTTGTCTGGAATTACCCGTGCGTAAGTCTCTTAGGTGAACTCACCTGATTATTTCTGCCCGCAGTTGAGCGTTGGTAATGGGTTTGTCCAGAGAAATATCCAGTTGCTTTCTTTCTCTCTTGTGTCCTAGGGTCCCACCTGGGTCACCAATTCTGTTACAGAATTTTCAAACGTGTGTTTCTCTAGGTTTGTTTTATTAAAAACTCAGAGTTGGGCCACCACCGCAGTGAATGGCAACCTTCCAAAAATTTCCCAGTCTTATATGCCTTTTTACCACCCATTGTCCCAGTCCAAAGACTTTGTGATTTTCCAGTTGATCTCGCTTCCCATGTCACTATCATTCGTCAATTTATCTCATCAATTCTCATGTCACGGTTCTTCTGAAGTTAGTGGTCGTAGGCAGAAGGTCTTGGGTCACCACGATCTCTTGTCTTCTTACGCACCAATGATTACCTTTGAATTTCTGAAAATCATTCAGGCTATTCTATTAATTTACCTTGTTCTAAAGTTAATCACTTACTCCCATGTCTTAGGTCCTAAGATGTATGATCTTTCTTCTATTGATTCAGCTTGACTGGGTTTCAAGCCAGCCATGGAAGGGGAGACACATAGGACAAATAAGCAGCTTATGCATATTGTTTTATAAGCACCTGCATTCTATTAATCGTATCTAAACCAATTTCTAATCATTAGTTATATGTCTAATATGAATAGTCTTAAAAACAATAAGGCTTAAGGCCTCGTTCCTTTTACACAAAGACCCTGCCCCTGGGTAGGAATAACCTCACGCACCAGTGCAGGCTGGGGGCAGACCAGCTGGAGAGCAGCTGGGCAGGAAAAGATGGAGGGTTCCTGGTGGACCCCAAGCTGACCGTGAGCCAGCAGAGTGCCCTCACAGCAAAGCAAGCCAAGAGTGTCCCGGGATGAATTAGGCAGACCATTGCCAGCAAGTGGAGGGAGGTGATCTTTCCTTGCTACTCAGCACTGGTGAGACATGTCTGGGTGCTGTGGCCAAGTCTGGGCTGACTAGTACCAAGAGAGACTTGGACTTCCTGGAATGACTCCAGTGAAGGCCAACGAAGGTGATGAAGAGCTTGGAGCATGTCACACAAGGGGAGGTTGACAGAGCTGGCACTGTTCAACCTGGAGAAAGCTTGGGGGGCAGGGAGGAGGGAGAATTTCATCCATGTGTCTAAATACCTGATGGGGTGGGTGGGGAATAGACAAGACAGAGCCAGACTCTTCTCAGTGGCATCCTGTGCCAGAGGCCATGGGCACAAACTTGAGCTATAGGAAAATCAGCTTAGATGTTTTAACTCTGAGGGTGGTAAAACACCGAACAGGTTGCCTGGAAGGTTGTGGAGTCTCTATCCTTTAAGAAACACTCAGACCCGACTGGACACCACCCTGCTTCAGCAGGGGTTTGCACTACAGGCTTCCGGAGTTGCCTACCAGTCTCAGTGGCTCTGTGGGGATGGGTGGCAGCCAGAAACTGCTGGGAGGAGCAGATGCTAGCTTTGCCTGGTTACTAGAGTAGTTTAGAGGGATGTTCCACCATTTTTGTTCAGGTTTCCTCAAGGTGTTTTCCTTTGGCATTTTTCCCCATTTTTTTTTTCTGTAGTGTCATACTGTCCGAATTCAAACCTTGCCAGTTAAAATTGATTAAGTATGTCAATGTAATATGTGTTCCGTTTCCTTGGGTTGTGGAGTGATGAAACAGCAACCTATCAGGTTGTGACCAAATTCCCTGTTACTTGCCCTGAAGCTTAAGGTGTCTCCAAGTTTGCAGCTGAGCTTCAGACTGGCTGAAAAACATTGCCATTGAAGAGCATAAATCCTGCTGAAACTGCTGTTAAATTCAAAGAAAAGCTGCTGCTCCCAGATAGCACTTCCTGTTTGTCATTATGTTTTGTATCACAGGTTTTGAACTGCACCTGCTGGCCTTGCAACGTTTTATTACAGATCCTACTGTAGTAAAGTTGGAAAGAGCACAGGGGGCACAGGGGCAGAGAGCCAGCACGACATCATTAACCTCTTCCACATCTGGGAATTGATTCATCCATAACCTAGAGCCATGGTGAAAGCAGGCAACTGAGAAAATCCAGTATGGATTTACCAAAGGCTATCATGCCAAACTTCATCACCTGCTACAAGCAACATCTGTCAGCAGAGGGCAAGCAAGTATTGTTTAGCTAGACTTCAGCAAAGCATTTGACACCATTTCCCACAGCCTTCTCCTGGACAAATTGTCAAGGTGCAGACTGGATGGGCGGTCTGCAAAATGGGTAGGAAATGGTCTCACAGCCTGCACTCAGAGGGTGGTGACCAATGGTTTTTACTCAGGCTGGCTGGCAGCCTGTCACAAGTGGGGTCCCCCAGGGACTGAAAACACCCTCATGAAGTTTGCTGATGACACTAAACTGGGTGCTGAGGTGGACACACCAGAGACCTGGGCAGGTTGGGTAATACAACTGGGTGTTAGTTGCACTGCTTCAGACTTATTAGCAGCCTATACAGTAGGACATCCTTGTTAAGGTCTCTTCCGGGACACATGGATCTTGATGCTTGGTGACCCTGACCACAGTAAATGCCTCTTACAAGGATCCAAAAGAGAAGGATAGACTGTGTTAAGAAATTAGTCATGTGTATTTTCCTTCTGCAGATTACTGTAAAATCCTCAGCACAGTGAATGCACTTTTGCTTGACAGTGCCTGTTGATATGACGTCTTTACAGTAAAGATTTGTAACGTGCATGTGCAAGTTGTTTTTTAGTAAGCAGGTTAAGGATGTCATATGAAGCATATTTGACTGCCAGATGATATAGATTTATCCACATTTTCTCCATATCAATTTGGCAGCTGAGAGACTAACATTAAATTCTAACTGGATTTGTGAAAGGTACACTTTCTATTTTAGTGAAGCTCAGGCTTAATAGGGCCTACATGGCTATCTTCACTAGTAAGAGAAAAGAACCTCTTGGCTGAAGTGAAACTGTAGGTCTGGAACATGGCCTCCATTAAAAAAAAAAGAAAGAAAGAAATACAGTGGTGCATCTAGTTCACCTTATGTATGTTCTGCAACTCTCATTTTCTGGAGTTGATTCCACATTCAGGGTATCAAAAAAACTGCTTCTAGTCATGGGGCCCTGACTTAAAGAGCCTTTCCATGCACACAGGAAGGAAAAAAAGAAAAGCTTCCTAACTTCTAAGGCTGCAGTAAAGCTTAATGTATTGCAGTTTTTATACTAGAAACAGAAGCAGCTATCTCAACAAAACCCGAGGTGGATCCCAATTACTATTTTAAGAACAACTAAGACAATCTATTTAGCCACAGACCATTCCAACATCAAACACTTAACACGTATTCTTAAGTCAGAGCAGAATTCCCATCACCCTTACCAGGTACTA
Source organism: Buteo buteo (assembly GCF_964188355.1). Classification (NCBI taxonomy): domain Eukaryota; kingdom Metazoa; phylum Chordata; class Aves; order Accipitriformes; family Accipitridae; genus Buteo; species Buteo buteo. The sequence goes on from NC_134204.1 coordinate 38,277,379, forward strand.
GGCCTGCACAAAGTACAGTCTGAATACATAAAGGCTACTGTAAAGTTTTTTACCCTTCAGTGAAATTTCTAAGTCAAACCTTTAAAGGCTGGCTTACTCATGCTCAGTATTTAGTACCAATTTCAAGAGCAGAATACTGAAATACTTACAGAATTATACAGTATCTCGAGCTGGATGGGATCCATAAGGATCAAGTCCAACTCCCTGCTCCTCACAGGACTACCTAACACTAAACCATATGACTCAGAGCCTCGTCCAGACGCTCCTTGAACTCTGACAGGCTTGGTGCCATGACCACTTCCCTGGAGAGCCTGTTCCAGTGGCTGACTCAATCTAACTAAATTCTGCCCAGAATCAGCTGAAGGGTTTACATTTTACCAATGTTACACTCAGTATCAAAAGCAAGTGCCATGATTTCTTAACTGGAAACACTATCTTGTGCTTAAGATTAAAAAACCCACAAACAACAAACCAACCACTGAACAGCACCAAGTGAGTTCTACCCACAGCTCCTAAAGATTAGCTTAAGTTTAGTTCCTGTGGACACTGCTGCACTGTCACACAGGACTTTGCCATTACAGGTAAATCCTGTCTACAGAAAAAACAACATGCATGCTCAGGGTTATTATAAAGTAGAACTTCTCACTAAAGACAGGAATATATATTTCAAGTTCTCAGAAGAGAACTGAATCAAGACCAAGGTTTGTAGTTCTACTTTAACTGCATCACGCAGACCAGTCTAGACTACTATTTCTTTTAAGAGATGGCCAGTAACAATACACACTGGGAAGTCCCACACTGAAAGTTAACCACAAAAAGGGTTTATTTTTAGCTTCATGTGCATCTCTACTTCTGACTGGACTCAGACTTGGATGTAGAAGCCCTCAATGAAGAAAGCCTGCGTCTCTTGGCAATCTGCTCCTGGCGTTTCTCCTTGGCTTCCTGAAAAGCCAAACAGCATGAAGTGAGTAATGAGACGTTACACATAATCAAGCACTTCAAAACATCTACAAAGGAACAATCTAGGGAAAATGCAACTTGAGGGAATCTACCAGAAAGAATGGATTCCTTAAATGAATAAAGGAAAATACAGTTTCACTTCTTCACTGATCAGAAGAATTTTACAAGTATCCAAACCTGTTCAGACCCATGTCTTTAAACGATATGGACTACCGTCCAAAATTACAGTAAAAATGCTAATGCAGAGTTCACAACATACTAGAGGTCCTCCTACTCTCAGTTTCCATCTGGAAGTCATGAAACACTCAAATACTGTGCCAAATATTCCAACAGTATTGCTTTGGCAGTCACTGCTGCTTTAGGTGCAAGAGCGAACTCATCCGAACATACAACTTCTTGCCAAGTTATCTTCCAATCCAGATCCTATTTCTCCACACAATCATTCAAATGCTTGGGCATCTGAGTTACAACTTGAATTTTGCAGTAGTAATTTTAGTTCAAATGAATCTTCACAGGCCATAACTGTTCATTGTTTTCTTCAAAATCAGCTCTCAGTTAAATTAACTGGTCTGGTTAATTTCTACTATTCTAGGACTGGCAAAAATGGATAGAAATGCTCACAAAAACATCTGACCAGCAATGTTTATACTCACATTCACATATTCCTATTCAAAATGAGCTAGGTACAGAGCACCTCTAAGCGTACAGTCAAGTTTATCAAATCCCTTGATTCTGGGGTATGAGGTATTCCATACAGCTGAGTTATAAGGGCAAAACACACCTTCATTCTCTTGGCCAAGAGCTTTGCATATTCTGCTGCTTCCTCCTTATTCTTTTGAGTGCGCTGCTTCTTCAGAGCAATACGTCTGCGCTTATGTTGCAGAACTCGAGGAGTCACTAGTCGCTGGATCTTAGGGGCCTTGGTTCGGGGTTTCTTGCCTAAAAAAGCATTACGAATCAGCAGAAGTGGCAGATTATTTTCCAAAGAGGCCTCAGGCCTCATCTAGCAAACTTAAGAGTAAGTTCCATTTACTGTTATGGTAACATTTAGTGTATACTTATTATAGCAACTTACAGAGTTCAACCTCTTGACAGATTTTGCAGGAAAAATGATCAATTACTGTCAGATGCAGCATTAACAAGATATAGTCTTAATGCTCATGATTTATTATCAGCAATGAAGTGTAAGTAATGCATCTCTTTGTGCATGTTTATGAAAATTCATAGCTTCTCAGCAGGTCTGTCTTAAGTAATTCCCCTTAGACTTAAAATGTTTAAAGAATACGGAAACTCATCATGGAGCTTTCAGAACAAGCCATCAAGTTTTCAGTGTTAAAAAGCTCTCTACAATTCTACATAGACTTGACATGCGTATCTAAAAAAAAACCACCCAGATCTACACAGCCCATAATGAACAAACAAAACACAACACCACACACATCTGTAAAATTTGACTACTCAATCCTGCCTGACTTCAGGAATCACAACCAACAGCCTGATGTCCACCAGGATCACATTCTTTAACGGACAGAATAGTTCCTATGATGCAGAAAATAGCAGTCTTTTTACCCAACAAACTTTCACAGTGCCTAAGCTTTATCATGTCCTTTCTGCTAAAAATCCTCACCCCTTCTGTTCCCTGATCAAACACAATAGAACCCCAAATTAAAACTTTACACTGCAAAAGACAGGTGGTAAGCAAAACAGTGCCCTTCCAAGAAAAGCTCATTTCAGAGACTGCTATAAGCAACAGGGAAAAAAAATCTTAATACATTCTCTACTGCTTTTTTCCTCCACCTCATAAAAATGTCTCAAAAACATTCCACCTCTTATTTAACCTTCTCTTACTAACAATTATTTTTGGATTATTCTTAGAACCACTATTAAGTATTATTCCTGATTCTAGCAAACATTTAAAAACAAATTATGCCAAAGTAGATGGAAAGGGAAGAGAGGGGTGAAAGGGAAGAGAGGGGTAAAAGAAATGGGGCAACCAAGAAACTCAACTTCTTACCCGTAAGTTACAGCTGACAAAGCTTAAATGCCGTGACAGTCAACTCCTGGATCTAATACTATAGTAAGCTTCATTCACTGCACTAGGCTGGACACCTCCTTGCTGATAACAAAATGAAACCAAAGAATTTAAAAACTTGAGTTCTTACCCTCTTTGTTCAGAGGCTTCCTCACAACATACTGGCGAACATCATCCTCCTTAGACAGGTTGAACAGTTTGCGGATTCTGCTAGCCCTCTTGGGACCAAGACGACGAGGCACGGTTGTGTCTGTCAGCCCAGGAATATCCTTTTCACCTTGAAGAATGTTAAGTTTAAACATGCCAATTAATCCTGCACCTACTGAACACCCGCTTTGTTAGTGAATTTCAATTTTAAGTTTAAAATGCATAAAAACTCTGGGATAATACTAGGTAATACTTGGGGTTCACCTGCCAATAGCATCACACCCCCAGCTACACTTTGCTGATTTAATGTGATCGGATTGTTGGCAGCAATAAAAGTTTCAGTGACCAGTTTTAAAATTATGAGAACAATAAAGCTCAGTGGGAATTTCAAGACACATTCATACTCTGAAGTTCAGACTGCATATGCATTCCACAGAAATTCTCAGCCACCAGCAAGCAGGGTCCTTCCAGGCGCTTACTTCTACATATTTTTTTGCTTCATTCGGTCTTACCCTTTTTCACTATGACCAAGTTCAGAACACTCAAGTTGGCATCAACGATGCAACCACGAACAGATTTGCGTTTTCTCTCTCCAGTTCTTCTGGGGCGGTAGCAGGAGTGGCCCTTGCTGAGCAGAAGGCGGACACGTCCATGAGTCAGGACACCTTGCTTCATGGGGAAGCCTTGTTTGTCATTGCCACCACTGATGCGGACAACATAGCCCTACGAAAACACAGAAATACACTTCTTAGTTGCTCATGCATCTCTTACTTCAAGGCAAAGTGGTGGATATCACAACATACTGTTCAAAACAACAAGGCACTGTGCTCATGATTCAGGAAAAGTCACTGTTAATGCCGATCCAGACATTATTTAAGCAAAACCACTCCAATGGTTTAGGAATTTTACTTAGCAGATGTGCAAAATACCTTTGCGTAGCAGAATTCATGTTTATTCTTCTGATCTTCAAATATATATTCAAAAATTAAATTCCTATCCATTAAAAGTTTTAAGCTACACCAGACCGAATTTTGTCCACTATTGTCTGGTTTTTCTTTCATCCTAAACCTACCCAAAGCCCGTTTTCATCACGGACTGGAAATCTGCGTACAACACAAGAGTGTCTGGAGTAGAGACACATGGGTAAAAAGGAAAAGTAAGGCTTTTATTGCTTTCCCAGTGGAGGTGGCAGCAGAAAGATCAACTTAACCCAAATTCAGCTGGACCATCCATATCAACACTCAACTATTCCAAGCCCATCCAACAGGCCCAACATGCTTTTTCCCATGCACCAGCAGCAGTTTAAAACACAATGAAAGCAATTTTGAACTCGTTCGGTAAAGAGATCAGCAGTTTTAGGGTACAGATTTAGTTTGTCCTGAATACCAAAACAGCAGTCAAATAAAGAATAAAAAAGCTACTGCAGAGAGTGGCAAGAAACTCTAAACACGAAGCTTAAAAACAAAATGCACTTAGACAAATCCAAGTAGCAGAACAGGCTAGCCGTATCACCAAATTCAGTATATATAGCAAGAGAAACTTTCAACATACCTGCCACATGTAGACCACACAAGCACTCTAGCGTGACAACTACATACTGAAGAAATTTTGTAGTTTAAGCTCCTTGAATACAGCTCTGACACATACTTCTTACCTTCCACTCCTCACCAAGAGAATCAGCTGCAACCTCCGTGGCCATCCGTTTCTCATAGAAAGTTCTGAGCTTGCGCTCGTCATCCACTTCAATGAGTTTCTGGCAGCCAGTGGCCGGGAAAGAGATGTTCAGCTAATAGGAAAAAAAAAAAAAAAAGATTAGATTTGGTTAAAACTTCTCGTGAGACATTTTAAAGGAAAATCAGCATTTATCTGATGGCTTCATTTTTGCATTTCAAAGCTGGAATTCCCCATATGCTTACATGAATGCTTACTAGCCCTAACCTGTTACTACCATAGCCGAGAGAGCCAAGCAGGTCTGTCCTTGGCCACGCTGGGCCGCGTTACCCGTTCAGTTACACCCAAAACTGTCTTTACCACAGCCGGAGCTCGATCATCTTCAAACAGACTAGAAACAATGACGTCAAGGCGAGAGCAGCAGAATCCCGTTCCCTCTCCTTCCGCAAGCCCTTAGCCCTTCGCGACACACGGTGCGGTAGAAAATCGCGTTAGCAGGCCAAGCCCGTGCGACAAGGGCCGTCGGCGACGACTCGTGCTCCCCGCGTGCCGGCGCCATGCCCAGAGCGTCGGCGACGCCGCCCGGCACTTCCCCCGCCGGCGCCGGCACCGGCACCGGGCCCGGGCCCGGCCCTCGCGCGCACGGGGCCTCACAGACAGCCCCCCCCCCACCCCCCCCATACCGGGGGCGCAGGCCTCATGCCGGCAGGCGGCCTCCTCAGCGGAAGCACGGCCGCTGCCGTAACCCGCTGTTCCACGGCCAGGTGGGCAGGGGAGGGCCCGGCTGAGAAGCCGCGTCCCGCGCGGCCGCCATGTCGCGCCGACCAACAATCCGCTCCCATCCGCCCCTCAGGGCCGCTCCAGCCCCGCCGCCCAGCGACCATTGCTCCCCGCCAGCGGCCCCGCACGCGGTGCCGGGCCCATTGGCGGCATGGGAACCCCAACCCCGCCGGGCGCCACCCCACCTTCATCCTCGCCGAGCCGCGCCGCTGCAGGAAAGAGACCCACTTCCGCTGGCGGCCCGCACATACACCGCCCCAAGTCTCGCGAGAGCGGCGCCGCCCGTGACTGGCCTACCCAATGACGAGCGGCGCTTCGCCAGCCGGGGGGCGTGGCGGGGGCTCTCTCGGCGAGGGGGGTTCGCCGTGTGGCGGGTGGCTCGCGGCGGGCTACTCCTCCACCCCTCCCCGCCCCCGCCCGGGCCGCGGCAAGAGCCGTCGCCCGCCGCTCGCTGCCGTGGCAGGCGGCCGCCGGCAGCGCCGGGCGCCTTCCGCGCCCGTGCGGGCCAGTCCGGCCGGGCGCCAGCGCTGAGGGGCTGGCGGGGGGGCGGTGGGCGGCCAGTTTCCCTGACGACGGGGAAAGCGCTCCTCGAGTTCCGGAGCAACGGCGGAGCCGTAGCGACGGGGCTGAGGTAGCCAGCCTAGAGCTGAGAACATCCACAGGGTGCAGCAGGACGCGTCATCGGTACGTGCTGTACGCCCGCTGGCGGCGAGGGGGAGAGCCGGTGTTCCTCCAGCTGGGCCAGCTCCCACGCCCGCGGGACGTGCTGCCTGTGACGGCGGCGCGGGGCGGGAGCCGTGCCAGCTGTCCGTGCCGGGCGCCGGCCCGGCCGGAGAAGGCCGCGGCGGAACGGCGGGCGCCCGCTGGCAGGCGAGAGAGTCCCCGGCACTTGGGCGGACTGAGAGCGCGGTCCGTATCGGCCTCTTGCGCTGCACAGGGAGGGCGTGAGGCGCGCCGCCGGCCGGCTGCCGCCGTCGCCGGTGCAGCTCTTCAGCGCCTGCAAAAAAAAAAACAAAGCACCGGCGCAGTGGCGGTGATGGCGGCGCTCCCCCGCCCGTGTCGCCCGCCACGCGGGACAACGCGGGAAGCTGCCGCTTGTGTCCATCAGGCTGTCTGAGCCCGTATTTCCAAGGCGTGCGAGGGAGGGAGCGCCCGGTTTAGGAAAGCTGGCTCCTCAGAGCTGCCGGGAGAAGAGGCAAGAAGCGCCTCAGCCCGCCCGGCTGGCGGGGCTCCCCCCCGGGCTGACGCCCCGGCCCCCGCGGAAAGCCTGTGGCGGCCATTTGCCGCCGCGGCCGCTCCTCAGGCAGGCCCGAGGCGCGGCGGGAGGCGGGCGGGAAGGGGAGGGGGAGGGAGGCTGGGGCGGGCACCCCGCGGCGTTGCCGCCGCCGGGCCGGCGCCATGGGTGCGCAGCTGTGGTGGGACCAGCTGCGGGCCGGCAGCTCGGAGGTGGACTGGTGCGAGGACAACTACACCATCGTGCCCGCCATCGCCGAGTTCTACAACACGGTGCGTGGAGGCGGCGGCCGGCTCGGCGCCGGGGGTCGGAGACAAGGCGCCGGGGTGGGGGGTGCCGGCGCCGGCCGTGCTCGGCGGCAGCCCCGGTTGCGGAGCGGCGGGTGGGCGAGCGTGGCGTGGCGGGCCGGCGGGCGGGTGGTCCCACTGGAGCCCTGGGGGCTCCTGCTGCCTACAGAGTCCGTCTCCTACTGGGGCTGGAGAATGCCCTTTTGTCGCTGCCTACTTCTTCCTTCTCCAGTCCCTGGTACACCTAAAATTAAAGAAAAATGAGCGGTTTGGTGGTGTAGGTATAACATCGGGAGGTCTGGAGAGGGCCCATGACAAGGTGTTGGGTAAATAGTGTGCAGCAGGCCGCCTCCTCGTCTGCGTCAAGCCTTGCGGCAGCTGAGTACAGAACTTTGCGTGGTGCATTGCCTGCGACCAGGTACCCCTTTGCACAGGTGTCAGGCGCTTGACGGCGTGCAAGGCAGTGATGGATCAAGCAAAAAAACACCTTAGTGTTTGGAGGCAAAATGGGGCTTCATGCAGGTAGGTTTGGCTCCAAGAAGGCAAAGCTTTCAAGAACAATTTGACTTGAGTTGCAGGATGAAGTCAGCAGTGTACTTTTTGGAGAAGAAGAGATGTCTGTCTGAGAAAGTAGCTCCAGAAAGGAAGGAGAGGGAAGAGGACTAATGTAATTATTGCTTCCTTCCACTAAGCCGTGGTTCACCCTTGAATTCTCTCACACCATCCCAATACCTCTCAGCTGCTGGAGAGAACTTGGGAAAATACAGCCCCAGCAACGGAGCCAGACTGCCCTATACTACACATCTTGGAAGGGGAGCAATGCTGCTGACATCCTGTTGATGTAAAGAATTGCAATGACAAATAGGTCCACGAGAGTGAGATAATGCATTGGACTTTCTGGTAGTTTGCCTTTCCACGAAGGACACATGTCCAGGAGTGAACCCTACAAATGCCCTATGTATTTTCTGTTCTGCAGGAGGTGGTGTGTGCACGAATAAGGAGCTGGTGCTTCTGCCTTCCCTCTTTTTTTACTTTAAAGTGGTCTCTTAGGTTTTTTCTCCCAATTTCCATCTTTATCTGAGCTGTCTTTCCCTTTCAAGCTGTTTCTTTGACTGCTAACATCCAGTGGAAGAAAGAAGTAGGTGTCTGGCTTCACTCAGTGCAGTGTGTATCATGTGGGGGTGCTGCACATAGAGAGCTAGTAATTCCACAGTGCACGGTGTACATTGCTAACCGATTGTTTTTTCTTGTAATTTGCTGCCAAATTTGTCTGGGTGATGGATAGCCTGTGCCATTGGGGGAACTCTGAGGGTGTTTGGGGGAAACTGTCTGCTTTTCTTTGTGTGTGATGTCACTGTGCAAGAACCAAAAACAAAGGGAGGAAAAGGTTGGGGTGAATAAGTTTCTTGAAGACAGCAAGTGTGTTTTGGAGCCAGCTATGTGGGGGGATGGGTATCCTTCTGACTGTACTGAGCTGATTAGCAGTGTTGCAGAAGTTTGCAAAATGTTAGGAGCTGCAGGTATGTCCACAGGAATAACTCAGGGTCCAGACAGGTTAACAGATGCAGCAAAAAGTTTGCCCCAAAGCCCACTGTATTGCGGCAGCTGTGTACAAATCGGCGAACTGTACACTGAAAGGGGAAAAAAAAGAGGCTGCATTGAGGGTAGTCGTGTTTAGTCTCTCTTCTTTCTAGCAGCTGGCATAGTGTTATGTTTTGGATTCAGTCTGAGAATAACTTTGATAACACACTGATGTTTTCAGTTGTTGCTAAGTAGCGTTTATACCAAGTCAAGGATTTTTCAGCTTCTCACACCCAGCCAGCAAGAAGGCAAGAGGGGACACAGCCAGGACAGCTGAGCCTAACTAGCCAAAGGGATATTCTGTACCATGCGACGTCATGCCTAGTATATAAACTTGGGGAGTTGACCTGGGGGGCAGATCACTGCTTGGGAGCTAACTGGGCATTGGTCAGGAGGTGGTGAGCAATTGCATTGTGCATCACTTGTTTTGTACATTCCAAATCTTTTGTTATTCTTATTGTTACTACTATCATCATTATTTTCTTCCTTTCTGCCTTAATAAACTGTTCTTATCTCAACCCACTAGTTTTACTTCTTTTCCCAATTCCCTCCCCCATCCCACTGGGTCGTTGGGTTGGTGCGTCTACATGGTGTTTAGTTGCTGGCTGGGGTTAAACCATGACAGTTGCTTAAAGTTTTTATGCTGTTACTAGTTTAATAATGTTAAACAAAGCAAGTTGATGCTTTGCAAAAAAAGCTCAACTTTGGCAGAAACTGAGGGCCATAATTTGTTGAGTTGAGGCTTCACTGGATGACACAACATCTTTATAGGTGTCTTAGGCAGCCCAAGAATATTTAAGTTTTGTTTATTTGCTGTGCTTGTGATACTGTTGTTTTTTTTTTCTCTAGATAAGCAACGTCTTGTTTTTTGTTTTACCGCCTATATGTATGTACTTGTTCCGTCAATACGCAACCTGCTTCAACAGTGGAATATATTTAATATGGACTCTGCTAGTTGTGGTTGGTAAGTTGGTTAGTCTCTGTTTGCCTGCTCATGCATGAACTGAGAGAGGAAATCAGTTTTTCGTGCTTGCACTTGATTGTTTTGCAAAACAAAGCAATCCTGACGTCTAAGGAGGAGTTTGCTTGTAGTTGCTTGAAGCTGAAGCAGCCATAGTTTCTGAAAGGAAGATACCTCTTGCAGTCTGAGCTTGGTGGGAGCTTTGGCCCTAGTTCTGTTCCTTAGTTCTGTTCCCTTCCTGTCCTTCCTTTGCATAACTTCTTTGTTTATATCTGGGCTTACTCTACAGCAGTGCTGACCCTCCTTCCTCTGTTCTTGCTTAAATGAGAGCTGAAAGTGCCCAGCACAACTGAAGAGGATAGCAGGTTTTGCATTGTAGTGAGAAGGCCCAAAGGCTTAGCTATTTTGTAGATATGAGGTTCTTAAGCTTTTTTATTCCTGGAGGCACTGGGAACTTTTAAAGGGATAATCAGAGCCCTGTGGGGCAGGGTGACACTTTCTACTTGTAAACCTGTATCACGGACTAGTCATCAGATGCTGCATTTTATCTTTGCCTTACCCATTGTTGTGCTATTGAGAAAATTCAAAAGCAGCGTTTGGCTTTTATTTCTTAATTGGTTTTGCATTTAACTTTACCACCTGATATTTTTTCACATGCATCTACTTTTCTAGTAGGAGCTGGCATCTTTAGCTACTGCTTTTGTAATGTGTTTGCTTTGTAATTAATGAGGTGCTGATGATTTGGATTGCCTTCTTAGGAAAGTTGGTGTTTGTTTTCCAGTTTTCTTTTTTTCTAACCTTTTCTAGACCAAATGGTATCCACCATTTGCTATGAAGTTCTGAACATGAGCGATGTGTTCTGGACTGTGCAGTACTGCAGCTATTCATATTGCCTTCTGATTGACTCTTCCAGGAATTGGATCTGTTTACTTTCACGCCACCCTCAGTTTCCTGGGCCAGATGCTGGATGAGCTGGCTATTCTCTGGGTTCTGATGTGTGCTCTGGCCATGTGGTTCCCTAGGAGATACCTGCCCAGAGTTTTTCGGAATGACAGGTAATAATATAGTCATATACATACGCTTTCCTGTTTCTTGAAACTTTTTATGCTAACACCTAAACCTGCACGTAATGGCACTGAGTTATGATCCAACGTTACCACTGTTGCCGCTGTCTTTTCTCACTCCATTCTCTTCCTGTTGCTTTTATCTCAGCTCATTTTGTTCAGAATTTCTGAGTCTGCAGTTGCTGATGGTGGGGTTTATGCTCTGTAACGTAGATCTTGGGTTGAGGTGACTTGCCTCTGGAAGTACCTGTTCTTGTTGATTGTAGGGAGACATTTACATGAGTAGTTTATATAAGTTGTGGCTAAAGTGAGAGAAACCCTCTTTCCTTCCTTTGTATATCCTAAAGTGTACATACAAGTGGACCTATGGAAGTCAGCTGAATTTTCATCTGAATATTTAAGGCAGTGGTTAAGGATGGTGTTTAAGTATTCAAAGGCTAAGTGTTTGTTCAGAAGCCTATTGTTGTTGTAAAAGGATTTTTTTTCTTTTTCTTGCAGGATTAAAAAAAAAAAGAGCATTGTAGCCAGTTTGAAGAATCTTGTTGTGGTTTGTCCCCCACTAAAGAAATTGTGCTATAATCTTTGTACATACTGCTCTTTTATGCAGTAAAGAAGTTGAGGTAATGGAGAGGTTTGAATTGCAGCACCAATGTTCTTCTCAGAAAATTACTAAGGCTGCTGCCTCTTGCCTTCTTAAACTGTTACTGTCTGGGGTTTTTTTGTGTTTTTTTTTTCCTTGACATGTGCCTGATCAGAAGTTGGGAATGGAGTGGAGAGAAGCTTGGTGCCTCGATTGACCGTTCCTCAAAATAGCTTGCACTGAGAAAAGTGTATCTTGAATTACTGTGTACAGTCTATGCAGTCTAATGGCTTTGTCATGTTGGTGTGAATTTAGTACTTCTACAAACTGCAACCCAGTGCTATTACAGCACGCTATCAGCTTAACAAGCAAACAAGTTTTACTGGGATGTTTTGGTCAATGGCATGACTTTTAGACATTTAGTTCAAGTGAAGAATAGTTCAGAGTCTGAAGAATTTCTGTGACTGCATGTAAATTATTCCTTAGAAGCCTAAGGGGATTGTTTTATGTCATCTATCACTACCTTCTAATAGGGTGCTGGATAGGTTCATAGTATGGGCCAAGAGGTTAAACTATCCTTTTTAAAAGGAATAGTAACACTTTCTGGGTGAAATCCTGTTTCTATTGAATTTAGTGTTAAAACTGTAAATAATAAATCTCCCCAGTTATAACTGATTCATAAAAATACTGAGATGAGGTGAAGGATGGCCCCTATCCTAAATTGCTCAGAAAACGTCTTCCTGAGAATTTGTCAAGGCAGTTACTTGTTAAGGTCATGATTGCTTTCTTAAGTGTACAGAGAGACATACTGGGCAACAAACCCTAACCCAGAACAGATTTGGTTTATATTTTGGGGTTTTTTGCTTTGCCTAGATAATCCTCTAACTTTATATCTATCCTGTGCTCACTGCTGTGGTCTTCACTTTCTTTATCCTCATCAGAGTCTGGATTTTCAGTGCTGCAAATGTTATTATCTACCATGACCACTTTGTGGTGTCTTTAGTCATTAAGGCATTCACATCAGGTCAAAACTTCCTACTTCAGTAACTTGTTGCCTTTCAGCAGAAAGAGAAACGTTAAAGCAAAAGGCGGATGGAATGAGCTAGGTAATGGTGATGACACTTGTGGCCAGGGAATGGTGCTGCACAAGTATACTGAGACCCTACTTCAGACATAGAATTAAGGACAGAAGAGCCATCCTTGGACAGCAATTAACCTTATAAAGCTGTGGGCCAGTAGTTGAAGGACAACATGACAATTTTCTGTCTGCCATAGTGCTGCCACAGACTGGAAAAATGGGTTGTTTGAAGTCCAAACTTGAAATTTAAACAACAGTTAACATATATTTAATTTAAAAGTTGTCAGGCTGCCTATATAGGCCCAAATTGTAATTTTATTTATGCTAAGAATATACCAAACAGTGATCTTCAAAAAGCATGGGAATCCCTCACCTACTGTTGAATTTGGTTAAAATAAATGTTCTTACTTACCTTGTAGTTTTCAGTATCTTTAAGGCTTAAAAGAGAGAAAGGAATATAAACCAGACTGTAACATAGCTCTAGAATTTGGGGCATTGACAGTAACAAAATATCCTAAAAATCCATGTTAAAAGCATGAAGAATGGTGATACAACACTGCTTTGAGGAAGTAGAGTGCTGTCTGCAGAGATGGACTTGTTCCTGACTTCCTGTGGGAGGAGGAAGATCCGAGTATGGCCTTTGGATTTTGAAACCAGTGATGAGTATGTGTGTGCATGCAGATGTATACATGCACATGGCTGCTTCAGGAGACCACAGTCCAGCAAAGATTTGTGTACAGGATTAACTCTGCATGCACGTGCAAATCTGTGCAAGATCCACATCCATTTTATGTACATTGTCATTGCACCTCTTGAATAATCACCTAGAGAAACCTAAATTTTGTTACAATATTAAAAATAAGATTTCTGGTTTTAGTAATTAAAAGTTTGCAATTAAAAGCAGTTTTTCTTCCCCCCAAAACCCTATTCAGGAGCCGATTTAAAGCTGCCGTAGGTGTCCTGTCTGGAGTTACTACCTGCCTCGCCTTCATTAAGCCTGCCATCAACAACATCTCGCTAATGACTCTGGGCGTTCCCTGCACAGCTTTGCTCATTGCTGAGTTGAAGAGGTGAGTACATTTCTCCTGAATGCAGCATTGCCTTCTGAGATCCTTCGGCCACCGTGTGATGATACACTAGATCTGGCTTCAGTGCTTGTGGCAGCAGAAATGCTTCTCTCACATGCAAGTGCAGATCTAGTATAAACTTGCTCTGCCAGTTCAGACATTTTTGGCACGCTTTTTTTTCTTCTCCTAGGCCATTATACTAGGTCAGATATTATCTGTCCCCTTGTGATGTATCTCTTGCTGCAGTGTGATCTAACTCAAATTTATTTGTTTATTGTGCGATCAGGGCAAGGGTTTCACTCTACTGGCAGCGTTTCTGCTGTATAGTCTGCGTAAGGGTGAGGTGATCTCATGATCACAGTCTGGGTACTATAGGGAATGTAGGGCAAGGCCCAAGCATGTGTGGAAGATGTTCCAGCTCTCAAAGTTGTACTATGAGTCTTATACCACTTTGTCTTCTGACATGGATAATATGATGGAGTCAGACTGACAAAGATAAGGTTAATCACTAGGTTGTAGAGGTTGTAGAGGATACCTATCAGGGTCTTAGAAACTATAAAAGCAGAATGTAAATAGAAGAACCTGAGACTGATCTTGACATTTTAAAGAGTCCTACCATGACAGCGATCCCAGCAGCTGTCTGGAGGCTTTGTTTTTTGCATCTCTTCACGCACTGCAAAAAGGACCAGATGAATACCAGCATACGAACTTGTCCTTTCTCCTTCTTCTCTAGTGTCTGAGAAGGATTTTACAACTTATGTTGGCTCTCACATATTGCATATGTAAATGTCTATGAAAAGAAACTAGAATAGGACCAGTTGTCTGCGTTCTGACTGCTCCTGTTAGAACAGAGATTCTCCTGTTGCTATGTTACCCTATTCTGCCACTGCTTCTCCATACAGTGGAAGCCTCTGCTAGCATGTTTTGTAAAGGTGTTCATGAGTCTTTCCTCATTAGACATCATGCTAAGCAGCATTTGTTTCTGTGGTCAAAGAAACTCAAGAAATACCACATTAGTTAGTTGTAGATGAGAAGGTCAGTAGTTGAAGAATGTTGGTGGAGGTGTCTCATTTTGATGAAAACACCAAGGAGCTACTGACAGGGCAAATGGAGAACTGGTTGTGGCACTGAATAATTTATGTGAACTCTCTACATATCAGTTTTCCAGGCTTGAGCTCCTGAGAAGCTTAAAAGGATGAACAGATAGTGTCTCCTAAGTTTGAATATTATTGCATCAAATCTGGGAATTGGTATGCCTATAGATACTTGCTTTTTAAAACTCCTTCTGAAAGGTCATATCTTACTAGAATGTGTGGAGTTTGCCTTCTGTTTTCTGAGAATTACTGACAGAGATAAACCTTCTTCTGAATTGGTGATTAAAAAGGGACCTAAAGTGACATACGGCCCTCTTAATTGTGCATTGGGATGATGTAATACCTATGATATTTTTTGATGGCTTCCTAAGTGTAAAAGGCAAACAATTAAAGATTTCATTTTAAGCTATGCTGATCCCTAGGGGAGTTAAATTAGGTATATTCTTGTAAACCCAGAGGAGAGGAGTCATCCCTTTTTGCAGGAGAAAAACATAATCTAAGCATTATTTAAAATGTCTGTGATTCTCCCATTCTTTACTGCCACAGTAGGGGGCTACACGTCCAAGTCCTGGCAGTCTGCAGCAGGAATTTTTCTGTGAAACAGGTATTTGGGGACGGAAGGAAGGAGAAAAGCCTCCCAAGTAGTTTCTTCTGTTCCATGCTGAGGCTTGTGATGTGTTAGACCAAACTCCCTGTTGTTATTCCTGTTCTAGGCTGGTGTAAATCTTGTACAGAATTCTGGTGAATCAGAACCACTCTGTTCTCAAAAGAGAATTTTCTGCCTCGTTTGTGCTTGATTGAGGAGTTATTATTGTCTGCATTTAAGTGTTCTTAATTTAAGAATTTAATTTTAAATTATTTAAGAAATTTAGTTTTAAATTAATTTAAGTGTTCAATTTATTATGTTCTTAAATGTCCTACCGCTGGTAGGGTAGACTATGCCAGAAAGTATTGTGGGTGGGAGGTGATCAAAAGAGCAAAAGGTAGTAAGGTGCATACTTCTTTTTGAAAGACAAAGAAATTGTAAAACTTTATTCTCATTTCTGTGGAAATGTGTTTCATTAAAAACAAAAAGAAAAAGAAAAAAGAAGAAGCTCTGCCAGGGGATGGTATTGGGGAGAAAGTGGATGTGGATGTTTTGGTTTGCTGGTCCAAGCCAAATAACCATTGAGATTATAACGTAATCAAATTAGTATGATTCAGTGAGTCATCATCAGGCATGTAACTATCTCCATGTGCAGATAGATGCTAGAATATTGTTGCTCAGCTGACATCTGAGCCCTAAGCAGTGAAGGTTTACCCTAGCTTCAGGTCTGTCCATTCGTATTTGATTCTCTTAACTAGAAATCTGGCTGTGGGGGGAGTCCTGCTTCATTGCCGCAGGTTGCTCACAGTTCCCTTATTCCCGTGACTAAAAGGTTAAGCTAGTTCAAAGTTTGAAGTATTCCTTAGAGTATGAAGGGAGATACCTGTGCCTAAATGAATCAGGCAGGTAACTGAAACCAGCAGCTTGCACAGGTTTGAGGAAAAGCTAGTACGTTTTGTTGGGGGATGCCATGACGTTGGAAGATAAAGCTGCTGAAGTGTGTACCAGCCCAGTCCCTTGGATAGCAAATGGCTGGGGAACACAAGTGTTTGCAGAAATTTTGGTATTTAAACAACTGCTGTTTGTGTTAAACTGAGAACACCGTGCATTGTATAGGCAAAAGGTGCAGGTGGAAACGCAGGCTTGGTGGGGTCCAATTTCTTTCAGACTAGATTAGGGTAGGAGCATGTCACAGATCTGTGCACAGCAGCATGAATGGCTTTTGTAGAGATCCTCAGCTGACAGGTCTGTTTCAGCGGTAGTTTGAATGATCAGTGTCCATGTCTGTTGAGAAATAAAAGAAGTGCGTTGGGTCCATGTCTCTTGCCAGTGTTCAGGTGGTATCTGCATTACATCTCCTCATTGTGGTAAAAGCAGTGGTGGGTAGGAAGCTTTGCAGTCCCCTGTCTCCTCTGCAAGCCCATCCTCAGCCCATCCAAAGCACAGTCACTGCAGGAACTGAAGACTCTATGATGGGTGATCACAGAAAACCTGTGTGTGTTGCACAGATCAGCAGGCTGTGCTCTCCTCATTGTGCTTGACTCTTTCTGCCTTGGAGTAGTCTTTTGCAGTACACCCTGCATCATATAGTCTTAAATTTATAAAAATAAATTGTAGTACGTGATGGTGGTACCTAGCAAACCTGTCATTACAATCTGTACCATTTCTGTGCCTGATCTTGCATTGACACAGTTTCTTCAAGTAAGCTTTCAGTTTTCCTTTGCAGCCTTGAAGTCTTTGAACATGCAGATTGTTTGTCCTCTCCTCTTGGTATTGAAACTAGTCAGATGTTGACATGCATGGTTACTGACTGAAGGAGCTGGATGTTTGAGGCCAAGCCTCTTATCTTAAATGGGCTGCGGTTGCGTGTGTTTGTTTATGCCCTCTGGACAAGTCCAGGAAAGCCCTGTGTTCTCAACACACACCCCCTTTCTTCTGTCAGAATGCACAAGTACCCACTGGAGCAGTCTAGTTTTATCTGTCAAATGTATGAAATTGATTCATGCATGTGTCCACTTAGGTACAGGGTTTAGCATCCGGCTCTTACAAACAGTTGTGTGTCTCACTGAAGACTGTAAATCTGCCTGGGCATTAATGGGAGAGAATTAAGCCTGGTATGCTTAACACAGCGGTGGTTTTTGACCAATGACTGTTTTCCCTCTTCTTTTATGAAGGGGTCCATGCTGTCTAGCCATTTGGTAGAAGCATGAGTCCTCGAAAATGAGGAGGATTTATCAGTAAAGTTTTACTGATAAAACTGTGCCAAATCTTGGATGTTTTTCTTGCTGGGGTGTCTCATGAAAGAGTGTAAGAAAGAATTTGTGTAGCTGCACTCTAGAACTTGATAGGCAGCTCAAAAAATCTCCTTACCTTTTCTTTTCTTCATGTTCCTTGTAGCCTTTTTAAACGTCAAAGACACTATTTCAGAGAAACTAAGCCTTTTTTACAGTTTGCAGCACAGTCAACCCTGAAGCCATCTTGGGCACGCCCTGTCTCCTCTGACTGTGTCTTGGTAGTTTGCCAAATGGATTGGAAAATTCCAGCCTAAGAAAAAAGCCATTTTGGTTTATAAGCTAGGTGGAGTATTCATTTTTGTAGCAGTCATGTAGGTGTTTTTGTAACGAAAACAACTATTGTGATACCTTTCTTGTGAAGGAGATTACAGTTTAGCTGGTAGTTGAAGCACTTTTTTGAATAATAAAGATAGGTGTGATGATACTGAATGCAGCATTATTTATAGATGGCTTAAAAAAGAAATGCCAGATCCTAAAACCTACTTGTGCTAAGGACACTGGAGAAAATCCTCTGTCAACAAGATTAGGCAGTTGGTAGCTTTTCTGTCATTAATCCAGTAGCTACAAAGGTGCCTTCTGCTCAGCCTTAGGAGTTTCTTAATCCCCAATGCCTGTTAAAATATCAACTGAAATAGCATTTCAAGAGTGAAAAAAATACCCTACAGGGAAAACCGTACAAATCCTTTAGCTTGCAGTATACCAGAGCCAGGTGTACTGCTGCTCCTGCAACACGTTCATAAAAGTGTTCCTGGACAGAGCACTCTGTGTATGTTTTTAGTTTTTCTGAATGCTTAGCTAGGCTCCCTTAGCAAAGCTTTGGTACCAGTGGCAGTTCTGCTTTTCCAGCACAGAGAGGCAGGAGTCATTCTCTGCCCCTGTCCTCCTCCCAACTGATTAGTTGGAGATGATTATCTCATACGTGGGGGAGGGTGTAGCTACAAATCTTAGCTTGGTGACAGAGCTGGCATTACTACTTCCCTGACAGTGAATGCAGGGTAGCCTGTGGCTTGTAGGCTGTGTGTGAGCATGGAGACAATTAGCAGTAAATGTTGGAAAAATTAGAACCCTGTAAATGTATCAGATGAGAACAACAGGTTTCAGGCTGACGAGTATTTTGTGTGGAAGACAGAAAGAACAAAGAGCTTTTTAGTCTGTGCTGCACTGTGTTAGTCAGTTGTCGAGGACAATGGTGTATAAAGGGACCATAAACCATACTGCTGTGCACACCGTAAATATGTTTGCCTAGTCTAGCTCCCTCATCCAGGGATACATATTTTAATTGCTTCTGAGTGTCACAAGGTGAAATGTCTCTTTAAAGGACCTGTTTGCCAGGCATTGCTCACCTTTCATGTGAATGAGCCCAAGAATTGTGTGGAAGAAGACTGGTGATTCAGTGTCAAGTCTATGGGGGTGACTGGATTGGAGCAGAGAGAAAGGTTGGCTGGTGACCTGCTGGAGAGGGAGTCTTGATTTTCTTTCTAGCAGCTGGTATAGTGTTATGTTTTGCGTTCAGTATGAGAATAATATTGATAACACACTGATGTTTTCCGTTGCTGCTAAGTAGCGTTTATACTCAGTCAAGGATTTTTCAGCTTCTCACGCCCAGCCAGCAAGAGGGCAGGAGGGGACACAGCCAGGACAGCTGAACCAAACTGGCCAAAGGAGTATTCCATACCATGGGACATCATGCCCAGTATATAAACTTGGGGGAGTTGGCCTGGGGGCAGATCACTGCTTGGGAACTAACTGGGCATCGGTAGGTGAATGGTGAGCAGTTGCACTGTGCATCACTTGTTTTGTACATTCCAATTATTTATTATTGTTACTATTGTCACTTTATTATTGTTATTATTATCATTATTATTTTCTTCCTTTCTGTCCTATTAAACTTTTCTTATCTCAACCCATGCGTTTTATCTTTTTTTTGCTGATTCCATCCCCCATCCCACTGGGTGGAGGGGGAAGTGAGTGAGCGGCTGCATGGTGCTTAGTTGCTGGCTGGGATTAAACCATGACAGCCCTTTTGGTGCCTATCATGGGGCATGAAGGGTCGAGATAACAACAGATCTGACCAGAGCGTGTTAAATTTAATTTGTTACAAGCATTCATTATATTACTTTAGTAGTCGCTGGTCATGATGTTGATTTATTGGCTCTTAGAGTTGTGGTGCTCGTTCTTAGAGTTGTGTTATGTATCACTTTACTTGCTGTATATAGTTCCTGTGCTGCTGCTTATCATCTGTAGGAGGTGGATTAAGGTTTTTGCTTTGATGTGCTGTGTGACACTGGCTTATGGTATGACAAAATTATCGGTCATGAGACTAATCTAGTATTTGTACTATGTATTGTCTTCACCTCTATACTTTGGGAGCCATCTGTGGGAAACTATTAATAATTACACTCTTTACCTTTTCTCCTCGGAGAGCCCAGTCCATGGGCGAGACACCTTTCTTCACTTTCCCCTTCTCCTCCAGGCAATTACAATAGCATTTGACAATTCTGGAGATCTTGAATATCCTTGGGATGTTGAAATCAGCATGGTCCTACTGCTAGGAAGTAGCATGTTCCTGAATGTGGTTCAGGTCTTGTTAGGGTTAAACAACTATTTAGAATATCACCCAGCGATCTGCCCCGAGGCTGGATAATGATGAGTGTCAGGGTGCATGGGATAATAGGGGCAAGTACCAAGGACAGTGGGCACCTCCAGCATTTTGGAACTTTACCCCTGAACAAGTGCAGAATTTGGAAAAAAAAAAAGTAAAATATTTGAAAGAAGTATGCTGTCACCCTGGCAATTGCAGAGACACGCAAATCACTGCAATGTGCTGGGACCTGACCCATGCCTATCAAGCCCTGTTAAACACTATTTGGTACCCTCCAGGGGAAGAGAAGGTCTCTGGATCTGACAACAAAATGACAGGCACTTCAGCCACTCCATCCACTGCGACAGGCACTGCAGTTACTCCATCTCCTGCGACAGGAGTTAAAAAACACAACAAAGTTTAAGACACAGAAGATGAATGTGGATTAGAGGAGCCCACCTTGAAGACCTTGGGACAAGGAAGAGATTGTGGGGTGCTTGGCATTGACTTGTTTTCCTTCTAGGATGTAGAAGGAGAAGACGGGGACCTGTAACCCTGATGAAGACTGAGTATTCCTTGTTATACTGGCTAGAGATTTGGTTTATTGGTTTACTCTTGTGCTGTAGCTCAAACAAGTCACTTTAAACAAATTACTCTGTCCTCTGATTAGTAGGTTTGGAAATGCTTTGGAAGGCCGTATCAGTGACCTGAGAAGAGCTGTTCATTGAAGCAAGAATTGTCCAAGAGCAGTGAATGGTTCTCAGATCCCTGGGAAATTCACCAAGAACTTATGACAACAAGAACAAAAAAAGGCAGGGGGGAAGATCCCAAATCATAACTTAGTTCTTGCAGAAGGCAGGAGAGCTCAGCCATGCCTTCCGGTGGGCACATAGGGCTGGTCACATCCTGGTCTAGGTTTACTTTGTAGGTATTAGTAAGAGCAGAGCTCCATCTACTGGCAGTAAGAGGCCTAACCCCAAAATAGAAAGTGTAGGTAGTCAGCAAATGGTTGACTTTAATAGCGGGTTTGGACCTGAAGTTTATATTGATGTCTCTTTTTTCCCGATTTTACTCTTTTGAGCAAAGCTGCACGGTTGTTAGGATAGTGCCAGGATATAGAAAAAAACAAAGCATCATATAGGGAAATAAAATTGTGAGGTTTTGAGTAGACCTGCAGCGCAGCTAATGCTATGCAAGTATCCTGGCATCCGCTGTTGTATTCAGTGATAGTCAACTGCAGACCACACTGCATGTGACCCCAGCAAATGTTTTATGCTGTCCTTGTCTCTGGTGTACCTCTGTATGAACAAGTTGGGTTTCTTGTGGAGGGAGACAACTGCAGCTTAGTCAATATGAGGAATTCTGTCTGAGATGTGGATGCCTGCACCATCTACTAAAACATGTTTCTTTGGGCCCTCTGGGTAGAGGCTCCTACCTTAGAAGTTCTGTCGAACTGTTACATTGTACAATACTAACTTATAAGGGGAAAAAATTTAACCAATTAAAAAAACCCTCATCCAGTTCCTTTTTTACTAATCTTTATATAGTGACAAATATGAACAAATCTCAGCACTTGCTGTGTGGCTGGTTGTTACTAGACAGCATGTGTAACTAATCAGTAGCTGTCCTAGATAGCCCTCCCTAGATACGGGAATGCTTTAATGTTTGCCCACCACTTGCACATTGGCATTTAAGACAATACCCAAAACACAGCTACTGATTAAAAGGTTTGTTTTGTCACCTCACCACTGGCTTGCATCAGAGCCATATTTACTATAAGTAAAGTCTCTGTTAAGGACATTTATGGTGGAGCCATTTTAAAGATATGTGCCTGGCACTATGAATCCTACCCTAAAATACATACAGCCAAAAAGCATCAAGCTGCCATTACAAAGCAAACTTTGTTTTGTTTTATAACAACTTCCTTGTGTTTTTCTCCTCAGATGTGAAAACCTGCGCGTGTACAAACTGGGTCTCTTTTCAGGTCTTTGGTGGATGCTAGCACTTTTCTGCTGGATCAGTGACAAAGTGTTTTGTGAGATCTGGTCCTCATTTAACTTCCCCTATTTGCACTGTGTATGGTAAGTGTTGTGTATAAACTCCACAATTTGATTCAAATGTGATATATCCTCACCACATTACCCTCCTGTGCTGCCTGGTGGCTATTTCTGATAAGTGCTTGATAGAACTACTGGTAAGATTATAAGCCCAGAGCAAGTTTTATGGTCTCCAAGGTGGCAGATTTAGGAGTCTCTTTGACCTGGTCAGATTTTTCAGACACTAAGTTCATTAACTCTAACTGAATTCCTTGCCCTACTGGTTACTAAAAATCCCCCAGCACTGCTCAACTGAAGCAGCGTCTGTGAAAGCTTAAACTTCCACTGTTAACAACTGAGCGTGAAGTGGGGGAGCAGGCTTTGATGCCTTTTTTCTTCTAACACCCAGCAAATTGTGCTCTCTTATTCAAGGTGCTATATCTCAGCATTTCAGAGAGGCCAAAAAGCTGCAGCCAGTTTAGACCAAGGATAAGCTACAGTTTTGTAGTTTTCCTTATTCTCTGTATTGTTTGCCTGCATGCAGAGGGCAGACAGCAACCCTATGGGGGACTTGGGTGAAGAAGGTGAAGGACAGACTAATTTTAATACACAGTGATATATTTGATTGCGTTACTGAAGTCATGTTACTGATTTTTTTCTTTTTTTTTGGGGGGGGGGGTGTTTGTCTATTATCAGGCACATTTTGATTTGCCTTGCGGCGTACCTCGGCTGTGTCTGCTTTGCTTACTTCGATGCTGCCTCTGAGATCCCTGAGCAGGGCCCTGTCATAAAGTTCTGGCCCAGTGAAAGATGGGCATTCATTGGGGTTCCCTACGTCACCCTCCTCTGCGCACACAAGAAATCACCTGTGAAGATCACATGAAGTTGGCCATGGAATGGGGATGGAGTTTCATCTTACATTCCAGCACAGACAGTATTTAAATAATGATAAATGAATAGGGTTGTATTTTATCTTTTTCCTAAGATATGCAGCACTTAAGGTGTCATAGAAAGAGGAGGTGAGTGTGTTCCTTCCTCTCTCTGGAGAGGAGAGAGGAAGCAGGAAGGTGGAGGCCCTTGAATGCTAAAGTAACCACTAGCTTCTTTGGTTGGCTCTGTTTTGCACTGTGTTTTCAATGTAGCATTTACCTTGCTAAAAGCTCTTTCCAATTACCAGGGTCAAGGAATGATGTTTCTGCTGTAGGTCACCTCTGGTGCTTGATTCACTTCTTTTCTAACTTCTGGCTTAAGGCCTTCTTTGCGAAATAAGCCAGTCCAAGGTGCCTACATGCCATCTTGTGTCCTTCTCAGCTCTGATTTTGGTGTGATTGCACATGGCCACAAGAGTGTGCTCGAAGCACCTGCTCCTCCCAGCCCGGCGTGTAACACAGGGAGCCTGGCTGTGCATCACATCCGATCACAGAGCATATGGTTGCTTACCCAAGTACAACAGGAGACCAGTGCAAAGTGTTTGCAGCTGGGTAACTGGATCAGTGTAGTTAGGCAGTGTAAATGCAGGAATAGCTGACAGAACATTCAGTCCCTAAAACTAAATAGGAGTTCAAGGGTTTTGAATTTTTCTGTATTTCCACTGACCTGTGGACATCTGTATGCTGCATATTTCCCTCTTACAGAAATGTCACAGAAATCCCTCTCTACCTCTACAGACATGTTTGGTCTTGAATTTGGCACTGAAGCTCACACAGAAGTGTGAACATTAACTTCAGTGAGAGCTCAGGTCAGCATGGATTGACAGTGTCATTAAACTACAAAAGCTCGCAGGTGCCTAGCTGTATGTCTAATTTGAGAGTTAACTTCTCACAAATGCATTGCAAAGTAACATGAACATTAGTCCAGTGCTCTTCTAGTTATACTTAGGAAAAAAGTAGATAACAGCTTAAAAACCAAGCTGAAGACTTAGATTTCAGTGAGCAATGAAATGTGACCTTGCATTCATACAAAAGACCAGTAGATTCAAGTTTTCTGTTTATTTTCACCCTGTTTTTTAAAGAAAAGGGGTGTCTAGATCAATTTAGTTTTAAGGTTATACTTTGGAGTTGAGGTTCATGAATGGCTATGGTCCTTGCAAGCAATTTATGCTAGGTCTGTTTAAAAAATGATGCACAGTGCAGGCATGTTTTTCAAATATTAGCAATTGTAGCTGCTAATAGCTGCAGTGTTGGAGAAAATAGGATCTGCTTACATTCCATCTAATATCAGAACTGTAAGTAGATTAAGGCTTTGGATGTACACTTTTGTTAATAAGTGGTATTTCCTTTTTGAATATTAGACCAAGAAATACCATTTCCTCTGTGCTTTGCTAAGAAGTCTCATGTTGTACTTGTTTTTTGTCAATGTGAAAATGTATTCTATACAGTATCATCTTTGGCTTTTAACAAGAACTTCAGGGTGAATTAACTTTCAAGCATTGTAAAACCTTTCAGATAACTTTTGTATTCAAATTTATGCCTAGAAAACAAGAGCTAAGGTGTATGCTGTTACACTTAAAGCAAAGTTATTAGTGGGAGATATGACTGTCTTTTTGAGAGCTTCAAAGTGATTGACTGACAGATCATAAAAGCAGCAAAATCTGTCTGGTGGAACTATGCAGATTTGTACCACTTGCTAGTAGATCTGTCTGAGAGAAATGTGTTTTTTGGACACACAGTCATATAATTCTTGTAAGAAACTTGTTTGTAAAAATTCATACAGTAATCTTTGTCACTCTTTGAAACACAGCTGTGTTTTCCTTCCTCTCTCTCTAATTATAAAATGGTCAGTTTTAAACACTTCTCAGGTATTAAAAGTCATA
This sequence comes from Buteo buteo, assembly GCF_964188355.1. Lineage (NCBI taxonomy): Eukaryota > Metazoa > Chordata > Aves > Accipitriformes > Accipitridae > Buteo > Buteo buteo. The sequence continues at coordinate 38,302,224 of NC_134204.1, forward strand.
GGATTAGATCCTTGTACAGATAGGCTTGCTGGCTGGAATTCAGCTAAGGTTGCTGATGCCTGACATGGCCCTACTTTGAGTAAGATTTTTCAATATTGTTTTCTAAATTATTATGTTATGGTAAATAAGTTATTTTCAGTATTGCTTGGGAAATTAGTAACTGCAGACCTAATGTACTATTCAAAATGACTGGAGCCTTCCTACTTAATATTTTGCTTGAAAGCAACCTCTGAATCAAAGGGCTCTAATCAGCCTGCTGTCAACTGCTGTCTTCTGCTCTGCAGAGTCTGACTGCTCACAAAGAAGTAATTTTATGATTTAAAAAATGGCAGTAGTGCATTCAGCTATTGCAGAGGTGATTGCAGGTACAGGCCAAGAATCATCTCCTGTATTTTTATTAACTAACCTCTAACCTTTGTACTCTTCATAGGAGATTCTGTGAACAAAAGTCACTCACTATCTGATATTCAAAGCTCTGCTGTAGAGCTGGTTGGGATATTCCACTGCAACAGCAGCCCACCACTTTTAGATATAGCTACTGCACTTTACATTAAATTAATATTGACTTGCATGTTCTGACAAAAGCTACATTTATTTCAAAAAAGAAAAAACATGCAGTTTTTACCCAATTCACAGCTTTACAACTTGCACTTTGGACTAAGGTTCCAGTTCACAATTAACATTAGTACCCAAAGAATTCTGTATGTGAGTTGCATACAGAGTGGTTTGTGCACTGCCCTGATCATGCAGATGAACAGACATGCACACAAGTAGCTGTATTATGTTGGAGTATAAAGTGATATATATGCACCCTTTAAAGCCCCAGAATGCTTTCTTCTCTTGCTGGCAGGAAGCAAGTGGGTTCCTAGCCCTTGGGTTCAATTAGTATTTTAGCTTAATTAGTGGGATGCAATAGTGTGTTGAGCATAATGTAGATTCTGTATATTGGCGTGTGGTATCCATCATTCCTTGAGTGTTAAACTTTAGGTTATTTAAGAAAGGACATTTAGCTCTCAGTGATGGCAAACACTTGCCCAATACACAGTCACTAAAAACTCAATAAATAGTATGTAAGAGTGGTGTTGGTTTTTTTTTTCCCATCTCCATTGAAGTCTGTATACTGAATGTTTGTGGAACGCCTGTAGTACTTCACAACATTAAATTGCATTCAGAATAAATATTGTTTGCCTTTTCATACATCATGTTTGTGGAGAAGAATGCAGCTGCCAGTATAATGCCTTGAAGTATAGTAAGGATAACTTCTCCCTCACCCAGGTAACAGCAGTTCTGACTCTTAGAGGAGGAGGGAGGCTGCATTAGGTAGAAGACCATTAATTAATGAGATAGAGATTACTTTGCTGAGCAAACTGATTTTTTGCAAGTAGAGTAAATACTTGGAAAACTGCAAGCTCATTAATCAACAGGGACAAGTAGCAAGAAATGGCTAAAAATGAGTGGCCTGTATTTCCACAAATCCAGAAAACTGGATCAGAGTGAGTATATCTAGGAGAACAAAGTGTGAATCTTCATTATTCATTACCTAAGACCATGCTCCCAACTTAGGGAGGGGGATAATGGCTGTATAGTAGTCTTGCACCTGCCCCTCCCCTCCTACTTTCCTTTTACCACAGTTCCTCTCGCTCCATATAAAAGACCTTTGTTGAGACATTTGCAGATACCCATAAGCCAGTGTTACCGGGCTTGAAATAACTTATGTGGAAGCATAGCTGTAGTTCAAGAATGTTACTGACTCGGAGTTAATGGCTGTAGTTGGCAAGATGACAAAAACAGCTGTTGGATTGGCTCATATGTCCTCCTGTCACTTGGCCTGCTCTATCTGGAGATTATTGACAGGATTTCCCATGGAAGCAAGGGGACCATCATCATGATGAATTCAGAGCTCCTGGCTTGTTTTGTCCAAATCTGACAGAGGCAAGAGCCTTAAAGATAATTTCCTACAAGCTGTGCAAGACAGATGGTCAGGTAGAGAAGCCAGGCCTCTGAGACAAGCTGTATCAAGAACCATGTTAAAATAACAGAGAACTTACCCAGGAAGGAAACCAAAGCAGTGCTGAAGTTTTGGATGGGTTCTTATGATTGCAGCTTATACCAGCTGCAGTGTCAGTAGCCAGTTACACATGGAAGAAGGTTCACATCCTTCTGTTCCAGAGATGGAGGAATTACATCACTGTAACACACACAAACCTGCCTTTTTCTCCAAACTTATACAAGGCAGAAACTTCCGCAGGAGGGGCAGTTGGAAATCTTGTACACCTGGCTGTTAGTTAAACACAGTGCAGGCTGAGAAAGTTTGAAGTTTGATGGAGGTGACTTCTGTGGCCCCAAACTTGGGAACCATAAAAAACTGTTTGTAAACTCACAGCATATAATGAAAAGGTGAGTAGGAGTTTGTCAAGAGCAAGTTGTGTCTACCTAATTTAGTTTTCTACAGTAGAGTATGTGCTGCCCCTGTGGCTATGTAATAAACAGTATACTGTTAGATTTTGACAGTGATAAGATTTATAGCAGTGTCTGACAGGACATTATTATAAAAGTGCTGGAAAACCTGGGTTTGATAAAAGTTCTGTGGATTAGTGTGAAGTTGTTTGGATAGCTGCTTGTGAGCTGTTGTAGACAGCCCGTTATAAAACCATAGGAAGGTGTTGAGTGGAGTTCAACAGGGAGTCTCTCCTGGGTCACCTTCTGTTTAGTTGCTCACTGGTAGCCACCTGGAAGGTATTGATAAGCTGGGAAGGTTCACAAATACCTTGAAAAACAAGGTCTAAAATCCAAAGGTAGCTTGCTGAATTGTAGATGGAGTAACAGCAAGGTGTTACACATTTATAGGCATCATTGACAACACTGAATGCAGAATAACTAGGAAAGGAGCAGTTCTTTGTACAAGAAACTGAAAGGTTAGTGTGGATCAGGAGCCAAATATACTACAATAAGGTATCACCACATTAAAATGAAAAACACAACATCATACTAAAAAAAAAAAAAAAGAAGATCTGTAAGACAGGAAGAAATCCTTTCCTTCAGAGAGGGATAGCAATGAGGATTACCAGCATCTGGAAAAAAAATGACCTGTGTGGAGAAATAGGCTTAGTCAGCCATAAAAAGCAGTGTGAGGCAGGCATTAAGAGGATGTAAGTGTGTAGAAGGAAGCGTGTGAAGGTTCAGACAGGTCATTAGGGGAAGTGAGGTGCAGGAGGCACAGGAATAGCCTGGAGGCTCGGAACATTATCTCTTCATGGAGATAGATTTTTAAGAAGCAGTTGGATAAGCTATAGGCATTTATATAGGCCATTGTCATAGCTGATCCTGTCTTGGGACAGGAACATGGAGTAGCTGGTGGCAGTCTGGTGACTTAGACACTGAATTTTTTTCCTGTCATTTCTATGCTTACGGACATGGGCTGGACACACAATGGATTGTGGACAGAGCTGGAAATGAGAACTTGGCCTGATTGCCCTGGCAGGAAAAACCAGATAGCATCTGTGCTCTCTGAAGAGCTGGGCTTTGTAAATTGTCAGTGTCCCAGCTTATTTCCCATAAGCAGGATCGTAGCTAGACCTTTGTGTTCCTGGACTTTCCTAACTTAAGAGTCCACAAATATCACAATGGAAATCAGTTTTCAGTAATGCCCACAATGCTGACCGTTGAGAGAGGAGAAAAGTGGAACCCAGAGAAAATTTAGTGGTGTGTATACTGGGGTGCATACTATTTAATCACCTTCCCAACCCATATTCTAACTAGCTCACTCTCTCCTTGCTGCTTTTATTACCCTCAGAATGCAGAAAGTTGTCTAGAGAGACACTGCCTGCTCTGTGTCCAGCTTTCTCCAACATAAGTACCTTTCTTTTAAAATGTATGTCTTCCTCGTCTTCTGGAAAGATTACCATTTAATTCCTGATGCAATAATTAGTTCAAACAAAGCAAAGGCCTTCATAGAGGCAGCCCAAAGCTTGGCTTTCTCAAAGCACAGGCAGAAAAAAACTTGCATCTTCTAGCCTATGCTCACCCTCAAGCACACTGTGTCTTTCAAGTTTTCAGCAGCTGATTTGTCAGGTGTAGGGCTGACGTAGGACGTACTTCTCTAAAGAAGCCCAAGAGGGATATGACTGGCATAGTGTCAGACCCTGTAGTATCTGGATGCTGTCTGAACCTTAGCTTTGGCAAGAAGTTGGTCCATGGCCACCATTTTTATTAACTGTCAAGACTTGCTCGTACTGAGGGGCTTTCCCCTACTGAGGAGACCTGACAGTCCTTCGTTTATTATTATTATCATTTCAGGAGTCTCAAAGGTTCCCAGGCCCCTGGATCACAATTTAATTTGTGAGAATTTGCCCCAGGAGACTCAGGAGTAAGAGAAATTATGCTATATGGCATAGCCTGTCATTGACCACAATGTAGTTGACTGCCAATTTAGAAACCAGATTGCATGTGTCATGTCATACATTACTTGGTTCTGTCTGTGACTTCCCAGAGTTACAGGATTTATCTTCTGAAGCACTTAGTGTCAGCTTTTAAAGTGTCAAAAATGCAGACTCCTTTTTAAAGCATCTACGTTACTTCCCTGCATTGTTTCTGGAATTCAAAAAGAAGCTCTGAATTTGCAATTTCTCTTCGTCACTATTAACCATTCACATTTCTACTTCATATGCTTGACCAGAAAAAAAAAAAGAGAACCAGTGAGCAGAAAGTCCACACAGCGTTCTTTGAGTTTGTTGGTTTTTACATCTACTTCTGCCAGAGTCTGGAATGGTCTACAGAAATAGTCCCAATTATCTTTGAAAAGTTACCAAAGGAGTTAATCTACTTGTTCTCCATAGTTTCTTATAAAACATTGAGAAGTACTGTGGTTCTGTCTCTATTCCTATTATCCTAAATATCTTTGTTTATGTCAGGGTTCCTACCTCAGTGCTAAAGTAAGTATAACACCTTTATTTTGTTGCATGGATTCTGTTAAGGCAGTTAGTGCTGTAAAATTTATTTTTAATATATCTTGTAGACTATATGAAACATTCATACAATTACAAAGCGATCAGCTTAATAAATACTAAAGAAGAAGGAAAATATCTGCAACTCAAAAACAAGAAAAAAATTCTAAGCAAGTTGTTTTGATGCTCATGTTCTGTATAACCTTGGTATCAGCAGTGAACATGGAGAGTGCAAGGAATCTGAAGAGTCTGGAATTTTTTTTTTTTACTTTCATGGGACTGAATAAAATGTAAAGCATATTTTGGTCAAGAAATATCAGCGCAATACAGTCAGGGCATGGAAAATAGAAGTGTTAAAAGACACATAATCAGTAACTGTATAAGTACAAAATGAAAGCAAAACCAAACGGATTAAAAAAGTAGAGGTTTAATGTAAAAAGATAAAGGTTATTCTAAAACACTAGATACACTCAGTATTTACATTATTGGCTGTAGGACAGATCTCACTATAGTTGAAATGTATCATTTGTATCCACGTTGTGTTGGGTGCTCTTTCTCCACAAAAAGGAAGCTACAAGCCATTGCAGATGCTAGTTGACAGTGACAAGTGAGTCATGGCCTGGAAGAAACTGTTTTCTGAGAGAAAAAAAAACCACGTGCATAATTAAACTACGAACATGAGGGCAAAATCTGCACACGACTGCATATTGTGTTTGCACAGAAGTGACGCCCATTATTGACATTAATGGCTACTTGGAGAAATTACTTAAAAGCTGGGTTGCAAAACAAGTGCCTTGCTAGGCATCTGTGGGGAAAAAAAAGGGCTGTGGAGGAGGTGACTATCAGTTCAGGGAAGATGTTCCACTGACAAGAGGAAACTGCTAAGTTGGCCATGAGAGAAGTAGGAAACAGGCTGTGAATGATAGCATTACTGGTAGGCAAGAGGGAAAAAGTCATAAGCAGACAGCTGCTTAGGGAGAGACTGTGAAGGGAAAAACCTCAAAGGAAAAGTGGGAATTGTAAAAGAACTGCAGAGAAGGGAGGAAGACCTACTTTGTTGTAGAAACCCAACCAGCACTGCAATGTGATTCTCCACATGAACATTTTGGAGTCATGCACACACTCCTTATACTTATGTCTACAGGGATGTCTGCTTCTCAGCTGATAGTGCACAGAGCAATGATTGCAGTGTCCCAGACAAACAGATAACTCTGTTTCAGTAATGTACCATCACAGCTGCACACAGTATCTGCAGAGGTGTGATATGGTCTATCCTGCTGACCACAGTACCTGGACTACCGTTGTTAATTGCTAATCTCCTTTGCTAAAAGGAGAGAAGTTGATTATGACAGCAAAAGCAGTGTATACAGTCTGCTCTCAAGAAGTCATAGTAAAATAGGGCTAGAAAGGTTCTCAGAAAGTCATCTAAACCACTAGCAGCTCAAAAGCAGGCTCAGCCCTTCAAAAATATCCCAGGAAGATTTTTGTCTAGCCTGTTCTTCAGAAATTCCAGTGCTCCAATACCCACATTCTCCCTTGGTTCCAGTTACACAAGCAGAAGGGACTGGTGGACAAACAGGCTGGAAGTGTTTTACTATCATCAGCACACTTTTATGGTACAAGGAAGAAAGATGCAGTGCGGGGAAGGCCTCCCTGCTGGTCCTGCATTCATGTCTGGTGGGGCCAGAGCTTTAACAGAGCAGAAGCACCCTGAGTAATGTGCCAGCTAATTGCCACTTTGCAAACTGTAGTGAAAGGGATGAGTCAGGCAAAGGGTGGGAAGGTTCAAACTCAGCCTTACCTTCTGAACTAAGCCATCAAAAAAAAAGCCTCCCAAAAACACAACCAAAAAAACCCAAAGCAAAACAAAACACATGGCAGAAGGGACACACAAAATAGTTAGTGATGCCTATTTACCTCTTCCTGTAAAAACAGATAGATGCAATCACAACATGACTTTTACTAATCCACTTCTGTAATCTGAATAAACCCTGGTCCAGAAAAAGGGAGGGCATAATGGCAACTATCTTTGAAGTCCCACTATGGTATTTGGAATGAATCAAGAAGTAGTGATGTAAAGAGTAGATTAATTCAAAACTTTAGATTGAAGCAATCTGTTTCCAGAACCTGCCCTTGACAGTTTTATAAAATGGGATGTTTTGTCTTGGTTTCTGTAAATTCTTGGCAGTTATTAGGGCCACTGGAAGAATGAAATATTAAACCTATGAGGAGGATCATAACCTGCCCTGACCTACTCTTTGCCCCTCAGCATATGCTCTGGATTTAATACTTAGGAATTTTTTCAGAAATCTTTAGCATTGTAACTTGCGATGCTAGTACACTATGTCCCAAGCTCTCTTACCTCCAAATGTGCTGAATTGATTTTTGTGGCTGTGTTAAAGTACTGCCCCACCTTTGAAAGTCAATGTAAATCCTGCTTCTGGTGGCATGTTATCAGGCAGAGGGCTCCAATGCCTTTAAAAGCGTACCACAAATGGAACTGCTCTGGCATATTTATGTATGTGTTTGCGTGAATCCCCCCAAAATGCCACTGTAACCATATGCCATACCTGCAGTGTCTTGCTGATAATGCTACCCTCAAATAACGCTCTGGCTCACTGCTCACAAGTGATTAGGGAAATCCCCATCAAATTCAGTGATACTCTCCTGTGCATTAGAAATCTGAAGACCGGGTATGAAGGCAAGACAGGCAGGCTCTAGGTAAGTTATTGTGAGTCTTTCCACAAGACAGTGAAAAAGTTTGTGTCAAAATGCTACACTATTTTAAACTACGAAAGTGAGACTTCATTCTGATGTTAGCTCACACACACATGCAGTGTCTCCATTCCTTGCTTTGAGATAACAGCTATGCCTTTGAGCCAAAAGTCAACAGTCCATGTTATTTTTATGGAACCAGATGCCACAATCCATACACAGAACTGAGGCAGATCATCAAGAAGTTCGAGTAACCTGTCCTTCATCCATTCAGGAGAATGAAGTCCTCTGTGGCTCGGGTCTCCTGGTCTCTGAACTGCAGCATGATGTCAATTCCCAGACAGTGCATGTTTCTTTTCATGCTGTAGGGTTGTGCCCTTGTCAAAATAAGGTGCATTTAGAAAATGTTTAAAGATCTATAAAGGTCCTTGCGCCACGTTTCCACCACAGGAAGTCTTTGCTCAGCTGCAATCATGAGGAGCAGACTGGGTCAGTGGCACATGTCTTCTCCACAGGCACAAGGGAGAGTAAGAGGGTTAATGACCCAGAGCAATGCCTCGTAGAGCACAATGTGAAGCAACCAGCAAAGGGGAGGCTACGTCTGCTGTCTAACAAATGGTTGCTTCTTACTTCATGCTCTCTGTTCATTTTGTGTCACTTCTGGAACTGTGATGGACAGCACCACCTACTTCCACTGAGGGAAAGGAGTAGTTAGCCTGGGCATGGAAGAAGCCTAGCACACCAGAGAAGAGCTGTGATGTGTTGCCAATACCAGTTTTGGCTTGTCTGCAGAAAGGGAGAAGGGCTGCAAGAAGAAAAATATATAGGAAAGGAAAAAACTCCGCAGTATCATAACTGATGTTGGTGAGAGCGCTTGTGGTGTCTGCAATCAGAGACCATGTGGCCCAACACCCTTGTTTTTTGGCGTCGTTGCTCTGTGCTTTTTCCTCAAATCTTCACATGCTGGTCATCTATTTTGCTTGCTACCCTGATGTGTGGTTGTCCAATTCGACATTTCTTTGAATTTCCCCTCTTTTCCTCTATCTCTTGCCTTCTGCAGCAAATAAAACTGCTGTGTCATGGCTTTCAAGCGAGTACCTATGCTAGCAGTTATTCAGCAGTCTTTAATTCTGTCTGTGCAACCACTGCCAGTGATTGCAGCACTGAAAACTAACACAGACAGCAGAGCTACATGTTATCTTCTAACCTGCTAATATTGGTGGCAGTTTGTAGCCACAGTGTTCAGCAGCACAGAAATGCCTATATACGCTTAACATACATTGGATCTGAGTATACAAAGCATAAGAAATTTTACTGTAAGCCATAATATAAAGACGTACCCACAAGGAGTGCTCTTCTCATGCCTGAAGTGAAAGGTGTTAGATCTTGCAAGAGGGATCAGCTTCTGCTTAAGCACTATGTTATCTTAATGCTGCGCATTGCTGTCATTTATACGAAGGGCCAGTCCTCCACTGAACTGTGATGAATACCTGGCTTCAAATATACTTTGTAGCTATGAGCATCAGAGTTTAACTGTAAAGTGTGAGGTTTTGTTCCTTTTTACAAGTGTAAAATCTTTTGATTCATTTTTTTATACTGGGGGAAACATGAGGAATACACTTGAGATCTGTCTATTCTCAGACTGTAATGTGCTGTTTTATAGCTGATAATTATCTACAGTAATGAAGAATAATTAAGATAACTTAAAAATGTATGCTTTATCCTGGTCAGTAATTAGATGCAAGGATTAGGTTTTACTATAAGGCTCTTTTTCTAATAAAGCTGAGCATTTAGATAAGCAAATAATTCTTACAATTTTAATTAACCACAACCACAGCTTATTTATTGCTTATTTACCACTAGAGAAGCGTATTATCTGTTAATACTACTACTTCCTTTTGGCAAGCTTACATATGGCATTTGTAATATAATTCATTGTGTATCTTGCTGGTCACTGCAGCAATCAAAGCTGTAGCACAGACAGGACAATGACAAATGTAAGATAGAGTGGAAGACAGACTGGGAAAAAAAATCACAAAAATCTTTTTGCCTGCCAGCCCTGACTGGCATTTGTGGCAGATAAAAGTATTATATCATAGAAAAGCCCCCCTATGCCACATTAGTGATGCTATTTATTGGACCTAAGCAACCTTTAAAGTACTTGCAACCTTGGGAAACAACAGCTTTGAAATCATTGACGGAAGTTTGCAGCTGAATGCCAGCTTAGGTGCTCCAAGAGAGCTCATGTCAGGCTCTTTCTATGAGGAACCATCTCTTTGTGACTTTTTTATACAGAACCGCCATAATGGAATATGTGATTGACCCTTAAACTGTAACTAGCAATGACCACACTGTCAGGAAAGAACAGACATCCTAATGGAAAAAAACTTTGAAATATTCTGCAGCGATCTCATGGTTTGCTCTGTTCCTATTGCTCCTCCGTTCTCTGACCCCAAATGTTTGTTCTAGGAAAAGGATGACTCACACAACAGAAAACTGTCTGAGGTGAATGCGGGCATATATGGCATTGTTTGTGACTCTGTAAATGTGCATCTTAAAAGGTTGTACAGTCCTGGACCTTGCGCTTTAATAGCAGAAAGGTCTTATAAGGTCAAAGCATTCAGAAAAATGGGTGAGACATTGCTTTCTGTACATAACACAGTATCTGAGTACCAAAATGCATGCTAGTTGATAGAGAAGATGAAATTGATATTTGTATCATCTAACATAGATACTTCCTTGTTTCTCATAGCAGAGGTTTGGGGTTTATTTTAGAACTGGAGGATTTTACACTCCTGTTAAATACAGGAGTACTTGGTGCCTCTCATCAGTCAGCTAGGAAAGCCAGTGATAGGGACCTTGCTATGGTGTATAGGATGCAGACATTCAAAAGTGTTTCTTTCAACATCTCACCTTACAGACCTCAGAAGAAGCAGGAGGTGCTGTTCCTTTTGGATTAGCTGTATGGTGAGGGAAAGGATGGGACTGATAGCTGTTAGCTGCTGTTGGATCTGAGCACTTTACGAATAGGCTAGCCACTTCATCTCCCCTTCCAGAACTCTTGGTGTGAAGTGTTCCCCTCCATGGTTGCAGGGGAAGAGTTGCTCTCTGAGGTTGTGATCTTGCAGGGCTGTCTCCCATCCCATGAAATGTCACTGAAGAGAACAGACAAACCTGCAAACTTGACTTTGTATGTGGTAGAGACAGGCTGTGGAAGCCGTAATGGTTTGGGTTCCTGACTAAATGGCAGATGGTAAGTGGGGGGTTAAATCCAAGCAGTGAGGAGTTCATTATGGCACTTTTGCCTCTTCTTTAGCACCATCTGTGAGTTTACCTGCACTAGATTTAACATCAAACATATGACTGTCATCTGGATGCTACTGTTCTTCAGAGAGTAAGAAGAACAGGGAATGGTGCCGTCTGACAGACATTGCAGTTCTGTCCAAATCATCCAAATATTCTGCCATTTGAGTCTCTATTGTCTTCACATGAACCTCATCAGCATCAAATAGGTCTGCAAAAAGAATCTCTTTTCTTTATGCCTCCATCAGACAGGCTTTTTAAATATAGCAATAGTTCACAACAATGTTTTTTCTCTCATGATCTGGTTAGTTGTGAGAGACTGAAAGAGTTAATGTCTCAAACATTGTGGTGGGGCAAGTTCTGCTTCAAGACAAACCCTGCACAGCAAGGAACCTAGGTGAAAAGCCCATCAGCTCAGACATCAGCAACAGGAGGGGGAGGGCGTGCTGGAGGGTTCGCAGCGCTCTGTTCTGATAAGCTGTTCTGATACAAAGATCAAACAATGGCCACATCTGCAGGGAAGGAGAAGTTACTGCACAAAGGACCCCCAAGTCCAAAGGCTCACAAACTGCTCATTAACCTGACGAATTCGGGTGCTGGCCTGAAGGAGGGGCAAGGATGATAAAAGGACACAAACTGAAGCCCCAGTTGCGCAAACCCACTGGAACTGGACCCCTCTGCTGACTGAACCAACGCTGGACCCAGAGCCGGTGAAATCTTTCTTCCTTTTTCCCTCTATGTCTTCTTCTCTCTTTCCTTTTCATTTTCCACAATCCCTACACCTCATCCCTTTAAGACATAAAACCATTGACCAAGTCGGAGACTAAGAGTGGATCCAGCCACCCCGGGCCCTTCTCTGAGGAGGAGTCTGGAAAGCAAGGGGGTCTGCTCTGAACGTCGTGACTCAACGGGAGGGATCTCCTTATTCCCTGAATTGATGTGTATGGTTACCCTGGGTTACACGGTTTACAGAAGTAGTTTTATGCCAATTCCTGTTGTGAGAAACCCTGCCACCTACTAGCATGCCTCCCCAGTTCAGTTTCCTTCTGTCATGAATAAAATCTTTAACTGATAGTTTGGTGTCATTTCACCTTAATTTAGTCCAAGGGAATTTCAAATTAAAAAATGAGTCCCTGGTCTGTCAAGTCTGGGTGATGTCATTGGTACAGCCTGCAAGTGACTCAGCTGTATTTTGTGATCCAGGACAGTAATATTTGACAGTATTTCCTGAAAAACATAAATGGACCTGGAAGTATGATTATCTCTAACTGGCTGAATGGGATACTTAGAAAGATTTCAGTGGGTTTGCTTCTAGGAAAAAAGTGGTGGTCTACTAAGATACAGTTTGTGTGGTTAGCTGGGTCTAGCAATGATTTCCTGAACAACATTGAGACTATTTTGTTCTTTTAGATGGTGGTAATTTTTACCTTAAATTGTTGAGGATGTCTGGTTTTAAGTGTTACTGGTGTTCTCACCTTTCCCTATTGCCAGGATGTACCCATGACATCAAATTAACAATTAGCAGAATTGTGGGGAAGAATCTGAGAATTCTGTTAGGCCCTGCAGGGGCAAGTTAGGAAACAGAAAGTCTGTTTATTTGGGCTACATTTGGCATGTTGCCACTGTTGGCAAAATCAGTCTTGTTGATGGCATGCAGGATAGTTTCTCTGTGAGCTACGTTACTCATTCCTTGCTGTAAGACGTGCTGGGCTTTAAAAGAAAATAAGAACTCAGTGAGTGAGGATTTATGATGCAAATTCATCAGGCCATTGCTCAGTGGATGCTAGGGAAAGACCTGTTGCAAGGATTCGCCTGCTTTAAGCCAGTGCTGGGATGGGACCTCAGGCTGTGATAAATGTCTTTTGAGTCTAATTCTTTTGCTGCTAGAAACCTGTAAGAAAACCAAGGGTACTGGCAGATTACCACACATTTCTGTTGAAGTTAATCACTAGAGAGAGAGAATTAATCTTTTTTCTCCCTCCAAACATGCTCAGCTGTACTTTAATCAGGCTAGGAGTTAATCCAATAGACAATCTTCAAAGAAAGAAGATTTTACAAAAATTTCATCATCCATTAGTATTAGGCCTGCAATTCAGATACAAAGGTCACCTTTCTTTCTGCGTGTTTTCTTTCAGATATCCTCAACAGGAGAAATCAGACATCAGATTTCCTTCTTAATATAACCTCTATAGCCTTTTTAATAAAGAATGTGGAAGTACTTCCTAAAATATAAGTTGCTTAGTCCACTCAGATGAAGAAACTCGTCGTGTTAAGCAAATAAAGGTCTCTGACAAATGTTAGCCTTTGATGGTGTTCAACACCCCCTCCCCCCATTTTCAGCCAGTGTACACCTCAGAGATGTTTGTGGTGTAATACACATAGAGAAATGGCCTGAATGTTGCCCCATTGCAATGGAGCATGACATGCAGGTCAGGTTTTTCTTGTTGTTCAGAAATTCTTACATTTCTTCCTCTCAGGAGACTGATTTTATACTCAGCACTGCCAAACTGTTAGCCCTGCTGGGGAACGATCACCTGGGACAACTAGCAGTCCTCCTCCCTGCGCTGCCTGCATATGGCTGGCACTGCCAGCAGGGTGGCATCTACCTCAGCCCCAGCCTGGGGACTCTGGGCAGGACCTTGTAGCAGGCAACCGGTGTCTTCAGACCCATACCCTCCAATGGTCTACAGTTTTCCTAACCCCACACATTACTTGCAGGACTACTGCTACAGAAGAGGCGTTAGTCACTATAAAAGCCAGCCAGCCAGGGAAAGCAAAGGACGCGTGGCACTCCATAAGCTGCTGAAGTCAGACTCACTACAGTTATCTGCCTTACACACAAATTGAGATACTTCATGTCACTGCGGTATTTATAAGGTGTCTGGCTCTCCCTCCCATGACTCTTCTATGTCTAATAGTGTAGAACGTCACTCACCTCTTTTTAATCAGAGGCACTTGATAGCAACTATTCCCTCCTCACAAGCTGGCTGCTTCCATGAAGTTCATGAGAACTGGATTGTTTTGAGATCTTTGCCTTTCTGTCAAATCTGAGTGAAACTAGCCAATGAGTAAAATACAAGAAAAAGTCCTTACTGGGAGAGGCATAGGGTCAGGCATACTGCTGTGTTTCCTAAGGAAATCATATCAGATTTTTAAAGGAAACAGGGACAACTGAGATATTTGGGTAATGTGTTTGCTGTTGATGCCCTATTATTTTGTCTGCAGTAGACTTCATACTTTCAGGATATTTCATTACACCTTGCAAGACTGAGGTAATGGTGTAAAATCAGCAATTACTGTTCCACAGGATCCATTTTATAACTTTTTTTGCATACAACAGTATAATGAATTTGAACTCAATGTACTATCTCACCAGCCCTTTGGTTCATGAAGAAGTACTGCCCAAATTGTACTCACCTGTGTGTGTTTTTAATCTTTCGTCTTCACTAATGGATTTATCTTGCTTTCAGTTCTCTTGATACAATCTCTGAAAGCAGTAGTCCAGCAACTAAGACACAAAGTTCCTCCTTTAGACTCACTCTTCCTGCATCTACTGGATCTCCCACTGTGAAGCCAATGGAGATTTTGCTACTACTGAGTGCAAGACCAGGCCTGTAGAGGCTGTTTAGACTGTGAAAGAAGATAGCTTGATAGTTAACTCAGGCTGCACTACAAAATTATAGAGGATACAGACTCCAGTAGGAGTAAGGCAGACCAGTTAAAGGGGATAAAGAAATATAGACCTAATGGAAACAAGACATGGGACTATGTCATGCAGTAATGGAAATGCCCCCCCCTCCCCCTTCCTTTCCTGTCATCTTTCTCCCTGCCTCTTCCATCTGTAACTATGGGATGATCATCACTCAAGCAGCAGAGCTGTGCTGTTTGTGGCTTTGATCTGAGGGCTTTAAAGAACCTCATCATTGAGGTCTCCTGCCTGAACTTTTCCCCATTGTCCTCCAGACAAAGGCACTGAAAGTAAAGTGAATAGATTCTTCTCCAGAGCTACTCAAGGGGCATTTCCCCCCCCTGCCATGAATCCTATGATTCCCAGTATTGCCCTTAACCCAGATAATGTCCCACAGTTAGGGGAACTCACAGCCCTTTTTCAGCCTCAAGGTCTGAATACTGTATCCACTACAGAAATACCTTCCTTCAGACACAGTCATGTAAAAACCTGGTCATTATGGAAATGCACAATGTACTGCTTTGGGTAGGTGTCTCAGGGATGAGAGATCATCATTCCTCATGGGTTCTCACCAATGCTACTGTGAATAGAAAGCTGAAATGCATGCTAGAGTGTGTTGTATCAAAGAGAAGTCAGTAGCAGGAATGCTATAGTCAAGAGATAGCATCTACCTCAAACCTATTTTAGCAGAGGGAGCTCTGTTATTTAGCATATATTGTACAGAAAAATGAAATATGCACTGGTTTCCAGCAGCATTTGATTTTTAAGGTGTGAAAACTACCTCAGCCTATAATGCACATGGCAAACACGTTTGTTCTGCTAGATTTTCATGGTGTGTTAGTTACCGCACACCAATTAGTAGGGTGTAAGGGCAGGAGGATGTTAACAGGGCCTACCAATGCAAGTGAATCAAGTTTTCCTCTCCCATGGGTTTCTGTATCTGTTCTTGTCATAGTCCAGAGGGACTGGACACCTTATGCCAGAAAAGGGTTTTGCCCAAAACAAATGCTCACAACTCATAAAGATGAGCATCTCTGCAGGATAACTTTCAGTAGAACAAAAGTGATTAACCATTTCACAGGCTGGAGGACAGAAGCAGATGAGGAGCTGTAACCTCAGGAACTCACTGCGCTACTATGCACAGGTTAAAAAAAGTAGGTAAGCAAGACAGTTACACTAGGAAAACATTTAGGTCTACAGCAGTCTGAAGGTAATACATGGGAAGCAATGCATAAATACTGAATGCCTGAAAATGGCAGCATAAGCTCTATTCCAACAGTGTATGTGAAACAAGTTGTTGGACATCCTGTAACTACAGCATGTTCTATTTCATTTATATCATGGGAGACAGGGGTAGAGGAAGAAGTAAAATAAAAGAACAATGTTACATGAGGGCAAGGCTTACTCCAAGTGAAGGACACTAAATACAATAAAGCACAGAAATATTTTTAATATCTATTTTGTAATTCCGGTGGAAACAAACATATATATATATATACACATATATGTATATTTTTTTTTCACTATTTAAAATATTCCAAATAGTTGAGATCCTTGGCAAATGCCTCCACATTAGCATGCAAAGCATACCTTTCTAGCAACAAACTCACATGCCCAGATGGTGTCTCCCAATTCCACAGAAATTCCAGTTCAAATACACTTACTTTATTTCTCCTAGTTCTGGTTAGACAGCCTCTTCCAGATCCATAAAAAGGTATTATCTTCTCAGACTAACTCTGCCCACAGTAAACAAGAAGTCCAGGAAGAAGTGAAGTTTTGGCTAGAAAACTGACCTGTCCTATATGAATTTGACTTTTCTCATTGCTAGTTCATTCAAATTAGCTGCATATTAACTGAGATTAAAACAAGACTCCAACCTGGAGGAAAGACAGAGGTTCACTGAGCCTCCTCCCTTTGCTGTTTCTAGTTCTGTGTAGGCTGACATAATCCCCTTCCCAGCTTCTCAAAGACAATGAAGCCTTCTTCACTTTGCTGCTGACTCATTGGTGGTCCACAGAGAAAAAATCTGCATGGCCTATGCCTTCAGATGTAACCAGTCTGGACAAATCACTCCCTGCAGCCTGCTGGCAGGTTGTGGGCTGCATGCTGAGTTTGTGTAGCTAGCTCTGGATGCTGAGCAGATGCATGCTTTCACCCAGAGCCCTCCTGCAGTTGCATAGAGACCTTCACTGTCCCTTCCTCAGGGAATGATGAGATATGCTCCATTACTTGGCATGCAATTGGGACACATAGTGAACAGGAGAAGAAAATCTGTTGAATTCTCAGTGTAGAAGGAAAACACCATCCGCAGGTCTTCACAAGCATGTGGCGGGGCTGAGGAAATTCACCCTGCATGAGAAACCACTCCCTACATGGTTGATGAAGAAAGGCAATGATCCAGGTAAGCCCAACTGCTGTCTGACTTACATGGGACTGGTGCAGGAGCCTAGAGAAACCTAGAGCTTTGTTTATGCACCTACCCTGTATTGGCAGATATAGTCAGTATTTATTTACTGTACTCATTATGTTCTCTGTTACTGCCCTTATTCTGCAACATTCAGAATTGAAACCAGCCCAGTGGATGATGATTTTGTCACAAGGAAGGCCAGCAGGGATTTTGGCTGGGGAGGAGAACAGCTGCCACAATGTTAAGAGAAGTACATATTTGGAACAAGGACATGAGGAGATGTACCACCCTGCTTACCGTGCTTGCCTTGGCTGCAGGTTGCTCTCTCCTGCCTTAGGGGTTTTATTATTATCTCCTTGTTGTTAGCAGGGATGATTGCCTGCAAGTATCTGCAAACAGACCTGCTGCCGAACACTTCGGCATCAATGTAATTCCAAGAAAATGAGAGCTTCAGCAACCATGCTGGCACCAGTTATTAATCCAGATAAGCCACATTCTGTGCACTGAGGACACAGCCTGTTTTTGTTGCAGTCCGCCTACCTCCCTTGGCACTTCCCAAGACTAGCGCCTCTCTGGGAGATCGCTGTGCCCACCTCTTCCTGATGCAGTTTGTGGCAGAGCTGGTGGCTGGCAGTTTTCTTTTTTTTTTTTTGCTCTTTCCCAGAAGTGTCTGCTCACAAGGCCTGCATGTTGGGGTCTGTGACTTTAGCTGCTCTAGACAAGCTGGAGCAGGTGCTGAAGCACCATTATGCCAATAAATTCTATTTCCCTTCTGTAAGCTGGGAGTGGTAAAGCTTGCCAGGGCAGGTGAAGCAGCAGGTGCATGTACATAGTGTCACCTTTCTGTTGGTGTTCAGACTTTGACACAAACCCAGTGTGAAATGACTGAGGATGCCCTGCTTACGCCAGTTGCTCTCTATTCCTTCCGTGATGCCTGGTGGTGCCTGCAGAGCTGACCCTTGCCACTGTACTTTCAGCTGCCAAGAGATACCAAAGACAAGTCAAAGTAGCATCAGTTGTGCTGCTAGCTGGGGCAAGCTGGCCTCACCTGGAGGACGGCAGTGCCTGCAATGTACCTGAAGGAGTATTGTGTTGGCATCAGTCCCTTAGGCTGCTCTTTTCTGTAAGCAAAACCCACACTTCTCTCAGGGCTGTGATAGATTACAAAAGCACAAGTGGCCTACTGAGATACTAATTAAGATGAAGAAGGGTGAAAAATCCCAGGTATAAATAAAAGAAAACTTCAAGCGGAGAACCTGAGTAATGCCAAGACTGTTTCATGCCCATTTAGCCAGGGCTGGGGATTTACTTCTACATGGAGTCCTTTCCCTGCCCAAGCCTTATGAGGGGTAAAAAAGGCCTGAAACCTTCACATTCTGAGCATTGCCTGCCTCCACTTGCTGGGGCACCCTTTGTGACACCATTTATTTTGGATGCTGGGCAGTGTGGGGAGCAGAGAGGACAGCAGTATGGAGGGGCCCAGGGCAGGTTTGGCTTTACCATGCTTGCCCCTGCCCTTCTCAGGCTAATACCCTGGCAGGTTTTAATCAGTTTTTTAGCAGAACAGGTGGTGGTGGGGAGAGGTTGTTGGTGGGGAGAGGTTGTACAGGAAACTTCTTCTGGGGGGGGAAATTGTTTATTAACAATAATGAACATTAAGGAATTTCTGCTTTTCAGTCAGTTTCCAGTAAGAGATTTGCTGAAAATCATTGTTCTGAGTGGGGAGTAAACTGGATTTTAGGAAATAATTTTTTAAAAATAGGCTATAAAATATAACAGAAAAATGGCTTTACTGATGCTTCTGACAGAGGCACAAATGCTGAACAATACAGCACATTAGCCTGGAAGGAGCTAATGTTTCCAATACCCAAACTAATTTTTCTTGAATAGTCTTGCGTGTTGTGAGATTCATAAGTCAAGCTCTTTAGAGCTAGTTTTGGCTAGCAGTATTGCATAGCTACGAAGGATCAGGCTACAAGCCCTTAGTCAAGAAAATGCAGATACCAAGTTAGCCAGAGTTGGTCATTGCCACGAGAGGCAAATTCTGACCAGCAATATGGCATGGTATCAAGGCAGGCAGGCAGTACATTGATGACAAGGTCTAGATCTTCACACCAGCTTAGAAAATTCTGGGAGTTGTTTCCTCTTCCTTCATCCTGGTTAGCAACCAAGAACAGGAAATAAGCAGGGGCAAGAGGGGAGGCAGGGGCAGTGTTTTTTTCAGTGTCACCAAATTGAACACTGCACAAAAACATTCCTTCATTTTACAATTGTTGTGGTTTAACCCCAGCCAGCAACTAAGCACCATGCAGCCAGTCATTCACTCCCTGCCTCATCCTCCTCCCTCCCCCCCGGTGGAATGGGGAGGAGAGAATCAGGGAAAAAAAGTAAAACTTGTGGGTTGAAATAAGAACAATTTAATAATTTAATAATAATAGTAATGAAAGGGAGATAACAAAAAAAAAAAGGAGAGAAATAGAACCCCAGAAAAGACAAATGATGCAACAATGCAATTGCTCACCACCTGCTGACTGATGCCCAAGTAGCGATCCACCCCTCCCAGCCAACTCCTCCCAGTTTATATACTGAGCATGATGACCTATGGTATGGAATATCCCTTTGACTAGTTCAGGTCACCAGTCCTGGCTGTCCTCCCTCACAGCTTCCTGTGCATGTCCTCACTGGCAGAGCATGGGAAACCGAAAAATCCTTGACTTGGGATAAGCACTACTTAGCAACAACTAAAACATCAGTGTATTGTCAACATTATTCTCATACTACATCTGAAACACAGCACTGTACCAGCTACTAAGAAGAAAATTAACTCTAGCCCAGCCAAAACCAGGACCACAGTACAATTAAACTGGGCTGCAGAGAGACAGGAAGGAAAGCAGTCTATTAAGTGTCCTTTTAAGCATAAATTGGAACTGATAATTTTCTTATCGGTTTTCCTCATAGTCTTCCCCTCCTGCCCTGCTCTCTGGAATACGGTATCAAACTCAAGGTCCAGTGAAGTGGCGTATTTTCCCTAGCAAGACAGTACACACAAACATACCCTCACACCCACCTCCTCTTCCTCCTCAGACAGCAAGCCAGACCTCCTCTTTGGCTCTGACCCAGCCCTGCTGCAGGGAATCCTTCATTACAGAGGAACCCGCACATGCAGCTTCATACAATTATGGCAGCAGTTGGGGAAAGTGGTAGTGGAGGGCTGGTATTTACTCATCATTGCTGGTGGACAGTTGAAAAGTGGTTGCAGGTAACTCAAAGCTTTATGGGACACCTCTTGTACATTCAAAGATCCTAGTCAATCTGTTGCTTAAACATCCACATTGGTGCTCTTTAACTTAGGGGATGCTGGTAACTTCTCTGCCTATGACCCTCCTATTTAGCATGCAAGAAATGGTTTGGTTTGGGTTTGAGGTTTGAGGCCTCAGAGGCAATGCTGTAGATTCACAGACTAATCACTGGTACCTCATCACCCTGCCCAAAACAGCTGCATGTTATCCAAACTGTGATGAGGAAATTGCATAAATGCATAAATAAGAGATGAAGGGATGATTAAAACATCTTTTTAAGGCTATAATCTGTAGTCTATCTCTTTGTATTCTTTGCAAGTATCTGGCACAAATATTTATTTCTCTGAGAGATATGTTGACAGGAAGAGAATTCCCTATTTTAAAGGGAACCTCTGAAGTCTTTCCAGGAGGAGGCATCAAATACTCAGTTTTAACAACACACGTTGCTTTTCTCCTTGTCAATAAACACTCCAAATATAACTACTTGTAAATGAAAGAAAAAGCAATAGTGAATGAGCAGAGATTTGTTTTTTTTCAGGCACTACACATAAGGCAGTGAAGTACTTGCTTGTGGAACAGGAAACACGTGGCAAGTAAACTTGCCATCAGTCCCCCAGGCAGGATTGCAGAGGATATTTAATATATTTTTCTCCTTCTCCTCCTCACACCAGTCATATACCATCAAGGCCTGCTATAGTAATGAAGGATTTAAAATCCTCTACTTCCTTTCAAAGGGGCTGAAGTTGAGGCAGGGATCAAATGTTACCAAGCAGTGGGGTAAGACAACACACACCCACAGAGCACAGCTGTGAACACCTGTGTGTGTGTATGTATGTGTGTGTATATGCATATTCACTGCTCAGACAAAGCCTAACACAGTCTTTCTTTTGAACTCTCTATCTCCAACCTAAATTTCAAAGCATCCCACATGTGCCTCTCTGACTCGCAGCATACACCAACTTTGCTTTTCTTAGGATGTGCTTGACCTTGTTGTTTTTCCCATTTGGCAGACATGAATGTCTCAGGACAATCACCATTCTCACCTCTTAGTCTATTTGCAAATTTCTTCTGTTGCTTCCAATCTAAAATTTTAAAGCTGTAATATGGTTAAAGTTGAATGAAAAATCTCTGTCCTGAGCTCAAACTTTAGGGTTGGCACAATGCCTCATAAAAAATGTCTTGATTCACCATGGAGGATGACTTCCTGGGGCTACTGCAGGAGAAACAGCAAGTAATAACATTTATTGCAATTTTTTATAACTTGTGAAGATGGAAAGTTTGGTTGATTAGGGGAAATTTTTAACATTACTGATTTTCTTTTGCTGTTATTTATTGAAGATCACTGTTTTGCTTAAAAGTATCATTCATCCAATGACAGACTGAAAAAAAGCCAAACATCCTAGCTAGCAAGGACAACAGACTGTGCAGCCTGAAGATTAAATGAGAAGGTGTCAAACTGAAGAATGACATTCAAAACAACCTATGAGCAAACATTGTCAGTAAAGAAGTGCAGGGGAACTTGGTCCAAATGGGACCACAGGGCTCCAGACATAACACAGCTCCAGGAAGTTGTCATCTAGTGGATTCACATTGGGCTGTAGATGAAAAATCCTTGTTTAACTACCTTTTAAGCTCACTGGAACACAGATGTTTTCCTTACTCTGTGTATGCACATCAGGTAGCACAGTGACATGGCAACAGGCAGTCAGTGCTGCTTAAACACTTACGATGTAGACTAGCATTGCAGATCATCATTCAACCCAGAGCAGGTAGTCCAAGACAATTAAGACAGAAGATACTGAGCAAAATGACACACTGTTAAGTCTTTTTATTAGTGTTTATTGTTGTTACTCTTATTCACACTTAGACAACTCAATTACATAAAGTGATTTACATGAAGAGCTCTGTATTGATATCACAAGGTGAGAAAGTGTACACGCCACAGCGAAACATTCTGTAGATACAGTGAAGTAGGACCTCTGATAGAAGGGATTATTTCCGAGAGCCTATGTACAAATAATGGTAACTTTCACACTATATACAAACTTATATTCACAGAGAATATACTGATTCAGAGATAGAAGAGTTTCATCTAGTGAATAATGATCCATACACATAAACACATGAGAAAAACTGGAATTTTCAGGGGGTTGCCTGGACTGGCTTCCATGGCAATGTACTTGTTTTTAAGTTTGAAATGAGTATGATGGGGGACTTCTTCAGATTTTTCTTACATAAGTTGAAAATGAGAGATGAAAGAATATGAAAACTACGAAGTGAAACAAACAAGCTAAAAAAGCTTTATTACAAAAATAGCATCTGATTGTCAGTTCTAACATGCTACTATTAGTTTCAAATGACAATACAGTGGCCTGATCTTGCCATCTTAAGTGACAGAAATAATTTCTATTCATGTGAGTCAACTCCCCAGAGTCAGGATTGCAAAATTATAACTGTGTTAACAGAGATCTTGATAATGGAAATGAACACAAACCCAAGCAAAAATCCCTTTGGCATTACTTAATTTTGACGGGGGATTGAAAGAAATGGTTGGTGTCTATTGGGTAGCCTGACCCTGAAAACTTTAACACTTTTGTAAAACAGATGTGACAGAGGTAACTCATCTCTTATAAACTTACTAAAATATGAGGAGCTTCCTTTACTGTGATCTCAGTGGGAGAAAGCATTAGAGTAACAGGATGATTTAACTGCTTCACTGGGCCCGACTCTGCAAGCATTGTATTCCTTCTTCTGGGGTGAACAAGGATGGCAGGATTGAGGCCCTACTGCAAAGGCAGTGTGCAGCATTTTGTACAGTCTCACAGGGAAGCTCAAGAGTATGAGCAAACTCTCCCTGACTTACTTACAGCTTACTAAGGCAAAACCAGATCCTGCTTTACTGTACATTTATTTGACAGTATTTTACATTATACCTTAAACAGAGACGTGTAATGGATTCTTTACTTTAAAATTAACGATCCCCTTATTTAGAAACCCCATACTAGTCTTCTGGGTTTTTATGGCTTCTTTTTGCATTAAGACAACTATGTGACATAAAATAAAAGTAAAAAAAATAGTAAAGTGCAAGATCTTTACAAACGCATATAAATTTCATTGTTTGGATTGTTTTTGTGTTTGATGAGCAGTGAATTTACAATAAATCTACATGAATGTACAGTTCATTTACCAATCTCAAATTACACTATTTCTTACTCAATCTTTTCCTGGGCCACTTATGGCTCATGTAGGAACAATATGGCCAGTTGTGTGTCTGGTCTACCCATGCTCCAAGTGGTTACATGGCTTCTAGGCTGGGGCTGACCTGTGTCTGGCTGGCTGGGAGCATGGGCTCAGTGCCACACTAATGCAATTACATGGCTTCTGGAGAAGACATGGCTTACATCCAGCCAGGCAGGAGCATGGGCAGGGGAACGCGCAAACTAGCTGCACCCATCCAGACAGACAAGTCCTGCAATGGCGATGCCATACACTGACAACTAGCAACACACAGCAGATCTACAGAATGACTTGTCTGGACTACGGGGCTGTGATCCACGTATGACTCTGTATCAGATGGGTGCACTGAATTGCATAACTTCAGTCTGGAAGATACTCTCCCCAGTCCCAATGGAAATGACAGATAACTCAATACTGATATTCCTGTAACTGATGGCAACAGATTCAAGAAGGATCATTTTAACATCAACCAGGAGTGAAACCCACATCTGTTGGAGGACTGGAGCAGGACTCTTCTCCACACTGTTGAGTGCAAACTATCCCCATTTGCTAATCTCAAAATCACTTTCTGCAGATATGTTTCCAGCTGCAAGTTTTTGCATCAAACTTTCCAGGAATAGCAGGAAAACAAGAATCACCTGCTCAAAGGAACTAACTATGCCTCTTTCTCAGTTAGTTGTGTCATTGCTATTTACAAGAGGTAAAATAGTTTCCAAGAATACAAGTGAATGCAATTTTTGTCTTTGTACATAGCTCCCAGGACAATTATGTTTGTTATGCAAGTGCATTTATGCAATACGGGATCCTAAGATAAAAATCTGTATCTTGCCCAAGTTAATGGCAGAAATCTTCTGGATTTCAGTGGGCCAGTTGTTAGAGAAGGGATTATTTCTATATTATAAGTTAAATAAATCTATCTGATACAGACTCATATTTGACTCAGAACATAAGTTACATGGACCACAAGATGCTATTTTAAGGAATTACTGCTGAAAGAATAATAATTAAAAAACATTGTATATCCCCTTTTTTGCAAAATATGTAATGAAGTAAAAGACAACCAGAGAAATAATCCCTTAAAAAACACCTAAACATTAAGAATATTTCTAAGCATCTATTTTTTACAGTACTTGGATTAACCACATGTTTAACCTACAGCTTTGTGGACTTTCATATCCACACACAACAGTACCATGAGTGACAGTGACCATAAACTACTTCAGAGTAGCATGTGTGGAAATTATATGGTAGGTTCATTGCCATTACAAACATCAAATGACATCTAGATAAGTTTTTTTGTCATCCACTGTGCTTTATGCTTCATGAAGATTATGCAGACAGCCACATCAACTGAATAAATAAGCAGAGGCATACGGACACAGAGAACCTGTCTGCACTACAAGAAAGCACTAGCTTTCAGTAAAATAGTTCATTTAAAATACACAGAGCTTTGCTGAAAGATTTTTCCATGTCTGTGTGTAGTTCTTGAGGAGATCATCCTCATGTCACGCTTTTTATCACACTTTTATAGCATTTACCCTACAGATTCAACTATGGTGGTTCCTGCAGAGGGAAGCCAGCTTTTTTTTGTTGTTTTTTTTAAACTGGAAAACAGCAAATACTTGTAGGAGTCCAATGGTATCTTGTACTGATGGGGCCCACTCAATTCTTTAATTCCAATGAAGTTAGTGCAGAAAATCTTTAAAACAGGTTACAACCTGACCCATGATCCTACTCACATGCTACTGGAAATCCCTTCCAAAAATCATGTCCAACGTGGGTTCTGTTCAGGTGTGATGGTGCCACAGAGAGTTGGCTATTTAATCTGAAGTTGCATTCTTATCTTACTTACTGTGTTGCCAGCCTGGTGTTGTCCTGAAAACACTAAGCTAGAACAGGATCTTGATCGTAACACCCATTTCTGTATTAATTATTCATTTATGCTTCATAAGGATTATGTAGACAGCAGCATCAATTGAATGAATGAGCACAGGCATACAGGCAAGTGGAAGAGGTTTCAGCGTGGATTAACTCACTGTAGAATTCAGGCATTGTGGGCTCAGATCCCTAGTGAAATCATTTAGAATTTTGACTGAAGAAAATAGAAATCTAGTTTTGACTTCTAGGTGTACGGCATTGAGAAATGTTCATGGATCCCACACTGAAACATTTATGAACAATGAGAAACACTTTATGATGTGAAATTTGCTGTCATTGTAAAATAGGAGTGTCCTAACAAGTGGTATGCATTTTTGGCAGTGTTGAGCCTGGACGGCTTATGGCCATCCAGTCACTGGGTTGAAGCAGCTCTTGGCTGTTCCCTCAGCACTCCAGTTTAAGATTTTTCAAACTCCTCCCGCATGGGATAAGGGGCCATACTTCTCCCTCTATCCCATTCCTCTCTTTTCTCTACCAGCACAGCTGTTGTTATGTATATCTGGTTATGTATCTATATATGCTGATTATAATCAAAGAGCACATCAGCGTGCAAATATCCTGAAACAGTTTACCCCAGCACTTATGTAGAAAGCTGCTTTGATAAGTATAACCAGCTTTCACAGCCATCCTCCACAGAAAGCACCCCACAACTGAAATCTCTGTTACCTCTGGAGCTGAGCTGCCACTGACTGCACAGTTATTCAGCCATTTGAATAATGATCTGCCCAGCAGACACAAGGCAGTGGGAGCTGTGAGGTGTCTCACTCCTGAGGGGAAAAACTTACTTTTAATACCTTCCAAGATAAATAGGTTGATAAGGGCAAGCAGACACAGGGATGAAATGAATCAGATATATTTTAAGACAGTATACAAATGCCATTACAGGATACCAGCGCTTAGCCCTACACAAAAAATTCTTCATTCAAGCTGTTCATGCCAGCTTTGGACTGAAATATTCCTCGTGTCTACGGCATTCAATCAGTTACTCTTTTCCCCCTACCTGCCCTCAGTGGGGCAGTAGTCTCTGCTGCTGCTACCCTCACTTTGCAGAATGCACCAGAGTGCTCCTAAAGCTCTCAAGGTCAGGCAGGGCTTTTTCCTTTCCAGTGTGGGAGTTATGCCATGCTGGCCATGAAGTCATTAAAAAGAAAAAAGAAAAAGAAAAAGGACTAATGTACTGAACAGGGATCAGACTCTTGCCCTTCCTTGGTTTCTTGATTTGAAATGTCAGACCAGTGAATCTGGGCATCTTTCTATATCCTAAGTGCCCATATATGCAGACCTATCATGATCCTGCACACGCTCATTTAGATCACTCTGTCTTATTCTGCTCAACTGGGAAAGGATCGCTTGTTTTGAGTTAGTCATCAGAAATAAAAGTATTTAGTGACTCCTCTGGGACAGATTATACTCTGGAGTCAGCTCTGTAATTTGGGACATCTGTTTCATTTGAGCTCAGAATTTGGGTTATAAATTTCCTTTTGCAAGATTGCTGTTCTTGTCAGTAGAGGGCACTGTAGGTATGTATATACCTATCTTTCCATTGTGTACACCCGTTGAAACAAATGTTAAGAGGTGGGCAGCACTATCGTTAAGACAGGTAAGGATTCTGGAGCAATGAAGGATCTTAAATACGTAGGCAAATTTTTGCTCACAACGAGAGAAGCTCACATCAAAAAGCACTAAGAAGCAAGAGATGTTGCAAATGTATGGTTAAGATCAAATACTGATTCTGAATGTAGCTAGGACTTAATACCTTAGAACAAGACATGAGTAGTAGACATTGTAACTCACAGGTTTTTTGCTTTTGTTCATGATTATCTCACTTTTTTCTTCATGACATCACATAGTATTAACATTTTAGCAATTTTTAATATGTGTTTTTTACTGTTTTCTCTACCATTGTTTTCTGTCAAGTCCTTACTCTCTAACCAGGTACTGTTACATACAAACACATATAACAGGAAAACAGTAAAGGACAAAGGGGATGAGTGAGAAGCAAACAGCATGGAACACAGAAAAATGGACAAGACAAAATGTGCTGAGCCTTCTGTTACACAGCTGTGAGCATGGTATTGCCATTGTGAGCACAATACGAATACAAAACAATGCTGAAACAGGTCACAGAAATGCACTGAAATTTCATGAATTCTAACTGCACAAAAGACTTGAGCAAACAAACGACGATTATCTGTAATAATTTCTTAACACCCATTCCAGTCCTCTCATTATTTTTTTTTTTTGATCATCCAAACTACAGGAAAGATGAAAACTTCATTGCTTTCTCCCTCCTTATTTTTTTGTTCTAGGTTTGGACCTTCTCCTTCCCTCAGGATTTCAGTAAAAGAACATTGCATTTTCACTCCTTCCTGGGCTTCTTTAGACATTCACACTTCCAGCAACACTGAAAAACTTTCAGGTAGGTTTCCTGCAGCTCCACTACATTTAAATTGTTAGTTTCTCCTACCTAGTTTCAAGATTTGTAAGAGCAAATATGAACTGCCCCGGCTTTGTACATCAGCTGGGGATCTCTTCCAGCAATGGCTATATGTAGCTGTGAAGGTCCTTACACTCCAAGTAACAGTGAAAGATACCCACCTCAGCAATTAGGCTGCCACTTTACAACTACTTCTATTTTCTGTATGAAATACTATGCATAAGCAAATTAGCCTTTTTCTTCTGGCATGAAAAGGCAAACTCATAATGATAACAGCGTCTGAAAGCCATTGGTACTGTCGTTGGTATTGCTGCATTAGAAAAAATGGTGTGTTCACATAGTAGTTGTATAATCTCTCTGCATGCTGCATTGCTGTTAGAGAAGAAAGAGTATCCCCATTTTGGTCTTTGCATGTGAATTCAATGAAAATCTGCACAGTTACAGGATGGCCAGGCAGTGTGGCCCCTTCAGTGCCAGAGCCAGAGTTTCTGGAATCTGACGAGTTTTGCAAGATGTAATAAACCACCATTAATGTCCTGCTGATTGCCTTTACAGTCCTGTGATGTAGAGGATCAAAACACTGATGAAGTCCCTGGCTTTGCTGAAATCACATCATATAAATCCACTTATATGAAGAGACGAGCAAGCTCCTCCCTGTCTGTGATTCGTGTGCTCGGTGAATGCTTTCCACTCAGGAGTTTCAGCAGATTATCAGAAAAATCCCATACCAGGATGTGTGGGGGGTGGTGCCTCCACAAAGTTAATATTAACATTCCCCTTAGAAAATGAGAGCTTTAAGAGCTGAGCATGCTGTGTGTCTGTGTATACTACTACAGAGAACAAGAAGTTTGCGGATATGTACCATAGGCATAAGAGAAGCAGCAGCTTTCACCATTTCCATGCGTGCGCAGCATCTCCAGTACTGAGCAACAAGGATGTCCTGCAGCAGACAAAGAAAACCTCAGTGCAGCTGGACTCAGCCCCTCAGGTGTGACGGAGCTGTCCAGCAGCGGTCATTCTTCATCTCTGGGATCCACCCTTTGTATCCTTTTCTTTCTTTCTCTCTTTTAAAATTGAGGGAGAGGAAATTTACAAATCCATATGTTATTCTCATAGAAGCTTTCCATTGCGGTTTTTCACTGTTTCATTTTGATAGATGTATTTTTTTAATTTTTTTTTTTTTTTCTTGAGAAAAAGCACTTTCCACTAGATGGAGACAGGACATTGGATCACTTTGTCCTCCAGGAGGACGCTGACAATCAGGAACACAAAATAAAGCCCAAACATGAGAAAGCCCAGGATTTTATTCATCCTCCACTTGCAGAAAGCGATGGAGAGGATGACAAAGAGCAGCATGATGAAGAGGAGGACAATCGCACAAAACAGACCATTGCTGCTGACTGTCACCGGGGCAAAGCTGTTAATCACAGCATACAGGAGCCACGGAAGAGGAAGGCTGTTGAGAAACAGAAAAATAAATTGGAAAAATTGCAGAGGTGCAGAAAGGGACACTAGAAAGTTTCTGGAGGCACTTCAAAATACAATCAGAAGCTTTCTGCATAAAGTGAGGCAGGAAGAGTTTCAACTCTTCTAATATGTACATAAATCTAATTTGTCAGCTTGCTCATGGTTCTTGGGGAGAGCACATGGGATTTAGGCTCCCCGCTCTTCTACCAGTTACATTGGTGAATTATATTTCCCTTGGCTGACAAATCACCAGGCATCCTGTCTGTGAGCAGGAAGACCCCTTTCTTTTGTTTCTGGATTTCAGACCACCTGTGGAAGAATCTACTTCCAAGAGTCTGCATGACAGGAGGGTGGGTTGCATAGACATGTCCTTGCCATGAAGAACCAGCACTCTGCAAGGCACTGCTCCCAAAATTTGGCCCTTAAAAGTCTTCATCCACGTTTACTGTATAAACCTGTGTTAAAATGTGAACTTCAACTGAACTCCAGTTTAATTTCTGTTTCTGTATTTGCTGTCATTACATTTCTCATCTCCAATGCCACAGAATGAGGCAACATCCCTCTGGAAGTTGTCAAGCTGAAATAAATATTTAAGCCACTGATTGGAGCTTAGCAGGCTTAGAAAGCATGAAGAGAGTTGTCAGAAGCTTACAACATTCAAACTTCGAATAAGCAGCTCAAGAGAGAATAAGTTATTACAGCCTCAGTACTAACTACACCAGCCTATAGCTCCACTGTGCCATTTCTGTTGTAAATATACCAGGTCTAGCAGACTGGTAGAGGACAACATTTCCATTGGCAGGAAGACTAAAGATTTTAAGAAAAGTAAGAAAGCACTTCAAAAGGGAAAAGTTTTGTAATGCACCCTATGTGCTCTAAGTTGAAGCACATGTTAGGGAATAATATTTTCATGTGTTTTGCAGATCTGCTGCTTATAAATGTTATTTCAAACACTTCATGCTTCTGGACTAATAGAAAAAAGTGGCCCAGTTTTTCTGCTCTGTCCAAAGGTACTGCCACTAGCTAACAGATGGAGTAAAAAAGCCATTTACTATCCACTCTAACTTCAGGATTTTTTTTTGTATCTGTGCATTTGCTGGTATATTTTCAGCAGTGAAAACCATGATCTATTCTATGACTAGGCTGTCCAGGTCTACAACTATGACTAGACCTGTTCTTCTGCTTATGTGACAGCAAGAAACAATCAAGGATGGAGAAACTGAGAGTATGGACATGATTCTCTGTGCCTTTATCCTGTGCTGAAGATGGGAATGGGGGTATAAAGACAGAGTTTGTCTGTACATTTCCTGCACATTTTTGAAACACTGAGACATAGATTACAACATTTCTGGACCTGATATAGCTTGGTCTCAAAAGGTAAAAAAGGAATTTGATTTCCAACCACATGCCACACATCATTACCCTACAGTTGCTGTGAAGCAGTAAAGTGTAAATAGCACATTTCTGCACCATCTTATGTTGCTTCACATTGTCAGAACTATACAAAGGGTCCTTTGTGTTAATAAAGAATTGGTTTGTAATTTGGGACTTGCCAGGTATATTAGAAAATCACATATCAAGAACAGCCTAAATGAGCTACACAAAACAATGACATTCTGGTTTTATTACAGGTAACATGCTGAATACAGCAGAGGCAATGAATTGTTCCTGATCATCATTTATAAAGAAAGCTCTAGTATAACCACAATGAGTGGTGACATAAGCAAACAACAGCAACCTGACAAAATGAAAAAAAGCTTCAGAAATTCTTTCTTGGAACAATGCTCTTGCATACTTTTTAAAGTGCAATTCAGTTGCCTAGGCAGCTCTGCAATATATCAGAGAATTAGGCAACAAATTTGTAACAGTTCTGTCATGCAAATATCTATAAACTTCTGAGCACTTGAAACAGTAACATCCATTGCATATTTGCATCACTCTCCATTTTAAGCACGAATGGCAGAAAATTGTTGTAGACAGCACCTTGGCAAAACCACGGCAACATGCTAAGAACAAAAGACTTGTTAAAATAGACACAATTTTCTTGCTGTAGGACTTACCCCACTGTGATGTCAAATATGTTGCTTCCAACAGAACTGGATACAGCCATGTCCCCCAGACCTTTGCGTGCTACAATAACACTGGTAATAAGGTCAGGAATGGATGTGCCAGCAGCTAGAATAGTCAATCCCATGATTTCTTCACTAATACCAATGGTCTCTCCAACCTAAAAGCAGAAAAAAAAAGAAAAAAATGTCCTGCAGTGAAGAAATGCTTTCTGCTGTAAACCTGTTTAACCAGGAATATTATCCTGGAGCTTGCCGACTAGCTTGGAGGATACAGGCAAGATTGGAGAATTACTCATTTTCACAGATTTCCACAAGTTTCAGGAGAAAGATAAGATTGTCAAATAGAACCAGTAGGTATTGACAAGCATTTGCTGATGGCTCTAATGTTACCAGAATGATGAAGTCCTGTGGTCAGGACAACCACAGCTCTCTGAACTACTTTCCATTTACTGAGTAGTGATTTACTTCATCCATGGTTGCAGCTCCTAAAATAAAGCACTACTCAGCATGATATAGAAGATGGACTCTGATACTAAATGATCTCTCACAGTGCAAAACACAATGCAGGGCTTGTATTTTGTACCAGTATCACCTCCTTACCTGATGTGCCCACCAGACCATTAAGTAAGAAAAAAATGCAATCCAGCTGATAGAGCCAAAAAATGTGATAGGAAAAAATTTTCTTGAGCTCTGAAACAGAAACAGATAGAAACAGTTTACACCTATGTTGAAGGCTGACATGCTGTACTCTTATTTGCTTCTCAAAATGACAGTGGCCTTTCCTTTTTTCTGATCACCTGTTCTGACCAACTATTCTGATCATCATTAGGTGATCAAAAAAAATGTCAAGAATGGTAAGAAGCTGACTCCCTACACTGCTATATACTTCCCTATGCCTCATTCTTCCGACCGCTTCAGTTGTAAAATAACACCTCCTAACAAATTGTATGATGAATGGCAAGTTTGGGGTTGTCATTTGTATCATATTCTGTTATGCCACAGTTTGGATATGTGTTTAGCTGAATGTTGGTTTGACTTCTAAATTTATTAATAACTTCATGCTTATTCAGAAAGAATGTTTTCAAATTGCTAAAACAGGTTCCCATACCTTTCATTCAAACATCAATAACTTTGCGCAACACCCTTTCACAGTCAGCATAACAAGGGCTGCCATGTGACAGAGCTAAAAAAATACACATTTAAAATTTATTAGGGCATTTACTTTTCATTGGAAAAAAACCACTTTCTGAATTAGAACAGAAGATACACTAAGCACATATTTGCCATGCTTTGTTTTGTAGAGAAGTTTGTTATAAAAACATGTAAAACACACTTCAAGGCCCTTCAATGAGTTAAAAAATCCATATAACACCAAAGTAACTTCATTTTCATTTTTAGTGTCTCCGTTACTAATGTCAAACTTGGAATAGAAAGCATTCTTGCAGCCAATGAATGGGTTATTTACAGATTACTTATTTATTTTGGTTTCTGTTCTTTCCAGTCTTCTGCATCATCCATATTTCCTATTGGCTAGCTAGATCTATGTAACAAAAAGAGATCAAGTTAACTACTAAAGGACGGAAACATGACTGCAGTACTGTACCAGGCAATACCTGTCTAAATCAAATTAGTGTTTAAAATGAAATTTGTACTGTGAATGAATGCTACCAGTCTTGAATGAAACCACAATCTTTATGGGCATCGACCTTCTGAACACAGATCCTCACCCCAGATGACTTCTGACATGCCACTAGCAGAGTCCTACAATTTTTCATGAATAACCAGTAGGACTGCTTGTGGAAGTTATACCACTTTGAATACTTGTTCCAGGACTACCTTTTCCTGTTAAATACTCCCTAAATCCACTTCCACTTTTTGCTCTGCAGGGTCCTCCAAGATTTTTGGGCAGTGCACCTTGCCTGTACCCCTCTCTACTGCAGGACATGACCCTGCTGCACCAGAAGACTCATTAGCCTGTGGGTCATTCCTAGGTGTTGTGGGAGCATACAGGACTGCAGGGCTTTCCCTGAACATGACTTTTGGAGAGAAAATACTATTTGGATTTTGCCAATTCAGCTTGCTCAAGCCATAACAAAGACCTCTTTTTTAGGGAGTTTATGGAGCTGCACAGCCAGCTTTTCTTGTATAACAGACACAAGAGGCATTTATATGGGATAGCCTCACGTTTAGGAACTGATCAGCATGGGTAGCTGTGGACTAAGAGGTGCTTAGTGAATTGGGCTAGCCATTAGAGCTGGTCATGTGGGGATGACACTGTCTTTTGTCAGCTGAACCAGAAAAGAGCGAGGCTGGTCTGCAGCTCATTGAAGTTGTGTAGACTTTCTGCTGATTACATGTAAGTGGAATGAGATCAGGTCATTACTGATAGGGAAAAGGTAAAGTCAGCAATGGCAGTTGTGCACACTCATCTACAAGATGCGACAATTTCAAAGGTCCATATCTGCTCTAGCAGCAGGTGCAGCTGTAGGCTGTGCTACAGAACACTTACTCACTCTCTGTGGGCACTCTGCATAATGCTAAAGGCCCTCCTGAAAACTGAGCTCATAAACATTGACTAACGCAACCTGTACAATTCCACAATTGAATATACATAGGAACACATATTAAAGATGGTACAGATTTAACAACACTCCCGAACCCCCTCATACATAAATAACTTCTGTTGGAGTTAGAAAATCATTCCAGTAGGTGTTTTAAAGGCATTATGTTTAAATACAGGCGTAAATAGCCACAATGGCACCTGGAAACATCCTTTTTCACAGAAATTCCATTACTGTCACAAGCACTGTTTCTAGAACTGTCCAGGGTACTTTGGTTGATCTGCTTTTTAACTGCCTAATTCTTTATAGAGCAGTTAGTTTTTCAAAACAGAGTTCTAAATTTTTGTCAAATCAGAAAATCTGATGAGCTTCCAATATTTAAACCTACTCAGATGGACTTTTAAAACCAGAACTTTACATGCATTGGGGTATGGAAGACCTTAGTCTGAATAGGAACACGATTTGAAAGGAACACAAAGATGGCTGTTAAAATAGTGATCTGACACCAGTGGGAACAGAATGGAGTCTGGGAGGGATAAATGAATCTAAACAGCAATTTCCTTTTTTTTTAAACTTAATAGCTAGCACTTCTTTTTCACCATTCTTAGTAGCCAACTCTCTCAACTGTCAAGATTTTTTGTCTTCCTGTAAATACTGGGATTTTCTGGCAACACATATGGTGAATGAGTGATGAAGTCATAAGCTAGTTGCAGCTGGTCACAAATTCTACACAGAGCACCTCATAGCAATGCAATTTGAATAATCACTGTACAACACTCACGATAGAAGCATACATTGTCTTATACAAAACTAATACAGCAAGAGCTGTACTGGCCAGTAATAGTTCTCTGTCAGTGTGATTATATATACCAAATGGTTCTTGCAAAACAAGGAGACATTGCCTATCTGAGTCAGACACCCACAGAATTTGGATGGCTAAGAATTACAAGTCAGTAACTTTGCAGCATGTGTATTCCTAGCCTGTCTTAGCCAATCCTCTCCCAGTAAAATTAACTGATAAGCAGCAGTTCAAGACTAAGAGTACTTTAATAGGCGGAACAGTTTAATGACCTATCTTAAAAGGGGGAACATTTAAACTCCAAAAGGGCAAAATTTAAAGCTTGTACATATTACAGGTGATGAAATCAAGAATGGACTCCATAGATGCTGCTATGTAATTTGCATATAGATGAAATTTTTAAAAAAGCAGTAATGAGAGTGCTGATTCTTTTTCAGATGATGGATTTTATTTCCAGAGTATAATAATAATCATGCTTATTTTGTAATTAACGACAACATTTTTTAGAGATTGATCTCATTGCAGCTCCCTAGCTATTGGAAATCTAGGGAGCTGCCAATTCCAAGCATTTTCCTAGAAGAATTAGTCAGAGATGGCAGACAGCAATACTTCCGTCCACCTTTTCTTGTAGCTGTTGTGATGGTTGCCTTGTAAAGACAGAGAACCCCATTTATTACCAATTGGTTCTGTTGTGGTCATGGTAACAGACAAATGAGAAAAGTCATGGCTCATTCAGTTCATATACAATTTTCTGTTAACAAAAGAGAAGGAATTTTGTAGTTTCACTGTAGGTTGGTTGTATTGGTACTGTTCCTATTAGCAATCTTAAGGACATTTTTCTTTGTACATTTCTGCATTGATTTCATGCCAGCGTCTGAAAAACGGGAGTTTGAGTAGCAAGAATAATCCAAGTACGAAGATTTTTCTTCTAAGAGCCTGATCCTGAAAGATAGTGAGTGCTTAGTAATTTGCAAAGTAATTGTCCTAATTTTAGCCAGTATTATTGTCAACATCTTTACTTTACCTTTAACCTGAATGAATCATGTGTTTGTCTCATCCATAAATTTATCTGCATTGCAAGCTTTGGTTTTCCTTTCATACTTGACAGTGCTTAAATCTGATTACTCAGAACCTCCTCCTGTAACTGGATCTGTGCAGGAACATCTTGTCCTTGTCCCCTTGGTAACAGTGCATCTCTGTATGGCAACAAGAGTTCATGTAAGTTGTACCTCTTCATTGGTAATGGGAATTTGCAGAGATACAATGAACTGCCCCATATGGGTGCAGTGACAGCAGGACTGGAGCCCCAGTAGCCATTTTTCTGGCCTATGAGACAAAGGGATGGACAGTGCAGTATGGCTATAACAAGAGAGATGTTGTTCAATGTCTGCCACTGACCCACTGGGCCACCTTGGTCATGTCATTTTCCTTTCAATCTGTCAATATCCCTTACTGCAGGAGGTGGACAGTTAGGTTTGTGGCCTTTACAGAGCCACTGGGGAAATAAGCTATCAGTACAGGAAAAATACCTGTTATTAAACAAAAAGTCAGGTACAAAATTCCCCAAGGGCACACCTACCTCTGGTGTACTGCCAGCAACATTATTGATGTTATGGTAAGGATTTTAATATATACTGGCTTAATGTGAGCAGGTATTATTAAGGCACTAAACACACATTAAAACATGTCAGCTACTGAAACAGCTGAGAGTTAGCTGAAATAATGCATAACCTACTCTAAGTATATAAAAATCTGCATATCTGTACACCAGAGTGTAATAAAGCAGCAAGGATTTTGCTAACTTTATAACCAGAGACCTTGTATAAGAAATAATTTTTCTAGAGCTTCTGGGTCTCATGGAGCTAAATATAGCGTGGTATAGTACAAGTAAATGCAGTCAAACCATCTCCATTATGTGGAGATAAAATATACTGTAGAAAAGAGACTCTAGGAGGAAAGGAGAACTCATTTTTTGATAAGTGGACACCCACAGAGGATGTCAAAGGCTCCATATGGTCTCTCAAATCAGTATATAGCACACAAGTGTTCATTTTATATATCCACATGCTAATCTGAGCATCCTGATGCAGAATTTGGTTTCCTGACTAAAATTACCACACTGGCAATCAAGCCCCTGAGGGTAGGCCTACCTACAAAATCTACTTAAGTGTTATTTTAGGTTTGTTTTAACTTTTGCCTCATGGATTTCATGGAAAGTTATTTTCTGATGCACATGCTGAGCTGTGATATTGGGTTTTGTTGTTGTTAGGAAGGGAACAGCAGGGATGGCACCCGGGCATAAGTGAAAATATTTGAGAGTCCAACACACCAATGAAGTGTCCTTGAAAAGTTAGACAGTTTATGCAACCATCTGGTTAATTCTTTGACAGTAATGTTCAAAGCAAGCAGCTTGTCATACTGATACAGCCCATTACCTCTTCTGTTATTACTACATGTAATAAAAAACTATATTTCTTTTACTTCTGTATAAAAAACTACTCCTTTCAGTGAATGAAATTTAAAAACTCTGTTGCCCATTGACATATCTGGTGTATACAACTGTGCTTATATTTTGTGTTACGGCAGGGTATTTTAGCTGTAGGATGTCAGCATGCTAGTTCTGTTATGAGTAATACTAGTGTTAATAATCACACCCATCACACAGCTGCACACAACTTCTTGAGATATTTGCTTTCCAAAACCATTATTATAACAACTGTTCTCATTTGTACAGTACAGAATATTGGATAAGGCTAAATGTCTATTGATGTTAACTCCAGATTTTCAAAATTCAAAATAATGCACATACTTATTTCTTAGCAGTACTTTCTTATTTGGGGCCAAACTATGAAAAAAAATTACAGGGATGATTCTGAATGATAAAAGGAGGGCATAAATAAAGAAATAAACAATCTTGAAATTCATGTAGTATGTTCTCTGTGTTATCAAACAAAACATGTTTACCAGAGTTGTTTGAAAACATCAAGAAAGAAAGCTTAAAGATTGGAAGGGAAAATGTCAGTTTATATCCTTTGAGAAACGTTTATCTAAAAACAAATCAGAGGTCTATTTTAGCTTGTTTCTTGCACTGAATTGCAGTTTTTCAGTGTGTGTGAGGAGGAAAAAAGAATTCAGGGTGTTGATTTATAACCTTATAAGCTGTGCATTCCCCTCTTGCAGCAGTTTTAAATCTATTTTTGATCCAGAAAGGAAAAGAGATTTAAAAAGGATTTTTTCAGCTCTTGACTTTTTTCCTTTTACTTTCCATGAACCTCCCCAGTCAGGTCTATTTGTATATGTGAATATAAAAGTGATAAGACCTGATAACTTGTCACAAAAAGTCATTTGTATTAATAATCAGTCTTACATTACTTCAAGCTGTGTTTGCGACAAAACTAGCAAGTATTTTGCACATGGATGGACTTATGGATCTTGTTCTAGTATGAAAATTAAAAGATGACAAGTAGAAGACAAAGGTCTAGTAGAACATGCATTTAAGAGAAATGCGTATCATTATTTTTGAATCACAGAGAAAATTTAGACAGTCTAAAATCTTTCCAGTCATACCCTTTAGGGCACTGCAGATGACAGACTTCCTCAGCACTTATGTGATATTCAGTGGAGATCTAGAAACGCAGATTTGAAGGCCCTGAAGAAGTATTAAGAGCTTTCACTTTGTGTCATAAAATATTAGTGAATACAAAGAGCAATCTTTATAGAGCTGTTACCAACCAGTTGCCCATAAGCACACAATTGAAGATTTGAAGACTGATGTGTGACCTCTTCTTCAAAAAAGAAAATATTAAACAAAATCATTAGCCCTATTTTTACATAAATCCATTACAGTCCTTTTTTGGCATTTAGCTAAAGAGCCACTCTGTTGTGCAGAACACACTGACTTACAACAACAGTTACTTACAGGTTTTCTGACATCCGGGAGAGAAGCCCACAGTGGAAAAACAATGGGTAGCACAAGAAGGTAGGTGAGCTGCTTGCGTGGGCTGTCAGGCCAGGCCAGGCTGAGAGGCTGGTCCTCATCCTCTTCATTCTGTAAGAAAAGCTGCAGTGAGCAGAATACTGAAATGGGTGAATGAGGTTATGGATTCTTTAAAGAGGAGTCCTGAGGACTGTGCTGTGTTTCAGCGAGAACCCATGGGGCCTGAAAACATTCCATTAACACCGTGCCTACCTAACAACATTAGCTAGTACAGAGTAAAAAGATTTTGGCCAGACTATGAGATACCCCTGCAGCACAGGCTGCCTGAGCACATTCGTCTGTGGCTATGCTGACAGTGATGCTGGTCCCTTGGGATGCATGGAGCAGAGTTGTGCCTTCTCCCTGGAGGGGAATCTTGTGCCTCTGATATGTCTTCCCACAGGCTCTCCTTTGGGATGTGGCCTAGTCTAGTCAGGGGTCAAAACTGGTCTGGACTGCATCAAGCCTGGCCACATACAGACAGAGATAGAGATAGAGATAGAGATAGAGATAGAGATAGAGATAGAGACAGAGACAGAGACAGAGATAGAGATAGATAGAGACAGAGATAATGTATGTGCATGTGTGTGTACACAAATATATGCACATAAATACATATATATGTAAATATATATGTAAATATATATCTAACTTTTTAAGCTTTTGTGAGTAACTTTAAAAGTTATTATTATGAGAGAGAGAGAGAGAGAGAGAGATTTTCTTGTCCATAGGACCACAAGGTACTTCAGGCTGGCAGGGACCTTGGGAGCTCCACTGCTCAGCTGAGGGGTCAGACCAGGCTGGCTCAGCGCTCTGCCTAGTCAAGCTGTGGAACCATCAAGGATGGAGATGACCCAACCTCCCTGGGCCCCAGCTCCACTGCCGGGCTGTCCTCATGGGCAATCTCTTATTTCCAGCTTGAGCCTCTCATGTTTAGCCCAGCCACAACACAGCAGTTTTCTTAACAACTTGGTACTAAAGCTAAAGGGAAGACATTCCTCTCTTATTTGTGTAGCTGATCTTCACATCAATCTCTACT
The DNA here is from genome assembly GCF_964188355.1 of Buteo buteo. NCBI lineage: Eukaryota > Metazoa > Chordata > Aves > Accipitriformes > Accipitridae > Buteo > Buteo buteo. Next base: position 38,342,102 of record NC_134204.1, read on the forward strand.
CTCCTTTTATGTGTATGCTGTTCAGTTCTCATGTCCATTACAGAGTAGGTGTAGAGGGACCTTCTCCCATGACAGAAAACCTTTTGGCTGCCACACACTTCTCTTTCCTTAGACTGCTTCTGCTAACAAAATGGAGCCCTTTTAGACTGCCACAGAAAGAAAGCAAAGTGAGCATGATTCAGTCTTTTGGGTGAATGTATTAAAATACCTTTTTAACTTTTATCATAGGTAGGCGATCACTCCAGAATTGCACATGGATCTAACTTATGCCACAGAATAAGGCAACAGAAAAAAATGGCCTAAAGGGTTCTTTCACATATATGTGTGTAATGCAAACCCTGTTAAGCTTGTGGAAAAATTTCTAGAGAGCTCAGTGAAAGCTAAAGAAGTCCAAAAAAGAGTACGTGGTGAAAACTGTGTTTGAGAGCATGAGAGGTATACAACTACTTCTTCAGGTAGTGTTCTTCTTTTCTTCTTTTGCAAAAAGATAATAATTGAGATTTCAGTCCTCTCTGCAGTGTGCAAGTTACCCCTCCCATAGATTTATAATACAGGTTTCTTGTTAGTTATTGCCCTGTCTTAAGATCACTTAAATACACCTTATGACAATGCTATAAGAAGCAGTCGTTTGAATGATCACATCAGTTATTTTTTTCTAAGCAAAAGAGTTACTGATGAAATGTCAGCATATGTTGGTATTGTTCAAAATATTTTCTACTTACTGCTAATTTCAACTGAATAACTGGTCTTTATTATTCTACTATTATGAACTCCTGAATTGTTCAACTACTCAGTTACCTGAACTGATCAGTACCTACACAAGTAAGTCCAACTAATTAGCTCAGGCTCTTCCATTATGACAGTATCACCTGACACCAATGGACTGGAAGCAAATCCCTATTTACCTCTTGACACATTGACAGGCTGCAGCTACTTTCACAGTTATGTCAGAAGACAGTATTTTGTTAACCCCTACACTTTGTGAAAGTCCCAAGTTGCATGATTGTAGGACAACAGTAAAGTGAACAGGTTATATAATAGTTTAAGATTTTAAAACGTACATAGGCACAATTTGCCACACTCCACACAGTACTTATGGGGCTCCTAAGCAACGTAAGAGGCTAGCTTTTGCCTTTAGCTTTCAGCTCTTTACCAAAGTGGGCAGATGATCTGTACTTCACTGCTGCAATCTATTGAAGTCTGAATTTTGGGGGACTGGACTGGTGCAGGAGTTTGTGGGGCTACTTCATAAAAACCAAATCCATCCCTTTTCCATTCTGGTAGATGTTCTTGGGGTGGGAAAATCAATCTGAGATGGACACTCAGCTTTGAAACATGATGACTGAGGTAAAATTTGAGCACAAAAGGACCAATTGAAGGGTTGCCTAGGTAACTTTTTCTGAGTGGCCTGTGTATAATTCAAGCAGCGGACTCAGCTGGAATAAAGCTCCATAAATGACTGCTTCATAAACAGCACTGAGTGACAAAGTACTTCCTGAATTGCCATCTTTAGAGATTAGGCATGATTAACAACTGTATTTAATCACAACAAAAGCTTTACATTAGTCTGAGTTTGCACATGAGTCTGCAAAATGTATGGAAATTAATGCTTAAGTTGGTTCATGCAGTACTGTACCAGTACACACTGTACTTCAACACTGGGCCTTATTCTGGTCTCATGGCTGTGTCAAACAGCATTGGGCCAGCATGAGCACACAGGCAACATGAGTGGCTCTAGCAAAGGACCACAAAGAATTACATATGGAGATTGCTAGATGTCTCCTGGGAAACCTTGATCCATCCATTTGAGATCTTTTCACCTTCAGGTTGTACAGCCTCATCCTTCTCACCAAGAAAACTATTCCCAAATTCCCAAATCCCAAATTTGGCTCAAGCCAAACTTGAGCTCACAGTGCAGTGGGATAAAACCTTTTTCCTCACTTGTTTAACTCCAGGATGCATTACAGATGCTACAGACTAGGTCTCCATTTCCTATTTTGTAAACTGGAATCAGCATCTGATTTTCAAATGCTGACTTTCCAAAAATCAGTGGAAGTAAGGAAGTTCAACTTATTTGTAAATCTAGCTTCCATGAATTTCAAAGCAATGCTGAACTATCCTCTGAGGTTGAAGACATGAAAGGGAAATAATTTTGGCAGCTATAAAAACACGCAAATGTGAGCGTCATGCTCTGGACTAAGCGGCAGTGATATAAAATGACTCAGCACAGATTTATGGCAGAGATTGCGTGCACTGTCTGTGGCTCCAGCCTATCTGCAATGTACATACTGAATATGCATTCTCACAGTTTGTACAAACTAATACTGAAACCACAGTTTTGACTTATTTTAGTCTGCATAATGAAAACTCAGTACGTGCAATGTTCAGTATGATTCTCTTCTGCAATGCTAAGAAAAACACAATGATAACATGACATACACACTGGAATTCAGTTTCCTAAACATGCATATGGTGGTGACATTTTAGTTACCTTCTGGTGTCTCACTTGACCTCCACATGCTGCATCAGAAGTGGAGAATATTCTGCTCGTTTATGACATACCTGCCACCACTGTGTAAAAATCTCCATTCCTCTAGGCCAGCTCAGGTGGTACTACGTACCCATCTATATGCAAATGAGTACCACCCTAAAACTCATTCCCTGCTATAAAGATACTAGAGTGAACATATGGGAAACCTGCATTAGTTGACATTATGAACTCTGATGATAATCCAGTATCTATTCAGTTTCATGTGAACCTAAATTTAACTGCTGTCACAAAAACACAGGTCATACTATAGACAAGTAAAATCTGAAACTGTACAATCATGGTTCTTCTTCATTTCCAAGTCCATTTTGGTGACTTTTCTGAAAGGATTGTCCAGAATATGCTAATGAACATAGAAATGAACACTTTATTTATATTATTACAAATAACATTAATTCTAAGTGTTCTAGATAGTCATTGAACACATTAATACTGTTCCTGGCAGAAATGACTAGCACCAATATCACTTTCTCTTATGATCATGATCATCTGAAGACCTTTTCCCTGGCTGCATTTAAAAGTTGATGTCTGGTAAGTAATATGTGATTTGGAGGTGGGAGAGGATAAAGTAGTGTAAAATCTCTACAGATTTTTAAAATATGGTAAGACTGACTGGACTAAGAAGATAGAAACAGCCATATTAAGCAAGACCAAAGGCCTATTTACACTAGTATGTTGCTTCTGGCAATGGTCAGACATGGGCACTCAGGGAAGAAGTATTGGAATGTGGCATATTTTTTAACCTTCCACAAATTCATACAGTCATAGAATCATTTAGGTTGGAAAAGACCCTTAAAATCATCAAGTTCAACCATAAACCTAACATTGCCAAACCCACCACTAAACCATGTCCCTAAATGCCATGTCTACACATCTTTTAAACATCTCCAGGGATGGTCACTCCACCACTTCCCTGGGCAGCCTGTTCCGATCCTGACAACCCTTTCAGTGAAGATGTTTTTCCTAATAGCCAATCTAAACCTCCTCTGCTGCATCTTGAGGCCATTTCCTCTCATCCTATCACTTGCTACTTGGGAGAAGAGACAGACACCCACCTCACTACAACCTCCTTTCAGGTAGATGTAGAGAGCAATAAGGTCTCCCCTCAGCCCCCTTTTCTCCAGACAAAACAACCCCATTTCCCTCAGCTGCTCCTCATAAGACTTGTTCTCTAGACCCTTCACCAGCTTCATTGCTCTTCTTTGAACATGCTCCAGCACCTCAATGTCTTTCTTGTAGTGAGGGGCCCAAAACTGAACACAGTGCCTCACCAGTGCCAAGTACAGGGCAATGATCACTTGCCTAGTCCTGCTGGCCACACTATTTCTGATACAGGCCAGGATGTGATTGGCCTTCTTGGCCACCTGAGCACACTGCTGGCTCATATTCAGTCAGCTGTCAACCAACACCCCCACGTCCTTTTACTCCAGGCAGCTTTCCAGCCACTCTTCCCCAAGTCTATAGTGTTGCATGGGGGTGTTATGACCCAAGTGCACGACCCAGCATGTAGCTTTTTTGAACTTCATACAACTGGCCTTGGCCCATCAATCCAGTCTGTTCAGATCCCTCTGTAGAGCCTTCCTACCCTCAAGCAGATCAACATTCTCACCCAATTTGGTGTTGTCTACAAACTTACTGAGGGTGCACTCGATCCCCTCATCCAGATCATCGATAAAGATACTGAACAGAACTGGCCCCGGTACTGAGCCCTGGTGAACATGACTTGTGACTGGCTGCCAACTGGATTTAACTCAGTTCACCACAGCTCTTTGGGCCCAGCCATGCACCCAGTTTTTTACTCAGTGAAGAGTTCACCCATCCAAGCCATGAGCAGCCAGTTTCTCTGGGAGAACGGTGTAGGAAACAGTATCAAAGACTTTACTAATGCCCAGGTAAACAACATCCACAGCCTTTCCCTCATCCACTAAATGGATCACCTTGTCATAGAAGGAGATCAGGTTAGTCAAGCAGGACCTGCCTTTCATACACCAATGGTGACTGGGTCTGATCCCCTGGTTGTCCTGTACATGCCATGTAATGGCACTCAAGATAATCTGCTCCATAACCTTCCCTGGCACCGAGGTCAGGCTGACAGGCCTGTAGTTCCCCAGATCCTCCTCCCAGCCCTTCTTGTACATGGGCATCACATTTGCTAAACTCCAGTCAACTGGGACCTTCCTGGTTAGTCAGGACTGCTGAATAAATGACAGAAAGTGGCTTGGTGAGCCCTTCTGCCAGCTCCCTCAGTACCCTTGGGTGGATCCCATCTGGCCCCATAGACTTGTGTGTGTCTAAGTGGTGTAGCAGGTTGCTAACCATTTCACATTGGACTATGGGGACTTCATTCTGCTCCCCGTCCCTGTCTTCCAGCTCAGTGGGCTGGATGCCCTGAGAACTGGTCTTACTATTAAAGACTGAGGCAAAGAAGGCATTAAGTACCTCAGCCTTTTCCCCATCCTTTGCCACTATGTTTTCCCCCAAATCCAATAAAGGATGGAGTTTCTCCTTAGCCCTCCCTTTGTAGGGAATGTATTTATAGAAACATTTTTTATTGCCTTTTACTGCAGTAGACAAATTAAATCCTAGTTAGGCTTTGGCCCTTCTAATTTTCTGCCTGCATAACATCATGACATCCTTGTAGTCCTCCTGAGTGGCCTGCCTCTTCTTCCAAAGTTCATAAACTCTTTTTTTTCCTGAGTTCCAGCCAAAGCTCTATGTTCATTCAGGCTGGTGATCTTCCCTGCTGGCTCATCTTTTGGCACATGGGGACAGCTTGCTCCTGCACCTTTAAGATTTCCTTCTTGAAGAATGTCCTGCCTTCCTGGACTCCTTTGCCCTTCAGGACTGCCTCCCAAGGGACTTTGTCAACCAGGCCCCTAAAGAGGCCAAAGTCTGCCCTCCGGACATCCAAGGTAGCAGTTCTGCTGACCCCCCTCCTTACTTCTCCAAGAATTGAAAACTCTTATAATTTTGTGGTCGCTAAGCCCAAGACAGCCTCCAAACTCCAACCACTGCATCATCCACAAGTCCTCCTCTGTTTGCAAACAGCAGGTCCAGCGGGCTGTCTGCCCTAGTTGGTCACTCACCCACTGTATCAGGGAGTTATCTCTACACACTCCAGGAACCTCCTAGACTGTTTCCTCTTTGCTGCATTGTATTTCCAGCAGACATCTGATAAGTTGAACATGAGAACAAGGGCTAGACTTCTCCCAGCTGCTTATAGAATATTTCATCTGTCCCTTCATCCTGGTTGGGTGGTCTGTAACAGAGACCATGATCTCTGCCTTATTGGCTTTTCCCTTGATTCTTACCCATAAACGCTCGACCCTTTCATCACCATCATCAAGCTCTAGACAGTCAAAACACTTCCTAACATACAGGGCCACCCCACAGCCTCTTCTTCCTTGCCTATCCCTTCTGAAGAGTTTATAGCTATCCATTGCAGCACTCCAGTTGTCATCCCACCATTTTTCCATGATTGCAATTACATCATAGTCCTCCTGCTGCACAATGGCTTCCAACTTGTTTGTTGCTCATGCTGCATGCACTGGTGTAGATGCACTTCAGTTGGGCTATTGATCCTGCCACCTTTCTGGGAGAAGAAGCCCTAATCCCTGTGTGACTGTTCCCAGGTGCTTCAGTGGTTTCTAATGCATTGACAACCCTTACATCTTTGATGTTGTGTGGATCTCCACCCCCACCTCCACTGAGATGGCTGTGGTACTGTGTGCATTAGTACAGGGACATTTCAAATGTCCTCCAGTGTACTCAGCACATTGTGGAGTAGACTGAAGGACCTTGTTAACACACTGTCCATCCCTCAAACGTTGGTGTGCCAACCCCAGGCTTATCTCTAGTGAGCCTGGTTTTATCCCTTTCCTCCTTCAAATCTAGTTTAAAGCTCTTTCAATGAGCCCAGCTAACTCCTGGGCAAAGATCCTTTTCCCCCTTTGAGACAGGTATACCATGTCTATTGACAGCAGGCCTGGTGTCATGTAGACCAACCCATGATCAAAAACCACAACATTCTGCCAGTGACACCAGTCTCAGAGTCAGTTATTGATCTGCTGGGTCTTCCTGTTTCCTCCCTCATCATTTCTTGAAGTGGAAGGATAAAGGAGAAAACTACTTTTGCTACTGATCCCTTAATCGGTCATTAAAGGTTTAGACGTAAGCTGCATTAGATCTTCATATATAATAGTCATTAATGTGTTTCTATGAAATTCTCATTAGCTGTCATAATTCTTTCTAGTCTTTTATTTATTGTATCCTCATTTTTTCTTGCTTGGGACTGTCTTTTTGTTACATATGCATTTGCAGTGCTGAATATCACATGTATACTCACGCCTAGATGGGATGGATGTAGTACCCTAGTACATATTAATCAATAATTATAACCAAATTAATTCTCTAATAGGAAAATGCTCCCTTTGCATATTCTACCAGGGTTAATGAGGTACATCTTTAAACTACAAAAAATACAGTTATGATACCATATTTTCAAAAAATAAGATTAGAAATGTTGTTTCGCTCTGTGTTCTCTTTTATACATCTGTAACAAATATTCTTTTCTTGTAAACCAATCTATGCATATTCATAACCCTCTTCTTGCTACTTCAGTTCTTCTATGTAACTCATTACAAACAATGAAAAAGGTACCAAATCTCTGGATGCTCCATCCTTCACAAGTTCTTCATCCAAGAACTTCTATCTAATATTTGTCTGTAATCCACAGAAACCTCTTAGTGGTTTGCTCAGGACTGGTCAGACAACTTTTCCCAGTCTCCCAAGAAAATTCTTCCAAACAGAGGAAACAATGGTGTGTTTCACATTATATAAACAATATAAACATATGGTGACATTTTGTCAATAACTCTTTTGTTTATAAACAACAGCTTATAGCAAACTCCATCTGCCAAAGTCACAATGTAGTCACTATTTCTAGCAAACATCAGAAAATCATCTCAATGGATGTTTATGCTCATATTATCTTAGGAAAAACAGTTGTTTTTCTGGCACAACATCAAACCACATTTTTATACCTGTTTCCTGACAGTAGGACAAAATGGAAAACAAGTACAATGACCCACCTCAAACTTAGCTGAAATACTGAATCTGCCACTATTTACCAACTAGTCTGTATTGTGTAACAGCTATAGCATATGAATTATATGCTGACGGTTATTCTGTTAGCCCAACTCAGCTGAAGAGCTGAGCTATAAATTCTCATGGTTGTACATTTCTTGTGCATTTTGATTTCTGATATCATTAATCAATACAGAATTAGCATTAGGACTCCAGAAGAAAGAAAACTGCAGATAGGAACTATCTGCAGCATAATTTGCTTATGCTAAAGTACAGATATTGTACCATCTATAAAAAGGCAATTTATTTCTTTGCCTGATAGTGCTGCAAAAGACTGCTGAGCTTTTTTTTTTCTCGGAAATGAAGAGCTCTGTACAATCCAACTTCTCACAGTAAGTGCATCAAGAAAAAATTATGATGTCTGAAAATGTTGCCTGTCTCAGAGGTAAGTACTGATTTTCAGAACCGAGATGGATTTTCTTCTTTAAAATAGCAAATCTCACATTAATTTATTTCACTAGAAAGGCAGAGGACAAAGGCAATTGGAGCCATACTATGAACAGCCCCAAGTCTCTGCTTTCTGTTTCTTGTCTGTAACTTGAATCGCGCATTTATCTTCTCCTACCTCTCATCTGGAAAAAAAGTATGTGAAAGAAGGTGAGATAGTAAGCCAGTACAGTAGTATGCAATTTCTATTGGTAGTTAAGACAGAACGCAATGTCTTTCCTCATGAATTCTTGAGTAAAATTCAAGCAGGGAGTAAAATTAAATCCCTGAGCTTTCAGAATGCATTCTGTATATATGGATACTCTTCTTAGGGCAGCTAATTTGTATTAACCCTCTCTGCACTGCGAACTCACTGGGAAGAGCTACCTTTGTGGTGGAGCCTATGTGAAGGACCAAGGCTCAAGTAGGTATTTGCTCCAGATTCTGCTATTACTGCTTGTATCCTCTTGGGCTTTTACACAAATACCTGAAAGCAGAGCTCCTGGAGCTTATATGCAGTTTTTTATGCCCATGTTACTGCCAGCATTCTTCAGGCAATTTGAAAAGAAATACTCAGAATATAATAGTCAAAACTGCAGTCAGCCCACCAGGAGAAGTAACTGCTATGGTGTGATGGAGATACATCTGAAGAATAAGCCTTTGTCTTCATGCTGTTTTTCACTGTCCTAGTTTTCAAGTAAGGCAAACTGGTATACTGCAGAAGAAAATGTGGAATAGGCAACTGAGAAGCCTTGGGAAAATAAAGATCAATCCCTTTTGATGGCAGAGCCATTCTCATTAATTTACAAAGAGCTATACAGGCAAACAAGATGCAGGCATTTACTTTAGACTGAGTGTGGCAACTGAAAAAAAGTTTGGGCTTTGGAAAATTTATTTTTAATGATCAAACAAATACCAGTGATGCTGGAATATATAATGGCCTTACAACAAAGGCTGGTCTAATCACCTCTACCCTCTTGCTATGAAACAGAAATGTTTAATATAGCCCAGAATCATAGCCTGAGGCAGAGAACACAATGCTGCTCAGATTCACATCATGCTAATTTGATGCAAACAGAGTGAGTACTCCAGGCCAGGGGAGATCTGTCCCCACCAGGGGCTCTGTCCTGAAACACAGCACACTGTGCTGCTGCTCTTCGGTGGGGAAGGCAAAACATGCTTTACCACACTGTTGCCCAGGTAAGCGGGTTACATCCAATGAAAACAATAAAGCATTTGTGGTATTTTCCTACAACATACAAGTTGCTGTATATTTTCATGGAAAAGTTATCTCTGACATGGTTGGCATGTAAACATTTTCCAGTGGAGTTTCCATGGAAACAGGTAAAAGTGTGTGCATGGGTATGTGTGCGCGTGTGTATATGCGTGTGTGTGCATGTGTGTGTGTAGGTGGGAGGAAAAGGTGTTATCTTCAGATTGGAAGCTATTTTTAAGAAAGCCACAGGTTAAAACGGCTATGACTGAACACAATCAAATGATTGTTAAGGGGGGGGGGGGGCAGGGACGACAGTTCGACTTCTCAGAAGGATCATTTCTCTGAAGGATACCCTATAAAACATTTAATGAGATAGTCAGCGTCCTTTTAGTCTTCCTTCATTTTCTCATACACTCTTGGTACCACTCTATGAAGTTTTATATAACAGTCTTCTCCTTTGTGGCAACCTGCTAAAGGTTAAGAGACAGAATGTTGTAAGTAGAACAAAATCCCCAAGGAAGATGCAATATCCAGCAGGAGGGAAAGCAATTTCTGGCTGCAAATGAAGCAGGAATGTCTTACAGACTTATGGTGGGAGGAGGTATTGTTCCCTGCTGTGCTGGTTAGGGGCTGGGAAGGAGACCATAGCCATCTGTCCTTCTCAGCTGAGGATCCTAGTTTTATCAAAGTGTAGGAGATCTGCTGCTCCTTACAGTGGGAGTGGGATTATATGAGTCTTAACTATCTGGGACAAATGACTGGGTTGCTGGGGACACTTTCTGGACAGCCTTTTTGAATTTCTGCAAGAAGCATCAGGACAGAGCTTATCTTGTTGCTGAAGAGCTTGGGCTAGCAAGGGGACAGATAAGGTTCCCTGCAGGAGAGTAGAGTAAGAAGAATGGAGTTAAGGGCCTGGGAAAAAGGGAAAAGCAAGACAGTGGAGTTTGGATGAGACAAATGAAGAAATTACAAGGAAAAAAAAAAAGAAAAGGAAATAAAGTGAAATTCACCTAGTTCATGAAATCTTGTGAAAAGTCATTGACTGACAGTGTCTTCGACTCTGTCTTGTGTAGTGTTTGAGCCTTGTGCAATTGAAAAAGGAAAGGAGGAAAGAATAAGAGTCTGGGAAAAAATATAAAGATGACCAAAAAAACCCTAAAGAAACCAGGAGAGATATAAGGAAAAACTAAATCATGGCATTTGGAGTATTATGCTCTTTTAAGAAGAAGTTTAATTTACAAATATATGAAAATTAAATTACAACATAAAAGCTATTTTTTTCCCCTGTTCTTGCAGTCTAGCCTGAGACCTTCCTTTCACAGCAGTACTTTGCTCAACATCATACTTTTAAAAGAATACGGGTTTTATAAGATGGATTTTTTTGCATATTCTCTTTGTGCTAGTGGAACATACAAATTTTAATGTACTTACTTTCAGACAATTCTAACTCCAATACAGAACTTCATATTACTAAAATGCTTGTGTATAGGGATTTAGACCCAGGCACCATAATCTGCACCAGTGAAAACTAAGAAAAAACACAAATATGACTATGTATGCTTGTTTTGCAAGGGGAAAAGCATGAAGATCATAATGGAACTTGACAATGGAGAAGAAAGAATTAGATCCCTATGCATGTCTTCTGTATCCTCACTGTAAACACGCTTAAGGAATACTTGATGATCTGTGTCATGGTTTAATCCCAGCCGGCAACCAAGCACCACGCAGCTGCTCGCTCACCTCCCTCACAGTGAGATGGGGGAGAGAATCAGAAGGGTAAAAGTGAGAAAACTCGTGGGCTGATATAAAGACAATTTAATAGGTAAAGCAAGAGATGTGCACACAAGCAAAGCAAAACAAGGAATTCATTCACCACATCCCATGGGCAGGCAGGTGTTCAGCCATCTCCAGGAAAGCAGGGCTCCATCACATGTAATTGTTGCTTGGGAAGACAAACGCCGTAGCTCTGAACATCCCCCCCTTCCTTCTTCTTCCCCCAGCTTTACATGCTGAGCATGACATCATAAGGCATGGAATATCCCTCTGGTCAGTTGGGGTCAGCTGTCCCGGCTGTGTCCCCTCCCAAATTCTTGTGCCCCCCCAGCCTCCTTGCTGAGTGGGGTGAGAAGCAGAAAAGGCCTTGACTCTGTGTGAATGCTGCTCAGTAATAGCTAAAACATACCTGTATTATTGAACACTCTTTTGGTCACAGATCCAAAATATAGCCCCATGCAGGCTACTATGAATAAAATTGACTCTAACCCAGCCAGAACTAGCACACCTGCTATGTGAGTACACCCATTTCCCAGCCCACGGTTTTTAGGACAACATTTTTCCTCCAAAGGCATATTTGCAGCTTGGTTCCTCAGGATGGATGGTGTCTTTAATTTTCTGAGTTCTAAATGACCATCACTGGGACATGGAGGCGCTAATGGTAAGTTTTCTTAAGAGATTTTCTAAACAGCACTTATGGATCACAAAACTGTATCTTTGGTCATATACAAGAGGAAAATTGGAGAGAAGCAACTTTATACTATATTTTCAAATTCTGACACTACAGCACTTCTTTTTGAATTGGAGTAAGGAAAAATCATGAAAAATTCAAGCCACCAGATTGAATGCTACTCACAGAACAGCAGAAAATTATGCTCTCATAAATGGAAATGGAAAAATGGAGAATATTTGTTCACAAAAAGATCAAAATTCAAGACCATTTGTAGGTCAAGACTGAGCTGTAATGAGTTTGTTCTTGTCGCTCAGCTTTAATGAGTGAGTTTTTGAACGAGAAGGAGAAACGGTTGATGAGGACTGGCTGGCATACTATCCAGTGCCTTCAGTATTACTTCCCTGAACAGAGCTGCTCTTAGAACCGATACCATTGTGTCTGAAGATACGCCATTTCCTAGGGGTACATAGTGTCTGCATAAAGTTTAGAAAAGCTAGAAAGAAAGCTTGAGAGGGCAGTGACCGATTTCCCTTCCTCAAATTCTAATCTTCACCAAAGAAAAAGGTCACGTGAATGCTATGAGTGTGATTCTGTCATTGCCTACACTTCTATAAACGAGGACTAATCCTGTAAGTGTCCATGAAGTCAATATACAAAGCAGAAGGAAACTGAATAGCCCAGTCTTAGCTTCAGAGCGGCGCCACAGCTTGGGTACGTGTATCAGGAAGCTGTGAACAAAAAGCTGGGCAATACATTGAGGAAGGGGCCCTGTACAGTACAGACTAGGCAGTGAACCTCACAGCAAAGTAGGGTCCTAAGTATCACAGAGACCTATTTATTTGTTACATGGATGAGGAGGCTGTTTTTATTACAACTTTTCAAAAATTCCAACATATACTTTTAAATTACAAAATAGGTTCCAGTATATCAATAACTGAAGCAGCCTGATATAGCAGCAGCTGTCAGGTTATCACTGGAAGATGAAAAAATTAGAAACGCCCCTGGGGAGGAACCCAGTATGGGAATATCCAAAATGTTATTAGGAGATCGCTATTTTTTATCGTGACAGCAGACACCTAAAATCTTTTCTTTCAGACTGATGGAGCTCAATCTGCAGAATCACTCCTCCATCAGTTACAAACCTCCCTGCTTGCTCCATCTTGGCATTTGGATAAGGATAAATAATGTATCCCACCTCTGATACAGCACAATAGTTTTTCAGAATGTCCAAACCCTGCCTCACTGAAAGTTTAAAATGTCTAAAGGGAGATGAGAGGAAGACATTGTTGAGTAATGTACTCTTGCAATAGTTTTCCCTCCTTACACTGCAGTTGCTTGAAATTGAAACCATCATCTTGAATGATGAGGCTGCTTGACCTTGCAGATTTCTGAACAAGCTTAGAAGCTGCTTCATTACAATGCAAAATGATAGCATATGGACATTGCTGTGGGATGTGATTGCTTAAGATTGCTTTTCTTTCATTGTTTTGACTGAACAATCTCAGTGGAAAAAATCTTACAAAGCAAGACCAGTTTCCTTCTTAAGCTACTGAACTCTGTTGGAGTCTACTAGAGTTTTCACACATCCCACAGACTGATTTACATACACCTTAACAGGTTACACCAGGCTATGTCATCCCTTATTGACCTTTGAGAACAGAAGTCTAAAAGCCACTCTGCTTTGGATTTTGGTTTTGGGGTTTTTTTCTGAAGTCAAAAATAGTCTAAAGACCTATTTCACTGCAGTGACAAGGTTGGACTGTCAGAACAGGATCCAAATGGATCTGAAAATTGATCTTTCCTTACCTTAAAATGTTGAGCGTTGAAGTGCCGTGCTGAGATTTTTTATTACATAGATTCTACTCATCTCATTTATGTAAGAGTAATGCTTTTTGGGCTGACAAGGATCTTTAAGTAGCATGTCAGTCTGAACAACTTAGATTAACAGAAAATGTAATTTAATGTTCTCCTTTCCATGGGAGACTCATTATCATTACTGATCATTCAGGATATCAAAACCTACCCATCTCTTTTAGATCCTTGATTTGGATTCTCAATTTCTATTCCCAGAGACAAAATTATGGGCAAACAGTGAAGAATTAAAGCTATCTGCCAATATTTGGTGCACTAACAAACCAGCTGGCCAGAATCATCTTGTCATTTCTCCACCTCCAGCTGTGTGAAGCAAACAGAATCTTCTCCAAAAGACTCACCCTACTATACATCTCAGTGTTTTTTCCCAGTCTTGCAGAAAAAAATTGATACCCTCTCCCTGTTATAAGTATGTTTCAGTATAAATTATGCTCCTTGTGAGAGATAATTGTGTTTAGGAAGCAGTCAACAGACATAAACACATTCTGTTACTTCTACACCACTTCTAATTTTTCTTGTGGCTTGCAGAACCTCTCAAGAAAATAATTGCACCTACAGTGATATTGCTCAGGTCATGAAAAAGGCAAGATGATCTCTTGGACTAACAATTTTGTTAAATGATAAATAAGTGAAAGCAACTAAAATATCAAAACCTAAACCTGGGATGAATCAAACCAAAACATGGCCATTGCCTTTTGTGCACAATTTTGCTGTATGTAAATGAGACACAGCTTATGCAATTTTAATAAGGGGAAGCTCATGTTATGGTATAGACCACTGCTCAGCCATCTCTTGCCTTTCTTGTGCAAGTACCTTTCTTCTGTCACTATAGCCTAAGGACAAAGCTAAGAAGTAAACTGTACAAACAAAACCATTATAAAAGCTTCTGTGTCAAGGATTACTTTTAACAAGACTTTTTATGCAGGTTTTGCTGTTTCAGTCTAAAAGAGCAGTGTGCAATTTTAGCAAAATCTATTCACCAGCATTTTTCCACTTGTTTGCTTGCTTGGGATGGAGGTGGTATTAACAAAATTTTAAAAAAATTAAAAGATATTAAAAAAGGGCCTGGCAGCGCCAATTTTTTCAGTCAGCTACTCTTGAGAATTACCACTTATTTAAGAAAGAAGCTAGCTCAACTGTATAGCTATTTCAGTAGCCACTGTGCAAGTTAGACACAGTTATGCACTTATTAATTATTTACAAAAGGTATATGTTAAAATAAATACATTTAAATGTTTAGTTACTTCTTTTGCAAATTTTAACCATATGCAATAAGAAACATAGAAATATAGAAGAAACAAGAAACATAGACACACTAGTATGCTATATCTCCTTCAGCTTAATTTGTTATATGTATCAAGATAACAGAAGGCAGGATGGGGAAGAAGTTTGTGTATAACTCCTCTTTTAACTATCCCATGAAGCACAACATGACAGGCTACCCTCTTACGAGAACAGGTTTTGTGCAATGTGATGATCAGACAAGCAACTTCCATTAGCTACATTTAGGGCTGTGAACATCTTATCTGATAAGTAAAAATACATTTCCTAAAAGAATACATTCCAGACTACCATCTTACCTTACACTGAAGGGCAGGGGCACAAGAGAAGGAATATGGCAAACCACACATTGGTTTCAGTTGTAAATTAAGATTAAATATATTGTAGACAGCTCATATTAACAGCTTCTTGCTATTAAGATATACACTATCATTGAAAAGCACAATCAAGCATGCAATATATTTACCAATATAAAAATAAAAAGAACAATAAAAAAGACATTAACCTCTTCTTCAACGTTATGGGCGATTCCATTCTGCACTGGTCCTGGATCACTCGGTGGTGTTACTGCAACTTCCACTTTTGCACTTTTTTCTGTGGCATCATCCATAAATAAGAGTGCGAAAACAACAGAACAGTATATTAAGTAACAAATCTGTTAGTGAAACTGCTGTCATATATTCAGTCTGAGTAAATCATCAAATACTGAAGGTGGACCAACATCTGCCTTTAAGAGAGAGACAAAAATTCTGTCTTCCATTTGACTAGTACACATTTTGAATAAAATTCTTATGAGTGAGCTTGCATTTGAATAAACTATTCTACTGGTACTCATGTCCTAGAAAAATTTACATTCTTTGCAATATTCAGTGCTTTTTGTTTTAACTAAACTCACTGAGTCTAATACTTCAGGTAAAAAATGACATATTGCATTCTTCCCAGACATTAAAGAATGCAACATGTTGCATTTACAGGTGAGGGGATATATTCAACAAGATATAACTTTTATAACACAGAAACCACTGCAATTAGTAAAGTTACTTCCAAGCTGTAATCATGCTCTTTCTCATGCAAAAATGTGGGAAAAGAGTAAA
Organism: Buteo buteo; assembly: GCF_964188355.1. Lineage (NCBI taxonomy): Eukaryota > Metazoa > Chordata > Aves > Accipitriformes > Accipitridae > Buteo > Buteo buteo. The sequence continues at coordinate 38,358,130 of NC_134204.1, forward strand.
TGGATGGTCTAATAACATCCAATAACAGAGGATGATCTTTAAAACAGAATCCCATAGTCCTTGTGCTAAACTTTTACAGGAATTAAAGGGATAAAATTGTTCCTTTGGTTTCTGATGCTAAATTTATTCAAATTTATTCTTACTTTGACTATCTTGAAATTCTCTAAACAGTAATTATCTCTTTAAGTATGTACTAGATAAAAATGTCAATGACCAAAAATTCCTTGGACAATATAAAGTTACAGGGAATAGCAATACGAAATGTCTAACTCAAGTTCAACATGCCTTATGGTATGCTCTTGTGCACAGAAGTAAATACAGCTGTCTAGTTACATTACTGCTATCCTGAGATTCTTCTAAATTAAAAATCTGAGATCACAGCCACTATGTGTGAGTGCCAGGCTATCTGTAATTATTTCAGTGCATGTGTGTTGTCTCTTAACCCCACAGCCAGCATTATGGTTTATTAACAGACTGTCCCATCCAACTGCTTGATTCTGGAAGCAAATAATATCTAAACATAGCACAAGGTCAGAAACAGTGTCAGCTAATAAAATGATTCAGCTTTTATCAGACACATTTGCATCTGGTTTTCTAATGTGGATAACATGCTGAGGTAGAGGAAACAGGACATAGTACAGATTTTCTTTTAGTATAGGAACTTTTGAACTAAAATACAAATTCTTACCCTTGATTGAGAACCACAGTAAGCTAATTTTGCACAGTTAGCATAGATGGGCCTAAATGACTCTCAGCAAGTAGCAGATAGACAAATCAAATCTTAAATATGAAGGTTATTTCTTTTTGTGACAAGGGTGATACCACATAAAACACGTGTTCTCCCAGAGCAGCTCAATAAATTCATTAAATATGCACATATAAACTGTGAGTAAGTTTTGTCTCTCTATTTCTGTCACTTCAACACATATCCAAAATCAGCACTACTTTTCCTTTTCAACCCTGCTGGGAGGCTTTCCAGATGCCTTAACTGACTTTCTCTTCTTGCACTTAACTCCTGTCCTGTCCATAATTTTCATACTATTTTGTATAAGGAATGAGAATATTTTTACTAAGGTAGCATAAATGAAGTAGAATGAGAAATTAATCCCTAAGGACTTTCAAGCAAAATAAAATAGTGAAAAAGGCCCTCAGGAACAGGCGGTAAATCTGTACTGCTGCACTCACCATGATTAGCAGCTCCATTCTGCCTTTCACTGTCTTCCACCTGGCACTTCTTTTTGGCAATCTTATGCAGAATTGAGGCCCTTTCCTTGAACTTTCCTAAAAGAAAGCATTATCATTATTAAAATGCAGCCATTTTGAGAAGCAAAATTTCTTTGCCATAGCTTAGGCTCCATAAATCAGTGCCAGTAATCCATTTCCATCCTTCCTCAAACAGCAAACATATTATTAAACACTATCTGATGTTTTCAGATATCCTTTTTTTCTTTTTTAGTGGAAATAAAAACATAATTTTTTTTCTATTCTCAGAACTCAGCAATAAGTTGAACAAGAAATTGAAGACAAAAGCTATTATTTTTCTTCAGAAGCAGTCAGTAAAGTTCCGCCTATAAAAGTGCTGGTGTAGGATTTCAGCCTAAACAGAAGATAAATACAGATGAATAAAGATACTGTAAACAAACACAAACAGTTTCAGGTCTCAATTATTAATACAGTAACACAGAATTTCAGATAAACTTATATATTGCATCATGGTGACTGTGGTCGACTTTGTCATGTTGGACTTAGCTGTGTGCTTGTGACTTCTACAGATACTTCAGAAGCAGAAGCAAACATTTCCAGAATACATGATTTCCATACCAGCTTCTCAAAGGCAAATTTTCTTCTCAACCTGCTAGGTGTTTTTTGTTTCCCATGAGTTTAACCATGCAGCTGATCATCTAGACTGTCTCCAGGGCAAATCATCCTGTCCCAAGATAGGTCCAAGGTTCTGTCACTCTTTATTGACCAATGAGTCCAAATGACACTTTAAAACTAGGCAATGTCAAGGATGGTAAATTTTAAGTGAAATTAATTTACTCCTTCCTCTACATTGGTTGATCTTAATATGTAAGGACTCTTTGGGCAGCTTATGACAGTCTATGTTGTGTAGAAAGATGATGTATCTGCCTTTCTTTATTGTTACCCTCACTGCTATTGCTCTTTAAGTCTTTTTTTATCTTTTTTTAAAAGTATAACTGGTGGCTGTAGTACAGTACACTTCTAATTAAGAACACTATTACTATACAGGGCCCAAGACTGTTTTAATTCTTCATCTCCAGTTAAAAAAAACCATTGAAAACTGTTGGTGTCCCTGCAGCAAAAACAGTGTAGGCTTAAGACCAAAAGATATTTCAATGGAATCGTATAATTGATTAACAGTGGGAAGTCACAGTGAGAAGTCATGAATGAACTCAGTTAGCTGGATAACAGTCACTGTTTCCAAGCTAAAATAAAGATACACAATAATAAATCATTAGTCAAGAAAGAAATCCTCTCTTCCCTTCTCACGAATGGAAGCTTCAAACCCCTGTACCAACACTTTTGTATATGAAGAAGCATAAGCACAGTCCACAGGGAAGAGCAGCTATCATGTGCTGGGAACTGGAATTAATTCATCAACAGCAAATCACTTGGAAACTAATAAAAATACCACAAAGATTTAATAAGCAGTACTGTCCTTTCAGCAGCCCCTATCTTTTCACAAACAGATCATGCTCCAAAAAAATAATTAGCCATTCACAATACATTGCAAAGATTATCTTTTTTGGTACATGGTACCTAGAGTAAATTTGCCTGCAGAACAGTATCTAAGCATAGAACACAATCATAAATAGCAAGCCATCTCATTATTTCAGTGCATAGGGTCAATGGCAGAGACTTTAGTTAGAAGAGGAAGAAGAAGGAAAGAGTTAAAGAAAGAAAGAAAGAAAGAAAGAAAGAAAGAAAGAAAAAGAGAGAGAGCAAAAGGAATTACTTGGGATATCAGAAAAGAGAAAGAAAAAACAAGGAAAAATGCAAATCATATTTCCAAATATTTTAAGCTGAAATGCTATGAGTCAAGTCTGTTCCTAACTTCTTCTGAAACACTTGGGGCATTTAAAAAGTGCTTATCCAGAAGCATGTGTAGATACTGAAAGGTGCCTGCATAATTTTCATACAATACGTATGCCAGTTTGCTAAAGGATTGCTTTAGTTGGAGTTTCAGACTCCAACTCAGCTTCATACGTTTGAGAATTTGGCTTGTGATACCCCAAATACACAAATGCATTTTTCGTAAGTGATGCAAATGATGCAGCTGAGACATTTTCTGAAAAACATCTGTGGAACCATCCATGTCGCCACCTACTTCAGGATGGTGTAGGACCTTTTAATTTAAGGTTCAATTTAAAAAGTTTAATTAAAGTGATGCAGAATTCTATAAGGATATCCTAGTCTTCTGGTTTGAGTTTGTTTGAAATGGTTTACGTTTTTTAATAGAGAAACTTGAGCCATTATTGAACTGAAAACAAAATGTCTCCACAGAGATTCACACTGTTTTAGATTAGCTTAATTGAAGTTATCTTCAATTTTTTTTCACATTTCCAAAAGCCTCCTCCCATCTTTAGGAAGTATTTCTTACACTGACTTTTAACATTGTAAGTTATATCGCTTCATTCAGGAGACTGTTCCACACTTATAAGTCACTGTCATGGAAATTAACCTCAACATTTGAAATGGAAACTGTATTTTGCTTTATTTTTATTTCTCAGTACATGCATGGTTCAGCTTGCATTGTTTTACATCATTACCTTCCATTTGGTTTACTCAGTGTAGGTAACAAATAGTGTGAGGAAATGATTAAAAGACATAATATCAACTATCAAAAGCATGAAACTAAGGAAAGCAGTAGTACTAGCCTGCATGAAGACAGTGAGATGTAAAAAGGCGGCAGAGTTATGCCTCCTCTCTCCCTTTCCCTGCCATTTTCCTCCTTCAAACCAAATCAAAACTTGTTCAGCAAAGGGGAAGCACAGAGCCACCAGGAAAAAGGACCAGCTCAGGATATTTCTAAGTCATTGAAATATACAGAAAGCCCCACCTTAGGCTCAGATCTTCCGTCATGCCTTTTTTCTCATCCTTAGGTGGGGTATTAAATTATCCATAGGAATTTTATATTACTGTTCATATTTCTAGGAGTAGGTAGTAGCTTATGTTTCCTCTTTAACAGTCCCATGTACTATGGGTTTGACTACCTAAGAGTAATTTTCACACCATCTGGCATCATGATAGTTTAGGTGAATGAAAATGCTTGATTCCCTGGACCCAAAATAGGATAGACTGTTATGGAAAATTCTTAATCTAGATTTGCTGAACTCAGACAGATTTTGCAGCTCATTCTAATTTACAAAGGATGGGGTAGAAGGAACAGATCAAGGCCAGGTGATTAGTAAAGAAGGTAGCTTAAAACTAAATTGGTTTTATTTGAATATATGCAAACAAATCAGTATTGTATAACATAGATATGCCTTGATCTTCATGAGTAACTCCAGCTGGCATCAGCTGGCAGAGATTCTCCTCCTGATCGAGGATATATTAAAAACCCAATCCTTTGTCCACAATCTAAATTGCAGACTACAGATTCCCTAAGTCAGAAAAGCCTTTGATTTGGCAGGAAAATAGTTTTTCTTCAGAAGTTCACTAGTTTAAAAAATTCAACCATTTGTCTAGTTTTCAGTCTCTGATCAAATGCCGATTACTACATCTATGCAGCTATAGCCAAGCTTTCATGAGCCTGAAGATATCAAATCTGCGGCTGTTGAGCAATCTGAACTGTACCTACCAGTCCTGTCCATGGCTAGCTGTGGAACGCAACTAGTGGGTCACAATGGATCAATTCCAGAAATCCCCCTCATGTGCTTTCTCCTTTAACTTTAAAATCCCAGAGAAGCATCAAATAAAAACATGCAGTTTTGTCATGTTATAGGCTGTTGGTGGAGGTTACTTGACAGCACCAGATGACTGTGAAGGTCTCTTCCCAACTGGTAGGTTATATTTTCTCTCCCAGTTGGGCCTGACTAATCTGCAATTAATTTAAAGTCACTTTCAGACCAAATAGGAGCAAACAAAACAATAGACATCAGTTTCTAAGACCTGGAGCACAACGGCCCTCTGGCCATGAGGCTATATCTGAATGTGTATTGCAACTTAACCATTACTTTTTGTCTCTGATTGTTCTGATGTAGCAGCAAGAATAGATATGCCTGTGCTTCTCCACCAGAGGACTGAAAGATTTGCTACCTCTCTCCACTCGGGGTTTGAGGGCCTGGAGATAACAATGGACTATATTAGAAAAAAATCCATGGATTTGTAACTGGGGTTACATGTTCCTGTGACTAACTTTCTGCACAAAAGGCATAAAAAGCTCAGTCAAAAAAGGAAGAGAAAGAGGAAAACGCATAATGTCAATAAGTGTGATGCAGAGTGATAGTGATTATACTTTTGAAAATCCAAACAGAAAGTTCAAAATATAGCACACTTTGATCTAAATACAGCTTCTGAGGTACTATTCATTACTTGCTTTGTGAAAGACGTGAAAACAATGAGGACAGCTGTATCTGAAAAGGTAAACTATCATAGACTCTTGTCAGTGTTAATATTCCTAAAGACAAAGAGTTTTCTTTCCTATTTTTGCTACTGGAAGATTTTTGCTACTCGCTTTTTGCTATTGCTACAGTATGGTCCTGGATTATTTATTCATGAGGAGTGCTTTCTGAGATGACATTGAATATCAACAGCATTACTTAAGCATAGGCACAGTATTAATATATACATATATTATATGTATCACACTTGCATGAGTATTTTCCCACAGATAGCTACATTTAACTGTCAATAGAGTATTTATGAATATCAGAAGTGACTACTTTTGAAGTGGTAGGTTTAATACTTCAGCATAAAAAATTAAAAACTTTAACATACCCAACTCTGAGGCTACAATGAGAAATGACCTTTGCATCTTGATTGTAATGAAGACTGAGATGAGACATACTGCAAAAGCTTTAGCTCTGGTAGCCATATCTGAATGGCTTGTGTTAACTACTCATTTCAGGTGCTTGAGAGGTGTATTTAAACAACATAAACACCATTGTTTGCCCAGTAAAATTTCCTGTCAGACATCTTTTCTTACATTGGCGCCATCCCTGTGAATCAGATGGTGAATCTGGGCAACAGAGGGCAGTGCAGCAAGACTGCCCTATGAGCTCACGCCTGCTACAGAAGAAAAGAGCGTCTTGTAACATCAGGCACAAAGGTGGAAGGAGCTGTGTCCTACAGCCAGCCCCAGAATAGTACAGTTATATTTGAGTATCAACAGCAGATACCAAAAGTGGGAAATAGTGAGAAGTTATGACTTTTTTTTTTTCCCCTGGAGAAAGATCATGAGTAAGTCATATAATGAAGGTTTTCTTAAAACCTTCTTAACTTCAAGATTAATCTAAACTAGAAAATAACTGTGTTTTTAAAAACAGAGAATTAAGCTATTTGACTTATATTCCCAACATGAAAACCAAGTAGGAATAGGCATCTAAGTTTTCTACAGGCCTCAAGCTTATCTTCATCCTTGAACACACCACCACTAATTATTAAACGGAACATTCATGGAACAATCTGTCTGGCATTGTAATCAGAGAGCTGGACAAGAGGTCTTGATCCTACAGACAATCAGGTCTCAGTTCAGGGAAACTTCCAAGTTACAGAAATGCTGACCACACTAGGACCAAAAGCATGTGCTGGAAAATTAGTACATAGCTAACTGCTTTCCTGAATTAGTACAATAAACTGCAATGCTTTTGAATCAGCAGAAAAATTTTTGAAGATTTCATTGAGTCCTGATTCAGGCCCTAATTACTTCCTTCTTGTATTGCTAGAATCAGGATTTTAAATTGCATAATTTTTGCATTGCAATTAAGCATACAATTAATACTCCAGGAATAGTCAAGCCTAGTTTTTAAACTTTATTCATTACTTTTGAATAATACAGTAAAGTGAAGTCACTTAATAATTGTTCTCAAACTGAGTGATTTGAACATCCATAAATTAATTCATCTTCTTGAATGCATTGTAAAACATGGTATAAAATAAGCACCTACAATCTCTGTTATACTGTGCCTTATAATTTGCAAGTGTGGTTTTGCATGTATGTTCTTTAATAAAAGCATTCCATTGTATTTCCTTATCTGAAATAGCAAAACCAAAATGCTGAAGAAAAAAAAACCTGAAAAAAGAGCCATAACTGATCGCGCCATCAAAGAAGACATGCAAAAAGGAGTTATTAAAAAATGGAGAAACTGAAAATAGGACTAAGAAAAATGAAGGAAAAAATAAACACATAAGAGGCGCTTAAAGGGCTTCAAAAAAAGCTGATACAAACAATTCTAAAATATTTCTTACCTTCTTCAGTCATTGTGTCATAATATTTTAGGTTTCCATATGATCCAAGCTCTACAACATCACAGTAAAAGACACAAAGATAAGGAACCAGCAGACATTCAAGAAACTTACACGTTTTTGCATGTGCTTCATAAACTCGAACAGTGATTATGCAAAAAATTCTGCAGGACAGCAAAACATGGATTACAGAAATGGTAGTGCCTTCCCCCCAGAAATATGACAATTCACTGGTTTTAGATGAGTAAGTTGCTAAAGTGAGATGTAGAAGAAGCACTGAAATCTAAAATTCAGCCTTTTCAAGGTGATTGCCATTTGGTGCCTCTACTTTTGGGAAAACACAATAAACCTTGACAGTACCTAATCAGCAGGAGCTTTGGAAACTAAACTCTTTTAACATTCTCCAGGTCAGACATTCAAATAGTTAGGCATCCAAATTAATCAAAAAATCTCAAAACATATAATCTGAGGAACTGTTCATAAAGCTGTTCCACAAAAATTGCTTTGATACCAGTGCTGATGTTGACTTGCTTTAGAGGGGTTACTTCATTTAACCACTCTCTTGTCACTTGTGAAATCAGAAAAGAATTATTTACTCACTTCATCAGGTGGTAGGAGACCTAAATTAATTAAATTATTAAATAGATTAAATTAAATAAATTTAATATATTGCATTACTATATTCTAGCATGGCAGAGAAAATGGAATGAAGAGATTTCCAGATCTGTAGGGCTACAATTATTTTTCTGTGATGCAATATTGTATGAAATCCACTTTTGTCTCCAGACGTTGCTTTACACTTCATTTCTTAAAGTGCTTTTTTCTTAAAGTTTGGCATATATGTAAATATATATATAAATACAATAATTAATTGTTGTGGTTTAAGCCCAGCCAGCAACTAGGCACCACACAGCCGCTTGCTCACTCCCTGGCCTCCCAGTGGGATGGGGAGAAGAATTGGAAAAAAAAGTAAAACTTGTGGGTTGAGGTAAGAACGATTTAATATAATATAGTAAAATATAGTAATAATAACAACAACAACAATAATAGCAATGAGAAGGAATATAATAATAAAATAAAAATAACAACAATAATAATAGTAATAAAAATAAAACCCAAGAAAGGACAAGTGATGCACAATGCAATTGCTCACCACCCACTGACCAATGCTGAAGTAGCAATCCACCCCTCCCAGCCAACTCCCCCCAGTTTATATACTGAGCATGATGACCTATGGTGGAATATCCCCTTGGCTAGTGCAGGTCACTAGTCCTGGCTGTGCTCCCTCCCAGCTTCTTGTACACCTGCTTGCTCATAGAGCATGGGAAACTGAAAAATCCTTAACTTAGGGTAAACGCTACTTAGCAACAACTGAAACATCACTGTGTTATTAACATTATTCTAACACTAAATCCAAAACACACTGTACCAGCTACTAAGAAGAAAATTAACTCTATTCCAGCCAAAACCAGGACATCAATGTAGGTCTACAAAACAGGACAGAGAAAAATTAAGCACAAGGAGGAATTTGTAAATTATTTGTCTGGGGAATTTGTGGATGATTTCACTCATCATTTTTATGTAAAGTTTTACAACTGAGCTTCTGAGCATCCAACCTTTGATAGAATGTAATCATTTAAAAATGGATAATTAACAGTTTGGTAGTGCTGTTTTCTTTAGAAATATTCTCTCTTCATGTTTATGAAACAGCTTAAGCAATTAAATGCACAAATGCTGTCCAATTATTTTGTTTTTAGCTGATGTATCTCGTGATCTTTCAGTATTTTTCCACACGAGTAAATTTCAATTGAGGTCTGGCTATTAGTTTTCAACTGTAAAATACTGTGATGATATGCAAATCTGACACTTTGAAAGATCCCCTTTTTTTAATCTATTTGAAGATACCTGAATCTGCCAAATGAACATTCTTTACATCATTTGCAGAGACAGAGAATGCTTTATGCCATGTAACAAAAAAGCACATGATATTATCACTGTTAATTTTTAAAAATACTTATGATTGGATTGTAAAGATTTTTTCATAGACATACTTTATCAAAACCAGTTACAAATACTGACATACTCTTGCTCATACAATGCAGTGTCTTTCTTGAACATAAGTATGCTCAATAGAATATGACGTTACTCTAAGTCTCTCTTCAAGCAAAGAAAGACATCATTTAAAGATAGAATTTAATATATTGTTTTATAATGATATACAATATACAATGCATATACTCTTTTGCAAATATGTTCTTACTGTTGCAACATAATCTTTGTAGCTGCTTTTACATAAAAGCATCTATTGTTCTACCATCTTGATTTTAGTCCTAAAGATTTGAATTCCTTACCTGAGAAGAGCTCCCAATAACTTCAATATGGACTTCCCTGCATACAGCATTTGGGACCACATGTGCTGTTTAATTAGGGCTCAGTATCTGCTGACTATGGCCAGCACCTTTGCTTAAACTTACTCTCATGGATCTCTGCCTTGATGTGTCTTGGGTGTGCTTTGCTAGAACCTGGGGTGAGGCATCCACTGGAGGATGAGGACAGGAGTGGAAAACAGATGCCAAAAGGAGTCCAAGAGCAATCAGAGAAATGGAAGTACATGCAGGAGACAACACTGCCAGAGAGGGACTTTATAAACTCATGGAGAAAAAAGACTAAGGATGGGGTTGCAGAAGGACGAAGTTGAGAAGAGGAAGGTTGTATCATAGCAACAAATTTAAGAATTAACAGAATGACAGCATGAGGCCTCTGACTTAATGGATGAAGCAGAACAGGTTTCAGAGGAAGCCAACAACAATGGTGAATTATGCTAAAACTCCAGAAGAAATAAAAGCAGTAGCAGAAAGGCAGGGCACTTTACATACTGGCAACCCAGTTTAGGTCTATTTGCTTCCCATCTGAAGTGAGACACAAGATAAACAGGAAAGAAAAAAGGACACTCTGACCTTACAGAAACTGAATAGAAAAGAAACAAGGAGATGCATGAGAGTGCATGATGCTGATGATGATCATGTTCTGGGCACTTCAGCAATTCAATATGCCATGGTTTAAACTAGGTTAATTCTTGCAGTTAGCAAAATTATTTCTAACAAAACTCTAATTTTGCTGTTGAGATTACATTCCTCAAAGCTTTTATAGTCCTATACTCAGAGCAGAACATTTTATACAATCACCAGCCTCCTGACTGCAATGCACAATGAAGATGATGCCAGAAAACGTCAGCTGCACATATTCACATGAATTATTTTGTGGATTTCAAGATTACTTGGTTCAGTGCTGCTCAGCAACACAAAAGGTCTGCCACAATACAGTCTGCTTCTAATATATTGCACTGGCTTTTGCTGTAAAATTTGGACTAAATCTGCTCTTCAGTATTTATTTTTGAATTTTCCTGTTATAATAAGATTCTATTCAATATGACTCTATGTAAACTTAAACTGAACTGAAGTACTTTTAGAAAAAAATATTGTATTGGAAAAAGTTATCAGCTTTTAAAATAAACTTATTTTAAATGGAATTGGAAATCTGAAATACTGTGATAAAGGGTACTTGAAAAAATACCCTCAAATCCAACACTATTAAAATGTGATCATTCCAGTTTCGTGAAAATGCTATGCAGTTCCCAAAGGGAGGTCATAGCAGACAGACTGGCTGACAGCCAGTACCTGCATCCCTGCTGGTCACATGAAACAGAGGATGCAGCTTAACAGCTGATCCTCGACAGTGGCAGAGTCATTGAATTAATTTGTTTCCTTCCACATATTTTTACACCAGAAGAGAACAGAGGGTTCCTGGTAATCCTGTCTGACGTTCCTGAAAGATTACAACAACATTTGCATTATTACCTATTGTTCTCTACTGTGTATGCAGGTGCCACACGATATCAAAGTAAACAGAAAGAATAATGTTGTTAGTCGACAGTGCTACATTATTTGTAATTTCAAATTACACTTGAGACAGCCAGCACGGCTTCACCAAGGGCAAGTCTTGCCTGACCAATCTAGTGGCCTTCTATGAGGGAGTGACTACATCAGAGGAGAAGGGAAGAGCTACATATGTCATCTATCTGGACTTCTGTAAGACCTTTGACATAGTCCCCCACAACATCCCTCTCTCTAAATTGGAGACATGTGGATTTGATGGCTGGACCATTCAGTGGATGAGGAATTGGTTGGATGGTCACATCCAGAGGGTAGTGGTCAACAGCTCAATGTCCATATGGAGATCAGTGACAAGTGGTGTCCCTCAGGGGTCCGTATTGGGACCAGTACTGTTTAATGTCTTCATCAATGACATAGACAGTGGGATCAAGTGCACCCTCAGCAAGTTTGCAGATAACACCAAGCTGAGTGGCGCAGCTGACACGCCTGAGGGATGGGATGCCACCCAGAAGGACCTGGACAAGCTCGAGAAGTGGGCCCATGTGAACCTCAGGAGGTTCAACAAGGCCAAGTGCAAGGTCCTGCACCTGGGTTGGGGCAAACCCCAGTATCAACAGAGACTGGGGGATGAAGAGATTGAGCAGTCCTGCAGGAAGGACTTGGGGATACTGGCGGATGAAAAGCTGGACATGAGCCAGCAATGTGTGCTCGCAGCCCAGAAAGCCAACCATATCCTGGCTGCATCAAAAGAAACGTGGCCAGCAGGTCAAGGGAGATGATTCTGCCCCTCTACTCCGCTCTGGTGAGACCCCACCTGGAGTACTGCATCCAGCTACAGAGTCCCCAGCACAGGAAAGACATGGACCTGTTGGAGCGGGTCTAGAGGAGGGCCACAAAAATGATCAGAAGGATGGAACACCTCTCCTGTGAGGACAGGCTGTGAGACTTGAGGTTGTTCAGCCTGTAGAAGAGAAGGCTCCAGGAACACCTTATTGTAACTTTTCAATACTTAAAGGGGGACTATAAGAAAGACAGGGACAAACTTTTTAGTAGGGCCTGTAGCAGGTAATGATTTTAAACTAAAAGAGGGTAGATTCAGACTAGATATAAGGAAGATATTTTTTACAACAAGGGTAGTGAGACACAGGAACAGGCTGCCCAGAGAGGTGGTACATGTCCCATCCCTGGAAACATGCAAGATCAGATTGGATGGGCCTCTGAGCAACCTGATCTAGTTGCAGATGTCCCTGCTCCTTGCAGGGGCTGTTGGACTAGATGACCTTTAAAGGTTCCTTCCAACCCAAACTGCTCTATGATTCTACAAAATAATATATCTAATTACTCAATTTATTTTCAATGTTCACTCATTTAAGTATTGAAGATACAGTCTGTGGTGAAATACCCATTTCTGCCTTTTAAGTATAGTGCCCCAAGCTGCCATAGAAGGTAAGTGTAGCCAGTACTTCTCTGCTCTCCTGCTATGAAGATCTAAGATGCAGATTGCAGTTGTCCCTAGTTATGTTAGAAATGAGCCTGGCTCAGAGTTTCTCAAAATACTCATAAGACATACAGATATTTTAGAGATAGTAACCTGCATTACTAAAGGTATGTATGCCTTCATGAAAAATGTGAACTCAGACTCTCAAAACAAAGTAATGCATTGTGGGTTTCTTCAACAAGCATAAGACTTTCACTAAGCATAAAAAACCATATTTGAATGACAATTTATGTCACACTTCACCAAAGCAATTAAACAGCTTAAAAGTTGACATATCTTTTACTCAAAACAAAATTGCTAAAGAGAAATCACTGAAGGCAATCCCTGAATTTTTAGCGCAATTCCCCCATTGCATTTACTTGATCTTCTTTGTGTTTGAATTCCACAGTCATGATGGTGTCAAGGCATAATCCTTCATCGGCATCAGTGGGAGCTTGGCTTAGAAGGAATTGTGAGGCATTCCGGAACTAGCAGATGGAGACCATATATTTTTCCTGAGTTTTCATGTCCATAAATTCAACCTACCAAAAGGTTGAATGCATAAGAGATAAGGGAGAAGTGAAATGAGAGAGTAAGGGCTCAAAACTGATAATGAAATTGAGAATGAGCACGCAGCCAAGAACTGCAACTTAAAAGCAAGCAAATAATTATTAAAAAGATTGTAAACACGAAGCCTAACCAAGAATTGGAGACAGAAGTGAATTTTTGTGCGAGAGGTTGCACACATAATTCTGAAAGTCAGTAAGTGTCTGACAGTCAAAGACATTAATTTGGTAATCCACTGTTCCACTTTACATCTGTCTGATATGACCTCTGATTTGCACTTACTGTTGTCATCATGCTTAACAGGATCTCCTTTTTTTACTTGAATTTTTTTAGAAGAAAGCTGAGGAGTTAGGCCAAAGGACTTAGAGGAATTCATATTATAACATCAAGGATGACTGGGTTGTTTATCCTTAATATTTACTGTCATTTCTTCTAGCTTTCACGGTCTTGAGAAAATTCAATTAGGTAATCAGAGACTCAACCGTAAACAAAAAGAGGAGGCCACTTCAAAAGTCTTGCTAGGTAAATTGTAGCAGCTATCCAATATAAATTGGAATCAAGGCTTGATTTGGTTTTATCAATGATGTTAGATTAGGAACAAAGAACTCTCAATGCTAAAAACTTGTGAAAGATCTCACAGAGCTTAACATTAGAGGTGTAAAATGAGAGTCCTAACCCCTAGAAGATCTTTAACAAAAGATAATGCCTTTTTACATAGACTATTCAGGGCAAAACACAAAAAATCCCACCAACTGAAGGATAACAGGCATTGTGAAATTTAAAAAGGAAGAATTCTTTTGAAATAATTTTCTTTCAGTAAATCTCATCTTAATATTGACTCCTACCTTTCATGAACTTCATAAACCTCTTAACTTTCTCATAGAGTACTTATATCCCATCTGGGATAGACTGGGACTGCTGTGGCAGTTTGTATGTATTATCACTGCAGAATGCAGAGGAGAGAAAACAAATGTTGTTTTAAAAAGCAAAACATTTTTTCTCCTACTACCTCCAGATCATCCAAACTATACAAGTTATAATTAAATGCTGTAGCCTACATTTTTACTTGTGGACCATCAAGCTGCCAGTTCTTGCAAAATGGAGGCTTTGCCACTGAGCTGGTGTAGTGGAAAATACAAAGGGACCTCTTTTGGATCTGAGTAATAGAGTAGGTAATAATAGTTGCATGCATTTTAGAATTACATGTTTTTGGATTATGCTACTACCAGTACTGCTTTATTAACACTTCTAAGCAAATACAGAAAATCATATAAATGAAGACTTTCAGGTACTTGAACAGTTGGCAGTACATTGGGAATAACTAAATTATGTAATACTCTGTGCATCTGAGCTCTTAAAACACATGTTGTCACCTTTCATCTGTCTTTAAATTACAAGCCTTCTATTCCTGTTTTCTCTCCTCATGTGTCCTTACTCTGTTTTTTATTGTAGGTGGTTTTGTCCTGATAATAATCTTATTAAAGTTGTCTGCTTTTGTTATAATTAGTTTATTGCAATTTTATCAAATTGGAGTGTGAATAGAAATACAATTAAAAATTTATACTATCATATCAGTAGAGTTCTGGACAGCTCAGGACAGTCACAGCACTCAAAAGCAAGATCTGCCTATTACTTTGCTCTTAGTGCAGCATTTAAAATCGGGGGGGGGAGTTAAGTGATTTTTTTTTTTATTTAAGAAAAGTATGAAGTTGCTTGTTCCTGAGGGTTTTGCTTCCTCTTCCGACTTCTTTCACTCGTAAATTACCTTTGAGCCATCTGCGACCAAACTCTTGAAGACAGGTGCCATACATTCTCCAGAATGCAATAACATCAAAAGACTACCATTATATAACAGAATTGACCTTGCCTGGATCAAACACAATTCCCACTGGCTTTGAATGGGGTATTTATCTTTGCAGAATTTTCAAATATTCATGAAAATGGGAATTCCAAGATGTAGAAGTGAAAAACTCGTCTTACTGATGATATTGGGAGCCTTACCACTAATTCTGATGGGGTTGGGATTTCACTGAGTGTATGTGGGACCAGGCACTGGGGGGTAATGGACACATACAACTCCAACTACAATAAATTCCAGCAGTTCTGGTTTTCAGCATGTCCAAGGAGAATAATGTAAGGACAGCATATGTTCCATTCACTCTTCAAAATCCAGCCAGCCTGTGGAAGATGAAGCCATCTGCCATGTGCAAACTGTACTAAAGGAAATCTTCCTCTTTCAGCTTCAATAGAACATCCCTCAGAGCTACTATTACTCCCTGATCTGTACAGATTTATAAATTATTTATGTTCTTTGTTGTTCATATGTTTAACAAGGAAATTCAGAATTAGGAAGAAACTTAAAATGAAGCTAAAGCCATTAAGCATGGAAATGCACAGTCAGGACAGATGCACCCTGCTCTGGGATCACACTTGCATTTAAATATTCATGTCTTCCTTGCACACTCTGTAGGGAATCCCGAGAAGAATATACTGTCTGACGAACAGGGTATCACTGGAAAATATCAGGGAGATGAGAGACAAGAATTTTGCCTGCAGTGAGCAGCTTGAGTAGATTCTAGTTAAAAGAATAAAGCATGACATACAGAAATAAATTGTTGCGAAAACTAACATTTACCACAAAAAATCCCACAAGGATTAAATTTCAGATTTTCAAAAATAAATTTAAAAAAGGCATCAGAAAACTTCCATTATTTAAAATTTGCTACCTACAAAGAGCAATACTGCTTTTAAAGGGAGACCTGTTCTTCAATTTTTAAGTAGCTAGAAATTCTGTCAGTGAAACTGATAGAGTCCGTCCTTCTCTTTGTACCTTGGGTCCATCTGAAATTAAGTAGACCTGACATTTATTGCTGCAGAGTTTGAGAATATCACAACAAACAGCTACATTTTGCCATTGAACTGCCCATTCTGAGAGAAATTTGTAAGGGTTTCTCTGCACCCCAAGTTATGTATAACAAAAACATACCAAATTTTTGATACATATCACTAACTATAGACAAATTTTGTGGATAGGATAAAAGTTGCAAGCCCACTCACCCTACAGTCTTGGAAGTGCAGCCACTGTCTTTACAAAAAGCAAGAACTACATCCCCAAATATGACAAGAATGAAGTGGTCCCTGCAGTATGCTAAATAAACCCACTCAGTAAAATAATTCAGACTTCAAAAGTCTACTTCTTTGTTTGAAGATATACATTTGTGACTGACATTTAGATAAATCAGCTGAACAAAAACTTCATAGTAAAATTCTCTTCATTGGTCTAAGATACTATTTTCTCTATGCCAAAGGCACACATCTTTGTAGACAGCTCAGGTTCCACAGCTGTTACAGTGACATTTACATTTTATGTGCACTAGATGGAAGTTTGTAAATTCAACTGCTATCCACTTTTAGCTTTGAAATCTTAAGTAATACCGGGAGAAACAGCTATTTAATTTCTCTGACTCTCAACTTTCTGACAGATCTTAATAGGGCTATCTAAAATACCACCTCTGCCTATTTAAATAGATCTGCCCTTAGCTGCACATAACCCACAGTTTCTGTTCTACCTATGCGGTTGCTCACTCTGGCAGCGTAGGGAGTTCTACCTACAGTTTCTGAATTCAGCTTGATGCTGGCGATATCTGTAAAAATACTCATCTCATCTACATTAACCATGCAATCTCAGGCACCTAAATAGGGAACACAATTTCTGTGGTCTCTACCATAATTGAAAGGTAAAGGAAGGGGAAAGGAGGCCTCACTGGAGAGTGATGTGCCTCATCGCTTCACCAATCTCATTTAGCTGTTTAAAATCTTCCCTGGAAGAAAGCTTTCTTCTTGCTAATGACTGTGCAGAGAACTGCGCCACTGAAAGCTGAGCTAGCAATGTGCCCTTACACCAAGGGCAGCCAACAGCATCCTTGGTTCCATTAGGCAAAGCATTGTCAGCAGGCTGAGGGAGGTGATTTCCCTCCATCCAGTGCTGGTGAGACATATCTGGATGCTCTGTCCAGTCCTGGGCTCACCAGTACAGGACAACTGTGGACATACTGGAGCAAGTCCAGCACTGGGCCACAAAGATCATGAAGGGAGTAGAGCATCTCTCATATGAAGAGAGGTTGAGAGAGGCTGGGACTGTTCAGCCTGGAGGAGAGAAGACTCGGGGATTTCTCATCTATGTGTTTGAATACCTGATTGAAGGGAAAGAAGAAGAGGGAACAAGACTCTTCTCAGAAGTGCCCATTGGCAGGGGAGAGTCAATGGGCACAAATTAAAAATGAGGACATTCTATCTGGACAGAAGAAAACACATTTTACGGTGATGAATGGGTTTCCCAGAAAGACTGGAATGGGTTTCCCAGAAAGACTGTGGAGTCTCTATTTGTGGAGATATTCGAAACATGACTGGACACAGTCCTGGGCAACCTGCTCTAGCTGATCCTGCTTGAGTAGGAAGTTGGACTAGCTGAATTCTGTAATTTAAGAGGTCACTTCTAAACTATGTGGAAAAAAAAAATATTCTGTGAAAGCTAGCTGCACAAAGAGGGCATGAGTATTTGCCTTTGTAAGACATGACACTCCATTCTGAAGATCAGCCTAATTGCCCTTTTTATTGGTTTCCTATCTTCATATCAGACTGAGATACCGTGGGATGGAGATAAAGGGAAGACACTAGATTGTAACTAATAGCTATTAATTTGTATATGAGCCTGGCAGGAAGCCCCCATCTTCTCTGGCAGAAGTCCCTTGCAAACATTTCAGCCTTCAGCAGAGGAGAAAGCCAAAATGCTCTGAGTGCCCTGCTCAGAGGGCTGTTTTTCCCTAGTGAGCCAGAAGAGGAAGCAAGAACTGTTACAAGCTGGGTAAGAATAAGTGTGCAAGAAGAAGGATGCTGACCTCCTTTGGAAGCCCACAGGTGTGCCTAAAGGACACTCAAGAATGATGAAGGATCTAGAGCAGAGATAATTAACATACATAATTATTTTTATTAATTTTGTCTAGATTTGTGTATTTCCTCATTTTAGATAAAATGCTGTGGTGCTCATAAGCCACTGAAGAATTATTTCTTTAATCTCTGGCATGGTGCTAGGAAGTGCACTGAAGTCCCGCAGCATCCACACACTGGAACTGAGGAAAGTGGAAGTGCTCAGGTTACTTCAGCAATACAGGAGCTGAGTATTACCCATGAGTTGGTGTAAGCTGAGCTGCCTGGCCTTACTTCTCTGAGGATATAACAAATAAACAGCTTCAACCAAAAAAGGCTCCCAATGGGAGTGAGCACAGACATGACAGTGCAGCTTACCTAGGTCAAGGCAAGAACAAGAGCACAAAGTTTGCAAAATGAGACCAAAGCTGGGAGTCTGCTGAGTGACCAGGCAGGCGAGGGTTACCCAACCTTTGTCAGCTGTCTTTGGGGTAAGCTGACATTTTTCATGACATCTCAGAAAAGAACACAAGTAGCAGCAGCAAATTAAGCAAAATAGTTTGAGGTGAACGGAAAAGCTGGGAAATTTCAGTTTCTAGGAACACAACAGGATCTAGTGAGTAATTATAAATAATTCACTACTATGTCAAAAACTTTGAGGGTCACATCATTCTTTATTTTACTGAGAAGCATGAATGCAGGTTTCTGGTTTTCTTTGTCAGAGCAGACAGTGACAGTACCATATTTTTCTGCATTCAGTGAAGGGACAGAACTGTCAGCTCAGCTTTATGTAACAGAAGGTTACTTCTCTCACCACTAACATGCACCATATTTATGTTTTAAAAAAAGTAAAGCATAAAAGATAAACAACAACTTTTCTGCAGAAGTACATCCTGTAGTTTTCCACTTTGGAAATAGAAGTAGAGACGGGAATAGGAGAGAATTGCCAAAGAGACCTACTTCTGACTGGGGACTGAGCCATGACAGAGATTTAGATCACACTCATTTTCATGCAGAGGATGCCATTTGCGTATGAGTTATATCCTTGTCACACAGGAGCAAGGGAGTCAGTATCTAGCTAAATCCTCCCTTGTGGAAGATGTTTTGTTGGCCCGTGGCACCTTAGCAGCAGACAGAAAAGGGGTGGCATGATAAGGAAAAGATCTCTTTCTTCCTGTACCCTTCTAAATCTGTGCAAGAAAAGCAAGGTAGCCTCAGGTTGCACTGGTGCTCTGAATCATCACTTCACCACTGGTATCTTCTCTTTTCAAAAGAGTACACATAGGAGCCTCTAGAGAGGAAAACCTCCCTCCACAATCCTGAATGAATCAGTCTTTAAAGTAACCTACAACTTGTAGGGAGAAGGTAGGCCTACTATTCATGGCAGACACTTCCATACAAAATACTTTCCATGCTTTTTCTTCCCTGCTCCCACTGCAAAACAACAGCCCTCTTCTATTAAAAAATGTAAAGAGATCTTTGTAAATCCTACACTTTCATAACACAGGAATGTCTGTCAAAACTAGGACAAAGGTATCTGAGCTACAGGACTCAGAAGAAAAAAAGCCACAAATGATCAACAATTGCCATGATTTACGTTCAAGTTGCTTGGATTTTGGATTGGGGCCTGACCAACCCAGCAGGTCTGATGATGCCATCCTTATTCATATGGGTAATGCTGTTATGAACAGTCCAGCTCACTACTCAGTGAATAAAGGATTGCCAGACCAGCACTTAAGCAGAAGCAAATATGGCACAGGATTTCCTGGGGATTAATGACTGGCTGGGAGCTGATGATAGCCTGATGCACAGGCAGTCATTAATCTTAATCCTCAGGAAATGATCTATACCAAGGTCATTTTTTTCTGTAATAAGATAAAAGCAAACAAAAATCTAATGTCATGCGGATATTTATATTTTTAATGTACTGTGAGGCTTCAACTGTAATGCAAAGTTCATGTCCCATTAACAAATACCCTACATATTCGCCTGTTAGAATGGCTGAACTCTTATCTTCTTATAAGTTTTATGCTGAGACCAAGATTTTTAAGAGGAGAAGCCTTCCTTGTCTTAGACTGTTAATCCACAGCATGGCCGCATACCTGCCTAAATGCTAAGTGCCAAACGTCCAGCAACTCTCACTGATCTCGGATGTTACTCATGTGTCAGAGGTGGGCTGTACACTTTGCAAGCCCACTAATTCCAGAGAGTTTACAAGCTGGCTTTCACAAGATGGGCACAACCCATGGCAAAACCACATCAGTGTGGAAAGGGAAAGGGAAGGACAGGTTCAAAAGTGTGTAATCGTGTATCAGGCTCTGTTTACATTTTGTGGAAAGTAAAAATTTCTTAAGGTCATTTCTTTCTCATTTCAAATTTTCCTATTTTCCTACTTACAATCAAGTGCATTTTTAAAAGGCTGTCAAAGTAGAGGTTGGTTCTGACTTCACAAATGAATTATTCAGGAGTAAATATGATGAGCTGGTTTTCTATAAATACATTGCATGTCAATGTAACAATAACACTGTGTAGGTCAAGCTGACCTTTAATAGTCACATGGCCTGTTTATACGTTCTATACTGCTTATGCTAGCAAGAGGACTTAGATACGACTTCTTTTCTGTCAGCCTTGCAAAGCCCACACAAGTACAAATGACAAAGCAGCGTGCCTTTCCATGCTTTCATTTTCCTTGCAATTATTCAAGAGAATAATTATTGATGTAAAGAGAAAGAAAAGCTGGATCTTCTAGCAGCAGTTCAACAACTAGAAATTTTACTTCTAATAGCAACACTTGATCTGGAAGCTGTGAAGAGTCAAGCATAAAGCTCCCAGACTTCAGGAGTGCTTTTCCAGAGACTGAAAACCCAGTTCACTTGGCTGTGCCAGCTGCAGGGACGCTGGCATCTGCTTGGCAAGTGTTTTGACTGATGGACCCAGCAGTCCAGAAGGAGAGCAAGTGCTGAAGATGCCATCCTACGGGAAGAGGCTGAAAGAAGGTGGTGCAGATGAGTGAGATGCAGTATGAGGAAAGACAAAGTAAAAGGTAGCAAAATGGGGAAAGAGGAAATGAGGCTGGGAGGAGGACAGGAGTATGCCCAAGTGCAGGGGGTGCCAGAGTACCTGTGTATGTGCCAGCTTTGATATACATATTTTCACACTTTTTTCCTTTGAAAGTGGCACTTTGTAATGTTCTTGTATACTGTTCTTTTGCTGCAAATCCAACAAATATGGCTAATGACACAATGGTTTTGACCTATTGATCTGAGTCATCATCTGGCAGAAATACTGAGGGGATCTAAATTGACTAACATGGGACAAAAAAATGTTCAGAACCTCTTTCTGCTATTCCTTTAAATCTGATCCATACTCGCATTAAACGATTAGGAAGAAATTCTTTGACCTCGCAGGTCATGCACCAGGTCCATCATCCTTCATCACGTGAGTACAACAGAGCTAATTTCCTTTGCTTACACAAAACTCAAAACTAACATGAATCACTTGTTTATTTCTTCATTATGTCTGGGGGTTTTGTAGTAGGAAAGGGTGTGTGAAGTGGAGAAAGCCACATGGGCCAGAGAAGGCACCAGGTAATCCTCTACATTTCTACATCCCCTCAAATGACGGGTTTATAGAGCAACAGACTGCACTTCTCAGATGCTTCTGAAAAATACTACCCCTTCCTTTAATTCTTAACAATGAAATGCTATCAGCTTAAAAAATTACTTAGCTAGCATGGTAAAGGTCTAGGTAAACACGATGCACCAGTTGATTGTTCGATGTTCATTATACATGGGAAGATTAAAACAGAAGAACATGGTGAGACTTTAGTAGGTAAAATTCATACAGAGCCAAACAGATAATCAATATTGCATACAGCAGGTACCCATATCCATTATCACACATATTTTTAAATTGAATGTAAGATTCAAGTACAATGACATCCAAATTTGTTAACTAGTATTACCTACCTTGGCCAGCCACAACATTTTCATCAAACTAAATTACCTTTTCTTTTATGGAGGTTTGCAGAATTATCCGAATACATAATAATGAATGTGGACACTTAAAAGCTCAAAATCTCAGGAAACAATATTACTGTTCAGTGGAAATATCCAGTACTCCCTCTGTCTGCCTTCCAAACTGCCTGCAGTGCAAAAGATCTTGAAAGCAAAGTGCCTACAAATTAAGTGGTGCCTCAAAAAAGGTTAATGACCATAATGTGTGACAGAAAGTGGGTGGATTTTTTTCACATTTCTCCTATACATCTGGGAATATTTGTAAAAAACTAAAAACAGAGTTCCACATGCAAAAATACTTACTGAATTGCACTCCTATATTGGCACTTTTGTGCTTTCATTAGTTAAAATTTGAATTTTGTGAAGTAAGTGGAAATTTGACGTATTAGCTCCTTTGATATTAACACCAACTTAGATGTCTGCACATACATAGGCTATTTGCCAGTGTCTTCTTGGCCATCTCTTCGTGAAAGCTGTGCATTAAAATACAATATTTACTGCAAATGTAGGTAGATTTCTTTTCCCCTTCATAAATTTTACCTCAGTCAGTTTTAATGAAACATACAGGTGGTTACTGCCTTGCACTTATTTAAAGGCCACAAGACCTTTATATTCCATTTTTTGAAGAATATTAATTCCAGGACAAACATAAGAGTTTGGAGAGGAAAATAACCAAACAAACAGTAAAGTATTATGAACAAAGAAAGCCTGAAGAAAATTTTACTGGAGTAATTTAAGTAAGATTTATCCATTTCAACCATCTCTATCAATCCACATTGTTCTCAAGTGTTTTAATGACATAATGAAGAACAGCATTGAGTTACCTGATAAACTTAATTATAATACCTAATTTTCAAAAGTGCTGAGCCTCTATGTCTCCCAAGCTGGATTTCAGATTTCAAAACCCCTTTTTCCTGCGCTGTTGTGAAGGGGGAAGCCTCTGGATCACACTACATGGTGCAAACTAGCTACAGGGGAAAAGCAGTGACAAAAGGTCTGCATGCTGAACAAGCTATGTCTAGGAAACAAGTGAAATAAGCTTGAGCAGTGGAGAAATACCTGAGAGCTGATCTTATTTCTGAATCTTCGTTAAGGCCAAATTGAATTCCAGTCAACATATCTAGCTTTCCTGTGGTCTTCAAGCTGTCATAAAGGTTCTATCCCTGCTAATGAGCTCTTCCCAACCTGCTTCTGTTTTCTCTTATTTTTAAAAAATATCTGATGAAGTCTATTTACTGCTTCAGATGATTGTTATTTTTGTTTGTGTTAGCACTATTTGAGACACCACGGATGCATCTGCAGCTCAGGAGCTTTGCTTTAAAGGAAAAAAGGAGTGCAAAGGACTGTAATTAAAAATTATGATTTTTCATTAAAAAGTGAAAAATTGAGATTGGAAGTCTTTTCTTCTTCTAGCAGAGCAAAAAGCTTGGCTATCAGGTGGGTAAAGATGAGACTTACTTGGTGCAGCAGTTAGAAAGCCTGCTCACCTGCTGTAGTGATGCAAGTAAAGGAAGCCAAACGTTTAACTGCAAAAAAATTTTTATGTCCTTTTTCAGCATTGAATGGGAATAGATTGAGCACAGTCTCTTGATGACTCCACTTTAACAGGCAACAGACTTTGGCAGTGAATAGTGCAGCATTAACCAAAGAAAGAAGTGATGTGAATCATGATCACGGTAGCAGTAATGGTGTGGAGGCTGCAAGGGCTAAAATTGCCTTTGTGTTGGCAAAATGAGTGTCAGCTTCAGCTTTTGAAGAGGGAAATGGAAAAGTAGATTTGCCTGGTCCAAGAGATACAAGCAATGTAAAAAGCTGTACACCATGTTGCAATGAGAAACATAAAGGAATTTAAATGCAAGGAAGAGCTACATACACTTTTTGATCGGTGAAGTTTGGGAGGTCTCCCTGTCAGTAATATTTAGGTCTCTTTAGTCCCTCACAATTCCTTCATAGGTGCTATTTCTCAAGACATTTATTACTACAGCAACAGAAGTCCTACAGACACACATTCACCAAATAAACACCTGGCTTTGAAATTTTTTGGAAGTCCACCAGAAGTTGAGTTTCAGATCACCCCACAACTGCAAAGCAAGCATGGTCTTCCTGCTAACTTCTCAAAGAAAAAAAAATTACACCACACTTGGATAGTAAGCAAACTGTTAACATGCATGTAACACAGAGGGATGTTTGTTGCATTTTTCCTAATGTCAGCATTAAACCATCTGAAGTCAAACCAGCAGAGTCTCATTCTTTTCTATATTCCATATAACAAATTACCCATCATTTTGGCTTTTTGTTTCTGATGTACTAAAATTCAAACCAGGAAAGAAAACAAAAAAAAAACCTCTACAAAAGTGCAAGAGAATAGAGATTTTGTAACTTTTAAATTGCTGCTGAAGCCAGAGGTGAAGTGAAATAGTAGTTACGATACGCATCAACCAAGTGATCAGTTTTAGTTAGCACCGCAATGAACACATTTCCTAAGTTGCAAGTCTTGGTGGGAGTATGTACACCATGCCATAAGAGTGCAAAACTCTCTCAGAAAATTCAGACACATTCAGAAAAGACTGGTGAAAGCAATAGAAATTAATAGTTTCATGGGGAGAAAGGAAAAGGAAAGTATTTGTTTGCTTTTGCAACACAAAACAAAAAAAAATTAACAGGAATACCTTCAGCAAGTGGGTCAAGTGTGTGAATCATGAGCTGGAAGATGCTGTTCCTCATTAGACTGTTGTGGAGAGATGCAGAGCTTCCTCCCCGCTGGAGCCGTGGCTTGGTCTAAGTGGAAAAATAAGGGAAAGAATTTAGGGTCTTTTCGTTGCTTATGTGGAAACAGGTCTGAAACACTACGAATTAATCTTACATCTCACTACACAATGAAACATTTTCAACCATCACCTATATCAGATTATATTAAACTACACACTGTATTAAACATTGTCATATATATAGACAATTTCTCTGGAGGGAATGGATCATCAGATTAGTCATTAGTCTCCAGGGCTCAGGCAAAGAGCAGGGAAAAAAGAACCCTTCTCTGTGAAAACTCTTAAAATATTAAGAAAATAAAAACCTATACTTGCATCAGGAAGAACTCATAATTTGTTTCTTTGTAGAACCTTGTGGTTGAATCCCTGAAGTAAGTTCTAATTTTTATTGCCTTGGTACATTGAAAATATGCATATTATCAAAATTATGGAGAAAAAGGGCAGAGAGTACCCTTTTTTAATGGCAAAATCCTAAAGCTCAGTCAGAGTGAAACATACTCCTCGCTTTGGTTCAATCCATTAAATACTGATTGCAAAAACAGATTGTGAATGTGATAAGGCAGTGCAGACACCTACAGCAATGGAACTAACATACAAGCATCTTTTACGTGCTTTTAAAGAAATTTAAAAGATATTCTGAAGTTCTTTTCCCCATGCAATTGTCTAGTACAATAACTGATGCACTTAATATATCCCATAGAGTAAGACTGCTTTGTAGATGGACAGCTGCTTGTTTCAATAAAAAGGATAATCAGAGCCACCAGACTGCTGACTAATAAGACCCTGAAATCCAATTATAGGGAAAAAACAACACTGAAGAAAATAGTATTTTGCAATAATACATGGTACATGGATTAATCTTTGGTGTAATATAAATACTAAATGAAAAATGATAGAAACTGAACACAAAAATTAATTCACTGCTTTATCTTTGGAAATAAATTATTTAAATTCTATAGCAGCATGGCGCGGGGGGGGGGGGGGGAGGGGAGAAATCCCAGTAATTTAGAAAAATGCTGATGTGTGCCAAACCAAAGTAAGGCTTGTCTCACCACCCTCCTGAGAAATTAATGCTCAGACACATACTAATTGCTGCCTACCGTCAATGTTTGGTCATCCTTGTCGCCAGCATTAGGTGACTGCATGAATGGGAAAAAGAACAAAAAGAACTGTCAGATGGAGCATGCATAGAACGGAAAGGCAGTAAAACACCACAGATGTCTGATCCTATGAATGCTGTTGTGATAGGTTTTTGAACCACTCAAATTAAAGCATCCTAGTGATCAAGTAAATCAGAACGAATTCACACTGCAACATTGCAGGAGTCTTTTATTCTTGTCAGTTTATTGGACAGGAACTGTTGTCATTTCAGGGCCTGGCACACAGCAGCTGGGCTGCAGATCATGATGTTCACTTCATACAAATTACGCAGGGAAGCAAACTCCCTGTACGTCAACCAGTTTGAGAGAGTGAGGACTGAAAAACCAAAAGCAATAAGAAACTCAGGATTAACCAACTGTTCAATTAAAAGACTAGAAAGGAATAACACTATCTTGGTATTTGGCAAGAATGGACTAGGCAAGGAAATGAAACAAAGGTGTTTCAGTTTAACCACTCCCAGCAAATGGCCATTTAGCCCAAACTGGCAGCTCTGGTTAAGGGCAGGCAGCATGGCACATACTGCTCTGCCATGCAGGAAAATGAGACCCTGGATGGATTTTAAAGGCCATTAATGCTTCCAAGTAAGCAATGTATCCTAGAGATGATTTGTGATTCCTACGTCCTATCCCTAGGACAACAGCAGCAGAACATACCACCAGGAGATGCTTCTCAGGGAGAACAGAATTTGCACTGAAAACAAGCAAATGCAAAATTTTGTATCTGATTTGTAGTCCTGAGTTTTGCTTGTTTCTTTAATAGAATTAACACTTATGTTAAACATGAACCCAGAACTTTTGCTATGGAATATGTTTCCATGACATCTTGAATGTTATGTGATAAAGTTGTGTTATTTTTCTAGTCATTCTGCTTATCCTGAGAAAGGAAAGTTAACACCAGAATACACGAAATATGAAACTCCAGTCATCAAGTACTAATTAAAATAGGACACAGTGCAAAATCCAGCTGCCACATTCATTCTTATTTGATCATAACACCTTTTCCACAAGCTGGCATATGAATAATTTCCTCCATCTCAAGGTTCTTGTTTGGTGCATTACATAGAAGACAAATTATGTCACAACTGTTCTATGGAACAATCTCCCCTGTGCAGTGAAACCCAGGTTTTGCACACACATCAACACTAACTTTCAGGACATGCCTTTTGAATTAGTGAATTAACTCGAAGGTTAAGTGGAAGGCAAGCAGTTATGGGCAAACACTAATAACAGAGCAGATCCCTTCTGTTCCATAATAAGTGAAAGAATAAACAAAGCTGAACTCTTTGTCAAAAATGTACCCCACTGCCATGAATATTAACTTGAAGAAGAGATAATGAGGAAAAGAAAATATCTTTGTTCTGATAAAGGAACTACCTGTCACCTCTGAAATTAGACCGCCCTCATGCAAGAAATGGTTAGACAAAAAACATTTTATGCCTGTATTGAAGACAACCATCATGGAAAGAACTTTAAACAGAGTGGAAAGAAAAGGAAAGAAAAAGAAAATACAAAATCTGTGTTCCAAAATATAATTAAAACAGTGGATGTATCTTAGAAATCTTTTGCATAATGTGTATGTATATACATGTAGTATACATACACATGCTCTTTCAGATACAAATCCACACACACACTTGCAAATACATGATTTATTTGTGCATACTTTGAGGGACCTTCATGGGAGGGAAAATTTATCTTCTAGCAAAATTTGCAAGAAAGCAAAAAGGACAAGCAGGAAAAGTTCTTCTTGTCTCCAAAGAGGCGACTTAGGACAGTCAAGTCCTAAAGATCAGTGGGTATAGTTACAGAAATAAAGTTTGTGAGATGTGGATGAGTGTTCAGAACTGGAACTTTAATAAAAGTTTAAAAAATTATTATTTGGGTCTTTGAACTTTTGAAGATATGAAATTTGTTTCTTAATTTTAATATTGATAGACATAGGGATATATACTTGATAAATCTGAATAATTTGTCATTTCTATCTGACAAAGGGCTGAAGAATGTCACTTTTCTTATGGTCAAGAGGAGTTGACAGCATTCAGCATGCCTCAAAAATACTAAGCATGCTCTAGGCTTAATATAAGGGCACTCCAAAAAAATAATCATGTTGAAGGAATCCCTGTCATTTACTTGAAAGGGAATGGGATGAAGTTGCATGAATGTATAAAAACAACTAGATGATAATTTGTACCATATAATTTAATTTGTAGAAGATAACTATGTTATAAAGAGAAAGAATAATGAAATACATTTTGCATATATGTTAAGGAAATAAAAGAACAGTGAAAAACACATCTGAAATAATTTAATTCTTCCTCTGTACAGAATGGGATATAACACCATGAAACAGATTTTTAAAATTGTTTTTTCCACACTTGATTAGTAACACAATTGCTTCTGAGCTTAACTTGCCAATCAAATTACATCCTAGAAGAAATGTTCAAGACTGGAATACAAATAAAATTTTAAGGCAGAAATGCCTCCACAGTTTTAAAACCAGGAATGTAAACAATAGTTAGACATTTTGGTGATACCAAATACTTATAATGCCTGGATTACCTCCTGGATTAACAAGAATAACACCTTAAAATAGTGTTTTAAACCATGGCAGTGAAAAATTCAGTTGTGGTGTTGCTGTTTACATCATGTATTTGGTGGCATTTTGTCCCCACTAGTATGGCAAATTAAACTACTTTCCTATTGTTTACAGTGAGTTTTGCATTTACATGTTCATTGCTATGTAATCTGGGTATCACATGCTGCATGGCAAAGTGTTCTAACATATCATTTTTCCCTTGTAGAAACATTTAGTATTCAGACATTTTATACAACCTTTTAATTTAAGATGACACTTAAAAACTGGTCCAACATTAAAATGGTTGTGTTTCTTTGCACTAGGATTGAATACTGTATTTTTGGACATACTCAACAGTGATTTCTTTAAGAAAAGACACATTTTCTGCAAGGATAATTTTGCTCTTAAATCATGGCAACTGTTGCATATCAGTTCCCTCAGAAAGAGAAAGAAATTCCATGTCATCTGTGCATTACATCTATTTCTGAAGGAATTACTAGTAAAAAAATTATCTTTTGCAATTACATGTTATAATTTCTTTGAAACCATAAATTTATTATAGTTCTGCAAAATGAAAACAATGCATTCTAAGTATACTCTCTTATTCAAAAGTATCTGGGGCACAATTCTTTATTATATTTTTATCAGAATTATAAAAAGATTAATCATGAGACAGTTTACTGAAGTTTTTTAGAGAATTCACAGAAACATTTATTGGTTCTCCTGTATGCCATAGCAATACGTAAGAGTTTGTCCATCCTCCTGCCTGTGTTGGTGATCACATACTCAAGTTTGCTCCAGCTGTGCTAAAAGTCTTAAAACATTTTATTTCAGGAAGAATAAAAAAAACCCCTCTACTTGCTATGAAGAAATGGTTGGTGGTACCCTTTTCACACATCTCTTTTTCTCAGTGATATAAGTCCATCAGTTATTAAGCCTGACATGTTCCTTGCCTTGTTTGGAAATGTGTGTACTTGAGAAACAGGCTCCTGAAGTAATTCACACAAGAGATGATGCCTCACTAACTACGTGGCGAATCTCCTCATGCTTTCCTTTAAAATAAAGGGCATCATGATAGTCAAATGAGAGCAGAATCTATAAAAAGCTCTAGGTATTTGATACAGAATATCCTTGTTAATAAAGATGGCTAGTAGCTTGAATCATCTATTAGATTGTGTATTCCAAAACCAGAATCGGAGGGCTGACTGCCTGCAGCTCTAGGAATTGCTGCTCTGGTTGAAGTTTGCATGTTACAGGTTCAATAGCCTGAAGCAATTAGTGAATTGGACTGCCCACCCCCTTCTCCCAACCTAAGAAAAGCAGGCTGTCAAACAACAGCAGGTAAAAATGTAACTGGATTTCAACAGCCTTTCTACAGTGTGGGTTCACGTCTCTTTCCTACTTGCTAAACCTTTTCCAACTATACAACCTAAAAAGCTACTTTGATTTTAATCAACTTTTATGGGAAAAATGAAATTTCATCATGTTTGGTGGCTGGCAGTGTGGTGCTGAATGCTGAATCGTGTCTCTAATTACTGTAGAATATGAGCCCAGATAGGGTTTTGCTAAACTGTCTCAAGATGTTTTATAGTGAAGGACTTTGGCTACTCTCTCTTAGCCTTGTTTTCAAAAGCGGCACCTGGACTCTGCAATTTTATACCTATCAGTGAGTCACTGCTTGTCAGTTCTGAAGTAAATTACAGATGATAGTTTTCTTGGTGTACCGGGCTCTCTAATTTTAGCAAGACACTTACACTTAAGGTCTGTGGGTTTTTTGTTAGGCTGAACTGCAGAAAAAACAAGATGCATTTCAAAGGCAGACACTGAAATCAATCTAGTTAACTTAATAGGGTCCAGATAATTTTTAAAAATCAGTATCCTAAGGCCTGATAGTACTTGGAATAGAACTGTTCTGCATTTATTTGAAATTATATGATAAATTAGGTTAATGCGTAACTAAAATCCAAAGCAGCAAACTCAACTAGACAGATTTCAGAAATAAGCCTAATGAGCTCAGTGAAGAAACAAAAAAATGAAGTAAGGGATTATTTTATCTAGTTCTCTTAATATGTATATTTTTGGATTTTACCAAATCAGAATCCCTTAGACCTCCTTTCTGTGAATATCCCAAAACAATCCCATATTATAACCCTTGCATACTTAATGGATAGGCTTTATATGGTTGGCAGGAAGCTGAAAAGTGCAAGTCCTAGTGGTCTTAATATACTTAAACTAAAATTCTTCTAGATATCCATGGAAATAAAAGTTGACCATCACTGCCACAGTCTATGGAAGCTCTGTCAGGTGCTGCAATGGGGCCAGTACACTTTACTAAATGAAGGTGATGACATTACCCCACTCTCTAGATTCATTATGTAGAAAGGCTGCAAGTGGCTGTAGGGGAATATTTCTGCATTTAAGCTATAGCAAGCTGATGGTAAGGATTGTGACTTGCATATTACTGCTTAGTAGATCATTACTTGAATCCAGACTGTGATCTAACACTTAGTACAGAACCTTGGATCTTATTTAAAACAGAGGAGGAAAAGCCTTTAGTAAGCATGCTGTAGAAAAAGAAACTAAAATTCCCTTTCACTTTGTCTGCCTTCTTCCTTCCTTTCGCCCTTATCTTTCCTAAAAGTAAACAGAGAGTTCTATTTAAAGAAGCAGACTTCTCTATTGTTGGAGGAAAAAAGCATGATTCACAAGAACCATATCCAAAATTAAATTGAGGTTGTAAGTTTGTTTTACTCATCAAAATGAAGAATTTATTAAATAAGCTTGAACTTTCAAAGACATTGAGCTGGACCATCAAATTGGGATACCTGGCTGTATTTACAACTGCTTGTTTACAAGCACTTAGTGTGAAAGTTGTAGCCCTGGGCAAAGCAGAATGGCTTTGTTCATTCAGATCAGTTGCCTCTTTTATGCCAGTCTGTTCATGCAATTACCCAATGTGCATACACATAGTGAATCCCCATGAATGTTCAGCAGAGACGCATCTTAGCTGATTCGAGCAGTGACAAATGGATGGTTTAAAGTATCAGTTGCTAAATCACATGCTAATGTTAGGTCAACTGATTTATTTCCAGATTTTTATGCTTACCATTGTATGAAATAGGATTCTTCCAGTCAGCCTGTAGGACCAGTCATATGACATTTAGTTATTCAACATATGTAAGAAAGACAGAGCCTGCCCCATGCCTCTTACCTTCTCTGAACTTGCTTAAAGTCAGGTATCTTTGGCTTAGGATGGCAATGTAATAGCTCAAGCTTAAAGACTTGATGACTTCTTAATCACCTTAGTGTCAGGAGTAATTATGCAGTTTTAAGTTGTCCTCTTATCCTCATTTCAAGACTTGTCAATGAAGTCACCTTTTGCTATTTTTTAAATAATATAAATTAGCACCATAGCTCTGTATGTCTATGTAACTTTCAGAGGGACAAACAAATCTTAAATCAAAACCAAAAACTAAAACTAGGTACTTACAGTGGTCATTAGATACTCATGCACAAAAAACATTTGTTCATAAGTGACAGTTTAAGTACTTCAGTATGGATTTAGGTAGCTAGCTTTAAAATACCTGGATTTAAAGTGTTTAATATGCTGCTACTGCATGAACAATATTACATGGGAAAGCATTAGTGAGTTTTCCAAGATTAAGTTCTCAAAATTTAAAAAATATCTGAATTAAAATCACCCATGAAACAAGCTGTAAATTCGGGGGGGGGGGGGGGCGGGCTGGGAAGGTTTTCAGCTGAACTCCCACTACACCATAGAGACTACTGACAGGAGATGCCGGCTCTTCATTTCTTAGATCTCAAACATGAACAGCTTAGCAAGAAGCCAGCAAAAAAGCACTTCCTAGGACTTCTGCTTACTTAAATACACAAAGGATCTGCAACAGATTATGGAGGTTTTAGAGTTTGCCTTAAAAGTAGTCACAGTAATTCCCAGAGAGGAAAGTGTTCAACAAATCTTAGTGCTTGCTGATGCTATGCCAATTTGCAACTACCAAATAAATCTCATTGCAGTAAGTTGGCTGTACATTGCAGAAGATTCATCACAAGGGTGAAAAGGCTGCAGTTTCACTGCCTTTCCACATCCAACACCCTGGAGACCCTGAAGGGCATGGGCAGCTTCTCTTCTGCAGAGAAGAACCCAGCCTGCATAGCCTGTAGGGAGGAAATGCTGAATCAGTGCATCCTCAGATACCCTGGTCACATCCACCTTTCCACCAAGCTCTGCTCACTTCTCTGTCTTATTTCACAGCTGCCTTCCAGGTTCAGGTGACTTTTTGTCACCAGGACCTCTGCCGACTTTATTGTCAGGTGGCAGAAACTCGCGCTGGATCTAGCTCTCAGGATAGCGACTGCAAGGATGTAATCAAATGTGAGAGGGGCATATAAAGTAATGAATGATACTGAGAAAGCTAGCTAAGCATTGCTAATAGCTGATGTTTCCCACAATGTCAGAAGGGGACAGAGAATAGAAGGTAGAATGCTAGCCCTCAAATGAGACAAAGGGAAAGCCTTGGTATGCTGTATCTATCCTGTAAGACTATGTTTTCCATGAAGCAGTAGTAACATTTAAAGTGGTCTACCTCACACATTTTAAAAAAGAGGGAGCAGGGAGAAAGGAAAGCGTCACCAAAACAGTTAGGATGATGCTTAAGGTACAAATGTTTCAAATAACTATGCTTCAAAATGTAAAATCCTCATTCATGGGGAGCACACTGCCAGCTCTACGCTGCAGGACTCTGGATGTCAGTTTTACACCAGCCTAACAGGCAAAATGTAGCAATTGGTTTCCGTTCCTCCACTTCCCCATCTGTAAACTTGGAATAGAGACATTGTAGAGAACTTTGTTCTGATGAAAGGGGCTGATTGCTTTGTGGGCAAGTTACTGGTTAAACTGCCTTCTTTTCAGCAATTAACTGTGCTCCTTGGGTTTTGCAGCTTCTACTGAGCACAACATACATGTTCATTGCAATAAGCTACAAAGCAGAACTTCTCTAAGAGCAGCATCTCCAATAGCTATAGGTAAAGGATCAAAATGTACCTCTTGCAGTGTTTGTTAGCTAACAAACATCAAAGATTTTTTTTTTTTCTATTCTTGGACTATTTAGGTCTCTAACAGGTCTGAGACTATGGCTTTACAAGATTATATGAGAATCAATGCAATCAAAGCACACAAAACACTTGTACTTTTTAGATCCAATAGCATGTTAGACTGATTCTTCAACGTTGTAAAAGGAAAACCAATGAAAATATGTTGGTTTTATTTTTTTATTCACCCACTAACTAGATGATATTACACTTTCTCAGTTTTAAAATGGGAAACCAGCCATTAAGTCTGAGGCAAAACAAAGTATTACTAAAAGCAAATACCTTTATTTTGCATATTTGACTCAACAGTATTTCAGGCTCACTGCCTTTATAAGTGACATCGAATACCATCTGTCTGCATATTCATCCTTCAGATAATCATTTTCAGCTATTTTCACCACTGCCTCCTAGGTCTTTCTGATCACCTGAAACATGCAAATGCCATCTAAGGGTTTGTAAGAAACGGTAGGGAGAAAAACTGTTAAGAAGAAATAGAAAAGAAATTTTACAGAACAACCTGCAGGTAAGACACCAGCACTGTACTGCCAGTGAGCCTGACGGAGCTGTGGACAGAAAAGCAAGTCTGAATTTCCAGATTTCATCTACAACCATAAAGCAAACCAAATGGTTTTCTTCACATTAGGTGAAGAAAAAAAGGACCACATCAGCTTCTGTCTTACTCTGATTCCTCCTGCCTTTTAACTATTTTTCTACAACATTCTGATTTGCATTAAGATGGAAGGGAAGATCTGTGGTTCTGAAATCAAGAGCATCCTTGTATGCTGGGATTCTGGAGACCACCAGGCATGTGTTCTGGAGAATATGCAGCATGCAGATGCCAGGCTACTTTTGACTCCTTTGGAGCCAAGAGATGAAACTCAGGCAGAAAGACCTGAACAGTACTGTTTCTAAATGCAGAGTTACTACATTAAGAACTTAAATCAGACCTCACCCATTTTGGCTCTCAGTGTTTGGACACCTAATTTGGGGAATTATGTCTTACATGGCATAGCAAAGGATAGACAGAAAATCTTTGTACTCACCTTCCTTCACCAGTCTGCTATTTCACACTGCCTTTCACACTACTGATTTGTCTCTGCAGCTACGAACCAAATGCCTGCAGGTAACTCATTGACCCACATAATGCAGAAGCAGTGGCTCTGTTTCTCTCCTCTGCAAAGCCCTGCTCTCCCAGAACAGCCTCCTAATATTTAAGGTAAACCTACAGCTCCAAGGAGAATAGCCACTGTGATCAAAGAGAATAAGGCATTAGGGGAAACAGATATTCTGGAGTTAGGGAGGACTGAATCATGGAAGGGTGTAGTAGGAGACCATAGCTACAAGAAAGCATGAGAGAGTTTGTGGTGAAGTAGTATGTCAGCCTAAGCAGCTAGCAGCTCTAGCTCAGGCTCATATCTACCTTCCATTTCTGCCTTTCTCATTTACAGCCTAGGACAAAAGCATTCCTTTACCTCCAAGCTGCCAGGCGAGCTTCATTGCAAATCATGAGATTGCTCAGAGACTTCTTCTGAGAGATGTTATTTTGGACACCAGCCAAAATCACAGTCTGCAAGGTCTTTCAAATAGAAAGAGAAGCTCACAGTAGTAACTCCATCCATGTTTTACTTAATCCCATACCACAAAAAAAACTTAAAGTTTGGTTTCTCTAAGCACTGTAGGAGTCACAAGCAGGAGACCATGCCATTACCCCAGCTGTAAACTGTAAGCTGTACGCCAACAGTTGTTCCCCAAAATCAGTCTGCCTCTATCTTTCCTCTCATGACTTTTCTCCCAGAACTTGAGCTTCTTTCATCAAATCTTGGACCTTCTTGCTGCCTTTTTTCCTCCCATTTCTTTGGCAGGCACATCACACAATGCCCATGGAAACCCAGTTCACCATGAACACCTCTGTTCCAGGGATGGCCATACCTCTTTATCTGAGATGAATGCTCCTAGTGTTTCAGCTATCTGCTTTCCTCAAGAAGTGCAATCATAACTATCTGCATTTACCAAGGAGAGAGCTGTTACACCCCACTGGTTTCAATAATGCGCAGCTCTACTAAACTTTCTTCAGTGTAAAGGGTACAAGAAATGGAAAGATCAGGGGAAGGCTTCAACAAAAGTACACCCTTGTATTAAGTGAAGTCACCATGACAGAGGGGATATGAAAACAAGACTTGGGCTTGCATAGTAAAGCTGGGCCCTCATAATGAAATATACTGGGTGTGAATTCCATTAAAAAAAATAAGAATATTTTCAGAGCCTCAGTATGAATACTTGCTGATTATTTAATAGCCAAACTCCAGTTCCTGTGTCTATGTTCTAGGTTGGCAAGTTTCTGGCTTTAATTACATCCCAATGTAAATCCCTGTTTTCATGTAATGCACATACTGCCCAATTTACAAAAATCTGGTTGTTCCAAGAGGGAACAACCTAGTTCCCTAGGATAAACATTTGTTACAACTAAATTAGTCATATAAAGAAAACTGTAAGGTAAGGTAAGCCAGAAATCATTACGCATGTTGCAGTCTTAAGCTGTCTGGAAGTAATCCATAAACTAGTTTTTGGTTCTATAGAAAATTCCCATTGCTATGAATCTACACGTTTCTATTTCTACATGACTCTGCAATCATTCTGCGAGCATATAAAAGCCTCAGTAAATGATGCACACATCATTCTTTTCACAATATTCACTTGAACTTTGGGAAACTGCAGTCTCTGTCAAGATAAATTGTCAGTAAACATGGTTCTCCCATGGGAGTTTGTGAGGGTCCAGCCAGGATTTTATGAATTTAAGCCACTTTTTATTACATTGTGTTCTATACATGGTCTTTTATGTTAACCAGCTTTTGTGCTCACAATGCTGACCAAGGGAGTCAAAGAGAACAAATGGATTTGATTCTTGACATATCATCTTTCCATTCATAAAACGCTGTGTGGCCAGAATGAGAAGAAACCTGGATTAAAACTCCCTTAGTCTCTCTGCCTCATGTTTGTTTTACTGGAAATTGTACTGTAGATATCTCTGTGCTATACATTTTTTGACATGCTTCATAAATATTGTTCCTGCAGTCCTGCTATGGATGTCTATGGCAATATCTGAAGAGTGCTTGTTCTATATACATTTTTTTAAATTCAAAACTGTGCTTATTGAATGGGAAAGAATAATTAGGACTGTTACTGCCCAATTCCTGTTAACTCCATTTCCAAACTGAACTCCCTTATATACAATCACAGAAATCTCATCTCAAACCATTCACATTTTTCAACATTCTAGTTAAATCTGAATTATCAAGACCTCTTCATTCTGGTTCATAGACATTAAGCAATTACATGACAAAAATTAAGAACATCAGGAAAAATCATGATCTTAACATAAATAAAGAAACAAGAAGTACAGCGGACACTGGCATGGAAAACCTCCAACAGATCAAAGGAACAGAAAAAAACTGTCTCAAAGTCTGATTTTGCACCACTGCGAATTATTTCCATGGAATCAGCATAAAACTAAATGCATTGAGAGCAGGATCCCGTCGAGCATGCAGGAAGAGATGTGCTATTTATTCCACAGTACAGTGAAGCAAAATAAAGTGAAAATAAAAGATGCATTTTGCAATACAAAAGTTTTCCACCTTCAGGGGTCTACTGGCTAACAGATCCTACTGCATTTGCAGCTATAAGAATCACTAAAGCACTAGCTATCATACGCTACTAAATACGAAGTGTCTCTCTCTCTGGATGTTACTGCCTGCTTATTAATCTGTGGTTTTATCTAAGCTGATCTGTAGGACGTGCTCCTATATCACACGTTCTCCCAGACCTTGCCTGACAAGGGCTTTTTCAGTCACGCAGTCAGGCTCTTCCTCCACCCTGCAGATTGTGAGGACTTTGCCCGCTCAGCTTCCTGGAGACTCACCCTGTACCTAGCCAGATGCAAAAATTTTGAGAACTTCGTGTAGTTTAAAGTCACATATCCTTGCCACGCAACACTGCAACGACCAGAGCTGAGAAGACTGCGGGCTTTAAATCCAGTTGCTCAATCTGACAAGCAAGATCACGCTGTGTTGGGGATCTAGAGAGTTCAACTGCTCCAACAATATCAATTGCCAGAATCTTTTTGGAAAAAGCATTTAAGTAACTTCATGTCCCA
Organism: Buteo buteo; assembly: GCF_964188355.1. NCBI lineage: Eukaryota > Metazoa > Chordata > Aves > Accipitriformes > Accipitridae > Buteo > Buteo buteo. The sequence continues at coordinate 38,396,199 of NC_134204.1, forward strand.
TCTATGTTGGTCAGCTCTCACACCAGTAGCCATTAAAAAAAAACCCAACACATTTAAAATTGCTTTCTTAATGCTATGGCCAACTATGGCGAGTTGTGCCACTGTTTCTCCCTGCTAAAAGACTGCTTGGCCCCTCTCATTAGTAGCATCCAGAGCAGCTTTATACAACACCAGAACAGTCACACTGTGGCTCAGCCACCCCCCACACCCCTCACTGCTTTGACTTCTAGCCTCCACCACATTCAGAGTCACAGGCAAGTAAGGACAACATCATAAACTACTCACTGAGCTCATTAAAGGATGGCAAAGCAGAAACTATAACAGGATGCAAACCCTTTTCTGTCTCATTTCAAGCTGGAAGCTCATTCAGGTTGGGAATAAACAAGAGCTGCTCCTGCCTGCTGGATTAATAGTGCCATCTGTGAAACAAGGACTCCAGGATAGACCTGGGTGATAGCAGATTTTGGTGTACGAACAAAGAGAATCTACTGCAACATTGCCAATGCCTAGCAATCTTCTGTGCACAGCCAGAGAAAAGGAAAGTACAGATTTGCATGGGGACAGACTGGTCATTTCACCAAAGACCTTGGACCTAAAAGCCAGCACAGAGTCAAAATTTTTTGCACAGCCTTTGGAAAAACTGCTCTCCAGACTCTTACCTGTCCTCTGATGGAAATAAGTTAGTTAACACAACTGTACAAGCCTTATTTACAGTTGTATTAATACAGAAAAGGCTAATCCCTTGGTTTAGACCACAGAGAATGATGAGATATCTTGGATGAAAACAAGTCAAGAGACATAAAACTAAAAAAGACAAAAATGCTGCCAAAACACAGAAAGTACAAATTTTTGTGAGCATGAAGAAAGTGTTCTATGCACAGAAAAAGGGGTGATTTTCTATTATCTATCCTCTTATTAAATAAGGACATATACTGACAGCTTGAAAATTCTGTCTTACAAAGCCTTTCTTTTCTGCCCAAGAAACAGCCACAGACCCATGGGCAGATGAATTCTAATAATTGATTTTTGGGGGGAAGGTGCTGAATTTATGTTATTTAGGTCTTGGAAACATGGGACAGAAATCTTCCAGAGAATGTAGACCTGTTGGCTAAATTTTTCCAACCATGACTTGGCATAGAAAATTAATCCTGAGACCTAAGACTACATCTTTTTGTATGAGAATCATAGTGATCATGAAACATTTGTGGAGCAAGTTAACTATGCCTTCCTGGACCATGAAAGAATACCCAACAGAAGGACATTCCTATGTCTCTGATGAAAGTACTGTGAAAAAGCTAATAATAGAAAGACATTGCATCTCTTATAGCTAAGGACAATTAAATAAATCAGAGCAACAAAGAACTATAAGTAGCAATGTCCCAAATAAACAAAACTTTATCACTTGCATCACAACTTCTGCAAAAAGAAGTTGGGTTACACACAGTGTTGTGAAACTCAGATGTGGCAATTTCGATTCTACTCACATAAAATTTATTTAGAAAGACAAATTTCTTCACTGTTGTCACTGTACTATGAATTTCCTACAATGATACCCTGCTTCCTATTGAATTGAAACAGAGTGATTTGAAGCCTTTGCAGCAAATCTTTCATTATCAATTTTCATGTAATTCCCCCTACTGGGAGCTGGAGCACTGTTTTGTTTAATTGTTTCAGGCATTTTATCTCACATAATGTGAACTCGTATACAGAAAGGAGAATTAGAATCACCTCTGCACTTTGTTTTCTGTCATTTAGGACCTCAGAGTTTATTGCGATATGTGTGTGCCTGACTTCTTTAGAAAAAAATACATTAATTTTTTCTTAACTCATTTGCTCCCTTCTTTCATTAGTTGAAAAGAAATCTGGCTTTGTGATCTAAATTCTATGAGTTGCTTTTTGCTGATGACAAAAAATATTTCATCTGCCAGGTCATTTATCTCCTCTAAATGTGCATAATTTATCACTTACGCAAACTAATGCCTAGTGTTTAATACCTGCAAATTCTTCTGATTTCAGGAGGAAACTAAACCATGAAGATGAATCTCAGTTTCATTTATAAAATGATATTTTTACTGCTTGATCCTTGTGAAGATAACCTTCTAAATGTAGATTGACATAAGCCACTTACTAGGATTAAACAAGTTAAAGCAAGCAAGTTTCATTTCTGCATTAAAAGGCTGAGACTGGTGGTGTGGTCACACGCAAGAGCAAGTCTAGCATACAGTGAAAAGAAAATGTTCTTCTTATACATTCAATCCCTTATTTTTGTATTTATATTCCCCAAGATATCAGCAAAAATTTTCAGCAATGACTGCACCAAGAACAAGGGTTCCTTAAAAAAGTAACAGGTAAAAGGTAGCAACTTCTCGATAGCTGCTGTTTCTTACATTTATCTTAGTAAAACTTCAGCCTTAAGTAATACCTGACTCATTCTTGCAAATGAACAAAAAATGAACTTTTTCTATGCCTTTTTAAAGTCCTTTAAAGATAATTACATTTTAGGATGTTAAACAGAAATAATCCCATTCCACATACTTAACGAACAATGTGTCAGGATCTCCTGCAGAAAAAGGTTTGATTCAGGACTCTTAGACTGGTTCCAGTCTGGTCTTCAGTCTGATATTCTCAGAAGAAGGACCATTCGAGTGTGGATTTTTTTTTTCTCAACACTTCCTGAATCAGTCTTGCTTTCTTTTTTTTTTTCTTTTTTTTAATAAGGTCTATACCACCAACATATTCACTGTCTTGCCTTACCTTTTTCTTTAAAACTGCTAGTTTTTCTGTAAGGTCTGTCAATGACCTCTGGACTAAAAGTTACATATGATCTTTGCTGTGGTCAGAAATATCTGACAGAACTTTTAGATACCAGAGTGGAAAATGCCATGCAGTCCACATCTCACTTCTTCGCAAGAGATCAACAGAACTATTCAAAAAAGTACTGATAGCAGTGAATTTGTCTGCTGCAGATGAAACAAGCTTAGTTTTGATTAAGTGTCATGGAGAGATGCAATTACGACTCCTGTCCGTTTACTCCAAGTGTAGATATTTATGCTACTTGAGCCAGAAAATCTTGCAGTGATTGTTGGTCATTATCTCTTCCCTGAACTACATCACTGAAGACAAGAAACATCTGGAGGAAAAGCCTATAGAAATATCCAAATGACAGACAGTTGTCAGTGTTAAAGAAAAACAATGCAACCTGTCAACTAGAGAGCCCTGGACGCTGAGGAATCATCAGGTTGTGCATAGTTTTCATAAGTAACTCCACAGATGTTTTCAGGGCTATAGCTATAGTAGCTCCAACTAGAAATGTAGTCATATGGCAAAACTCCCATCAGCAACAATTTTGGATCATGGATGACAGTATAAAGACAGACTTATTGTCAGCTTAATGGTCAAGGAGACTTGGTCTAATATGAAAAGATCCAACATCACAAGGCAAAACAAAAAGCATGGCTAGAAAACCTTCGATACCAAAAGGGATGGGCACCCGGCAGTTTAGGGGATAGAGGCAGTGTAAGTTAATCCCTGGGAAGGCCATAGCAAACTAGAGGAGATTTATCTTTGAATAGATTCGTGCCTGCTTGTGAGGGGCTGGTTTTCTGAATTCAAATGCAGCTGAACAGACTTTGTAGCCTGATACTCCTACAGGAGAACTAACTCCTGTGCTGTGCCTGCTCTAGGTGAGAACTCCTCTTTATTGCCAATGTCACCCAAACCCACAGTTTTTAAAGAAATATGGTTTCAATTAACATGTACTACATACAATCCATTTGCTTTTTGGTTAGCTACAGCATGAATGCAGATGGGGCAAAAATCCTTGGGAAGGGACTGAGTGGAGTGGAACATGATAGTTTTACAGAGTAATTGGCTAATTTCTTGCACTTTCCTGTCTTCTACAGTATTTTTTTAAGTGTAGGATGGCACTTGTGCAGACCCTTAAAGATCAATGGCACTAAATCAGGCAACTCACTGAGTCGCTCATGCAAGTAAGAGTTTTTGGGACTGAGCTCATAATTTCTAAGAGCAAATACATTAGGATTTTATAAGCTCAAAAAGGCTTGTGAGAGTAATAATCTGTAAAGCCTATTAAGCTATTAAGGTAACCAAATAAAGCGTCTGCATTTTGATCTGTCTCCAATCTAAGTGCTCAGCACGAAGCTTTCTTAGTGATATAAAGAAGGCTGAAGAAATCATTCTCCATAAGACAATTTTCTGTTTCAGCTTCTGTTAGAAAAGAATATAAATCCCAGAAACTTCTTCCACTTTTACAACATCTTGTATCAGTGTTATGCTTTCAATATTTGAAAATGTCTTCTCTGTTAAAAGGATTTTTCATTCCTTAAGACAAAGGATAAAACACACTGATTCCTCTAGCCTCTTCATATTTTTACATGTTTGCACCGTTTCACCTGCTGCAAGATCCATTGGCCACGCTACTCCCATGGCCATCTCTGCTCCACTTCCTACTTGTTACTACTGCTCCACTCTATTGGCTGGATGTTCTCCACAAGCATTTGTTTCTTTTTCATTCTTTACACTTTCATTCAGAATCTGCTTAAAGACAAATTTCTGTGCTGATCATAACAGGCAAGTTCATAACCTAACAAAACTAAATTAAATGGAACTTTTTAGCTAATATTCTTTGGAGGTTGCCATTTTGCATCATAACTATTTTGGTTTTAACTCAGTGAAGTGGTAAGGTCCTTAGAATTTATATTCTCTGGGTACATCAAGTAGGGTCAAACACACAACTATAGCTAGCTTACAATATATTTCTTAAAATTTTTAATTGACTGTCATGTGCTAACATCACAAAAAATAATCCTAGCTTTTCTGCCATAAGCAAATAGGTGCACATTTGCTACCCTCAGCAGCAGTCTATTTAGTTTATGTTGTAAAACAAGCTTTCATCCTTCAGAATAAAAATGGTTTATGGTCTTGGTTTTAAAATTGTGAAATTGTATTCTCAGACATGAGATTTCATACACGTACCTTGAAATAATCATAATCAAATGACAGGAAAAATGGTAATGCATTCATCACACTCTGCAACAGCATTCACCAATTCATCCAATATTAGTTGCATAAATATGTTTGGTATGTCTCATCTCCAAAACTTTACTATTTCAGAGTCACAGAAATGCCATTCTTCTGTCTTTCTAGTAAATGTGGTTAATTGAAGCCATTCAATAAGATAATGTACTGTTTCTCTCTTAATTACAAAGGCCCCACTTGGGCAAACTATTTCTTTACATTTTCTTTAATTTTAATTTTCCTTCCTTTTCCAGGCCTGGAAAGTTTTACTTCCAAGACTATGTGCAATTATAATCCAAAAATAAAGACTAGAATGGCTTTACAGATAAGCCAACCAAACAATACTGATTATGATAGGAAATAAAAAGATGAGTCTGTTTCCATGGTAAAATGTAACTACTATATTAGACACAGGCACTGCAGCAATAAACAGAACCTGCAGTGAAGACATCTTCTGCCTGAGTCCAACAACAGGCCACAACTGGTCATCTTAAGTATTGCTGATTTTGTTGTTTTTCCCCTTTACTTTTTTCATGCCAGGTGATATTTAATTACCACACACCTAGTTAAATGAATATATGTGTGAGAAAGTCTTGGATGACAAAACCTGTTGGTTCAGAAAGTTTATTTGGAGGATGAATTGAGAGGACACAAAAATATTCCCTTCATGATGTTTACCACTTTTACTCTCACCAAATAGTGCCCAGTATCTGAATGACTGAACACTATTCAGAAGGAGTGGGCATGGTGAGCTTGGATTTCTACAGAATATATTATAAGCACTTGTTAAGGGTACAATTAGATGATTTTTACATTTTTCTCCACTATATTCAGATACAGGTACTCCAGGTTTAGTCTCAATGACACAAAATTAATAAAAATATTTTTAGATTTTAAGCTAAAATAAAGTACCCTTATCCCAACACCAAGCCTTTGCTTTGTTCAGTCAGATGACTTGCAGGAGGAAAGTTTAAAACATTGAAATTTCAGTCATTTCATTTATTCTAAGCCTTATGTAAATAACTGTAATGATTGGGTAGTTATTTTTCAAGAAGTGGACTGAAACTCACTAGGCCTGGTCCTGAAGTGTTAAAAATTCTTAGATTTTAATTCCTGTAGTTCTCTCTGTCCATCAAAGAAAATTACTTTATTTACCACTGAAATATCTCTGGCTGAAAGGCAGCTACAGTTCACTGTAAAACAACACAAGAATTTGAGGCAGGAAGAGGCCAAGAAACTGCTTGGGAAAACTGGGTGATAGGGGCTATTTGGTCTATATTAAACATCTATTGAACAGCATAATATTTTTCTTCATTTTTATTTACATTGCCACACACTATTGTAGGACGTTGCCACATGGCTGCTGTGTTCCACCTGCATTTCGCACATCTGTCACGTCAAGTGGCTTGTGAAGTACTCTACACCTATTTTATACTATTCCTTATTCAGAATCTTTTTCTGGATAACATGTAACAGCCGCTGCTCCTTCCAATATTTTAGTACTAGAAGACTTTTTATATAAATTCCAGAAAGGCTAAGCCAAATCTCAACGGAAGCCCAACACTTCCACGCTGTAACTAGAGAGGTTTCTTCCCCTGCTCTGTACTGCTTCTCATAGCAACCCTGGTACAGGTACGCATGACCAAAGGCAAGAATATCATCATTCCTGGGGACTTCTTGTTGTCGTCTCCTGTCCTATATCTTCATATGATGAATGTTTATATAAATCAGCAGATTAGACTAACATACCAGAAATCTTGCTTAGGCACTGGTACTGCAGTTAACTACAAACCACTGAAGTGAGAACAATGGCAGTCCCCAGTGGACTACCCTGGGATTTGGGGCAAACACTGATCTGCTGTTTCTCCCACACAGATAATAAGCAACAAAAGGGAATAGCAGGGTTAGTGGGGAAGAGTGCAAGCTGTCCCTACAGTCCCTTGAAGGATCCACAGAAACACTGACGAAATTTCACTTCCATCTGTATCTGAAATTTGCTGTGTCTGACAAGTAAGATATGTAAGTTCTAAGTAATTTTGCATAAATATCTTTGCTTCAAATGTAATAAAATTAGTGGCGGACATAAGTACATTTAAATATAAGATCATTGGGCTATCCAAATCACTCTTACCAGAGATGCTTTACAGTCAGCTTAGATCAGCTGTGCTATCCCTATGCAAATGGAAAGGATAAGCAGGATCTGGCAGTTGATCAGACAAATTTGTGACATCTCATTCCTACCTGTGAGCTGTTGGGACACAGCTAGGACATAACTTTCCCTGGCAGGAGAGAGGGTACAAGACTTTGCTTGCATTTCTTCTATAACAAGCACCTTATTCATCCATGGACACTTCCTGCTTGCACTAATGCAGCTCTCTGAGTACTCCAGCATTTTTTCTCTTAAAAGCCTCAGAACTCTTTCACATACTTTTTTAAGAGGAAAAGCTATTCCCACACAGTGTGAGAATATCCATTTCTTACAGCCTTGTGGATCTAGGTTTCTGCTCTGCTGGAAGACAGGGGAGCCTAATCCTAGCTCCATAATAAGAAAGGTCTCTTCCCCTCAACATATCCACATTTTTATTTAAACAATGTTAATTTCAAAGTTCACTTAGATGTCAGAAAATTGGGCTCCAGGGGAACTCAATTCACTTCTGTAAAGCAGCTTCAGATTTCCCATGTGATAGTTACAGAATTTGGCTCACTACACTATATCTTATTAATATTTTCTTTAAAGAGGGGGTACTTAATTGCACAATCTATGTATTTTGGTCAGAGCTGCTTCCGAGTGAAGGCTGAGTCCTGGATTTATCACCTAGGGGAGTGCCCAGACAAAGCCCTAAGGAGGCTGCAAGGGGTACAGCAAGTTAACACTTCATACCAGTGCTTTATAGAATAAAATAGCTCTAACGGATGTGACACAGTCTTTGAAAGTTTTAGCATTTGCTCCGTTTTTGACAGGTGTCTCAGTTATGCATTATAAGGAAGAGCTAGAAAGAAATGGGAGTCCTAACAAAGAAGGTGTCAACTTCTGGAGCTAGATTTAAGTACAGTTTTCCTGTTCCCAGACAGAAAACAGAATCGCATTCTTTATACTGCTGCTGAATTCTTGGTTTAAATGCTGGTACAGACCTACATGACACCAACTAGTGCTGCTGAATCCCATACATCCTATCACTTCTCAACCTCAATGACCAAAAGCAGGGACAGAGCTTCTCCCACAAGGCTGAGGGCAGAAAATGATCCTACAAGCTACTGAAAGCTCCCATGTTTCAGTTTGGAAGTAGCTAAGCAGACACCTATGTAGAATTTGTATATGAGGTTATTTAATTTTTTACAATTCAAAAGCAAAAATATTATTGATCCAATGATGACCATTACTATGTGAGCAATGTTCATATTCCTGTAAGGCAGGAGCTGATCTAAACTCTTATTTGCCAATAAATGGCAGGTTTAAAAATGTTTTCAAGCCACTGGTTCTAGTCCTGCCAGGATAATGGTGACCTCAAGTAGAAGGATCTCCACTTTATTGAGAGCTTTATTGCTTATTAAGACAGGTAAGACTTGGATGACCTTGCAGTCCTAGCAGAGGTGGAAGAGGAAAGAGTACAGAGACGCTTACAAGTGTTTCTTGTGATATATCTAGCAAAAGATGGTAAAACATTAGGATTGAGGTAATACTGGTAATGTGAGTTGAAGCTAAGAACAAATCCGCTTTCTGCCTGCAACTGGCATATTCCTTTCCCCCTGTGCAGGCTGTGCAGCCATGCAGAATCCTTGCATTTCTCCAGATGCTGAAAACTGCAGGGTCTATTCTGAAATGGAAAATCTGATTAAGTGTATCTTTGAACCCACTAAAATGCGTGCTTAAGAACATTTGTGAAGCAGGTCCTCAGTGAATACTGTGGCTTTTTGATTAGGTATAGAAAATATGAAAAAAGCGAGAGCAACCTGCCAAGACATAAATTCATCTTTTCCATTATGATCTCCCTTCTAGAGAGGGCTGCACCATCGCTGTACATTTAGGACAAACTACAAAGTTTTAAGTTCCTACAAATAAGCACTACTTACACCAAACAGTCAAAAGATTAGGAAGTATTCTTGGTTCCCCCTTGATGTACTATATTGCTGTTTGTTTCCCCATCTGCAAAATTAAGATAATAATACAGACTTTTTGTGAAGTGCTTTGCCAGTCATACATGGAAAATTCAATGAATGAGCTAAATATTTGGTTCAAATCATCCAGTAACTTCACTATTCCCTTGTCAACTGATATTTCTATTTCCATCTGCTTCTAGTTAAATCCCATGCATCTTGGGCAAAGTTTTTTCATCGGTGATGAAAACAAACATTTGAAGAGCTACTCTTTCTGGCTGATGCTCAGAATGCTTTTTATTGTTGAATTGCACATATAAATTCTAAAAAGATATTCAAAATACATCTTAGTCTAACCCCAATTCCTACATAACAGAATTTTGATTTTATGAAATTTACAGAATAAAATATCCTTTCACCACTGTACTGAAAGTCTGCGTAGGACTAAGCATGTACTAACATGTTAACCTGTTATAAGCAGGAACCAAATCAATGTAAGCAGAATCATGAGCAGAGTGGTGAAATAAATGTGTAAAACCTTCCTTTCATATTCTCTAGGGTTCTGCAGCTACAGCCAATAAACTTTCCAGTTAATTCTCTAAGAGGCAGGATTCTGAGAAGAACAGAACAAAAGGGAAGCCCACTGATGAGCTGGATCAGGTCCACCGGAAAACTGTTTTCTGGTGTACTTTGTTCCACTGATCTAGATGGGTGCTTGTTTCAGCAAGGCTCTGTCAGTCACCCAGGCCAGGCACTTAATGCTGTTTACAAGAGCCCTTAGCTCCTACACTTTCTTATTCAGTCCTTGGCCAGAACACTGTTATTTGGATAATGGCAAAACCTATCAAGAAATGAGCAAGCCCTTCCAGTCAAAATGAAGGTCTGACTTGTTTTCTCTGGAAACAGTAAAATATCTACTGGTTGCAACAGGGACACACCCCTACAGTTGATATTGCTCTGTACCCTTTTGAGAATCCTGCAGAAGAGCAGGAGCCTGTCCTTTGGGTGTGCACTTGCTGGTGCTGCTTCTGAAGTCTTGGAATGAAATAAGAATAAATTCCAAATTAAATGTTGCTGACAAACTACAAGGGGTTCTGACATTCCACAGCCTAAGAGAGCCAACATAGCATTTTTTAAGTAAATCTCAGATTTAGTAGAAGTCACATAACAATTTCCTTTAGAGTCTTGGTCTTTGTTGCTTATGCAGTTAATGATCATCAGGGAAATGAAGCAACAGTAAATATCCTGGTTCAACTTAGCTACCACAGTTTTCACAGTGGCAATCATTGAAACTATGTGATGTCATCAGAGTTCTAAAAATGCACTGCTTTAAGGTATCTCTAGTCATAACAAAAATAGCATTATCAACACATGAGCAATTCTTGTACAGACCTAACTTTTCACAGAGGTTGCAGGCATTATGAGATATATGAGGGAGGGATGTTGACATTGCATTAACCTTGGCATGAATAGCTTAAATTTTCTTAGTTGTTGTACACATTAGGCCAGGCTGTTAAAATAGCAGGTTCTATCAATCTCAGTACAAGATCTGTTCTGCTTTAGTTAAATCCTTCTTCTAGATCTGATGTTGCTGTACCAGTATTTTTTATGTTTACCGTTCAATGACTAAAATGCATGTGCATTATCACAGCTGTTTCTTACTCTACAGAAAATGGCTATACTTACAGGTGCAAGCATAGTGCATCTTCCAATTGTTTGAGTGGTTCTTGGCTTTATTTACCGATTTCAAGTCAAGGAGGCTCAAAGTATGGTGCAAAGGAAAACGAAGCCTTAATGTACACATTCCATGAATTTTCTTTTTTCTATCAAACCTACAGAGAAAGATTTGTTCCAAAGAGTCATTTTCTTGTCATTTTTACACAGCCTTCCCATCCACTGTTTTTCTCCTTGATTCCAGTCCCACTTGGTCGAATTTTAATTGATGCAATGTCTTCCACTGCAACAATTGCAGGGGAATGGAGGGTTGTTTATTTTTATTTTTGTTTGTGTTCATATTTTCTGCATTCTCCAGAAATAGTGTAAGGGAGGCTGGTTTTCAGCTTTTTTCACCTGTCTTTTATCATCTTGTGATTTGTTGGACTTCACAAAGAATGCTGAGGCTTAAATACTGCATTTGGCAGTATCAGTCATTTGACTGAAGAGTTCTTTGTACTAACAAGGCACTGGAAATCAGTCCACGTCCTTCTCTGCATGTGTCATAATATGGCTCTTACTGTGCAGATAAGGCAGCCAGGTTGACAACACTGACTGCAGTCTGTTCTTGTTTGATGAAAACAGTGCAGATGTTCCCCATCAGATATGAAAAGGTCAAAGAAAAGTCTCTAAATGTTGCCTTAAAAGAGACATACTCAGGCATTAGTATTTTTCACTTGTTTTGTGACTCAATGAAAAAGGGAGCAAATGAGTTAACAGGTCAGTTCAGCTTTTTTTTTAACCATTTGTAAAGCTTTCAAAGCATTTTGTAGGACCTAATTTATAACCTCATAGAAAGTACATGTTGGTTAAGAAATACACATCAGCAACAACAGCCTATGAGAAGACAGTGGAAAAAAATCTATGATTCTGTGCATGCCATCTGCCCTTAGACAATTACTGGGGCAGAAAACTGCAAATCAACGTATATTGTCCCTATCTCCCTCCCTAAGCATTTTCACTCCCTTCAGTACTGATGAAGCCAAACATGATAGCTAATCAAATCTGTAAATTCAGTGTTCTTGTTCTATTAAAGCATTGTTCAAATTTAACAGAATGATAATGGAATTCTTTAGCATGATTTCTAATGAGTTTTTGGTCCATGGATGAACTTCATTGCTTTCACCAGCTTGCTGTTAAAACAAGGATATCCATCTGCTTTCAGAAGTCATCTACCATAACTGAACAGTGAAAATCACCAAAATTACATTGCTAAGTAATAGCTTACATATTTTGAATAGGTCTGTACAATTATGTCCATATACAGAGAGGTGTTTTATAAAGAGATGATGGAACTGGTCAAAACCTAGAGGATCACAGTTCAGTAAGTAATAACATAACTGTTCCATAGTTTCTTCTATCAGCAAGGAGCTTATCAGTAAGAAATGATGGAAAAAGAGAAAGGTCATATTCTGTCACAGGATGATGATGAGCCATGTACACGTTTTCACTGTGGAAAAGCTAAATGCTAGGTGTGTCAAGAAAAGTATTTCCAGTAGACACTGACAACACTTCAAAAAGGCACTGACAAAGGCTCAACTGCAATATGTTGAACAGCTCTAGTCATATGCCAAGAGGAAATATGGGTTCTGACTAGGGCAGGTGCTGGGAAGGACACACAGGTGAACAGGAGCCAAGAGGAGACCTCAGAGTTTGATTTCTCGATATAGGAAAAATGGCAAAATGGTAACACAAAGGCATTTTAAAAATTTATCAGTGAAACAAGGACAAAACAAAAGGATATAAACTGGCCACGGAAACAATGACTCTAGAAATGAGAAGGATTTCCATATATGGGAAAGGTGAAATTCTAAGCACCAGTACTTCTATCTGCCTTTTCTTGGGGCTTTGACAAGTGCGTACAAAGGAAAGCATAACCAAATTCTCCTTCATTATAAAATGGAAACTGCTGATATTCATAGTAGCAAATTCAACACACACACATACATGCCCCACCCCCTAAAATACTCCACTTTAGAATGAAGCAGAATTTGGTTTTTATTTATTTAGGCATTTTATTTTAATAAGCAAAACCTCCTATTTTTTCTGAATTGACTTCTAGCCAACACGAAACATTGGTGGTTCATCACTTCAACAGTTGCTGATAGACTTCTGCAGAGGCATGGTAGGATGGAATCTCATCATCTTTGTTCCCCACTTAAAACATGAAAGTGGGGAAGAGGAGATTGACAAACTGGGGTAAATGGTTTCCCAGGAAGGAGCTCTAGGCAGAAAGGATACTTTGGGAAGCTTTAGAGTCATCTGCAAAAATCAATATCAACTACAGAAAGTGAGCAAATTTTGCACCTCAGTGATATGTGTCACTTTGAGAAATCTTATTTTCAGGATGGAAGAGCAAGAAGGTTCATATAATTGCTGTCTCTGGGTAAACTAAACGAAAATTTTGAAACAAACACCTCTGCCCTGAAGCAGGTTTTGACTATAGTCAGAATTACTACAAGTGAACTAGAACTGCACATGAAGTGACAATCTGAGTTAATTCAAGTTTATATGCTATTTCATGGCTATATAAAATTCTTTTTCATTCTACTAGTACCTAGATGGGATATTTTGTGCTTAAGCCAAGGAACATAGCAAGTTACTCCAAGGACTCAGCAGGGGACTATATTTACATCACTGCTTTTTAAAACCTCCCATTGTAGCAATTGTAAAAAGCCATCTTTACTGTGCTATAATAGCACTTAAAATTGAGGACAGTATATATGTTGCTAGATGCAACAGCATTAATTCCCTTGGAAATCACGTGGTTGACTAAGTCTAGTATGTAAATGTAATAGTATATTTAATTTATCAGAACCTATGTCCATTAAAATACTTAGCCATATTAATAAAATATTACAAAATCACACGAAAAATTAAAAGAGAAATCTGATTTACTTAAAAAAATTCTACTTTGACAACATAGTACTGAATTATTGTGTTCGCATAATAAACCAACTTAGCACAGTTTGTGAAATAATCCCACATGGCAGAACTAAAAATTATATGACAGGAAGTCTGAATAAATATTACTCTAATGCTTCCATTTAAAGCCAGACTATTTAAATTGGATTTTATAAAGGAATTTAGTTCCTGTAATGCTTAATAAGAAAGCAGCTATTAATTTGGATGCAAAATGACCATAGTGATATGATATGAAACAATGACCTTCAAATGCAAATAAAAAATAAAACGTTTTAGTAAAACAACAGGAGAGGACACTGCCTTGAATACCCACATTTGAACATGAGAATATTTAGGTAACCCTTCTAGGAGTTGGAAGTCCGAAGTAGCAGCCTCTTACTCCTCCCCTGGCCTAACACACATGCACACGCACAGACGCATGTGTGCACACTGCTGTCCATGCTTTTGAAAAGAGATCGCAAAGCCAGAAAAACCAACCCATAAAACCCCATTTAGTTCTAATGAGTTAATTTTACCTAATTCTATGAAATATCCTTCAAACCCAGTAATGCTAAAGTATGCAAGGACGTCCTTATGCTTAACTAAACATAAGGCGCTTAGATTTAAGTCAGAGTGACACTGAGACAGTACTAAAAGATAAGAGATGTCATCATTTCTGTAACTCTCTCTTCATTAAAAAAATCCACTACCATCCCCCAACCTGGATTTCCTATTTCAAAGCAAGCATTCAATGCACCATCCTGAGTCATACCATTGGGGTCTGGCAAGCATCAAGCTGTGGAAACCAGATGACATTTTAAACTTCAAACATAGCTCAGGTTCCTTAAGTAGTCTGGGTGGCTAAAGACACCTTAAACCCATTGTACCTTGGCATTTTGCCTTGCATAGCAGATTATCTTAAACTCCTCCACAGACATTTATGCAGTCTAATCCAAGGGTGCTCATGATTTAAGATGCAGACAGGCCAGGAAACTGACTTCGAAACCTTCACATCTCCCAAAAACCCCTCATTCAATTTCCCCTCAAACTTCTGCTAAGGCAGAGGTTTAAACCTTTAGAAGTGACATCTATGAAAGTTCAAGCAGATGTAGCTTTGGGAAGGACTGCACATGTGATATTAAATTGCAGAAGAGAATACACCTTCCTCCACTGGTCAGATATTCTTGTCTCCTGTTTTCCCTGGTCCTCTTCTTCAGAGGCTGTTCTCTTAGGTCTTGTCTCTCAAACAAAAAAATTAAGGGTGAAGTTCTATCAGGAAAAACTAGGACTAAAATTTTCCTTTTTTTTTTCTCTTCCTCCTTCCCTGCTCCAGAAAGGAGCAAAAGTTCAACCCCCCCTAGCTCAGAGATTAGATGTTGCAAGGCTTCACTGTGTAGCATTATTCACCCCTTTTCTTCCAGTTTTGGGTTTTTTTCTTTTTTGAAGAAGGAGTTTGCTTGCTAGTGAAAAAGCTTTTTTGATGATGGAATATACTCATTTGTTCATAGCATTCCAATGGAGTTATTTCAATGCATAATTCATTTATTTTTAATCTTTGACTGAAAATTACTTTAAACAAGAATAGCAGCTAAATCTCTGCTAAAAAATTTACATATATAGTCTTGGGAAAAAAGCATAGCCAATTTACTTCTTTCACTACTTCTGTCTCTAGATTCTTTTGCCAGCAATAGCATTGCAATGTGATAATGTGACATGGTGCTATGATGACTTAAATAAATTTTTGGCTAAGCCAGAGACGTGGACTTCAAGAAAACTGTGACCTCCACTTTCTTCTTTCAAAATGGCAAAAGCCCATGTATCAAAGCTATTATAGAGATGGAAAAAAAGCTAGAATAGCTTGTAGCAGTGACTAGTCCCGTCTCTAGAGCAAGGGGAAGGAAGGAATTAAATCCCCAAGGCAGAAATCATGGCCCATGAATGTTTCTTTATGAAAATAATAATTTAGAATGTCTATTATTCTTTTTCAAGGACTGGAGAAGGAGATCCTGATTTTGTATTTCATGACTTTTACAATGGGCTTCAGATACAACTACATTAGCCATTGTGCAATGGCTTTCTGATCACGACTGCTCTGTTCCTTTCCTTTAGGACCTTCCACGGGATCAGGCAAGGAGACATTTTGCTGACTCAATCCCATCTGTAGCAACTTCCTAATACTGTTATTCCACAGAAACTACTAGAATGTTGCATCACTGGAAGAAATTGTTCATTTGTGTTATTTCACAAAAGGGATATAAAGTGCACTGATGAAAATTGTCACATATTGATGAATCTCAATGTAAGGAAGCATGAATTGAGTTAAAATATGATCATTTCCAAGCACTACCTGACACTGCACAGACCCAGCATAGTCACATAGGAAATAATTTCCACTCCTGTGGTCATAACATGAATGGCATCACTATTTTGCTGCAAAGCCTAAGGCTTCAAGTAATCCTCAGCATGAATGCCTGGGTGCAGAAAAGATATGCAAAGTGAGCAGAAAGAGGATACTTTTCATGTGGATACTCAAAAATTATTTCAGGTGTTGGCAAAAATGGCATTTCACATTTCTAGAAGAAAAAGTGAGCCAGTGCATCAGCAGAGCTGTTAACAGGGAGGTCTGTAGTGAATGACAACAGCTCACTACATCCACCAGGTGCTCTGTGGTGCCACAGAGAGCACTGGTACAAGGGACTACATGCTGCTAGGAAATCCTGTCCCTGTGGCATGGTATCACTTCATTTGCCAAGTGGACCTCTGCAGCTGCAGAGAATTATTTGTTTGATAGTACTAATATGTAAGTTAAAAGCATGCACTCAGAGGAATGAAGCACTTCAAAATGTACTTTGCTCACTTCACAATTGCAGCAGAATGTTAATTATTTATGATAACATCTCAGAATGCACTAACTGCATGCAACAGACATTGTAAAAAATAATGGCTTAGGAATTCTGGCTACAGCAACCTACTGTTAAGTCTTTCCTGAGAAGAGGGGAGACACTGCCAATTTTTGTGTGGATTAGAAATATGTGGATTATTGTGGGTCTGCTGTACTGTCATTTTTAAGTTATCAATTTTAATTATTTTTAAATTAATCCCCTTGGTAAACAGGTCCCAAAGAGCACTTAATTTAAAAAAAGTAATGAATTCATCTTCAAAAATTAAATGGCTTACACAATTGGAGCTGCTGACTCATTTAGAATCAGTTTTCCATAATGATATTAAAATATTTAATTAAGAATGTTTTTTATAAAAGAAGCCAAACCCTAATCAGCTCTATTGTTGCAGCCTATTGTCTAATATAATAGATTGTAATCTTATTAATAGAAGAATATTTTATGGCAAGTGTTTCAGTAGCAGGACCAAATTCATTACTTGCATAAATCTACTACATACAATGAATATAAATTGGGAAATCACATGAAGCATTCTGTGTCTTATTATGGCAAAATGATTTTACCTTGAATACATCATTTTACTAAACACCTACAATATTCTGTAGATAAAAAGTGAGTATGCACACAGTAACATTAGATAACTGAAAACTTTTCACTTGCAATTTTGAGCTTATGAATTACAAGTGACAACTTAAAAGAAATAAAATAAACATCATAAAATTAGATAAATTATAACAATAAATGCAATACAGGTATAGCTTTTTTCCCATCTTACAATGAATTCTGTTTATACTTTGGACATACAGAAATTACTCATAAATATGTATACTGATAATGCTTTTTGGAATTTGGAAAATCCTCAGTTAAAAACATAGCCCACAAGTGAGCCAAGAACTTCTGAAGTTAAACATGTCATACTGTTATTTTCTTGGAACAAGTATTAATTTAAACTATCCTGCACAGATCTAATTTCCCAGCAGCTGGGTAGCAGAAAATGCCATTGTGAGCTATCTGAGGCCTGATTTAACCATCCTATTTGAAATTAATGAGGAATCAAAAAAATTCTGTTAGTTTGGCTCTTCCTCTACAGGCTTATCAGTCACCAAAAGTCATGTCACCCTCAGTAACCTCTGTTTCTACATCTTCCTTTACCATCATGTCAATAGTTCTTGCTTAGCAGGATGCTGTTTGCATAGCAAAGGAGCTGTATTCCAATATACACTGAGCAAAAACATAGTAGAGACTACATAGAGTTGGGGACAGCTCCAAGAAAAGTTTTCAGGCCAGTGAACACATTTAGGTACACGAACCCGGAACCGAATTCCTAAGAGAGGCCCATAGGCTTCCCATTCAGTGCATCAAACAAGTGCCTCAAAACCTGGTCCTGCTCTTCCCAGGACCCTGAGCAGGGAACCTCCCAAGACAGACAGTAGGACATGGTGAGGCTGGGGACAAAGACAGAGGGAGGTTTTGATACCTCACCCCAGGTGGCAGGAAGGTGCACCTTTTTGCTTATGTGTCCCAGCTCATGGCTGGCTCCTGAATGTCAGCACTTGCTCTGAGATAGCTGGGCAGGCATTGCTCCTGCCTGCTGGAAGGCCACTTCTATCGCTGCTGCCCGCATTTCAGTGCAGAAGTGCCCACACTGTGGTGCAGCAAGCCTCTTTAGTGCTTACAGGCACCACACAACCACCACTGCCACTGCTGCTGAGGTCCCCGGGAATAATATATGTTTAGCTCCTTGACCTTGTGTTCACGTCACTGGTTCTTCCCCTCCTCTGCTTCTCCCTTGCCCAGAAACAGAGCAATCCACGTCCATGAAAATGAAGAATTGAAAATTCATTGAAATACTCTTCACAGAAATGCGTAAGACATCTGTCATGCTGGAGCCCTCTCTAGCAAGCAGGGGAGTCCTGGCTGCAAGCCCAGAGTCACATTGCCCCATGCTTCATCCCTGGATCAGCAAATCAACAGCAGACCTTCCCCCAAAGAAGCAGAATTATGCCCCCCATCGTTTGAGCCTACAGCCTGATGGTTAAAATACTCACCTGGGAGCCAAGAGAGACAGAACTGACCTCCCACAGGCCAAATTGAAGTTAGATCTCCAACTTGCTTGTTGCGGACACTGAATTTCAAGGGTGTTACAGAGCCATTTGGGCTGGAAGGGGCCTAGGGAGGTCTCTAGGTCAAGCCCATGATTGAAGCAAGCGCAACACTGAATTCAGCACAGGTGCTTAGGCTGCGTCCAGGCAGATCTCGAAAACCTCTGAGGTACTTCACGTTGTGAGAAGCCCAGTCCTCTTGTGTCTGTGTTGGCTGACCCATAAAAGTCTTCCATAAGGAGATGCCTCAGGCACTATGTCAGAGGATGGCTGAGTTTTTCTGCACCATGTTTAGGCTGATGTACAAGCTAGCTGCTCAGCTATCGAACACTACCGACAGAGAAGAGTTACATACGTGTGCAGATTCACAGCTCAGGAACACTGGTGTTAGGTCCTTCCAAGATTAGCAAACATTTTCAAAATCATCAAAATTCTACACTTATGCACCTAATCCCTATTTGATCAGATGCAGCCACTTCTACCTAAATAACTCTCCTAACAACAGACACTATAATTCAGAAATTCACTCTTGGCTAACATCACTTACCTAAGAATGACCAAATGATACTAAAGTTTTCAGAAAAATCAACTCATGAATATAAAGGAATCATAGTGCTGTTGTTGGCTTACCTGATGTCTAAAATCAGTACAGCACACAAATGAGATGACAGATACTGTAATGCAGCAATGTAATAATTAATATCTTAATTGTTTCTATTGTGAGACTCAGTCGTTACTCAACAGCTGGTTGAATTTGTCAAAGAATCACCTTTCCCAATTAACAGTGCTGCCAAATATGTACTTTCATTTAAAAACCAAGTAACCACTCCTCATGGTGGCAAAAATTCCATTCTGAGCTAAACCTACACAATGCTGTACTTTTTCAGATACCAGGAATTCTGTCTGCGAGCTGTGTAATCAAGCCCCACTCAACAAAATGGCGTATAGCACAGTTTACGTAACAGTGCTGCCGAATGCGAAGTCTGTGTAAGGTGAACAGTGGTGCCTAAAGTAGGAAAAAAGTAAAATGATATTACATCAAGTATTTCTGCTTCCTGCTGGATGGCTGGAAGAAATGGTGTTTCTACGGAAAGACAGGGCCATGTCTGTTAAAAGACAGCTTTGCTTTGAATCACCAGGCCTCACTGACTTGCTCAGAATTTAACGTTCTGTGAAATGTGATTTTCTCTCCCTTCACAGTGCTGAACTGTTTTATTAACCAGCAGGTACCTGATAGATATGTGGATACCTGCTGCTTAATAAAACAATTCAGCTCTGAATTTCTAGCTGTCATGTAGATACTCGAAGTAATTACTAGGCTTTTTAAGCTTTTAATATGACAGAGGAAGCATTATCCTTGGTGGTTAGCTTCCTCAAAATTAATTGCCCATTATTCACCATTGTTTCACAAATTTTTGCATAGAGTAAGATGATGCAGGCTCTGAGGACTGATTAAAACATCTAGGACTGGGCTATGTACACAGACTTTGAGCAACAGCACTGTGGAAGAACTACACACCACTCAGTAAAACCTGTTGATCAAAAAAGTACCTCAGGAAAAGGTTTACTCCATTTCTTCCTTGCTCCAAAGGATGTATACAATATATTTTGTTTGGTTTGCTCCCACGGCAATTTGCAGACTGTTCACATGAGCTCAGAGGTTCCAGCTCCCTTGTTTAACTTCGCTTCTCTAAACACATAGTCTTAGTGACCTGCTTTTCAGAACAACTTCTGCAAACATTAACCATTCATGCTCCCACACATTAATTGGCATCCTAGGAAATCTTTTATTTTGTTAATATGTAAAGGAAGTCCTGCTTCATTTATCACCTTGTTTACTAGAGAATGTGACTCTAAGGAAGTGCACAGGCTCGAGGCCCTGGCTGTTTATGTACTCTTCATTTCAGGATTCAAAGATCTTCTCCACGGAAAACTGGAGGATTCTCTATGGACCTTTAAAATAAAGTTGTCTTCACTGTTATATTTCTCTTCATTCTATGCCTGAGCTATCATACACTAGTCTTAATAGCCTCCTACAAGAACCTAAAAAGATTAAAGTCTAGGAGGGATTGTAATAGGGTCACAAATGGAAGGTTTTATAGTATTGCTTTGAATGTCTCTGTTTTCTTATCACCTTTCTGTATACAGGATGAAAGATCACTCTCTGCCTGTGAGGACAGAAAGATTATCTTCTACCCAGAGAACCATCAAATACCCAGCTGGATTTATAAGAATCTTCTCCCCAGGTATTTTGTGCTTCCACGAAAAAAAGAAATAAACACGAGACCCAGCAATATTTAGGTCTTGCCCAAGAATGAATTTTTCCCAAACATTTCCAGTCAGGCATCACATAGTCTTAGCTCACCATTACCATCATCTGTTGCCTTTATCTTATAGTGAGACACAGAGACAAAATGCCAAAGCATCCACAGATGCACACTACTTTTGGGCATGCTTCTACAGCAAGAAGCTTGTTTACAGCAAGTAACTGAACGACTTTAGACTGCCTATCGGCATGAAGCAACCTGCCTTTGGCTGTACAAGCTGCCAGAGTAGAAGGGACTGGACTTAGAAACAGCAAGTATGCCTAGTCGCAAAGTGCTCCTGCTTCACAGTCCATATTATGACAGTGCGTGGTAGAACAGATATGTTTCTGCCGCTCTCGTTGAGTAACAACCCCGCACAGCCCTACTTAGTCCCAGAGTGCCTAGTTAATTGCGATTCAGTGAGGACTCCTACACAGATAAATCTCTTTGCAAGAAAAATTTAAATCTTATCACATTTGAACTAGAGAACTGCTTTAAAATTGCCCCTTTACTACTGAATGCCAAAAACACTGCAATGCCACAGCAGCTCCTGCAGATAACTGAAACCACTACACTGCACTGAATATTGGTGCAGCAGAAATTAGCAAACCACAGCTTTCACTGCCCTCTGCACCGTGTCCTAGCAGTGAGTGTGCTGTGATTCCTATGGAATTTTAAGCGTTGGTGTATCTTAAGAGGATTTATTATAAATACTTCTATGTTTAGCACATGGACATAAAGCTATGAGTAGAAAAACCTGAAATAAGTAAACTGTTGTGTGTGTCTATTTCAGTCAAGCCCACAGCAGCCACTGCCTGTTTCTGCCTATTCCTAAGCAACTCATTAAAAACTGCAATTAACCCTTTTGCTTGACAGCTGCCATTCATCCTGTTTAACTCTTCGGTAAAGTAATTCTATTTTTATAAAGATTCAGGACATTTTTCTATCATTGGAGCATGGCAGATAGAAAATGGCAATGCTACAATGCCTGCCAGCCGATTTTTCTACTCCCTCTCCCTCCTCTTGATCATTTACAGTGCATTTGGCAGTCACTCATTACAATTCAATTGTTTTAATCCTTTCTACTCCTCCTGATGTGGTGACGTGCTTTCTGCTGGGGAACGAAGGGGGTGGTAATTGAAATCCTTGTGACTCTGTGATTTGGATACTGAAGGTATTCACCAGCTTCTTGCAATAACTGAAATTCAGTCTCATTTAAGCCTTCATGGCAGTGCCCTCTTAATAACTGCCATGCATTAGGCAGAAAACCATGTCCTACCTATCCATCATGGTTGGTAGCTGAAGGCTCCCAGACAGAGGTCAATCCCGTATTAGTAACCTTGGTCAGACTTCTAAGGACTCTTTGTGCTGCCATACGTGGAGGGTCTTGCTGAGGTAGTGAACAAAGCAGACCTCAAAAAGGTGGGTTGCAGCACCCCACTGCACCTCACCTCATGTTCACATATCTGCCCAGCTCTTTGTCTCTTTTAGAAACATCTTCATGTTTAGGTACTGTCAGACATGGTCCAGTAACTGGAAGGAAAGCAGCTGATGCTAGGGCTGTTTAATTAATTGACTATTTTGGTTTAGCCACAAAATCTAACAGAAAAAAAAAAAAAGAAATGTTTTTTTAGCAAATTTGCTTTGAAATTAGCCGTAAAATTGACTGAAACCTCATTCTTTACAGTGAGTAAAGAATTAAAGAAAAAAATTGTTCAGGTGACTGAGATGGGGTGCAGCTGTCTAAATACAGCAGTTTACCTCTGATCAAGTTCTACACTTTCCCCCTGCAGATAACAGGGGAAAAAAAGCATTTCCTGGGTGCAATGCAGGAATTTTTGACTTAGATATCCACTGTAGATGCATCTATAAAGACAGATCACAATACCTGTACTGCATGTGTCTTATGCCAGACAAATCTCACCTGGTTATAAGTGCAAGCAAGCAGATATGACCTTCTGTGCATTTTTATTACCTTCCAAATTAAAAATTTACAATTTACATTTACAATTGAAAATGTTGCTGTAACTGTAGGCAAATATAAGGGTGTGATTTTTTCATTCTAAGAGGAAAAATGTCAAACATCTGTGAGGCACACAGGATAAATGTGTTGAGGAAGAAACAGCTGGTAAAACAAAGGTGAAAATAAACTTATTTTGCTTTAATGAGAAAAAACCCCAGTTGCTCTGTTACTAGTAATTTCAGAAAAAATTAGGGAGATGACTGAATTTTAATGCTGTTGAGAGTTGCTGCGAAGTCCAAGTTCTCAATGAGATGTCACTGCTATGGTAAACAGATCCATTCAGTTAGTCCTAGTTAATACTTCAGAGATTGCTCACACAGAAGGTGTTTGTCTTCCACTGCGGCAAGTTAGTGTTGCCAGCTCATAATGGCAATCTAAAGCAATTAAACCACTCATTTTGATCTTCTTTATGTTGTGCCTGAAAAAAAATTCAGCAGAGATTGGTAGATTTCTCTAGATGACTTCAGAGTGGGGAAAAAATTGCTTAAAGTAATTCCTAAAATGTAGTCACATCACTGTTTCATCTGTTTTCTGCTATAGCTGGCCAGGTACTAAGGTACTTTTCTACAAGCAAAGTATTAACTGTTTGCACTAGGTAGAAATATTTTTCACACAGTTCAGAGTTTATTATCATTAAAACTGTATCTCCTTATGTCTCATTGGAATAATTCATTTACTTACACACAAATCTTATGTGCTTTGCTTTCATCTTGCACAGAAGAGGCTTCATAGGAATCAAGCAACGACAAAAACAATATGCCAAAACTACATGTGTCTACTGCAAAAAGCAAGTTGTTAGCAGAAAACAGGTGACTGAGTATAGCTGCCTGTTTCTGCTGGCAGATCACAAAGCTCCTACTGTCATGGACAATGCACCTGCCCTGCTAATGGCTACCAAAACTTCTCAAAAACTTTCCCTTTGTGTCAATAGTATTTAAAAACTGAGTCTACAATTAAGAAAGCAAAATTTCAGAAATGTTGACACTAGGGTGCCTGGTTTTAGATATAACGACACATAAAATAAAAGTAGGTTTTGTCCCCATTAACCTTGTTTCTTCATAATCTCAAGGATACTTCACATCAGGCTCTTGCACCAAGAGAAATCAGAGATTAAAGGATTTATATAATGTACACCAACTCTTCAGAACTTGGCATTAGTGGTGCTTTAGGACACTTTGCTTTTTGTTTTCCCGGACTGAACCTTTTCTGGCAGCTCTGCACTACTCAGAGTTTCTCCAACAAGAGGAAGCCATGGGGCTGTGCTGTGCAAGACAGCCAAACTGATCTGTAGGAACAGGTTCATGCTATTAAAAAGTGGCATAACACAAGCATTTTCAACAGACATGGTTTACTTTGTAGCCCCGTAAGAAAAGTGCCCCATTCCCCACTCTTTCTCGTTCCATCTGCACCAGTTCTCATTCCATCTGCACCAGAAGGACAGGTTGTTCTCCTTTGGCTTATATCATGCTCTTCATGGACATCAGTTAATGAGTTCTTTTATCTCCTCTCCTTATACCCATTTTTTTGTGTGTTTTCATTAATGTATCTGAAATAGGCAGGGAGTCCAGGAGACCAATGTTAAAGCAACCCCATATCATTCCCTCAAACCTAGTGCTGCACAGAGCAAGATTTCCCCTTCTGAACAGTTGTTTAAGCTGAAATATATCAGAAATAACTTAATCTGCAAAATATAAAACATTGATCTGGGACAAGAGTATCTATAACACCTAATATACAGCATACAAATGCACATTGCCGATTCTTACTGTGAAGTGGCTAAAACCTGGACTCTGAGGTTACTAACAAGAATTTTGCCTGATACACAAACAGCTACCTTGGTGCAGGGACTGTGTATGTGACTCAGCTTAATTGAATTTCTTGCTTCCTTTTCACTTCATGTTGCATTGGGTTTGTGTGGCAAGGTTTTGGTAGCCAGAGGCAGCGGGGGGATAGGGGGTACAGAGGTGGCTTCTGTGAGAAGCTGCTAGAAGCTTCCTCCATGTCCAAAAAAGGCAATGCCAGCCAGCTCCAAGACGGACCTGCTGCTGGCCAAGGCAATCAGCAACAGTGGTAGTGCTTCTGGGATAACGTATTTAAGAAGGGAAAAAATGTTGCTGGGGGCACAGAAACTGCAGCTGGAGAGAATGTACAAAAGAAATATGAGGAGGGTCTGTATAAAATTAACGGCAATCTCAGATAACCCACAGAAAATTAATAATCAGATACAAAAATAATGATGTAAAATATTGACAGTTTTCAGTCTTGGGAAAGTGGCTGAATTCCTGAATTTTCCCACAGGAAACCAGGACAGAAAGAAAAATAATTGCCCAATTACTATTCCAGGTGTTCAGGGTAGTATGCAGACCAGAGCATGCCACAGAAGGAGAGGCTGAGAGAGCTGGGGCTAGTCAGTCTAGAGGAGGGAAGGCTCAGGAGGAGCTTACACATGTGCGTAAATACCTGACAGGAGGGTTTAAAGGGGCCAGACCCTTCTCAGTGGTGCCCAGGGAAAGTACAGGAAGCAATGGCACAGACTGAAATACAAGACATTACTTCTTAACCTTTGGAAGAAAATCTTTTTTTTACTGTGAGGGTGGTCAAACGGTGGAACAGGTTTCCCAGGAGCAGTGTGGAGTCTTCCTCCTTGTAGATATCCAAATCCAACCAGGGATGGCCCTGAGCAACCTGCAGTAGCTGAGCCTGCCTGAGATGGGGTGGGACTGGACAATCTCCAGATGTAGCATCAGCCTCAGCCCTGGTGTGATTCTAAATGCAGAACCTCATTAGAGCTACTTTAATGAAAGCTGTTTATTTCAATAAGCTTGCTTACATTCTCTGTGCTTAGAAGAGCAATATATACAATCAAGTTCCTTCAATAAAAAAAGAAAGCTAAAAGCTGAAATTTTAATAGTCTTGTCTTTCAAGCTCACAAAAGGTAACATAGTCATCTGCCTTCCAGAATTTAAGGTCTTCAAGTGCAAAATACTTTTGTAGGTATGCGTCCTGCAGTGTATGTGTCTTGCCAGAAACTAAAATCTTACTATTTGTGAGTATAGTCTGCCTGTTAAAAGTATTTATTTATTTGTATATTTATTTTTATATCTGCAACTTTGGTACCTTACTGAAAATCATCCCACATACATCTGGGCCTCTACATCAACTTATTTGTTGTACATGATGACTGATCCGTGCCAGCATTTATTACCTCCTGGCCTAAAGTCTGGATAACTAATTATCTGCATAGTCAGGTGAAGGGTGTTTCTTATTCCAAGTGACTATAATTACTGTGAAGGAAATGTGACACCATATTTTATAACTACAGGGTACATGGACTAGTTTTCTGTTACTTAGTTCTCAAATCAAAACAACCATATCTCCTTCCACCCACCCCCCCCAAAAAAAAAAACCAAGAAGGTAGAAAAAATGGGAAACATACCTAGAAAAAAAATGTTTAACATGATCTTTCATTATCTCAACTGCTGTTGAGCAAGACACATTATCAGGCTTCTTGTCCTTCCTCTGAGTTGGCCCAGCCAGGACACAAAGACAGACTTCTAAGCCATTTACCTGCAAAGCTAGAAGCCTGTTTTTATATTTTATTGTTGCTCTTTTCAGCTGAGAAGTTGAATAGCATCTTAAGCCCCATTAGCTAAGGATTAAGCAAGTGACTGCGTGCCACAGCCTGCAGCAGGGCAGAGAATCTGCTGTTCCCACAGGAGATCAAATCCTACAACAAACGCTGTGACGAAACAGCTCTAATAAACAACAGCGGGGCTGGCCTGTTACACGAGCTGTCATCCCACTTGCTGGAGAAAACAGTGTTTTAATAATGTTCTGATTTCATCATCAAACTGTCTGGGTACCACAGTTCTCAGATTAAATGAGAAGCCGCATATGCCTATCAGGATATGTAAAAATTGTTCTATTTTTTTCAATGTCAGTATCACTAGAGAAACAAACACCCTCCAGCATTTTATACCCACACTGAAACAGCATACCCTCAACTATCTCTAATGGGCTGAAACAATACCCTCTCTTGATAACTCTGAACTTTGAGGGAGTTTGAACCTAAAACATTAAGTTTAAAGGCTTTTTGTGTTACTAAGTGAAATGTCTTATGTTGGATCACATATTTTCACTCTACAATCCGAAAGAAGGTCACCAGATGGCACTATTACACATCGTCTTTCTGATTTCAGTGTCTTAATACACACAAAAAGTTTTTTAATTGTGGAAGAACTGGTAGTACTGTTATTGTAGCACTGCATTTATTTGGGGGCAAGTGTGATGAGTAGCATCTCTGCAACCTTAACAAACTCTTCCAGAGGAGCTGTCCTCTGAGAACCAGATGCTCTTTCACAGATTTAAATACAGACATAAAAAAAGGGAAGGGACTGTTTTGTTATTTATGTCTCTCTCTGCTCAAGGAGTAGCATGTATCTGTAATGGAAACACACCACAGCAGGAATGCACACACATTTGGCTATGCTGATTTCTCCTCTTTGGTAAGCAGAAATGCTCTGCTGTCATTATACAGAGATTAAATGCCCTAGGCATACTGTAAATATGGACTTTTCGCAATTATACTGACAGAGAGCAACCATATCCAAACTGCATCTTGGACTCAATTAAAATGCATCTGCACACCTATCAGCAAAACATTGCATATATGACAGTGAAAGCTGACATTTGAACTTCTCTCGATTGTCCTCAGCTCTTCTTTTAACAATATAAGCAGAAATATTAACCTCAAGGCTCTTAATTGACATGACACTTACAAATGGCCTGAGCAACTCTTGATATGTATCTTTTATAATAGCAAACTATTGCTTATTTCTGTGGCTACTAATTTGTGATCCACTGATACGTGAGTCATGATTAATTCCATAGCATGTTAGAAGAGTAATTTAGAATAGTAATTTAGACTTGATAATGCTTTAAGGTTGTAGGGTTCTTTTAGCTTTTTTCAGATATGGTTTTGTTGAAACCTTATATAAGCTGCATTATCAGTTTTTTCCTGACTCACAGGACAAAGAAATAGACTCAGAAAATTATTATTTTGCTTTCCACATATCCCATTATATGCATTTTTTGTGAAGTATATCTTATACTCCAATAAACTCGTAACTAGTGAAATAGTGAAAAAAAAGATCAGGCCATGAACTTTAAAGTATGTGATGCAAATGGTCGACTGTCACAAAATGTCCCAAACCACACATGGTTGACTGGATCTGCCTCTGACAAAATGCTCTTCCTGTATCTTGACTGGGATTTATGTGATAGCAGCCTTAGTAAGTTTACTTCATGACAAGTGTATCATCAGCATATATGCTGCATTGGAGATGCTAGCAACCTTGCTAAAGAAAAACAGTGGAAAACATCAGAAACGTAACTGTTTCTGCTAACAAGGAGCCTTCAGTATTGTGTCTGACCTTACCTTCTGATCTCAATTAAATTTTTTCTTCCAAATTCCAGTTTGGAGTGTTCATGCTGGCCTGGACATACAACACCCAAGTGGAACTAACCAAAACCAACAGAACTGCCACCACAGGCCTAGGGGAGCACTGCCAGCAGTCAACACACACAGTGCAGTCACATGAAAAACAATTCTCCTATACTTCTTTTTTATGCTTTTATGCATTTTACAAGGAATAAATTCACCCAGTGGACATACAACTTTGTCTATACTAGCACCATATTTTGGAAGTACACTAAAAAGGCAGCAGAATTTTTCACAGGAAATGATGGTGCATTTTACCAAAAGTAAAATTCATATAACACAGATATATTCTCTGTATATTTCTGCTCACAGAAGTGAGCAGTTCTGCTCAACACAGCTTTACATTCATCCCATGTAGCTTCATGAACTTGAGTAAGCTTCTTACATTAGGAGTGTAGCACACATCCTATTGTAATAGTTTTGTTTTTCTCAAGCGTAGGAAAACTAGATTTCCAGCAATGTTCTCCTTGCTAGGGGGGGTAATATTGGGCAATATAGCTCCCTTCCAATAAAAAAAAAAGTCAGCAAGGTACAAAATGTTATCAAGACTTAGAAAATCCTGCTTCTCTTTTCCACAATGTTTGCTGCCAAGCAGCATCTTAATGGTCATTGCTTTCTGCACAGTGTGCTACAATTACATAAACTTCTTCTAGCACTCTGAATCTGTCCAAAACCCATGAAACAATGGTGACATCCATCAACTGCAAACAGAAAGCTAGCCACATGCAGCTGGTCAGCTCTCTGAAATGTGCAATCCCTGGCTAACGTTTGGAGCTGAAAGAACAGATTCTTCTCCTGGTCTTGGCGCCAGGAAGCACTTTGCTATGTAGCCTTTCACAGGCTGCCAGAAAGAGTTTCTTGGCCCGCGCTGTGGGAAATGGTGACACAACAATCTCAGCCCCTGAGAGCACCTGGCAAACCTGACACATCAGAACAGAAACATCAAGATATTAGGAAAACCAGTAAGTTACGGCTCCTTGCCCAAAACCTGCTGGTTTTCCTTATTCTTCCTTTGCTGTAAGAGGCTTGGTGAACAAATTACAACCAGTGTTGGCCCTAGAAGAGGTTGGGGAGCGCTGGCTCAGTCTTGGCATTGGCCAGTCCTCCACACCCCATCCCCTACACTTAGGAAGAATGTACTCATGTCTCAGGGGGGTACCTAGCAAAGACAAGACAGTAAATTTCAAGTTTTCCATGGCAAATGGACAGTGGTATGTATGGTACAAAATCTCTGGTTAATATGAAATAACACAGGCATAAGAATGCAGTATGGCATCAAATACTTAACGTAATGGGAGGAATTTTGCCTTTTAAAAAATACCTGTTTCTCATTACCAATTTCCTACCCTTATGCCTTACTCTCTTATCCTTATCCTGATACAAGATGGTGCTATAATCGCTACTTTGACTACTCATTCAGGATGTTAAAAAAGGGTGGCAGTCAGAACACACTGCAACAGGAAGTGAAACACACTGTCTTCTTGCTACACACAGACATTGTAGCACTGATTATTTTAATGGCATGACATCCAAGCACATCTAGGGTTTTTTCACAAATTAATAAGGCAGGCATACAATTTTACAAGTCTAAGAGGATCTGAGACAGAGTGAAAGAAATTACTTGCCCAAACTCAACCAACAAGTCTGAATGAGCCATGACTGCAACCCGATTTCCTTTTGTTAAGGGACCGTGTGCCCATATGCTTCCTCACGGCAGGCTCTATTCAATCCCTATATTGTAAAATATTTTAAAACAACAATTAGCATTTAATTGTGAAGAACAAACTTTCAAAGGCAGTGAAAAGCAGATGGAGCAATAACAATGTAATCTGAATTTTCATAATTAACCCTCATTTTTCCTTTGGAAGCTGGAGTTGCAGAATCCTAACAAGGGTTTCCTCATTATTTTAGAAGCCGTATACAATTTAATTCATTCATTGTAAATGTTCATTCACATTGAAGGCTAATGAAAATTTAATGAATTAATTAAAGAATGGTCTAATTAGTTAACCAATACTGTAATTCTCTGAAAGTTAAAATTATACCTCATCTTATCAAAAAGATAATCCAGAAAAATCCGCTACAAATCATATATGCTAACAATCTCTGTGGCCGCAGTGTCAGTGACTTTTCTATAAATAACAGTAAGACTCACTCAATAGCTTATTTGCCACATGCACCTCTTTGGAAACACATGTGATATCTACATACCGACCTGAATACCGAGGGAGCAAATGAAATGTTTACAGACTTGATTAACACCTAAATAAGCATTTTCTTTTGCTTAGTGGCAGAGAAAAATGGTAATTTTGAATCACCCCTAACTTGAATGTGACTCTGTGCAAAATGACATCAGGTTGTCATGCTCCCCACAACCTGATGCAATTTCAGGTGTTAGAAGAGGCAACGCCACGATATGTATTTGGGCTATTGCAACAAAAGCACAGGAGATGGCTTTCAGATTTTACCGGACTATTGCTGTAGGTAATTGCCCAGATTGATTTTGCCCAATTTCAGGTCAGGAGAGGATTAATCCTTGTAATAAAGATCCACATCATGCTATAAAAATGCCCATTTCTCTGGACTGATCACAGAAGTAACCTGAGGAGACTATATTCATAGGTCAGGCAGCACAGCTAAGCCAGATGAATCTGGAGCCAAGAGCTGGATTCTGCAATTGTCTAAGTCTTCAACTTCTCATTGCCAATTTTGAATGCAGATTAACTAAATCTGAAAATTAGTTAATCTGCCTTTTTATTTTTGCATACTATTTTTCCATACAAAGACCAGGTCATTTTCAGAGAAGATTTCTCTTCCACTGTATCACTCACAAAAATGTGCCTGTATGTGTACTAACTAATTGTAGAGCAGTAGCTTTTCCTACATTTCAGAAAGTTATTAACTGACTTTACCCATACCCAGTATTCCCCTTAAAGAGATGGGCCGTTAAAAATGATGAAGGCAGCAATGGTTTCTAGGGATGAAGTGTCCAAGAAAAGACTATTATGGGCCCACCATAAAATAATTGCTTTGAGATTTATCAGTAATCCAAAAACTACCCACATGACAGGACAGATCAGGCTATGAAGCACTGAGTGCCCTTTTCCAGTTTAAGTCCAAGGGCACAGAAAGCTGATAAAGTCTGTTTTGCTTGCTCTGAGTCCAAAAGAAATTGCTTGCTTTGTTTGCTAGAGGTGATTTCATATGGAAAGATACCAGCTCAGAAGCTTGGAATTATACAGTGGCAGAGAGAGACCAGAGAAGCAGCAAGATCATAATTCTCAATGTCCCTACTTTTGGGCTTAATTTCACTTTCACCAAAATCAACAGCAAAACTTGCCATTGACTTCAAACCTACTTTATATTCAGTGTAGCCCTTTCCCTCACAAAAAAAAAAAAAAAAAAGAAAAAAAATTCTTAGAATGAGAAAAATCTACACTTACAGGTTTGTTCAAGTCCAATTTCATTTTTTTTCCTACTATTTCTCCTAATATTTTTAAGGAGGGACAATAATGTTAATGATGGGAAGAACTCTTAAGCAAGAAATCTAGTAACATTTAAAACTTCGGCAAAAATGGCTGCTAACAAGATTATGCATAAGAAGATGCTTCAAAAATAGCATGCCACTAAATAAATGCCTCATATATGGTATCGGGTTTGTTTGCCAGTTTCCACCAAGCCTCACCACTGCTGTATCTACCACGTTTCCCTCAAATGCCACATGTTCTACCTTGCTTCAAGACCATTTTGCCATCAAGATGCTGACCATTGTTTTTCTTGCACACAGTAATCCAATCAAGCAAGCAGAAATAAACCTTCCTACAGCACACTGTAAAACGTTCTACAAGACTTGAAAGCCAAAGGTTTCTAAGAAGATTAAATGAAAGAGAGAACCATATCTCAACCCTTAAATCCAAAACTAAGGCATGAGTTTGCAATTCAGGCCACGCCTGTTACTGAGCCTATTGCTGTTACTTTAAGATGAGAGTCTGTATTTCTTTATGCATGTCCACGTGTGAGATTATAAATCAACACTTATTTCTCATGGCCCTTAATATGAAAGAAGAAGTTGCATGGTTTTTGGATGCTAAATATATATAATATATATTACATTCTAAATACCCTTATGGAACTGCTTGCAAGCAAACAATGGACAAATGAAGTAATCCAAATAACTCAGTAAGTAATTTCAATACTAATATATTTTAAAATACTGATTTTTCAATATTGATATTTGCAAATAATTACTAATACATTTGCAAATGAATATATTAATATATTTACAAATAATTAGGGAATGGGTCTGCTGACTTTTCTATTCCTTTGCTTAAGAAGACTTATGCTTTCTGTGTAGATACTTAAAGTGAAGAAAGTAATACTTTAAATTCATGTCCCAACTTACTTCACAGTTTCTTGCTTATATAACAAATTTTAGTTACTGTAATTCCAGCTGTTGGCCTTTCCTCTGAATAAGAAGTGGCCTTTTCGCTGCATGAAATGTCATATAGTAAAGAATAGTGCCCTTGGCCATTCCCATGGTAGAATCAAGTCCTGATTACCTCACTGGAAAGCGAGAAATCATCCCTCTCCAGTGATGCAGTCCTCCTGTTTCTATCCTTGTAGTGGCACAGGATAGCAGGAATTACTAATATGATATATTAAGGTATAATAAAATATGTCAATAGCTCAGTATTGTATGTCCTCAGCCTCAGGCAGGAATGATTTATTGCTTGGAAGGAATCCAAATTTAAGGAGAAAACACAGGCATATTTCTCTGAACAGCTAATCTGGACAAAAAAATATGAGAAATGTGCTGCTCAGAAATATTAAATATTTGAGTAAGTCTTATGGAAATGGGTTACTAGGCAAAGGACAGGTGAAATGATGTAGGAAGCATGCAAATTACCATCCCATGGACCTTTTATATGGCCTGCATGGCACCTTTCAGGCTCTCGATCATGTGTGCCTGTGTATATAGGTGTGCCTATACACACACACACAAATGGTAAATGGTTCCAGCACAGACTGAGAACAAGACAATTAAAAGTTTACAAAATCACTTCATTATAACATGTAGAGTAGGATTCTGAGTGGCAGCAAGTAGCAATTTCATCTCAGAAACTGAACACAAGAAACAAAGGCAATATTACTCCAAAATTTCATCATGATCATTCTCTGACTAAATTTTAGAGGAATTTTGCCATTGGTTTTGAGTGAGAAGAGACTCAGGTACTCTTGTCTGTGACTTCTGGAGAGCAACTAGCATTGCTGTGCCTGCTTCAAAGATACATATGGGTCAAAAACTCATTCTGAACTTGAGAACTTAACCGTTTTTCATGGTTTTCAATAGAGAGAGGAAATAATAACCACTTATTAATCCAAACTTTGCAGACTATTTCATGACTATTTATATCACTGCAGCATTTAAAAATGCAGCTAAGATGAAGTCTTCAAACAGGATATGCCTCCACCCAGAAACATTTTAAATTAAAACAAAATGTAGCAAATAAATACTATTAAGAATAAAGCAGAAAAATAGGAATATTTAAATAGCAATAAAATTATACAGAAACAAAAAATAGCTGCTAGACAGCATGATGCTTTCAAATGACTTCAGATGACTGCTTTAAAAATACATAAGTAACTTAATAATATGAACTATTTTTAACTCCTCCTGGACAAAGCAATTTCTGGAGTTCCAAAATCTGGTTATTTTTCCACTCAAACATATGATTGCTATAAATTTTAACTAAGTGATAACTTAGTGATTGTGCCTGCTAGCAATAAAGGGGTTTTAATCAGTAATTTGATAAAAGCTTGCACCACAAATTAAACAACAAAATTAACATCAGATTAATCCCAAAAGATGTGCCCCTCCTCTAGTGTTACAAACCCTGCAAATTTCAACTTTTTCCCTTGGGCAAAAGCCTACATAACTGGACAGGTCTCAGACAATGCCCTGAAGGTCACCAAACACAGGCTGTGACAGCAGATGTGCCTTTTCCTTAGTGCTCTATATCCGCTAGAGCTGTTTTACAGCAATGTAAGAGGGTGAAAAGTTTACACTAGCTGGTTATGCAATAAATGTCAGTGGTATTACCACTGACTTTAGACTAGACTCCTAGCAGTAAGCAGTTAAGAGGTGATAAAGCAGGATTAATTCCTCTGGAAAATTTATGATTAATTTGTTAGTGTAGCATACAGTACAAATTCCCTGCTACCTTTATTCTTCCTCAAAAAAGAAATTATTTTGCACCAATCTATTCATCCCTTAAGTATATTACTTCATGGTGGCATTAATATTGCACACACACCGTTAAGTCTATTCTCACATACTCACCTTAAAAGAAGTCATCCAAGATCATTGCTATTTATGGCTATTCATGTAAATGAATACAACTTCAATGATACCGACGACAGTGGAATAGCAATGGAATAGTGCAAAACACAGTAACTGAGCAGTAACTATTCTTTGAACTGCCCTGATGAAATTGTATCTGACAGGGACAGTAAAATTACCCAAAGTGAGCTGCTGTTGACTAAGGCATAGCAGAAGTTACACCACTAGATAAAGCTGCTTTGGAGGCAACGTGAGCTCTGAAGCCTCCACCTGCTGTAGAAACATGAAC
Source organism: Buteo buteo (assembly GCF_964188355.1). Lineage (NCBI taxonomy): Eukaryota > Metazoa > Chordata > Aves > Accipitriformes > Accipitridae > Buteo > Buteo buteo. The sequence goes on from NC_134204.1 coordinate 38,431,408, forward strand.
AACACTTGAGACTTTCATTGCTCTCCACAGCAATAAGGCTCAATTCCACTGTCAGTAGGGCAATGGCTGGTTTTCCAGAAGTGCACTTTTTTCATTTCCTCTTTTCAGATAGGAACGCATATAAGCCAACAAACTACCAATGACAGCAAATAGCAACTGTATTTCCTCAAAGTTACAAGTATTGCCTGCAAAATAATGAAATATGTGGTAGTGTACTACAATGTATTTTCTGTCAGATGTAATTGGTTTGCCAAAAGTATGCCCTAAGGCTGTGCTAACTTAGAATTTCCATCTTGCCTGCAACACTGACCTGTGCTTAACAATGCAATTGCAAGAATTTCACACACACAGATTTACAATAAAACCAAACTAAACTCAAACCATCTGATCTGCCTGTTTTCCCCAAAAGCAAAACAAAGCACCAATCTATTATTTTGACTTAGGTCCTGTTATAC